>NW_027328740.1:62990103-64190103 GCF_048564905.1 Vicugna pacos | reverse complement strand
CTCAAGCATCATCCAACAATCATATAATCATTCATTCAAGAGAGAGTTACTGAGGTCGTATTCTGTGCAAGATTGTACAGCGGGTGAAGCAAGAGCGCAGCGTCCATGGTGGCAGCAAGTTGCGGGGCTCAAATACACTTCTGATCCCGGTACCTTGCACACTTGTCCTCAATATAAAGGCAAAGATAATTAAAGTAAAATAATACTCTGTAAACTCAAAGCATTCTTGAAAAAAAAAGTTAAAGAAGACCTAAATACCAGGACAGACACTCCACACACATTCCCCTATCAAAAGAAAGTGCTCTTGGAATGGCAGTGCTCCCCAGAGCGATCCGTATATTCAACGTGGTCTCGATCACAATCCCAGCGGGCTCCTCTGCAGAAACTGACTATCTGCTGCTACAATTCATATGGGAATTCGAGGATCTCAGTAACCAATACGTACTTGAAAAAGAAAAATTTGAGAGGACTTATAATTCTCAATTTCAAACCTTACAACTGTATCTCCAGGTGAGATTAGAGGCCATTGTGAAGTTATTACTGTGTTAGTCCTTATTTACTAAATTCTCTACAATGAATATTACTGTTACAATAAGAAAAATAAAAAGTAAGTTATCCTTTAAAACATGCACACCGATTCATTCATTGGGAAAAAATTATTCTATCAATTAAGAGATAAATATCTATTGAAAAAGGACAACTTAAAAACAAGAGTGCATTTGCATTTTTCATAAATTGAAAACTGAAAAGCACAAAGACGTCAAGTTTCTAGGGAGACCAATGCAACATATTAATAGTTATTTTCAGAAATTCTAATTTAACAATAAAAACTCTGGAAAGGGAAAATCGTGACTGAGAGCCAACTGCAAACACATGGAGAGCAAAGGCCTAGAAATCACAGTTCCTTTAACTCTGCTCCTAACACAATAGGAGAGGAAATTCCTCACTGAGGGGACAGTGGAATCCCATGCATAAGACAGGATACACAGTACAAACTGCACTAGAATTGGGGGTGATTTCCATAGAAGAATTCTAAAGTTACAAAATTGCTGAAAAACTATTAAAACACTGACAGAAAGATTAAAACACACAGTCATATATATTATATAGAAACATATGTAGTCTGCTCCCATGTTGCATTTAAATACAAATATATTTGTTCATTTATGGGCACTTATGACTTTATCCCTGGTAGAATATTTCAACTAAAACAAATAATCAATATAACACTCCTTTTGTCAAATCTACTTGATAAGTTACTCTGCTATGTAAACATAATGTGTCTAAGATAGATCTAAAATTAGTGAAAAAGAGCTTTGTATGGCTTCTTGAACTATTCTCAAAATTCAAAGCTTAATTTTAAAACAGATCTGAACAGTAATTCTATATTACCTTTCCCGTTGTGAAATGAACAACACAGTCTGTTGTCAAAATTCTGTCCTTACAATGATTCACGAGCACCGTATCCTCACAAAACTGCTGGACAGCAAGGCACTATCCAGACACTGTGACCCAACAAATGAAACACAATGAAGACAGTGACCCTATTTTGGAGGGCTTATAGTCTGTGTCAACACCAGGGTTTTATTTGATTGGTTTGATTGGTTGGCAAAATAAAATCAATCAAGTACTTTCTTCTTTGAGCATTCTATAAGTCATGACTCTGCTGTTAGTGTCATGAGCAGGAAAGACTTAAGCATGACTTGATTAGATCAACTAGCAACAATCATCACTGGAGAGTGAGTAATAAAGAAGTTAACTGATAGCAATGCTTCTCCCTACATGAGACCTAAAATAAATCGACACTGATATCCGAAAAGAAAATGAGAATTTGAGGTCCCCAATAAGAAAAAAATCTAACAAGAAATCAAAAAAGTAAAGATTTTTTCATTAACGTTTCCTGGAAAGATTGGAGCATGGTGGTGTTGAGCTCAGATGCTAGGGAAAAACTTGAGGGTCTGAATTCCCACAGCACTGGGTAGCTTTGACACTAATATGTCAGTCAAATTCTCTGCATCTCAGTCTCCGATGCATAGACTGGGGACAACAACCGCACCCATCTCCTAGAACGGTCCTAAGAATTAAGTTATTTTATATATACAAGTTTTAATAAAATACATCAGATATTAAATATTACCCCAAAAGCACAAGGAAAAATGAAAACAGAGATAAATTGGAGTTCATTAAACTTTAAAACTTTGCTTCAAAAGACACCATCCAGAAAGTGAAAAAACAACACTCAGGAGAAAATTTTTTCAAATCATTTATCTGATAAGGAATTTGTGTATCAAAAAAAAAATTCCACAGCTCAACAATAAAAAGGCAACTCAATTAAAAAATGAAAAAAGAATCTGAAAAGATATTTTTCAAGGAAAATATACAAATGGCCAATAAGCACAATGAAACGGTGTTCAATAACATTAGCTCTAAAGGAAATCAAGTCAAAACAACTAGGAGAAACCGCTTCACATTCACTACAATAGGTTAAAATCAAAAAAAGTTTAACAAGCACTAATGAGGACACAGAGGAAGCAGAGCCCGCAGCCATTGCTGGTGAGGATGTAACACAGCGTGACCACTTTGGAAAACATCCTGGCACGTCCTCAGAGAGTTGAACATTTGGCTTCTGAATGATCCAGCAATTCTGCTTCCTGGGCACACAAGTAAGAGAACTGAAAACAAATGTTAACATAAAAACTCCTACAGGAATATTCACCATTACTTTTCGCCATTAATTTTCAGAGCCAAAAAACAGAAACAACCCAAATGACTATCACGTGATGAATGGGTAAATAAAGGGGCCCAGCCATACAGTGAAATATTATTCAGCAATAGCAAAGCATAGAGTACTGACTCAGGCCACAACATGGACAAACATTGAAAACGTTACTCAGTGTGAAAGAAGTCAGTCAAAATAGACGGTTCCACTTACATGAAGTGACTCGATTTGCATGAAATGTTCAGCACAGGCAAATCCACAGAGACAGAAGAGTGGCTCCCTGGGGCTTGGGGAGGATGGGGAAGTTGATAATGTCTGCTTATGCGTACTGGGTTTCCTGTTGGGGGGAAGAAAATATTCTAAGATTGACTGGGATGCACATTTCTGGGCATAGAGTAAAATCCGCTGTACATTTTAATGGGTGATTTGTATTAAAACTGTTAAGAACAAAAGCACCTCGGATTAGTACCTTCCATAGTAAATGCAAATTGCTAACATTTATTACAGGAAGAAGAAACTGCCCTCAGCATGAAAGCAGGAGATCAGCAAATATTAGTTAACCGAAATTGGACAAGAGCATTTCACTTGAAACTGTTGCTGAGTGTACAAGAAATATTCAGACATGACAAGGAAAATCAGTTTGACATCACGAAGAAGCATTCTGCTTCAAATGCAAATCAAGGATTCGGCAAGCCCAGCTGCTACAAATGACCAGAGAGGAAACCTGGTTCTTAAAACAAGCACCAGAGCCAACAAGGAAATGGTGGTGAGGAAAGCAGGCGGCCTAAAATCTGGAACAGTGTGCTACAAATAATTTCTCCACTGAAAATTCAAAAATAAAATGAAAGTGATGTAATGCTGTGTTGAACTCACGTGAATGGGCTTCCTGCAGTGCTTGACAGTTCTGTAACCCCGAATGACTCAGGAGAATCAGCATGGCTCCTGGGAGTCCCCAAGTAACTGCCCATCAGCACGCTGACCACCATCACATCTGCCAGGGTTGAATTGCAGAGAAGAGAGCAACCTCTGAAAGGCACAGGGAATGTTGACAAGGGAATAAAAGGCTGCGGTCAATCCTGGGACAGAGGCCCTGTGAGCAGAGGCCAGAAGGCTGCAGGTGAACTGGAGTGGCCCTGGGGCAGGAAGGGACCACAGGGGAGCATATCTCAATTATCTCCTCTCTCTCCCTCGGGTAGGAGGGATAAAGCCTGCATCCTTCTCACCTGGGACTGTGGGTTCTGGCTGGCGGAAGTCTTACCGACAGGGAATGAATTTCTCAAGACTGTGGAAAAAGGAAAGAAAGCGAGAGGGATTAGGGAGCCAAATCCCCGAGTCTCTCAAATGCTCCCATATTTATTGTGTATAATCAAAGTAAAAAGTCAATAACAGTTGTGAGATAGTAGGCAGGAACTTGGGGAAAGAAGGGATGAGACAGAGATTGTAGACTCCACCATGAGTACTAAGGCTTAGTTTACCTTTAGGGAAGTCATGGGCTGAGGGGAACAAGATACATTTTTTAGACATGTTCATTACAAAGCAGACCACCAGACCAGCCTGGTCCCTGTTTTGGGGATAATAGACTATCTAACACCACGCAGGCCTGGCGTTTATAGCTGAGGGCCTGGGTCATTGCTCTGCAATAAGCAGTGTGCTATCTATAACCTCAAATATGCAAGCAAGGCATTGTCTCTGCTTTTTATGGCAAGGAGACAGGAGTGAGGATGCACAGGTGTTTGCTTTAAAGCAGTTAATAAGCACATTTTTTTTCTTAAAGTTGACAGGCGGCTGCGATGTGTTACAACTTGTTAACTCAATCATGGGCTCCCACATGGAACCATTATGGAGGACATCCTAGGATGAAAAATCCTGGCTCTGGATCTTTTCCTGCCAGCTTCGGCCACTCCAGCAGGGTCTAGACACATCCCTGAATAACGATCCCACAGAACCACCTAAACTCTTAACTCCTGGTGCTTGAAACTTAATTTTAGCTCTACACAACTTAATGTAGAAAAGTTTCAGAAATAAAAGATATTATATTCTTTTTATATCTCATCATAAGACTGATTTTTCTGATTGCTCTAAGCTGCTTCTACATGGTAAAGCACCTAATTCTGCAGGTGAATTCAGTACTTTCCTTTGGGCATAACTAGACAGTCTGGGCTGTCTGACTTCTATTAGTCAAATACCAATACACTTAATTGATTTCTTTGTTCATCAATTTCAGCCTGGAGGTGAGGGTCTATCACTATTTTCCTCAGCCCACCCTCTACTCTTTTCTCATCAGCATCTCAGGCCTCCTGAAAACAAAACAAAGCATTTGTTTCCCTTCATCTACACTTTCCACAAAGGCAACAGGAATCATCATGCCTAGAGAATGAATTCAACACAAATGTTAAAACAAAAATCTATAAACCTGAAGCAACTCCATCTCCGACTCATGATACACAATGACATGAGAGTAAGTGTGTCAGGTACAAAGCATGCGTGAGCCTGACCACCTCATTTCTATTCTTCAAAGGAAGGAAGGTTTTCGTATTTTTTATTATCATTCTTTGTCATTGTTTCTGATTAAGCCAAAAAATTTTTTATGAAATAATTAAGCACTGCAATAACAGATTTTCGCTGTATCAATTACAGAAGGAATTCAGAGGGGATAGGAAAACCCACCTCTGTAAAAAATGCAAAATTCCTTCCCCTGTTAAGAACACGAATACAAAATGCAACAGAATTCAAATTCTTGTGGAGAGGACAAAAGCCACAGAATCAAAGCAAAGTCATTATTATGACTCAATCCAAAATTCACTGGACAAACATGCTCAATGCATTCAAATAATTTTTAAGGCACACTGCAAACCATTCACTTAATTATCTACAGGCTAGAGGAAGAATTTCCCTCTATAACAGACAACATAAATCAATAGGTTGCCCCACCAAACAAGGAACAAACATCAGGTTTTTTGCAGTTCTGATAAATCAGCAAGTTTTAAAGATCAAAATCCAGAAATTTTAAACATTCATTCACACCAGAATGAATCAAGCACTTAAAAAAAATAAATAACCCAAAGAAACTAAACACATTGATCACGTACCTGGATCAATGAGAAATTCTTGTACAGCTGGAAAAAAAGAACAGTCTATAGACTTATACTTGAAAAATAAAACTACTTTTAAAGATAACTGCTAAAACACATTTCATCATTCATGTTGCCTTGAAAAATCTGAGGCACTTGTCTCTGATCAGAAAAGCAATTCTGAGTATTAGTATGTTACAATTCAGTGCCAGTTTGCTTTAGAAGAAAAAAGAAAAGCTACTGTTTCTCATCTTGCACAAAGTTTAAAGAACCTCCCTGCCTCTATCTCCTCCCATTTTCTAAGCTCATGCTCCCCAACCCTTCTGAAACAATTATGAGAACCTCTTATTCCCACCAATATGCCAAATCACAAAAGAGTATCAATTTATTTGTGTAAATATATACCTACACCTTGAACTGGAGGAGAAAGATTTCAGAAGGCTATATGGAACTTATTGCTACATTCCTGAAATCACACACATACACGTTCACAGAGACACAGACATATACAAACTGAATTACTGGGCACTTCACAAGCTAAGGACTTACAACTTCTAGAAGATAACTTTGTAGTTAGTTTAAAATACAAAACGGTCAGCTTTTGAAAGCCTTGAACATTGCAAAATCATCCAAATATCAATGAGATCCAATTAGCCTTCTCTGTAGAATGTAATTCCCCATGATGGCAAAGCAGACCCTAAGAAGTAGTGGATCCAAGACTCGTGTTTTTCACTAGCTATGATCGTTTTAAAACATGTAAACAGATTTAGAAAGGTATGTCCCTATGACATTTATTCTTATTGAGATGGCATATGTATTCAATTGTCTATGCAGAAAATAGGACCCATGATGGTGTTTAAGAAATATTTTGTGTATTGAAATATTTATTTTTAAGTGCAGACAAGGAGGGTGGGTATTACTCCATTGTAGAGCACCTGTTGTGCACGCACATGTTCCTGGCTTCAATCCCCAGTACCTTCATGAAAATAAATAAATACAAGTGCTTACTTAAAAATAAGAATAAATTTATATAAAAAAATAAATGCAGACTAAAAACCACTGCAATCTAGGAGCCACAATTATAATAAAAAACAAGAGTTTCTATCAAATATTGACTATACGCCAATCACAGAGACAACCACAAATCACACCTGACAACCATCACGTGTGATTCTCAGCAATCCTACTAAGTAGACACGGATGAGAAACCCGGCTCTGCGGATGAGGAGACGGAGCTCGGAGGAGCCGGGGACACTGACCGTCCTGCTCCCCGTGACACCGCATCAGCCCAGGGCAAGCGCTGACAGAGCTGCACTGAGGGGACACCCAGCTGCATGGAACCATGGGGGATTGGGGAGTCCTAGAAAATACTCCAAAGTGTTCAATGAAAAACCATCTCAAATATATTACTCTGTGCCCCATCCTCTAAACACAGAACATGTCTGGGACCTTTTTGATGCCTCCGTGTCCTTTCTGCCATCATCAGTTACGTGCCCTCTCAGCGCGACCAGTCATGAACTGGACCCCATACGAAGTGCACTCAGATGGAAGAGCTTTAAAAGCTGTTTTATGAAGTTTGTAAGACTCTGTCTATTCCTCACACAGGCGGTCATCCAGCACTACTCACCAGTGCGGATGTACCACCTGAAATCACACCTTTCTGCTTTTTAAAATCCCTTCATGTAATACAGACTTTTAAACAGCAAAGAAGCAGCTCAACCACAGACAGTGGACAGCTTTTCACCAAATGGACTCGAACAGCACATCTGACAACCTGGAAGCCCTTGTCTTCTATTAAACCCACTTCCAGGTACTTCATCATTTTCGGATTGGTGGACTCGGCCTCTGAATGGCCTACTCAGAGAGATCCCATCCTCACATCCGGGGGTGGGAGAGGACCCTGCTGCTGGGAGAAATCAGTGAGGAAGGTGGACATCCTCCAGCCATTTCTGCACGGGTAGAAATGCCACATGCTCAGAAATTATACCGTCAGCACCCCTCGGCTCCCATGGACTGGTTTCACATTAAGCAAACTTATGACACACTGATGCAAGAAAACCAGAAATTTAATTTATTAATGTAACAGGAGATGTGAAACTACAAACCAGATTGAAATATCAGAGTTCAACCATGAGTACAGATTCTCCTCCACGGCCCAATCTCGGGCAGGCAGTCACATGGCAAGCGTGGACAGAAGCAGAGCAGGAAGGGTTTCTAGATTAACTCAATGGACTAAATTTCTGTTATAAGAACAGATCTACTGCCTGGAAAACAATTAATGCCAATCACGGGGCACACTCCATGGACAGTGGCTGAGACACGACTGTGAGCACCTGTATAACTCCACTTTCCCTGTCCTTTCTGGTCTAACTGATGCAGAGGTACAGAGATCCAGGGATGCAGATACCTGTAAACACCCAAAGCCCATCCCTGGGAGCCTGGAAACCAGATAGCCAGGATTTAAATCCCAACTCTGCCACTTACTAGCTCTGTTACCTTGGCCAAATTACTTACCCTCTGTGTGCCTCAATTTCCACACTGTAAACCTGGGATAACAATCAAATCTTTCTTACTCACTTGTTGTGAAAATTGGAGGATTCATTTCTGTAAAACTCTCAGAAAAGAATGTAGCACATTTTTGGTGCCCAACAAATTTCAATTTAATAAGAAAGTGATTTACAAGTCTCCCATCTAATCATCTTCTGTGTTTCATGACTATTCTGAGTCCCAAAGGAAATCCTTATTTCCCCTCTTATAAACTCTTGAGGAGCACCCTTCTGTTTCAAGCCACCACCTGTTTAAACTGAGGGGGGATTCCCTCCTCCCCACTCCTCTGGTCCATGGGAGACTGCTTCTCCCTTCACACTCCTGACCACTGGCCCACGGCTAGCCCTCCTCACACTAACAGATTGAGGTGTGAGTCCGGGGAGACAAGCAGGGCATATGAAAGCTTTCCTTCCCCTCCAGTGTTGGCCACCCTTAGGAAGCAGCCGGGATGCTCAGTTCCATGGCAAGACAGTCCTGTGCATTATGGGTCAGAATCTCTCAAGGGAATGCTCGCTGTGGACCAGAGTTACCTGGGACTGCGTAAGTCTCTAATTCTGGGACATAGTGTCATGACACTCACTCTCCCACAGCCCTGAATTTCATGGAGAACGTGGCTTCATCAGTAATAAAGGAGACATTTATCGCCTGCCTGTTCTTCTTTGTCATCTCTCAGTTGGCTGCTGGACACAACATGTGTATAAGTATTGGGTCCCCTTAAGCCCCAACATATATGAAGTAACAAAAATTCTGTGGCTTAACATTGGTTCAGGGCGACTGTGTAACTGTCCTGACTCTGCTGATGCTAAATTATGTGTATAGGAACTATGGAACCTCCTCAAATATCTTTCATCATAAAACCAGCTTTTCTTATTTTCCTGTTTCTCAGTAATTGCCAAAGACTATCAAATGATGGCTTCACACCAAATAGCAGTTAAGATTATGAGCCCTCTTGTCATACACACTGTGCTAAACACTTTACATAATTTCTAATTCTCACAAATCTACAAAGCAGAAATGAGTGTCCCCATCTCACAGACGAGGGAAAAACTCAGAACGAACTGACTCAGGATCACATAGCTCAGTGGCAGCGCTTGCACACAAACCCAAGTCAAAACACCACACCCCTTTGTATATGTACCAAATCTCCTACCACCCATTGGCACACAGCGGTGGGGATAATACTTAGGGAACTCAGTACACTTTTCAGCTTTAAGGTGCTCCAGAGGCCGCTTCTAGCTCTTTTATAAAATCCCGGCTCACTGGTTTCTAACACTGCAAGAAAAGTCCGATGTTGCAACTGTTTGCACAGGAAGTCTGAAATGTTCACAGCGAGATGATAGAATAAAACTAAGACATAAGCAGAATAATAGTTCCAGGTAGTCAGACATAATGGACATTGTGCTACCCTGAAGCATTAAGCAAAGGAATCAAAAAAAAAAAAAAAACGTTTAAGACTTCCTTTACAAACAGGAAAGTTAAGACTGTAAGAAGGTGCAACAGCGCCACCTATGGCTTAAAAGGCCTTCCTGGTTGCCTGGAAAGGTGCAACACAAAAATTGCCTGTGGATCAGAAACAAGAATCAGATAACTAAAAGCTTATGTAGTACATACTGCTCTCCTAGTCTTCATGTCTTGCACTGTAGCAAAAACCAACACACCTGTACTAGGCCTATATTCATAAAAGTCATGTCTGTATTTTTCCAACAGGAGGTAATCTAAGTATCTTGCAAAATACTTCTCAAAGAGCCAGGAAATCATAGAAGTGTATTGAAATACAAAAACATTTATTTACATATTAAAACAGCATGAGCTTTTTTCTATTAAAAAAGCTGACATGTCAAATCAATGTTTTGATATTTTAAAACCTATTAAGAGTGCAGAAAAATAAATCAAAATTTTCTTTAATCACAAAAGAGAGAAGCTTATTCCCTGAAAATGATCAATGTGGATTTTTCTAAACTTAATGCTTCTGGTCAGAGTCCTACGAATTTAAATGTCTGAGTGTATAGTTACACGGCAGCATGAACACTGAGTTGTAACAATACACATTCTGTGTAAATAATCTTCAAGGTCGTCTGCTTAAGTCAATTTAACTAGTCCCTGTCTCAATAGAATGATACAGATTTCATTAAAACTTCATACTGCACGCACACACACACACAAAACCCTGAATCCTTGTTACTTTAAGCCATATTCATATATATCCATATTGAATATGCATCAGAAACAAGCCACCCTCTTTAGTATTCACAGTTGATCCTTCTAAACTATCTGTCATTGTGACAGCACATTTTTACTAAGCAGCTCTTGGATGCTTTGTATACAAGGCGTCTACCTCTCACAGTCAGACATGGTAAACGGCATCACTCAAATTTCACAAATGAGGAAATATACTTAAGCCATGGAAACAACGTACATATTTATCATCAGGAAAGAAAAGAGTAAAGATTTTACTTTCAATATGCACTGACAAACTTTTCCTCCATACTAAGACTACATACATAAAACAAATTCAGTCATTGTAAATTATTCTGTCAATAAACACCACTAGAGAAAAACAAGCAACATCATTAGCAATGATTGGACTTTCAAAGCCCACTCCTATTTTGCACTATAATCATTTTTAATGTTTTGTTTTTAGTGCTTACATAGCACTAATATAAAGAAAACATAAACTATTTAAGTCATTACCTGAGAATGCAACATTTGTGAAAATGTACAATTTTAATTTATGCCGTTCTGTCTCACATTCTCACTGGTGTCTCTCCTTTGAAGGCCTCATCAGGCTGAGATCGCCAAAATCGGTCATTTATGGACTCACAGGAGTTCGGGAAACCACTCAACGGGAGGCTGATCAGAGGAGAAATTGAGAATGCATCCTGTGCAGCCTGGGTTCCAGCACCGAGCTAGGCACCGCCAGCTGCGTTTGATTTGGGACAAGCTGCCCACCTCTCAATCCCTCAGCTGCAAAAAGGAGACATTGATACCTACCGTCAAACACCTGCTTTGAAGTAAAACATGAGAAAAACAGTTTAGCCTTTGGTAGGTGTCCACTCACAGCAAGCTTGGTCATTATGATGATGAGGATTACTTTTAATAAGTTAAGCTAGACCAAAAATTAGAAATCACCATAAAGGAGAAACATTTTAACTCAATAAGCATTTCCTTTTGAATGGATTGATAAAAGTTCTAATGATTTTTTTAATAAACCAAATTTTGTCCATTAATTTTAGATTTACCGGTTTATGGACAAGTCTCCAAAAAAAGAATTAGAGGCCTCTAACCTCTGAATACTAAGAAAGTAAAGTTTAAAAAAATTATGGGGGAGAGTATACCTCAGTTGAGAGAGTATGTGCTCAGCATGCATGAGGCCCTCAGTTCAGTCCCCAGTAACTCCATTTAAAAACTTTTATTTAAAAAAAAGGAGAATTAAAGGAAAAAGATGGAGGACTACAGAATTTTTTTAGAGAATCCACTCAGATTTAAGATGGGGAAAAAATATCCATTTCTCACAGGAAATCTTGAGAACTATGTAAACCGGATCTGAGTTGTCTAGTCTTTAACATTATTCATGAATTCATATTACCAAGTCTTAAAACTACCTGATAACCCACAGTGGTGATAGTGATCATAAAACCTGACAATGCGGATCGAACTCTGGCTAGGACTGCTCTGTTCTGACATCTCTGCCCCTGAGGCCTCACCAGGCTGAGAGCACTAAATTTTGTCATTCATGAGCATCTCGTGTAAGTCTTCCACTTGTGCTTCTCAGTCTCCTCTCACCAGCCCCTCTGAGGGAAGCACTGTTATCATCTTCCCCACACGCAGATAAGGTCACTGAGGTACAGAAACTAAACCTGCTCCAGGTCACATCGGCATTAAAGGACGTCTGTATTTCTGCTGTTTTGCGATTGACAAAGGAATCTGAGATATCAATACAAGATAGACTGTTAAATAATCAAGTCTGTCAGCTCTTCACCTCAAAGAGCAGATACTATAAATTCCTGATGTAGGATGAGGCTGCCGCCACAAAATGACTCAGCTAGAAATTAATATCCAAGATGAAGCAGCGGATACACATAAATATTCATGACTGTCAACTCCTCTCACGGGTCTTGGCCCTTCACTGCCTGAATGGGGGTGAAATCCCCACCCGTGTCTGGGAGGGTAGCGCGGCTCTTCCAAGTCTCACCCAGGCTTCACAGGCTGTTTCCCCCTACAGACTGTCCTAAATGATTAAAAAGCTCACAAGATTTTTACACCAGCCAAAACTGAAAGACATTTCTGCATATGGAGCACTTTCTCAGGCTTAAACCATTTTTGCCTACACTCAGCAAGGGGGAAAAAAGAAACATGACTCTGCAAAGTCTCTTAGCCTTACCACTCACAGGAGTTGAATGGTCTCAGCACAAGATGACCCTTCACATTACAGGATGAGAACAAAATAAAGCCACCCCAACAACAAGCACTCCCAGAGACAGCGCTCAGCAGTCTTCTGCACACTCACGGTTGTGCAGCCCTCACCACCATCTATTTCCAGAACACTTCATCACCCCAATAGAACACCCCTGTCACTAGCAGTCACTCCACAACCCCCCTCCACCCAGCCCCTTGCAACCATCATCTGCTCTCTGCCACTGCATGAGCCAATTCTGGGCATTTCTAAGATCACTGAAATCAACAATATGTGGCTGTTTGTGTCTGGTTCCTTTCAGTTAACGTGCTGTTATCAAGGCTTTCCCATGTTGAAGTGGTATCAGCATGTCTCTTTTTTTTTGAAAATGTTAAACTTTATTAGAAGGTGGTAAATACTATCAAAAATAGTAGAGTGGGGTATAAGGGATGGGGTTTCAAAGGGAAAAGGCCGGGTTGAGCAGTCAGGGTGGACTACCCAGAGCAGATGGCTTTTTTCATATTCCCCTTTATTTATTTTTTCTTTTTTATTCACTCTTATGTCTGAATAATATTCCACTAAATGGAGATACTACATTTTGTTCTTTCATTCAGCAGCTATATATGGATGAGGTCCAGAAGAATGAGTGTAAGTGGTGGCTAGCAGGGATGGCATTTAAGCAAAGGGCAAGATGTGCTTTCAAAAAAAAAAGTGAACAATCAGAGGCACAAGGAAATTCAGCGCGTTTCTGAGAAAGTGCATGGTTGCTTCAGTAGGACTGCCATGCAGGGCTGTGGGGGATAGTGACAGGAGACACAGTGAGGGAGTCACCTAAGAATATCCCCACTGCAAGCAGCTCAGCCAATTCTCCTCCCTCATCCTGTATTTTAGAGACATTTTTGCTAGCTTTTCTCTTATTTCAAGTAACAGTACTTTAGTTACACATCTGATCATCTGCATCAGACCACATTAGCTCCAAGCCACAGAAAATCATTCACTGACCGGAGCAGCTCCAAGACATAACATTGATGGACCAGGGAGTCCTGCAGCATCCCATCCTGCAGGCACAAACCACACATGTTCCCTGGTGATGTCCGGAAAGTAAAATGCATGGAAATATCTCACTGCTGCTGCACGACATCTGCCCACAAATTGCCCCCAAATCATGCTGGCACAGCACTACTCAACCCTCGCACTACCCGAAAAAAAAAAAAAGAGAGAGAGAGAGAAAAGAAAAGAAAAGAGAAGAAAAGAAAAGAAAAGAAAAGAAAATATAAGAAAAGAAAAGAATAAAGCTAAGAAAGCAAATTTAGGCTCTTCCATTGAAAACCAGCAACCATCACTGCCAGTATCTGAGCTGGAATGATCCTGACTTCAAAAACCACTGTGCAGTTACTATTCAAATGTGACAGACATATATGTATTTCACTTAGATGATATTACAATAGGATTTTTCTTTTCAAAATTTCCAGTTGCAACAATAGCACAAGAAAGTTTATGTTTCATTTTTAAAAAAAAATCAATTATTTTCCACTTTGTTAATTTTGAATCTATTATTATTTTATAAAGGGAGCTATGCTGCAGATTATAAACCAAATATCTGGCTTCTGCAAACAAGACCTATATGACTTCACTATTTCAGAGCAAGCTTTAATGATGCTTTCAAATTGGGGGCTCTCACTAACAGCTCTTTAAATACTGTCAAAGATGTGCTATTATGTAATGCAAAGGGTCTACCTACACATCAACTCAGAAACCAAACAAACTACACGAAAGCCTTAGTTTATCATTTTAAAATATTCCTATTATTTTGAATATTAAATTTCTTAAAAGATAAGATATTTTTTGAGAAAGACATCAGTTGTATTAAATTTCCTCTCACCAAGAAAGCAATCTTTATCAAGAATTACTACCCCTATGAAAATCCAAAAGACAGGACGTTTCTAGCTAAGTTAACTTACAGATCTCAACACAAGCCTAAATCCTATCTGCTCTCACTTGAACGAGCCCAGCAAAGTCCTGGGCTACTCTGGAACTTAGCTCTTCTGTTCCATATGTTGGCAGAGCTAAGATCATCACACAAGGCAGGGAAGGAGAGAAGAGGTAAGTCCACCTGGCGGCCTCCATCTGTTTACTTCCAGCCACAAGGTGTCGCTAGAGCGACCCCGCTAACAAGCCCTCCACACAAGGAAACCCGGCATCCACTCTGCCCCTGCGGTCCCCAAGCAGTCCCGACGCCCCTCTCCCACTGGTGGCCTCCGAGCCTGTGAATGGTCTTCTAATGACCCTCCCAGTTGGTGACACCCTCCCCCTCTTCCCCGCTACACACACACACACACACACACACAGCCAAGGCAGCCTTCCCAAAGCACAAATTTGATTACATTTCCCCCACTTCAAACCCATCAGAGGCTCCCTGGTAGAGTTCTAGCCCCACCCCCGACCCTGCTTGTCCATCCTCACCTCAGTACCAGGTCCCCAGTGACCTCAGGGGCCCCGTGACATGCTGCTACTTCCCACTAGCCTCCAGGCTCATTTTAACTGTTTGTCAAGGAAGTCTTCCTTCCCTCCAACCTCCGCACTTTGGATTAGGTGCCCTGCTGTGTTAATAAAACATTTTAATCTAAGTCAACTTCTGACACTGCTAAGCTCTCAAGAAGCAAGTACATTTTGCTTACTACTGTGGGTCCACCCCCTCTCCCCTAGACACTCAGAATTGCGTGTGTTGTGAATAAAAGAATGAAGGGGTGGGACTCAAAAGGACAGGCAGAGCTGCTCTCCTAAGGGTCACTTCCTGCTGACACCCTTCACTGCCTCTTCTGTGTCAGTTCTAGTAAAAACCAAGCTCCTCCAAAGCCCTCCACCCCTAGGCCCTCTCCAGTGTCCTTCAAAGCAGGGTCACCCACCACCCTGGACCACACAGGGCAGTCTCCCCGAGTCCTCACCCCACAAGCCTCCAGGCCTCTACCCAGGCTGCTCCTGCCACCTGAGTCACCCTCTTGATTCCTTCCCCTGGCTGACTCTTACTCTGTCCCCAGAACTGAATGTAGAGCCAATTTCTTCCAGGAAGTCCTCCCTGATGATGTCCTTTAGCTCTTGGCTGGCTCCATCTACAGCAGCACTGCTTGGCGACCAACTGGTATTTGTCCACCTGCTCCTATGAGACCATGACCTCTTGGAGGCCACGTGGGAAAAAGGAGTGAGGTGACAAGAGGGGTGGGAAGAGCAAACAGGAAAGTCGCAGCTCAAGTCCCAAATTCAAGGATTCTGTCTCAGATAAAAAGAATAAACTGTTTCATACGTGTGTCATTTGGCTATGATTTTTGTGGCTCATGGAAAACAAGAGCTTGGTGTTCAAGCCTGAAATCTAAGTTACATGCAAAGAAATGTATATATTCATATCCAAAGGAAACCAGAGCTGCTCAACAACACTTTGCAGTTAAAATCCAAAGGAACTTTGATAAAGGCAATCTCCCTCTCTCTCTTTATTTTTATTTATTTTTTTTTTGGTATCATATAGTTTTAGAAGTATTTGTATAACTAAGTGATGGCTACAGCCTATGATTCTGCACTGGAGTGTTTGGGGCTAAGGAAGCCCAGATTACATGCACTGTGTAAATGCAATCACACCAACACAATGACAGGCGCCCTAGTGGCTGAGCTGAAGTTCCAAAGCAGAGAACCTTATGTTGGAAGACAGCTCTCAGTAGAAAGTAAGAAATGCAATGTTCTGTACTCAATCTCATTAGCTTTATGAGCCATTAACAGATAGTATGTCTTGTCTAATGAAACCCCAAAATATATTGTCATCTTCGATTTTCTCCATCTGACTGTTTTATGCTAAATTTGGATATCAAACCCTCACTCCATACGGAAAGCTCAGGCCTTAGCTGCAGCACAGTTACATCCCGTGGAAGAAAGCCGATCAAGGGAGAACAGGAGAGTTTCCCTTCAGAAGCTGCTAAGTGTGGTTTTGCACCTGTATGTCATTTACAACCACGCCATCGTCAAAGGAGTAAGACCTTACATCTGTGGGGCAAAAAGCACTGCGGTGGTTCCGAACCATGAAAGAACACTGAGCTTTGTGCAACAGTCCTGAGGCACTTAAAGCGTACTTTCTCTGAAAGGCTCCGAAACTGACTCACTTCACCATTTCAGGTACAACCGGAATTAGTAGAGAGAACATGCCCTTGAAGTCTGACAAGGCCCTGCTGGAATCCTGCTACAGCATTTACTAGCTGCTAAATGAACCAATTCCTTAAACCTCTGAGGAGGCTTCCCAATCTTCAAAACGGGGCTGCCACCGCCCACTTGGGAGGCATGGATGTGAATGCAACACGCAAGTAGGGCGGCCGACTGGTACGTGACACGGGGCCTGGCTAGTTTCCCTCCGCTGCCCTTCTCCCCCTTTAAACTTGCACTGTTCCCCCTGGTAAGGGTGAAGCCCCAGGAACAGACTGCCCGATTCTTCTGTATATCCCCGGATACATACCTTACCCTTAGGAGGTCAGAAAAACAACTGCCTCCTCCCCAGTCACTATCAATATTCTTAAGAGTCTGGGTTTTTTTAACTCTATGTTTCAGGGAGACTATTCAAGAATTGTTCAACCACCGTTCTCCAGGTTGGCTCCTCTCCCAACGCCCATCCCTTCTTACCTCAAATCTTCTGTCTGATTGCCTTTTGTTCGTGGGAAAGAGAGTCCGCTAGGGTGCGGACTCCCTAGGCCTCCCTCCCTTCATCACAGGAGAGTGTGACTACATTCTCCCAACTCCCCACTCCGACTCCAGCTTCTGAGGAGTTTCCCCTTCTGGACCCTGAAGCCTCTGGATCGTCCCAAGACGCGCACACGTGGCCAAAACCCTCTCTTCAGATTTCTTCCTGGGTGGGCCTGCCCACCCCCCAGAACCTTAAGGATAAATGCCATTGCTCTGAAAATCACAAACGCCGCTGTCTGACACACCAAAGCTGCATGGTCCGGGCTTTCCTCCAAACCAGACACAGCCCTGCCCCCCCTCAGACACAGTCTGCACCTCTTGAGATGAGCTGATCCACTTGCACGGCTGTGAACACCAGCTAAGAATGACGAATCCCAATGTGTATCTCTAGTCCAGCTCCTTCACCTGAGCCCCAGGCTCATAGACACGAGTGCCTCTTGGAAGTCCTAACTTGGATGACAAATGGCATCTTAAAAATGCCATATGTCAAAAAAAAAAGGCCTTATGTCCACCATTTACTCTAGACTTCGATTCCTGGCAGGTACCTCCCAGGCTCCCCATTTTAGTAACAGCCCCAGCACCCACCTAGGTGTTTGAGGTCACATTCAATTTCCACTGTTCCCTCCACCTGGCCCTGCCCTGGAATCAGTCTTGTTATTTCTGTCGCTAAGCCAGTCTGAAGTCTGGTTCTGCAGGGAGCACGATGGAAACCCACAAGCTCACAGCAAGGTGCACTGAGTCACAGTCCTCCGAAGGGAGTTCCCTGGAGGGGGAGGCATCTCCTGCTGCCAGTCACCTCAGAAGGCACTGGATTCTCACAAAGAAGGACCAGAAGAAGGGACTCAAGGATCTCCCGTGATCTGAGGTTTGAAGGGCCCGAGGTCTGGGGGAGCTCCTAGTTAGCTGACACTCCTGTCAGTGAGCAGATGAGGATGGTAGGAACCCAGACAAGTCTGTTCTCGCTCCGACCCCTTTTCTCTCGGGAGCCACGGGAAAGGCCAGTTTCCAGGGCACAGACCGGCCATCACAGATCCCAGCCGGCATTTGCCAACCCAGACAGCCTAGACTCCTACTTGCGACTCTTACTTCTGTTCTGTTCCCCCCCAGAATGTGATGGACTCTTTCAGAAAGTCTGGACTGTCTCAAGCGAGACCAAGTCAGTGAAGGATGAAGTGTCCACATTTGGACCAGAGCATGAAAGGAGAAACAAGGCCTCATGTCCAGCATGACGGTGGTGGCCAAGCCCTTTCCCTGGGTGAGATGAACCAGGGTCGGGGTGAGAATGCAAGGTCCCTTCACGGCTGACAGGGGTGTTGGAGACTCACTACCGCAAAATAACCACACGGCCGTCAGTGGTGGACATCAGCTGCAACAGACACAGAGTCAGCTATTTACTGCCAAAAAGGGGTAAAAGTAAAGGCCGGTGCAGGGAGGCCTGCACGGCTGCTGAGGCAAACCACAGACCCGGCTCTGAATGCCCACTGGCTGAAGCAGAGAGGAAGCTATGGTCCCATTTAGGGGTCCCTGTGTCCACCAGATCCAAGTGAACCAGCTCCTTAGGACAAGGCAATGTTTTCCTGATACTTAGAAAAACCAGCCTCATAAAGGGAACAAAAGAGTGGCATGGTTTTAGGCCCGCTCCTGCCCCTCTATGAATGCAAAGTAAAGTAAATGGCACTGGGAAGGTGAATGCAAAAAAAAAAACCAAAACACAAAAAACCGGTGACTGCTTCCTCCAACAGCGTCCCCTGCAGCTGCTCACCCCCGAGCCGGCCACTTCCTCACCAGTGACCGCCGGCCAGGAAGCGCCGTCACGCACGTCACACAGCGACAGCCAGGAACCGTGTGCCGAGCACGTTTGTGTAAAAGCCAGAATCAAGCAAGGTGCTGCAGATTTTGACTTTCCAAGTTTAAATACTCCATGAAAAAAATCCCTCAGCAGCCGCCTAAATCAATTCGCATCTCACTTCTTCAAAACAAATAAACAAAATTAGTAAGAGAGCATTTGTTACCAAATATAAGGACGAACTAATAGGTTCCTCAAAGCAAGGACTTTAACAGATATCAAACTCCAGTGGGTGATGTGCTAACATAGCAAAAATTCCAAAAATGTAGAAAATAAGATGACTAGGATAATATACGAATCATGGCAACTGTTAAGTTTTTGCTTTTTATAGCGATGGAGACGGCACAGAGGGCGATCTGGCTATTCCAATGCAGGGTGTGCACAGCCCACATTTTCAGACCGAACAACCTGCTCACGGGGTGGTATAAGGGATAAAGGAAAATAGAAAAAGGAATAGAGGAACAGCCAAAATTAGAAACACACGAGAACAAAAATGACTTTGACAGCATTTACAAGAAATTACGTGAGTGTGATGAGGACAGGGACGCGGGGACGGTGAGACCCACCCTCACCTCCTGATCCAGGGAAGGCAGGGGCCTGAGGGGAGCGATGCTGCCGGGGGACCCCAACGTGGTCAGCGCCCCAAACCAAAACTTCACCTAGATGCGTGTAGACAGCTTTTGAGCTACAAAATGTGGTCGCATTTCAAGCTGGACAACTTTACTCACTCCCACCAAGAGGAACAGGGGAGAATTAGGTTCTGCTCCTGAACCAAAGCATTGTTTAAAAAATTAATGACTGTGTAATAGTAAAAGCAACAATGGAGTAAAAGTCACTGGAGGAGAACGTGCTTGACCCGAGCTCACTGGCCACGTTATCTCACTGACGTTCAGATGCTGGCTGAGCCCTTATGGTACCAGAACAGACAGACCCACCAGGAGGGAGGTTTAATGCGCTGCTGTATTTTGATGCCGGCAGCCATGCCTGGTACACGAGGTTCTGGGTAAACAATGGTGACAGTGTCAACCACTATGGGCTAAGCACACATCCAGCTACTCCGCCAAATCCCAAGGGCAGACTTCAAAAGGCAAAAACAAGCTGGCATTCTCTGTTGGCTCTGCAGAATCAGAGCCAAGCAGTTGCTGAGCAAAAATGTCACCAGTGCCTCCTATGACAAAATAGGAGGCACTGGCGTGGGGCTGGGGCAGGGCTCCAGGCTTCCACTGATCACCCACCAGTCTGTCCAGGGGGTGAAGGAGGTCCCTGCTTTCATTGCACCGATGCACCTACCTTGAATGACGCCTTAGGACTCAACAGGAGGTGACAGGTGAGGTGAACGGAGCCAGCCTTGGTGTAGCACGGTTCTGGCAGCTATGCCCTCAGCAGTGCCCAGTTTCCTAAACCTGACACCTCATCTCCAAGGAGCAGAAGTGTAGTGTGGGCATGTAGATCACAGGGCCCTGTGAGGACAAGTACAGATCATGGCCACGACATGCCTCTCCCCTTCCTTAAGCCATAGAGGAATGTCCGGGGAGGAAGTGAAAATTATTCCAGAGCCTGCCAGGCACCACACGCAGGTGGGACACGGATCCCCTGTGTCTGTCATTCACAGGACTGGTGTGGATTTTCTTTTTATCAATTCTCTGGCATCTTCTCCTCCATCTTACCAACAACAAGAAAGTAGAATCTGACTTTAGAATCACAGAGAATCACAGAGCCCCTCCTGCACAGCGGGCCCGGCAGCACGTGCCATGTCCTCCGACCGTCACCTGTGGGACCGCCATGAGCGCTCTCCAGACTCAAGGCCCGAGGCCGTAGGCCGGGGGGACACAGCTCACCTTACTCTCCCCAGTAAAGGGGGACCACCTCTCGGCAAAGACTTCTCACCCTCTTCTGCCCGAGGGACAGCTTGAAAGATATACAGGGAAACATAGTAGAGGGTGAGGGGTTAGGCAGCCCAGAAGAGATCATCTGCACTTCCAAGGCAGAGTGGGGTCTTTGACCTAATCACAGGGACAAAGTGAGGACGAATTTTTCCCTGCTGTGTCCCATACACCGTGACACGCCTTTCCCTGCGTAAGGAGCTAATTCGGAAGCCCCTGGCAGTGTTTCTGATGCCCTAACTTGGCATGGTGGCTGTCAGGCAGGGGAGAGGGCCTGAGCCGTGCTGGTGCTGGGCCTGGGAGGCAGGAGACATCGGCTCCACCCTGAGCTCAACCAGCACCTCGTTCTGCGTCTCGGGATTCAGAGTCTCATTTATAAGCAAAGGGATGAAACTGTCCCAGGACAGGCTGTCCAACAGGAATGAAATGAGAGTCATGTAAATAATGTTTCTCAGTTGCCACGTTTAAAATGTAACAACAAAAAAAAAAACCAAGTAACTGATTTTAAGAACAGACCTTACTTATTCTACTGTATGTAAAATACTATCATTTTGACGTGTAATCAATATAGAAAGTAACAAGATAGTTTATATTCTTTTTACTAGACAAGTTTCAGCGTCTGATGTGCATTTGACCTACAGCACATCTCAGCTCAGACCGGCCTCCTCCCCAGCACTACTAACAACAGTAGCTGTGGCTACTCTATTGGACAGCAACTCCAGGGGTCCCCCCAAGTGTCCTGGCTGAAAGAGGGGAGTAAGTGTCCACACTAACCCTAAAAGGATCTCTCTGAAACAAAGGCGGATTTAGTTTTAAACGTCTGAAAACCGGCGGGCTACAACTCCTTCCCGCCTTGGCTACAAGAAAGCCCTCCTCCTTGATGATCCCATTCTGGATGTAGGGAAGCAATCTGTCACACAGCCAGGGTGGCCCGGCCTTCAGGTTGACTTGCCTGCTGTCTGTGTCCAGTCCCACGAAGTCCTCCTTCTCAAATAGGATGTAGAGGAGGGGGGTCTTCTCCCCAGAATTTTCGGGGTCCCCATCCAGCCACTTGGACTTGGGCAAGATGAAGAGTGACTCAGTGAAGTCGTCGATCCTCTTCTCCACCACCCTGCAGTCCTCGTAGATTGAAGGCCACGTCGGTGTGCGGCTGCTCGGCCACCTCCCCATACAGCACAAAGACAAAGAGCTGAGAGTCGTAGAGCGTGGTGCCATACAGCTCCTCTGTGCGTGGAGCTTCTAGAAGGTCTTGGCCAAGAGGCAGTCAGTAATGGTGACAAGGCCCATGACATTGCGGTGGGTCTGGAAGTCACTCCATCCATTCTCGGGCGCATAGAGATACCTATAGTAGATACAGAGTGCCCACTGGGAGCCGCACGGTCTGATCTGGCTCACCAAGGAGATTCCATTATAGATGCAAAAGAAATTCTCTAAGATGATCCCCACGGGTTGGACCACAATCGGGAGAGTCTGGCGGTCCTCAGCGCACTGCATGTAGTCAGGGGCGTTCATGTTGCAGGCGCTGCCGAGAAGGGAGGGTAAATCGATGTACATACTGTGCTGTGGGCTGCGGGCCTCACTGGGATGCGGCGACCTGGTGTGCACCAGCCAGAAGGCAAGGGAAGTCCAAGCAAATCGGGGATAAGTTTGTCCTCAGCGTCTGCACATGGCTACTGAAGCTCAGATCACATTACCCAGCTTTTGGTCTAGGCTTCCATCCCCTGCAGAAAAGGATCATTTCTTGTTTTCTGTTTCCAAGCACCTAGGCAGGCCCTGATGCAAAGTCGGTGCTCAAAACTGCTGAATAAATGAATGAATAAAGGAACTGCTTCCCCACCCCTCAGCAGGATATAATGCAAAGAACCATAGTAGGATCAAAATATCTGGATTTCAACGCCAATTTATTTGAACTCCTAAGGTGCAGAATAATGGGTAAGAAAACTTGCTTTGGGGAGGAGGGTAGAGTTCAGTGGTAGAGCACGTGCTTAGCATGTTCAAGGACCTAGGCTCAATCCTCAGTACCTCATTTTAGAAAAATGAAACAAATAAATAAACTTAATTAACCCCCTCAAAAAATATTTTCTCCATTCAAAATTCAAAAAAAACCACCTTGCAATTGACACAACATTGTAAACTTGACTATACTTCAATTAAAAAAAAAACTACTTGCCTTACAAGAATATATCTGGATTATGGAAGTTTGCAAATGTAAAATGCCTAGGGTACCATTTGCATAAGAAGAAGGAACTGTACAAATGTACTATCCCTCATTTATGAGCTATTTTTCCTTTGGGGAGATTATAACCTCTCAGAGATATTTTTCTCATATTAAAAAAAAAAAAAAAAGAAAACATTACCTGATTCTCCATACTGCTGAAGAATCAGATAACCCTATGAAAGCATCTGACCCACAGAGTTTATTCAATAAATGTTTGTTGAATGAATGAATAAACAAGCAAAGTGAATGCTGCTCCCTGCCACAGACCATCATAATGGTACTGCTTGGAAATGCCATGCCCACGTTCCACCCAAATCTTCACTAACCACGTGGGTGACCTGGGCAGACCTGTGTGCTTCTCTCAACACCAGTTTATTCATAAATAGAAATGAGGGCAATAACACAAACCTAAAAGGGTTAGTGAGTCACGAATGAATAGTACCCCAACTTTGCAAGATGGAACTATTAAAGAAAATTGGGCAAAGAGTCCATAGGCCCTCTCCATATTATCTCTTACAACTACATGGGAATCTACATTACATCTAAAAATAAAAAGTCTATTATTTTAAAGAGGCTATTGAGTTTAAATCAGCTCACCATCTCAAATAAGGAACACACAGTACAAATAAGAGAATGCGCAGCCCATGAGATGCACTCAGTAAATATTCCCACTGAACCCACTGGTCCCTCCAAATTCAGAGCATGAGGATGTGTCCTCGTGGCCAGAGGCCACTGCACCTGAAGCTAAAAAAGCTAATGGTCCCCACTTTCAAAAGCCCCTGCCACCAACCTAGGTGTAATTTATTTATTTGTAATTTTTTTTCTTTTTATAAAATAGAAATCCCCAATTGCATAGCCTTCAGGTCACCAAAACCTGACCACAGAGATCATGATGGCAACCCTCCTTGGTGAAACAATAAAATGAAAAGCCATTTCCACAAGACATGTGTGTAAATCTACTAGGGAACTTCATCCTGGACTGAGAGGAAGAGGACTGGGGAGGAGGGGGCAATCTGAGGCACACAGACCCATGGGCCACCTGTCCCACGATGGACATTACACTCAACCCTCACCCTCCAGGAACTTCAAAATACACACAGACAGAGTGATGTGGACAATATATATGTATTTTTAAAGAAATTCCGACTCTCTAGCAGGTCTTGTATCTACCGAGACACAAATGGCTTATGTGTATAATGTTTCACAAAAGCCTTAAAACATTACCACCCCAACTTGACACATTAAGAAACTAGGGATAGAGATTTATCACATTGTGCAAGATTAGAGAGATGCCACATCAGACACTGTATTTAAACCCAAGCCTTTGCTCCAGTGCTCACACAAGAAAGTGTGACATACTGCCCCTTTCCTGCCCTCTCCCTGCAATAAATCTCTGAAGAGTCTTTTCTGTGCCACGTGGAATCACAATCACGTCAATTTACCACTAAGAGCTATGTGACTCCTTGGAGGACGTGTCAAAATCTAAAGGGTTGTGATGGGAGGAGAGATTTGAATTTTCTGTTTCTCAAAGGAAACATGGCTTTAAAAGAAACTGAAAAGCACTTATCTAGTCTAAGCCCTCATTGTGCAGAGAAGGAAATGGAGGCTCAGAAGAGATGAGGAAAGGGACTTATTAACAAATATTGCCTCAGTGCAGCACCAAGCCAGCCCTGGGCCCTTCTGGGGGAGTACCTGGAAGGCCCAGGAAAATGATTGTTAGAAAAAGGAAAGAGAAGAAGCATACAAGGCCCTGTCTCTACACCACCATACCATGAAGTTCCACCAAATTATCCAGTATTGGGTGCAGCCAAAATTTAGGTGGGCTAAAGAGGTTATAGAAACCTGGAAGTCTCAACCATAGTGGAAATTCCAACATTTACTGTTTTTTTCCAAGTTCAAGCATCAGTTCAGTGGGCGCTCCATACGAGGGACTACACGAGGCCTGGAGTTCTCCCAAATACAGATCTCTATTATCACGTGTGCAAACCACACACAGGCCCACCAGAAGAAAAACGCCCACACATAAGATGGAACTACTGAAACAGAAAAGAGCCAACCAGCATATATTGCTAGCAAAAACGGTGCTGCTAGAAATAGACTCATGAACATAGAAAGCAAACTGTTGTTAGCAGGCAGGAAAGGGAGGATTAACAGATACACATTAATAAATATAAAATAAATGACAAGGACCTACTATATAGCACAGGGTACTATTTTCAATTTCTTGTAATGAGTTGTACTAGAAACAATCTGAAAAACATTTATATACATATGCATAAGCTTATAACTGAATCTCTGCTGTACATCTGAAGCTAACATGGTAAATTTACAACACTTCAATAAAAAATAATTTTATATAATAAGTAAAAATAAAAGCAACGCCATAAAAAAAAAAGTAAAAGAACACGGTAATCCCCTTAGCTGTAGGTGGTGGAGAACTCTGCAAGCACCAAGTCCACTCGAATACTCCAGCACTGGCGGTCTCTCATTCTAACCATCAGAGAATCACTTGGCTTCTACGAGGTTACTTTTCTCTTCAGTGAAAGGCTACAGTTCCATCTAATGATGTATTGAATCTCATCATTCACAAACCCAAGAATTAATGAGGATTTCCCATAGGCCTGGCTCTGGACAGATGAAAAGATAGGGTCCCAGATATATTCATGTGTAGAAGAAGTTTATGCCATAAAGACATTAATTCTTCCTGCTTTGATAGACAGATTCATTGCAATTCTGATTAGAATTCCTCCCAGATATTTCATGGAATGTAACAAGTTAATTTATGGTCAGGAACAGCCAAGAAACTTCTTTAGAACCACCACTGGGAAGGGGTGGATAGGTCATGCATTTCAACTGGTCTTTCTGATGTGATGAAAACGTTCTGGAATAATAATGGTTGCACAAATGTGAATATGCTAAAAGCTGCTGAATTGTAACATTCAAGTGGGTGGACTTCATGGTGTGTGAACAATATCACAATAAAGCTGTTATATGAAAAAATCCTTCTTGCCAATTATTTTTCCCTCTATACTACTAGTCTGTCCCACAATTTAAGTAAAACAAACAAACAAAAAAAACCAAAACAAACCAGATTTTGCCAGGAGCTCTTTAGGAGTGCAATGTCCCTGGGTCTCCAACGCCTCAGGTTGTGCTGTTCCTGTTAACACACAGTAGCTGGGCTGGACTAGTTACGGACTATAAGTATCTTTTTAAGATCGACGGTCTCACGTTTCACCCTGGGAGAGTGAATGATGGAGGATGAGACAGCCTCATGCCTTCAGCTCATTTTTAACTGAACCAAGCCCTGCTTTCACCACTGTAATCCCTCTCAGTATAAAAACATGTGACATCAACAAGCACCGCCATCATAACACCTGAAAGTGTTCAAGGTACTTATCTGGGGCAGAAATCCTGATCAAGGAGACAGAAGCTCCCTCAGCACTGCCGCTCCCTTTTCCCGACTCCACCAGGAGAAGCTGGGAGTTACAGCCGCGGGCTCTCAGCCTGGGGAGCAGCGCCCACGCCGCTAATCTGGACCTCAGGGATCGGGAAAGGGAGAGGAAGGCAGCCCCGGGGTCGCGGGGCAGGGAGAGCGGGGTGGGGGGCGCGGGCTGCAGCCCCGCTCGGAGGCCAGCCCCAGCCCCAGCCCAAGCCGCCCGCCCCGTCCGGGTGTGCAGACCCCGCCCGCCCGGGACACAGCCCGCCCAGTGGTGGGGACGGGTCGGCGGCCAAGGAGAGGAAGACCGGGAGGGGAGGACTCGCCGGCGGGAGAGGGGAAGTGGATGCCAGCCGCGGACTGAGGGGAGCCCGGCTGGGTCAAGAGGCGGCAGGGGCACACCTGGCCCTGGGCAGCTGTGGCCGGGGCGCCGGGGCAGGTGGCGCGGGCAGAGGGGTCTGGCCCGAGCAATCCAGCTGAACACACGCTGACTGGCGCCCTGGGGGGCTGTGACACGCCGACCGCCCTCCCGCAGCCGCCTCACCCCTTTCCCGATATCCCCTCACCTTGCACTTCCACAGCCAGAGGCCCCGGCCCCAGGCAGTAGCCAAAGGCCTACAGGGCGACAGAGCTGAGAAGCCATTGGGGCCGATCCCCGGCTCGGAGCTGGAGCTTCCAACCCGCGGTCCAGCTGGCAGCAACTGCGCATGCGCAGGAGGGCCAGCGATCCGCTCTGGGTCCTGAGAGAGAAGGGGAACCGAGGGAGGGAGAATAGGGGAGGAGGAGGGGAGGCGGGGAAAAGTGGAGGGAGACACATGGACAGGAGGAGCAGAGGGAAGGCAGTTATCTGGAATTGGGAGGGGAGTAACAGAGATGGGGAGAAAGCGTTTTACCTCTTGTGGCACCCCGAAGGAGGCAGCAGTCCTGCCTATACACCCTTCTCTTACCCGTCATTGCCCACAGCTCATATTTTACGTCCCTGGCCCAGCCCTCCAGCTAAGGTCTCTGCAGAAACCCTACGGGTATCATACCCGTTGCCCCCACAAGGAGCTAGGTTTACTGTTGCTCAGGGAACCAAGCACCCGCAGGTGTTGTTTCTCAGAACTACCTTGGGAAGAGTACATATTCCCCTTTTACACGCTGGGAAACAGGCAGGCACGATCTCTGCCTTAGCTCCACTGTCCCAAATGTTGGGCTGGCAGGGAGCGGGAGGTAAAATGTCAGAGCCCCAGAAGGAGCAGACTGCCTGAGTGTTGGTGTAGAGTCCCCATCCCTCCTGGGTAAACCACACCCCAACCTCGGGGAATAATCAAGGGCTCACCGTAGGCCCCTGTGTGTGGGAGAGCTGCCCTCAGTCCCAGTGTCCAACTTGCTAGGTAGGTAGAAGTGTTATTGAGTCCAAATTCATTCTCCTCAGTGCAGGACAGGCCAGTAAGTTGGGAGACCAAGTGTTGGGGCATGGAATAGCAAGTTTCTGTAGACCTAGATGGCAAACTAATGTCCTGGAAAACCATCTCCCCAAGTCAGAATTCAGGCTGCTTTCCTATGTGCTTGGTTTTTGCAAACTTCTTGGTGTATGAATTCTTTGTTTTTAGAATCCTTTGTTCTTGCAGCTATCTCCCTGGGTCAGATCCCTGTAAACCTCCAACAAAACAAACGTTATTTTCTATTCTGCAACGTGTTATCTTTATATGATTGGAAAAGTGTTAAATACCCTTAAAGGTCAGAGCCTTCAGAATAGGCTCTCCTGTATATTTTAGGCTCTAGGCAACATTGTTTTACAAGCAAGAAGAAGCCTAGGAGACAGAGCACAGGGTTAAAGTCAAAGGAACAGATCTAATATGGAGTCAGATTTCTTCTTTTCTATTACTGTGGCAGAAGCCACTTGAGGATTTAAATCCCTTAAAGTTAAAAATAAATAAAACTTTAAAGGAATTTACATACATTGGTGGGAACTTGCATAGCATATCTGGAAAAGCACACAAAGGATTGTAAACATTGGCATCTCCAGGGAGGCGTGTAAGAACAGAGGATGAGGGAAAACTTCTTTCACTTGAGTATTTTTTGCTCTGTTTGAATTTTTTTAACCATATGCATATATTTCTTTTTCAGTTAAAATAAATGTGTAATGGAGCAAAGGAGTAACTAGTTCAGCAAATACAGCAGCCATAGACTCACTGAGTCATCATTTTCGATTTAAGCCAGGAAGCATTGATTGTCTCTCTCCTATGTGCCCAGTGCTGTTTTAAAACATTTTTATATATTTTTTTTATAAAATAATAACATGCTATCCCTCACCCCTGCTCAGGGCTGGTGGGAAACCAACTGAGTTTTTATTGAGTTGTTTTCCAAGGAGTAGAGATGAGTTATAAACAGAACACAACTTCAGGGCAAAACAGGCGGACTGGTTTTCCAGCAGGCCAGATAGCGATGACGGGTTTTCAATAGAGGCGCACAGAGGCTGAGAGAGAAAGCCTCCAGGACCCTACAGAAAGCTGCCCACAGTGCCTTCTCCATGGCACTACTGAAATAGGAAAGAACAAATCTGACTCCATATTAGATCTGTTCCTTTGACTTTAAACCTGTGCCCTGTTTCCTAGGCTTAGTCTTGCTGTTTCTGCACCTTTTGTGAAACAATGTTGCCTAGATCCTGAAATATACAGGAGACCCTATTCTCAAGGCTCTGACTTTGAAGGATATTATCACTTTTCCATTCGTATAAAGATAACAAGATACAGAATAGAAAATAACATTTGCTTGTTGGAGGTTTACACGGATCTGACCCAGGTGAAGAGCTGCAAGAACAAAGGATTCTAAAAACAAAGAATTCATACACCAAGTTTGCATCAACCAAGCATTCCCGCTTCCCCTTTTTAATATAAGAAGAGCCTGAATTCTGACTTGGGATGATGGTTCTCCAGGACATTGGTCTACCATCTTCTCCACTGGCTTTACAAACTAAAGCCGCTATTTCTTGCCCCAAATCCTTGTCTCCTGATGTGTTGGCCTATAATGCACGAGTAGAACAAGCGTGGACTCGGAAACACAAACATACATTGAAAGTACGCATTTGGTATATTAAATGACCTGCTTCCACTCGTATTCCTGAGGTTTTCTTCTCTTGACCACTCCTACTATATTTATGAAAAACCTGTCATGTGGACACATTTCCTTCTCTAGCCACTACCCTTCCATGTAAAAACTGATGCCAAGAAGGCAATGGAAGTTGCTAGAAGGTATTACCTGGCCAAAAAAGAGCAGAAGTGGGTTCTGGCTGATGTTCAGGAGCAGGCCGGGGCACCTGACAAGATGTCATAAGTACGGATAGACAGCTGGGCACCAAAGGAGAAGCTTCTAAACTTCCATGAGGGACTTGGATAGGAAGGAACAGTCCCAGACTATAGCTCTGATCCCACCACGAGCTTCCTGGGCAAGGCTGGGCAAGTCATTTAAATTCTCTAGACCCGTGCTGTCCAACACGGGAGCCACCAGCCACATGCAGGATTATGATGTTATTCTGTAGCCAGACAGAATTATAAATAAACACTTTATTGCAAAGGGTCAGCAGGTATAATATTTAAAAACATTATTGGTTATCTTGCCTTAACAAGTTATTTTTGTATGTCTAGCTTTCTGTGGGTTGTAATGCCTGCAACTAATGTTTCCCTTACAGTGAGGTATTTTGAAATTATACGTTACTGGACACAGTACACTCATATCACAGTTGAAAAAAACTGATTAAATAAGCAAGGTGATCTGACTTAGTAGTTATGAGCAGGGGCTCTGGGGCCAGCCTGCATAAGTATTAATTCTCACTCTCCCTCCAGGGAGTTCTGTGTGAATCTTGGACAAATTATTGTTGCTGTTGTTGTTGTTGTTGTCGTTGTCATTGTTATTGTTTGTGCCTCTTTTCCTTACCTTTTAAATAGCGAGGAAAATGTAGACTCTATCCCCTACAGTGTTGGCAGGATTAAATGAGTAAACGTCTGTGCTGCCCACTTCCCTGGGTTTCAGCATTCTCCAGGCAATCAGTGCAAAACACAGTGGCATTCTCCACTGTCTTCGTCAGTCTGGGATTCTGTAACAAATTACCGTGTGTCGGGTGGCTTAAACAACCAGCATATTCCTTATGGTTTGGAGGCTGAGGCTTTCAAGGTCAATGTATCTGGGAGAGGATTGCCAGCTCGAAGATGGCTGTCTTCCCACTATCTTCATGGCCCAGAGAGGAGAGAGAAGCAAGCACTTTGGGGCCCTGTATAAGAACACTAATACCATTCATGAGGGCTCTACTCTCATGACCTCATTTTATCCTACTAATCACCTCCCAAAGGCCCCGCATCCCTATATCATCACCCTGGGAGATGAGGTTTCGACATATGGATTTTGAGGGGATGCATTCAGTCCACACATCGGCTAACTCTCCCAAACATGCAGTCATCAAACCTGTAGCTAATTTCAAAATAATGTTTATATCTCTCTGCCCATTTCCATTCCTACATCTACTAACACTGAAGCCCTGCTACATTTTATTTCTTATTTTCCTTGTGAGGTTTAATTGATTCCTCTAACTCCAAGGATTCGCTCACTCCAGTCTGCTTGACAGCCCTGCCAGGTAGGTCTTCCTTAAAACACCTTCCCACTTCACCTGGTTGTTTTTTAGGTGTAAATGTCAGAATTCTCTCCACACCCCATCCTAGACCTTTAATCCCTTACACTACCACTCACTATGTTATTTTCCTATTACCACTGTAACAAATTCCCATAAGCTTAATAGCTTAAACCAGCACAGACTTATTAGCTTATGGCTGTGGATGTCAGAGATCCAACACAGTTCTCATTGGGATAAATTCAAGATACCAGTAGGGTTCCTTCCTTCTAGAGGGTCTAGAAGAGAATGTTTCCTTTTTTTTTTCCAGTTTACAGAGGTCACCCACCTTCCTTAGCTTGTGCCCCTCAACTTCCTCCATTTTCATGGTCAGCAGCCTTTCTGAACATTGCTCCATTGCTACACCTCCCTCTGATTTTAAACTCAGCTGGGAAATATCCTCCAATTTAAGGACCCCTGTGATTACATTCAGCCCACCTGGACAATCCAGACTACTCACCCTATTGTCTCATCTCAGGATCCCCTTGTCCCATCCCACTCAGGCAGTATGTATGTGGCTGTGACATTCACCTTGTGTAACATTTCCTCATGAGCAATTTATGGTTCAAGGCACTTATAAGTGACTTTTTGTTTTTCTTCCTTATCCTTTCTACATTCAGTTTGTCTGGTGAGATTATATGAATCCATTTTATTTGTGCCCCTGCACTAATCTATAATAATGTATCATGGGTTTAAAGGCTAACTAATAGACAATTTAGGAGACAGAAATCCTCTAAGATTTTTAATCCTAAAATATCTGTCATCCCTTTTGCCATGTACAGTAACATGTCACAGGTGGCTACCCTGTGGCCGGGGAGGGACATGATTCTGCCATCACACTCCCCTCATTCTCACCAATGTGCTGATCAACTAACCAAGGATCTATGCTCTCCAATTCACTCACTTCCTCCTCCTTTCCATTGACTATCCTGTTCCCACCGCTTCCTTCATTCACCACATCAGGATTTCATGACCACATTCTCCCCTAAATGAAATGGGTATCTTGCATCTAATGTCTGACAGCTGTTCTTATTGTATATGCACACACTGACCTACACATAATCCCGTCCATCTCTTTATTTTCCTAGAATCTTCCAGAAGAATCAGTTCCATGATGATGATGATGATACTGACAATGATGACAGGGGCTTCTCAAGGATTCTGATAAAGAGGGAATCGATAAAGGGAGGGAATCATTGCAAAATTGCCCCAGAAACAGGCTTAAAGGTAAATAACTCTTATAGTGTTTAATGAAATTGACTAATATTTAACTATTTTTAAGACTTTATATCACTGAATTTAAAATTTTAACGGGAATTTTCATTCACCACTAACCAAGATTCAACTCTGGGACCAAAATCTAAGGATTTCTGTCTTCTAAAAAATTGTCCACTAGCCTTTTAAACACGTGATCCTTTTAAAAAGTTTAGTGCTGGGCTGAAAATAAGCAGGATTCATATAATCTCACGAGACACAGTGAATGTGGAAAGATTAAGAAATAAAAACAAAAAGCCATTCATAACGTCTTGAACTTTATGTTGCTCACAGGAGAAAATGTTTGCCAATGTGTGTGTCACATCAACATGACGACTGAGTGGGATGGGGAAGCTGATCTTCCTCATCAGTCATTTATGCTGATTTGTTAGATGCCAAAACAGTTTCCTCATTGAAATTGCTTCTAACAAGTATGGAAGAATTTAGGTTCTACCAAAAGCAGGCTAAATATTTTCCCCTGCTTTCAGGTCTCTGGACTGAATGTCCCCACAAGAAGGACATGGTTATGTTTCATAGGGAAGTCTTCCTGAGAAGCAACAGGCTTTTCTAGGGCAGAACTGCAGGGCCCCCCATGGAGGGCTGGAGGAGGTCTAGAGGGGACACTGGAAAAACAGCAGGAGTGAATTCAGATACTGCTGCTCAGGTCGCCAAAGACAGCATTGCTATCTCTAAGGATATGACATTCTCCCAAATTTTCCATGAGTGAAGGAGCCTCTGAACACTAAGCAGGTTGTTAAGAAACAGCAGCACATAATTTGCGTGACAACACAATTAGAGTATGATTTGATATTTGGAAAATAACTAGCCCATTGTTCTTTGAAACTGCAGCAGTAGCAATAGAAATAAAAAAGACTGAGCCGTCTTGGAGACAACAATCAATAAACAATTCTAAATCTGCAGAATTCCTTGACAATATTCAAGCAATGAGCTAGATGTGTGCTGCAGATACCTCTTACTGCAGGGCTCACTCCTGCAAAGCATAGAACTAGTTTCTCAGCACACAGAGGGAACCAAGTCAAGATTCCTAATCTTTTGAGATTTACTAAATGGCTGGAAAGGTCAGACAAGTACATACAGGCAAATATGATTAAATGTAATCAAATAATATCAAATGTGATTTGAGCACAGACGAAAGAGAAATTCCTTTCACCTGGGATCTAGAGAGACTTCTTCAGAAAATGTGGCTTTGGAGACGGCCAAAGACATGGGTGGAATTTTGGCAGAACAGGATGTAAGGAATTTAAAAACTTATTCTATAATTCATATAAAAATTCAAAGGATCCCAAAAATCCAAAACAACTTTGAACAAGAAAAACAAAGTTGGAAGACTTGCACTATCTGATTTTCAAACTTTTTTTATAAAGCTACAGTAATCAGAAATTAGGGTGTTGGTGTAAAACAGGAAAATAGAATAATGGAACACAATAGAATGTTCAGAACTAAACCAAGACTTATACAGACAATTGATTCTCAAAAAGGATGCTGTGGAGAAAGGATCTTTTCAGCATGTAGTGCTGGAACAATTAGATCATGATACGCAAAAAAAAAAATGAACTTTGATCCACACCTCACAAAATATACAAAATTTACCTCAAAATGGATCATAGATCTTAATAGGAAATCTAAAACTATAAAACAGCTAGGAGAACAAGCATAGGCTTAAGGTTTATGGCCTTGGGTTTGGCAAATTTTTCTTTGCTATGACACCAAAAGTATCATCTATTTTAAAAAGAAACTGATAGAGTGAACTTTATGAACATGAAGACTCTTCAATGCTCTTCTAAACACTGCTAAGCAAATGAAAAGACAAGCCATAGACAGAAGCTATTTGCAGATCATATATCTGATAAAGGTCTCTCTTTGTATCTGATCCAGAATAAAGAGGTCTCAAAATTCAATAATAATTCAAACACCTGAATGAATGAGGCCAGAAAACACACTTCAGTAAAGATATCCAGATGGATAATAAGCATATGAAAAGATGCTGATTAAAGGTGTCATTAGTCATTAGAGAAATGCTTTTAAAAACCACAGTGAGATACTAGTTCACATACATACTAGAATGAATACAGTTAGAAAGACTGACCTTACAAGGTGCTGGCAAGGAAGTAGAGCAACCAGAACTGATACACACCACGAGGAATTTACAATAGTACAACCATTTTGGAAAAGTCTTTAACAGATTCTTTTAAAAAGGTAAACACCTGTGTACCATATAATCCAGACATTCCTCATCTGGTGCTTTAGAAAGGAAAAGCATATGTCCATACAAAGACTTATAACCAAACATTCACTGCTATTTTATTTATAATAGCACAAGTTGTAAATAACCCATGCATCCATCAAGAAGTAAATGCAGAAAGAAATGATGGTCTATACAAACACTGCTCACAATAAACTCTTCAGTAAAAACTCAGCACTAAACAATACACTACTATAAGACAAACAAGCTATTAATACAGCAACACAGATGATTCTCAAAATAATTACACTGAATGAAAGAAGTCAGACAACATAGAGTAGATACTGCATGAATCCATTCATATAAGGATCTTGAAAATGCAAACCACTATGTTGTGATAGAAAGCAGATCAATGGTTCCCAGGGGAAGAGACGGGGAGGGAGGGAGGGACAACAAAAGTCAGGAGAGAAGCTTTGTGGGTGATGGGTATGTTCACTGTCTTGAGTGTGCTCATGGTTCCTTGGGGATATACTTACGTCAAAACGTATTAAGCTGTACACTTTAAACGTGTGAAAATTATTTTGCCAAGTATAACTCAAAGCTGTTTTAAGAAAAAAGGCACTTTAGTCCTGATCCACCTCAGCGCCTGATTGGAGTGACATGATCAGTCCCTCACACTGTCTGCCTAACGGGAAGGTAGAAAAGCTCTCACGGAAGATAACATGGATTTTTCATTTGCAATGTCTGCCATGTAATAAAGAATTTCTAGACATGCAACATGTCCAGACTATATGACAGATAACATGAGAATAAGGAGCATTAGACAAAGGATGCAAACCCCAGGTGATGTAGGCATCAGAGTTACCAATAAAGGCTATAAAATACTTTTAATATATTCAAGAAAATAAGGAAATGATGGGACAATAGATAACAGGGTAGAGACTTTCACCAGAGAAATATACTGGAATGTAGTTTTAGGAAAAGTCAAACTGATACTCTAGAACTGAAGCTTTCAGCTCTGGAAACAGGTAAACAGAGCTAATTAGGATCCCTTTTAAGTAAAACTTTCAGTAATTCTGGGTAAAATATAACAACAAATTAACACAGAGCTAACTATGGAGAGAGAAGTTCCCTGATGACAATACAAAGAGGACACTTAAAGCCCAGAGTGGTCATCTTGTGAGCTGATGCCACCGCACCCTGGAGGGAAGGGGTTTTCATCTGCACATAAATAGGGATACAATGTCCATGTAGGAAAAAGGGTCCATACCAGATGTAGAAGACTCTTCCTCTATATCTATATAGTCAGAGACAGAGATGTAAAGTGGCAGCAGAGGTCACAGTGACATAGGGCCCTGGGCCAAGGAGTGTGAGCACCTCTGCAAGCTGGGAAAGGTAGGATGACAAATCCCTCCCAAGAGCCTCGGTGTGGAACTTAGCCTTGGCCACTCGTTGGTTTTAGCCCACTGACATTGACTTTGCACTACTGCACCCTAGAACAGTGAGAAGATGAATGTGTATTGCTTTAAGCCACTGAGTCTGTGGTCCTTTGTTACAACAGCAATAGGAAAGGAACTCAGGAACCAATATGAACTTGAACCACAGGCTGCCTGCTGTGCTGGCAGGAAGTCCTTTGTCTCTGATCCTGGGGGAGTGTCCTGTCCTCTGGCAGCATCCACAAACTACCTCATGCTAACTTGGCAGTTTGCAGAGGGTTAAATCTTATCCCTGCACAGTTCTTGATATTTAGTTAATAAAAATGATGGTGTCATCATGGGTATTTTTCCATCTTTTAAATACCCTTCAGTCTTCTAATAAAGCTACTTCTAATTAAGAGACCGTGTAAATAGTTTTCAATCTTCATAATAAATAACTGTGGTTTTATCTGGTTACTTAAATTATGAATAATAATGTTCACATTTGTAAAAGTTATTAAAATCAACATTGTTTAATGAAAATATCATTTCTTTTCGCATGAACATGTATTAACTACAAGAAATGTTCCATGCTTTCTTCTACGATTTACTGTTAGAGCCTTAAAGAATAATATTTTCCTCAAAAGATATTACGGCAAAGGGATTTCTTTTGGTGGAACTGTTCCGGCATCAAATCTGGTGCATGTCTCAGGCCACTGGCAACATAGAGATGATAGAAATTAGGAGGCATTATAAACACAGAATCATTTTTAAAGGAATTAAAAAAACTGGATGTGTGTAAACAAAGAATCAGAGAATATTCTGGTGAAATAAATGTATTTTTCAGCTTAAGCAAGACATGGGGTGAATAAATCTGAAATGAAAAAACCACCCAGAGATTAGCAGCGAGTCATGCACGCAGTGTGAATGATCAAAACCAAGTTGTTTCCAAACCAGTGTGCAGGCTTGATGCCTTCATGAATCAAATCTGTGTGGCACCAGGCCACCTCGAATACATGTTGATGAGGTATTTATAAGCCCTTCACCATCCCAAATCAAAGCCCACGCACGAGCCACAAGACCATCACCTACACATTTGGAAAACACACAACATGGTGAATAGCACTTTTCTTGTTCAGTAGCCGGTGGCAGCGAACTGTCAGCAGACAGAGATACAGGGACACAGAGGCACCTCCCCTCACTCAGCTGATAAACTTCCGTGCATCCCTGGGGACAGGATTGTCATAAAATGCACCATGGATTGATCCTCCTCCTAGGAAAGGAACCGTAGTGCTGTCATTAGGTTTGAGCAGGGGTGGGTGGAGGATCTCAGAAGAGTTGTTTCAGCACACCAATAGAATTCTTGGCCACCGTGACCACGAAAGACAAGTCCCCTGGCATCCCGGTAGGCACTTGGGCTCCTGACAAAAGCTGGGCTCAGTAAAGGGTTGAGTAGAAGGCACAGACCTGAGGGATGCCCCAGCAATAGGCAGGAGGTAGGGCCTGGTTTATACTGCTCTGGGTGTATCCCAGACTCATCCGAATACGAAATCAGAAATTTGCAAAACAGCAGAGCTGGGGTGGATCATCTACTCCAGACTCCTCACCTTACAGTTAAAAGGGTGGCAACCCTGACAGGCAAAGCAACGTGCTAAAGGCAGAGCGTGGAAGTCGCAGTGCCAGATGAAACGCAGCGTGCAACCCCCGTTCAAGGCCGCTGACTCTGACGACGGGGCCAAGGTTTCCAATGAGGAGAATAAGACAGTGTAAATACATTGTTCCCCCTAAAACCCCAAATGTTTTTTAAAGGCACAAAAACTCACCTTAACTAGATCTCTTCTGAGGGGGCTCTCTTCTGCTTCTTCGTCTTTCTGTCTCCATTTCCCTCTCTCAGACACAAACACATTCAGTTTTGTGAAAGGGGACTTCCTTCCATACAAAGACAGACTTCACATCTTCAGAAAGATACCTGAGAAAGCACGTTTCTCAATTCAAGTCTTTGTGTGAGTTCTGGGCAACTGGCTTATTTTCTAGAACAATCGGTAGTTACAAAATCAGGAAATCATCTTCCACAAAGGCAGAGTTCTGGTCCGTGTTGATAAAGTTGGGGATGTCACATTTCATGAGTCTGTTCGGCTCCTCCTCTGGCCACCTGCTGCATCTGATGGCTTCCTGGAGCCGAATAACACTGTAAAGGGCTATGGTAGGGATACCAGCTTTGGCCTTGTCCAAGTGGTCCACTTCATTGATGTAGCAGTGAAAGAGGGACCTAGATTCGTCATTGCACTGCCAGAGAACACCTTGGGCAGCAGCGGTCTTCCAAAGTCTGACACAAAGCTGTTGAGTCTAAATCTCTTCTCGGGAGACTCTGCATTGCTACAAAGAAAACCAAAATAAAATATCGTTCACAGTGTAGCTCGGTGACCTGAAGAATCATAGTTTTTGCCATCTACTGAGAGTAAATCACTGCACAGAGCATGCTGACATGCACTGGAATTGAAAGACATCACTTCTGAACACATACAATTAAACCCAAGGCAAAAGTCTAAAGTGAGGGCCCATGGACCATCCTAAAAAGACATCGTTCCCTGAGAATCCTCAATATTGGTGCCTCGCACACCAGTGTTTCTCCATGGGACACTCAGATCTCTTCATCAGGATTCGTTAAAGTGCTTCTTAAAATGCAGAATCCTGGGGTGCACACCCTCAGAGTCTCCAGAGGTAGCGACTGGTAGTCTGTATTTTCATAGCCACCAGGATAACTAAACATGCTCAGGTTTAGCACCGCAGTCTACATCGGGTCACCTGAGCATCGACAATTCTGTCTCACGGGATGGGGGGTGCCATGTGTGTCAGGGTGCTGTCCTACCCATGTGTCTCCCTTGATTCTCAGAACTGACAGTGCTGCCCCATTGGGCACGAAATACCACCGTTTCACAATGCATACGCAGGGCGCCCAACTGAAAAACAATCAGTGATAGGAGAGGGGACAAAACTCAGCTTCCTGTTACCTTGTTTCACTTACTGTGGGACGAGTGATCAATTCAAGGGTAATAAATCAGTGAATGAGTGAATAACATGACTCGCGTTAGTCCCACGAGTGCCTGGAAGAGCAAGCCTGGGCACATTGAGAACCATAACAGCCCATCTACTTAAATGTCATCCTCCACAGATCTATGTAAAGGTTACTTCCACCCAGGCAGTGACTCCAGAAGGGCAAGAATCATGTATGAACACACTCTCAAATCCAGAACAGAACCTGACAACAATTAGGCTCTGGAGTCTGTGTTTAGCGAGTGTGGAATCTCAGTGATTCCAGCTCTTACACCTTGCCTTCCCATCCCACCACACACGATATGGCCCTTATGTCCAGTTCTCCCGGGGCTGGGGCCACGGAACCCATTTATAGGACTGGAAGAATCTGATCATTTAAACCATCCCCCAGATTATCATCAAGAGTCACCTGCATTTCAGGGATCAGTAATCCCAGAAGCTTTGCAGTTCAGGCAGCTGAGGGATTTTTATATCAGCTCTGTCTTCTACTGTGACTGCCTGGGTGACATCAGACAAGGAATTCTGAAAAGCCTGAACTTTTCCTTTCAGGAATAATCTAATTAACAAATCTCGTTGACCACTCAACAAATGTGATGTGAAGAACAATAATTTACACAGGAGTACAACATTCACTAGGTCGTGGATTTAGAATCAGAGGAAAATCATTTTAGAAAGATTGACAGAATGTAGCTTTAATGCGAATTTAAGTATTCTTACCTTTCAGTAAATTATCTTCCCCTACTTATCACTTCACCCAAGTTTAAAAGATGTCTGAGAACAGGGATGAGTGTGTCAGCAATCTGAGACCCAATAACCTAAAATGTCACCTAGGAAAAAGAGGGGAGTAACACATTTTTAAAAAGCATGGTGAGGATGGCGGGGCCATCCCCAACCCCAGACTAAGAAGCTCTGAGTAATAGCTTTCCTGCCTGCCTGGGGCATCAGCTGATGTGAAAATCCACCCAGAAACCTCACTGTCCAGCAGCTCTTCCATAACACAGGCTACACTTTCTCAGAATTAAGAATTGCATCCAGTAACCACTTCGCTGAAGAATAAAGACAAAGGAGAACAAGAGAGTTCTGCCCCTCCCAAGGGAGAGCCCAGACCTCGGGCTGCATGCACTGCGCCCACCTCCCTGGAGAAGAATAAACTGGAGAAGGGCGTTCTGCGAAACTGCGGCAGCAAAGGTTGAGATGGGAACAAATTGACCAGCTGGCCAGGGACAGCCCCCTCCGTCGCTGCCTTGGCGGCTGCCTCAGCCCTCTCAGCCCATCCTGCCCACCTCCGGTGGCTAAGCTGTCAGAGAAATTGCTTTGCGACCTGGAGCAACAGAGGCTGCCCTCAGGCCAATCTGCGGAAAAGATGGGAGCTAAACCCCCAGCTCCCGAGCGGCAGGCTCCATACCCCCGCCAACACCCCGACGCCCCCGCACCCTACCGCAACCCCGGGGAAATATGACCCGAAGAAGTGTGACCTGGGAACGAGGGGCAGCAGAGGCCGCCCCCACGTCAGGCCTGCAGAGAGATTGGAGCTTATCCTCCAGCTCTCCAGGGGCAGCCCCTGTCCTCTCCACCTCCTGATCTCACCGCGCCCACCTTCCAGGAGCAATCAGACCAGGTGTGGGGTGTCAGGCGAATCTTGCGCCAGAGAGGACGTCCCCAGGCCAGGTCAGGGGAGAGGAGAAGAAGTGGCCCCATTAGGCGGGGCAGCCGGCCGTCGCAACTGCCTCTGCCCCTTGACCGCATCGGGCCCGTCTCCCAGGAGCAAGCTGACCTGGAGACGGGCATCCGGCTTCTTGGGCAGCAGAGGACGCCCCCAGGATTGGTCACGGGGAAGAGGAGAGCAAATTGACAGGCTCCGCGCTGCAGGTCTTCTACCCCCGCCATCGCCACCCCTGCACCTTAAAGGCACCGCCCAGGGCGCCCCTCCCCCAGCAGGCTGAGTGGGACAGGTGCTTCTGGTGACCTGGGGCAGGAGAGGCCACTCCCACACCAGGCCATCGGGGAGACGGGAGCCAATCCACCAGCTCCCCAAGGCAGCCCCTACCCCCGCAGCAGCCACCACTCTTGCCCATGACCTCACAGTGGCCTCCTCTAGGGAGCAGGCTGACCTGGAGATGGACGTCCGACGAACTAGGGACAACAGGGACCGCCCCCAGGGCAAACCATGGGGGGAAGTGGGAGCAAATGGACAAGTTCCATGGGAAAACCTGCCGCTGCTGCCACCACCCCCAAAGAACCAAGTCCAACTCCCGGGGTCAGGCCGACTAGGATACACGCGTCTCATAACACAGGGCAACAGCGACCGCCCCCAGGACAAGACGCGGGGAAGATAGGAGCAAATGGGCCGCTCCCCCGCTGCAGGCCCCCGACCACCGCCACCCCTGCACCCTGACTACCCTGCCTCCCGCCCCCAGCAGGCAAAGTGGGACAGGGGTGTCCCGGGACCTGGAGCAGCAGAGGCCGCCTTCAGGCCACGCGGTGCAGACATGGAGCTAATCCACAGTCTCCTCCGGGGCAGCCTCCCTATGCCTGCAGCCACCACCTTACCAGCCCCCTGACCGCACCGCACCCATCTCCCAGGAGCAAGCTCACCTGGAGTCGGACCTGAGGCAAATCTCCGGCGGCAGACGTCGCCCCCAAGCCAGGCCGTGGGGGAGAGAAGAAATGGAGCAACTCCCTGGAACACATCCCCTGCCCCTGCCGCCTCCGCCGCCGCCTCCCAGGAGCAAGTTCATCTGGAGACCCGCGTCCCGCCTCTAGGGCAGCAGAAGCCGCCCCTGGCTCCGCCTCTGGGGAGAGCGGAGCGAATTGATCGGCTCCCCCGCGGCAGCCTCCCTCCCCCTGTGGGTCCCGCACCTTAACGGCCCCGCCCCCACTCCGCACTCAGCAAGCTGAGTGGGACAGGAGTGTCCGGCGACCTGGGGAAGAAGAGGCCGCTCCCAGGCCCAGCAGCCGGGACAAGGCAGCTATTCCACCCGTTCACCAGGGGTAGACCCGCTCCGCCCCTCTGCCGCTGCCACTGCCTTCTGACCTAACCGCCCCACCTACCAGGAGCAAGCTTACCTGGAGTGCAACATCTGGCGAATCTCCGGCGGCCAAGCCCCACCCCAGGCCAGGCTGCAGGGAAGAGAAGAAATCGATCGGCTTGCCCGGGCAGCCTCCCAACCGCCACCGCCGCCGCCGCAGCCCTAAAGCATTGCAATAGCCTACCGGGGTCAGGCTGACTGCAAGGATGTGCACTTGCCTTCTTATCCTGGCCAGGTCCCTGAGCACCTCCCTGCATCCCTACACTCCCTGCACCTCTGCACCCCTGCTACTCTCTGCAATTCTGCATCCCTCCACCCCCACATCCCCTGAAATGCCTGCGCCCTCCACAGCCCCTGCACCCCTGTCACCAGTTACACTTTTGCACTGCTTACACTCCTGCACCCCTGCATGTCCCACACACCACCTCTTGGGCCTTTGGCAGAGTCTCTGCTGTTAGACCAATGCACAGTGACTCACTCTTTGCCAGTATATGATGCATCAGTGGACGTCAGGGGTTGCCTGCAGGAAGGTACATGTTCCCGGTCACTAGCCTGGGCCACTAGGGTGATCTCTGTGAGGTCACCCAGGACGGGTTCAGAGATGCTGTTCTCTGGGAAGAGAGGAGTTGAAACCGGTCTTGAGGGCAGAGCTGTGCTCACCAGGCCGTCCACGCTTCATGTTTTACACAGGGCTTCGGAGAAGTGAAATGGATCCGGCCAAGTAATACCGGCCTGCTGTGAGCCCACCTCAGTCCTGGGCTCTGAGTCAGACCGACTGGCTCCCTCAATCAGGGCCCAGTTTGGGCACCTGAATGGTCCCTTTGAGGCATCCCAACAGTTCTCAGGATGAAGTCTGGCTGCTTCCACCCCATGGCCCTCCCTCCTACTGTGCTGGCCTCAGGAAGGTTCCTTATATGGGGAAGAAGGCAGCCCACACCCTACCCCACCCCTCACCTTTCTCTAACCCAGGCTGGTGCTCTCTCTGCCCCTCAGAGTCTGGGAAGCCATCCCTCTTCAGTTATGTCCCTTCTGAGATGGACTTGCTTCCACTCAATTCTAGGCGAGGATGCACCATGGAATGCACTGGGTAAGAGAACCAAAATAAATAATTTCTTCTGTGAGGTTGTCTGTTTATCTACTGGGGCTGGGCTGTGTGTAGTTTGCTCAGCTATTGGTGTGAGAGGCTAAAACAGCCTGTGTGTCCTTGTTTTCATCTCCCCGCTGTCTTTGGGTTTTCCCTAGACACTCCTGAGACATTTACTTCTGTTAGTATTATTCCTGTTATTACACACGGGCCCTACTGACATGGAGGTAAGGTGTTGGGGGAGCGGGACAGAGCAGGGCATCTGCAGTCCTGTGATTAGTTCTCATTGAGCCTGTGCCCTGAGCTGTGACCTCCACAAGTGTGTCTCTTTCCCCCCACCCCAATTTGGGTGACACAGAAGGGATTTCCCTTCTCCCAGGTTGGTTAGGCTCTGGTAAAATAATTTCTCATTAAAAAAACAAACAAAAAACAACTTCCCCCAATGAAACAGAATGTTCTGGGTGTATTTCAATACAGTTATTTTCTCCTCTCCAGGCAGGAAGCATGAGGAGTTATCCTCTGACCTTCATTCTGAGAACAGGACACGGTCCTGGATGTAAAATACATGAAAAAGGGCATGGGGCCCCTCTGACTGGCCCCCTGGAGTTGTCACACTCTGATTTCCCCACACTGAGCCTCCTGCTGGCCTCAGGGACCTGTTAAATCTGCCTGCCCCCGGGGTTCTTACAAAAGCAGGTTCTGCCTTGGGAGCTGTGACTCTCCAAGCCTGCCCGCTGTTCCCTTTGCAACCTCTCTGGGTTGGAAGCAGCTTTCCCCCTCAGTCTTCTGGGATCTAAGAAGAGCAGTGGGTTTGCAGCTCCCTCAGATTTGGTGTTATTTTCAGGACAGGAGGAAGAACTTCTGAGCTCCACACGAGCTGGACCAGAGGCTGGAATCCTCCCTTCCTCTGCCACCGTGCAATCAGTGGCTGTGGTTCTAGCCGAGTTTCTGAAGATGTGGACTTAAACACACATATCCCAGCCCTCACAGGAGCACACAGTCCCATAAATCCCCCTAGTTTCCACTGGTAACTATGGAGCCGATGGGGACACGGGTTTCGGGACCACAGAGGCCTGACTGCACGACTTGCTCCGTGGCCTATTTACGTGGTTGCTCCGGGCCTTGTCTGAAGTGGCTTGTTTACCACACCTGGTACATGGGAAACACAAAATAAGTACTAGAACCTTCACTTTTTCTCCCTCCAGGGCCTTCAAACGTAGAAAGTAATAAGTGAACTCAGACAGCCTAGTCACCACAATGAGGTCCGTCCAGCCTGGCTCTCCTGAGTGATGGGCACTGACTTGCACCTTAACTCGGAACAGTAGGGGAACTGCCTTCCTCTAACTGGGCCTCTCCCCACACCAGGCACGCCCGCAGCTCAGACGGGGCCAGCTCCCCAACTGAGGTGTGTGCTGGTGGCTTCAGTGTGACCTGGCCCTGCCGGGACATGAACCTGCAGTGAGTGAGGTGGAGGGTCGGGTGGAGGGGGGTCCCTTCTGGGGTGGCAGGGGGCCCGGTAGCACCCCTCCCAGCCTGGTGCCTGGGGCTCCCTAACACCTCCTACAGCTCCTGGGTTGGCTCCGGTCCTGGCCACTCCACACACCCTCCCAGTATCTTTTCATTATGTCCCTTTTCTGCTTTTATCAGCGAGAAGTGGCTTCTGTTGCTTGTTCAGTGAAACAGTACATCGGGAAACCAGACTACTTCTAACATCAGTAAAATACCAACCTCGGTCAGCTCGCCGGGCAGACCGTGCAGCTCAAAGGCCTGAACAGGGCTGTGCGAACGGCTTACGTGAAGGGTCCTCAGCATCTGTCTTCAGAGATACAGAAGCTGATGGTTCAGGTAAAACCTCAGGGTGGGATTGAGGAATCCTAAGCTGGTTGGTTTCAAAGGCTAACTGGTCAGACCAGACCCCTGAGCTGTGGTCAGAAGCCTGGCTCAACGTCACGCAGACTCAGCGCCCTAAGTGCCGGGTGGGGCTGGTGCTGTTCCCTTTGCAGGCTCTCGTTGGGGATTCACTGTAGCCCCTTAAATACAGCAGAAATTCCAGCCCCATTAGCCCCCACCCTGAGTGTTCCATGACACAAATCCCGGGAGTGTTTAATTTTCATCTTTGTTTAGGAGGATGAAGGTGGTTCAAGAGAAGACATCAATTCACACTTAGTGACACAAGGTCACAGCCAGTACTTCCTCCACGGAGAGCTATGTGCTCCCACAGTGGTGGCTGGGGGCTCGGCAGAGACCCTCTGCTGGTCCCAGAAGGACTCGCTCCTCTGGCCACAACTCATGGGTTGGACAGCAGATCCAGAGGTGACAGAGCATCTTTCCTGGGAATTTGGAACTGACACATAGAAATCAAGTTCACTCATCTGGAGTTTGGCGGAGGGGAGGGGCGGTGGTTGGAAATCAAATGAAACCAGAGCATGAGAGACACTTAGAAGTGAAAGAGCGAGAGACAGAGAGACTGAGCTTGTGAGAGCAAATAGTCAGAAAGAAGGCAAACAATCAGGGGACAGAGGAATTCCAGCTCCTGACTGTCTAGTCTGTCCCAGCCCATCAATGACCCCGTGAGATGTTTAATAACATTCCAGTTTTGCAGATTAGGAAACAGGCTGAAAGAGGTGGGGGCTGGGTTTGGGTGCACAGTTAATTCAATTGCCACTGGACCCCACACTTCCCATTGCCTGAAGGCACCCTAATCCTCACTGGGACCCCTGTGGTCCCCTGACAGCCCAGCACCCTGATCAAAGGGACCCTGCGGGAGTGGGAACCCCTCTTGAGTGTGGAGAGTTCCCTGCCCCGAGATGCCATGCATCAGCAAGCTCCCGCTCACCCCAGGTTAACATCAGCCCAGCTGTACAGTCTCCCAACCCGCTTCCCTCCCTGCCAGGCACCCCCATCCTTACCACCGAGTGTACTGCAGGAATTCAGGCACAGGGATGCCCAAATCAACACGAGCCCACCGGCTATAGAAACAGCAGACTCCCAGCCCCACCTGGGTTGTGAGGGGACAGAAGGTGTCCTCAACTTTCATGTGTCTAAGACAATCTTCTTCAGCTGGAGGTTCTAGAGAAAAATAAAAGGTCCAAAACATAGTTCGGTGAGGAATTCCTCCAAGGACCTGACTCCAGTGTCTACAACCATGTGTACCTACCCCCGGAATTGGGGTGAAGGTAGATTATTGATCAGCACAACCCCTGGTGGCCCAGCTCCTTGGCTTGGCTGCCCAGAGGGGGCTGGGGGAATGGGTAAGGCCAGGGCACTCAGGAAAAGCACAGAGGACTTGACCTCTCCCTTCTGCACTCGTAAACCCTTCCCCAAATCTCAAGGCATTGGACAGAGATCCGCCACAATAATGAGATGCTCCCATCTCTTCACTCACTCCTGTCGGTTCACTTACATGCTGAGCATCCACTGGGTCCCAGGACAAGACACATAGAATGGCTGATGGGACAGGCTTGGTCCTTCCCCCTGGAACCTGTTCAATCTGATCAAAGAATGATCACTCATAAAGAGTTTCTCAAAATTATACAGAGACCAAAGACCAACTGCAGAGTGAACCAAATTTAAAAATATATATGAAGATCCCCCAGTCTCCCCGCCTAAGGTTAACAGCATAAAGCAAAAAATTCTTGCCTTTAACCAGCAGGGAAGTTGTCACCCCCTCTCAGGTGGAAAGGAGAGTTATTCTTTGAGCACGTCACAGAAGTGCTCCATCGGATTGGACCAGGGCATCTACATTCATTCAGCAAATGTGTATAAGCTCCTACTACATACGGGAATCTCCTAACTAGACCGTTCCCAAGGCTCTCGGGCTTTATCAGTCAACAAAATAGACATGACTCCCCATCACTGGGGGCTCAGAATTTTAGCAGAGGAAACAGGCAGCATGTTGGGGTAGCAAGAGTTTGGAAAAATTTTTAAAAAAGAGTGATATGAGCAAACTCGGGTGATGGCGGTGGGGTGGGAGGCAGGCAGGAGAGAATAAGGCAATCCTGGCAGATCTCACGGAGTAATGAACTTGAAGCAGAATAGATCCGGAGGAAGAAGGAAGAGCCGGAGCCAGAGGCCCCCAGAGTGAGGGGGAGAGTGTGGGCAGAGAGGCAGAGCACGCCGGGTCCTGAGGCCTTTGTGACGACTTTGGCTCCTAATGACATGGTGACCCGTTTAGTGAGTTTTGAGGGGAGGGGTGATGTAGTCCAACTTATGCTTTTGTGTTTGTGTTTTTTGGGGGGAAGTAATTTATTTATTTTAATGAATGTGCTGGTGATTGAACCCAGGATCTCAAGCATGCTAAGCATGCGCCCTACCACTGAGCAACACCCACCACCCCCAATGTATGTTTTTACAGGCTCCCTCTGACTCTGTGTGGATGAGAGATTGTAGGAAAGCAAAGATGGAAACAGAAGGCTATTGGTATCCAGGAAAGGCTGAAGGTGGCTCTTAGGAGGGCGGGGAGCAGAGAGCAGGTATTTAATTAAGACTGAATATCCAGAATTTTCTAACAAGCTGGATTTGCTGTCTGTGAGTGTAAAAGAAAGAGAGAGAAAGGACATGGTTCCAACATCTGGGCCTGGACAATGGGAGGGATGTCCTCTCCGGATGGGAAAGGGGATGGGAAAAGGTGGGGCTGAGCAGGTGGAAAGGGGCTGGTATCAGCTCAGTTCTTCAATGTCATGGTTAAGGGGTGTGTTACATATTGCCACAGAAGTGCCTAATAGGTAGAGGAATCTGTTTTCTTTTTCTTTTTAACATTTAAAAAATATAATTAAACATATTAATTGTATTATGTGAATGATTTGGGAATTTTGTTTCATGCCAAGTTATATGTTATATATAGCCAAATGGAGCATATATCAAAAAGGGGAGAAATGAGGGCTTTCACATAAACTGACTGTCCGTAACGTAGGTAAAATTTCAATAAAACCAGTCTTCAGGGCAAAAACCTCATCTCGGTGTTACATAAAAATAAATGAAAAACGACTATGTTGATGTACCATTATTTCATGTTACATAATAGCCCCAAACTAACAGTGTTTAACTATGAGGCTTGTAGAAATACTATTCGCTTTATTCACATAAATACAGAAGTGCAGAAATGTTCTAAGGTAGAATTAGCATCTTAGTGGAAATAATACATATTTGAGCATTTTACATGATATATATGTACTGATTCAAAATTTGGAAAAGTAATTTCATAGTAGAACATATGTATGAATGTGAAAGCAAGATGAATGAAAGGAAAAGAATGTGATGTGAGTCTCAGGGATAAAGGCTCAGATGGAAAGGGGAAATCAGGGAATTTTGGAGAAATCGAGAAATTGATGGCATGCCAATTTCCAAGGCTGGGTTGCTTCCACCAAAGGAATAGCAGAGAGAGAGAGGAGAGGCCCAGGAACCCACCCTGGGGAACACCCACAGTATATGTTTGGAAAAAACAGGAGACATTGGCAAAGGACCAGCCAGCAGGCCAAAAGCAGAAACAGACAGAGAGATGGGCTGGGGGTTGAGTGAAGCAGGAACACGGGGTAGGAGGGATGGAAGAGCTGGGTCAAATGCTGCCGAGGGGCCAAGCATGATGAGGAGTCAAAATTGACCACTATATTTAGCAACATGGGGTCACTGATGGCCTTGACAGGGCAGTTTCCATAGAGCGAGGGATCAGGCGAAAAGCCAGAATGGGTGTAAAAGGGGATGGCTCAAGAGAAGATGCAGACAGTGAGTTTAAACAACTCCTTAAAGATTTGCTGCAAAGACACAGGGTGGCAATTGGTGGGGGTGAATTAGGGTCAAGGAGTGCTGTTGGTTTAAGAGGATGGACGTTTATATACTGATGGTGCCAACTAGCAGGAGAACAAAATAGATGAGGCAGTGAAAGAGAGGATGGTTTTGGGAGTGACAACCCAGAGAAGATGGGAGGGATGGGGCCTCGGGGACTTTTGGAGGAACTGGCTTTCGATGCCACTTTTAATAAGCGGTGGGGCACCGAGAGTGAGGTCACAGACATCAGAAGGCGAGCGGATGTGCTGGGAGTTGCTTGTGAAATTTCTCTTCTGTTGGCTTGTTTGCTTGTTCAAAGTAGAAAACTAACCTTACCAGCTGAGGAACAAGGAGGAAGAAAGAGTTACTGGAGCCATGAGCAGAAGATAAGAAAGAGCCTTCCAGGGAGAATGGGACAGTAAAAAGGGCAGGGGGAGGCGGGGGAGTGCGCTCCCAGAAAGTTACATTTTCTCTTTGACGTCCCCAAATGTGTGACGTGTTATTACCCTTCCTGCTGTCTACAAAATAAAAATTAATTATGGTTCAGAGGAAATGCTATTTCATTCTAAGAGGCTGCCTGTTTCTCAGGAATGGTCATCTTAAACTGCAAATATTACAAACAATGTTGAAAAGATGAACCTGTGTACCTAAAATCCCCTATTTTCTATTAATCTGTTTACTACTTAGTTCCCCTATCAATAACACATAACAAATACTGCCATGATGGAGGTACACCGATGCTTAAAAGGAAATGAGATCTGTATCCTTTTGCTAAATTCCATGGCTTCCTTAATATGCAGTTCCACTTGGAATTTAGGAATGTCTGGTATAAGAAGTGAGAAACAGTTTGAGAAAATCCCGGCTCAGAATTATACATCACAACCACATCTCACAAGTATATACAGCCGTAAAAAAGTTTAAAAGCAAAACTCCGTAACTACTCTTAAAGACCTTTGCAAACCTGGGCCTGCCAAGATGTTTCCAAACTGGAAAGGAACTCCAATCTCTTGCCTGGTACCGGACCAGAGGCTGGCCAGCCTTTTCTGTAAAAGCAAGAGAGTAAATATTTTCAGTTTTGCAGATCATTTTGTTGTAACCATGCAGGTAGGCAATAAGAAAGCTAAGAGCACTGGGAGATAGGAAACAAACGGGCATGCCCACACTCTCCCTTCCACTCAGGGCAGCTTCTCTGTGGTGGGGAGCTTTGCCACAATCACTTGCTTCTTTTTTCCATTGGTTTCTTTGTTTCCACCTTACTGCTCGAGCTCAGAACTTCAGGTGGGCCTGGTCCTTCAGCATCCATGCAGAGAAGGCTGAGCGGGGTTGGGAACCCCACCTGATGGAGAAGAGAGATTACTGGGAGGGACATTGTGGAGGCCACCATGACACGAGACAATCACACCTTCCGGGGTGAAAGGGAACGAAGACAAGGGAAGGACACAGTAGTGGGACCCCTAGGTCGCCTGCCAGGCTTGTTCTCCCTCCACGGCAACCATGGGGGCCTGGGGGGTGTTGGGCTTCAGCTACGGTGATTAGGATGAAGGGACTCAATATAAAGGACCCTCCAACTCCTCACTAGGTTCCAAACGCAGCCCCTCTAATTCCACCCTCTGAGTTTCTGGAACTCTGCTGGAAGAATACATGAGCAGGCCAGAACCAGAGCCCAAGCCAAACATGACAGGGGCTCGTGGGGCTGTAACCCCATGCTCAGTGGTCGGGGACTCCTTGCAAATCTGCAGAAATCCCTGTTCCACCTCATTCCTGGGAGAAACCCCAGATCTCCTCCTGCTCTGTCTGTTCTTCTCTTGAGGCTATTGTCCTGGAGGGATGCTGAGTCCTTGAACCTGGTCCTCCAAACGTACATAAGCAGCCTGTTCAATAAAACAAATTATGCACTTTTTCACATTTGCCAGTTTTTTGATTCCAGAAAGGCTGTGGGACTCATTCTCACAGTCTCCTGTGCCCCCACCACATGGTGGCCCTCTGCTCATGTAAACACGATTTCCCACAACTGCACCCTGCCTCCCAGCTTGTCAGAGGGGAGTGTCCCACAAAGACACAGGTGTTTGTGAGGATCCTGTCCCCCAGCAGAAAGCCTGCTCCTGGAGCCACGGACAGGGATCTGGCCTCCTAAGCCGCTCAGCTCTAATTCAAAGCCTAAAGTGGAGGCCCCGAACATTGCTGAATGACTTTCTGAATCACCTGGACTGGAGGGGACTGATTTTCTTTCCAGGAATGGAGGTAGCGCAGCCTCCATTTTCAGGGCTGACCTTGACGATGGATCTAGTTCCCCCGACTGCACCGCAGGAAGGAGTGGTCCTTCCATCCCACAGGTTGGAGACCCAACCCAAGGGAGTACTGAAGCAGTGCATTGCTGCCAGGTCCAGCATCCCTGCAGAGTGGCCTCTGCCCTTGAATGACCCCCTTCCCAGGGCCTTTCTTGCCCGGACACCACCACACCCCAGGCTGTGCCAGAGCTCTGGGGCTCTGCGTGTCCAGGGCACACAGGTGGCACCTGAGCCAGGTGTCCCCTGGGCCTCAAGGGAGAGAGGTCTGCTTCTGCATCAGGGGAAGGTGACCCCACAAGGCTGGCAGGACACTCTCAATATGGACCTCCAGGAGCCCTGGGAGCAGTTTCCCTGCAGGTGTTAAGAGCCATCATCAGGAGGGCAGGCCCCTCTTTTTGCAGACCATCCAGCAGTGCTGGGCCCACGTGCTGACCTCAGAAATCTACATGCCCCCAGGATACCCCAGGCAACCTCACAACTTCGTCACTTGGTGACCTGGGTACCACGAGCTCCTTGGCCATCCCATGAGGGTGGTCCTTGCAGGCATGGTCTCCAGGTTCTCCCGTTGAGAAATCCCCCTGGGTTTCTGTGGTCACAGAGCAGACACCAGAAGATTCTAGTCCTGCAGTGACCCCCACAGCAGTCAGCTCCCCTGTGCATGTCCAGGGACAAATGACAGCAATTTATTGCCAGGTACCGTGATGAACAAGGGGGTGGGATTCCATACTAAGTTCAGGATCCTGATAACTCACTTTGCACCCCAAAAAGCTTCCATGAGAAATGTGTGTATTGGGATGTCTGTGCCCCTAGAAGAGCTGTTCCTGAGGGTTCCTGGGACCCTCCAGCCCCTCTCAAGGTTCTCAGATCCTGGGTCTAAATTTCTATCTGCCTCTTTTGGTGTACGGCCACCTGTGTCTCGTGGTCACGGGTCACTTTATTGCATGACTTGGCATGTTCTTAGTGCTCGTCCTCCACCCCTGCACTAGACTCCCAAGATGTTCCCACTGACCCTTGGCTCCCTGGGTGGCTCAGGGGGCCCTAAGTCTGCACCCTTCACTCTCCTCCTCTACCCCCACCTCTGGGGCCACCCCTAGGTGGACTTGGAGGTGTTTGTAAATGAGTCTTACACAAGGACATATCTGGACAAAGCAGGACCGCACCCCCGGAAAACTCACCTGCTCCCTTCTCAGAAGAGGACCCCACAGCCCCACATTGCCTCCCAGGGGTCTACTCAGGACACAGTCCCCCAGTTCTGGGCAAGGTGTCTCCCTGGAATCCTTGCTTCCAGGAAGAGTCTCTCTGTCCTTCTTCAGAGTTTAGAGGTGTTCCCATGTCCCTGACCACCAAGATGCCCAGCACAGTCCCTTCAGTGACCTGGAGAGACAAGGAACTTATGTGGCCACAGGTCTCACAGGACACACCTGCTGGGACCCCAGGCTAAAGGGCTGTCCTTCTGCCTTCTCAGGTGTGGCTCCCGTGGTATCTTTTTGCAGGGGGCCCAAACGGGGAGTGTGGCCCAAAGCAGTTCATGGGGCTCTCTGGGCAGGGAAGACTTGGGCCAGGTGGCCTTGCCTGGTTTCCCTGCTGGGCCACTCTGAAAACCCCCGCTCCTCTGGCTGTGGCTGGAGGCCCCTCAAACCTCAGGGCGGGGCTCTTTCTCTCAGCCTCCACTGACTCCAAAGCCACGCTGGTGCTGGCGAGGGGAAAGAGCTTTCTTGCCTTCTTTTGGCCAAGTTGCCACAGGTGGATGCTGCGGGGAGCTGGAGAGAGAGGTAGCACTTGCTCAGATGTGAGTGGTTAAGCAATTTGACACCCTGTCAACTAGCCTTAAACATTGGAATGAGGTCTTTCCCGGTAAAGCTGGAAGTTACTTTCAGTAACTTGTCTAAAGATTTCTTTTTTTTTTCCACTTAAAGACTCATAAAACCTCTCCCAGGTCATTCCTGGTATGGACCATTATCCAGGGATCAATCAGGAAATGCAGGAGGAGAGGGGTGGGGGTGGGGGAGAGGGGAGGTTAGATCAGAGCCCACGGAGAGGAGATGCCCCTCCCAGGAGCCTCACACTGGGCAGTGGCTTCTGGCATCCAGCTCTCCTGTTCTCAGGCCCATTCCATCTGCGGGGTTTTCCAAAAACATAATGGTGGAAGGGCCATGGAGGACACCTAGAACTTCCAGAATAGACAGGGGGAGCAGAGTTACCATGCTGGCCCTGGGTTTGGAGACAGACCTGCAGTGGAGACCACGGGCTTCTGAGAAGCCAGTTTCGAAATAAAGGCAGTATGCACTGGAATACCCGGCTCGAGAGAGTGCTTCATCATAGACATGTAATTTACATAGTTCTCACCACTAAATTCTGTGTTCCCAACACGCTACATGAATGACGGCTTCAACACACATTCATTTCTGAGATGTGAAAAAGTGTAGAGCCGCTCTTTCATCCTGCATAATGGGCATGGCTACACTTAAGAACACTTACCAAGATTTCTCAGCAAGAGCCAATTTCGAAATAAAGGCAGTTTGTGCAGGAAAACCCTGTTGGAGTGAGGGCTTCCCCATACACATGTAAGTTATAGAGTTCCCCTCACCATGAAACGCTGTTCCCAACATGCTACATGCATGAAGGCTTCGACACACATTCAGTTCTAAGCTGTTAGCATGTGGAGAGCCGCTCTTTCATTCAGCACAAAAGGCATGGTTACACCCAGGAAGATTTACCCAGATTTCTCAGCTGCTTCCTTCAGCCAGATTCAAAATAAAGGCAGTTTGTGCTGGGAAAGCCTGTTGGAGCGTGTTCAGAGCTGTTTCGGGCTCTGTCCCAGCTGGAGGGTGCAAAGCCCAACCTCCAGAAAGAGGGACCAGGACCCCACCCGCCAGGTGGTGTTGCCTTTGTAGGGGAACAGTGATCTTTGGGTAAGATATATTGCGGCTCTCTCTAAAAACTGCTTTGACTTAAGTTTGCATCCTAGTCACCAGTTCCAGGACAACAGAAAAGGCATACCCTACATCCCTTTGCACTCAACTCTTCCCAAAAGAGCAAATATTTGTCCATGAAAATACCAGCTGCTCTTCTAAGGCCCACTAAATACCCAGCAGTGTGGGCGGTGCACTCTTGATCAGGGACAGGAGGAGAGGGAACAGCGGTCCTCCTGCAGGCTTGGCCTGGTGTGGCAGCTGCGCTGTGGGTGCGTGGTGGGGAGGGAATGCAGGGAATCCTGTTTGAGGGGCCTCTGTGCACGCCTGCATTATAGTCTGAGGTTTCATACAAAGGCTCCAGGCATCCTAACTGGTTAGATACAGCCCCCACCCTTGGGCTGGAACCACCCGGAGATAAGTACCTGTAACAGGGACGGTGCCTGGTGTGGGGAGAGGTCATGGGACACTCCGGGGGCAGGGGCGGTGGTGATGGGGAAGGCAGGGGATGCAGTGAAGGGTGGAGGGAGCAGGGTCCTTTGCTTGGGGGTGCGAGTTCTTTGGGAGACCACAGGGAATGGCACACATCATCCCCACCCTATACCCCAAATTCCTAGCCCCGCCAACACAGGGGCTGCTCTGCACCCTCTCAACGTGGCTCTCCTGTAAGACCGCACCCAACCAGGCATCTGGCACCCTGCCCTACCTCCCCTCTTGGGACAGATCCCGTCTTCTTGGAAACTGCCTAGCAGCGCGTATTCAAGGCCGGCAGCCGGCCTGGCGGATCTGCACTTCAGGTGCCCTACCTGGCCAGACGTGCCTGCCTGGGCTCAGTCCTCTATCTTGCCCACAGGTAGCCTGGGTCCACTTCCGGTGCAAGCGGAGGCCGCGGAGCCCAGGCTGAGCCCCGCACACAGACAGGTGAGGGTGCCCCCGCCCCGCTGCCCCGCCGCCCCGCCCACTGTTGGCAGCATTGCCCCAGCCTCCGGCCGGTGCCACCTGCAGCTGAGGACCTCCGCGCAGCCCCGCCCGCCCCGGCCCCGCCCAGCTGCCCCATAAGCCTCCCCCCACCCCCGTCCTGGCCGCGCCCTTGCTCCCATTGGCTCCGAAAGTTCTGCCCTTGCACGTCTAGCCTCGGGAGGACGCAGACGCAAGCGCTAGGGGAGGGCCCCGCGGCGTTGCCATGGATAAAGACGCCGCGCTCCTCGCGGGCTGGCGTGCGCTTCTGGGGCAGGCAGCGGGCGCCGGAAGTGTGCAGCTGCCCGGGGCCATGGCGGTGTTTGCTGCTGGGGATGGCGGCTTGCTTGGCCGGGCCACTAGTTCTGGCCGCGTCAGTCGGCGGCCGACATCCTTTCTGGGGCGGCGTCTCACAGACGGTAAACGTACGGCAGCGCCGTTGGCGGGGCCAGTGGACATGGACCGGGGTGGGATCCGGGTTGGTGTGGCGGCCGGGGAGGGCTGTGGTGCCGGGGAGCGGGTTGGGGCGGGGGGGACAGGGCTGGGGCACAGCCTCCGGCTTTCCTCCCCCTCGGGCTCTGGGGCTTGGACCGCGACTCCGGGTAGCCCTGCGTGGCCGCGGCCTCCCAGAACCCCTGGGAAGGGCAGGTGGAGGACCCGTCTTTTATGAAGCGGGGCCTTACCCGCGTTTTGAAGAGCCCCAGAATCAGATGTTGGAATAGGGTGGTTTATCAGCCTTGTATATCAGCAGGGAAATTTCAGTTCCATCCAGATGTTGGCTCCTTCGCTAAAACTCAGGAATAAGACAAGGGTCAGTGTCAATTAGCAGTTATCTAGGGCTTGACTCAAAATAGACTGTGCGGGGTGTAGAGATGGTAGATGGGCCCTCCCTTTCAAGGTTGGTAGTCTTCTGGGATTAGAGGCCTCAGTTGAGGATTACATCCTCATCTGCAGTAATGGAGGTTGTGGGAAACATTAACACCGAGAAGGGAGGGGTGTTGCTGCGGTAACTCATTAAAGAAGCCAGGACACTTGCCTGGCTCTTGTGTAGGAGAGTCTCGCCTAGGGTAGGGCAGCAGTTATCAAAGTGAGTCCGAGGCCCCTGAGATGCAAGACTATTTTCGTAGGAACGCCGGGAAGTCACCTGCCTTTTGCACACTCTTGCACTCCCGAGTTTCCTGTGGGGTTTTCCAGGGAAAACCTAGTCTGTGATATCACAAAACAGGTAATGTAGAGGCAGATAGAATTAAGCTCTCACCAGTCCAAAAGAGATTCTCAGAAATTAAAATCACTGCTATTCCTCTCATTAATGATTTTTGTTTAGAAAAATATACTTATTTTTTGCTTAAGAGTATTAATGGTATCATGTAGTAGGTTGTTATTATTTTTAAGTGAACTCATAAGCATTTTTTAAAGTTCTTATTTAACTTCTAACACAGGAACTATTGATAGATTTAACCCACATAAACAGCAGCCTTTTGAAGTCCTCAGTATTTAAGAGTGTACAGGGGTCTTTAGGCCAAGAAGTTTGAGATTCCCTGGAGAACGGGTGCTCAGGTACTAGTCAGGTGCTTAGCGTTGATAGACAGATGCCAAGATGTCTTCTACATGTGCTCCCGGACTCGAAATAATTGGCCACACAGAGATCGGTGGGCAGTGCCTCCACTATACAAACCAGAAGCTGCTGAACGTGTCTTGAGTCTAGGCCATGTGCTGTGCAGAGATTCCCATTGTATCTGTTCTATCTAAGCCGGGATTCCTGTGCAGAGACCTGGCTCTGAAGACCCGCTCTCCTTTGCTCCCTGCCAGGTACCTTCTGTGTTATGTCAACCCTCCGGAGGGCTTCAGCCTCCGTAGGGGCGTCTGTATCCACATCGCCTTCCTCCTGAAGACCCTGCTGAAAATGGAAGAGTCGGTGCTGGTGATACCCCCTTGGGGCCGCCTCTACCATTAGCAGAGCCTGGACATCCACCAGGTCCGGATTCCCTGGTCTGACTTTTTTGATCTCTCAAGTCTCAACAGAAACATCCCTGACAATGAGTACGAACAGTTCATTGCAGGTGAGATGGTGATCGTTTAACTGGGGCCAGACGGTTTTTGTTCTGGTTCCGATGTGAACATCGGGCCGTCTTGCTTCGGGTTTGTCAGTCTGCTTAGGGGCCGTGCTCATGTTTCCTGCACTGCAGGTGAATTTGGTCTTTCCACAGTTTTTCTCAGGAAATATATCTGAAGTGTATGAGCTCTGTGTTCCCTCCCCTCTGAAAACCCTGGCCTTCTGGTGAGATGGAGCGGTGACAAGGAGGCCACTGCCACAGAGGCCTTGTCCCAGCAGGACTCGCTCCCTGGGCAGTAAGGGCCATTCTTACCTGAAGGAAAACACGATGTATGTGTACCATGGGCCACGTGCTGGAGAAGGTATGTAACCTCTCATTCAGTATAATTTGGTCCTGCTCAAGCTTCCCATTTTACTTTTTGTAGGAGGTAAGATTTGAAGATTTTCTTTGAATACAGCTATTTAGAGCTTATCTTTTTTTTTAATTGAAATGTGGTTGATTTACAATGTTTAGTTAGTTTCAGATATACAGCTGTTTTGTTAGTTTCAGGTATACAGCATAGTGATTCAGTTGTACATATACATAGTCTATTCTTTTTCAGGTTCTTTTCCATTATAGGTTGCAAGATACTGAACATTTTCCCCTGTGTTCTACAGTGAATCCTTGCTGTTTGTCTGTTTTACATATAGTAGTTTGTATTTGTTAATCCCAAACTCCTAAGTTTGTTTCCTAAGTCTGTGAGTCTGTTTTTGTTTTGTAAATAAGTTTATTTGTATCTTTTTTAAAAATTCCACATATAAGTGGTATCATATGTTACTTGTCTTTCTCTGTCTGAGTTATTTCACTTTAGTGTGATAATCTCCAAGTCCATCCATGTTGCTGTAAATGGCATTATTTCCTTCTTTGTTACAACTGTGTAATATTCTTTTATATCTAAATACTACATCTTTATCCAGTCATTTGTCAGTGGGCGTTTAGGTTGCTTCTATGTCTTGGTCATTGAAAACAATGCTGCTGTGAACATTGGGGTGCAGGTATATTTTGAAATTAAGGTTCCCTCTGGATATATGCCCAGGAGTGGGATTGCTGGATCAAATGATGTCTTTTTTTAGTCTTTTGTGGTATCTCCATATTGTTTTCCACATTGGCTTCACCAAACTACATTCCCAGCAATAATGTAGGAGGGTTCCCTTTTCTCCAAGCCTCTCCAGCATCTATGGTGAGTGGATGTTTGAATGGTGGCCATTCTGAGTAGTGTGAGATGATAACTTATTGTAGTTTTGATTTGCATTTCTAAGATAATTAGCGATATTGTGCCTTTTTTTCATATGCCTATTGGCCATTTGTATATCTTCATTGGAGAATTGCTTGTTTAGTTGTTCTGCCCATTTTTGGATTGGGTTGTTTATTTTTTCTTCTTATTAAGTTGTATGAACTATTTTTATAGTCTACAAGTTAAGCCATGTTCAGTCTCATCTTTTGCAAATATTTTCTCACATTCCATAGGTTGTCTTTTCATTTTGCTTATGGTTTCTATTGCTTTGAAATAGCTGATAGGTGTAACTAGGTCCCATTTGTTTATTTTGGCTTTTATTTTCTGTTGCTTGGGTGGATTGCCCTAGGAAAACACTGCTGAGATATATGTCAAATAATGTTTTGCCTATGTTTTCTTCTGAGAGTTTTTTAGCGTCTTGTCTAATGTTTAAGTCTTTAAGCCATTTAGAGTTTGTTTCTTTTTTGGTTTTTTTTTTTTTCAACTCTATTATATGCTTTCGATTTGTGGTTACCCTATTTTTCAAGTATATCAACCCATTATCATATCTATTTCCTTTAGACTGATAATCACGTAGGCTCCAACACATCCTAAGAATAATGAGAAAAAGGAAAAAGAAAGAGAAAAAAATCTATCTTTTCTTGCTACCATCTCCCTTTCCCACCTTTTTGTATTTTGATATACTTTTTCTTTTTTACATCTTCATGTTTATTGTCTTGTAACTCGTTATTTCATTTCCAATGATGGTTTTCCCATTTCTATAGCATCCTGCTTCCTTTCTGTTTAGAGTAGAACCTTTTAATGTCTCTGTTTGGTTCCATAATGCTGAATTATCTCCCTAACCCCCTCCACCCTGAGCCTCTGAATACTCAGTACAGGGAAGCCAAACCATCCTAGCCTTCATCAGTCTTGGGATGCAATCTTCAGAGTGGGAAAGAAGAATCATTGAAAAATAATATTCTGTTTGTTGCTTTCTACCCTTGCCCAGAGAGTGAGAATCACCTCTGAAGGCGGAGGAAGAAAGATGGGGGCATGGGGCACAAAGTCTTTTCTCCTTTTGCTACTGAAAAAATGATTTCTTTTGTAATTAGTGATGATGCCCTTTAAATTGGTAAGATCGAGATTCCACAGCTTCAGCGCCTGTGAATAACCAGCTGGGAGAAAGCTCTCCAGGGCCCCTGCAGTGGGAAAGGCAGCCCCTCTGAGCACCTGTTGTTCTGTATTCTTCCGGCCTCCACACAGTTTCGCTAGGCACTGTGCAGGACGATGCAGTTCCCCAAGGTGGAGGACTGGGAGACCCCTGCTTGGTGGCAAGCCACAGGAGCCCACACTTGAAGGACAAAATGAAGAGTAGTGGGGCGGGCATAGGAACAGAGGATGGTTGAGACCCAGGATAGTTTCCTGGAGGCCAGCAGGTGAGACTGGCGGGGCAGATGGGGCCCTGGTGCATGGGCAGTCCTTGAGGGATCTGAAGCAAAGATATGAACCAAGATACTGGATTCGTGTGGGGGTAAATCGCCCCCTGGAGGCCACGTGGCAGTGCAGCGAGCCCAGGAGGAGAGGGCATTTCCCCAAAGTTGGGTTGACAGATCACAACCAACTCACTGGGAACCGAGAGGTACAGAGATATTGTTAACTTTTTGTCCCTCTTCCTGGAAAAAATATTGCTTCCTGTTGAATAGCCTGTGTAGTTAGTGAGAATTAAAGACATGAAGTAACATTTCCTCAAAAGTCATCCATTGTGCAGTTGTTAATAATGGTCAAATGCAAACTTGAATAGATTAAATCAAACAGTCATCATCGTATTTTAAAATCTTTTAAAATAAAAAATCTTGCTGTCTTTGTTCTTCATTTCAGGGTTCACTTGGTGATAATAGTAACAAAAGCAACAGCAAACCTTTAAAGAATTCTGTCCTGCTGTTCAAGGAACTCTGTGTTCATGACAAACAAATGAGGTGGCACTTTACAGGAAGGACAGTCATTAATCACACAGCTAGTAAATGGCAGGGGTGGGACTTGAACCCAAGCTGTCTGACCCCAGAGCCCCCTCTCAGGCCCTTCAGTGCAGCTCATCACTTGGTATGCCCAACAGAGGCCAGCATTAAAGAGCAGCATGACCTTGGCTGCTTGGCCTCTGTTTCTTCATCTGTAGAATGGGGGTGTGGGCAGTGAACTCTGTGAGCTCAGTGGTCACTTCCTCCAGCTCTGCTATTCTACTGCTTTGAGTTAATTTAAGAAGTATCCGAGCCCCTGAATGGCCCACCCATAGGCTGGCGCTTTGCTAGGCCGTGGGTTACGGAGAAAAATAAGATCAGCCTGCTTCTCCAAGGAGCCTGTGTCCCTCCACGGCAAACGGCTTTGAGGCCCAGGCTCCCTCGCTGGCAGTCGGGGACTGGGCAGGAATGTCTGATAGAAGATGGAGGCAGAGCCCTTCCGGGAACAGTGGTGGCCACAGAGCTATCAGGAGCGGGAGCATCTGTCCAGGCTGCTGAGAGGGGGGCCCTCATGAGGCCAGTAGCCCCCCCAAACTAAGCCCTCAGGACAAAGATCCAGCCATTCCTGCAGTGTCACAACAGAGCCAGTCCATCCTCATCACTGTGCCCCTGTGCTCCTTTGTCCTGGGGCCTCTCTTCCCCCTACACCCAGAAGACTCATCTCTCTCTCTTCTCTGAGTGTCCCCTCACTTCACCCATGGTCCCTGCTTCCTAGGCCACCATCTCTGGAGTTGACGATTTGCCCCCTCACACTCTCCGTTTGATCAGGAGCCTGGGTTGACCTCCTTGTGCTCACTTTCCCCCATGAGGTGATTTCTCCTCCTCTCTTGGGAACACCTGGAAAACCCAGTCCATTCCTAGCAGTGCCTGCCACCCTGGCCTCCCTGCTCATCTGCCTCAGTCAGGAGCAGCTGGACCACCAACTCTGTATTGCCTCACCGCCTACCATCAAGACGTCAATGTTGATTCTCCCTCCACCACCCAGTATGGTCATTGTAGGGTCTTCTTCTCCGTCAGCCTGAGCCAGACACCTCCCATTCACCCTACCCCCGGGCTCATACCCGGGCGTGTCTCCACCCCAGGTCCAGCCTCTCTCCTTTATGTGCCCAACTCTAGCCATCCAGCTGCTTCTCCACCAGCCTCGTTGGCCCTCCTTCACCCTCACTGGGGCATCATGCACTGACTCCTCTGCTTTCCTACCTGTCCACGTTCCTCTTACTTCCACTTCCCCACCTTCCAGCTCTGCATCCACAGTCAGCACTCTCTTTATGACAAACAAAACCCCCTTGACCCTTGATCTTTTCATTTCCTCACCAGGATGACTTCCATCTCGGTTCACCCAGCTCTATTTGTTCTGAGCCTGCAGGCAGCAGGCTCTCCCAGCACAGATTTCTAAGACTACAAATCAATGCCCAGCATGTTGCCACTGCCAGGCAATCCTCCAGGATTTCTCTAGTGAGCACATTTCCCCACTTGCCACACAGTGGTGTCAACATTCTATGCTCTCTGCACACCTCTAAGCTTCCCTCTGTCTCTTCCCTGACTCCCAGCAGATGGCCTTGCCTCCTGCTTCAGAGAGAATGACATGTTACTTGAAGGGAACTCGCTCACCTGCAGCAAATCTGCTCACCTCACCTTTTATCTGTCCCTCTCCCACCTGGACTCTAGCTGTAGTTGTTCTTAATTTAGTGAGTTTAGTTGACATATATATACACAGTTAAAAGCTTAGCACACTATAGGCTACCTTCTTGGGCTTACTTTTTCAATTTAACATAGGGTGTATGATGCATCCACTTCGTTGCATGTACCTGCAGTTCATTTGTTTTAACTGATCTTAAATGTTGTGTGTGTGAAAGTAACACAAGGCAAGTGTAAGCCAGGATTCAGGATGCTGGTTGCTTCCTGTGAGAAGAGGCCTAGGGCAGGATAGGACACAGTATGTCACTGTCAATAGTCCTGTTCTGGTGCTGGGTGACAGGTTCACAACTGTTTCTTATAATATTAATTTTAATACATAAATACTTCTGACAGGCACCTAAGGTGAGAATGTGTCATGAGCCAAGATATACAATGGATAATATTACATCATTATTGTTATGTAATCTTGTTATAAAATATAATATTCATAATCCTACATTGTTATGTGTTATATATTATATAGATGCATGAATTATATATTATGTATATAAATAACTACATATGTATTATATACTATCTGATAATAAATAAACAGAACATAACATGCTAGTATATCTACTATTATGTATTATTTAATAAATAATATACTATATCCTGTTATATGACATGGCACCTAATCTTTAATCAAATAAAAATATGTCACTATATGTAATGGTAATTAATAAAATTAAATGAAAATGCCCGCAGCTTTTAACGCCAACACCGCTCCAGCTGTCACTGTCTATCTTCTTCCCTTTCATGGTCGAGGTCCTCACGGTGCTATCTGTTCCCCTTTTCATCTCGTTATCCTGAACCTTCCTCCCCCTCCCATCCCATGCTGCCTTCTTCCCCGTGGTACCTCTAGTCACCAGCGGCCTCTGGGGCACTGATTTCAGGGCAGTGTCTCAGGCCCAAGCTCACCCGCCTGTCCTCCACCTCTGCCACTGCTGGTGGGGACGGGGCGGGGGGCAGAGTGCACCTGTTGTCCTGGAAGAGAATACAGCACAGACTCCGTGACCAGCAGGAGGTGTGGCCGGAACCTGCAGGACTGGGGGGAGAGCCAGACTGTCTGCATCCAGACCGGGGGCACTTGGAGTGTGAAGAAGCCCAGTCCTCACTGCCCCTGAAGTGAGGAAATCACCCTCAGGTGAGTTAAAGTGCTTATGACCTAGGTCTGTTGGCTGCAAAGGACAAAGGGGTCCCTAAGGGGAGGTTAGTTGATGTTCCAGGCCCCACAAAGGCCCTAAGGGCTGGCGGGGAAGCAGGCTGGACGCTCCACTGGACCCAGTGTCCCCTCGGGGGTGGGGCCTTCCGGAACAAGCAGAAAGCCCTCAGTCTCTGGGGGAACGCGGCAGTGTGGGAGCATCCCTGCAGTGAGTCAAGTGACGTCAGGGCCTGTGGGATCCGTTTTTATGGCCACATTGAGCCACAGCAGAAGCCACAGCAGGAGTGGATTCCTGTCTCTCCAGCTGACATCCTCGTGTCTGAGTGCCAGGCTTCAGACCCGATCCCCTGGGGTGCTAGGACAGTTATACACAGAGGCGGCTCGGGGAGGCCTCAAGAGGGCTGTACTGGCCTTGCTGTCGACATGATTACACAAAGATCAAACAATCCATCGATGGGAAGAAAATAAGAACCATGGTCACATCTGGACCGCAAGCTTAGATGTGGTATATGGGTGATATTTATCGACAATCTGGCGAGGATCTGGTCAAAGCTAGAGGCCAAGGCAGCAAACCGGTAGTGACACTAAGGAACATCGTGGTGCAGAGGCTGGATTGGGGGTCTGAAGGCTCCTCCCAGGAGGAGCCTCAGTGTTTGGGAGGTGGCTAATGTGCCTGCTTCATGTCACTAGCAAGTGATGCCACCTGCGGAAAATCAGCTATAATCCTGAGCCGGGTCAGCCCTGGGTGATGTGATAAAGGCTCCTACAAGAGGAGGCGCCAGACGGATAGTGAACCAACCAACAGGCTGATGAGTTTCTGGCCTGTGTTTATCGTGCTTTCGCAGCCAAGAATGAGGAGAGAGTTGAATGGTTCACCATGAAGATTTTAACAACTTAAGAGAGTTCCGTGTCTCACTGCATTTCAGTGTCACCCGGAGGAATTCAAGAGGTGTTTAGACCCAGAAGGGACTAACAGCCTCTTGGTTCCTCATCAACCTGACAAACCCACCAGCCCTCTATGGCCAGACCTTAGCAAGTGCCTTCCCTTGTTCTAACAAATCCCTTTCCACTCACGCCTGTGGTATGCTTTTATTTTTGTTTAATTAATGGGAATGAAGATACCTTACAGCCTCTTCAGACCTTTCCTTAGGCCTTCTGCTCTTAGACCCCGGCAAGGGGGCCCGCTGCCCTGGGTCCTGCACTGCAGAGGGTCCCTCTGGCCCTGACACTTCCTCTGGCCACGCCCTCCATGGGGTGGAGTCAGCAGGGCCAAGGGGGCAGGGTCATTGGCTCCATCCCATGCTCTAGAAGCCCAGGACCCCAGATGCCCTGTCTCAGCAGCCCCTGACCCATTCCTAGTGCCTGCACCGGCTCTCCCGGAAGCTCAGATTCCCAGGACTCACAGAGAGGCCAAAGGGCAGCTGTATGTATGGAGGGTATGAGCAGATACCGAATGTGAGTTTTGAGTGTCCCCCTGTGAACATCCAAGGCCACTTGTGGCAAGGGATGGACCCAGCATTGGGAAGAAAAGGATCAGGCTAGTGGTCAGAGACTGGGAATCAGCTCTCCCCACACGCTCACTTTCTTTGCCGGACTCCCCTGTGTCTTGGAATTCTAAATTTGAACCTGGTCTTCCCCCTTATAATGAACGTATATTTGTAAAGGCAGGACTTTAGAACCTACTGCACTTAACATGTTTACATGTACAGGATGTGAGCTCCCAGGTATGCTCTGGCCTGCACTTCCAAAGGTCCAGAGCAGTTATGTTGGCTCTACTGAGACTGTAATTGGTAAAGACCATCTCCAGAGAGGAGAGCTCCTGCTTCACGCTCCAAAGTCAGGACCTTCTGAGTGGATAAAACAATGGACACTGTGACCCTAAATTGTAAATTGATTAAGAATAACGCCAATGTGTGTAAGACGTGTGTGTGTGCACGCGCGCACCTGGGGACGTGTGTTGTACATGACTGTGTGTTTGTGTGTGCTCACGTGCACCTGGGGATGTATGTGGTTCTGTATGTTATGTGTGTGTGTGCGCCTGAGGATGTGTGTGGTTGTGCGTATGTTATGGGTGTGTGGGTGGTACATGACTCCATGTGTGTGTGCCCGTGGGGATGTATGTGGACTAGAGCCAGTGTGTCTGCACGTGTGTTTGTGTGTACGTGCATGCATAACTTTTAATAGTAGAAGCTGTCCTTTAGAAATACGATGTAGTAAAAATTGTATGATGTCCTTTGCTGTATAAATCAAAATTAAAATTATCTTCAATCACCAGAAATTTAGTCCCCCTCAGATTCTGTTTTTTTTCCATATTGATTATGTCCTCATTTTACTGATGAGGAAACTGTAGCTTAGAGATGTTGACTGACTCAACCAAGGGCATGGAGCTCGCGTGCCCAGGGCCAGGACCCAGTCCAAGCCGCACTGCTCCAGAGGCCTGGAGCCCTGCTCATGATCATGCGTGGCCTCTTGGCGGGGGAACAGATTCTGATGGGCTGTGGCCAGTGTGCAGGCTGCCCGTGCCGGGGACTCGGGAAGCCGGGTGGAGAGTACCAGACAGCAGACAAGAGTGAAGGGCTGCTCAGAAGTCAGATAGTTTCCTAGGTCTTGGATGAGGAAGGAGGCTCACTGCTCATCCTTGATCCCTTTGCTGGTGGCCAAAAGGGACCAAGGCCCACGAGAGCACTTCTGGGAGCTGCCTGCCAACACCTGGAAAAGGACTGCTCAGGACTGGCTCTGCAGTAGGAGCAGAGGAAGGAAATGTCGCCTCCTGGTGGACATCCTTTGTGATGGCAGTAGGAGGCCTAGGAGCCTTGGTATCGAGGTGGCAAGGCAAGGTCCTAGTGGATGATCGTTTCCACGTGTCTTAAAAATCATTGCTTCATATATTTTATCCATTTTGTGGTTTATTTTAGGGTGGTAAATATGGTCAGTGTTACTCCATATTACCTAGATTAATTAATTTTTTTATTGTTAATTTTCTCTTCAGTGATTTGGAAGCTATATTGCCTCTTAAAGAAAATTCTCTCTAAATCTTTATAAATCATCTCTAAGTTCATAAATTTTTATGCAATTGGACCAGTATTCTTATAAGAGTCTCAAAAATGAAATAATCTATTAGATCCTGTTCCTCAATAATGATAAATTCAGCATATTTTACCTCTCTGTTGTTCTAAATTGTGTGTGTGTGTGTTTGTGTGCTCCAGTTACTACTTTTTAGACAGTTGCTTTAAGTTTGTTACATTAACAAAGAAAATATAGGTATATACATCTTGGATTTCATTGCTCACTACCACTATTTAATCCCATGTCTTTCCCACTTTTGAGTTATTTACTTATTGGGATTTCCCAATCAACTGGACACATGATTGACTAATTGTTTTTGAGTGGTGGACTTGGAACACTTACATATCTATATGCAGATTTATGTTCTCCTCGTCAACAATTCTCAGAGTGTTGTTGATGGCCCAAGCCTTGTTTTAAATTAAGGCATTGTTTTTCATCACCAAAAAAAAAAATTATTAATTTAAGGTGTTGTCTTTTTATGGCTGGCTAGTCTTTTATGGTGAATGGATATTAATAGAGATTTCCTTAACCTTCCTCCTTCTTTTTGCCATAACTCGAATTCATTGAGAAACATGTTTTTACCATTTCTCAGATGGGCTTCAACTTTGACTTCTGCTTTAAACCATCACCCCACTCTTTTTCTCCATGCTTATTCCTGAAAAAGTGAGCTCTCTATTGGTTTATAGGTGGTTCCCGTCAAAGATTTGTGACTCCCTGTCCAAAGTTCCAAAGGAAGAGAAAAGGAAAGATTCCTGTTTCTGGTGGTTACATTTTGTCAGGTTAGAGATCTAGTTATCCATGTGGCTGCAGTGGAATCTGCAATATCTTGGCTCAGAGTTTCGTTTTTCTGGCTTACTAGGGGAACCGCATTAGCTGGGGTCACGTCGCTGTGGCCGTTGTCAGGATCCTGGGACTGAGGCAGCCCCTTTGCCTCCTTGTTATTTTGATCTTGCAAACTGGGTCCCAGTTATGTGAACCCTGCACCTGGTGGCCAGGATCGCCCCACACGTGACGTGTACCCAGTTCCTTGGCGTCCCTCACTGCTGTCAGCTAGTTCCAGTAAGAGTACGTGATGGCTTCCACTACTGTCCTTCCTCCATCCTCTCCAGGCAGGCCCTCCTTTCCCACTAGTTGGCCCTAAACCTTCTCTCCTGCTCTACATACGCTGACGGAATTCCTCAGGGTTTCCAGCAGGTAGATGGGTCTCTTCTATGTTTGGACCCCTTCAGTGCTTGCAGTGAAAATATAGGATGTGGGAAGGAGGAGCTTGGGGATTCTCCATATCTAGGGCCTCCCTATCCAGCAGATTCAACTAACGGTGGATTGAAAATATTGTTGAAAAAACAGAAAGTTTCAAAAAGCAACACTTGAATTTGCCATACACTGGCAACTACTTACATAACATTCATGTTGTATTAGATACCATGAGTAATCTAGAGATAACTTAAAGTACACAGGAGGACACAGTGAAAGAGAAAGTGACAACAAATATATGTGTATACTCATGTATAACTGAAAACTTGTGCTGTATGCTGGAATTTGATACAACTTTGCAAAATGACTATAACTCAATAAAAAAAGTTTGTATATATATATAAAAGTAGATGGGGGGATGTACATGAGTCCCATGCAAGTCCTATGTCATTTTATACAAGAGGCGTCAGCATCCATGGATGTTGACTTCAGGGTGAGTCCTGGAACCAGTGCCCCATGGTTACCAAGGGATTACTGGAAGTCCAGGCTCCTTATCCCAGCCTGCCATGTCCCCACATGGTCTGACTCCTACCTGTACCACACTTCCCTTGTCACTCTCCTCCAGCCCTGGCAGACTGCCCTCTGATTCTTGAACAGGCCACACTCACTGCACTTCATGTCTGGCCCTTAGAAATACCCATTACTTTCTGAGCATGGCTCTGCTTTCACAAGATGGGCTGCATTGTCACTAGAGAAGTCAGTGTGGAGGTTCCTTTAAAAACTGAAAATGGACTTAACTCATGATCCAGCCTTCCCATTCCCGGGCATATGTCAGAAGAAAACTCTAATTCAAAAAGTCACATGCACCTCAATGCTCACAGCAGCAGTATTTATAATAGCCAGGACATGGCAACAACCCAAATGTCCATTGACAGGTGACTGGATAAAGAAGTAGTAGTATATTTATACAATGGAATACTACTCAGCCATGAAAAAACAAATAATGTCATTTGCAGCAACATGGATGGACGTAGAGATAGTCATTCTAAGTGAAGTAAACCAGAAAAAGAGAAAAATGCCATATGATATCACTTATACGTGGAATCAAAAAAAGAAACATATGAACTTAAATACAGAAGATAAACAGACCCACAGACATAGAGAAACAAACTTACGGTTCACAGGGAGAGAAGGGGATGGGAAGGGATAAATATGGGGATTCGAAAAGTGCCCCTCTTGGGGAGTGATGGAAATGTTAGCTATCTTGATTGTGGTTATGGTTTTCTGGGTGTAGACATTTATCAAATTCACCAAGTAGTACATGTGAAATATGTGTATTTTATTGTACAGGTATCATACCACAATAAACGTGCCCTTAAAAAAAAAACAGGAAAACACTGGCAGCATTTTGTCCTACGTTTTTATGTGTCTTAAGTGAGTGGGTCTTCAAGATTCTGGTCTGCCATATTTTCTGAACCAGAAGTGCCCTCCTTCCCTTTTCTTTGGTAAACTGTCAGTGGGTGGCATTTATTCCCATGGCTTCAACTGCTCTCTGTCCAATGATTAACTGTCAAATCTTTTCCAGCATGGACATTTCAGTTCAGTCCCAGAAATATATTTCTAATTGACAAGTAGACATTCACATTTGGTTAGCACATAAAAATCTCAAGCTCTGTTTGTCTGGATTTACACTCGCCCAGAACTAGTTTTACTTTTTCAAACAATGGCATCACTGTCCCATCTCTTTTCTGTGCCAAACATCTGGGAGTTTTCCTTTACTTTTCCACTCCCTCACCCCCATCAGTACTACAATTCTATTCCTTAATGTCCCCCAACTAAGTCCCTGCTCCTCGCTCCCCACTGCATTAATTCCCACCCCTTTCTAGTCTCCCCAGTGCTGTACTTTAGAGTGAACAATCCACTTTGCTCACTTTTAATGACTAATCTGTGTCACTCTCCTCCTTAAAACCGCAAAGAATTCCACGCTGCGTGTGTGAGGAAGTCCACGCTCTCTGATTTAACGTCACACCTTCTCATCACCTCGTTGCTGCTTTTTTTCAGCCTCAGCTTCCGTTAGTTCCTCACAGCCTCTAGCCTCACTGACCTTCCTTCCCTAAGTGCAAAGTGCTCTTAGACATGACCAGGGGTCTGCACAAGACACGCAAGCTGCTGAGAATCCCGTCCCCACCACGCACTCTCCTGGTCTAGAGATTTGCTGGAATCCGTCAGATGTCAGTGCAGAAAGCATTTCCTCTCTGACACCTTCCCTACCTTCTAGAACACAGCCCCAGGCAGTGCAAGAGCCCCTCTGAACATATAGTATATATGATGCAGAGTGACTCTTACCAAATTGTTTTGAAAACCTATTTAAATTTTTCCCTTCCACGACACACTGTGATCTCCTTGAGGGATGGGGGGCTGTGTGGTATTTGTCTAGACAGCTAATGTCTGACATAGACCCCGGGCCATCGGAAACAGTCTGCTGACTCATCAAGAAGACTTGTCGTCTTTGCAATGTACGAAAGACTACATGCTCTCTCATCTTACACCATCCGGCAAGGGTCAAAATAATTTCACATAGAACTACAGAGGCAAAATATGTGTATTCTTTTCCTCTTTGTGAGCCCGAGATCATAGGCATCCTGGAACGGAGGTGTCACTCAAAGCTGTCTGTCCCCTAGGCTGTTACGCCCAGCTTCAACATATTTTTTGAAGTTGTAGGGATACGTGTACATCACCCCGTCTTAGAGCAAATGGTGCTTCAGCCTGACCAAGTTTAATGTCCATATAAAAATCAGAAATCTTCCAAACTGAAGCCTGAAGAAACATTTCCCTTTTCTCCTTCCAGTCTGTGTGTCATCTGCACCCCACATCCCCACTGCTCATCTGCGTCAGGCCACGTTCTATCTAGAAACATTTCCGGTGGGACACTTGGACAAGAACTAATTACAGCAGTAATGAAACTGGTCCCATGAACGTAGGCTCTGCACAACAAGGATGTTTGACGGGAGGCCTCAGCCGCGGCCTGCAGGGTCTGTTCACGTTTTCTGCCTGGCTTCCCTGCAGATGTTGTGCAGAAAATGAAGCCTGCAGTTAAAGTCATAGAAGGCCTAAGAAATCCAGAAAAATGGAGTGAGATTCATCTCCTTGGGAATATTTTTGAAAACCATCCACTAATAAGAAGAAATTTAAGAGGTTCGTTTCAGAGCAGATGATGTCCAACTGCAGGTGGGTCAGTTTTGTCATTGTTGCTCGCTAGTTGGCTTTCTGCTGCTTCTAACACGCCACTTTTAAGAGAAGTGGCCTGAGTCGGCCCTCAGAGCAGAAAGGTGAGCTGGGCCTGGAGACAGCCAAGCTCCTCTGCTGTGTAGTGACCCGCTGAGAAGGAAGGGTTGGCCCAGGGCTTCCTCTGACTCTCTCCCTCAGTTATAAACTCTATGAAGGGAAAATGGAACAAAAATCTTAATTCAATATGGTATTGTCAAAGTATAAAAATAATTGTCTTTGGAGGGGATGGTATAGTTCAAGGGGTAGAGTACATGCTGGATTCAATTTGCGGAACCTCAATGTAAAAAAATAATAAGAAAAAATCTTTAAAAAAAGAAAAATAATGAAGAAGAAAAGAGATCTCAAACAACCCCAGTTTAAAAAGAAAAAAAATTCCTTTAAAAATAGTAGTCAGCTAGGTCTTTTGCTAGATTAGGAGTTTGGGATTAACAGGTACACACTACTATGTATAAAATAAATAACCAACTCTCAGGTCCTTAATAAATTATTTCAACCTGAATCCTTTTTCTTTTTTCCCCTAAGCAATCCGTGGAAGCCTCTGAAATTCTCATCTTATAAAAGAATTCATTTAAAGGTGGTTTGAAAGTTACTGGTTAAAACAGTTATTTGTGGTTCCATGAATATAGGTCTAGTAAGAAAGACAGACAGTAAACCAGTAAGCAAATAAATATATGATGTACTACCAGGTACTAATAATTGCCACAAAGAAACATAAAGCATTTTAGGAGGGAAAATGTTTGAATAGGAAATATGTGCATGCTATTCTAAATAATCTGGTCAGATAAGTCCTCTCTGAGGGTAAATAATTTGAACAAAGTCCTGAATAAAGCAAAAGAATAAGCCACGTATGTAACAGACAAGAAAAGCCTCCCAGGCCGGAAGAAGTGTAAGTACTAGACTTGGAGTTAGAAACGCAGCTGTCCTGGTGGGGACCATCGGGGCGGTGAAGATGGGCTGGAGCAGAACGGTGAGAGCTGAGGCTGCAGAGATCGGTGAGGGCCCGGATCACATAGGGCCTTGGTAGGGACTCTGGATATCCTTCTGAATACAATGGAAAATCACAAAAGTATTTTGCAATGCGGAACAACTTGATCTGATTCATACTTTAATAAGACCGTTGTGGGTAACGTATGGGGAATAAGCAATGGAAGCAGGGCAAGGTAAGCTGATGGGAAGCCAGTGGGAAGAGTACTGCTGACCTGGAGAGAGACACCGAGGTTGGACTGGGATGATGGCGGGAGACGGGCAGAAAGGGGGACACGAATTAACAGTAACGGTCACAGGCCTTAATGCTCGAGTTGGACACAGACACAGAGTGGTACAGGGTGATGGTTATGTGATATTTGGGGATGAGCCACAGTTTTTGTGCAGAGACCTGACAGGAGAATAAAGTGGGGATGTTGACGTCGGTAAGAAAGGTTGGTGGGTTTTGAATTCCCCCTAGAGTCGCGTCTGTTTCTCTGTACATGACGTCAGCCGAGCAGGGATGGCTGTTCCTACTTCTGCAGAGAATTGCGTGTCCTCCTCATCGACTAATTCGAGAGGCCGACCTGCCCATCCAATTGCAACATCTTGAATCTGCTTCTTTCTATCCAGGAGGAGATTTCCAACTAAGATGCTAATCAAAAATTCCCGTGTCCAGAGTTAGAGATGTGTGCCTTTGGGAGGATCTCAGAGATGCATCCACAGAGGCTCGGTGTGCTCTCTCTCCCTCAGAGAACACAGTTCCCTTCAGCCCACTGGGTCTCAGCAGAGAAGATTTCACACATAGCCCCTCTCAGGCCCTGGGGACCAACCTCCCGCTTGGCCGAGCTCTGAAAATGAGCACGAGTTCCGGGCAAAGGGCCTTCTCCAGGGGGCCATCTGGCAGATTACATGAGGACAGTGTACAAAAGGGTGGGAGGGTTGATGGTATAAATGCATTTTAATTTTTGCTCTGAAACTGATTCTGTCCTTCTGTTTTGTTAAGCAAGTGTTCTTAGGCCAGACATGATTCTCCTTTTTTCTTTATATTTGATCATCCAAGAGGTTTAGATAGGGGATTTGTTTTAGGGTAAGAATCTTTAAAAAAAAAAAAAACCTTGCAAATAGCGTCTTGTTAGGCATTTTGACAAGTGAATTCTCCAGGCAGTATTGAACCCCCTTGTTCCTCCAGGGGGTCTCCAAAGGTATACATGTTCCAAATCTGACCCAAAACCAATGAGACTTTTCTTTTTTTTAAGAACTTCACCATGGACAAATGATGTCACTAAAGAAGGTGAGAAAAGAGCAGGTCCCCATATTCCAGAGTCCCTCCCAAAGAGCCCACAGAAGTAAAGAGGAGATGAACGAGAGAAACGTTTTATTTATACACACGCAGGAGCCAACCAGAAAAGTACCTACCATGTTAAATGGTGAAAGTTAAAGGCTTTTTTATCAACCTAACTTAATAGGGAAAAGGGAAAGGAGAGAATTGGCTTCCATGACAGGTTTTCTTCTGCATCTTTTGAATCTCAGTTATTTTCAGCTTAAAGAGGTTTTGTATTAACCGTGGGTTCCATCTGACTTTCCATTCCTCGAACTTTGTTCTTCTTTTTCAAGATTCACTCATGTATTCTGACCCCCTGGATTTTCCACGTGAATTTTAGATTGATTGTCAATTCCTGCAAAATACCACCTGGGATTTGGGTAGGCATTCTTTGAATCCTTAGATCTATTCATGGACCTTTGTCATCTTAGTAGAATGAAGCCTTCTGCTCCATGAATATGGGATTATTCTCTTTGAATTTAGGTCTTCATTTCTCTCAACAGACTCTCTCATCTATTGTAGTCTTCAGTGTCCAAGTCGGGTACTTCTTGCTCACCTGTATTGGATGCTGATTCAGAAGAGACACGACCTCCTGGAGAACCTCTGCTTCCACTGAGCTGAAATGGAACTGAGTCCTGAGAAGGCTTTAAATTCTTTTAAATATAGGATTAATGTACTTTAATTACTCCATAGATGAGTAATGAATGGGTCACATTAGCATAGGATTTTAATCCTTTTAGAATTAGTAGAGTAATACAGACACAGTACAAAAAATTGAAATATTGCCTAAAAAAGAAGTGATTTGTAATTCCCACCCACAGCGGTGTCTGTCATGAATGATTTGGTGCTTATGTCTCAGTCTCTGTGTCTCTCAGTATGTCTCTCTCCATCTCTGTCTCTCACACACTCACAATCAGGTCAATTTCCATCTATATTGATTTCACACACATGTGGTCGTGCAGATGGGACCCTGGATGCAGAGAGTGGGTCTGCATACTTCCACCCTGAGGCCTCCCTTGACATTGGGTTGAGACCAGGCACCCACTTTTCCAACTGAACAGCATTCATTCATCCACATGAACCAGAACGAATGGACCCCATCCCCTCTCCATCAATATTAGTGTTGCCTTAATTCCGACTGTTTCAACCAGTGCTGTGATGGACACCCTTGAAAAGGCATCTTTGAATAGGTGTGTAAGGATTTTATTAGGATGAACTGTAAGTATCAGATCTTCTGGGGAAGAGATGCATCTGTGGCCCTTTGATGCGTCCTGCACCCTGTTCTCCTGAAGAGGAGCGTCCCTTCACTCTTCCCTCCAGGGGATCTGCTGGAGCCTCTGCCTGCTTACATTGTCACCAGGGCTGGTTGTCACCTGACTAAAGAACCGCCAGTGTGATGGTGACCAATGCTGTCTCTGCAGTGTTTCCGTCTGCCTCTGTTCTCACCTGAGAGGTCAAGCATCTCTAACACACACTGGCCACCTGCATTGCCTCTCATTGGAACTGCCCATGCCTGTTCTGTTTCTGTTTAGAACACTGAGTTTCAAAAGGATTTTGGACTACAGGAATGGGAAAAATTTCTCCAACCTTGGGTTATGAGGAATGCATTTTCCAGGTTGTGGTTTGCCTTTCAAGCAATTTTTCTGGGCTTTTACTAATTTTTTTGATTCGTTTGGTTTTGTTTTTGCCACAGGAAGAGCTAAGCATCTCCCTTGTGTCTTCTGGCTGTGGTGTCACAGGGGGAACAGCAGTGTCTACCCTGAGATTATGCACAGAGTTACCAAAAGGGCTTCATTTTGTGCATCACATCTTTAATCCCCCTGCATATCCCCTGAAAATAATAAAAATGCTGTTTCAAGTGAAAACAAACAAAAATCCTCAGCCCCAGGTGAAAACATGTGGGCAGGAAGGAAAAAATCCTTTTTTAAAATTTCATTGGCAGGGAACAACCAGTAGAGGTAAAGACACGCAAAGAGAAAGAGGACTTGGGGTTGTCAGGGGCTGGGTGAGGAGGGAGGGGAGTGCATGCTCTGGATCCAAGGTTTCAATTTGAGGAAAGAAATAGTGTGAAACTAGATGGTAGTGATGGTCGCACAACATTGTGAATGCCCCTAATGCTCCTGAATTGCACAATTTAAAAGGGGAAAAGTCTACATTTTATTACATGAAACTCTAAAAAGAAAAATAAAGGATGTCATAAATGATGTGAAACAAGCAAAGGAAACTAAAGAAAATGAAACAAAAACATCTCCAGCGGAAGGGACGTCAAGTTTGTGGGGGGACTGACGGTGGAATTTTGGAGAACATTTTGGAGAAGAAGGTGTGGGTGGGTGCAGAGGGGGCTCTACCCCAGGTGGTGGTGATGCCTGAACTGTTTCTCCATTGCCCAGCAGTCCAGCTGCAGACGCAGGTTCAGGAGGAGCTGCAGGAGCGGCAGGAGGGAGCTCGAGGTCTCCTGCTGGATCCAGTTCGTCCCATTTTTGGTCTCTGACATCTTCCCCTGCCCCTGCCTCCTCTGTAACTATTGGAAGTGGAGAGAGTTTTAAGTCTTGTGGAAGATCTCATGCTGTGAGAGAGGAAAAATTTACGCACCTGCCTCCCTTTCCATGTGCCTCTACAAGGACAGAAATCTTCCCAGAGCTTTCCAGACAGCTCCCACCCAGAAAGTGCCCACAGGATGTATTCTGTGACTGAATTTTTCCAGACAGGTGTTCTGAGGCCATTCTTTTTTCTGGTCCCAACAGTAGCCTCTAGGGACACCTCCCTGTGTGGCCCAGCCTTCACCCCACCCTCACCTACACACATACACCAGCCCTGCTTTTTTGACCTTTGGTCTCTGCTTCGGGGGCCCCTGGTCCTCCACCTGACTTGCAGCGAGGTGGGCACGGTGCTCCAGGTCAGACCAGGGTGTGCTGAGCTACCCGTCAGCCCCGGGTAGGTCCCTGGGAGAGCCCTGGGTGATGTCTGGGTCGGAGGCCTGCCCCACTGATTTGTGGGCCATGGTGGTGGGGACCCCTCCATATCCAGACCCACCAGGAGTCTGCGCTGGCCCTCAGAAGAGTGACACACCAGTCCTTCACTTGGGGAGGGGGCGTTGGTGTTCTTATTCATCAGCTTCTTTTCAACATGTGGTATCTGGCTCTGCAATGATAGTGACCAGCAGCTGACCCAGCATGGAAGTCTCAGAGTCCTTCCCGGCCAGGAACACTCCTGATTCTGTAGACTCTACCCTCTGCTGCTAGATCAGACCGGAACCTTGTTCAGCTCAGACATCCGGGAGGGAAAATGCATACCCAGAGAGCATGGGCTCCACCTCGGGCGGCAGGACCCTTCCCCGGCTCTCCACATCCCAGCCAGCCAGCTTTGTCCTGGGCTGTCTACGTGACCGGGCCCCCAGGCCTCTGTCCTGCTCTTTCTTGAGGCAGATACCCATCCCCAACATGACTGCTCCACCTCCACCAGGCAGGATGGGGCCGTGTGGCTACCTGGATGGGATCTGAGTGGTGGCCCAGCCTGGGGGGGCCTGCCCTGGGCCTCCCTGTGTTACCTTTGGGTCTCTCTGGCCAAAAGGCCAGAGGCGCCTTGGGTGAGACCTGACCCAGTGCCGGCAGCGTTGGTAGAGACCCTCGCTGCGGGCTTTCCGGGGCCTGTGGCCTCAGGATAATGGGATGCAGCAGAACATGCCTCTGTCTCCAACCAGGTGAGCTGAGTAGGGACTTCTCTACAGAGCGGGTGCCTGGTGACTTCGGTTCCAAGTTCTGTTGGGCTCTATTGCCAGGGAAGTGAGGTCACTTCCTGGGGTCCACTTCTCCAAGCTTCCTCCTGACACAAAGCTCCTCAAGGGCCTTTCTGGGCTTCCAATCTCTCATTTCTCACTCCATGCCATGTCCACACACAGTGACACCATCTCAGCCCCCCCCATAGCCCTGGGGAGGCCTGGATGCAACCAGTGCCGCAGCTCTGAAGACACAGCTGGGTTCAGACCTGGCTCCCCCTACTCAGCAGTGTTATCATCCTGGACAAGCCACGTGCCTCTCAGGGTCTCCCCAATCCCCCATCAGCACAGTGGGGATCATTCTGGCCCCTGCTTCCTAGAGAAGCCATCCTGTCTCTAGACCTAGAAACACCTATTGCATCTGTCACCCCCACGGGCTGGCATCACAGGGAGATCGTGCACAGACTCAGCAAAGGAAGGAACCCACAGAGGGCTGGCGGAGTGCAAAGCACACCCCACACAGGCCGGGGTCTGCCCTGGGGTCTGGAGAAAGTCACTTTCCTTGCTGCTTGCTTCCCCGCTCCCAGTCGTGAGACCGAAATTAAATACAACTCTGACATCGTCCGCTCTGGCATACAACCTCCTAGGTCATTCTGTCATGTTGACATACAGGCCCAGTGTCCCATCTCGGCCTCTGTGGTGGGCGGCCCCACAATGGCTTCCTATTTTTTGCCTTCTGTTCCCACACCCTTGTGGGATCCCCACACCCTTGTGGGATCCCCACACCCTCCCCTGGAGGGTGGATCGACTTTGGGACCAGGTTCTGACACATAGACTGACTTGTGAAAATGTATGTGAGTTCCACTCATTACCAGCTCCAGTGTTCCTTCTCTCTGTCTCTGTCTCTCAGTGCCTCTCTGAGTTGTCTCTCTCTCTGTTTCTCTGTCTCCCCCTGCTTCTCTGTGTTTCAGTCTGTCTGTCTCTTTTCCTGTATGTATGTGTGTATATATTTATGTGTATATGTGTGTATTTATGTGTGTGTATTGTACGGGTCCAGGGCAGGTCACTTCTGAAAATCCCTTGACGACATATTGATTATTTTGAATTCATGTTACTGAAGAAACATTATCTTTGAAAATTGTGCAAGCACTTTGGTGGGATCTTCTCTAAGGCTCAGCACTGCTAGGGAAGGGATGCACCTGTGGCACTTTGATGCATCCTACACCTTGTTCTGCCGGAGAGGAGCGTCCATTTGCTCTTCCTTCCAGGGTACCTCCTGGGGCCTCTGCCTGCTCACGTTGTCACCAGGGCTGGTTGTCACCGGGCTAAAGACCTGCCAGGGTGATGGTGGCCAATGCTGTCTCTGCAGTCTGTCTGTCTGCCTGTGTCCTCACCTGAGAGGTCAAGCATCTCCAGTACAAACCGGCCACCTGCACTGCCTCTCGTTGGAACTGACTCTGTGTGTTTTGTTTCTTTTCAGAACACTGGGCTTCAAGAGCTTTTTGGACCACAGGGATGTGAAGCTATTTTCCGATCTTGGGTCATGAGGAAAGGTTTTTCCAGGCTGTGGTTTGTCTTTCCAGCTGTCTTTCTTGGCCTTTGTTTTCTGCTTTTGTTTGGATTTATTTTGCCACAAGAAGAGCTAAGCATCTCCCTTCTGGCTCTGGTTTCACAGTTAGAACAGCAGTGCCTACCCCGAGATTATACACAGAGTTACTAAAAGGGCTTCATTTGGTACGTCTCATCTTTAATCCATCTGGACTTTCCTCTCAAAATACAAAAATGCTAATTCACGTGAAAACAAAAAAAAAATAATTCACCCGTCCCTACTTAAGATATGTGGGCAGACAAACCAAAAAAAAGCCACCTTTTATACGATTTCACTGATAGGGAACCTCCAGGATAGGTAAAGACATAGAGAGAGAAAGGGGATTAGGGCTTGTCATGGGCTAGGGGAGGTAGGACGTGGGGTGCTCTTTGTATACAAGCTTTTACTTTGAGGAAGGAAATAGTCTGAAACAAGTGGTGCTGGTCTCACAGCACTGTGAATGCAATTAATGCTCCTTAAAATTGCACAATTTAAAATGGGAAAAGGCTAAACTTTATTCTTATATACTTAAAACAAAAATAGAATATAGTATAATAGAAAAGAAAAAATCTGACTCCATAGAAGATCTGTCCTTTTGGCTTTAACCCTTTGCCCTCTTTTCTAGGCTTAGTTTTACTAGCTCTGCACCTTTTGTAAAACAATGTTGCCTTTAGCCTTAAATATACAGAAGAGCCTACTTTCAAGGCTCTGATTTTTTAAGGATATTAACACTTTTGCACTTATATAAAGACAACAGGTTGTAGAATAGAAAACTACTTTTGTTTTGTTAGGGGATTTACAGAGGCACTATGACCTGGTCTCCGTAAACAGCTGTACACCAAGATAATGGCGGACTAATATCTTGGAGAACCATCTTCCCCATGTCAACTTCAGGCTCCTTTTCTACTAAAAAGGGGAGGGGCTGTGGTTGGTTGTTGCAAACTTGTTGGTGTAGGAATTCTTTGTTCTTGGAATCCTTTGCAGCTGTCCACGTGGGTCAGATCATGGTGTTCCTGCAAAACCTGCAACAAAACAAACTTTTTCTATTCTGCAACTTGTTATCTTTATAGGAGTGCAAAGTGTTAATATCCTTAAAGCTCAGACTTTTGAGAATAGGCTCTCCTGTTTATTTCAGGCTAAAGGCAACACTGTTTTACAAAAAGTGCAGAGCTTGCAAGTCTAAGCCTAGATAACACGGCAGAGGGTTAAAGGAAAAGGAACAGATCCAATATGGAGTCAGATTTGTTCTTCTCTATTACAGTGACTTTTGGTGAGAGCTAAGTGGATGATTCCTGGGTGGGTCCTCCACTGTGCCAGGCTGGATTTCAGGCAGGATCCCTGCCAGATTCACCATGATTTTGGACCTAATCTACCACAGAGAAACTGAAAATTATTGGATTAAAATTACCTTTCAAAATCCCTTCAATTGCCTGTAAACTATACCACAGCAGGGGATGTCTCATTGGCCAGTCAACTGCCAGTCTCCCCTGATGCAAGGGACAAGCATTGCGGCAAGATCCATGGTGGCCTGGCCAGTGCACCTTCCTACTTTGCTCTAAAGCTTTGGCTTCCTCACTTTGACACTTTAAAAGCTCCCTTCCCTCTTCCCTCTGGCCTGGTGTGAATGAACAAGTTCCCTGCACCCACCTGTGCTGAGTCCATGCCATGCACAAAGCCCCATGCACACAGCCCACCATCTGATGTCTAACCCTGGGATTAAGTGCATACTCTGAACTCCCCCACCCCAAAGGTCCGCGTGCCCAGTGCCTCCGCCCTAGGAGTCCAGATCACCATCAGGACCATCAACCACCGAAAGCCCAAGGCCAGTGGCTGGCAGTCTGGGATCAACCTGACCCATCAGGTCAGTTCAGGCACAGGCTGCGGGGATCAGGGTGCCAAGGCAGGAATTGGAACCACCTTCATCCCAGCCTGCCTCACCCTGTAGCCTCAGACATTAACTCTGAAGGTGCACACTAGGCTCGATCCCCCACTGGTGGCAGTAGTCATCATTACTGGAGCACGGATTTCCCCACCCCAACCACAGGGTGAAGGGTGAGTGAGTGAGCTCAGGGTAGGGGTGCACTCAGATTTAAGGGGATCCCATGGTGTGGGGGTACAGGTTGAGAGGTGTGGGGCCCGATCAGAGTGGAAATGACCTGGCTGAGAGGTGAGGGGGATAATTTCAGGATGTTGGGTGTCCTGTGCTGAGGCATGAGGGGTAAGCTTGTGGGTGTAGGGGCCATAGGTTAGAACCTAGCAGGATGGAGTGTCAGGGCAGGGACCATGGTGTGAGGAGAAGGAGCCCTGTCTTCAAGGTCTGGTGGGAGACTGGGCCTGGCCAGTGGTGGGAGGGTAGTAACAGGGAGGGGAAGTTGAGCAGGGAAAGTGGGGCTGGGTGGGTGAGGCCTGGCCTAGGGCAGTCGTGGTTCTAGTTCAATGCCAGGACCCAGTCGGTGGCTGGGTGAAGGCTCTGGGGATGGAGACCCAGCGGGACAAGCAGGAGGGGCCCCACCTGGCTCCTCCCGGCCCCAGCGGCCAGGGCCGGTAAAGCAGGAGACCCACCCGAGCAGTTTGCGCTGCGGGCGGGAGGAGGAGGGGCGCGCACGCGCAGACGGACAGACGCGCGGACCCCGGAACCCACCCAGAACGCGTGGAAGCTGGCGGCAGCCGGTTGCTCCTGGACCAGCTCCTGGAAGAGGAACACGGCCTGGGGCCTGGGCCGCCGCTTGCCCGCGGCTCGGCTGCCGCTGCCGGACAGTTAAGAGGGCGCTGGTGGGGGTGCGCTGCTCGGGGAGCCGGCGGGTGACGCCTGGGCTGTGCAGCTGAGGAGGCGCCCAGGGAGGGGTGCGGAGGTGAGGTCCCGGCTGCGCGTCCCGTTAGGACCCTGAGGCGGGTCCCAGCCGCCGCTGTGGTTCGTGGTAACCCCGGTATTAGTAGTTCCTGAACACCGTGTTTTTGCCGCCGCTTATACACGGGTTTAGGAGAGCAGGTACAGCCCCGGGAGTTGGGAGGGCGCCGGACGGTTCCAGAGCATCTCCGACTGGCCCTCAGACGATGGCCTGCTCCTTGCAGGTGGGTGCGGTGCGGTCGCGGGGCCTCGGATGGAATGGGGACTGCCCCATGAGAGCCCATGGATTTGCTCCCATCTTACCTGCGGCCTGACCTTGGGGGCGGCCTCTAAAGACCCAGGTTAGTGGGACTCAGGTTACAGGTCAGTCTGCTCCTGGGAGATGGGCTCGGTGCGATGAGTGTGCTGGGATGGCTGCAGCAGCAGCGGGAAATTGTTGCAACCCCCGCGCTCTCACAGGGCAGCCCCAATCCGGCCATCGCAGCTGCCGCCTTTCCCTGACAGCACAGCACCCGCCTTCCAGGAGCAGGCTGACCTGTAACCTGAGTTCCACGAACCTGAGGCAGCAGAGGCCAAGCTCAGGCCATGCGCTGGGGAGTTTGAAGCAAATCCAAGGGCTCCCATGGGCAGGCCCCATAACCCGCCACTGCCTTCAACCACACCGTGCCCTCCTCCCGAGAGCAGGCTGACCTGCGGACTGTGCCTGGAGCAGCAGAGGCCGAGCCCTGGACAGGCCATGGGGGAGATGGGGGCAAGTCTACCAGCTTGCCAGGTCGCTGCCCATCTCCCTGCCGCTGCCCCAGGTTCGTGGATCAGTTGTTTTCAAGTCAGTGGTTTCCTGAGATGCAGGCGTGGTGCAGTCAGGTGGCGGGGGCTGCAGGGAGGGGTGCTGCCCCAAGGGGAGCAGGTGGACTTGCTCCCATCTCCCCTAGGGCCAGACCTGGGGACGGCCTCTGCTGCTCCAGGTTTGCAGGACGCATGTCATGTCAGCCTGTCCGTAGGAGGAAAGCTCAGTGTACTCGGGGCAGCCTCAGTGGCTGACAAGGATTTTAGAAGTGGGCTCTAGCCCAGCATAACTAACTCTCCTTTCTTCTCCTGCTTCCTCAGTTGGTGGCTGTATCAGCTTTTTCATTATAGGTTATTGCTAGATAATGAACATAGGTTTCTGTGCTATATAGAAGAAACTTAATTTAAAATCTCTTTTTATATATAGTGGCTGACATTTGTAAATCTCGAACTCCCAAATTTATCCCTTCCTATCCCCTTTCCCTGGTAACCTTGATTGTTTACTAAGTCTGCAAGTCTGTTTCTGTTCTGTAGATGAGTTCACAGTGTCTTTTTCTCTCTTTTTTTACATTGCACATATGAGTGGTATCATTTGGTATTTTTCTGTTTCTGGCTGCTTTCACTTAGAATGACGATCTCTAGCTCCATCCATGTTGCTGCAAATGGTTTTATTTTGTCCTATTCATGGTAGAGTAGTATTCCAGTGTATAAATATGCCACAACTTCTTTATCCAGTCATCTGTTGCTACATTTAGCTTTCCTCCATGTCTCGGCTCTTGTATACAGTGGTGCTGTGAATACTGGTGTGCAGGTATCTTTTCACATTGGAGTTCTTTCCAGTTATATACCCAGATGTGGGATTGCTGGGTCATAGGGTAAGTCTACTTTTAGTTTTTTCAGGGATTTCCATGCTTTCCATAATGACTACACCAAACTAGATTTCCACCAGCAGTGTAAGAGGGTACCCTTCACTCTACAGCCTCTCTAGCATTTATCATTCATGAACTTTTGAGCGATGGCCATTCTGAATGATGGGAGCTGATACTTAATTATAGTTTTGATTTGAATTTCTCAGTTTATTAGTGATATCGAGCATTCTTTCATGTGCCTATTGGCCATTTGTGTCTTCATTGGAGAAATGCTTGTTTAGGTCTTCTGCCTATTTTAAGATTGAGTTGTTTGTTTTTTTGTTATTAAGTTGTATGAGCTGTTATATATATTCTGAAAATTAAGCCTCTGTTAGTCGTATCATTGCAAATATTTTCTCCCATTCGTAGGTTGTTGTTTCCTTTTGTTTTACTTATGGTTGTCTTTGCTGTGAAGAAATTTATGAGTTTAATTATGTCCCTTTTGTTTATTTTTTCTCTTATTTCCATTGCCTGGGTAGATTACCCTAGGAGAATGTTGCTAAGATTTATGTCAGATAATGTTTTGCCTATGTTTTCTTTTAGGAGATTTATCATGTCTTGTCCATCTGCATCTTAAGCCTGTACTCAACATCTGGGCTTCAGTTTTGAATTTTGAGCTTCTTAGAGAAAACCTACTCTTAGCTCATACGTCAGATTCAACATGTCTAAAGCTGATTTCATAATCTTTTTTCTTGCAGCGTCTCCACTTATTCAGTGGGATAATCATTCTTTCGGTCTTGAATACACAAAGGCTTGGAGTGGTCTTTGATTTATCTTTCTCTCACCACCCTCCACATTTTGTCAGCTTCTTGAACTGTATGTTTTTGGTTTCAAGTGTCTATTCTGATTGCTGATACTCTGATGTAGAGCTTTCATCCCTGATACATGAATTTTTCCTTCTGCTGAATTCTTGGATATTCTCTCCCCCCCTTTCAGTCAACCTACAGTTTTGGTGCTCCCACATCTACAGTCAAGTCAAAGACTTAACACAACCAGATCTCAGCCAGGGAGTCTCGACCCTTCATCATTTTGGACTTACCTTATTTGTTCCAATCATTATGTAACTTAGCCTCCTAGGGTAACCTGTGCCTTATTAAAAACCAGGAGTCACCAGCCTTTTCCTATCCAGTCCTCAGTTAAAACAGCTTAGAATTGCCCTGAGAACTAGTTGGAGCCCCATCCCCTTCATAGAGTCTTCCCTATTTATTCCAAATACTTCTAGCTCCTCTTTGTATTCCTGTACTGTTTATGATCAGTAGTCTGTAATCTTGGATTTGAGTACTGACTTGGTACCATTCCTGGGTGGTTTCCAATGTGTCTCCTCACTTAGCTGGTAACTGGAGAAGACTCCCTTGTTCAGCCTCCTTTATACCCCTCACCCTGCTTAGCATCGGGCAATAACAGGCATCCAGGCAGTGCTTACCTTCTTTATTTATTCGCAGTGGTGGTGGTGTGGATTATAGCTAATAACTATTAATTCAGTGTTGCAATTAAAAAAGAAAGCCAAGAAAATCCATAAAACTTTATCTCCATGTTCAGTTTAGTGCTTTACCTCAATAGTTTTCTTAAGACTGTGTTTACATTCACATAGTGTTCAGTGCTTGTACAATTCCCTGAAGCAAGCAGGTGAGATGTCATTATGTTTGACTTTCATGTTACATTTCATATTGGATATATTTGTGCAATGACAAAACTTTCTTTTATAAGTAAACAGCCGGAAGCCCAGAGAGACTAAGAGCCTATCCCAGGGTCACCTGGTTAGTGTTTGGCACAGGCCAGGACCGCAGTTCACATCTTCCAGCTGATCCTCTTCCAGTGCCTTTTCATTCCACTGCTGGGAAATGTAGCCCCATCAGCCAAACGGCCAAGTCACATTGCTGCCCCTTTACCTGCCAGTGATGGCAGTGCTTCAAAAAGTGGCAAAGGAGAGGTCAGAAATAGGAGTGATAAAAGACATGGAAGTGCTGGAAATGGATCCTCAACCTCCTCCTCCCTACTTGAGCGCCACACAAGTGTCCCACTCTGAGAGTGCTGTTCATTGTTTATAACATAGCCTTAAAATCAGACTGATCTTTTATAGGACATGCTTTTATCCTGGTCCCTTTCCTGCTAGTAGTCACCGTCATGGGCAGAAAGTGCCTGGCTGTGCTCTGTTTGTCACGTAGGTGGGAGGGAAAGTGGGAGAGGGAGTTGGTTGAACTGAAGCCGAGCTTTTTACAGCTCTGTTGTTCTAGGACCAGAGCAGTTCCACTCTTGCTTTCATCACCTCTCCACCTCCGAGTCCCAGCCACCCATTCCTGCCTGCTTCCCCACATGCCACATCCTGGGGGAGGACAGAGTGTTGGGCAATGCCCCCTCCGCCCTCTGCTCTGGGAGGTGCAGGAGTCTGCATTAACTTTTGAGCTGTTTTGGTAATTGGGCTTTTCCAGCTTTTCTAGACATCTCCTTTCCAGCTCTGAGAAATTGGAGATGTAACTTAACCATACATGGACTATACTAATGTATTCAGTGACATTAGTGTCATGTTGTCTATAATTGTGTTCTGTGACTGGATAGGAGGTTTTTTATCTCACAGGATGCTTCACATCTAATTCTAAAGTCCTAGAGGCTTGCAGGTGTAATCCAAGTTCTTACATGTCTGTAAGGTAGACATGAACATTATTTGATAATATGACCATATGTTCATAGATTACGGTTAGTCCACCGGCTCTGTATCTAATGAAAGTTTAAATACCAAACGCTTGAAGAAAATTTGCGGGCCATGTCTTTTTGCCTGTAAGTAGTTGCAAAAACTGAAATCACAACTCTACCACAAGCCACAGTGTTTCCCAGTAGAGAAAGCCCTCTAATTTTACAACCTCTAAGTAATGCAGTGGTTCTTTGAGTGAGATGAGGGATGCCAGAGTATTTTTTGGGACACTAGTGTGGCATGACAAGTATTCTGGAACTGGTTACAGTTGAATCTCTACTTCCTATATCCTGGACTGATTACAGAGGCAATGTTAGTGCGGTAACTATCTTGTGAATGCAAGTGTAGCTAGGAAGACAAGAGAGAAAATAGAAGGGATATAAAGAAATGGAGGGACTTCATAGCAGTACAAATGGTGACTTTGACACCACCAGCTGCTGATGTGAACTTGGCAAGAATTTGTGAGAAGTGGTGGGTGTCATTGCAAGCAGGAGAGTCCTGCAGCTTTTGGGGTGAACAGGCAAAGGGGAGAGCAGATATGGTGGCTATCCAGGGGCTATTTTTGTCCTGAATGTGAAAATGTCCAGTCCCCTGTTCAATTTTGCAGCCACAACTTCACATGACTCAGGGCATTATTTCCACCAGAATACCATAAAAATATAAACAACCTCTGTTTCCCAAAGTGTTTGTTCTCGATCTGAGATGACTGTCCTGTGCTGGTAGGTAAGTGGGCGATGGGGTCTATTACATCACCCCCTTTCACTAGAAGTCTACCTCGCTGCTTTTCAACCTACTCCTAGAGGTGCTGTCATTCTGTTACACCTAGGCCTGTAAGACCGTCTTGCCTGAATCCTCACGTGAAGAGGGATGGTTATGTGCAGTTTTAAAAAATTGCTTGGGTCATGTGGTCCTTTGTTCCTTCCATTGGAAATCACTATTCCAGAGCAAATAGTATGCATCTATACAAACTATATTGTTTGTAAGATGTCTTTAGAGGTTTTGCAGTAGGTTTAAATATTTGCTTGGTGATGGCATCTTGATTGATTGAAGGAGGCAACCCTCACTAGGGGCATTGTGTGCTTTCTGTCTGAGAGTTCCTTTACTGGCAGCAGAGTGTTCGTAGGCAGAGTTAGAAAGTTACCTGATCTGAGAAGCCGAATTTGCCCACAGCTGGGAATTGGCGGAAGAGTCTGTTATGGAAGGAAAGCTTTAGGATTATCTGGTAGCAGAGTTCTGGGATCCAAACCCTGGGAAACCTCAGCTTTTGTAGAGTATGTTCTGTAACAATAGGCTATAGGATAATTTTTACACTTGTTATAGGATGTAGAGTTGGGGAAAGGCTTAAAAGTGCAAGAACCTTAAAAGAGAATCTCCGAATATTTTAAAGAAGACAGTTCTCAGAATGAGAGCTTTTCTGGAAAAGACTAGCTCTTCACTTCACAGGGGAAGCAGGGAGCAGGTGTAACTGCACTTACGGTAACTTAAAAGGTAAACCTTACCCTCCCACTTAGCTGTTTCCTGGTGTAGGTTCATCTCCCACATCTGTAGTTTTAGACCTGATGTGTCATTTTCTGGTTCTCCATTCTGCTTCTTAGTGAGAGACTGACCCAAAGTCACATAGCAATTGAAAAATTGCACAAAGGTCTTTATTGTTAAAAATGTGGACCTGTGGCAGGGTGCTGCATTTGCAAGTGACTTTCAGTACAGAGACCACTGAAAAGAATGCAGTGTTATTTCTTATTTTATTCCTTTAAGCCTTTGAATAGAAGGTTTTCTTTGCAGAGTGTCTGGAGTACATCAGAACAAGCAGGAACTAAAATAGCTTTAAGAAACCTCCAGTATAGACGTTGCTTATAGTGTGGTATCTGTCTTATGTTAATTCTTTAAAGCAGGAAGTTGTAACTCTCAATTTCTTAAGCAAATATAAACATTCTTGACTCTTATTGACGTTCTTTGTTGGGTGAAGCTGCTTTTGCTTTCATTCTGAGCATTGAAAGGCCTTCTATGATACTTCTACCACTCCTCAGTATTTTATTTTCCCTCTGTTGTGAACTTGTTTTTAAACTTGAAGCATATATAAATATCACTAACTTGCTACATATGTAGATATTCTGTGTTACATACTCAGAAAGTTTGTGTACATCACACGTATCTACATAATTCCCCCCTTTCCAACTGTGTTCCTGATGAAAGGATGGTGGGAAATGGCATTATGGGGATATGTCTTACAGTACACAGTGTTTCCCCTGTTCCCTCTACCATATCTGGATGTTCTTTCATCTTTCAGCTTCTAGACTTACTAGCTCTTTTTCTTAAGCCAGGTGTATCTCATCCCCCTGCGCACACACACATGTGTACACACACACACACACATTCTACTGTAGGGAGTAGTGTGCACCATCCAATTCTCCCACTCCAGCTCTGGACCCACCCACTGGAGGCAGTGTCTTGCACGAATTAATTTGTAAGTTGCTTTTTAAAACTCGAGTGGTCAGGAAATAGGACTGATATCCACACCTAGTAGGCAGGCCCTCAAGGACAACTTCTATGGTTAATGCCAGGTTATCTTAATGTTTGAGTACCTGGGTTTCATGTCTTCCTGTGCCACCTGTGTGACCCATGATTCCCACATTTCTGTCTCCTGCTAGAATTTTTCTCTCCAACTCTGGACTCTTACAATCTTCTGCTGATTTGACATCTTCACTTGAAACTCTGATATCTTAAAAGCAACATGTGTAAAAACTGAGCTCTTTGTTCTCCTACACCCCAAACTGGTTCTTCCTGCAACCTCCCCCATTCAGTTAGTGGAAACTTAATCCATCCAGCTGCTTGGGTCAAAAAACTTGGAGTTATTCTGACTTTCACTGACATACCACATGAATTCTGTCAATAGATCTGGTTTAACACTGCCTTTAAAACATATCCAGAACCCAGCCACTTCTCACCATGGTTCCTGCCTCCACTGCTGCTTCCCTGCCCTGAGCCACTGTCCTCTCCTCCTGCACAGCCCTTCGCAGAGGCTTCCCTCCTTTCATCTCTGACCCGTTTCGACTATTCTCACCTGGCAGTCAAGTGAGCCTCGAAAACCTAAGTTAGATTGTGTCGTCCTTCTGCAGTGCATCCCCATTTCACTCTGGGTAAAAGCCACAGTCCTTACAACGTCCTCCAAGGCCATACAGGATCTGCACTGACCCTTCTCCGCAGCTCCATCCGTGCCCCCATTCTGGAACATGCGAAGTGCACGCTGGCCTCGGTGATGGTTATTCCGTCCACCTGGGACTTCTCACCTCCAAGTCTTAGTTCTAACCTCAGTCCTCAGTGTGGCCTGCTCTGGTATTTAATACAACATCACCCTCATCCCATACCCTAAACTCTCTTTACCTTGCCCTTTTTTGATTTTTCCATGGTTCCTCTTTCCTAACATGCCACCTCCTCTGCTGCTCTGTTGTGTGAATTGTCATCTCCACCCCCATCCCAGCTAGACTCCAACAAAGCTCCGTGAGGACAGGATTTTGTATTGTTTATTTATCTATTCCAACTGCCTAGACTAGTCCTGGGTACATAGTAGGCAATCAAAAATTATTTGCTGAATAAATTAAAAGACTATTTTAAAAATGAATCATCCTTTCAGGAATGGGTGAGGATAGGAAGCTGCATCAAGGACAATGGTGCAGTAAATAATGATATTTGCCTGTTGTTCTTTGTGTGATTTATATATGTGTTTTAGTCTTAATTTTGTATCCCAGTTTCTTAATTTAATATCTGTATTAAGGTGTAATTTACAGGCCATAAAATACACACATTATAATTGTACAAGTCAGCCATTTTAGCTATTTCTAGATTTGTGCAACTTTTTCCTCACAAAGTCCCCTTGTGTCCGTCCTTATGCAGTTTGCCCCCCCCTCAGTGGCACCCTGATTTTATTTCTTTTTTTTTGGCAATCACATCTCAAACGGATAATTTACACAGCAGTACTAATATAGCTTTGCACTTTTAGAAATGACACACTTAAATATGAAATTAGCGGTCATTGCTGAATGTAGGTAGCAGTATCAGACATTGGTGAGAAGAATGGACCTGAGTGTCAGACTGGCTGCAGTCTTACCCAGCTCCACCATTTACCAAGTTACCCAAATTATTTTCTGCCTCAAGCTCTTTATCTGTTATATGGGGGTAATAATAGCAGCTTACAGAGTTGTTGTGAGGATTAAGCAAACAGGGAAACAAAATTTAGTATAGTGGCCTGCTTATGTTATTACCTAAGAAATAGCCTTGCAGGTAGAGGGCAAAATTCAAATCAGTTTCTAAAGTATATGTAAAATATAATCCAGTTCCTGCCTGGTTTGTAAACACTTATGCCTACTGAAGAATTTAAAAGCAGGCTAATTTCCAACAGAAAAGATCATTTCTCAGCATTTCTTTCAAAGAGAGCTGCAAAATCACTTTTACTAACTAAATGTTCCATGCCCAACTCTGACAGAAATTTGACAACAGGGACGTAATTATCTACATTTTTGTTAAAATGATGCTGACCATCAGGAAGTGTTCTCAATTATATTTTAGCCTTTATGTTGAGAAATACTGTGAGACTTCTTCTAAATTAATGGGTGGGGGCATTCATTGTAGCTCTTGTAGCCTGATAAGCCTGCACTAAATTATCTTTTTTAAACTTTTAATTAAAGTAATAAATTAATTTTTTGCTGGGGGGTGGTAATTAGGTTTTTATTTATTTATTTTATTTTTAGAAGAATTACTGGAGATTGAACCCAGGCCCTTGTGCATGCTAAGAACATGATCTTTCACTTGAGCTATACCCTCCCCCCTAAATTATCTTTAATAAGGTCTTTTTCTCTGTTTTGTTACTTTATGTACAGAAGCACAAAGCAGGGTCATCAGAAGCCTCTCAATCACAAAGATGATAGTAGTGAAAAACATTGCGCAGTGACAGTGAATCCTTGGCATATGAAGAAAGATTGTAAAGTCCTGAATGAATTAAGAAGGTATTGTTACCTTAACATACATGTAAGCATGGCTCTCTTACCTTTATTTTTCACTTTATAATGAAAATAATCCCCACCTGTCAAGGTTGCTTTGTTTGATAGAGGGAATATCTAAACCCTTTTCTGCAAGTTTTTTAAATAAGTAAGAGCAGTTAATTTATCAGAAGTGTGAATGGTGTAATCTGGTCTGTGTAGTATGGTAGCCACCAGCCACATGTGGCTATTGTGAATTGAGATGTTCTATAAGTGGAAAATACATAATAGATTTTCAAGACTTTGTACAACAAAAATAATGTAAAATATTATTAATAAGTTTTAAAAGTGTCAATCACACTTTTGAAATGATAGTATATTGGATATTTTGGGATAAATGTAATTATTACTGGAATTAATTTCACTTGTTCCTTTTTATTTTCTAAATGGGATTACTGGAAAATTGTGAATTGCACTATGTTTCTGTTGACAGTGCTGGCTTCTAACTTATTGCAAATAATATGAAAAGAAAACTTTGATTAAAAATTTTGTAATTGAGTAGTTGATTTGCATCATATTAGTTTCAGGTGTACAAAACAGAGGCTCAACATTTTTATAGATTATATTCCATTTAAAGTCACCATAAAATAATGGCTATATTTCCCTGTGCTGTATGATACAGCCCTGTAACCTATCCATTTTATACTTAGTACTTTTTACCTCTCAATCCCCTAACCCCTTCCTGCCTCCCCTCTTCTCCTTCTCCCCATTGGTAACCACCAGTCTGTTCTGTGTACCTGTGAGTCTATTTCTGTTTTATTATAGTCATTAATTTGTTTTATTTTTTAGATATACATATAAGTTAATACATAGAATATTTGTTTTTCTTTCTCTGACTTATTTCACTTAGCATAATACCCTGTAGGTCCATCCATGTTATTGCAAATGTCATTATTTTATTTTTTAGTGGCTGAACAGTATTCCATTTGTGTGTGTGTTCATGTGTATATATGCGTGTGTATATATATGCATACATGTATATATACATATATATATATAATATATAGATATATATATATATATATATATATAATATACCACAACTTCTTTATCCAGTCATCTGTCAGTGAACATTTGGGTTGTTTCAGTGTCTTGGCTATTTTAAATTGTGCTGCTGTGAACATTGGGGTGCATGTGTCTTTTTGAATTAAATTTTTCTCCAAACATATATCCATGAATGGGATTGCTGGATCACACGGAAGTCTATTTTCATTTTTTTATGGAACCTCTTTTCTGTCCTCCATAGAGGCTGCACCAATTTACATTCCCACCAACCGAGTAGGAGGGTTCCTTTTTCTCTTAAAAGGTAAAAAATTCTCTACATTTACCTACTTTCCTTTCAGTTTAGGACACAGTTTGGCAAAAGCAAGATAGAATTTAATAGGAGTAAATACAGTATTTATTTTGAATGTCCATGCATTATGGATAGATATGTTATTGATGAGTTGGTTCCCTATTTTTGTAGGTGCAGATGTTTTTATAGCTTCACAGACATTTCAGTCTTGCAGAGAGAAAAATTTCTTTGTATTTTGCTGAACTTGTCCGGGTGTCTTTATCGGATTTGGTCCAGGCCTGCAGAGGTGAATACACATCCAAACCTGAACCATTTGAATGTCTGCAAGATATTAAGAGTCTAGAATATCAGATCTGGACTGTAACTCTGGTAAATGACATCAGTGACTGGACACAAGAAAACTCCATTTGAGGGCAAAACCTTTCATAAGCCAAAAAGGCTTTGAAACTGTGGCAAAGCCAGAGACTTTTGTGCGCCACTTATGGCCACAAACCCATGAGGACAACCACAGGCCTTCTGGAGTGCCAAGGAAATTCCATGTGAGGAGTCCAGCACTCACAGGAATCCAACAAGTCCCTGTCTGCCAGAGCACCTTCATTGCTACTGTGCTGTTTTGAGTAAATGTCGTTTCATCAGGTTCAAATTGGTTTGTTGTTATTTTTTTGCATAAAAAAACAAATTCTTGTTCCCTGGTGTAAGTAAAAGCCTAACACTTTCTGATTTCTTTTGACAGAGAAAATATGAGCCTGTGGATCTAACCTCATCTGTGATGGTCTGCAGCTGGGAGCAACCAGATCAGTGTCAGTCCCCTTGCAGCCATTGGCTGGGAGCCTGCATGTTCCTTGGAATGGTATTTGAAACATGTCACACTAGCCGTGCCTTTGCTGTGGGCTGGGAGGCGAGTCAGTCAGAATCTGCATTATGGAATGTAAGTTTCAGATCCACAGCTAGGAGATCTTTTTTAATAGCCAGAGAATATAGTCATAAATATATCTATTAATGTATTTATGCAAGAACCTTTTTAAAGATTTTTTTATTATAAAAAGTTACCCCCAAAATTGAAAGTGAAAGAACAGTGGAATTAAAAACCATCTGTACCTTAATTATATATAAAGGATCATAAAATCCTTCTAAACTTTTTTTTGTTCAAATGAAGATATTTTTCCCTTCCAAAAAGGAAAATTATTATTTCACATTTTTTTTGTTTTCTCCTTTTATTATATATTCCATATCAATAAATATAAATCTTTTAAATCCCTTTTAATGGCTGTTTAACAATATATTGAACAGATATGTAAATAGTTCTAGGTTTCAGAAATTTAAAAAATTGTCATTACAATACCACTGCAAAGAATATTTTGGTGTTTCTATTTTTAGTTACTAATTTGGACTAAAAATTAACAAGTTTGCTTTTCTTTATCTAAAACATTGGTTATTTTATGAAGGAACTGTAAGGAATTTAAAAAACTTTTCAGTAATTTCAACAAAGAAATTATCTTTAAGGCAAAAATGTATGATGTATTGCAAATCTATTTTTATTATATCTTCACTTTTACCAGTGTGACATATGTGTGTGTTTGCACAAGTGCTTTAACTACCAGCAACGTAGGAAAAATCTGTATACTAAAAATGTGAAAATATTTTCCTGGTTTGTGTTTTCATTCTCCCAATATAGGTTTTGGATGACAAGCTTGTATTTCAAAAGTACACCCCCTGTGAGAGGTGTTCTGTACATACGCTGAGATACTGCACATAATATTGCCTCTGAAGCCCAATGATTTGAAAACCCGGTCCTCAGCCTTTGATAACTTCTGCTGTTTGATGAAAGTCCTCCAAGTGGATGAAAGTATCAACAACCGGAACAAGAGTTTTTCATTGCCCTATTTGAGAAGAGCTCCATGAAAGACTTTTATATTCAGGATAGAGATACATTCTTCAATCCAACCACCAGAAACCGCATTGTAAGTCTAAACCGAGTTTAGCTGCTGTCTTGGGGGTGATTTAGAACCTGCTGTTGAATTATCAGTGATTTGGTTTGGTTGGTTTGATTTGGTTTTTAAAAGCTGCCCATAAAAAGGAAAAAAGAGAAAGAAAAGAAATATGCCTAGAGATTCCTGTTAGGATAGTAAACAGTGGCTGGTTAGTTACCTTGTATAAGCCACAAGCTCTCTTAGAACATTTTTAGGTTTACTTCATCCTTTCTCAGATCAAGTATCAAGTAAGGGACAGTGTTAAAAAAAATTCAGGATTAACAGGTTTGTGAGCTCCAGGATTTGCAAGGCAGCTTTCCCTCCCCATGGTGTAAGTCAAATGGCAGAATTGAAATAAAGCACCTCATGTATCCTCCGGTGTTAACAGGAAAAGGCTAATCTTCTTGACCTTGTTTCTTCCTGGGTAAAATGAAGATAATATATCAGGACGCGACAAGCTCATTTAAGGCAGGAAACATGTTGTCTTGTTCACTGCTGAATCTCAGGCACCGGGAAGGCTGAGTTTAACGAGTGAATGAATGAACTGTACTTCCCCCACAGTTACCATGTGGGACAGTGAGGATTAGCAGCTAAGAGCATAGACTCTAGAGGGGAGGGCACAGCTCAAGTGATGGGGCACATGCTTAGCAAGCATAAGGTCCTGGGTTCAGCCCCCATCACGTCCTCTAAAATAGACATATAACCCTAATTACCTCCCCACCCCCCACCAGAATTACCTTATTATCTCCCCACCACCAAAAAAAAAAAAAAAGAGAAGTGGCCAAGAGCGTAGACTCAAGCTGGAACACCTGTGTTGGTTTCTCGCTGTCGACCTTGTAAATGTCATTTACCCTCTGTGTCTATCAAGTTCCTCACCAATAAAATGGGGATAATTGTAGTACCCACCTCGTAGAGATGCTATGGGGATTAATGAATCTGTGTCAGTGATACAACTGCCCTGGCTTATATTAAGTACTATGCATCTGTCAGCTCTTTTCATAATTACTGACAGATGTTATTATCGACAAAAGACATATTAGTTCTTTGAAAGGGAAATGCATGTTAGACCATTTCATTTATCACTTTCTGTAATTCAGGCTTTTCCCTCTGAAATACCATTTTATGTCTGTACACTAGAAAGCCACAGGGCTTTCCAAATTTCATCTGTCTGGGTTCTTGTCATGATGGCAATACTGCAGATTGCTGGCATTATTTAGGGACTCTGTCTGAGATGACAGCAACCCCTCAAATTTAGGAGCTCTTCTCTAACTGATAACATCTCGCTAGAAATGAAGTTTTTATAATGTAACAGCTTCAGACGCTTAATGATGCCATAAATGCAAGGATGTTATATCTAAGCTCTTTAAATAAATCCTGTCATTGAAATAAAGGAAATACTATATTATAGCCCTCTATGACTTTGTTATCTTTGCTATCCATTTATCTGACTCTCTAAGACCAAAGAAAGCAAATACTAAGATTGATCATTACTACTATGTGGTACACGTATTTGTGGATGAAGACAATATTGAAATGCACTGTTTAAGATATTAAAATGGACACTAAACAGCTTCTTGATGCATATGCATGAACAGAACAGGGAGCTGGGTGCAGGGAGCAGACACTGAGCTTCCTGGATTAGAGACCCAGCTTAGCAGTCCAGCCCAGCAGTCCACATGTTTCATATTTATGTCCCAGCAAAATTAGCAGTGAGAGTCTTAAATGAACTTTGGGGACACTTGCAAACAGCTGTCATGATTACTATTGTGGGACACCAGGAATCTACAGTGTTAAGTTGGTATCTGTGCATAACCAGTTCTTTTCCACTAAAGCTTCTTGTAATTGCTGGTCCCACATCTAGGCTGAGGAATCATCTCATGTGGTGTTTGGGAGGGAGGTAAGTGGAGTCAGGACCCTTGTTAAGGCTGGGTGGGTAATAATCTGGTGCTAGTACAAGACAAAGGAAAGTAGGTCAGGTGGGAAGGAGAATGACTGGATTTAAACTTTGTTTCTTGAGTAAGCTAAATATATAACATCATGTCAAGTTACTTTGTTGTTTATATTCCATGTGCTGTCACCGAATAACTACTGAATTGTGGGGACAAAAATGCCTGGGTTTTAGAATTGACCCTGCCCCTAACCTGTCAGGGTCCAAGTTCCTCCGGGTGTCCAAAGAGGGGGCTGGACCATCAGGTGTCCCTCCACTGCAGCAGTTTGGGCACTTGGGTGGACTAGATTTTTGCTGTGGAACACTGGCCCGGTTGTAGAACATTAAGCATCTGCAAGGCTCTCACCAGGTACCCACGGTGGTCCCAGGACTGTGACATCCAAGCGTTCCTTTCCACCCACGTTTGCAAATGACCCTCAAGGGGTTAATATTAATCCTGGGTGAGAATTATGAAAAATTATATGGTACCTCCATCCCTCCTGGCAAGTGAGGGCCCCTTATTTACAAATGACCATGAAGTGTTAGCACCACATTTTATCAACAGAACATGTGAACATTTTGTGACAGTGACGCTCACCTGCTTGCTTCTGATTCCCAGTGCCACTTCAGCCTCCGTCAGAGGACCTCAGCTGCCCCAGTGATCAGGGCCTTCTGTACAGGGAATGGGCTCCTCCTCGAAGCACAGACAAGCAGCAGCCCTTAGGTCTCATCAGGTGAGCTGTTGTGGAGAGCACCCCAGTGGGAAGGGCTCAGGGTTGTCCTCATGGCATCTGAGTGTGACAGTCCTCCAAGAGTGTTACCAACCAGGAAGCTCACAGGAGCTCTGAGCTTCGTTGCCCCAAGTTTTTACTGCAGGCTTTATTACAAAGCCATGATTTATTGGGTCACTACCGACATGGCTAACCCAAACCCTAACTGTAAGTCAAACCTTTCCTTAGCCCTAAATTTTGAGCCCCTTCCTCTCCTGGTGGCCACTCACTTGTCACAAAGCTCAAAGCCCCACTCCTCTAATCACATGGTTGGTGTCTCTGGCTGGCCAGTCCCCATCCTGAGTCATCTCATGAACACAAGCCATCCAAGGTTCCACCATGAATAGCAAAGACACTCTTATCTTGGGAAATTTCGAGGCTTTAGCGGTTGCTGCCTAGGAACTGGGAACAAAGACCTACCAAATTCTTCATTACATAGGAGTAAATGTTATATTTCATTTAAATTATAAAATAAGAGAGAAATTCTCACTGCTTTTCTGTATCTGCTGTTCGACACCGTTTCACTACACCACGTGATTGTAATGTCACGCTCAGCATGTGTCTTCTCAGAGCACCAGCGCCGGCTGCTCCCCGGGGGCTTATGCTGTTTGGGCAAGGCTGCTGGGGGGATGGAGGCCAAGGACAACCGAGAAAACAAAAATAATCGTGCAAATAAGGAAACAATGTCAGATTGAAATGAAGAAATAACACAGTGTTGAGATGGGAGACTTGGGGGGAAGTGAGTTAAGAAAGCTATCTTTGAGTAGGTTACATGTGAGCTGAGATGGCGATAAGGAGGCTGGAATTTGAAGATCTGGGAAAAGTCACCCATGGAATAGAGGCAGCTTGTCCATTGGCCCCGAGGCACAAATGTGCTCAGCAGGTTTGTGGAGACACTGGAGCCAGCGCTGGTGAGAGTGATGAGACGCGAGGTTTAGAAGGGCATCAGGAGCACAGAAAGGAGTGTAGACTCTAAGCCCAGTGAGAAGCAGTCATGATAGCTTAAGCACTTAAGTAATTTTCTCTCACTCACATTTTGCAAAGATAATGTGGAGAATGTATGGCAGGGACCCAGGAAGCAGGGAGGCCAGGTAGGAGGCTCTTGGATTGGGACAGTTGAGAGATGGTGGGAGCCAATGAGGAATGCATTTGGGGAGTGGGGCTGACGGGATGCAGTTATGGGCTGGCTGTGGATGGTTAGGAGAAGAGGAGGGTCAAGGTAGCCCCAGGTCGGTCTGGAGCCAGGTGTCTGTTCTTTCTTATCTCAGTGCCCCATGCAGGTGCCCACCTACTTGGGCAAACCTCTTAACCTTCAAAGTGAGGGTTTTAAAACACTGAAGTCTATTTGTTGTTTCACATTTTATGGAAAGATTCAAACATGTACAGAAATAGAGAGAACAGTACAGCCAGCCTGCCTGGGTGTTATCAGTCACCCAGCTCCAGAATTATAAACTCAGAGTCACTGTTGTTGCATCTTTCATCTCCATCTCCTCCCCTCCCCCACTATGGGGTCATTTTGAAGACAATCCTACATAGCTTAACCTTTCATTAGTGAAATGACAAGGTCTCTTTCAAATAAAATTGGAATATTCCTTTTTTTTAGGGTTACAAAATAATTCCCTGCTTGTCACAAAAATACACTTTTAAGTAGTTTTGGGGTTGAAATCAAGATCCAGACAAGATTCAGACATTGCAGCTAGCATATCTCTCAAGTGCGTTCTAATCTATAATTTTCCTGTTTCTCATTTTCCTTGAAATTGCTGAGGGGTTTCTCTATTTCCTGTTTGGCTGATTTCATTCTCCCCTATGGTGTTAGACTTGTTTCTCCATCCTATGTATTGGCTTTAGCTAAGTGATTTAATCCTCCCCTAAAAGCTTGATCTGATTGAGGTTCAACTTTGTGCAAAAATAATTGTTATGTGAAGTTTTGTACTCCTGTCATAAGGTACATAATATTACATTCGACTCTCTTTTTTGTGATGACAGCAGCCAATAATGATTGTCACCCGGGATCATTATTTCATAAGGAATTTTATTTCATGTGGTCATACTCTAATTTCCTCCCTCAATTATCAGCAGGATCACAGTCATGAAGAGGTACTTTCTCCTTAACCCGGGTTATCCTTTAGAACACAGTTTTAAAGGAGGATATTTGTTAATATGTAAATATTTAAAATTGATAATTTTTTTTTCTTTTTAATTTTTTTTTCTAATGGAGGTACTGAAGATTGAATCTAGGACCTTAAGCATGCTGAGCACACACTCTGCCACTGAGTGTACCCAATCCCCCTTGAGATTCATATTTATATGATATCTTCCTTCTGTTATTTTTGTTTTATGTTATACAGAATTTGAAGGCAGGGCAATGGGTTTGACCACTCTTTAATCATTCTTTATGGGCTTTTGGGGTTTGTGTGTGTGTTTGTGTTTGTAAAGAAAACAATTTTCCTACTATTTTAAGTATGTATTGCTAAGGCAATTATGTTGATCTTTTCCCTGATCCTGGTCCATGTATTCCCATGTTACTTCCCACTAGTGGCCCCATGAGCTCTGTGACAAGACTAGCATGTCGTTAATCCATGTGGAAGGAGATCTGAAGAGATTTATTCAAGGAGATGAAATTTGTAGACAATGTATTGGAAAGTATTGTGAAAGTTGTTCGTTAAGAGAAGGTCTGAGGTTGAATTATTAAGTGCACAGAAATCTAAGCTATGAAAAACCAAGACAATTATTAACTCCAGGAAAACGAAGTAGGGAAGAAAAGGTAAGACTAGCACAAATTGCTACAGCTTTGAATAGTCTGTACAGAGTAATAATAATGTAAATCAAGGATACTGAGCTGATGAAAATTATAATGTAATTGTATCAAAAGGTTGGAAGAATGAAGGTTTGGGTGTGTAGATGAGATGGGGTTTGAAAGAGAGCTGAATCCTCATTTTCCAAAATAGAAAGTTAAATAGGTGATACATAAAGCTGAAAAAGTCAGTAGGCTGTGTTACAAGGATATTAGTCAGAGAAAGGGAGTAAGTATTCCAAGAGTCAACAGTAGGAGCTGAACGTGGTTGTTTCTGGCCAGGAAATGGGGCGGTTGATGGGAACTGCTCCTTTTTACAATCGGTGTTCGAGAACTGTTTGACTCTTTATTAAATGTATGGCATTACTTTGATAAAAAGAAATCAAAGCTGAATTTTGAAAAAAAAATTGGAGTGCTTTTGACAGAGAGAGATAACAATCAGGCAAAACTACATTTGAAGGGATCCTCATTATTCCTTGCCTTTCAGCAAGGACTAGGAGGCAGATATCTGTTTAAGGTTCAAAAATTCTGTCTGACCTTCCTGCCGACTTGTAACCTTTGGAAGTAATGAACTCCCCGTCACTGTAAATATCCAGGCAGAGGCTGCCTGACCAGCTCTCTAACTGTAGCAGGGTGTGTTTACCATTGGGCAGTTAGAGCAGGCAACTTCTAACATTCTTTCAGTTTTGAATTTGGCATTTTCAGGATGGATAGTTGATAAGAATGTATTACAAAAAGCTTAACAAGAATGAGTCCAAGACATCTCAAACCCATTGCCAGGGTTTTCTCTGCCAGACACCATCCTGAGCCTGCCACCCGTGAGCCAGGCCACAAAGCCCAGTCACATGAGAATGAACACACTTTTTCGCTCCTATCTGATTTGGCATCGGGCTCAGCCCTTTTCCCCATGGAATGGTCCATGCCCAGGGCTCTGACTATGGAGCTGGTCTCACAGCAGCCCTGTGAGTGCTGGTCCAGCCTCCGGGGTTCCTGCGTGAAGTTTTCCAGGATTCCAGGCTATTCTCGGAGCTGAGTCCCCCCTAGGCTAAGCCCACGGAACTCATCTCAGCTCCAGACTGAGCCGGAAGCCTCAGAGAGAACTCAGAGCTGAGGAAATCCAAAGGTTTTACCCAGCACTGCCGAGTCATCAGTGAGCCAGTTGAGGGAAGGTTCAGCAACAGCAAGACACACCTGAGCCGCCGTCTCATTGTTCCACCTCATCCCTAAACTCTCTGTGTCTGCCTGTCTGTGTCGGTCTCCCTTTTAGGATCAGCCTGGCACCACTTAATGCCCTGCCTCCTTTCTTCTAATCTTGCCTCCCTGGCCTGTTCCATCTACTCCAGGTTAACTGAGAAGAGGTTTTAAAACCTAGGAACAACAGACGTGCTAGATACAAAGAATACAGGGCAGTGCCTTCCTCAGTCACATCCCTCCTGCCCTCTCCCATTCCCACAATGAGTTTTATAAATATTTTGTCAGACAGACATTGCACTCCCAGTTGTTATCATTATCAGCCATTTCCTTATTATCTGTGGTTTACGATGTATTTGCTCCAGGGACATTCCCGAGATAAGGCAGGAGCAGATGACTGAGCCACTTGTTGATGTCCACTTGTGTCAAGCCTGTTAAGAATGATTTTTGGGGGGATTTGTTGAATGTGCCAGACTGTCCAGTGAGTGGTGATGATCCCCTGCATCTGCTCTGGAGTCAGCCTCGTCCTCTCCTTTGCTCTGTTCTCATTTATCTCTCTTCAGCAGGTGAGCCAGTGATCTGTACTTCTATGATACATAAAACACTTCTTATTTCACGGTAGAATTTGGGGGCTGCTATGAAAACGCATATGTTTTAAGAGTGAATTGAGTCGGAGGATTAAACTTAAAGCCCCCTTGATTTAGAATCAGAAATTAATATGATGGAGGGAGGGTATAGCTCAGTGGTAGAGTGCATGTCTAGCATGCATGAAGTCCTGGGTTCAATCCCCAATGCCTCCACTTAAAAACAAATAAATAAACCTAGTTATGCCCCCCAAAAAAGAAAAAAATAAATTAACATGAGGATGAAGCTACAGAGTGATTATTTGTGTCTTCTGAAACTTCCTTCTGTCTTTCTGCAGGAAATTCTAAGGAGAGAAGTTCAGAATCTACTTTGCTTGGCTGGGCTATTACACTCAGATGCTCCTCCTGGCAGCAGTCGTGGGGGTGACTTGCTTTCTGTGTGGATATTTTAATCAAAATAACTGTACCTGTGGGTAATTGTCTTTATTCCTTGTTACCGTTCTTACTTAACTTAGAATGACATTCTCCAGGAGCATCCATGTTGCTGCAAATGGCCCTAAATTGTCAGTTTTTATGGCCGAGTAGTATTCCATTGTATAAATATACCACTTCTTTAGCCAGTCATCTGCTGATGGACATTTAGGCTGTATCCATGTCTTGGCTACTGTAAATAGTGCTGCTATGAACATTGGGATGCAGGTGTCATCCTGAAGTAGGGTTCCTTCAGGATACATGCCCAGGAGCAGGATTCCTGGGTCATATGGCAAGTCTATTCCTAGACATTTGAGGGAACTCAATACTGTTTTCCACAGTGGCTGCACCACACTGCATTCCCACCAGAAGTGTAGGAGGTTCCCCTTTCTCCACAGCCTCTCTAGCATTTGTCATTTGAGGATTTTTGAATGATGGCCATTATGACTGGTTTGAGGTGATACCTCATTGTAGTTTTGATTTGCATTTCTCTGATAATTAGTGACATTGAGCATTTTTTCATGTGCCCATTGATCATTTGTATGTCTTCCTTGGAGAATTGCTTGTTTAGGTCTTCTGCCCATTTTTGGTTTAGGTTATTTGGTTGTTTCTTATTAAGTCATTTGAGCTGCTTATATATTCTGGAGATCAAGCCTTTGTCAGTTTCATTTGCAAAAATATTCTCCCATTCTGTAGGTTGTCTTTTTTTTACATATGGTGTCCTTTGCTGTGCAGAATCTTGTAAGTTTCTTTAGGTCCCATTTGTTTGTTCTTGCTTTTATTTCTATTGCTTGGCTAGACTGCCCTAAGGGAACATTTCTGAGATGTATGTCAGATATTTTGCCTGTATTTTCTTCTAGGAGGTTTATTGTATCTTGTCTTATGTTTATCTTGCTGAAGAGACTGTCTTTATTCCATTGTATATTCTTGCCTCCTTTGTCGAAGATTAGTTGACCAAAAGTTTGTGGGTTCATTTCTGGGCTCTCTATTCTGTTCCATTGGTCTATATGTATGTTTTTGTACCAATACCATGCTGTCTTGATGACTGTAACTCTATAGTATTGTCTGAAGTCTGGGAGAGTTATTCCTCCAGGCTCTTTCTTTTTTTCTTCAGTAATACCCTGGAATTTCTATGTCTTTGATGGTTCCATATAAATTTTATTGTGATTTGTTCTGGTTCTATGAAATATGTCTTGGGTAATTTTACAGGGATTGCATTAAATCTGTGTATTGCCCTGGGCAGTGTGACCATTTTAACAATATTGATTCTTGCAATCCAAGAGCTTGGGATACCTTTCCATTTTTTAAAGTCTTCTTCAATTACCTTCGCCAATGGTTTATAGTTTTCTGTGTAAAATTCTCTCACCTCTGTGGTTAGATTTATTCCTAGAAATTTTATTACTTTGGGTGCTATTTTAAAGTGTTTTATTTCTTTACTTCCTTTTTCTGTTGATTCATCATTAGTGTAAAGAAATGCAACTGATTTTTGAACATTAATCTTGTAACCTGCTACCTTGCTAAACTCTTCGATCAGCTCTAGTAGTTTTGGTGTGGACCTTTTAGGGTTTTCTATATATAGTGTCATGTTATCTGCATGTAGTGACACTTTTACCTCTTCTTTTCCAATTTAGACCCCTTTTACTTCTCTTACTTGCCTGATTGCTATGGTCAGGACTTCCAAGTCTATGTTGAATAAGAGTGGTGATAGTGGCATCCTTGTCTTGTCCCAGAATTTAGTGAGAAGCTTTTGAGGTTTTCACCGTTCAGTGCTATGCTGGCTGTAGGTTTGTCATATATAGCTTTCATGATGTTGAGTTATGTTCCCTCAATACCCACTTTGGTGAGAATTTTTATCATAAATGGGTGTTGAATTTTATCAAAAGCTTTTATGCATCTATTGAGATGATCATGTGGTTTTAGTCCTTTCTCTTGTTGATGTGAAGTATTACATTGATTGATTTGCATATGTTGAACCACCTTTGTGTCCCTGAGATGAACCCCATTTGAGCATGTTGTATAATCTTTTTTATGTGCTGTAGAATTCTATTTGCTAGTATTTTGGTAAGGACATTTTTTGCATCTGTGTTCATCAGTGATATTGTTCTGTAATTCTCTTTTTTGGTGGTGTCTTTGCCTGGTTTTGGTATCAGGGTGATTGTGGCTTCATAGAATGAGTTTGGGAATATTCCTTCTTTTCAATCTTCTGGAAGAGTTTGAGAAGGCCTGGTATGAGTACTTCTTTGTATGTGTGGTAGAATTCCCTGGTGAAGCTGTCCAGTTCTGGATTTTATTTGTAGGGATTTTTTTTATTGTTAATTCGATTTCATTCCTAGTGGTCATTTTGTTCAAGTGGTCAGTTTCTTCTTGATTCAGTTTTAGTGGACTGTATGTTTCCAGAAACGTGTCCATCTCCTCTAGGTTATCCCTTTTTTTATGTAGTTTTTCATGATATTCTCATATGATAGTCTATATTTCTATGTTATTTGTTGTAATTTCTCCATTTTCCTTTCTTATTTTGCAAATTTGTGCTCTCTCTTTTTTCTTCTTTGTGAGTTTGGCCAGAGGTTCTCGATTTTATTTACTCTTTCAAAAAATTGCTTTTGGTTTGATTGATTATTTTCTCTATTTCTTTAATCTCTATTTTATTTATTTCCTCCCAGATCTTAATTATTTCCTTCCTTCTGCTGACTTTTTGGGTGTTTTTACTCTTCAGTATCTAGTTCTTTTAACTGGTGGGTTAGATTGTTTTTTTGAAATTGTTCTTCATTTTTGAGGAAGGCCTGTATCGCCCTAAACTTTCCTCTTAGCACTGCTTTTGCTTTGTCCCATAAGTTTTTTGTGGTTGTTTTCATTTTCATTTGTCTCAATGTATTCCTTAATTTCAACTTTGATTTCATCATTGACCCATTTTTTTTTAATAGCATGTTGTTTAATCTCTATGCTTTCCTTTTTTTTATGCTTTGTTTCTCTGAAGAGATTTCTAGTTTCAATGGCATTGTGGTCAGTAAGGATACTTGAGATAATTTCTATCTTCTTAAAATTTTTGAGGCTTCTTTTGTGACCAAGTACATGATGAATCCTAGAAAATGTTCCACGCACACTTGAAAAGAATGTATATCCTATTCTGGGGGGTTGTAATGCTCTGAAAATATCCACTAAATCTAATTTTTCTATTGTATCATTTAATTTCTCTGTTGCCTTATTTATTTTTTGTGTGGAAGATCTGTCTAGTGATGTTAATGTGGTGTTAAAACTTCTGACAATGATTGTATTCCCATCAATTTTCCGTTTATCTCTGTTAGTAGTTGTTTTATGTACTTAGGTGCTCATGTTGGATGCATATATATTAATGATTGTAATATCCTCATCTTGTATTGCTCCTTTAATCATTATAAAATGCCTTTATTTATCTTTCTTTATGGCCCTTGTTTTAAAGTCTGTTTTGTCTGAAATCAGAACTGCTATACCTGCTTTTTTGGAGTTTCCATTTGCATGGAATATCCTTTTCCGTCCATTCACTCTCAATCTATATGTGTCCTTCTCCCTAAAATGTGTCTCTTGTATGCAGTTTATTGAAGTTTTTTGCTTTATTATCCAGTCTGCCACTCTGTCTTTTGACTGGAGCATTTAGTCCATTATCATTTAGAGTAATTAATGATAAATGAGTGTTTATTGCTATTTGAACTTTTATTTGCAGTTGATTTCATATTTCTTCTTTGTTCCTTTCTTCTTCCTTTTGTGGTATGGTAATTTTCCTTTCTGTTATCTTGGATTGTATTTAGTTTTTGTTACTCACTTGTAAGTTTTTGGCTTGTGGTTACACTTTTTTGTAAGTCTGTTAAGCAATTACTGTAACTGTGTGTACTAAACAGATAGTAATGCAATCTCTAACCCATCCTACCTAGAACGAAAAATTTAAGAAAAAAGAAGAAAGAAAAAATACTCTATATTTTCTTGCTTCCCTCTCCCACTCAATGATTTAGATGTCTTCTTTTACAATTTCATGTTCATTCTATTTGTAATTCATGGTAGTTATCACCTTTCCAGTTATGAGCTCTCATTTCTGTATCATCCTGCTTCTTTTTTATTTAAAGTGTACCTTACAATATTTCTTTTAGCATGGGTTTAGTGTTGCTAAAGTCTTTTAGTTTTTCTTCTCTGTGAAATTCATTACCTCTCCCTCTGTTCTAAAGGATAGCCTTGCTGCAGAAAGTATCCTAGGCTGCATCTGTTTTTTCATTCAGGACTTTGTATATATCTTTCCACTCCCTTCTGGCCTACAGTGTTTCTGTAGAGAAATCAGCTGAGAGCCATCTCTTGTAACTCACTCTTTGTTTTTCTCTTGCTGCCTTTAGGATCATTTCTTTTTACTTCAGTCTGGCCATCTTGAATTTGTTATGTCTTGGTGTGTGTCTCTTTAGGCTTTTCCTGTTTGGGAACCTCTGAGCCTCCTGTACTTGGGTGTCTGATTCTTTCTTTATGTTTGGGAATTTTTCAGTTATGATTTCTTTAAATACCTTCTCCATCCCCTTTGTTCTTTCTTCCCCTTCTGGAACTCTTATGATGCATAGATTGGCATGCTTTATATTATCCCATAGGTTCCATATATTGTTTTCATTGTTTTTTATTTTTTTCTCTCAACTGTTCTGATTGTGTGCTTTCTGTTGTCCTGTCTTCTAGGTCACTTATTCGTTCCTCTGCATTATCTAGCCTGCGTTGTACTGCCTTTAGGTCAGATCTCATTTCAGCCAATGAATTTACCAATTCTACTTGGCTCTTCTTTATAGCTACTATTTTGTTTTTGACATATTTTATGTCTCTAAATACTATCTCTTTTAGTTCCTTCAGTAATTCGATCACTTCTTTTTAGAAATCTTGATCTAATAGGCCATTAATATCTATTTCATTGATCATTCTTTCAGGGGATTTCTCTTTCTCTTTTAATTGGGAATACTTTCTCTGCTTCTTCAACTGCTCATATCTCTCTGGCACTGTGGCTTAAGGAATATCAGTTATCTATTGTGGCCCTTAAAGGGGTTTATTTCTTTATCTATCTAAGGCCTATGCTGGAATAAAACTTAAAAATGAGAGAGAGAAATAGAATTTTAAAAGAATGGAGGAAAAGAAGGTTTGAAAACAGTGTATAATCAATAATAGAAGAGCAAGTTGAAGAAGAATAGGAATCGAGTTGAGATGTCTTTTTAAAACCTTAATGCAAAGAAGAAAAAACTCAAAACACAATATTTAAAACCTGTGAATAATCAATAACAGATCAAATCCAAGAGAATTAAAAATGAAATGAGAATTGTAAACATATAGAACTGTTTAAAAAGTAAAGATTAAAAAGCTAATAGAAAATAAAACGGGTATAAAAAGATTTTAAAAACAAAGATGTGTTCTCCTAGAGACTGAACGCTCTTAATGGTTTTATTGAGAGGTCTTTGTGTCTTCTCCCTGTTTCATGAACTCAGCTTGCTCTGTTGGCCCCCTCATCTGTGCTGCTCACAGTGTCCATTGGCAAGAAGACTGCACCCTTCCAACACTGGGTCAGGTGCTGCTCTCCTTCGCGGTGGGCGGGTGGGTCACTCCCCATTCGGATGCCACAGTCAGTGCTGTGTCAGTTGCTCCATAGGTGGGCTCAGCTTCAAGAATAACAGGTTTATGGAGATATAATTCACATACCGTAAAATGCAGCCTTTGAAAGTGTGCATTAGGGTTTTATGTACATTTCAGGGTTGTGTAGCCATCACCCCCAAAAGGAACCAGTACCCTTTAGTAAGTCAGTCCCTAACCTTCCTTTCCCTTAGCCCTCAACAGCCACCACTCTACTTTCTGCCTCTACAGGTTTGCCTGTTCTAGGCATTTCATATAAGTAGAACCATACAGTATGCTGCCTTTTTTGATTATCGTCTTTCATTTAGTGTGACGTTGTCAAGGCTCATCCATAGTGTAGCATATATCAATACCCAAATTCCTTTTTGTATTCAAATAATATGCCGTAGTTATAAATACACCACATTGCTTATCCATCCATCAGTTGATGATGAATAATTCTGCTGTAAATGCTCATGGACAAGTTTTTGTGTGAACACATATTTTCACTTCTCTTCAGGATATATCAAAAAATGGAATTGCTGGGATGTATTCTGCTTTTAACATTTTGAGGAATTGCTAATATAGCTTTTAAAGTGACTGAAGCATTGTATATGTCCAGAAGTAATGTATGAGGAGTCCAGTTTCTCCAAATCCTCATCTACACTTTTTATTACTGGGTTTATAGATTCATATTTATATATCATATATCATATATATTTGTCATCCTAGTTGGTATGAAGTGGTATGTCATTGTGATTTTGATTTCTGTTTCCCTAATGCCTACTGATGTTGAACATCTTTTTATGTGCTTAGTTCCCATTCGTATGTCTTCTTTGGAGAAACATATATTCAAATTCTTTGCCCATTTTAATTACATTTGTCTTTGTATTGTCATGTTTTAAGTCTTCTTTGTCTATTCTGGATAAAAGTCCCTTATCAGGGAAAATTTTGGAAATATTTTCATCCATCCTGTGGATTGTCTTCTTACTTTCTTGATGAAGTCCTTTGAAGCACAGAAGTTTTTAATTTCACTGAAGTCCAGTTTACTTGATTTTTTTCTTTTGTTGTTTGTGCTTTTGGTGTCATATATTACAAGTATTTGTAATCCAAAGTCCTGAAGATTTCCTCATTGTTCATTTTCTAAATGTTTTATAGTTTCAGGTCTGTGATTTATTTTGAGTTAATTTCCATAAATGGTGTTAAGATAAAAGTTCAGTTTTCTTTCTTTCCAGGTGTATGTACAGGTGTCCCAGCATCATTTTTGTAAAGATTATTTTCCCCATTGGATTGTCATGGCACCTTTGTCAAAAATTAAATGGCTGCATGTAAGACTTTTTTTATGGTCTCTTAGTTCTTTTCTCTCAATCTATTTTTCTGTCCTTTCTGCAAGTACCACACTGTATGGATCACAGTTTTGTTAGTGAGTTTTGAATTTGGAAACTTCAAAACTTTGTTATTTTTCAAGATTGTTCTGACTGTTTTGGGTATCTTGCATTTCCATATTAGTTTTAGGATCAGCTTGTTCATTTCTGCCAAAAAGCCAGAGCTGCATTGAATGTATAGGTCATTTTGAGGACAATGGCCATCCTAACAATAATAAGGCTTCTGATCCATGAACACAGAAGAGCTTTCCATTTATTTTAGGTCATTTTTAACTTCTATCAGTAGTATTTTAGTTTTCAATATACAAGTTTCAGATATTTTTCTCAGTATTCCACATATTTTTTCTTAATATTACTAATTACTTTATTCTTTTTGATGCTATTGTAAATGAAAAGGTTTCCTTCATTTTATTTTTAGATTATTCACTGCTTTTGAATAGAAATGTAATTACTTTTCATATATTCATCTGTGTCTTACAATTTTGGTCAGACTGGGTTATTAATTCTAAGAGGATTTTTTTTCTTTTCTATTTATCCTTTGTGGATTCCTTGTGATTTCAATATATAATATCATGTCATCTGGAATCAAAACAGTTTTATTTCTTTCTTTCTAATCTAGAGGCTTTATTTTCTTTGTCTGATTGATTTGACTAGAACCTCTAGTACAATGTTGATTTTGGGAGGGAATAATTCAGTGCTTCTGCATTATGTATGATCTTTGCTTCAGGTTTTTCATAGATGTTCTCTGTCAAGTTGAGGAAGTTCTCTTCTATTCCTAGTTTTTATCCATTATTCTATTAATATGGTGTATTACATGAATTGACTTTTGTATGTTGTACTGCCTTTGCATACCTGGATACATCCCACTTAATGGTGGTCTATTTTATATGTTACTGTTTTGGATTTGCTTGTATTCTGTTGAGGATTTTTGCATTTATATTCATAAGAGATAGTCTTTAGTTTTCTTGTGATCCCTTTGTCTGATTTTCGTATCAGTGTGATACTAGTCTCATTGAATGAATTGGGAAGTGTGCCCACCTTTTTATTTTCAGACGAATTTGTGAAGCATTTTTTGTTTGTTTTTGTTTTTGTTTTTGTTTTTTCTTTAAGTAGTTGATGGAATTCACCAACAAAGCCATACGGGCCTAGCATTTCTTTGTGTGAAAGTTTTGGATTGCTATTTCAGTTACTACTTACTGTAGGATTATTTGAGTTTTCTATTTCTCCTTGAATTAGCTTCAGTCATTTATGTCCTTCTAGGAATTTATCCATTTCATCTACATTATCTCATGTATTGGCTATATAATTATCCATGGTATTCCCTTACATTCCTTGTTATTTTTGTAAGGGCAGTAGTGACATCCTTCCTTTCATTTCTCATTTTAGTAATTTGAATCTTCTCTCTTTTTTTTTTCAGTACTAGATAAAATTTGTCAATTTTATTGATCTTTTCAAAGAACCAACTATTCCTATTGTTGATTATTCTCTATTGTTCATCTATTGTCTATTCCATTTATTTCTGCCTTTAGTATTTTGATTAGAATGTTTAATTCATTTACATTAATGTAATTTCTTATCAGATTGAAGTTACAACTGCTGTCTACTTTCTATATGTCTTTTTTTCCCATTCCTCTATTACTACACATTTTTGTACAAAGTAAGCATTTTCAAGTGTGTCATTTTAATTTGTTTATTTTATCTTTTTCTTCTCCTCCTCCTCTTCCTCCTCCTCCTTCTCTTCCATTGCCCTGGAGATTATAATTTACATCTTGTTTTAAAGCAATCTAGTTGACATGAATACCAACTTAATTTCAACAGTACACAAAAACTTTGCTTTGGTATCAGTCTTTTCCCTCCCCCTCCTCATGCTGTCACTGTCATACAAATTGCACCTTTATGCATTTATAAGCTCATCTACACAGTTTCATAAGTATTGTTTTATGCAGTTGTCCTTTACATCAAATAGAACAAAACATTTACATGTAATACTCGATTTATACTGTTTTATTTTTTTACTCATGTAGTAGTGCTCTTTATTTTTCAGGTAAGTGTCCTTTCATTTACACCTGCTGGACTATCCTTAGTATTTCTTGTAGGGCAGGCCTGCTAGCAATGAATTCTTTCAGATTTTGTTTTTGTAGGAGTGTCTTAATTTCTCCTTTAATTTTTTTTAAAGAATCATTTTGCTGGCTATAAAATACTTGGTGACAGTCTTTTCCTTTTATCTCTTTGACGATACCATCCACTGCCTTCTGGTCTCCATGGTTTTTGATGAGAAATCAACTGTCTTATGAGGAGCCTTTCTATATGTTGAACCACTTTTCTCTTTCAGCTGTCAAGATACTTTATTCTTGTCTTTTGACACACTGAGTCTGATGTGCCTATTTTAGATGTCTCTACGTTTATAGCACTTGGAGTTTGTTGAACTGCTGGGATGTACAAATTAATGCTGTCATCAAATTTGGGAAGTTTTCAGCCATTATTTCTTTATATATTCTTTCTGCCCCTTTTTTTCTCTCCCTCCTTCTGGCGCTCCCATTATGTGTGTATTGATATTGTTGATGGTGTCCCACCTATCTCTGACACAGTGTTCTATTTTTTTTTATTCCTTTTACTTTCTGTTCCACAGACTGGATAATTTCAGTAGTTTTAATTTAACTGACTTTTTCTCCAACAAGTTCATATCTACAGAGAAACCTCTTATTGAAGTTTTTATTTTAGTCATATTTGTATCTCTAGAATTTCTAGTTGGTTTTTATTATAAATTTTATTTATTGATATTCTCTGTACAATGAGATGTGCACATAATTTAATCCTTTAGGCATGGTTTCTGTTAGTATTTTGAACATGTGTGTAATTGCTTATTTATATCTTTGTCTAGTAAGTCCAGTGTCTGGGCTACCTCAGGGAGTTTCTATTGACTACTTTTTCCCCATCTGTTATGACCAAACTTTTCTGTTTCTTTGTACATCTTCTAATTTTCTGTTGAAAACTGGACATTTAAAATATTACAATGTGGCAGATCTGAAAGCCAGATTTTCCTCATCTCAAGGGTTTATTGTTGCTTCCATTGTCATTGCTGCTGCAGCTATTTATTTAGTTACTTTCCTGAACAAATTCTTTAAAGTCTGTTTTCTTTATCATGCATGACCATGAGATCAGTGTGTGTGAAGAAAGCCTAGTTGTCATCACTGTAATAATAATTGGACAGTGATTTCTTTCAATGCCTGGAGCCAATCGTTTGAGCTGTTGCCAGGTGGCTGTGTGTCCGCATGCTGAGGGATGCCCTCAGCACCAGCATGCAGTCAGCAGCTCTTCCGTAGCCTTTAGTTCTTGCTTATGCAGAACCTCAAGTTCAGCCAGTGTTGAAGGCTTAGGATTTTCTCAGACCTTTCCTTGCCATGTGCCACACATGTATATTGCCTTCTACAATTCTCAGAATTTTTTGGAGCTTTTTAACCCTACCTTCACCCCCAGAACTTCTCATTACTCAATTTTGCCTTCTAAGTTTCCTAGTCAGCACCTAGTTAGCCTCTACTGTTCCCACTGCCTCAGGCAGTTGTAATGTTAGATACTCACTGCTGATTTTTTCCCACACACACTCTGGGGACAGGCTGTTTGCACAGCATGAGTTTGTGACAGGTCACATAGTGACAGCTCTCTGGGGGCGGATTTTTTGTGTAACTTTAAATCACTTCTGCCCCTACCTTGATTGTGAGACTATTGCTTATAAAGGCCACCATTTAGGTGAGGATACAGGGATGGGGTAGATCAAGTTACAATGCCTCAAAACTCACTATCTTTATGGAGATTTAGCTGTTTTTCTTTCTCAAATAAAGACTCCCTGGATTGCTGGAAGTCTTGGTTTAATTTCCAGAGTTCTACAGAGGTTAATTTTGACAAATTTTGCCATTGTCATTGCTTCATAGAGGAGTAAGTTTTCCAAGATATTTCCTCAGATATTCTAGAAGTGTATCCCATTTGCATTTGTGTTTAACTGAGTTACTTGCAAGACTAACTAATTCTACAGCTCCAGCCCCATTCACATAAGAGTCCATCTGCATGGATTCTCCTACAGCAGTGTACAACCTGTTGTCAGATTGTTGTTTTTCTTATTAAAGTGTAGGGGTTTTTAAAAATATGCTCATGAATAGCCTTTTGTCATTTTTACACGTTATAAAACTTCCACTAGTCTGTAGCTATTTTTTCCCCTCACTTATCGTTGCTTTAATGAAGTTCTCACTTTTAAGGATTTTCAGTAAAGCAGTTTGTGGATGCTGATCACACGGGTGAGGCATTTAACTACTGTCTAAACCTCAGTCTTTGCTCTGATTCACTGTCTGGAACATCTGAACACATCTACTGAACCCCGTATACCAATGGATGCTGACAGACCTAATTAAAAAAAATGCTTTTTAAGTAAAGCAAAAAATATTAACTTTGACACTGGAAACGACAAATCTCAAATTCCCTAGCTGATCTTGCTTTCTGTGATCATGAGCTACATCATGTATTTAGAGCCGACAGGCATATTGAACTACTGATTTTATTTCATCGGATTTTAGAATGCAGAACACATTTCAGGCCCACTTATAGCACCATATGTGTATCTTAAAGGATATGTACATATGATGATGTCTTTAATATAAGTACCTTATTTTATTTTAAGTACCTACTGCTGTGCACCTCATTAAGGAAAGCTTGAAATTGCAGTACTGAAATTTTTCATACCACCATCATCCCATAGCATCTCTTTTGCACTTAGATGTTGTGTGGCAGAGTATTATTCTGCTCCCTAGAAATGATCAATGTTGAAGGGGAAAAAAAAAAACCCTCCTCAAATAAATATACTCCAAATCACACTTATCTGAACAATGGCCACCATTTTAGTCCATAGTCCACACAAATCCATCTACTCATACTGACTCAGAGTCCTCAACATAGACAATCCACCCCTGAATTCAGGGTCCTCAACACACATTCTATCCCCTCCCCATTCCTTGTTGGTTCTGACCTACTTTTGTCCAACGCGTCCTGCCAGTCTCTTTGCTACCTGACTGCAGTTTTTAATTTTTACCTTTGAGTTCCAGGCTGCACCTAGTGATTTCCAGAGAAACGCCAGACACTTGGCTCATCAGGAGGGGCAGTGAGGATTTCAGAAAGCTGTTAACCTAACTCACTTTCAGATCAGTGAGTGGCTGTTGTGAGCATTCCTTCTAGATCTCTGCCATGCAGGCTGCATCCACCCCAGCAAAATAACGTAGCTCATCCAACCACCTCAGCGTCCATTCATCTGGGTTTCTTCTTTCAGTGACACTCAGATGCTGCTGATGGGCATTATATATATATATATATATATATTTTTTTTTTTAATTGAAGTATAGTCAGTTACAATGTGTCAAATTCTGATGTACAGCACAATGTTCCAGTCTTTCATATTCACATATATATGTATGAATTCCTTTTCATATTTTTTTACTAAAGTTTATTATAAGATATTAAATATTGTTCCCTGTGCTATACAGAAGAAATTTAGTTTTTTTAGCTATTTTTATATATAGTAGTTAATATTTGCAAATCTCAGTCTCTGATGGGAATTTTTAAAGCCATATCTGGAATCCTTGTTGCGGAAGAGTCTGAGAAATATATTTTCGACCTCATAGCCTTTTGGTTAGGAAGTTGGAATAAAGGCTGACCTGGCTCACCTAACTTGTCTGCCTTTGTGAGTAAAGAGGTCTGGAGTTTCAAGTCCCAATGAAATGTCCCAGCCCTTCAGTAGCAAACTCTTAAAGCAACCAAAATGCTCCCATCTACCAGAGCATGACTTGTCCTTAGACACTGCTGGACATAACCACCGACGCTGTCTAAGGCATCGTCTTCATCTGGTGCACACTTTCTTTAGATGTGTAATATCCTGATTAACAGGACAAGCTAGTTTGGATTCCCAAGGCCAGAGGCAGCCTTCTGCCTGACTTTGGTGTATATATGTTCATTGACGTGTCCTCTCTCAGATCAGCTAGAGCTGCCTGGTGTGTGGTTTCCCAGAGAATGTGGGTGCAGTGCTCCCCACCAGAGTCCTACCAGTTGTTTTATTGCAGGAAGAGAGAGAGAGCAAAAGAGACAGAACAGGAAGTTCTTGTCCAGCCTCAAACACAGTCACCCCCGCCGAGGGCTCTTGCTCTGGGACACACAGCAGTGCAGGTCAGCAGCAATGTGGCCCCGGTGTACTCCAAAACATGGTGTGGTTTTACTGGGTTATCTGTGTCTTTCATGGGCCCTGCAAAGTTCTCTGCTTTGTGAAATGGGGAACTAAGGAACTCCCACCCATGGCTGTAACTCCCAGGGTTTGCACCCTTACGGGTTTTGAGGATTTGCTGGCAACTCATTCTTTTTCACTGGGTCATTTCTCAGTTACACCTGCAGTCCTGTGACTTCCTTATCAGAACTGCTCCTTACGTTCGGGATTTAGTGAAAGATGCCATTTTAGCCTGTAAGTTCATGTTCAGGGAGGAGGAGGAAGAAGCACAGATCAGAAATGCTGTTTTGCTTTTTTTATTATTGTTTTCATAAGCCGTCTCCTGTTGTCGAATGGACACTGAGCAAATGAATGACTGTTACACTCCCATTTGAAGGATGAGAAAAACGACACTCAGGGAGAGGAGGCAAACTTCCTGAGGTTCCAAAGACCAAAAGGGATGAGCACAGAATAAGATCCCCGCAAATTTCTTGGCTGTCATTCGCCTTTAGGTCAATGACAGAGTGCCGTGTGTAGTAGTAAAGTTGTAGCGTGCTTTTAAAAGGGTGCAGATGTTCTTGTTTTGTTTATAAAATCACAGTGTTTTGTCTGAGACTCTGAAAAAGAGAAATGGGTTAGAAAATGTTGGTTTCTCATCCTTGGTCCTTCCTCCCCTTCACAGATATGGACCCTTCCATCTGTAGCAGGAATAAGACAGCCCCAGCCTTCCCATCTCATGAGATCAGTACTCATTCATTTCATTCCTGCCCACCAGTAGGTGATAAAGCACAGCGAGATTTTCATGTCCTGCTTCACTGATTCTTGTGAAATTAGGTGTTTGAAGATAGAAACTCATGAAAAGAGGCTGCCTTTTTTTATATAAAGTGCAGTAATTTTCCTAGCAGAGAAGGAAATTGAGGATTTTCTTCATTGAAAATCAATAGAGATTTCAAGAGCATCTGTATTTCTGATGCATAGATTAAAATGACAAAATCTAGAGGGATTACCGAAACACAAGGAAGATACCAAAAGTGTCTTTAAAGAGCTTTTCTAAGACTGGGCTTGTAAAGAGACTGTTAGTTGACAGAGACCCTCTTCTCACCCATAGTCCCTCTCCTTAGGTTGGAAAGGGCCTGCGCTTCCCATGTGTGCATTCCTGGTGCTTCAAGTGAGTTGTAGGTTAGGGCGGTGCACATGGTGCTCCCTTCAGTTTGTCCATCCTAAGTAACCCCTGGCAGTCAGAGGGTGAGTGTGTTGCAACGACGTGAACCATTCACCATGCTCTCCGTGGTGTGTGCTCATCTCAGCTCATCCAGGCTCAGGTGATGGCAGAGCAGAGAGTGGTGGCAAGAGGTCAGCCATGAGTAGGAGGGAGCAACTGGAGTGAGCTGGGGCCCAAGTGGCTAGGAGTTCCAGGTTGAATTCCCAGGACTTCCCACAGCTCATTCATTCAGCTAATACTTCTCCAGCACCTGTCATGTGCTGGTGCTTCCATTGTGAACAGAACCAAATCCCTGTCCTCATGAAGATGACGTTCTAGTGGACATAAGAAATGATAAACGCAGAAGCAGATCCACGTCAGGACACATGAGTGCCGTCTACTTTGGAGTGCACAAGGTGAGATCCTTTGGGAAGGAATGTATGATACAGGAAAATGTGGGGGAGAGGATGGCCGTATCCCAGGTCTTATTTGGGTCCCTGAGATGCACCTCGTGGTGTGTGGGTCCTTGGTTTGCACAGGAACGAATCCAAGAGAGAGCCACAATTCAGTAAATGTAGATTTATTCAGAGAGATATATACTCCACAGACAGAGTGGGCTGTTTCAGAAGGCAACAGAAAGGCCATGAGGCGTGAGGGTTGGGTGCTCCAGTTTAAAGGAAAAGTAGATACACACTCCACAGACAGAGTGTGGGCTGTCTCCCTCAGCAGAGAGAGCAGCCACGAGGTGTGGTTGTTAGTTTTTATGCCCTCAGTATCTTCATATGCTAATAAGTGGGAGGAATATTCCAACCGCTTTGGGGAAGGTGTTGCGATTACCAGAAATTGGGCCACCACTCACCCTTTGACCTTTCATGGTCAGCCTTGAACCTGTCCTGGCACCTGTGGGAGTGCCATATAGCATCCTGCTGTATTTCAGTGAGTGTGTATTGAAGCTCAAGATCTACTGGGAGTTGACTTTTCCACCGTCTCGGTGCTAATGGCTGTGCCATTCTTTTAATGGCAGTGCCCTTCCCCCTTCCCTCCTGTCTCATGAAGGAGCTCTGGACTGATTGCACAATTGCAGAGCAGGGGATAGAGTGGAAAGAACTTCATAAGTGGAAGGTGGAAGGCAGTGTTGGTAGTAGAATTCTCAAGTCAATTATAAAGTAAGGGTCTTCTATTTGCTGGGATTACCTGGTGTCACATTAGGGAGCTGTGAGCCTTGGGGACTTCAGTGAGTGGGTGGCTCACTGTGTATACTGTGTTGCTTCTTAGGCGGCCCGAGGACAGTTGGCTTATAGGTGACCCATTCACTCAAGCAGGGGTCTTTTTGGGGATTTTCTGCACTTGAGGATAACATGGGTCACATGGGGGGCAGGACCAGCCAGTCACAGCTTGGTCCACAGTCACCTAGTGCCCTCGCGGCTTTCATCCCATGGATGCGTCACCTCCCCCTCGATGGGGACAAGGTCACAAGTGGTGGGGCAGCTTCTCAGTGGCGAAGGCATTGCTCTCCAGACCCAACACTCAACAGCATGGACCCCTGGTGTTGGCCACAGTCTTGGCTAGATGAGGCTGTTGAGTAGCTGAGCTCATGAGACGTGGGTGCCATGCTTCCACTCTCACCAAGAGCTCTACTTTTGAAGGTTCTGGCCAGACAGCCATAAATACTCCCTAGCCCATAAACAAAGAACAGTCCCTTTCACTCGGGGAAGGGCACACAGAAGGAGAACGGATCATCCCGAGAGCAGGAGAGGCCAAATCAGTCCTGCCATCAGGGGTCTGACAGACGAGCCAGCTCAGTTCCTCTTACTAGTTGTTTACTTGGAGGATCTGGGGTATTTTGGTGACCTGCAAGTGTCAGGAAATAGTACACGAGGGTTTTGTAGATTTTCTGGTCCGGTGTTAACTCACCCCATTGTAGCTGTTGTGCAAGGAAACAAAACTTGGTGGACAACAGGCCATGGCCTCTGCTCCCTGGTGGAGCCAGGAGATTACAATGTTAAGAATGACTGCGGGGGCATCATTTCTATGTTGAGAGGCCAGATGGCCTTACATATCTCTCATGCTGGATGTCTAAGTTGCAAAGGAAAACTGGATTTCATCCAGCTCTCCAGCCAAGGAGGAGACCACAAGTGGCCTCCCCCACCAACTGTGAGCTCTTTGCCTCCACTGACAGCAGCATGTATAGCAAAAAGCTGGGCTGCCACCTGCGTTTCCGTGTAAACATCCGAGTAGCCACAGCAATGGCCTCGTGAGCGATGGTGTGCCCAAGGAAGCGCTGTGTGGGACAGAGGGAGGAGTGCTGGGGTCAGACACCGGGAGGGCAGGCAGGCAGTGAGGACATCTGTGCAGTGCAGGTGCCATGGAACTGAGCCAAAGGGAGGCTGGTTTTGAAGCAGGGAGCCTGGGCAGTGCCGTGTTGTTCGTAAGAAGATCCTGGGCTCTGGATCCAAGAAGTCATTGGCTTGATTCCTGACCTCAACCCTAATCTTGGGCAAATGTTTGAAGCTTTCTGTGCCTCTGTTTCTTGGTGTCCCAAATGGGGACAATAGTAGCAATTACCTCTGAGAGTCAGGAGCGCCTTTATAGATGTCATTTCATTACGCTCACAGCAGCCCACGAGCACTGTGCTAGGTCCCCCGTTTTACACGTGGCAGACGAGTAATTTTTAATCAGTAATCATGCAACTAAGAATGGTCATAATCAGCATTTGAATTTGATCCCTGTGTCCAGATAATTTCTATTCTCACTCAGTATTACTGGAATACTAGTAAAGTCAGAACAAACACTGCTGGGAAGTGGGTGCTTGAAACATGTTTGACGTCTTTGCCATTGGGGAGTGTTGAGTTCACATTCCTCATAGCCCTTCCGAGGCTCCCTGCATCTCCGGCTGCCCCTGGTGGGGTCTACAGGGCTCTGGGCAGCTTCTCCTTGTTCTCTAACCCCAAGGCTCTCTGCTCTCTGCAGGTTGATTCTCAACCCTGACTGCTGGGTAGAGCTAACGTCTAAAAACAAAAAAAGGTGGGGAGGGTATGGCTTAGTGGTAGAGCACGTGCTTAGCATGCAAGAGGTCCTGGGTTCAATTCCCAGTACCTCCATTAAAATAAATAAAGCTCAATACTCCCCACAAAAATAAAAGAAGTATTTAAAAAATAATAAACAGTACAAAGGCCCCACTCCAGGCTGTGGTGCACTATTTTTTAAAGGCTCCCAAATGCATCCCATATGCAGGAGGGTGAGAGCTATCCCTATACACCTCTTGTGAGCTTGTCCACTCACACCAATTAGCCTCTTGAAACAGGAAAACTACTTGGCTCAGCCTAGAACTTTCTCCCGATTTCTAGACTTTTATTTGCCTACTGCACATCTCTCCTGGAGCCCACAGGCACCCAGCCAGAACTGAATCAGTTGTCTCCTCTCATGACTTGCCCCTCTTCCTGCCCTTCTTTTTTTTTTTAATATTTTTTATTCATTTATAATCATTTTACAAGGTTGTGTCAAATTCCAGTGTTCAGCACAATTTTTTAGTCATTCATGGACATATACACACTCATTGTCACATTTATTTCTCTGTGATTTATCATAACATTTTGTGTATATTTCCCTGTGCTATACAGTGTAATCTTGTTTATCTATTCTACAATTTTGAAATCCCAGTCTATCCCTTCCCACCCTCTACCACCCTGGTAACCACAAGTTTGTATTCACTGTCCATGAGTCTATTTCTGTCCTGTATTTATGCTTTGTTTTTGTTTGTTTTTGTTTTTTAGATTCCACATATGAGCGATCTCGTATGGTATTTTTCTTTCTCTTTCTGCCTTACTTCACTTAGAATGACATTCTCCAGGAGCATCCATGTTGCTGCAAATGGCATTATGTTGTTAGTTTTTATGGCTGAGCAGTATTCCATTGTATAAATATACCACGTCTTCTTTATCCAGTCACCTGTTGATGGACATTTAGGCTGTTTCCATGTTTTGGCTATTGTAAACAGTGCTGCTATGAACATTGGGGTGCAGGTGTCATCCTGAAGTAGATTTCCTTCTGGGTACAAGCCCAGGAGTGGGATTCCTGGGTCATATGGTAAGTCTATTCCTAGTCTTTTGAGGAATCTCCACACTGTTTTCCATAGTGGCTGCACCAAACTGCATTCCCACCAGCAGTGTAGGAGGGTTCCCCTTTCTCCACAGTCTCTCCAGCATTTGTCATTTTTGGATTTTTGAATGACGGCCATTCTGACTGGTGTGAGGTGATACCTCATTGTAGTTTTGATTTGCATTTCTCTGATAATTAGTGATATTGAGCATTTTTTCATGTGCTTTTTGATCATTTGTATGTCTTCCTTGGAGAGTTGCTTGTTTAGGTCTTCTGCTCATTTTTGGATTGGGTTGTTTATTTTTTTCTTATTGAGTCGTATGAGCTGCTTATATATTTTGGAGATCAAGCCTTTGTCGGTTTCACTTGCAAAAATTTTCTCCCATTCCGTAGGTTTTCTTCTTGTTTTATTTCTGGTTTCCTTTGCTCTGCAGAAGCTTGTAAGTTTCATTAGGTCCCATTTGTTTTTTCTTGCTTTTATTTCTTCTAGGAGAAAATTTTTGAAATGTATGTCAGATAATGTTTTGCCTATGTTTTCCTCTAGGAGGTTCCTGCCTTTCTTATTTCAGGGAATGGCATTATAAATTAGACACTGCCAAAGCCAGAAAGCTGGTCGGCATCTTTGTCCCCTTCCTGCCCTTCCATCACACCTGTGGCCAATCCGTCCACCTGCTGAAATGTTTTCTTCTCTCTCCTCCTGGCAGGGCCTCAGCAGGCCTTCACATGAACCTGCCAATAGTCCTCCCTGCCTCTATCTTGTCTCTTTCTAGATCACTTTGCATGTCTCCTCTACCTTGGAGGCACACAGAGCCCTTTGTGATGTGCCCCTGTGATCTCTCCACCTGGTTGCCTCACCTGCCTCCCACACCCTGTGCTCGCTTCTAGACTATTTGCAGTTCCTGGAAGGGACCTGGCTCTCTTTGGCCTCCCTCCTTTGCATGTGCAGCTCCCCAGGGAGAAATGGCCTTAACATTATAAGTTCACCTGATCAATTCTAGGGCATCTCAGAGCTCACCACAGTGGTTCTCTCCTCTGGGAGAGCCTTGGCTACAGTTCCGGCTCCCTGCCCCGAGCACCCTCTGCTGACTGTTATCCAAGCCCTCTTAACACGCCTCCTCAGCCATCATTTCACAATGAGTCCTGTGCACCTAGGAGCTCCCGGAAGCAGGGACTGTGTCTTTTTCCTCTTTATTCTCAGAGCATTGTAGAGACTCAGGTACAATGGTGGAGGACACAGTGGTTATTCTGCAATTTCTCTAGAGTTGGGGCCTAGGGGTAACAGTCTGGTGGGAAGAAGGGCTTAGGGGATTCACCCTGAAGCCACATTTTCAATTAACATTTCATGTTGTTTTTGTCTACTATTTAAAATTACGAGTCTTAAAACAGAATGATGATTTCTAAAAATTACCGATGATTGAGGAAAATGGCAGTTTTCCATATTTAAGAATATTATTTTAAGTTTGTGTGACTGGGGTGGTGGAAAATAGAAATGCAGGGGCTACTAAAGTATTCTCATCCCCTTCTCCACCCTCAGATCCTTTGGACAGAAGAGACAGAGTGATGTGAGGAGAAGGCTTGGAGGGTGCACCGTGCATTGCTTTTAAATTGTGACAGTTACTTGTGCTTTTTTTTAATTTTTTTAATGGAGGTAATGGGACTTGAACCCAGGACCTTGTGCATGCTTAGCACGTGCTTTACCACTGAGATATACCCACCCTTCCCCCCGATATTTGTGTTTTTAGTGGGCATAATATGCTGGAAGCAGGTACTTTAGCATCAGATAGTCACCTGCCTCTGACCATCACGTTAATACCTTTCCCTTGAGCTAGAGAGCTTGTCTGTTTCCAAAAGTTCAATAAATTATCTTCATTTTCTTTTTTCTTAAAAAAAAGGTATTAACTCATTTTTCTCTTTAGTATCGCCTATAAATAAAATGTGATTTTATTAACCATTTACCAAAGTGTTAAGTGTAATAAATATTAAGTACAGATTTCTGAAGCATCAGTCATCACTGAAGATCCACATTCTGCTGTTCTCTCTCTCTGTTAGTCACCTTACTTCTGGAGTTCTGGAATCGGCGCCAGGCAGTGCTTGAGTACAAATGGGACACGGTTGAGCAGGAAGAACAAGTCTGGCCAGAATAGGAGGCACGTTGTCCCCACGTGGAGATAGATGAGATTACCCAGGAAAAGCGGGTGCTGTTTAGATGCACTTTAGTGTGTTTACTTCTGGACTTGTCAGCCTTGGCTGCATGTTGGAATCACCAGGGGACCTTAAAAAATGTTGGTGCCTGGATTCCATCACTGCAAACTCTGATGGTACTCAGTGGCCTGGGGTGCATTCTGGCATAGGGAAGTTTTTAAAGCTCCTCTGGTTATTCTAATGTGCAGCCAAGTTGAAGGAGCACTGCCTGGAATGGTGGACACAGAAGAGAAGTGAGGTCCTTCCTTCATAATAACAGAAAAAAGGGGAAAAGAAAAAGACTGGTATAAGTGTATATGAAAAGAGGCATTGATCTGTATCCTTCCATAACACCAATAAAAAAATGCAAAATATAAATTAGCTGCAATGACACAGATGTAGAAGGAAAGACAAATTGGTTTTTATAGTTGACTCCCATTTTTTCACATGCACCTTCATTATTGCGGCCTCCTTTTCATCGTAGACTAGGTGCCCCTTTGTCTTGAACTAAGTCCCGGTCACTGCTCCCCCTTCCTATTGGGATGTGCACAAAGAAGCATGACTCTCATCCTAAAGTCAGAGAAAGGGTAGAAGAAGCAGGGAAACATTTGTTGAGGTGCCATCAGTATTTGAGCAGTGTTTGAGCTAGGCATTTTACATAATTGGAAATGTAAATTTATTGCTGCCACTCCTGCTGCAAAATTAAAAAAAATAAAACTATATATCTTTGTATCAACATTCCAGAGCTATGAAAAGATGATTTTTGAGTCATCTGTATTATTGCTTCTTTCCATCAGCTGAGATAATTTAGAGCTGATGGTGCTTGCGGTCAGCAGCAACAGGACAGTAGGTTGTGAGCATGAATAACTCTTGGGAAAAAAATGCTTTTACTAGGATCATCTGAAAATGTCTCCAAATATTGATTTAATAAATTGAATCACAGTTCTACAGAATGTTGGCACTGAAAAGATATGGAGGGAGTAGGTCAAACTCTTTTTATAAATGAACAAAAATGAGGTTCAGCTACCAATAGAAAGTGACATTGGCCTTTTACAATGTAATAAGCTTCTAATAATCCCCATTATGAATAGTTCCCATTGTTTACAACTGAAGATGTGGGTAAAAGCGTATGTTGGTGAAAGACTGTACATTCAGAGATGAAAGCTGAAACTAAGACAAAATTAGATGTTCATAATGCTTTTGAGTCCTGAAAAACAAAAACTTATCATATTGGCAGCATACAAAAAATACTGAAGAAAAATTTTTTGGTCATTTAAACTGCCAAGTTTAAATTTAAAATTGCCAACTAATAAGTTTAAATTTTCATTGAAACATGCTTGTTGAAAAATTGAAGATGAAGACTCATTTAACTTTATCATTCTTCCTTATTTAAAAAATTGCCTTATTTTTTTTAGTTTTTTATTTGAAGTATTTTACTTTACTTGCGAAAGCATGCTCCATTGTTTAGAGAGGCCAGCGTCGTGGTAGTGAGATCTTGCGAATGAAGTTGCCTAAATTCATATTTGAACACAGCAGCTTACTTCCTAAGTGATCTTGGACAACTTAACTTCTCTGTGCCATTGTTTCCTATAAAATAAGAATAAGAGAGTTGCTTCTTCATGACAGTGGTAAAGACGGGTCGAAGTAATGTACAGAATCTACTTGGAAGGCCTCCTGGCAGAGAGGAAGGGCCATGTACTTAGTTACAGCTATTATTATACTATATCTGGTTTTATAATCCAGGTAAATCTTGAGTCTTACTGATTTCATCTCTTAAAAAATTCTAAATATAAACTCTAAAATGGAAATTCTTAAACTTCATAGTTGTAGCTAATTAACACATAAAGTTCAACCAAGAAACACACAGTAGAGACCAGTTAGCTGCAGACAGCTGTGATATTTTCTGTCCTGCACAGACTCTAAGCTGTAACTACCGTCACTTCTGAAATCAAAGGCAAGCTAAGGAATAGAGCTTTAAAGCCTGGCCTGGTCAGGTGTTCAGACCATGGCAGGGAAACAGTTTACTGTTCACATGTGAATTTTCAAAAAATAGTATTAAAACGAACACTGTACATATTTTGTTGTGCGTTTGACATCGTTAACAGAAAAGAAAAAGAAAAAAAACAGAAAAAAACCCATGCATTTACAAACAATGAGGCTATGTCTGAAAATTATTATTTTTTTATATTATGTTTAGGATTTAGTGACCAGTTAGGAAAAATATCATTTCATTGGTGTAATCCCTTGATTGACTAAACTTGTTTTTTTAATTAGGAAGAAGAGCGTGTTCCCTTTACCACCTGGGGAAAGTGTATACATATAACCCTTTGTGCAAGTGCTCTATTTCTGGGTAAGAACCTGCCACAGACTCTTAAAATCTAATGTGAAATGCTGAGAAAACTGAAAGTCAAGCTGGGAACTATGTAGTCTCATAGAGAAAACTTTTTCCAGAGAACATCTGAGCCAATGCAGGGTGCCACTCTGGAGGTTCCACAGTCTCTTCTGCTCACAGTGCTTCACCCAATTCTTTTCACCTCATTTGTTCAAATCAGATCAGTGGTTTAGGATTCTCCAGGGTCTGATTAAGAGACCAGTTGGAGGCATTAAGATTTCTAAAATTTTCCAAGTGTAACAGCCAAGGTAAAATATCCAAAAATAGCCTAACAAAAGGATAGTAGGAACTATCAAAAAATAAAAGTAAAAACTACTGAAAGGTATAAAAGGTGCTTTAATCACATGATTCTAGATTAAAAGATCATATCTCCAAAGTATCAGAAATTATAAAATTCTTTTGGGTTTATTGTGAATAAAATAATATTAGTAATATAATAATTAATAAGATAATGAGAGTTTTACTTGTTCAAGAATAGCCAGATTAGAAAATAGGGCAGGAAGTCCAGATATGGGCTCTGATATCAATAATAATTTAATATAAGAGATGGAAGGCATTACAAATCAGGGAGATAAATAAAGGTTATTCAGTGAATAGAACACTTGTTAGCTACTTGGGGGGAAAAGAAAAGATTGAAATCATACAGTGAACCATATATTGTGATAAATTCCAGAAACACTTAAAAAGTAACACAATTAGAAAAAAAAACTAGAAATAAATATGGATGAGTATACAGCCTCTAGATGAACAGTAAGTTTCAGAGGAAAGTATACAAAGATTTCCATGCATCAGAAGCATCCTAATTTTAAACAAAACACCAGAGGATGTTATTTACAAATCCGACCAGGGGCTAATTCCTTCAATACATAGAGAGTTCAGATCACTTCAAAGGTAACATCAAAAAATCTCAGGAGCGCAGAAGGCCGAAAAGATGAACACACATTCACAAAGGAAAAAATAGATGTCACACTTCAATGGTAATTCACTCAGTGCACATCAAAATGAAATAGTTTTCCACCTCTCAAGTGACACAGCTCTGTTTATGAGGATGAAATGCCAGTGATCACCAATACCATGCCTAGTTACTGGATAATTTTTGTGAAGTATGGTTGATTTACAATGCTGTGTTAAATTCTGGTGTACTCCTCAAGCCTTCTTAGAAAGCAGTCTAGCAGTTGATATCAAGAGTCAAAAATACTCATATGTTTTAATCCACTAATTCAGCTTTGAAAAACTTTTAATCAGGAATTATTTCAAAATGGCAGGGAAAAGTCAGTATGGATGCAAGTCACAGACATACTTTTATATGTATGTGTATAAATATATATATAAAATCTCAGCCAAAATATTCTTCCAACCCTTCACAAAGTAGAATAGTATGCAGTCATGAAAAAGTGTGTCCATGAAAATATTTTATGACATGTCAAAGTGTTATGATAGATTTGAGGATAAAATTAATATATAAAATGATTTGTAATATACAAACAATGCACCGTTCTGAAGGAATTATGTCTAAAGGTCGAAGCAATTATTCTTATTTTATTTTTTATTCATTTTCAGAGTTGGGGTCTTTTGATTGCAGGTGACAAAATCAATCTCCAATGTGTTTAAATAACAACCAAAAAATGGGGATGCATGGGATTTATTGGTTCCTGTAAATGAAAACCTCCAGTCTGAGGTCTGGCTTCAGTCAAGGAGAGATACTCTAGCCCAGATGATGTCAAGGGCTGCTTTTGTCCTGTCTTCATTCTGTGTCCAAAGATGTCTCAGCATGATGCTTCTAGGCACGCAGCATCCCAGATCATCCATCCAAACCAAGACAGGTCCCTTTTGGCCCCTTTCTCTCTTGATAGAGGAAGCTTATGATTCACATGGGCACCAGCACATATCTCCTCACATAATAGTGGCTCTTCCTGGGTTATTTGCCAATTCTCCAATCATGTGCGAGGCCAATACAATGAGGGGTATTATTTGTCTTAAACCAACTGAGATCTACTTCTGGTGCTTCAGAAAGAGTGGGTCAATCGAGGTTAAATCACAGGACTAAAAACGAAAGGGAGGTTACTTATCCTAAAGCAAGTTCTGGGTCCTCTTCTAAGACTGGGGACAGATACAGGACAGAAGTTCTGTCCATTACTGAGTGCTTTCAAATTTTCTTTAATGAGCAAATGTTAAATTTATGATCAGAAAAGATGATAAATAAGAAACTTAAGGAAGGAGAATGGAAAGCTTTCCTGTTTCTTAAGAAATATTGAACCCATTAAGTGCTTGGAAGAAAAATGGAAATGTTTCAAGTTTGTAAAAGTTCTGAAATGAATTAGAATTGATTTTACAGACCATGTAGGAGACAGTGCTATACAGTTAGTGTGTCTTTGGGCTCTTTGAGTATTTCAGTACTTTCACATAAAAGTTGCTTCATTTGGGGCAAATTGCATCATTTCCATGTGGCTCTATTTCCTCATCTGTAAAAGAGATATAATATTACTTTCCCCACAGGGTAATTGTGAGGATTTTGAAAAATAGATGTGTGCTGAGGCAATAGTAAGCATTTAAGGATTCTTAACTTTTATGTTTACTTAATACATAATTAAAAAATTATTATGCAGACTTTTAAAAAATGCATACTATTTAAATGGCCTATATGTGCTGTACAAGAGAGGAAGGCTTAATATACCTTCTATAATACATTTTTCTCAGCCTTAACTAATTTTCACATTTAATCACACACACACCAAAAAGTTATTCCTTTCACAAGCATGAAGACTTAACTGTGAAGGAAAGGATGATGAAAGAGAGTAGAGGAGAAAATAAAATGCTTTCTCTACAAACTGATGGCTTAAAAACTAAGAAAAACGCCTTTTTAAGACTTTGGTCCATCAACTGGTGACTGGATAAAGAAGATGTGGTATATTTATACAATGGAATACTACTCAGCCATAAAAACCGACAACATAATGCCATTTGCAGCAACATGGATGATCCTAGAGAATGTCATTCTAAGTGAAGTAAGCCAGAAAGAGAAAGAAAAATACCATATGAGATCACTCATATGTGGAATCTAAAAAACAAAAACAAACAAAAACAAAGCATAAATACAGGACAGAAATAGACTCATGGACAGAGAATACAGACATGTGGTTACGGGGGGGGTAGAGGGTGGGAAGGGATAGACTGGGATTTCAAAATTGTAGAATAGATAAACAAGATAACATTGTATAGCACAGGGAAATATACACAAAATGTTATGATAAATCACAGAGAAAAAAATGTGACAATGAGTGTGTATATGTCCATGAATGACTGAAAAATTGTGCTGAAAACTGGAATTTGACACAACACTGTAAAATGATTATGAATCAATAAAAAATGTAAAAAAAATAATAATAATAATTAAAAAAAGACTTTGGTCACCATATTCATAGCTAATACTTAGGTAGAGTTTTTCACATGCCTGCGGTTAATGTTCCAATTGTTTTCACAATTAGTAACTAATTGACTCATCACAATGGTCCTATAAATTGCTATTATTATCCTCCCATTATATGGGTGAGGAGATTGAAGCCCCTAGAGGTTAAGAAATTTCCACAAGGCCCCACAGCTAGCATCGGAGCTGGGATCCAGATGCAGGAGTGTGGCTCCAGGGGGGGCTTGTAAACACTCCCTCTGCTCTCCCCTGCAGGTGCAAGCCAGCCACCCGCTGTTACTGTAAATAACATGATGTGGTTCACTTAGTCCTGAAATTCACATTCTTTGTAGCTTTCTCTCTGGGGCAGTCATCAGGAGCAGCCAGGGACACTGAGTACATGCTTCTGGACTATGACCAAGAAGGTAGATGGAAGGAAAACAGTTTAAAAATGGGATCTTTAATGTGCATTCTTCAATGGGCAGGAAAAAACCTGCCAAGTGAGGAACTGAAACCCTATCAGCCACGTGCAAATTATGCTTCAGACACCCCCGCTGCCCTTGGGTCCACACAGTCAGAACTACAGGGGATCAGGGACATGAAACTTATGTAAATGCAGGGAGTAGGAATACCTGCCATTTTAAGATCTCAAGGAGTATGAAAAGCATGTGAAGCTTTCATCAGCAGAGACCTGCTGTCACTTCCACTGTTTCCCTCAGGGCATGTCCACAGCTTCACTGGTCCTATTCAGAATGAAGACGACAGCTAGCACCTGCTGACCCCTGAATCAGTGATAGGTTCTCCCTTGAAAGGAAGCATATCCCCTTCATGGGTTACAACTAGTTCATAACCTAAGTAATTCTACAGATGTAGAAGGGATACTTTCATTGGTTCTGCTATCACAGACTTCCCTCCAAAATATCATGCCACCAGTTACCCCATTTTCACCCATTAAAATATACTTAACAGGCTTCCTTCTTTAGTGCAGTTTTAGGTTTACAGAAAAATTCACAGAAAGTGGAGTTCCCATATATTCCCTATGCCCTGCACACAGCTGCTCCTGCTGTCAGCATGTTACATTACTGGAAGCACTCATTCTTTTTGACATCTTTCATTCCTCCTCCCCTAAAATTTAACATGCCTGATATTCACGTCTCATGGCATTTACGTGCGATTTATATCACTTCTCACGTTTATGTGAGGTTTACAACACATGCATGTTTTCTGTTTAAGCTGGGTTGGGGGCAAGTTTTCTGTGTAAAAATACGATCATTAGTGAGTCTTATGCTGCTGGGTTTTTGGGTTGTCAGGTCCTGTTGACCATTGCTTCAGTTATTGGGATCATTGTCTAAGGACTTTCAGTGTTCATTGTATTTTCTGCAAAACTTCCCAAGAACCTGAATGGAACAGACCCAATCCAAAAGTACCTGACTGTGCAGGTGGGCCACGCCCATCACTGCTTCCCTCATCAGTTTTATCATCATGGTGACCCTGAACGCCATATATGAGAAAGTGGCAATCATGATGACTGACTCTGGTAAGGTCCTCCTGCAGCTGAGATAATTTCTACACTAGTTTTAGAACCAGGTCAAAACAGAGACTATCTTTTAAGCACTTCAATTGCAGTACATTACAGTCTTTAGTTAACTTCAAGTGTAAACGTATTTTCTCTAGCCTATGTGAGAAGTGAATTAGCTCCATTTTTGCATTAGTAAAAGGGACAAAGGAAGCTTTAGAATGTCCAAACTCTGTGTAAATATGTCAGTGCTTAATAATAATTTCAATTACATTAGATAATATACCCTATTGTTGAAAGTAAATAGTCTCTGTATTGCAAATAAGTGGAAGAGGGTCGTGGTTCCAGTGGCAGATTTGCTTGCGCGTTACGGAGAGGACAAGTAATCACACTGTTATATGTCTTCCCCCCATGCTGTTCCCGTTAGTGTAGCTCTATTCTCATCAGCTGCGACTTCTATAATAAATGTTTCTTCTCTCTGGCTTGTATCCCACCCAGCGGCTTAGCGGCCTAAGTTAAGTGCTTCCCACACGTTGCATGTGGCTGGGTGGTTCTCCCAGTGGTCTGCTCAGTTGTCATCTTCTGAAAATACTAAGACCAATTCAAATTCTGAACTAGAAGGATGACCCGTTTTATGTTCCCCAAATGCTTCTAGCAAGTTGCCCCGTGTTTTGTTTGTCTTCTTCAATAGTCCTACCTTACTGCCGTTCAGGGAGACAAGAGAATATTATTTAGCAGGATGTTTAGAAGTAGCTTTCTTTCAAATTACACCTGACAAAGGAAATTTCTTGCCCATTAGATACTTATGTGCTTATAAATTTTAAGGTACGGGTGACTTTTTTTTTGCCTTGTGGGATATTTCGTTCTTAGTGGGAGAAACTCTTACAACAGTGTGTACAGTTGGAATTAACATAGTGGATATGTTAAGAAATTCAAAAGAGCTGATATGAAAACAGTGTGAATTGTGTGTGTACATATATATATATATATATATATATATATATATATATACATACATATTTAGCGTGTTAACTCATGTGTCCGTGGCTTTGATTAGGGTCTCAAAGCCGTTCACAATTTTGCAGACTTAACTTTTCTTTATTCTAGCTGCAGAGCTCCCAAGGACAAGACTGACTATGAGAACAACCCAGCCATGAAGGTGTTCTTGTTCCACTTTGTCAACTACTACTCCTCGTGTTTCTACAACACATTCTTTAAGGGCAGATTTGTGACTTATCTGTGAGATCTGGTGTATTGGCTGTAAAAATACAGAAATGAAGAGGTGTGAATACAGCTTTGTGTTCTGACAGTCTAACCTGTTTCAGGTTTTCTCTTAGTTGCCCAATGAAGAGTGTCTTTACTCTCTGTTCCTTAGATATTTTAGGCATAAAATAATGACTTTATTTCATGTTAGAGCTATCCAAAATTTAAATGAGATTTTCTTTCTAATATTCCAGTGTGACTCAAGTGGCTGTCTCCTTGAACTGATGACACAGCTGACAATAATCATGGGAGGACAGTCCATCTGGAATAACATACAAGAGGTGTTACTTCCGTGAGTACTCAGTCATGTGATCTTGGGGTGAGAACGGCCCACCCACCCACGTCATTTTCCTGCGTGGCCATCTCTAGAACAGGGGAGACTCTCTGCTTATTAAAGCTCTCCAGATAAGATGATCCAGCCAACATTATAAATGTACCTGCTGTTTAATAATTATGTTTAAATACCTTCCTTTTTATGTTTAACATAAATCCTCAAGTGCTATAGTCTCTGCTTATTAGCACAGCACTGGGGACTGACTGATCAGAGCCCTTTTTGGGGCCATGAACTAAGTTTTCCTACAACTTCCTGCAAATTTCTCCTCCTTTTATATATGCATTTAAAAATCCATAACAGGAATTTGTTGAGTGCCTAGTATGTGCTAGTCACTGTATTAAATGTTGTACATATATGTATGTGTGCATGTGTGTGTGTGTACAATTTAATCACCCAAACAATCCTTATTCTTATCTTCCTTTTGCAAATGAAGATCCTGTGGCTTAAAGAGGGTAACTGATTTGCCCAAGCTCTCATTGCCAATAAGAGACCACTGTGGGACTCAGATGTAAGACCCTATCTCTCTGAATCCAGGTTCTTCTAAGAACAGAGACTCTCTTAGGGTCCTAAGGCACAGGGTTACATAATGTTTTAAGAGACACTGTCTAAAATAATAACAACAGAGGTTTTGACTTACTGTTCTCTTCCTAAAAATGAGAAAAGCAGATGTTAGCAAAGGTCACACTGTCCTTTTGATTTTCACATAAGCCCAATCCCACATCAAAGTGGACAGTCCAGTGTTATCTGCAATTTCTGAACATTTCAAGGAGCTTACTGTATTCGCTTTCTGTTGCTGTTGTAACTAGTATCCCCAAACATCATGGTAGTAGGAAGAAAAAAGAAAAAGTCTCCACTAAACAACACAAATTTAACCTTGTAGGGTTCTTGAACGCAGAAGCCTGATGAAGTCAAAGTGTTGACACGGCTGTTTCTGAAGGCCTCAGGGGAAACTGTATCTTTGACTTTTCTGTCTTCCAGAGGCCACCTGCGTCTCTTGGCCTGTGACCTCTTTTCTCTGTCTCAAGGTCAGCATGGTTGTGTGCCTCTGACTCTGAACCTGTGGTCAGATCTCCTCTCCTCTCTCCCCTCTTCTGCCTCCTTCTTCCTCCTTTAACGACCCTGGTGATTACACTGAGCCCAAATCTATAATCCAGCTGGTCTCTCTTAGAGTCGACTGGTTAGCAACCTTAACCACATCTGCAACCATAGGCCCCTTTGCCAGGGAATCTGACCTCTTCCTATGTTCTGTGGATGAGGACATTGACATATTGGCGGGGAACATTTTTCTGCCTACCACACTAACCTTTTTAAGATAATTTCTGGCTTTGAGTATCTGTTTTCATGAAACTATTGATCTCTCTTCTGTCTTGCCTTCCACACCAGCATTATGCTCCTGGCCAACCTAACTGCAGAGCTCGTCAGTCTCTGTGGTGTCCCCCAAAACCACTTACACAAGCAGGTGTTATTGTTGTTTGTAGCATGGGGGAGAAACTCAAACAACTTGAATTTTGAAATAAAAAACCTCCATCATTTTAAAATCTTCCATGCCACTATAAAATTTTATTTTTTTAACTTTGTTTTTTAATTTTTAAACTATTTTAAACTTTGTAACTTTTGTTAAACTGTACTTTTTTTCTTATCATCCTTCATTGTAGGCTCCAGAAACCTGGTATTCTGCCCACCGCATCCAAGTTTCCTTTCATTGTTTCTCCTCCCTTTCTTAACCTTCCTTCTCTCTCCCTTATTACCAAGTTTCTGTCCATTCTCTTTATAGGGCAGTTAAATTATTTTTTCTTACTTTCTTTCTGTTTTTGCAGAGTGAACACATTTTCGTGTCAGTGTGTCCTTCCACATTTCTTCACAAGGGCTACATCTTTCAGCTTCAGTGTGGATTCCTGGGGTCTGTCTCGAAACAAAGGCATTTCCCTTGTCCCCCAGCTCACCACGCCCCTCAAAAAAATGATTCTGATCTCCGCTGTGAAATGAAACTTTTTTTTCCCTACTGTGCAGTAGACAACCCTTAACCTGAGCTCACAGTCAGATATTTCCAGAGGAGTAAAAGTAGGTCATGTGCAAATAATACTACTTTTCTCTGTGAAAAGTAATAGATCAGATAGAGGAAACACTTAACTCAGATTACTCAAAAGAATTTCCTGAAGGAAATAAGTAAATTATTTAATACTAAATTTTGTTGAATCTGGTAATCCGTGAGCTATTTTTACCAATCAAGAAGGATATATTTCCAAAACTGTTACTTAGCAATTTATGTGAAATGAAACTTGCTCACATGAACTAGTTTAAAATAAAGGATGCATTATAGTATCTGTGGTCTGTTTATACCTTCGCTTAAGTAAGCACATTGTTCTAGGTTCCAGTGAGCTGAACTTTGCCTCCATGTATTTCTACTATGGGCTAAAATATTTAGGGAATTTATTTTGATTTATGTTTCCCTTTTTTGAAAACCAGGAATTCTGAATTGTAGCCAAGTTCGAGGGTGGCTTGTTTTTTCCTCACTGCCTCTTCTCTTTGTATAAGTGCAGTTTTCTTCTTAATTTTTCATATAAAATCCTAACATACCAAAGATCTATCAATTACTCTTGCTGCACCAAAACTATACCCATCCTCAAAAATACATAGGAAAGGAAAAGAAAACTTACCAAAATTAGCGACTATTTTCATGCTTTTTAAATATGTCTAAAGGAACATAATGAAATGAATTTCACCATATCTCACCTGCCTCTGCCCCCCCTATCCCATGTAGGGTTCTTGAGTAGGATTCTGGGAGCAAATTAAGGACAGTGATGCCGTGATCCAGGCTCCCTCTGGGGTCTCCCCAGCACTTAGATCGGCACCTGGTATAAAGTAGGTCTCAGTCCGAGCCAGCTGAGTGAGTGACTGACTCACAGGCATCGAATGCGTAACATCAGTGAATTAACAGCATTCTTTGTAGGACTCAGACAATAAGCTGAGTGCCCTGTGGCCTTCCCAGCCTCACATACTATTTTGATGTTGGGGTCATTTCTGGGAATGTTATTCTGTACTGGACAAAAGGCTAGTACAATTCCAGGGTTAAGCAACTTTCCTAGGGAAATTTTATGATAAAATATAAAGAAAAATAGTTAAATGCCCAAAATGACATAGCATAGTCCTTTGGTGTTTAGATAATGTATGGCTGTAATTTTCTTACTTTATATGTTTCTACATTTTCCACTGTGTGTATGCACTACTATATAATAAGAAAAAGCAAATGTTTAAAAGAGAAAATTTCTCTTCTCCAGATATGATTTGGTTAGAGGATGAGTCAGATACATATAATAAGAGAATCTTAAATACATACGTCCATAATTCACTCTTTAAATTCAGGAACAGGAAACTCAGGAATGAAATAGTTTAAGAGAATCAAAGATACTTGTATTCAAGATTAGCAAGTAGGAGTGTCCTCAACAGAAATGGTGATAATCAATAATGCAGGGATTAAATGTGATAATGAAGGTACAAAGACAACATGAAGTAGAAAATGCCACGTGGCAAGCACAGAGTAAAGGGTAATTTACTATGATTATGCCAATATGTGTGGTCAATTCCCAAGCAAATGATTGAGTAACCCCTGCTAGAGGGAGAAAGCTTCCAGCCTTGGCTGGAGAGGGGGGAGGATCCAGTGTCTGTATTTTTTAAAATGTCTACAGTTGCTTCTCATGTGCAAATTGATATCCCTGCACAAGAACCTTAAACCAACAGAAAGCCCAAAAGACCGTGGACAATGATGGGTAGACGACAGCCCAAGCTTTTCTGCCACAGATGAGTGATTCCACTCAGGAACACTGAGCAAGAGGCTCAGAGTCTTAGCTAAGGACAAGCAAGTCGGGACTTCTAATATGACCTAATGCCATCGACGGGGGAGGGCAGTTCAGCACAAGAAGGGAGCGCCAGGTGAGTTAACATGGAAGTTTCATTCTGGATCCAAACCGTGATGGATTTGGGTCCCAGAGGGTAAAAGCCCTTCTTCCCTGGGGCATGGACCGGATTCCACAAGTGGCTGAGACAGGAAGTATGAGGCAGAGAAAAATTCCCCCAGGAGAATCCCGAGTCTGGGTGCCAGGGAGGGTAATGGACGAGTGCGGTCCCAGCGCCACCCGCACTGCAGGGCTCCGAGGGGCTGTGGAGCTGTGCGCCCCCGGCCGGACCACAGACCTGCCTGCAGCGCTCTGGGCTGCAGCCTGGGGAGTGGCTTCAGCAGCAGGCTGGCCCCGTCATTTTCGTAGGTGCTACAGTGACCCCCACCCCTGTGGCCACGGTGATCCCAAGCCAAGGGTCTAAGTGACTTCAACCTTATTTACAGGTGACCACAGCCGGTTAGCCTGTGCTGCTCAAAAGGAAGACCCCACATGGGGTTTTGCTGTGTCAGGGGGGTTGCTAATACCTGGCCTGCTTTGAATTTTTTCATCCTCATAGCAGCCTGGGCAGTGGAAGTTTCATCTCTCAATTTTATTTCAACTTTTTTTGTTGAAACTATGGTTGGTTTACAATATTGTGTTAATTCTTGTTTAATTCTTGGACTATATATATATATTCCTTGTCATATACTTTTCCACTAAAGGCTATTAAAAGTTATTGAGTGTAGATCCCTGTGCTATACAGAAGGATCTTGTTGTTTGAAACAAAAATTACTAAACAAAGTAACAAAGTAAGCAGACTAAACCTAGCCATGTATATGACACAGTTGAGTTTATCTCAGGATTTAAATGTGGTTTTGATCTCCAGGATCTCTTTATCAAATTATCATATGTAAAGTGCCTGTGGAACACTTCTCAGAAAAATGTTTTAAAACCATAAGATTTAGAGAATAAAGAAGGAAGATAATCATACTGAAAAGCAGATATCAAAATATAGAAATGGGCATTTGTGATACAGTAATATCTGAAATATTGGAAGAACGTGTTGAATAAGAGGATCCAGTGGTGAGTCTACTAACCGCAACATTCTGCCATAGCAGTGAGTGTAAATCATCTTCTGAGATCTGCAACAATTGCATTTTGAATGTAAATAAAGTTAAATAACAAATAAGCCATGAAGTGTGGATTCAGATTCAGCGGTATCTCGAGTCCATATCCCCAGCATTTCCCAGGGCTCCCTGCTCTTCCCCTAATGTCATTGAAAGAAGTGGGGAAAGATTGTGAAGCGAAGGGCATGTTCCATTGCAAAGAAATCTCGTAGCAGGCCTGGGAGCATGGCCAATGAAAGGTTAATGCTGAAATTAGAGGCCGTGGGAAACCAAGCAGAGGCAGCTCTTTACAAGTCACATCATATGCTCTGTGTGTGTCTACGTGTGTATGCATACAGACGTGTGGGCATGTATGATGTATACACCTGCCTTTCGTGTGAAGCCGCCTCACTGTCCAAATTTGAAATCCATCCAAACGTGCAGTGCTGTCAGCCGAAGCTCAGCCAGGTGCTGAGTTTTCTGTTGTTGCTCTGTCTCTTCTGCTGAACTCCACGAGTAAACCACGTGCCACCTGTTGCTTTCAGAGACAACAGCTCTGTAGGCTACAGGTCCATGCCTTGTTTCACTGCCAACTCTGATTTCCTTTCAGGACAAATTGCCATTTGAAAAAGGGGGAAGCATTCAGTTGGCCCACAAGCCTCTGAGTGAGGAATAAACATAACGTTAGAGACAGCTCTGTGGGACAGCATCCAGAAGGGGGCAGAGCATTGGGCTGCGAGTCGAGGCTGTGTTTCTTTCAAGCTCTGCACTGAATTTGAGGTGGCATGTCACTTCTTTGGCCCTTGATTTGTTCAGCTTATATTAGGGTCTTGGACCTGTTCTATCCAAATTAGAGTATCACTTTTTTGCTCGGTGACCCTCCAGGGCTCCGCAATTCCTTCAAAGGGAAAAATGCCCACATCCTCACGGCAGCCTCTAAGGCTCCACCCCCAAAACCACCACTTATTTCCTATTCACTGTGGCCCACACCAGTCTCCATGCTGTCTGTCCAGCGTGAGGGACCTCCAGGCCTGTGATCACTGTTTCCTCTGCCCATTCTCTGCAAACCCCTTTGCTCCCGTCTTTGCCTTATTCAAAGGTCACTGCCCCATCCCCACTCCTCCCTAGCACACATTCTTCACTCTCCTTTATTTTCCTCCACAGCACTTATCACCAGCTCACAGAACCTGTATTTCTTTCTTTTACTTATTTTCTCTGACGATTTTCAGACTGGAAAGGCCATGGTGGATAATAGCAGAAAAGTGGGGGTAAAAAAGACAAATGAGGGAAGGCATCTTCTAAAAGCTAAAATGCCCACCTGAAAAGGAGGTAGGAGATAAAGTAGTAGTAGTCGTTACAATTTTGGTAAACCCAAGGCAGGTAGTCAGGACTAGTTTTCACAATATTTGAGGGTAGGGAGGCAGCAATAAAAAGAAATTTATCCTGAAAACAAGAAATTAAATTCTTGGGAAGATGATGTGTTCAGCTTGAGATATCAGTAATACTTTTATGACCTTGGTCTGATAATATCCTGCCTTATAATTTGATCTGTTTGACAGCTGGATCATGAATCTAATGATGCCACAATTTCGGGAGCAGAACAGACCAACCCACGATGGGAACGGGAAAACCATCTGTATCCCATGAGCAAACTGGGGTTATTTTATGAATACCCTGAAATGAGTAAGTCATCAGTGGAGATTTCTGTGCTGTCGGTTATACTAGAGTATGCTTTGGGTCTCAGAAGCATCGGTTACCAAGCCAAACAATGTCCTAGCATACCGAAACGGAGCCCGCTTTTTTCCATTAGATGCAATTATGCAGTCAGGCTTTCAAATAGGGTGCCTGTGTATATCTTTGTCAATATTTATGTTGTACAAAGCTGAAGATTTACTGCCAAGGAATGAAATGGAATACTTATTCAGATATGTCTCCACCATTGATTCTCAGATCCTTCTGGTCATGTCGTCTAAGGATGAACTCAGAACCGTTACTAGATGTGACTCAGCTCAGGCTGTAGCCCGTGTGGCACAGCTGTTGGCTGATATCCTTCTAAACAGAGTCATGTGAGCCAGTCAGCCTGTACAGAAAGCTCGCAAGCGCATCCTGCCTCATTGCAGCAAGGTGCACCGGGTCACCCCTTCCACATCTCACACCTGCCTTTGATATTGTTCCTATTTCTTCTGGCTGATGGTTTCTGCCTGGTTCCTTGAGTGACCTCATGACACATCACTGGCTTGAATTCAGGATGAATTTGCTGATCTGGAGTATCGGTAGAACACAGATCCCCTCCTTTTCCAATGTCTTTGTCCATTTCCGTACATTTGCTTGGGCTCTGTTCCTCTTGGTTGAACTTGGTTTTGAGCTCTCAATTGCCTTTAAATTGTTGCATCTCAAAATAGATTTCCATAGGAAACGTTATCTTTTCTATTATGCATGGTGCACTTTTATCTACTAGAAGGCTGTTGATGTGCACGTTTTGTATCTGAAATCTTTCAGCTCACCACTGCCTTGAAGTAGTTTTTTTTTTTAAACTTAGGAGACAGGAAAGGATTTTTGTCAATAGGCTTTGCATTTATGCATGCAGGTTCTTGTCTGCAAAGGCACCCTTTGTGCTTCCTGTTTATAAGTCTACAGATGGAGTTTTCTTTTTCCTAAATTACATTCTATATATAAAATAATTGCTTTTAAAAATATACATTATACATAGAAATGCATCTGGTTCCCTCAGTGAATGAAAGGTCATATTGTGGCATCTTCAGTCAGCTATGCTTTGTGGCCTGGTGTCTGATTTGAGTTTCATCTTTGATTTTGCTGTGTTTAGTGACCAGGTTCCATGAAGGGTGCAGCTGCTGTCCCTGGTGTAGAAATTATGTTCGTTTTTTCTTCTTATTTTCAAAAGGACTTTAAGCCAATGACCTGTTATTCCAAAATGAGTCATAATGGTAAATATGTCTTATTGGGGGTATTATCAGCATTAATAATAACAACAACATTCTGGGGGCAGCATATCATTAGGTATTTTAACACACACAAAAAAAGCCTTGGAAAAAAGTTATTGTTCTAATTAAGTCAAATAAATGTCATGAAAGGAAAAATTGTACGCTTTTGGGAGAAATTGATAGGGCTTTTAGAACTTTATAGTCTCATTAAAATACCAATTAAATAATTCAGCCTAACTCTACCCTACATAACAGGATGGAGTAACAGCTATTCTAGAGAGATTTTTCAGATTTATTCGTTTTCCTATTATCTAAATAATCCCTGACGAATTAGAAAATTCAATCCATTTCTGAGAGTAGGAAGTCTGTTATTCTGTATTCAATGCTGGAGTGAAACTTATTTTGTGTTCTTTTCATTCATGGGAGATAGAATTTCCAAGTGCTTTTTGAATTATTTTTGTTCCTCTAAAATAAATTGCCTTTGGTGGTGACCTCCTGACCTCAGTTTCCTCCTCCCAGTTTTCCCCATGATCATTAATGACACCCCACCTGCCTTTTAGTTATGCCTCTTAGCTGCTGAAGGGGAACAGCTACTGATAGATGACCCTGGAGCCCTCCACCCGTGCTTCGTTAGGCCTTGCACGCAGCCACCAACCCTAGTCTCCTTCGCCTGAATTACCTTTCTCTGCTTTTCTGCCTGGAAGGACTCTTGCCAAGCCTTGACAGGGACCCCTCCACTTTTTAGAGATTATCTGCTCTCCTGTCTAGGCATGAATTGTACTTGATTCTTGTCTTGATGGTGCATAATCGTGTCCATGTCCATTGTGCTCCCCGACTGTAGTGATCCTGTCGGAGGCAGTAGTCAGACTTTTCATCTTCCCGTCCATGTCTGGAGCACCACAGCCTGGACCCTGGTTCTCCTACGAGTTTAAGTGACTTGAGCTTGTAGTTTCAACACACTCACATACAACTATTAGATGAGGTGGCGGTAACATTGCCCCCAATGCCCCCACAAGGTTCTATATGGCAAATGGTTTTTTCTGAGTGAAATTTCTCTTCTATTTGTTTTCATGAATTCCCCACTGTCCTTTGAGATTATTAGAGTAACCCTGAGTTGTTAACCACAATATCTCTCCCCCCACCAGTGAATGATCCTGCTGCCTGAGAAGTCAGACATGGGACATAAGAGAAATAATCTATCAGTCTTAAAATCTGGAAGCCATAAGATACCGTTTTGTACTTAGAGCACCCACAGCACAAACACCAGTCCCTCAAGAATTTGACGCTGCCTTCCCAGAGGGCGGGTGCCATAAGTGGAATGCTGTGAGGGATGAAGTGAGAGCTCTGCATCTCTGGTACTGCCTTTTCCACCCTTGCTGTGTTAACTTGATCTTCCCTTCATATATTATGTTCTCCATTTAATTTACTGCATTTAATATCAGTTGTTCTTCAACATCTCCTTGCACCCGCCCCCTCCTTTCCCTATCTCTCCAGTGCTCTCCCACCCACTCCTCTCCTGCGCTCTCCAGGAACAGGCCTGTCTCCCCCACGCCCTCACCTCTGTTCTGACTGCCCACCACCTGCACTGACATTTCCTTAACTCCGCAGAATAAACTTTCCAAAATGGCAGCTGAGTAACTGGGGGCGATTTTAGACCTCTCATCTCTTTACTGATTCATTCATTTATCCAACCAACAAACATTGAGTACTGCTATGCCAAACACTGCATCAACTGCTGGGGAGACCAAGACAGGTAAGACTTGGTGTCTGCACTTCCCAGGCCAGGCGAGGCATGGCAAGTAGTTAATGGATTGCTAAGCAGGTGAACACAAATTGGACTTCCTAGAGCTGGAAATATTTGAACTGAATCTTGAAAGGTGAAAGGAAGTTAGCTCTCAATTTTGTGGTAGAGGGAGTGGACACTTCATGCAGAGAGGTAGAGACATATATGTGTACACAGCATGAAGTGGCTTGGCCAGACTGAAGAACAACAAGTAGAGCTAGAACAAAGGATCCATAGGTGGGAATATCAGGTGCACAAGGCCTCTGTCACGATGGGCCTTGTGTGCTTAGACTTCAATATATCCTTAAGGAAGCAGGGATATATTGGAATATTTGTAAGAGAATTGCATAATGTTTATGTTGCAGAATATCTGGTTATTCTGGCAGCAGAATGGAAGATACTATTTTTGGGGGGAGGCCCATATTTTGGGGGAAAGGATATTTCGGGGACCAACCCAGGTAACCCAGACAACAATTGGCACATGCCTGCAGAGAGGCCGTGGGCAGAAGGAGAGAGACATGGGCGGCATAAGTGGTGACTGCTGCAGTGGGGACTGCAGGACCGGGGCGGTGGGCCACAGAGCTGCTGAGTTGACTTTCAGTGACCCATCCAGAGAGCAGATCTGCAGGGGGAGTGTAAGGGGAGGAGCTGGTTTCGAGGAGATGGTTCTGTGTGTGACATTTTGAGTGTGAAGTGTCTATGGGACATCTAAGGGGTGATGTCCATTGTTAAGCTGGTTTCACCAGTCAGGAGCTCAGAGGAGATGTGGGTGAGGCTGTGGGGGCGATTCAGTCCTGCCAGGTGGAGGACTGAAGACGAGGCCTTGGGGAAAAGGGCCATGTACATGGCAAATGGGAGAAGAGAGGTCCACCAAGAGAAAGAAGAATAGCAGTGCAGTTGAGAGAAAACGAGTTGAGGCAACACAGAGAAGGCTGTAACCTGGCTTAAGAGGGATTTGAACACTGAATAAAAGGAGCGTAGTGAGAAAGGGGGTTGTGTGGGGCATAAAAGCAAGGGCTAAAGCCCACCTCTAATTGTCTAAACTGAGGAAAAGGCGGAGGAGGACTACAATTAGGTAGCTCTTAAAAAACAGATCTGTGTGTATCTGTGTGTGTGCATATGTGCACACACACTTTTCTGCCTGGGCTTTTAATATTTATTTAAATAAAACAAAAATTAAGGGGGGAAAACATTCCACTGAGAGGAAAATATTTGTCCACGGCAAAAGCTACCTGGTAATCAAATAAACAGGAGCTGAAAATGCCCACTGGTTTGAAACACGCAGCCACAGGCAGTGCAACTCCTTTCTCAGTGCCGCGGTGAGGGCCGTGGGGGATGCAGGGCTCTGAGCCCTGGAGGAGTCATCAGCGCAGGCACTTCTCCAAGATACTGGACTTTAAAGGGAAGAAGAAAGTATAGAAATTATCAGAGAGCAATACAGGGCAGTGAGAGAGGGTTGGGCAAGGGTCAGTTTTGTTTTACAGGGGGCGTTTCTGGCCTTGCTGTGTTGCTAGGCCTTTGCTCTTGTTGGTATTTGTTCCAAAAGCTTTTTAGAAAGTTCTTCTCGCTTGACTATCTGAACAGATTAAATCATGTTGGGTTATTTCTAGTGTTTTATTTTTAATTAAAAAATTTTCTGGAATTTATTTTAATGTCAAAAGTGCGGACAATGTACCAGGCCTTCTAATGATTTAGTTAATTACACCAGTACCTGAATCCACTGATTTTAAGTGTCAGTTTTATAATATTACTAAAATCCCTTAAATATCCACATCTATTCTTGAAATGTATTCTATTTCATTCATACTCTCAGTGCACTATTTCTATACTGTTTCCATGACCATAGATTAATATCTCCTACAGTTGGTCCTATTTTATCCTTTTCCAGAGTGTGCCTAATATTACAAATTCAAACATCCCTCCTCATTATTTTATTTGTATATTTGTGTATATTTCTGGAAGTAATTTAGGATCACCTTTCAGAAATTTTTCTTAAATCCATTCGGGTTTATTAAGTAAATTTGCATTCAGATACTAAATTTATTTTGGAGAAAAAATGTTCTATGTCCCCCAAATTTGAGTCTGCCAACTGAAGAGGATGGTGCATTCTATTGTTCATTCAATCATCATTTTTTTTCTTTTTTAAGTCATTTATCAGAATCATTTTAACATTTTTCATTAATTTATTTCTGAATAGTCTGTGCCTTGGTTGTCATTATAAATGATATCTTTTCTGGGTTTGAACAGGGATGATTGCTAATGAAGTCTTAATTTCTAGTTTCTCTTGAATTAGAAAGGGATCTGACAGTGTGGGGCCCTCTTTCCAATATGGTGACTGTGAGCAGTGCATTTCATTAAGATGTCCACTTGCCAATTTGCCAGTGGCTGCACCTACTCCACATTTTTCTGATACTTACCCGCCCCCTGTAGGCAGACTTGTTCATGTAGGGTTAGGTGGGTTATGGAAACAGATACTGACATCACTGCTGCCACGCTGCTGACCCTGTGGCATCACTAACTCTGGTTCTTTCTCTGTGACTTCCCTGAATATGACATCTCCTTTTAGGCTGGGGACATGAGGCTTCTTTCCAGCACTGTCGGTTTTTCGGCAACACACCCCTGCCTCTCAGGTCAGAAGCAAATGTCAGCTCCTCCTACTCATCCACCCAATCCACGGTTTTGCCGTTCCTGGCCAGAGTGGTCCCTATCCCTTGACTGAGCAGTAACACTAAAGGGACTACAAACTTGCCTTTCATCCACTGTCTTAGTTACATACCTGTGGTAGTTTACTTAAAAGTCTGCCAGTTAGGGTCTAAAAGTCTTTTAGATCTCTGGCCTTATCATTTCTAACTGCTCCCCCACCCCATGGAACAGCTTACCGCAGATCTCTGCTGCCCCATCTGTAGCAATGCCCTGTAAATTACAGACAGAGAGAAAAGAACTTCTAAGCCACCACCATAACTTTGACTTCCTGTGACCACACAGACCATAGAAATATCAAGATAAAAATTCCTGAAGAAGGATATTTTGCTTAGGAAGACACTTTAATTGCATACCTTTCTGTGACTTGTAATAACTTCATAGACTCTCTGAATGTGCTGCACTCACCTTCCCAGACTCAAGGGAGCTTGCTCACTTGCCTATTTTCAGTGCATTTCCTCCAACATTCTCTATGCAGAGCTTTCCCAAAAGTACATTCCTTATTCCTTTTTAAATTCTTATATACAACCACAATATTCTTTTTCTTATTCCTCAATGACAAATCATCTTCCAAGATTGTATTATTTCAACACTGAGAGTGAATAATATGCTTCAAGATTCCCAAGTTTGTTACCAGAAAATAACTATGATTGGTTGAAGATTTTTAAGTATGTTATTCCTACTAAGGGTATATACGTGAAAGAAACAGGTTGTAATGTGTCTTCTTCCGAGAGATTTTATATTTGCCTTTTGTTTGGATTCTTTCACTGTTGAACATTATTATTACCATGAATGTCTTTTCTCTTTGGGATTTAGTTCACCATTTGCCCCTCTCTCTTTACAGGAGTAAAGGAATTGATGCTGTCCTTCCATCCATCCACCACTCCATGTTGTGTGTCCATTCCTTCAACAGGTATTCAGTTTGGGTTCACCACCTTATCTGTGGCCTCTTTCCAGTGGCCAATCTGTTGGCTCTGGAGAACAATATATTGCAAATCAGAGTGGGTATGTGGAAACTTGACTACCCTGTATAGACGCATGGTACCAGAAAAAGCCCAGGACATCGCAGCATGGCAGCCCACCATGCAAGGAACAGCAATTCTGGCTGTGGTGGACCAATGTGAGTAAAACGTCTTCATGGGCTGAAGACTTTGAAAAGTCCAAACATGCATTGGCAATACTTCCTAAGGAATCCAGTGTTGGGCATTGTTTAATATGAGAGGCAGATGCTAACACTGACATCGCTATAAACATCATATTTGTTGTAACTGTAATTGTTATTATTTTAATATATTTTCTTTATAAATATTATTTATGACTTACAAGAGCTCTTACAGAGGCAGTTGTTAAGAAGCGTGGCCATTATACTGTTGCAGAAGTGTTAATTCAGTAGAAGCATGGTAATAGTATTAATAAGTACTCACTCGTTTGATCCTCACACGGCTCTAAAGGTTACCCAGCAGTGCTTGTATAATGGAGATAGAAATCCATCTGTTTAAGTTTTTGCAGAACCTAAAATAAGAGCAGTCATTCCACCGTATTTTACCATATATTCCAGACTCTCAGTTTAAAGTAGGAACTACCTGATGAGGTCATATAAACCCTTTGTGAATCCCCAATCATTCATTACATTCCTGGACCCCTGGGGCAGAGGTTCTTCTAGAAGGTGGTCCCATCTCTCCTCCCCACCCCACTCTTGGCCTTTGCTACCCACTGTTGGTCATTAGCTCAGCAGCCTCATGTCCTGCATGTGTCTGAGCTGTGAGGGAACAGAACTCAGCTGTTTACAAACTGTAGTGACTATGACCAGTTTGAACAGTCTCTCTCCTTCCCTGCCCACACCCCCACAGGGCAACAGGGGGCTCACAACCACAGCGATTCCCATGCCAGCCCATTAGGGAGCCTTCTTCCCTAGAAATGTTCTTACAACCAGGGCTGTTTCCTCCCTTACTTCACTGCCAGTTTCACTCCCAGGTTGCAGTCCCAAACAAAAGGCTATCCCAGTTTGAATTTCTTAATCAAGTCATATTTACGCTAAGTCCCTGGCACTTTCCCATGAGCACTCATAGAAACAGAACAGGACCTGGCAGTGGCTGTGGGCCAGGTTCCTGGGTGAGGGGACTTGCTGGGCCCTTCAGGTTCTGTAGTCTGGCTCGAGCTTAGCTCCCAGCACCGCGTCTTCCCAACTGCATGATTTCGGGCAAGGCTTCAACACTTCAGAGCTTCATTTTATCCCTGCTTCATATTTTAAGACTGTTATGTACCAAAAAGTGTGCTTAGGGAATTCAGTGAGACAATGAATGGATTTCACATAAGATGGTCCTCAGGGAAGGTTAGTTATTTTCATTATGCACCATCGATAAAATTGGCTGCACAGACTTGGCCAGGTATCACAGCTACAGGCACAAGAATTTGACAATGTGTCACTGTGGCTCATAGTCACTATTTTACACAGTAAAACAGCTACATGAGACCACCCAGCTGTCAGCCCACCCGACTCCCCACCCCAAGATCCCTGAATTAATCTGATTTGCTTGCTACCCCTTCTTTTTGGAGAAAGTTGGCAGATCACACACAGTCAATGACTGCTAGGTTATGTCCATTCCCATTCACTCAAATTGCCCCATTTTCAGTATCCACTGTGCTGCAAAACATAGACTAATATTCAGAATAGGACAGCAAGGCCTTTCCCATTCCACAGTCAGAGAAGCATGAATCTGTCATGTTTAATATGGCATATGACACTAAGCAAGGCAGGAAAACAGGCTCCTGTGCTTTAACAAAATTTTTAATAATGACGTTTGAAACTAAAAGTGTTTTTGTTTGACCTACAGCTAACCAGAAAATTTAATTGACTCCTATGACCCATTCCTCAGGTGTCCTGGTTTGATTGTATTAGGCACTTTTTCCTCATCTCCCCAGCATGACTTTGCTCCATCAGCACAGATGGAGTGTCTCCAAGGCTGCTCTGTGTGCATGGGCGTGTGTGTGCACACATGTGCCCCCACTGATTGGTGCCACTGTTTCATATCCAGGGGTTGTTCTGTCTTATAACTCAGGCATTGCTTTATTATATCCTAGAAAACTGCTTTTAGATCATTGATTGAACTATAGACCATCCTCTTGCCCATATTAGGAAGTGACGTCTTCCAAGACACAGGTCCTGTCTGTTTGTATTTATGTATAAGTAAGAATTAAATATGCATGTCATCCCCTCCTATATTTAATTTGTGTCTTCTCAATTGAATGTGCACAGTAAAGGCTAACTTCCCATAACAGGAGAACTTTTAGGAAGACAGAAGAAGGAATTAGCCACCAGGGAGAAGACAGGACATCAAGCAGGATTTGGTATAAAATTATTTACTCTAAAGCTGCTCTGGCTCAATATGTGGAATTGACATTGTTGTATCATGCCAGAGCATCTGCTATTGAAGACTGATTTTAATTTACTTTGATATAACTGGAAAATTGTGTTGGAACAACATGGGAAATGAAGCACACTGCATCTATCTGTACTCCTGAATTGTGTCTCACAGCTACTCAGTTTTGAGGAAAAGTATCTTGTCTGGAGACAATACAATTATTTTCATTGTTGGAATTTTTCTAGCTTCCAGAAGCACATCTGCAGGTGATTCTGTAAAAGTCTAGAGTTGACTTAAATAGCAGGAAATTTTAGCCTATTGAAATCAGGAGAAGTGAAATATTTTTGCCTACTACCACCACCACCACCAGGCAAGCACGTGTACACCCAGAGAGATTTCACATCAGACGAAATGACAAAGCTGGTTCTGTTACCGAGGCCAAACTTGTTCTGCTCACTACACAACAGCGATAAAAAAATAAATCAGGAGACAAGGTTTTGGAGCAAGGTATAGTAACTTTATTCAGAAAGCTGGCAGACCAAGAAGATGGGAGACTAATGTCCTGGAGAATCATCTTGCCCAAGTCAGAATTCAGGCCCCTTTTAAGCTAAAAAGGGGAGGGAGTGTGGTTGGCTGTGCAAACTTCTTGCTGCAGGCATTCTTTGTTCTTGCAGTCATCCATGTGTGTCAGGCTGTGGTGTCCCTGTAAATCTCCAACAAAACAAAGGTTATTCTCTATTTTGCAACTTGCCATCCCTGCATAAGTGCAGAAGTGCTAACATCATTAAATGTCAGAGCCCCAAGAATAGGCTTTCCTGTAGGTATTAGGCTAAAGGCAACGTTGTTTTACAAAAGGTGCAGAGCCAGCAAGATTAAGCCTGGAAAACAGGGCACAGTGCTTCAAACTAAAGGAACAGATCCAATGTGGCGTCAGATTTGTTCTCTATTACAGTTCGAGTTAGGGGAAATTTTGCAGTAGAAAATCCCCTCAGTTGTTTTTCTTGCTTTACCTGACATCTTGTTTGTTGGCTTGTGGTCTCATGGTGTCTATACCGTATGTTCAGATGAATAATATTAAAATCATATGGTGCAGAAAACATATCTGTTCTGCTTCAAATAATGACTGAAACATTTAGCTTTGTTTATTCCCATAGAATTTGGATTGAATCATTTCTCAACTTTCTTCTTCCTTCAAACCAGTATTTTACTGGAGGGTTTAAAGCCCAAATTAAAGAATTTTTCAGGGAAATATACACAAAATGTTATGATAACTCACAGAGAAAAAATGTGATAATGAGTGTGTTATTGTCCATGAATGACTGAAAAATTGTGCTGAACACTGGAATTAGACACAACATTGTAAAATGATTATAAATCAATAAAAAATGTTTAAAAAAAGAATTTTGGAGAAGACTCATGTAATTCATAACAGTTTTACATCCGAATTTAAGGCTGACCCATATTTATACTTTTAATCAAGGAACACAATAAACTTTCTTAGTAGATCATTAATGGCGTTTTTAACTTTGTCCATGTAATCTTTTGGAAGTTGAGAGACCTAGACACCTGATCTAACAAAACAGGAATCATTGCTTGACTCTGTGAATGAAAGAATCCCAGTATAGTTTCCTGCAAGTATATTTTATTAAAAATAATAAGGAATTCTTGCTCTCTAATAAAGCAACATACATAAGAACATTCTGAGTGTTTAAAATAAATCAGACTATGGGTTAACTTATCTAAACAAGTCAAGATAGTTTTGGGAAAAATGTATGAACTTGAAGGAAAATACATATTGTGTAATTAATATCCTATTTTTAATAAGCAAATGATAAAAAACCCAAAATTTAATCATTTATTTAAAAAGTAGTTATATAAAGCCAACTTATTTTTCATAAGTTACATAAATAAAAGGGCTATCAAAATTTACATTATTAAAGATTAAATTATACCAAATAGATCACCAAGGTTGATTGATTTTCATGATATTAATAATTTTTGAAAATATAACTTACATATAACATATCCAAGCAGCCCTTCAGTTATCCACAGTACCCTAGTATACAGTTATTCTTACTGTACTTAAAACAAGTAATAGGCAAGTTTCAGGCCCTTGTTTTGAACTGCCACTGGAATTCTGGATATTCCCTTAGGTTAAAGACCAGAAGCAAAGTAACAATTCTAGTTTAAAGCAGTTGCTCAAAGACTTTAAAACATTCACTATCTATATCCAGTTACAGGAAAGAATTAAGTTTTCTGAACGTTAAAAAAAGAAATTTATGCTGAAAATGAAATTCTGTCATGTATGCTGATCATAACTATACAGGCTCTAAATTAATCCTCCCTTTACTGTTTTAATACCAACATAGGTCATTATAATCGCTTTCAAATTCCATTTATGCTAGATGAACGAACGCCTCTCCACATGCTCAATTCTGACAGCTGAGTGTGTGTGAAAGCCGTCAATCACCTAGCTAGTTGGGAACACACAGTTTCTTTTCAGGGGGAAAATACACGACATAAATATATATGGGGAGGTACTAGCTCCAACTCGGTTTAACAGAGAAAAGTGCATGAACTTGAAACTCACACTAAGAAGCATACTGAGAAATCACATTAAGTGTTTCTATGGCTCCTCAATCCCTTTATGCGACATTAACGAACGCGTCTCCACATGCTCAATTCTGAGAGTTGAATGTGCATGTAATCGGTCAATGACCTATCTTGTTGTGAACACACAGTTTCTTTAGAGTGTGGAACTAAACTAAATATATATATATATATATATATATATATATGGATAGCTAGTAGCTCCAACACGATTTTACACTGAAAACTGCATGAACTTCAAACCAGCACTAGAAAACATACGTACAAATCGCAGTGTTTCTAAAGTTACAAAATCCATTTATGCTACATGAACGAATGCCTCTACACATGTTCAATTCTGAGAGTTGAATGTGTGTGAAAGCCATCAAACAACTAGCTTGTTGGGAAAACACAGTTTCTTTTCTATTGGAAACTACACAATATCTATATGGTGAGATACTAGCACCAACTTGGTTTTACAGTGGAAATTGCATGAAATTCAAACCGGACCTAGGAAAAATAATGAGAAACCAGACTAAGTGATTCTACTGCAACCCATTGCCCTCATCCTAGATGAATGAACGCCTCTCTCCATGCTCAGTTCTGAGAGATGAATGTGTTCAAAAGCCATCTATCGGTTAGCTTGTAGGGAACACACAGATCCTTTTGAGTGGAGAAAAACAATATACACATATATATGGGAGGTAATATTTCCAAGTCAACTTTACAGTGAAAACTGCATGAAATTCAAACCAGCACTAGGAACGAAACTGAGAAACCAGAGTAAGTCTTTCTAATGCAACCCATTCCCTTTATGGTAGATGAATGAACGTATCTTAAAATGCTCTATTCTGAGACTTAAGTGTGCGTGAATGCCGTCAATCACCTAACTTTTTGGGAACACACAGTTTCTTTTGAGTTGGGAATGACACTATATAAATATATATGGGGAGGTACTAGCTCCAACTCTGTTTTACAGTTAAAAATGCATGAAATTCAAACCGGCACGAGGAAATATACTGAGAAACCACAGTAAGTGCTTCTACGGCAAATCATTCCCTTCATCATAGATGAACGAACGTCTCTCCACAGGCTCAGTTCTGAGGGTTGAATGTGTGCAAAATCATCTATCACTAGTCTTGTAGGGAACACACAGTTTCTTTTGACTGGGGAACTACACTACATATATATATGGGGAGGTACTAGCTCCAAGTCGATTTTACAGTGAAAACTGCATGAACTTCAAACCGGCAATAGGAAACATACTGAGAAATCAGAGTAAGTGTTTCTTATGCTACCCATTCCCTTTATGCTAGATGAACGAACCAGACTCCACATGCTCAATTCTGAGAGTTAAGTGTGTGTGAAAGCCGACAGTCACCTAGCTTGTTGGAAACAAACATATTCTTTTGAGTGGAAAACTACAATATATTCATATATATGGAGAGGTACTAGGTCCAAGTGTTTCACCGTGAAACCTGCAGCAAATTTACCGACACTAGGAAACATACTAAGAAACAAGAGTAATTATTTCTAGTGCAACCCATTCCCTTTATACTAGATGAACGATAGCCTGTCCACATGCTCTGTTTTGAGTTTAATGCTAGCGAATACCATCTATCACTTAGCTTGTAGGGAACACAGTGTCTTTTGAGTGCCGAACTAACTACATACATATATACGGGGAGGTACTAGCCCGAAGTCGATTTTACAATGAAAACTGAATGAACTTCAAACTGGCACTAGGAAACAACTGAGAATCCAGATAAGTGGTTCAACTGCAACCCATTCCCTTCATCCTAGATGAACTAACGCTTCACCCCATGCTCAGTTCTGAGAGCAGACTCTGTGCGAAAGCCATCTATCACTTAGCTTGTAGGGAACACACAGTTACTTTTGATTGGGGAAATACACTACATACATATAAATGAGGAGGTACAAGTTCCAAGTCGGTTCAAAAGTGCAAAATGCATGAAGTTCAGACCAGCACTAGTTAATATACTAAGAAACCAGAGTAAGTGTTTCTATTACTAACTATCCCCTTTATGCTATATGAATGAACGTCTCTACACATGCTCAATTCTGAGAGTTAAATGAGTGTGAGACCCGTTAGGAAGCTAACTTTTGGGAACACACAAATTCTTTTCAGTGGGAAACAACACTAAATACCTATATATGGGGAGGTACTAGTTCCAAATTGGTTTTACAGTTAAAACTGCATGAACTGCAAACTCGAATTAGGAAACATACTGAGAAAACAAAGTAAGTGTTTCTACTGCAAATCATTCCCTTTAAGCTAGTTGAAAGAATACCTCTCCACATGCTCAGTTCTGAGTGTTGAATAAGGGTGAATGTAAACTATAACTTAGCTTGTAGGGAAAACATAGTTTCCTTTGAGTGGGGAAATACACTACATATATCTATATTGGAAGGTAATAGCTCCAAGTCGTTTTTACACTGAAAACTGCATGAATTTCAAACCGCCACTAGGAAACATACTGAGAAAACAGAGTAAATATTTCAAGTGCTACCTCTTCTCTTTATGCAAGATGAAAGAACGTATCTTAACATGCTCAATTCTGAGAGTAAGTGAGTGTGAAAGCCGTCAAACACCTAGCTTGTTGGGGAAACACAATCTTTTTCATTGGGAAAATACATGACATGATTTTATATGGGGAGGTACTAGCCCCAACACGGTTTTACAGTGAAAACTGCATGAACTTCAAACCGGCATGAGGAAACAGACTGAGAAACCCGTGTAAGTGTTTCAATTGCAAAGAATTCCCTTTATCGTAATTGAACGAAAGCGTCTACACATGCTCAGTTATGAGGGATGAATGTGTGCAAATGTAAAACATCACTTAGCTTGAAGGAAAAACATAGTTTCTAAAGAGTGAAGAACGACACTACATATATACATATATATTGGCGTACTACCTCCAACTCGGGTTTACACTGAAAAATATATGAACTTTAAAAGGACACTAGGAAACATCCTGAGAAACCAGGGTAATTCTTTCTACTGCAAACCATTATCTTTTTGCTAAAAGAATGAACGTCTCTCTACATGCTCAATTCTGAGAATTAATTGTGTGTGAAAGCCGTCAATCATCAAGCAACTTGGGAACACTCAGATTCTATCCAGTGGGAAACTAATCTCTCTCTCTATATATATAGGGAGATACAAGCTCCAACTCGTGTCTAAAGTGAAAAGTGTATGAACTTCAAAACGGCAATAGGAAACATACTGAGAAACCAGAGTAAATGTTTCAACTGCAACACATTCCCTTCATGTTAGATGAGAAAATTCACACCTCATGCTCAATTCTGAGAGTTAAGTGTGTGTGAAAGCCGTCAACCAACTAGCTTGTTTGGAACACACACTTTCTTTACACTGGAAAACTACACTATATAAATACATATGGGAAGGTAATATTTCCAACTCGGTTTTACAGTGAAAACTGCATGAAATTAAAACCGGCACTAGGAAACATACTGAGAAACCAAGTTAGCGTTTCTACTGCAAGACATTCCCTTAAGGTTAGATGAACGAATATCTCTCCACATGTTAATTCTGAGATTTAGGTCAGTGTAAAAGTCATCAATTAGCTAGTTTTTTGGGAAAACAAAGTTTTATTCAGCAGGAAACTACACTGTATATATATATATACGGGATGGTACTAGCTCCAAATTGGTTTTAAAGTGAAAAATGCATCAATTTCAAACCGGAATTAGGAAACATATTCAGACCCCACAGTAAGTGTATTTACAGGAATCCATTCTGTTTAGTTTAGATGAACGAATCCCACCTCATATACTCAGTTTCAAAAATTGAATGTGTGTGAAAGCCGAAAATCACAAATCTTCTCGGGATCAAATAGTTTGTTTACAGTGAGGAACACACTACATAAATATACATTGGCAGGTACAGTTTTCAACTAGGTTATACAGTGAAAACATCATGAAATTCAAACCAAAAATATTAAATATACTGCGACAACAGAGTATGAGTTTCTAGTGGTACCTATTCTTTTTATCCTATATGAACAAACGTAACTCCATTTGCTCAGTACTGAGAGTTCAGACTGTGTGGAAGCCATCAATAAAATAGCTTGAAGGGAACACAGAGTTTAATTCACTGGGAAAACAATCTACATACATATATATGGGGGAAATAGCTCAACCCTGTTTTACAGTGAAAATTGCATGAACTTCAAATTGACACAAAAAACATACTGAGAAACCAGAGTAAGTGAATCAACTGCAACCCAGTCACTTTAGGTTAGATGAAAGGACGTCTGTTCAAATGCTGAACTATGAGAATAAAGTTTGTGTGAAATCCGTGAATCACAAAGCATGTTGTGAACACATAGCTTTTTCTACTGGAAAAAAACTCTATAGATATGTATTGGGAGGTAATAACTCGAAATCGATTTAAAAGTGAAAACTGCATGAACGTCTAAGCAGTTTTGGAAACATAATCAGAAACAAGAGTAAGTGTAAAAATTGACAAAAATTCACTTAATGCTAGATAGACGAATGACAATAAACATGCTCAATTATTACAGAGAAGTGTGTGTGAAAAAAAAAAACACCAAGCTTTGTGGGAAAAAAGATGCTTTTCATTTGGAAACTAGACTACAAACATATATAAGGGGAGGTAAAAGCTCCAAATCTGTTTAATATTGAAAATCGCAGGAATTTAAAATCGGCACTAAGAAAAAGTCTGAGAAAGCAGGGTGAGGGTTCCACCAGAAACAAGTTTCAATTGTGCTAGATGTACGAAAGTCACTCCAAATGTGTAGCTTTAAACTGAAAAGAAAGTTTGTGTTCCCAAAAAGCAAGTTGAAGGACGGGTTTTATAAATACATAAATTTCAGAACTGAGCATGTGGAGAGACGTTCGTTCATCCAGCACAAAGGGAACGGGTTGCAGGAGAAACCCTTACTCTGGTTTCTCAGTCTGTTTCCTAGTGCCGGTTTGAAGTGCCTGCCGTTTTCACTGTAAAACCGAGTTGGAGCTTGGACCTCCCCATATATATGTATGGAGTGGAGTTGGCAACTGAAAAGAAACTTTGTGTTCCCTTCAAGCTAGGTGAAGGACGGCTTTCACACACACTTATCTCTCAGAACTGAGCATGTGGAGAGACGTTCATTCATCCAGCACAAAGGGAACGGGTTGCAGGAGAAACCCTTACTCTGGTTTCTCAGTCTGTTTCCTAGTGCCGGTTTGAAGTGCCTGCCGTTTTCACTGTAAAACCGAGTTGGAGCTTGTACCTCCCCATATATATATATGTAGTGGAGTTTGGAACATAAAAGTAACTTTGTGTTCCCCTCAAGCTAGGTGAAATACGACTTTCACACCCAATTATCCCTTAGAAATTAGCATGTGTAGAGTCGTTCTTTCATGTAGCAAAATGTGAGCTGGTTGCTGAGGAACACATACTCTGGTTCCTCAGTCTGTTTCCTAGTGCCGGTATGAAGTTCCTGCAATTTTCACTGTAAAAATGAGTTGGAGCTTGTAAGTCCACATATATATGTATGTACCGTGGTTTGATACTGAAAAGAATCTTTGTGTTCCAAATAACCTAGGTGAAGGACGTTTTTCACACCCAGTTAAATCTTTGAAATAAGCATGTGTAATGACGTTCATTCATCTAGCACAAATGGAACGGTTTACTTGTGAAACTCTTACTCTTGTTTCTCAGTTTGTTTCCTAGTGCCGGTTTGAATTTCCTGCAGTTTTCACTGTAACACCGAATTTGAGCTTGTAACTCCCCATATATATTTATATATTGAAATTTGGAACTGAAAGGGAACTTTGTGTTCCCAACAAGCTAGGTTTTGAATGGCTTTCACACCCACTTAACTCTTAAAAATGAGCATGTGGACAGTCGTTCGTTCATCTAGCACAAAGGGAACGGGTTGCAGGAGAAACACTTTCTCTGCTTTCTTAGTCTGTTTCCTTATTCCTGTTTGAATTTCCTGCAGTTTTCACTGTAAACCCGAGTTGGAGCTTGTACCTCCCCAAATATATGTATGTTGTGGTGTTTGCTACTGAAAGAATCTTTGTTTCCCAACAAGCTAGGTCACGGACGGCTTTCACACGCACTTATCTCTCAGACCTGAACATGTGGAGAGACGTTCGTTCATCTAGCACAAATGTAATGGTTTGCAGGAGAAACACTTTCTCTGGTTTCTCATTGTTTTCTAGTGCCGGCTTGAATTTCATGCAGTTTTCCGTATAAAACCGAGTTGGAACTAGTTCTTTCCTGTATATATTTATGTCCTGTTGTTTCCCACTGAATAGTATCTCTGTATTTCTCATAAGCTAGGTGATTATCTGCTTTCACACACAGTTATCTCTCAAAATTTTGCTCATGAATAGACTTATATTCATCTGAAATAAATGAATGTGTTGCAATAGTAACACTTATTTTGGTTTCTCAGTATGTTTCGTAGTGCCCATTAGAAATTTATTCCATTTGTTTTTAAACTGATTTGAAGCTTGTACCTCCCCTTATATATATCTGTAGATCAAAATCCACTGTGTGTTCTGAACAAGCTTTGTTATTGTAGTTATTGTATTCTTTCATATTCATCTCTCAGATTTTATCATATTCAGAGACTATTGTTCGTCAAGCATTAGTGTAATGTGGAGCAATTGTAACTCTCTGATTTTTCAGTATGTTTCCTAGTGCCTGTTTCAATTTCGCTCTGTTTTCTCTGTAAAACATTGTTTTAAAGAGTGCCTCCCCGTATACATTTATGTCGTGTGTTTCCCCAATCGAAAGGTAACTTATGTTCCCAACAATCCTAATTATTGTCGTCTTTCACGCAGATTCATCTCTCAGAATTGTTCATGTGGAGAGGCGTTCGTTCATCTAGCATTAAACGAGTGGGGACCCGTAGAAACAATCTGATTTCTCAGTATGTTTCCTTTTCCTTTTTGAAGTTTATGCAATTTTCGCTGTAAAACCTAATTGTAGCTAGTCCTCCCCTTATATATATATGTGTTTTGATTCCCCACACAAGAGAGGCTGTGTTTTCCTGACAAAATTGTGAATTGTTTGCTTTCACACACATTCAACTCTCAGTAAGTAGCTGTTGAGAAACGTTCGTTAATCTAGCATAATAGAAATGGATTGCAGTAGAAAGTCTAACTCTGCATTCTTGTATGGTTTCTTAGTGCCTGTACAAAGTTCATATAATTTTCACTGTAAAACTGAGTTGCAATTAATACCTCCCCTTATATATGTATGTGTTCTAGTTACCCACCCAAAAGAAACTGTGTCTTCCCAACAAGCTATGTGTTTGGCGGTATTCACACACATTCAACCCTCAGAATTCAGTATGTGTTGAGGCGTTCTTTTTTCCAGCATAAAAGGTAGAGTGAATTGTAGTAAGACATTCTCTGATTTCTCTGTATGTTTTCAAGGGCCGGTTTCAATGTAAAAATTGTTTGCTCTGGAAAATATAATTGCTGCGATTGCTTCCCCTTAGATATGTAAGTAGCATAGTTCCTCTAGACCAGAAACTCTGGCTTTCCAAGAAGTTATGTGAAGGACGTCTCCAACACACATACTGATGTCAGAGGTGACCATGTGGAGAGACGTTCTTTCATCCAGCATAAAATGTAGAGTGACATGTAGAAACACTTACTCTGATTTCTCAGCATGATTCTTAAAGCCGGTCTCAAGTAGAAGTGGTTTGCAATGGAAAAGAGCCCTGGAGTTTTTACTGCCCCTTAGATATGCAACAAGCCTAATTCCCCGTGGCCAGAAACTCAGGGTTTCTAAAAACCTAAGTGAAGGAGGCTACAACACAGATTCCGTTCCCAAAATGGTACATGTGGGGACTCATTCCTTTATGTAATGTAAACAGCAAGGCTACACCTCAAGCACATACCATGATTTCTCTGCATGTTTCCTAGAGTAGGTTTAAAGTTAAAAGCATTTTTCGCTCAAAAACCTTATTAGAGCTTGTTCCTTCTCTTATATTTATAGGTCAGGCAGTGCCCCTTACACCAAAATTCTGTGTTCCAACAGGGTTGGTGAAGGATGGTTTGTACACACATTCAGTTTTCTCTCCTCCTCAGTCTTCTGCTAAGGGAACCATGCATGTTGTCTATTCTGGAAGCCAAGAAAATTTTTTTCATTTAGGATCAGCCTCAGAGATAAATGAGACTTACTTCTCCTTTTTCTCCCTGCTAGATTTCCTCTTGATGCATTTCCAGATCCTCAAGAGTGAGTTCCTGTAACCAAGAAATTATTTCAAAGAAAATGAACAGGTTTCCATAAGGCCACTACTTCTTTTATATTCTTGCTTTTTAATACCTCTTTTCCATCTCTTTATCTCCAGGTATCTTATTTGTATGGCCTTTGGTTGGGGCTGAAGGCTAATCAGCAATAGTGTAGAAATTATTGCTTGATATTACTGATCTACTTTCTTTCCATGGATATTTGAATTATCATTGGATTTTAGGGAAGATAACTTCTTTTAAAAAATTCTGGTAAGTATCTTGTGGGTGATTATGAATCTCTTCATTAAGAATTATAATGCTTAATTTCTGAATAAGTGATGCTCTCATAGAGCTCAAATTTCCAAAAGTTTGAGTGCCACCACTCTCCCAAAGCCTTTCAAACTTTTCCTTGGGGGCACTCAGAACTGTGTGTGTGTGTGTGTGTGTGTGTCTTTCTGGACTTAGTTTAGCATGAAATGAGCAAAGGGAAGCACCCCCCTTTTTACACAAACAGCAGACGACTTTCCCAAATATATAACTTTCAAAAATATATGAACTGTAATGTTGTAGAATTTTACAAGGTGCAGTGACCTTCAGGGCTGTCAACAATGGAGGCAGAACAGTTGGAGGGACAGCAGGTGCTCGTGCTCAGTGGCTGAAGTCACATAATATCCACGGCCACCTCCGGTTAATCTTATAGAGTTGGTGCTGTCTGCAGGCTTTCAGGGCTGTGCCCCCCTCCCCACCAAATATATATATTAGGAAAAGTGGTGAGCCTCAGTATGAGAAACAATAAAGAATTAGAAGGGGAAATTGAGTTTATTGTTTTTAAAAAGAAAAATTAGCATCCAGGTAGTTTAATTTCAGCTCCTAATAGACTGATGTGATAACACAGACAAAGATGCATAAACACCTGTAAGATCATGGGGCAGGACTGGAGACTCTGAAGCAGCAATCACCACACACAACCTTCACTGCTGTCCTTGACAACCTTATTGAATTACTTGATTTAAAAAAGACCATAGATGTTAAATGTCATCATTTTGAGAAAGCAGTTCTTTTGAAATCTTATATACTAATGTAACTGAATTGCATAAAGAAATGCTAAATGTGTGATAAAGTATCCAAAGAGGTAACGATTACTGAAAACACCACAAATTGAAGATGACCACAGGATAATGTGCATTTATATTTTAATGATCTGGAAGAATCAGCTCAGCATTGTATTCAACACATCTAGTGATGATTAGTCCTTGTAATTCAGTACATCCTAAAACTCCTAGAAACGCAAGGAAGGTGTGTTACCTTTGGGACTGAGTGCATTTGAAGAGTGAGAAATGTCGTGTGATCTGGTAAAGGCACAGGCTCTAAAGACAAAGATCCGGGTTTGGATCCTGGCTCCACCAAGTACTGGAAACATGACCACCCATAGCCTCAGTTTCTTTATGTGTTGAATGGGCTGATGGAGCTCACCTCCAAGCCGTCAGGTCAAAATGAGATGATATGAGTGACTCACAGGCAGAATGTTTGACATAGTGCTAGTTGCTCTTGCTGCTTTATAATGTCTTCTTAGGTAATTCCGTTCTCTATTGGCTTGTGAATACCTCCTCATTTGGTTTAAGAAAAATAGCATGCCTTCAGAATTTTAAAAAAAGGAATGAAGATATACTGATTAATGCTGGGTGTATTCTTATAGGTCATTTATTAAAAAAAAAAGTAGGAGTTCTCTAAAGAGAATTTATTCAGTGTGCCTAGAATATGATTCAGTTAAATATGATTTTCCTTTAAATTCTTTTCAGAAATTTCCTGTGATATTTTTATTGAATAGTAGTTGAAGTTTTCTGAGGAGGGGTTACATTCTAAAAAGTTTATTCTGGTAACAATTGATACATTAAATTAATTATTGATATCCCTGGACAGCTTAAAGCCCTTTTTTTTAATATATATAATTTTGGGGGTTAGTTCTATGACACTTTATTGGGCAGAATTATTTCCCATTTCCATTTTACAGGCAGAGAAGATGAGTCATACGATACTCATTATACAAGAGCAGCAGAGGCTGATTAATTTGGGCAGAGGAGGAAAAGTGTGTGGAGAAAAAATTCTTGATTCTCAAACTGGACACATTCTGCGGTGCTGTGCAGCTGAAACGGTTTTGAATTTGTTTCTCCGTTGTCCTAGATTTCGGCCCATGTGCCTGGAAAGGTCTCTCAGGCAAACATGCTAATTTAAGAAGTTTTTCATTCTAAATGCTCTTAAGAGGATTAAACAAATTCCACAGCAAATAAATGAACATGTTTGGAAGGTTTTCCACCCTCATGCAATTTCCAGAAAACAGACATTATTCACTTGCTAAACCAAACACACAGGTATATTAATGAGCCTGGCTCACATGACTGGACAGCACGGAGGGAGCCTCATCTATTGGCGTGAGTTCTGCTGCAGGAACCGCACCTGAAGGTTTAATTAGAATTTATTTCCAGCGAGTGCTTCTCCAGCCTTTTTCTCCCCAATGTAAGAAAGCACCCTCCTTGCCTGGCCGTTAGTGTGCAGAGCCCCGCGGCTCACACAATCCCCTGATCATCAGGAGGGTGATGGAGCCAGTTTGCTTAGAAATGCTTAGCTACACTCGCAGCGGGGATCATCAGTCACTTCTGTGTGTTCACCCCCCACGTGCAGGGGAGAAAATCGAGTTTTGCTGGAGACAAACGCTAATTGACCACCAGTTGTTTCAGAGGGACTGTGATGTTGAAAACTGGAGTCCCTTTCATTTTTATATGTTGGATGCAGACAAACTGCATGGCGACACCCCCACTGTAAGTACACCCACCAGGGAGGGGGTCGGAATTTGGATCTGCACGTATTCAGATCCTGGCACGGGTCAGCTTACTGTGTTCTCGCTGGGTTTGGGAGACTGTTTCCGTAGTGATTAATTTGGTTTCCAATAAATTTGCACAGCCGTCTCCTTCAGTCGAGTTCTGATGAGTTCAGTTGGGAGGGGCATGTGAAATTGGGGCAGGCAGAGAGGTGCAATGAAGACTAGACACCATCTGGTTTCCTCTCATTTTTTATGGGCCCAAAATGGTTGTCTTCTTTTCTTTTCCCCTCAATCCACCCCTTCATGTCAGGGAGTCGTCTTCAAGAATATCTTCCTAAAATATAAAGTAATGAAGAAGGCAGTGTGTCCCTTTGGTTGATTTCGTTTGAGTTGGGTTCATTATTAAAGATTTTCTGGTGAGGATTTTATGAGCTCTTAAAAGCTGGAAGAGCAGCACAACCAAGGAGAGAAAGTCAGAGAAACGAGTCAGCGGCCCCTGTGAGGTCTGGGGGACGAGGGCAGGAGGTGGTGCAGAGGCAGCACCGTGGCCTCCCCTGCAGCCCTGAGGGCAACGTGCGCATGTAAAGCCAGCGTCTCTTGTCACCATGTGTTCTAACAGGACTCCCACTAAAAGAATGCTTGGAGATTTGGGGAGGCCTTACCCTTTACCCTCTTGTCAAACATCTTTAATGCTGACTGTATTTATTCAAGATGACACAGAGATCACCTGCAGAGCTTGAGGGAGCGGTGCTTGCTTCCTGTCTTGCCCGCCCCAGGCTCACTCATCAGACTCCTGATTCTTGCAGGCACTGCAGTGCCCGTGGGGAGACCTCTGCTCCTGGGGGTCTCTGCTCCTGTGGTGGGAGCTCTGCTCCTCGGGGAGGTGGGCACGGGAGTGCTCACATTGGTGCCGGTCACACCAGCGCTGATCCCTCTCCACGTGATGAGCCCTTTGTGTAAGTAGTAGAGGTGGGATCCAGAGTCTTCCTCTGTCTACAGAGTTCTCCAGTAAAGCCAACTTGGAGGAAAGAAAGAAAATGCCTACTGTTCCATGACTGTGTCCTAAGGGTTTAAAGCTCACTGTGGAGCACACGTGAGATCTCATCCAGTAAATACTCTGGGGTCTTGACACTGACTTGTCATGAATTTGGCATTCTCATAATGTTATTTCTCTTATAATATGTCTAAGCAATCATTTTTGTGTGATGGTTATATGTGCATAAATGTCCTGAAGAAACTGTTGTTGATGGAAGTGTGGGCATCAGTGATACCACAAGGGCTGGTGGTCCTGGGGGCTGTCCGAGCCCCACACCATTTGTTACCAGCAGTCTTTCAGATTGCATCTTATTCCAGAGCTCACCGGGGCTCCCATCTCTCACTATGTGTCTTGAGAGGATATTTGTTCAGGGGGGAGGGGACAGGATGCTTCCAAGTCTGGGTTCTGGGGCTCCCTGTCTAAAGGTGGCACTGGCACAAATCCTTTATTCATGGAGTAATGAAGCCCCACAGTCTCGTGGCTAATTGGGCCTCCCTGTCCTTCTTCATGTGAGGAGCCGGAGGGTTTGGGTTAGGCCCCCAAACCTGTTATTGGTGAGCTTTCAGCCCTATCACACCACCTGGGTTGTCCCGTTTCAGTCACATGACTTTGATTTTTGCAGATAGGTGTGACTCCTGGACAGTGCCTGGGACATCCAGGTTTCCCCTACAGTAGGGACAGTGAAGAAATTTCAACCCATAAGGTGTGTTTGGGGGCCTCGAGGACAAGTAGGGACCCACAAACAGATATCTGGGTGGGTGGCGATCAGGCCCGAGTCTTGGAAGGACAGAGATTCCATTACTGTTGTAACAGTGAACTTAAGGGAGGAATTCGGGAAGGTCTGATGCATTTGAGATTAAAAGTATTATCTGGCTTTTATTGTTAGAAGTAGTGGTTTTTAACCCTTAAACTCATTCCAGCTTTTTATAAGAAATATTTTGTAGCCTTTCTTTTTTGGTGCCCGGAATTGAACATCATAGAAAGTGTAACCTAAGTATAAATATGATAAACAAATAGACAGGTAGATGGAAAGATGCGGTACCTCAATTCTTATATTATGGGGTATTTTATATTTATGCTAATTAGTGACCTCTCAGGACAAAAAGCACATACAAAGGAAGTCACTTCTAATAAACTATTTTTCCAAGCCTTACCTAACTGGGAAACAAGTGGCTTCACAATGTTAGAGCACCTTCCAGGCCCCGGGGAAATCTCCTTGTCACAGTTACACTTGCTGATGGTGTCTTGTGCCAAGTGCAAGCACATGCGGTTCGGAAGCTGCCCGGAGGCGGACTCCGGGGATTCCTTCTCCGCCGCAGCTGTGAGGGAGCCTTGCCTTTCCTGACTACAACCACAGAGGCGATTTTATGTCTCTGAAAACTGCCATACCAGTGTATATCACAACCCCCACAAGATATGTTGAATAAAGTAGAAAACTTTAAGTGCCTCCTTTAAAATAGAAATAAGATATAAAATAAATCATGATTTAAAAAATTCTAGTGCCCGAATTAGTGCTACAGTACACTGGATGCATTATTTGGTTAGACAACTTCATTACTGCTTTCCATACCACATCTTCTAGTTAGATTTTATTTATCTGTTTTTTCCCTAAAGAAAAAAATCATATGAATCATTCTTGTGTCAGAGGTGATGAGCAGAGAGCAAGTGCAAAACCAGAAATCGTGATGCTGGTCAGTCTAATATCAGCTTCGTCACTGCACAGATCATGTTAACTCATTTTACTGCACTTTTTGGAATTACCTTCTTACTTGGAAAAACCTCTGTGTCAGTTAGATTTGTTAGTAAAACAATTCTTTTTCTTACTTAGTGCATCAGTGATGTTTTCAAGATGATAAAAAATTTGCCCATGGCATTTAAACAGTTGCTTGTTCTCGTAATTCATGGCTCACGGTCTCGTACTTGTCACAACTGGAGAACTGTGTTTTCTGTGTGCAAATTCTCATTGCTTTGGGGACACAGGGACACGTGTCCTTACTGGATGGAGTATGATAGTAGTTGTTTGCATTCTCTCCCTAAATCCTGTGTTATGATTCCTGTTAACTTACAAAATATGAATATTGTTATTTACCTAAATAGCTAACATCGCACCAGTGATGAATATCAAATTGGCCCAACTAGGAATTCCAATATTAAGTGAGATAGTAATTTCACAACCCACACTTCCAAAAATTTGGATTGATGGTTCAATTATACCAGGGACATTACCTGTTTTAATTGAATCAATCACTGCTTTCTTCAATAAAATTTCCATTCCATCTGCTCTTTTGGTTTATTGTTCTTCAGTGTTTTGTTTGCTTTCTTTCCCAAATATATGTGATTTTGGCTTTTGTCATTGAAAATCCTTGCTGGTTTTGCTACCTCATGCTGGAGAGGAAGCCTTGTGACTGTTTTATAGTCAGTGGTTTCATGGTTGTATGAGTGCTTAATGCCACCTTGCAGGGGTGTACAGACCTAATGAAGTGTGTACATAAAAGGCTTAGTCTACACTGAGTGCAGGGTTAGTGTGAGCAGCTCATGTCATCAGTAACATAGTTAATCCATTACAATCATCCTCTGTTAATCAGTGTTATCCTTCTAACGTCTCCAGGAGAGGAAATGTAGTATTCTAAATGCAAATTTTTGCCACTCTTTTAGTCATTTCAACACCTTTAAAGCTTTGCATAATAGGACTGTGTGCCTGCTATTCCTACTTCTGCTCCTGACCCAGGACGCGGTCCCCACGGCTGATGATCCACAAGACACTGGATTCTTGGTCCCATGGCTCTGTGTGTTCTGGGACATCTGGGGACTTCAGCACTGTTTTAGGGTCTTTGGGTCCCACCTCTTCATAGCATTTCTGAGATGAGATCTGTGGTTTCACCCTCATTCTTGAGTGTACGGTGCATTTTTTCTAGAACCAACACACACCACCGTGGCAACACTGCTTTGACCATGTGCTGGGCCAGCGAATGCTTGTCAGTTCTTGGGTTTAAATTTTCTGTTCTAATTTCTAAAATGGGGTATATTGACAGACACTCTCCATGTAAACAGAAGCTCTGTGGGGTTTTCAGCAACTTCTAAGAGCATAAATATTCCTGAAGCAGCTAAACTTCCTCCCAACAAGTGAGGAGCAAGCAGGCAAGTCCTGGGTGCCTGTGGCGGCCAAGCTGTGCAGCCCAGGCTGCTCACTGAGGAGCAAGGAGAAAATCTTAAAAACCTACTTTCATGCTGTCTTTCACAGAATCTCAGAAATGAAAGGTTTAATATCTAAAGAGGGGTGATTTTTTTAAATAAATTTTTTATTTTTTTCCTTTTTCAGTTTTATTAGGTAGAATTATTACAGTTCAACTTAACATACACAAATTGCATGTAAATACATGTATAGAGTATACTGCATTTTTTAGTTTACATATATGTACTAATTACTCTTTCTAAGAACAGATTAGAAATTTAGATTTTTAAAATTACAGTTACCAGAGGAATAAGGACATCTACAAAAGAATAATAAACAGAATATGGTAATCCAATCACAAAGGACAGTCAGATGTGCTTACATATATTCAAGAAATCAAAATATTTAGTTCATTTGTGGTCTTACATTATTGCTATTAATTTTAGATTTCCCATAAATGAAGTCATGTGGCATTTTTCTTTCTCTTTCAACCCCAGTTCACTTAGAATGACGGTCTTCAGGTCCATCCATGTTGCTGCAAATGGCATCTTTTATGGCTGAGTAGTATTCCATTGTATATACGTATCAGCTCGTCTTTATCCAGTCATGTGCTGATGGACATTTCTGTTGTTTACATGTTCCTTGTTCTATGTCCCTTCTGGCAACAATTACGGATTTTAAATATTTTCCACTTTAAAATCCTTCCTGAAGGAGATGTGGTAACTGGAATCAAAAACAGTTACAGCACAGGGTGGTGTGTGATGGGCCCTGGGGGCTTGGTAGAAAGGTTGGCAGTAAGGATTTCAGATTCTTATCAAATGATTCCACCTCTTGTAGCCCTGCTGACTGCCTCTCTCACGGCCTGCCCTACAAGTCTGACCAGTCCCTTCTATGAATCCTACTGTATTGTGCACAAATTTGTCCAAATGGTGTCATCCAGCAGGGACCTTAAGTGAGGCACCCAAGCTCCTGTGTTGGTTTCTTTCATCAGCCCTTAAACTTCCTTGGGAGCCAGGACTGTCTCATTGCCCCAAGGATCCCTAATGCCTAGTGAGATGCCTGATACAGCTGGTACTTAACGAGCACATCGGTCAAATGGAAAAACCTGATTAAGGAAAAGGCCCTCATTTTTCAGACATGCCTACCTGAGTACATAGGGTAAAATGACATGTCTTCTTGGATTTGCTGTCAAATACCTCAACAAAGGACAAATAAAAGAATGAAGGTCTGAATAAAGGAAATATGGAAAAGTTTGTGAATTCCTTAATCTGGGTGATGGGCTTACTCTACTATACTTACTGATGTATACTTAAGTTTGTTTATAATTTTACTGTCATTAGCGGAATAGCAAGTATTAATACTTATTAATTGAAATCCTTAGAACTGACCAAACTTACCCCACACAAAATCCTTAATATCCAAGTAGTCTGTCTTACAGAAATCTTTTCCCACAAAGACAGGAAAAAAGGGAAAGGCAGATCCGTGCAGTATTTCCACATTGTCAAAAGACCAAAGGCCGACATAAAAGAAGAGGTTGCAGAAAAGAGGCTGAAATCAATGTCCGGAAAACCTAGCTAAGAATCCTAAATAGCCGAACTTAACTAACCTCAGCACTGCCGCATCAAGAATGGAGCAAATAGCACCTAGTGGATTTTATTTTTAATAAATAAATAATGATCCAGTTCCTACCACAGGCAATTATGATAAGACTGAGTATAAGTTCCACCAACAAATAGTGTACAAATCATAATTTCTACTTGATTCAAACTGCTTCTTCTATAAAATTTGGATCTTTTTATTCTTAAGACAGATTTGTGGCATATGACCTAGTGATAAAATTTTCAACTGGCTTGTATTAAAAAAGTTCACCATAGTGAGGGTTTATTACATCAGCTATTCCTTTTTGGGAAACCCATGTGCCTTGTCACTCTCTTTCATAAGATTTTCTGTGGAAAATTCCATCCTTCATTCAGGAAAAGGCTGAACAATATATCTTATGGAAAACCGTCATAAACTGCAACCCAAGAAAATGAAAATGACACTGAGCATCCCGTGAAGCAGGCAGACACACACAGCGCACGGCTGTGTTCCCGCCTAGAATTTCTGTAACCAGCAGGGAAAATTTGCATTTAAAGAACTAAACATAAACACTTTTCAGGACCTGAGAACACAATTTTCATTTCAGGGTTTAATGGGCTTCCATTTAATTCTATGAGAAATGTATAAAACAACAGAACAACAGCTGAGATAGGGTTTAAAGTAACTTTTATGTCTTAGTGAAAATAAAGCCAACTGATAGTTATCATTTTTACTTTATTTGATCTCACTCTCTTACTTTACCTCCCCAACCTCCTCCACAAAATGATGGTGAACATCCCCTCCTGGTTCAGAAGGCGAAGTAGAAAGTACCAATCACATGGAGGTGAGATTTGTTGTTTTGTTTTTCAAAACGAACAAGTTTCATTCATGTGATTTAATAATTAAAATCAGAAACAAAGTCTACTCAATAAATGGCAGCCAACACATGTCGTTATAGCTGCTCATCAGGTTTGGCCCCACGTTACACACTTTTACATGGACATGTGCCTTGTGCTTTCATGGGAAACGGTGAGTGGGGACAGGGCCTCTGCTCTCACAGGGCACACAGCCTGGTGGGGCAGGCGGTGTTCAATCATTGCCCTTTTCTCTTTAATATACTTACAAATTATGGGAAATGCTATTTAAAAAGAACAAAATGAGTCAATGAAAGTGAAAAATACAAGGACAGTATTTAGGCTGAGGGAAGACAGGGAATCTCTTTGAAGATCTGACACTCCACTGAGACCCAAAGGACAACTCCGGTGCTACAGGTGAAGGGCAGGGACACACTGATAAAGGGCTGACATCCAGAATATACCAAAATTTCTTTAAACTCAACAAGAAGGATGAATAACCTGATTAAAAAATGACCAAAATGCCTGAACACACACCTCATCAAAGAAGAAATCTAGATGCCAAAGAAGTCTATGGAAAGATGCTCCACAGCATCTGTCATCAAGGGGATGCAGACTGAAACAGCGAGGTATCACTGCACACCTGTCAGAACTGCCAAAACGCAGAACACTGACAGCACCAAATGCTGGTGAGGCTTTGGAGCGACAGGAATTCTCATACATTGTTGGTGGGAATGTAAAATATCCCAGATACTTTGGAAGACGGTCTGGCAATTTTTTACAAAATTAAACGTACTCCTAACATATGATCCGGCAAATGTGCTCCTTGGTGTTTACTCGACGAAATGGAAACTTATGTCCACACACAAATCTGCATACAGATGTAAATAGCAGCTTTATTCATAATCACCAGAACTCAGAAGCATCTAAGCTGTTCTTCAGTAGGTGAATGGATAAGCTGTGGTCCATGCAGAAAATGGACTATTATTGGGTGCTAAAATGAAATGAGTTATCAAGGCATGGAAAGACACAGAGGAACCTTATATGCATATTACTAAGTGAAAGAAGCCAATCTGGGAAGGTCCTGCAACTGTCTGATTGCAACTGTATGGTGTTCTGGGAAAGGGAAAACAACAGAGACTTAAAGATCAGTGGCTGTCAGAGGCTAGAGGGGAAGGAGCAATGAATGAGGTGCAGCACGGAGCATTTTAAGGTCACTAAGACAGACGACTCTGTATGATGATGTGATGGTGGATACATGTCATTGCACATCTGTCCAAACCCACAGAGTGCGCACCACCAAGTGTAAATCCGAGTGTCAAGTATGGGCTCTGGGTGATGATGACTTGTCAGTGTAGGTTCAACCATTGTCACAAATGCACGCTCTGGTGCAGGTGTCAATAGTGAGGAGGCTGTGGGGACAAACTACAGTTCATACACCCTATCCAGCCCCAGCCACTGCTGTTAATAAAGCTCTGTGGGTGTGTGGACTGTCCGGCTGCTCTGGCGTCTGAACAGCAGAGCTGAGCAGCTGCACCAGAGATCGGGAGGTTTGCAGACCCTGAAATATTTACTCCCAAGCCCTTGACAGAAAAAGTCTGCTGAGCCCTGTTCTAAACGAATCAAAATTCACCCTGATGAGACAGGACAGCAGGGCCCAAACCAGGCATGGTTAATGAGACTGAAGCAATGTTTTAGTTCCAACACCTTTGCTGAAGTCCTGCAGGTCCAGCGACAGAATTTAGCCAGGAACCGTCTGCAGGAGGAGGCGGGAGCAGGCCTTCCCGCCAGGCTCCGGGATGCCGGGGGCCGCGCGCCGCAAGGGGGCCACCCGCTTGAAGGAGGCGGACTTGCAGTGGAAGCCGATCAACTCATAGAGCTCGGAGAGGAGGCTGCACTGCTGAATTCTCTCCTCGGAACGCTGAAGCACAGGGAGAAAAGCAACAAGCTTCTGAAAGAAACATGTCAGTGAAAAAAGACACGTAAAAAGATTTTCCCATAAAACAGAGACCCGATGACACAGGAAGGAAGAGGAAGGCTGACTCAGTGCCCTGACGGGACCGGATGCAGAAATGCAGGGAAGCAGCGCTGTGCAGAAGCTCCAGACCCCTCCGGGCCCCACCTCTCCGTGTTCCGCCTGTCCTTTTACTAGAAAGGCCCGTATTCCCTGAAATAGAGGAATCTCCTACCTAAACATGGGACACCGAGAAGGGAAAGAGGAAAAGGAAGGGAAAGAAAAGGAACAACAGTTCATCTAGACCCTAGGGTTTGGGCGGGACTTTCACCAAACACACAACCTCTCAAAGCACAGAGCGCACAGTGAGAAGCTGACAGTGTGACTGCGACTTCTTCTCCTTAAGCACCAGCTACCTGCCAGCACACGCTGCACCCGTTACTGAATCATTACAATCATCTCAGAAACTATTACTACCCGGCTCACAGGCAAGGAAATCTGAAACTCGGGGAGGAATTATTATCATCCTGGACAAATTCCCACAGACCAGAAGTGTCAGAGCCTCTGGCAGACCATGGACTAAAATGCTCCTCATCACCACGGGCCCTGAGCCTCAGGCTGAGGCCACGTCAGGTCTGCACGGACCCAGAGCACAAGTCTGTGGGACAGGGAATGCTCCCACTCGAAGTGCCAGGCGAAGACCCTCAGGAAGCTATCTAATGAAACCAAATCCCCAAACTCATTTCCAACCCACTGCTCTGTCCGGGAGGACTGCTCAGCCCATCTGTCCTGTCACCTGTGCACAGGCTGAGCAAGGGGCCCAGACAGGGACGTGACGTCCCAGTGGACGTGGCTCGGAGAGCGCTTCTTCACAGGACAGACTCTCCCGGCTTCCAACGCTAACTCTTCGTTCCATTTCCAACTGGAAAGGAAGTTTAGACTTGCTTTCCTCTCCAGAAACAAAGAGAGTGTTAACATCAGCGGGAAACTCAAGACTGAGGAAGAGTCTCCAGGCCATTTGGAAGGATAGGCCGGGGAGGGAACAGAGACAGGGATCAGAAAGACCCGTGTTCCAGTCCAAAGTCTGCACGTCACTCGCTTTGACAGTTTCCTTTTTAATGCAGGTGATAAAGTCTAATTATGATTGTTGGGAAAACTAAATGAAATAACGTATTCCACTAGCATAGGTGTAAAATCCTCCATGAGTGTTCCAGAAATGGACGTGATCGTGGTTAGTTACTGTCTGCCAAGTCTTGTGTTCTAAGCTCACATCACCCAACCAGAGATGTGCCAGAGAATGCCTTACCAGCCAGCAGCCTTCTCCAACATGGAAACTCACAGTGTCCGAAGAGCAGGCAGTGGTGGATACTTTGGGGCACTCTGGAGGTAGCACTCCAGTGATGACTTTAAAAAGCTGGGGAGAATTTAGGGGACCATACAGTTCAAATACAGAAAACTCATTCCGTGTCTACAAATATTCATCTCTAGCCATGATGATTCAGAGAGGAAATACACATTCAAACGTACATCATTTTCCCACATAAGTGCATCAAAACAATTTGGAAAGAATGTAACTTTCTTCTCTAGATCACACAGTGGGGATTACAAGGTTTGTACTGACAGCCCTACTTGTAAGTCATCTGCAAACGTAACTGGGTCCACTACCAGTCATCATCATTAGAAGAGAAGGATGGAAAAGAGCAAAGCCAAGCTAATACGCTCCAGCCTTTTGTTTGGTTACGATGTCACAGAGGAGACAGACAGCTCAATAAGGAACCACTCTGCCGTGATCACGGAGCCTGGGAGCGGGATGGGCGGCAAGATGTATGATGCACCAGTAGCTGTGCCGCGCTTCTAGGCAGCTACCAAGACTCACCTCGACAAGATATCAAACGTTTATGCCCACGTCCTCATCACCTGACATGTATTAAAGAGAAATGAAAACATATAAAAGGCCAATACCCTTGGTTGGTACACCGTCCAAAGAGCAAAGTCACAGTTTGACAACTGGCCATCACGGTTCCCTGGGATTCATTCTTGGAGAACCTTAAAAGCCTCTCCTCTGTCCTCAAGAAGTGCTGCATACTTGTCCTATCTTTGGCTCAGGGATACAGCACGTTCACGTGGACTTTAATGCCTGCACAGATTTGACTGTCTTTCTCCAGGTTCACTTGTCCATTCTGAAGAGGCCTGAGTTAAGTCCATCTTCCATAAGATCAACTCCCTCCAGTGAGAACTCAACGAGCCTGCAATTACAAGCCAACTGAACAGGACTGTCCTCAGCTAAAAATATCACCCACCCTTCATTGCTTTCATAATCTCCTCTCCTGGCTAATTGCAACAGACCAACAACACCCTCCACCAAGTTCCCAAACTATGTCAAATAGAAAGTAAGGTCCATAAAAGAGGAGACAACTCCAAAGTCACCTCTGAATTCCTAGCATATAATAATGTCAATAAATAGAACTATGATTATTGCTTCTTTCCTTTAAAACCTTTCTGGTTATTTAAGTGAGACCATGGAAGGGAGGTATTTGGGTCCAGTATCTTGATATAGAAGACTCTGGAGGCCTTTTTTGGAATGGCTGTCCACTGAATCTTCAAAACACAACTTCTCTTTCCGGGAGGAGCTGAGATTTTCTATCAGGAGTTTGTGGTCACTCTCATGCCATAACAGCTTTAAACTAAATCCTTACTTTGTATATGTTATTTTTCCCCTCTTCGAAAAAAATTGACTTTCCTTATTTCCTTGCCTTGAGGAATGTATTTTTTCTTTTATTTCAAATTCACCCTTTTGTAAAGCAGGATTCTCAGGATGTACTTGGCCTTACATAAGAACAGCCATCCAACACCCAGTGTGAGAGGCCTCGGGCTCACCTCCTGCCCTCCTGCCAGGGCAACTGAATCTCAGTTCAGGAGCCAACCTGCACCCCAGGGCTTCTAAGGCACACATATCTCCCAGAATCCCTACTTTCTGGTTTGTCTTGGCTTCTGAGGATTTCCCCTCATTTTCTTGACAATTAGCCTTGCAGCTTGAAAGATGAAAAAGGAAGGTTTTATTTCTTAATATGCATTTTAAGGAACTTATGTAATGAAGGTTTTCACGAGTTTTTAGAACCCTCCATCCCCGAGACAGAAAGCATACTAGATATTTTCTAAATTTAGCTATCATGTGCATCTTTTCTTTGCTTTTATTTTCTTAACTGCTAACAGACATTTTTTAATTAAAAAATAAATTAAGGCCCCAAATAGGATAGAAAATTGAAGGGGCAAACAATATTAAAGGGCAAAGACAGAAAAATGATAAGTACTCTACAAAGTTAATAGAATACATACACTATGGATCAGATCAGCAATTCTCAGTAACAGCTAATTGAAACCTGACCATGAGGTAAAACGTCTCTCCTGTCAGGAGATGGCCAACAGAAAATAGAATTAAGCCAACAAACTAAAATTCTAAGTCTGGCGAGGTATAGAAGTCTACCAGCTAAATGTGTCCTCTTCTGGAAAAGAGGGAGAATCACCAGCTCTTTTCTGTGGAGCCTGATCCCAGGGAAGGGTGGTGAAGTGAGCTCTGTAAGTTCCCAATTAGCAAAGTGAGTGATGAATAAAGAGACGTGAGCTTTGATGACAGAGATGATACTACTATTCACTTGTCCTGTCAAGTATGACTTCATACTCAGTGATCAATACCTGGGCGTCCTCAGGGATTGAGATTATAGGAAAATGCACAGCCCGGGCCCAGACCTCCTCTGTGAGCTCGTGACACTGCACTTAGATATCTCAAGGGTACCTCCAACTCCACCTGTAAAGAGCTGACTTCACGGTGCTCCTCCAATAGCCGTCCTGCCCAAGGCCCCTGGTCTGGGGGCAAGATCTCCCTGCCTCTCCCAGCTCAGGCCCATCACTCACAGTTGTGACTGGACCCCTCTTTCAGGGCCCAGATATCCTCAGTCACCAAGTCCCACCACCCACAACTGACCTACCATGTACTCACTGGCACTCACTCAGCACTGACTCTGTGCTGCGGACCACACTGCACACTGTGCACACGTTATCTCACTGGATTTCCACAGCAGTCCTGGGAAGTCGGTACATCATTGCTTCAATTGATTAGGTAAATTGTTTCACTTCCTTGAGTGCGTCATCCAAAGTTTCACGGCTACTGAGCCACAAACCTGGGACTGAATATCACTTGAAAACTGAACACTGCTACACCTCACAGCCACCGTACTCTGTCTCATCACATCATCTCCTGCCGAGCCTTCTAAATGTTTCTAAGCATTCTACAAGACAAAAGTGACCTACGAGAGCACCCCACTCCCCTACATAAAATCTGTCAATACGGTCCACTGCCCTTAGGAGAATGCCCCACTGGGCCTGAGCATAGCCCAACGGCCCGGCATCTGCGTTCCCTGCTCAGCCACGCCACCTCACCCACCACGTAGTTCTACATGTGCCGTGTGCAGACAGGGATGCTGATTCTGTTCAACCCGGGGCTCGTCTCACTCAAACAATGATCACCCTCTTCAGTGGTCACCCTCTTCAATGCTGACTCTCAGAAAAATGTTTTCTCAGGATGAATCAATATCTTTTTCTTTACAACTTTCCATCATTGATAATGAGCTCCCCACAAAAGAGAGAAGACTTAATCCTCAGTCTCCTTATCTGTAAAGTGCGAAGAACAAGGAACTATGAGAGTTTTTAAGAGAAATAATTTTCATGTGAGGCTGCGGGACAATTCCCAACATACAGTAAGCACTCAATATGTGCTTTCTTAATATTAATAAAAATAGATTCCATTCTAGCAACCTTCAATCACTGCTTTATGGCTTTGTCCATAAGACCACCAACAAACTTTTGGGCGAACCGCTTTGAGCAGATCAGCATAAGCGTACTGGGAGAGGTAAACGCTGACTCCATTTACAGCTGCAGCCAACCAGCACTACGGGGTGGGGGCAGTTTGCTCAAACTCTTACATGTTGCTTGAGCATTTAGTTGTAGCTATTGAATAAAGACAGGTATTATTTAGTCAAAGCTCCTGAAACATAAATCTTCAAAGATTGATGCAAATTAGGTTTCAAGTACAACACACACACTAGAAATTATTTGAAAATTTTACTCTTAGATCCTCTGCACATCAAAAGGGCATGTTCTTAATGTATCTGACTAAATACACTGAAAGGATTATTTAAAAGTAATTAAGATGAACCATCCTGAATAACCTCAGTATCATCTGCACAAAGCCCCACCCAAGGGTCTCATTTCTCATGTCCACATAGGTGTTCAGGCAGCTTAACCTAGGTCTTGGTTTCTTATAACACAGGGATGGGAAGAATTGTGGATAGATTTATGTAGCAAATACAAACCTAGGGTATTTGCTGTGAAGGAATCCTAGAAATAAATAAATTGATATATAGTCCCACCCTTAGGAAGCTCAGCCTTTCCATTTACAACAGCATTAAAAATAAAATGAGAGATACATTTAACAAAATTTTACAAGATTTGTACATTGAAAATTTTGAAGTATCACCAAAAAATATTTAAAAGATCTACATATATGGAAGGCATCCCATGTTCATGGAATGGTATACAATATTGTCAAAAATGTTAAGACTCCTCAAAGTGATCTACAAATTTAATGGAATCTCTATCAATATTCCAGCTGACTTCTTTCTAAAAATTGAAAAATTGTTCCCAAAATTCATATGGAAATGCAAGGTGCCCAGGTCAGCCAAAACTATCTTGAAAAAGAAGAGCAAATTTGGAGGACTCACTCAAAGGTTACTACAAATCTATAGTACTCAAGTCATTATGGTACTGGCATAAGTTTGGAAGCATAAATCAATGAGACTCAATAAAAAATCCAGGGGGAATACTTACATTTACAGTCAGTTTTCCACAAATTTGCCAACAACACTCCATTGAAAGAATAGTCTATTCAACAGATGGTGCAGAGACACCTGGGTATCTGCAGGCAAAAGAATGAATCTGGAATCTGGACCCCTGTATTTTATATAACAAATAAATATTAATTCAAAATGGATCACAGACAGAAACGTAAAAACTAAATGTATAAATTTTCTAAAAGAAGACATAGTATAAATCTTTGTGGTCGTAGTATAGGCTATGGCTTCCTGGATACAATACCAAGGGCACAAGTAATTAAAAAAAAAAAGCAGATAAAATTGACTTCATCAAAATTAAAACCATTTGTTACAAAGGACATAATCAAGAAAGTGAAATGAAAGAGGAAGGGGGTAGCTCAAGTGATAGAGTGCGTTCTAGACAAAAATAAGAACAAAGAAAAAAATCTAATTACCTCCCCTATAAAGAAATTGTTTTAATGTTTAAAAAAATTACAGTGAAACGACAGTCTGCAGAATAGGAGAAAAATTTTGCAAAGCATATATCTAATAATAGGCTAGTATCCGGGATATAAAACAAATGCTTACAACTGAGCAATACAAAGAAAATCGACCCAATTTTTAAATTTGCCAAGGATTTAAATAGATACACAATTGGCCAATAAGCATATGAAAAGATGCTCAGCATCAATAGCGAAATCTAAATCAAAATGAGATCTCATTTTACACACACTAGGATGGTTATAATCAAATCTTGGACAATAACAAGTGTCGGTCAGGAGGCAGAGAAATGGGAACCCTCAATACACAGCCGTTGGAAAGCGGCAATGGTGCAGCTTCTTTGGAAAAGCCTGGTGTTTCCTCAAAAGATTAGAGTTATAAGGCTCAGCAATTCCACTCCTACATATAGAGTCATCCCTCAGTATCCTCGGGGGGTTGCTTTCAGGAACACCCCAATCTGGATACCATAATCCAAGGATGTTCGAGTCCCTTTACAATCAGCCATCTGGATCCATGAAGAGGAAACTACAGAAGTGGCGGGCCAACTGTACAGCCAACAGAATGAAAACATATTCTCGCAAAATCTTTCACATCAATATTCATAGCAGTATCATTCAGAGTAGCCAAAAGTTACTAACAATATCCATCCATCAATGAACGGATAAACAAAATTACCAAGAATAGTCCGACAAATTTTGGTCATTGAATCTTTGCCAAAGGAGGTGAGAACATACAATTGAGTAAAGGCAGCCTCTTCAGCAAATGGTGTAGGGAAAACTGAACAGCTGCATGTAAATCAATGAAATTAGACTACTCCCTCACAGCATACACAAATATGAATTCAAAATGGATAAAGACTTAAACATGTAGACAAGAGACTATAAAACTTTTAGAAGAAAACATAGGCAAACATGTGACATATATCTCAGCAAAGTTTTCCTAGAGCAGTCTACTCAAGCAATAGAAATACAAGCAAAAATATACAAGTGGGATCTAATTAAACATACAAGCTTTTGCACAGCTAAGGAAACAGTAAGCAAAACTAAAAGACAACCTATGGAATGGGAGAAAATATTTGCAATAAATGAAACTGACAAGGGCTTAATTTCCAGAATATGTAAATAGCTTTTATACTTAATAAGAAAGAAAAACAAACAATTCAATTCAAAAATGGGCAGAAGTCCTAAAGAAACATTTCTCCAATGAGACATACATATGGCCAATAGGTACATGAAAAAATGTTCAAAATCATTATCAGCGAAATGCAAAACAAAAGTGCAATCAAGTACCAACTCTCACCAGTCAGAATAGCCATCATTCCGAAGTTCACAGAGAATAAATACTGGAGAGGCTGCGGAGAATTGGGAACCCTCCTACACTGTGGTGGGAATGCAGTTTGGTGGAGCCATTGTGGAAAAATGTATAGAGGTTCCTCAAAAGACAAAAAATTGACCTCCCATATAACCCAGCAATCCCACTCCTGGGCATATATCCAAAAGGATCTGTAATTCAAAAAGACACCTTCACCCCAATGTTCATAGCAGCACTGTTTACAATAGCAAGACATGGAAACAACCTAAATGTCCAGTGACAGATGACTGGATAAAGAGGTTGCAGTATATTTGTCCAATAGACTACTATTCACCGATAAAATAATAATAAAATAATGCCATTTGCAGCAACAAGAATGGACCTAGAGAATGTCATTCTAAGTGAAGTAAGCCAGAAAGAGAAAGAAAATTACCATATGAGATCGCTCACATGTGGAATCTAAAACAAAACAAAACAAAACAAAACAAAACAAAAAAACCAAAGAAACAATAAGATAAACTTATCTACAGGACAGAAACAGACACAGAGACACAGGAACCAAACTATGGTTACCAGAGGGGAGAGGGTGTGGGAAGGAATAAATTGGGAGTTCAAGATTTGCAGATGCTGAGTATGTATACAATAAACAGCAAGTTTACACTGTATAGCACAGGAGAATATATTTAATATCTTGTAGTAACTTATGTTCAAAAAGAATATGAAAATGAATACACGAATATTCCTATTTAACTGAAGTGTTATGCTGTACAGAAGAAACTGACACATTATAAACTGGCTAGACTTCAATGAAAACATTTTTAAATAGACCAAAAATGAAAAAAAAGAAAAAGGATATTATCAAACAAAAAGAATAAAGTACTGATTCAGGCTGCAATATGGATGAACCTTGAAACTTTATACTAAAATAAGCCAGACACAAAAGGCCAAATAGTGCCCTTTAAGGTGAACTGTATCTAAGCATTTATTGTACTACTCCTGTAAATTTTCCGTAGGTTTGGATTCTATCAATATCAAAATAAAATGTATTATTCATTAAAAACATAAAACACTTCCTCACAGGAGGGCTTTAATTGTTAAATGCAGAAATGCATGTAAAGCTTTGGAACAACATTTTGCACGTCCACAGACAGTCAGTATTGTCACTGCCACTCAGAGGGTGGTGCCAGCGCTGATGAGAGCTGCCTCCACTCGCTCCCCTGCAGACAGTTGTGAGGGCTTGAGCTCTGACAGGCAGGGTTTGCGTGAACCTGGGTCAGACACATCCACGTCCCAGACTCTGCGTTACCCAAATTTCTTATACAAACTGCAAAATGAAATGTAAACACGCTAGAGGGATGTATCATACAACACAGGGAATACAGCCAATATTTTTCAGTAACTGTAAATGTAGCATCTATTGTACAGCTGAAACATATATCATATATTAAATCAGCTATATAATTATAAATATTTAAAAACTATTTTAAAAATTTTATCACTGTAATAGCCAATTCGGTTTTTAAATAACTACTAAACAGCTTAGAATGTATAAAACCATTTAAGTGTGCTGTTTGTTTACATATTATTTACTTAGAGCCTCCTGCTAAAAGAGAAATTAATCAAATATTTTCAACACAGCTTAACAACCATAACAACAAAAAGGCAAAACTGAGTGAAGAGAAAATGGAGATTCAATGCTTTAATGATACCAGGGGGAGATAAAGTCATAAAAATGGATTCCATGAAGTCAGGGCAAGTGTTATAGGCCGACTAGAAATTCACCTGTAAAATTCTTGGCAGCTAAAGAAAAAAGAAAAAGATGATAGGGCTGGTGGTAGAGCATGTGCTTAGCGTGCACGGGGTCCTGGGTTTAAGCCCCAGGGCCTCCACTAACAGATAAATACACCTAATTACCTACCACCCCAAAAGAGCCCCAAAGAAAAGAAAGAGAAATTCTTTTCCAAAAAACCTTGATATTAAATTTGGATTAAATACTTAAAGAAGAAAAATAGGAAAGATAAGTGACACAGTGAAGGAAAAGCCCAGCTGGGCTAACAAGCTAAGTCACATATCCAAGTGTGATAAGTGTCGGTTTACTGACCTAAGTTTTGCTGGGCTAACTCGTAAATCCAAGGTCAACAATTGTCAGTAACGTGATCTGTTCCAAATTGATAAGCTTCAGTGCACTGATTCCTTGCTTTTTCTTGTTTGAGCCTTATTGGCTAAGAGCCCCATACTTGTAATTAAGCCTATAAAACCTCATGTGCAGGTCTTGGAGGTGCTCAGACCTTCAGAACAGAAGCCGCTCTGAGCCCGCTGGCGTTGTAAATCTCAGTACTCCAACCCTCCGAGTGGTGCTTGTGTCTTGGCTGGTCTGTTTTTTCCACAACAACACAAGCGATAATGCCCGTGACATAAATCTGCGGTGGCTGCTGGCAGGTCCCCATGTCTCACGTGGGAAAATCTGAAACATCCTTCTCACCACTCAGAGTCATCATAAGCCAACCCCACACCTCCAACTGTTAAATGCAGGAGAACAGGCAGGGCCCGGACTTTGCCCTCTCTGTGTCATCACAGTGAGACAGGATGGAAGGGGGCAGAGAACAGCCATTCAAGGAAGGCCACAGCAATTAACAACAAAATGGTGAAGGATTCAACCCCCCAATAGGCCTTGAGGCTCAGGATGAAGAGATTTAACTTCTAGCAGAGCTTGAGCTTCATTAAACACCCATTGTAATAGTAACATTGTGAATAACCCGGCCCCAGGCACCAGGGCAATTGCAAGGCTAGCCACAAAAGGTCACAGGGTGGGAAATGGCTTACTCACTGGGAATCCCGGCCCCTTGCCCTAAGGCTGGTCCTTCTACTTATTAGCATATGAAGCCACCAAGCCCAAGAAAATGAGCAACACAGCGCCACCTCGCGGGCACCCATCTCTCTCCCTCTTTGGAGAAGGCCCACACTCAGTCTGTGGAGTGTGTACACACTTTTAATCTGAGCATCAAACCCCCACACGTCGTGACGTTTCTCTTGCATTTCAATGTATCTCTCTGAATAAATCTACCTTTACTCAACACTGGCTTGCTCTTGAATACTTAACTGCATGAAGCCAAGGAACAAAATCTGGTTGGGCACATCCCAGGGCCTCAATCAAAGCCTGGGACACAGCCCTTCTCATGCCCTACTTTTTTTTCTTGTATCAAAAGGACTGGGTTGTGAAGGGAGCTCTCAGGCCCCAGCTAAGGGACAGAAGCAGCCAACAGGGCTCCAATTGGCGGGAAGCCTCTCCCCCAGCAGGGGACTTGGGGGTCGGCCCGGTTCTCTGTGTTTGTTGTGATGACACCCTAGCCAGAGAGCGTTCTCCTAGGCCTGTCCTCACAAAACCCTTCTCTCCAAAATACAAGCATATCATGTCACAATCCTTTTGTTCAACCAGGAAATGTTCAACCCACTTTTTCCCTCCCCAGTAAAGTACCCAACTGTCCTCCCTCCCATCCCACCACTTCTTTCTTTGTGAGAATTCTGCACTCTCCAAACACCATCCTGAACGCAGGTGCCTTGCTAGCTGGACCCGAGATGCTTCATTCTCACACACCCTGTGTCCTTTCACTTTCCCCTTTCTACCTTAAAAAAGCCTTTCCTGAGTCACCCACTCCTCTGATTTGACTTTCACAAAATACTGAGGTTGCAGTCACTTTGTAAATACCTCCCAGGTTTTGGCTGGGTTTCCTTCCCAAGATCTTCATTAAGGAGCTGCATGAAGAAGTTTAAAGAGGCTAGTCTTACATCTGAGCGGAGGAGCCTGCATAAAATTAAAATGGCTTTGAAGAGAGAGTTAACCAGGAACAGAGAGGTCGCAGGTCGTTGTCAACAGTGTCATGAGGCAAAATGTTCTTCAAACGCTCAGAGTGGTTTCTGAACGCGGAGTTGGCAGGGAGGAGATGCCAGGAAGTGAGTGGGGTGAGGGACACAGGGTAAGCTCCCCCAGCTGGGGAAGAATTGGATTTTTTTCTAGCTTTCAAAACAATTTCTTACTACCTTTTTCTCTTATTGTCACATACCATTTCCTACGAATTAAGAATATCAATATCAGTCATTTGGGCCGCTTCGGAGAAGCTACACGATGCCATTCACATGGCTGGGATATGACAGCCACACCAGTCTAGGTGGAAAGACCAGTGGGGTATTTCCAAGGAAATCACGGGCATGCAGCAAACTCCCCATTTTCAATTACCTCATCTCAAAAGTGGGGCCAATAAAACTACCAAGCAAAGTGCGTGATGATTATGGCCAACATGTGTTTACTAGGTAATTGCCCGTGACAGCTGCAGCTGAATGGGGAGTGATTATGATTAACAAGGCCCTGTCTACCTGGCCACATGCGCCCTGCCTTCCTGCCTTGGTGCAGCAGCAGAACTTGTTTAGCTGAGATGAACGCCCCCAGAGCAGCCCTGACGGGAAAACCCCCAGCTCTGCACGGCAAGGCCTGTTTCTTTCCTTCTCAGAGTTGATCACAGTTTGCAGTCGTCTGTTTTTATGTTAATCCCTTTTCTAACTGCCTCTCCTCCGGAGTTTTTGCTCAAACAGCGCAGGGCAAGGTGTTTCTTGTGACCTGCCGGATATTCTGGGCTGGGAGACAGCTGAACCCACATCTGGCTCTGGTGCTGAACGGAGAGGGCAGAAGGTCCAGGGACCCATGCTGAACTGAGGCCCCTGCACCCAAAATTATGGTCTGACTTTGGACAAATACTACAGTGTTTTTACCCTGAGATTCCTCATCAGTCCATGAAAATAACTGCCCATGGCACGTAGAGTTTCAAGGATTAAAGGAAATCACCAAATTCACAACCTAGCCAAGGGGCTGCCAGTGCGTCCTCAAAAGACAAATGCTGCCTTTCGGCTCTGACACACGCCAAGCGTGGCGGCCGCACACAGTAAACACTGCTAAGTGCCAGTTTGTTAAGTGCTTCATGTGTGCTATAATACTCTTTAGAATTTACAACAATCCCAGGAAGAAACGAATATTATCACGCCCATTTCACATATTCACCAACAGGTTAAGAGAGGTTACATTCTAGTCCAAGGCCCTATGTTGGTGAAAGGGCGATTTAAACCGGAATCTGGGCCCAGGCCTTGGCTCCAACTCTCTCCCATCCACCTGACCACTTGCCTATGAATTCCACCTGTCCAACACACAAGTTTGCAGCCGGCCAGCTCTTAAATGCAATGTGTGCCAACGTTTCTCAATGTTGGTTAATTACCATAAACTGTTCTCAGAAACCACTACAGAAAAGAAAGGTGGACTTAAGGAATTCTGCATTGCGTTCTCCTGTAATGTGCAGAAACCCTTCCCTACACCACTAAATCCTTTTGTATGCTTCCTCCATGTTTATGTATGCACACGGCTTACTAAAGTAGAAGGTACCTGCAGTAATTCCATCTCGGTTGCTTTCCAAGTTTGCAGATTATCCATAATCAGCCTGTGAACGAAAATACCACAATGTGAATGAAAATACTGCAACCATGTCAGTAAACAAAGAATGCTGAAACCAACTCATTAGCGGCTGCCACCACCCCCAACGAGGACAGGCCTGCAGCCCAGCCTCTCAGCCACTCACAATGGTGCCCTCTGGGCAGACTCAGAATAAGAAAGGACAGGATACTTGCCCTAGATAGCTAGGTGCTCGTCTAAAGTATGAATTCAGTGAGTCCAAAATATTTGCTTCCTCCCATACATAGAAAAGCACTAAAGTCCTGAACTTGAGATACCTGGCTTTCTTTAGATAACAAGCAATCTTTTATTGTTCCAACAACCTGGTCTTTGTTGTAAAGCCCCTATATATACTAGCTCCTCCGCAACCCATTTGGAGTAGTCCCTCAGAGAGATCTGACAGGCTGTCATCCCGTCTCGAGTCCTCCCACCAAATAAAACATAACTCTTAACTTTTAGGCTGCACATGTATTTCAGTCAACAGTTTTGGACACCATGAAGGGACCCACGGCAGACTTCTCTCCACCTGGACTCTCCGAGTAACTGAAGCCTTGGTACCAGCAGTGGCCCTTTGTGCCCATCAGCCTCCTCGGGGAGTCCAGATGAATTTGGGTGAGTCTCTCCTGTTTCTCAGATCTCACATACTGGCTGATGATCCTGAGTTTCATCTGGCGGTGTATCCAGGTACACGGCCCTCCAGTTGAAAGAAACTGGGGTGAATTACCCACCCAGTGGAGACATACTGGGTGGGCCCTGGTTGTACAATAATGGGAAAAACCCACCTTGAGGAGACATCCGAAGTGGGGTTTTGGAAACATATGAGGAAAATACTCACCAAGTGGAGACATCCCGAGTGGGTCCAAGTTGAAAGACACTGGGTTCAGGACTGAGTGGTCAGGTAAGAGCCTGGTCTAATGTTTTCCTCAATTTGGTTACATCCATTGAATTTTTCAGGATAAAAGTAAAACTCTTATGAAGAACATTTCAACTCCAAAAATGAGGCCCTCCTCCTGGCTGGTAACAGCTTTCTCGGGTGACAGAGAACCTTGCAGGAGTGGTATATGCAAAGACTTCATGCCATTAGAGTTGTCCCTGTGGGAAATCTTACTAGCAAATTTATTCTGAGAACCCGACCTTACAATGGGGAATAGAACATTCAAAAAGAAAAAAAAAAGAAGAACAGAAAAGTAATTAAAAGAAATGACAGATTGCCAGGCTCCAACTGTTACCCCAGCCAGGTTTATATACGTACAAAACTTACAACATTAATTGGGAATTAGAAAAAATAAAAACTCACTCTGAATGTACCTAACCAGGCCCGATAAAAACATTTTTCGCAATTCTGAACTTATAAAAACAAAATCCCCTTTAGGGGGAACTTGGATTTCTCTTCCTGTGTCCTTGAAATGTAAATGTTGTATCTTTCTCTGGGTGTTTTAAGTGTGTGTATGTATGTGTATATATGTGTACTTTTTTTTTAAAGGAAACCTTGGACTCTGCCATACAAAACGTAGAAGTATATTGTACATATGGTGGCCACGCAAATAAATTGGATTCTAAGCAATTCTTTGTACCAATATTCAGATATTTTACCATCTTAAACTTTGTTGCATCAGCCTGGACCACAAAGGCCTTTAGCTTTTGGAGAGTAAACCTTTGAAATTTATTTAGGCAACACCCCACTCTCATGTGGAAGGGCCTCTTCAACTGATTTTAAAACAATCACTACATATATATATTCTATATATATAGAAAAAAATATATATATATAAAAATATTTATATATATATTATATATATATAAATTGATGGCCATATGATGATCCTTTAATTTGGAAAAACTTTTCAATTTGTGAAAGTTGAAATGAGATCTCATTATAAACAGCTGTTTTATTGGTACCTATTAAATCAAGTTTAAAGGTAGAAAATTATATCTAATGGTTAACCTAAGAACTTAGTTAAAAAAATAAACCTGGTTTGAAAAGCTACATTTATGTTTTTCCTTTCCGATAAATGGTTCTAGAGATGCTAATAAAAACTTAGAATAATTAATGTTAATTAGTTTGAATAACTGGAAAAAGGATCGTAAAAATTTTGAAAAAAAAAAAGAACAGGGCTTATCCCAAATGGATAAATATTTTTATATGGTTACTTTGAATGAGGTAAATAAATTGCATATTTTTGGATTTAGATACAAAGTTTTGATACTACACTATTTAAAGCTAAAAAAAAAAGGGACAAAGAGATCAACTATTGCCCCCAACATTAAAGTTTAAACAAGTCCGTTTTATTTACCACAGTTTAAAATATATGTATATATAGACTGACATACTTGATCAATGATTGGGACAACAGACCAATTAATCAAATTAAAAATTGAGAAGGGCCTAAGCTCTTTGGCTGAAACTTGGGCATCCTAGAGACTGTTCTATAAAATTAGATACAATGCACAAAAAAAACAATGCTTCTGGCACTCCTTCTAGAAATAAGAATTATTGATTAAACCTAATAAATATAAAAATCAAAGGTATAAGATTTAATAAAATTGAGATAAATTTTGTAAAATTGGTATATTTAAACGGTCTTTATATAAAACTTTTGCTTAATTATGTTGTGGGATAGATATATTTCAATGGAAATATGCCTCCCCTTCTTGGTATTATAAGGCTGGGCACATACCTGTCCCTCAGAAAATATTAATTGAACAAAGTAAAGGAAACCAGTAGAGTTACATGAGCCATTCAATATAACATAAAACTGAAATCTAATATTCAGTGGCTAATAAAAAATATAATAAATGTTTTAACCTGGGTTTAACTTATAACTCAAGGAAAAGAGACCTTACTAAATGCCTTATGCAAGCTTTGGAAGACATGATAAAGTAAACCTTAAAGTTTTAAAACATGGAATTCTTCATTTACTGCTCTTCTCACTGATACTAAAATGCCAATTAAGGAGATAAAATTGGGTATGGGTGACAGCAGTTCTCTGGGGACCTGGACGCGTGTGTCTTTGTCTTGCAGATCAGAAATATAAATACAACAAACAGTGACCTAGGATTGAGCCTAATTAGCTCAACAAAATAAAACTTAAGGCCAAGAAACTTTTGGCATTTGAGAACTCAGAACTCTGACGGGTCCTTCAGACTTTGTGAAGCAATCTTAACTGTCTATTTCATAAATAGTAAGCCTTAGTGATTTGAGCCAGCAAATTCAGCTTACTCCAACTATTATTACACCTATCTTATAAGTAAGTTTAATAGTTAAGCTATGAGATCTCTTGCTTTTGTCTGTTTATAAGCCTGTGTACACATTATAGATGTGAGATATTTCTACTGCTAAAAAAGAAAAATCAAAGTCAAAGAGCTCTGCTTAATTGATGTAAAAAATAAGAGCTTAAAAATTAAGTATTTTTAAAATAAAAACTGAACAAATTCACTTTCAGCATCACGTGAAATGGAAAATATTCAATATTAAGGTAATATTTAATATTGTTTAGTTTAAGTATGTTCTAATTAATATAGACATCTTTAAAGTCATCAATATTAAGTATAATAACTTTACTGTAACTAGGTTAAATGAAAGTCAAATAAGATCCTGTTATATCTGTTGCAGATTTGTCAAAAAAAAAATAACAGTAATGGGGTGTGGTAAAATTTTAAGGAAATTAAATGCAAATGAGATGAGAGTTTTGGGTAAATTTTTAAAATATATCATTAAAATGTATGCTTAAGATAATCTGTAAATGTTTGGTATCTTTAAATTCTAGATTTGTGCTAAATTAAGTTAAATGATAGGATTTTATTAAATAGCTATGCCATTTTCAGATAAAATAAAATTGAAAGATGAATTACTTAACATTTAACTTCCTCTTACAGTGAAACTAAAGGTGTTTAGAAATATTAATAAATGGTTGGTGCCACCCTGAAATAGTCTCTATTAGTAAGGGAATGATCTCAGTTTCCTACCAAAGTAATGTAAATGTGTAAAGGAAGACATAACAATGGAATTATATTTTGTTAATGAAACATAGTGAATTTCTCCTGAAGCTGGTTATTTCTGAATGGAAGAGAAAATAAGGGACACACTAATATGAGTATAGAAATCTGTGGAAGGCTTGTGGAAGAGGAAACCTGAGGAAAGAGTTTTGTACGTGGTTAGAATTGGCTAAGTTTAGAATCAAATTGGGCAAAGTAAATGAATCTTAGAAGTAAGCTGGTACAAGAATAGATTTGGTTTTCTCTCTGTTAAGAGGAAAAATTTTTCTTAAAATGTTAATCCACCTTCAATAACAGATTGTAAAACTTCTTATACCACTTAGCTGGTATGTTCTGCCTTTACCTTTGACGTATTTTCTTGTTAATGAATAAGTACTACTTTACAGTGATCTATATGTTTATCTGACCAAGTGTTCTGAAGTCTTTAAAAAGATCCCCAAGTATCAATTTCTAATTAAAGTTCTTTTAATCTCCAGTTAAGTTTGGGATGCTACAGAGGGCCCCTGAAACATCCCAAGGAGAGATTTTGAACTAGTAAGTTTCATTTGCCATGTTAAATATCATGGTATTGTCAAATGAATCATAAATCTTCTAAGGTTATATTGAATGAGAAAATATTATTAATATAAATACTGTAGAAATTATATGGACTCCCTAAAATTCAGGTATATCTGAAATGTTAAAAGTGATATTTCTGGGTATAGTGACGAGGTTTCTTTATTGTGTAACGGTGTTTAACCATGCTTTTAAATCTTTTGTCATATATAGACAGCTAATTGTTTTCTTCTCATGATTTTGAAAATGCTTGCTCTTCATGGAGATTTACTGATTTCTAATAAATTTCAAACTATAGCACTGAACTAAACAGGGTAAGAAATTTTTAATATGCAATGAAAACTATGATTAAAAGGATTACTTTTGTGGGACTGAGTAAACTGATGAATATGGTTACAGTTTTTGATTTTGTTTGAAATACTACTGGTTTTAACCTGTTTCCCATTCATAAAGAAACTCTTCCTCTTAGGCTAGTTATGAATCACAGAAATTTGATAAATTATACCTATGTAAGCAGACTTGAAACAGTTATCTTTTCTCTCTATATGATCCCTCAAGAGACTAAAAACTCTTAGGTCCCCAGTGGCTCTATGAGACAAATGAGGAAGATCATCTCCTAACAGATATAGGAATCTCAAGTTATTTTAAGGATTTTAAAGAGGAAAGAATTTACCTAAATCTGTAAGGCAGAAATCCATGACAAGCACTTGACATGGCTTTCCTGGCCTTAGCAAATCTTATTAACATTCTACCCTGAGACACCGTATTAAAACTTCCAACACAGCCAATTTTAAAAACCCTATATGATCAAATAATCAGACTTTACATGTAAAGAAATTAATCTTGATTTAGCTGTATTTGAGAAAAATGAGTGTAACTTTAGAGAGAGAAAAAGACTTTATTTTAGTGAATATTAAATTCTAGTTCTGTTAATCGAGGTCTATATTTACTAAGACACTTCCCAAATCATTCCTTGCTGTTATGTCACATTGCTGTACAGTTTAATTGAATTATGAAAAGGATACACTAGGTTTGTTTCTGAAGCTCAGTAATCTATCCTTGGGTTAAGTTCCAATGCCTCATGACCTGCAGCCAGGGGATTATACACACTGGAACAGGCATGACTTAAAGAACTGTCTCCAACCTAAACGGAAGGACACTTTTTCAGGTACTCTTAACTAGACCATACACACCAAAGCTGAAGGAAACGGACTTTCGGATTCATTTCCTATCAGAAACAGCCCCTGCAGTGCACTGGCCTATAGAGCACTGCTCACCTTAAAACAATGCCCAAATGGAGAAAAAGCTACCAGGCCAGGATCAGTAGGAGACGAGATCTGAGGTAGAAAGCTGACCCAAGACACCAGACCAAGTTTGTATAACAATTACTTTGACAATTTCTCCTAAGTTTGTTTATGAACTACTCCAATTGTTAAGTTTATGGTAAATTACCTATCTATAGTACTTCTGTGTTACCTTGGTGGGTTTCCTTACTCCAGCGCTCCAACTAGATAGCCCTCAGAAACGTTATTTTAAAAGAAATTATAGTTATGTTTAGGCAACTGTTGATCTTACAAGGTGAGAGACCTCATCTGGCCAATTAATACCTGCTCTGACCCTGACCATAAATATGAAATTTCTCATAAGAGCACTCAAACTCAATCAGAAATACAAGCAAAATTTTAACCCAAAAATATAGCTTCTAGACTATTAAATTCTTACTCGTGACTTCATTAACGTTACTAGCTGTATTACTTATATACTGTCTATTTTATAAAATTGTTGTCTCTTACATTTCCCAATGTGTAACTAGGCCTACAAGATTGATGATGGCTAAACATCTTGAAGAAATAGATAAAATTTATAACCCTGCATAAAATAACAGTAATAGTGTGATTCTGGGTATGGGAATTAGCAAAGAAGGGTAAACATTTCCTGGATCAGAAGAGACTAGTAAGACAGGCGATCCAGAGAACTTTTAGTATCAACAGGGCCTGATAAAAAACCTAACACCTTGAATGGCAGCTCAGAAAATTCTTCACCTGTAGTAGGAATGAGCCATCCTAGCACCGTGGGACAAAATTCGTCATGAAATGTCTCTCAAAATATTGGTCGAATTTAGGAAAAAGGGGGAGCACTGTGAATGAAAATACTACAATGTGAATGAAAGTACTACAACAATGTCAGTAAACAAAGAATGCTGAAACCAAGTCATCAGCGGCTGCTGTCAACCCGCAGCGAGGACACGCCTGCAGCCCAGCCTCTCAACAACTCACAGTGGTGCCCTCTGAGTGGACTCAGAATAAGGAAGGACAGGATAATGTCCCTAGACAGCTAGGTGCTTGCCAAAGAAATGAATTCAATGACCCATATGTTTGCTTCATCCCATACATAGAAAAGCACTAAATACTTGAACTTGAGATATCTGGCTTTCTTTAGATAACAAGCAATCTTTTATTGTTCGAAGTACCTGGTCTTTGTTGTAAAGCTACTATTTATCCTAGCTCCTCCCATACCTCTTGGAGCATTCCCCCAGAGTGATCTGAGGGGCTGCCTTCCAGGCTCGAGCCCTCCCGCCAAATAAAACATAACTATTAAATTTTAGTCTGAAAGATTATTTCAATGAACTGCCAGAATAGACACAACTCAGCAATTCTGTAATGGAACGCACTGAATCAAGAACCAAACGCGTGTTCTAGTCCAGAAAAACTACGGTTCCCTCTTTCTTCCTGTCATTATACAATCCCACCAGAACTCATTACTTTGCTGTCTGCTCCTCTGGCAACCAAACTCAGAGAAGAGTCAACTCAACAGAGCGCCCTGCTGGGAAGAACCCCCCGCAGCAGCACGGCGGGCTGCCTGCCTCCCGCACGCTCTGCTGACCCCTAGTGTCCTCCGTGGAGACCAGGCCAACAGAATTGCTCCAACAGCTGCAAAGCCCCACACATTAAATAAAAACATTTTATTTTATGCTATGTTATGTATATACTCATTTCGGAAAACAGCCTTGCCAGAAGCCCAAATCTTCAACATTAATCTGCAAAGTCAAATCAGGTCCCCAAGGGAAAACAAGTCTTAAGACGATGCTAAGGCCTCCAATGTCCTCTCCACGACCGTCAACAAAACTGACTGCAGGTCTGCAGATGCAGGCGGTTACATGTCCATTTTTAAAGCACCCCCCCTGCCCTCAGGTGCTATAATGTCCCTCTACGCCCTCCCATCTCAGGGTAAGAGCAGCCGCAGCAGAACCTTGCAGGGCAGCACTGACGGGACTAGACAAAAGGATCATAGCTAAACTAAGCCTCTGATGACATGAGCTTGTCACTCTATCACTTTACAGATGAAGATATATATATAGAGATGTGGGGTGACGGTGATATTGCTCAAAGTCACACAGCTAATAATTGGCAAAGTCTATAACTCTGCTCCTCCCTCTGGCGTGATGCCCCAGCTGGGAGGCCTACAGATTTATCTCCTGCCTGCCTGACCAGTCCTTCCCTGTCACTCATAACCCACCACAGTGTCTGATCCTAGCCTGACTTTTCGGCACCTTTTCCCTCCAGTCTGGCAGGAAGAAGGCTGCTCGGGCCACTGTATGACTTCCGGCTTCCCAAAACCTCTGTGCTCAGGCTGGTCTTGCCTGTGCATCCGGCCTCCTGCTCAGAGTCTCTTCCTCCCCTGCAGGGGGACGTTTCCACTCTCTGCAGGGACACCCCCTCAGGGAAGCCCTCTTCTCGCCCACAGCAGGGCAGGTGTCCCACGCCACATCCCGAGCTGCCCCATTAGGACTGCGGGTGCCCAGGTCTGCTAGTCAGACCAGCAGCCTCAGACCCAGGGATTATGCCCGGGCCACCATTCAAACCTACTGCCCGCCTCACAGCCCCCAGCCAGCAGGTCACCTAGAAGTCACAGCAAGTGCCCCACCCAATCAGAAGCCTCTTCATTTGCCAGCACCGCTGATGACTGGTCTCCAAACTTTGGTCAGTTTTGCAAAAAACAGCACCTTCTACTGTGAACCGGGGGTTTTCGCTTCTGCTCCCCATCCTTACTGGAAACATCGAGGGAAACCAAAAGTCCTTTTCTCAACACTTTTCTAATGACATCCTCCCACCCACAATATTCACATGCTCAAGAGATTTGCGTCCACGTGATTTTGTTTCCCTTACGCTAAGTGGCTCAAAGCACTGCAGGATTTTTTCTTTTTTGAGGGTATTTGTACTCAGTTTATCGGCTTTAATCTGTTTTTGTCTCTCTCTTCAGTATCCCTAGCAGTTACCTATTCTTACTCCCTTCAGCAGCCTCCCTCCCAACATCTAGTCTAGGAAATCAGCTGTGATGAGGGGGCCTGGGGCAGTCACAGAAGATGCAACTAAGGCACAGAGAGGCTACATAATTTGCCCAAGAAAATCAGCTTCAACCCCCAACAGTGTGTGTCACTTCCCTCTGTTTAACACTTATGATAAGCAAGGTAACTTTTTGTAGATTATGGTTATAAACAGATGAGGTATCAAAATAAATATAAGGACACACATCAACTCTAAGATGTTCATTAAATCCACTATTTTGTTTCTATTTATCTTATTTCTATTAAAAAATAATTAAGAACCTCTGCAGTCAATATAGCAAAATGTTACTGGGTTTTAATCCAAAATATAGAAATGTTAAGTGTGTCATTACTCATCCTTATTTGTATGTTCACAAGACAAAATGATTTGAAGGTCTCTCTCCCCTCCCCCTACTCACTACTGGCTCTCACCTGAGATCCCAGACCACACATCTAACAACCTTTCACTTTACCCACAGCTGAACTCATCAGTTTTCCCCCAGAAATCCCTCTGCAGTTTTCCCTCCTCAGAGCACAGCAGGACCATCATTTACCTCATTAATCCACCCAGAAACCTGGGTCTTACTCCATCCTACCTTCAGACACAGCATTCATTCTTTCCTTTTTACCATCTAAACATGCCTTCAATCTGTTCGCTTTTACCCACTGACCATCCCACCGCTGTAGTGGAAGCCACCAACACTGCCCACCTGGACTCACGAGTCTCCCAAGTGGCCCCACAGCCACTCTCCCCTACTTGACACAAATGGGATTGTGTCACTCCCGCGCTTTTTGGTGTCTTTCCAAACCCACTCTTCTTAGAAGAAACTCCAATTTCTTTACCTGGTGAAGGTCTTTGCTATGAAACTGTCAGCTCAGGGAGGGCAGGACACACCCTCTTCCCTCGGACCCACCCTCTGGCAGAGCATCAGCTTGGGAGGACCTGCTGAGCTACACCTGCCTGTATTCTAAACCTGGTTTTGAGTTCTTAGCAAACTGCTTCACTTATCCATACAAATCCAAGGTAGATTAGAAAGATTTTAGATGTTGAGCTAGACTATTGATTTGAGGATTTTGCACTAGCAACCTGCAAGGACATGTTCTAATGATTCTGTCTTCTTAAAACCACACCCAGATTTAGGTAATATTTGTGGAATATCTTCCAAGTAAAGGGAATGTACTTTTACAAACTTTATGTTTTATAACATGAACATCCCGGACAGGGTCACAAATGGAACAGCCTCACAAGTGACGGAAGACAGGTGAGAGGCATACAGAAACAGGTCACAAACATGGTAAGAAAAAAGTTGTTTCTCCAACCCCCGAAAAAATTCCTCCAAGAACCGAAAACTCTGAATTTTGAAAGTAAAATTCTATCATATAAAGACATGAAATAAATAATCCTCTTCATCAGGGTTTCAAGATCTGACTGAAGAATTTTTAGCATGCCATACTGAATCCTAGCACAGAAAAATCAGAAGGACTAGTGGTGAGTATTTTCCAGGGAAACGGCAGTAATTCCTCTACTTGTAAGGGGACACACACTCACTTGACGAAGGTGATTGTAAACCACATTCTGGAGAAATTCAAAAGATTCTGTCACCACTTCAAGATGGTGATGACATGGTAGGACGGCTTGGATGCATGCTTCTAACTGACTCACCGGCATTCTTGCACTGCAGGGGGAAAAGGAGGCCCCCATTCAACAGCAGAGATGTTCCTGTCATGTCTCCCAGGCCGTGCCTCGGGGAGTCAGTGCCCTGTAGCAGCCTGGCACCAGGCGAGGACCCGCAGCCTGGCCCACCCAAGCAGGAGGGGCACTGTGTTTGAGAAATCCCATCTCCGATGGGAGCAACAGGGGCTGGTGTGGTTGTGTGAACATATAAATGCTCATTGAAATACACCTGCATACATTCAAGTGATACAATTAACAGTAGCAGGCTATTAAACAAAATTTCAATTGTCAGTGTTAATTTTACCATTCCTTTCCTCTTGTCCCCTGCACTCTGAGACAGGCTTAGGCTCTCTCACACCTGCAGCTGTGATGCAATATTTGTGAAGTTATTTTAGTTTGCTGCAAGTGTCTTCACTCCCCGTGTCGCTGTGACTGTCGTCTCTTAACACAGTCAGATGTCTTCCTAGATCTCTCCATGAGTTCCTTGTTCCTGCTTCTCAGATGCTGAGATAAAGAACCGGTGAAGGCACATGACTAGAAAAGGCACTGTGGACTTGACCAAAGTCCTCAGTGACCCCCTAGATGAGTGCCTCTCACGCCTTACCTTCGATTCTCAAGGTTCTGCCCAGGGTGACATCCAGACCGGGAGAGAGTCTTGGGCCCAATTAATGCCTGTGTGGTTTGGGTGCGGGGACAGGTGCAGGAGCTGGTTCCGGAGCCGGGCCCCTCCCCACCTATGTTCCTCTCTCTCCCGAGGGCCCGCTCCCAGGTCCCCAGGCTCCCTGATCTTCTGTCTTTCTCATCTACTCTACTCCCAGCCCTTTTCCTCTTCCTTTTTTCCCTGATTATCCCCAGCTGGAGTGATTTTTCCATCACAGTATCTGAAAAAATTTCCTGCAGCTGAAAAAGAGGTCTCCAGAGGGCAATGCCCATATGCTGGTACCTGAAGAGAGCCCCTGGCTAGGGGGACCCTCACCAACACTCATCGGGCATCAGACATGTTGCAGGATAGGCCACCCCCAAGAAGAGTTTGCTGTGACCCCAAGGCACGCACAGAATCCCTGCTCATAAAACTGTAGTTGGCCCACATATCCGTAATTAAGTAACAAAAACAAAAAAATTGCTCATGTTTCTTACTAAAATTATTTATGAGGTGGAAAAAGAAGTTGTAATACAAAAGAACAAATTTGACTCCATGTTAGATATGTTCGTTTGGCTTTAGACCTGTACCCTGTTTTCTAGGCTCAGACTTGCTATCTCTGAACCTTTTGTAAAAGATAGTTGCCTTTAGCCTGAAATATCCAGGGGAGCCTATTCTCCGGGCTCTGATCTTTAAGGATGTTAGCTCTTCTACACTTACGTAGAGATGAAAAGTTGCAAAATAGAGAATAACCTATTTTTTTTTAGAGGTAATACGGGGACACCATGATTTGACCCACATGGACAGCTGCAAGATCAAAGGATTTCAAGGACAAACAATTGGTACAGCAAGAAGTTTGCAACAACCGACCACAACCCCGCTGCTTTTTACTATAAAATGAGACTGAATTCTGACTTGGGGAAGAGAGTTCTCCTGGATATCAGTATGCCATTTTCTGGGTCTGCCAGCTTTTCAAATAAAGTCACTATTCCTAACTCCAACATCTTAACTCCCGATTTATTGGCCTGTCATGCAGCAAGCAGAACGAGTTTGGACTTGGTAACAAAATGACTGCATTGGAGGTAGTATGTCTCCATTGTTTCCTCATTTCCAGTATGTCACACCCTATCAATTTTACATGCTGTTTAACAACACGACCAAAAAACCTATTATACGGAATTGATTCCACGGAAATAAAATTATTTCTACTCCTTCAAAACTAATTTTTTCTATTTTATTTTGTTGCTTATTGAAAAGAAAATAAAAGACAAATCATTTTATTTCACATATTTTTATAGCTACATATTTAAATACTGATAAGGTTTAAATTACAATAAAAATTGTTCATATATTAGTATAAAGATATATACACAATCAATGCAGACTAGGAAATGAGTGGATATTTACTAAAAATCCACTGCACATCCAGTCTTTTACAAGCATATTCTGGAATATAAGCTCTATTATCCAGGGGTCCCCCACCCCCATTCTCACTGCCGAGTCCCTTAGTAATCAACTACCAAATCACCAGCATAGAACCACACGATCACTATTTCAGGTATAAATGAGGGAATTACCTCATTCAATTCTAAACGAGAAACCTTAAAATACATACAGAACTTATTTACAGATAAAGAAAATTGGACACAAAAAAGAACAGTTTCTCCCCCACGTCACAAAGATAATAACTGGTAAAGGCAAGATTTGAGCTCATCTGCCTGATTCTAAAAACTAAGGTGGAAAACCCTTCGACTGGAGAGGTCCAGCAGCACAGCCTATCACCCTATCTTTGTTCAGATCTAGCTTTAGACAGCCTAAGACAGCACCTCATTCCTATGGAACTCGAGGGCAAATGATAACAATAAGGATTTTATATTCAGTAGTTTCTTAGTTCTCATTTATTTAAAGTGTCAGCAGGTCAGCAGAAAACTCTGGGAAATATGAGTGGGTCCAGAGCTTTTTGTTGATAACAAACTCATTCTATCAGGACAGAGTGACCTTCCCATGAGAGGTCTCATGGACATAAACTAAAGGCAGCTGAGCAATAAAAAGTAACATGACCCTGGAACTAAAGCAAGAAGGAACCCTGCCATCCCCTGCCCAGTTGCCTCTTCAACTACGTGGACAAGATGGCAGAAGACCCAAATTCTTGTCAAAGTTACACCATCATGGATACTCACCCATAAATAGTTACGACTCCATGCTCTCTTAAGCACTTTCCAACTCAAATATGATGACACCAATATCTCACCAGAATCTCTATGTCTCCACTTTCTCTCTTCTATTAGGAGACTATATCTATGGCGACAAAGCAGAAATCCAATTAAAAACACCATGCACGAAGCCTGGTGAAAGTCTGCGTAAGAGACTTTGTCCTCATGCTCAGTGAATGAAAACTCAGAAAAAGTAGTCCTTCTCCCTCTGCAAGTGGAATGTAGCCTGATTGTGTGTGTGTGTGTGTGTGTGTGTGTGTGTGTAAATCAAATACAATCAAGTCTGGGATGTGTACAGGTTTTTTTTTTTAATGTCACTGTCATTTCATGGGGATGAGCCAACATTTAAAGTAATTTGAATCTAGTGTTCTGAGAGTCTCATTCTCTTTTGGTGGAGGAGGGGAACGGGGAAAGGAAAAAAGGAAAGAGGTAAATGAAGCAAAGGAGTAAGAATATTGCTAGGGAAAGGCAAGACGTTAATTTTGTTCCTACTTGCATCACACAAAAATTAGGGGCTGGCTTCCCCCATGTCTTGTCAAGCACTAACTTGCAGAAGAAGAGGCGACAGCCCATTTCTCACTGAGATTGTGACTGTACGTGGCATCTTATAGAAACAAATTATTTACCCTGATCAAACACTTTAGCAGCAGGCGGTAATTCTCCTATTTTGAGAGACAAGAAAACAGGAATTGAAAGAGGGTATATAACTTGACAAAAGTCAGAGGACCAGTAAACTAAAGAGGATGAATTCATACTCAGATCTGAATGCAGAGTCTGAACTTCCCACTCCCAGGGCTCGAAAATCCTTAACACACAGGCTCCCCAGCTCCCCTGCATTGTTTCCAGCACCAAGCATTTCCCATGGCGATGGTCTCCAGTTCTCAGACACAGCACATTTTGCAGCCAATAACCTCCATTCGACCTTGATCATCTACCAGCCTCGCCCACCAGGCTTCACCATACATGCAGGAATGCTGGCTTTCAAGTGCATACAAAACCACGCCTGGTCTGACCTGGGATCTTCCGTGGCTTTTCCAGCGAAAAGACAGCCATAAAACTGCTCACAGTTTGTACATGAGCCCCACTACCTCGCTCCATCTGTTTCCCCACCTATACTACTTAGCTAAGACCATTTTGAGAATCTTGGAAACAAATTTTTAAAAACAGAAAAGAAAGGATTCTGTAACAATTACTTAATATTTGCAATTTTAAAGTACAAGTTACAAAGTGAGTATTTACAAACCGATTCTGCCTTCCTATGTGTCAGTTTTAACATTTACAAAATATAATAGCAAAAAATTCTCACTTACAAAATTAACAAAAACATCAACAATAATCTGGAATACACCCAAAAACAATGCCCATGTTGTACATGGAGAAAGTACAGGACTGTACTGCGGGGTAAAGAAAGATGTGTGAATTTAGAGACATCAACATATTTTGTGGAGGAAAGCAGTTTTGTAAAGATGTACGTTCTCCTAAAGATAATTCAAAACTTACTAAAATATCCTATGATAACCCTTATCCTTTTTTTTTAGCTTGAAAAAAGTATTTTAGAATTCTTCAGGAATAATAAAGTCATAATACTAGCCAAGAAAATTAGGGATGGAAGAAAGAATTGAAAAAAATCACACTGTCAGATATTAAATAAATTTTTACAATATGTGAGATATAAAACTGGAGTAAGAAAGTAAGATTGACAGAAATAAACCATGACCTCAAAAAGAGACTGTAGTATGCATAAGTATTTTTTACAGGTGGGATTTCAAATCAAAGAGCAAAGTATGAATTCAATAATTGTCTTGGGACAATCAGAGAATCACCTGGAAAAAGCAAATTCTATTCCAGTCATAATGACCACAAGAAAAATTACAGATATTGATGTAAATATTAGAAAGTATTTCTAAGAATACTATCAAGGATAAAACCAAAAAGAAGACATTTACTAGCTTAAGATTATTTTGGGCCACAACAGAAATAAACCTACTGAACAAAATGAAAGGCAAGAAATGACAAGGAAAATCTCTGTGATACATGTTGATGAAGACAAGTGGTTAATGTTGATAACATACAAAGAGCTGTCACAAAGCAACCAGAAGCTCCCTCACTTAAATGTTTGCAAAGGACAAAAGGGATCATTCACTTTTTAAAAGTCAGAAGGCTAATGAGTGAAAAATGCTCAATACTTCACTGGTCATCAAATGCAAACTAAATCAATGAAAAAGCACTTTGGCTCACCATATTGCCAAACATTTTTCAAACATATTCTAGCTAGTGTCCATCTGTGGGAGAAAAAACTGTGTGAGATCTTTTTAGAGGATGACATGTCAATGGATATGTAAACTCTGAAAAACGTGTGTACACACAGACACAACTCCACTTTTAGGAATCGTTTCGTTTAGAAAAAAATCAGTTCAAAAGATGTACTCATCAGAGCATTTACACAGCACTGTATACAATGGTGGGAAGAAAAGCTGAAGTGAAATCATATCCAGCAATAGAGAATTGGTTACATAAGTTATTTTACATCTTTTCATTCCCCACTGGAGAAGGAATTTCTAGAGTCACTTGAAAGAAGCCTGTGATGTATGTAATTGTCACATCCAGGGACTAAATTTTCAGAATCCTTAACTAAACGAATACTCATACAATATCACAGGAATGTTTGTACGAGAATGGTGCCAGTCAAACATACTTTCTGACAGTGGAAATTGGAGAAACCTTAAGTGTCCACCATCAAGAAAATCATGTGGCAAATAAAGGCGAGCTGTGGGCACTAAGGGGCCGGCGTTTCGGCGTGGCCCAAGGCCTTGTCCACAGCACTCTCCCACCAAAGTTGTCCTTGCAGAAGAGACCAAACCTGTACATCAGGAGACCCCTCTATCTGAAAGGACCGGGTGAGTCTGGAGTGGGAGGACGTTTATGATATACACCTGAGTGAATAAACCGAGCTTCAGAAAACATATAGTATGGCTTTATTTTTCAATAAAGTATATATACACACACATATACATAGATTTCTCATATACGTGTCTGTATGTATGTGTATATATATATGACATTGGCATAAAGGTCATGAAATATATACTCCACATTGTCAGCAGTTTTTACTCTCAGGAAAAAAGGGGAAGTGATGTAGGGGCCTTTCGGTACAACCACATTTCTCTTTTCAGTATATCAGTTAAGTATACTTGGAATTTAAAAGTTTATTTAGTCCGAAGTAAAATGGACGATGCCTCCACAAGACAGAATGCTATACTTGTCATTAAAAATCATGCCAGGGGAGATAGAATATTGTAGAAAAACGTGTAATAAGCCGAATGGAAAATGGAGGTCTCCACATAGTAATCAGGCATAGAGTGCTCGCTGGTTTTTATGACAGAGTTATTACACATTGATGAAAAGAACAGAAAATAGATGTTACACTGTTAATTATTATCTCTGAGTAGTGGGACCATGATAGACACTTTTGCCCCTTTTTTCAGACTTTTATATTAAATACACATTATTTTTCATCTGAAAAAAGCATTTTTAGATGTCTAGTAAAACACATTGATAAACATGCACGAGTACTTACGGAAACAAATAACTAGGAGACACCACAGCAGCGTCACACAATGTAGAACGGGCGATCCTGAATAACACCACACAGTTACATAAGGACCCACAAAGTAAGAGCACCTGCTGTAACAGGGCGTGGCCCCCTTCTAGTTGTCAGTTGTGTCTTCAGGGCTGAGGCAGTTCTGAGCACGGCCAGTGTCAGTGCTGGTATCTGGATGGATGCCACTGGAGGTGAGGGCACCTTCAAGCCGAGAGGAAGAACAGAAATCATCCTCTGCTTTTCCTGTCTTGTTTCTTTGTTACTTTAAAAGAGAGGCTTAAATAAGATAAAGAATCTTCCCTACTGAAATTTCAGTAATGAAACAGTTTTTAAACTGTCTTTTCAACAAAGCATCATATTTATTAAATGTTAATTAACTCAGTTAATTAACTATCTGTTGAAACCCATTAAAGAACATGAAATGCACTATGTAAAACCACCGCGCCTGCAGTGACTAGCTCAGCTGTCTTGACGGCAGTGCAGGCATCCCCCATCATCCCGTGGCCCTGAGCTCCTGATGCTGGTAAGAGAGCACGCTGCCTCCTCAGATGGAGAGAAACGGTGAAAGCATTTTCTGAAATCTACAGCACTGACAAAACATAACTGACAAATCCCAGGCTCCTTGGAGGCTGTCATTTTCTGCTTCTGGCCAACACCCGTCAATGAGCAGAACCACCCCATTCCTGAGCCATGGGACTCACGTGGGAAGCAGTTTTGGAAAAATTTCCAGGTATAGAATGTAACCAACTATACATAGAACTCTCACAAAAGAAAAGATGCAATACTCTGGTATTGGAACACAGTCAAAATATTCTCCTAAGCCTTAGTAGATGGAAAGGCTGGGCTTCTCCTCAGCCACTTATTAATTTCACAGCCAGTGAGCGTCTCCCACAAACCCTGTTTCCCTGTGTCTGCTGGGAGGCTGAGGCACACTGCTGCTGTCGATCTTATAAGTCACAGGGCAGAGGCGAGTGTCTCATGCCTGCAACCCTCACACAGGCTCGCCTCCTAGCCTCACTGTCTGAACTTGGCCACATTATTTCACCTGTTTATTTTGGTATCTGTTTTTCTGTAAGCTGCCTGAAATGTGTTTTGGAACAAGTCAGAAGAATCAGTGGGTAGGTAAATGGACTGAAGGAAAGGTCAACAGAAAGAAGAAAGGAAAAGGGAACAAAGAAAATTTCCTATGCAAAACCCTCTTCTAGTCAGGGAAGGAAACCACCATGGAGAATTGTGAAGAGGCAGGTAGCTTAGGACTGTTTCCTGGATTCCATGAAAAGTCACACCAAGAGATGAGAGGGTAGAATTATAAATAATAAAAGAAAAATAGCATGCATGGTTGAAAAATATACCTACAATATGTACTTTATAATGAATAGATTAAAATCAGCAGGGCCCAATAACACAATCATTGGGTATTCACAGAAATGAGAATCCCATCTCCAAACCACAAGGCATCCCTTTGGAGCAGAGAGTCAACACGGGACGGTCACAAAGCCGTCACCACAAAAGCTATGCTATCCTGTACTTACGAGGAACGAGCAGGTGTGCTCGGGCTGCCAACGCGCGTTATTTATCACACACAGCACCTCTACGGGGGTGGGGGGGACGCCTAGCGAGCCCCATCTCTGCAGGACAGAAAACAAGTCCGTGAGAGGCTAAGCCGACCTACCAGTTCTCCATCTCACAGGACTGGTCAATTCAGAGCAGGACTAGAACTCGGACCCACATTTGTATCCACAGTACTACCGTACATTATGTCCTTTTTGTGTGTATAATACATTTGTTTCTGGCATGAAAGGATATGTAATAAATGTTCGGTTGTTTTGTCTATCTCATTAGCTCACAATCATTATATTTTTGAACTGCACTCTTTTCCCCTGGAGAAAGAATGGAAAGAGCACGTGTCAGAATGAGTTTGGGCTCCGTTCTTTATCTGTTACCTCATCTCATCCAAGTCCCCAACCTTGGAGAAGGAGCAAGTATTCTCTTCATTTTAAAGAGAGGGCTCCAGTGATGGTGACTTACTCAACTCGAAAATGAAGGCTGGGGAAAGGCACATGCAGCAACCAGAGCAGTATCATCTGTAGGAAGGCAAAAAGAGCTCAGGGGAGGGCTCAGGGGGTCAGGTTTATTTAATTTCATTCGATAAAAGAATACCAAATTCTAAAAATACTAGCATGCAATGTATTTGCTCTTTCTTGATATCTAAATATTTCCACAGCCCATATGTAACATTATCGTGAACTAGTGAAAGGAAGAGTCCTCAGGCAGGGAAAATCAATGCCACAGGCAGGCTGAAACCCAGGCAGGAGGAAAGGAAGATAAAGGGCATAGATAAGAAGAGGGGAAATTTTGGGAAAAAGACATTATCACAAGGACTCTCAAGCATCATCCAACAATCATATAATCATTCATTCAAGAGAGAGTTACTGACATCCTATTTTGTGCAAGATTTTACAGACGGCAAAGAAAGACCGCAGCGTCCATGGTGGCAGCAAGTGGTGGGACAATAATACAATTCTGATCCCGGTACCTTGCACACTTGTACTCAGTATAAAGGTAAAAAAATAAAGTAAAATAATACTATGTAAACTCTATGCATTTTTGAAACAAAATTAAAGAAGACCTAAATACCTGGACAGACACACCACACACATTCATGGATCAAATGACAGAGCTCTTGGCATGGCAGTGCTCCCCAGAACGATCCGTATACTCAACGTGGTCTCGATCACAATCCCAGTGGGCTCCTCTGCAGTAAATGACTAGCTGCTGCTACAATTCATATGGGAATTCGAGGGTCTCAGTAACAAAACAAGAACAATGTGAGAGGACTTGTAATTTTCAATTTCAAACCTTACAACTGTAACTCCAGGTGAGATTAGAGGCCATTTTTAAGTTATTACTGTGTTTATCCTTATTTTCTAAATTCTGTACCATGAATATACCTGTTAGAATAAGAAAAATAAAAAGTAAGATATATTTTAAAACATGCACAACAATTGATTCATTGGGAAAAAAATTATTTTAACTATAAAGAGGTAAATAAATATCAAGTGAAAAAGGACTACTTAAAAACTAGTGTGCATATACAATTTTCATAATTTGAAAACTGAAAAGCACAAACACATCAAGTTTCTAGGGAGACCAGTGAAACATACTAATAGTTATTTTCAAAAATTCTAATTGAACAATGAAATCTCAAGAAAGGCAAAATCCTAATTGGCAGCCAACTGCAAACACATGGAGAGCAAAGGCCTAGAAATCACAGCTCCTTTAACTCTGCTACTAACTCAATAGGAGAGGAAATTCCTCACTGAGGGGACAGTGGAATCCCATGCATAAGACAGGATACACAGTACAAACTGCTGTATTAGGGGAGTGTATTTCTTAGGAGAATTCTAAAGTTACAACATTGCTTAAAAACTATAAAAACACTGTCAGACAGATTAAAACACACAATCATATATATTATATACAAACATATGAAGCCTTCTCTCATGTTGCATAGAAATACAAACATATTTGTTCATTTATAGGCACTGATTAAATTATCCCAGTTGGAATATTTCAACTAAAACAAATAATCAATACTACACTCCTCTTGTCAAATCTACTTGATAAGTTATTCTGCTATATAACCACAAATTGTCTAAGATAGATCTAAAATTATTGAAAAAGATCTTTGTATGGTTCCTTGAATTCTTCTCAAAATTCCAAGCTTAATTTTAAAATAGATCTGAGCAGTATTTCTATATTATCTATTCCCTTATAAAATAAACAACACAGTCTATTGTCAAAATTCTGTCCTTACAATGATTCACGAGCACCGTATCCTCACAAAATTGCTGGACTGAAATGCACTATCCAGACACTGTGACCGAACCAATGAAACACAAGGAAGACAGTGACCCTATTCTGGAGGGCTTATAATCTGTGTCAACACCGGGGTTTTTATTTGATTGGTTTGATTGGGTAGCAAAATAAAATCAATCAAATACTTCCTTCTTTGAGCATTCTGTAAGTCATGACTGTTTTTAGTGTCATGAGCAGGAAAGACTTAAGCATGACTTGATTAGATCAACTAGCAACAATCATCACTGGAGAGTGAATAATAAAGAAGTTAACTGATAGCAATGCTTCTGCCTACATGAGACCTAAAATAAACCTACACTGGTTTCCGAAACGAAAATGAGGAGATGAGGTCCCCAATGAGAAAAGAAACTAACAAGAAATCAAAAAAGGAAAGACGTTTTCATTCACGATTCCAGGCAGTAGTGGAGCATGGTGGTGAAGAGCACAGTTGCTGGGGACAAACATGAGGGTCTGAACTCCCACAGCACTGGGTAGCTGTGACACTGATATTTCAGTGAAATTTTCTGCATCTCAGTCTTCTATCCATAGACTGGGGAGAACAACCACACCCATCTCCTAGAACGGTCCTACGAATTAAGTCATTTTAGATATACAAGTTTAAATGAAATAATTCAGATTTTAAATAATACCCCAAAAGCACAAGGAACAAAGAAAACAGAGATAAATTGGAGTTCATCAAAATTTAGAACTTTGCTTCAAAGGGCACCATCCAGAAAGTGAAAAAACAACACACAGGAGAAAACTTTTTCAAATCATTTATCTGATTAGGAATTTGTATCTCCAAATGTAAGGAAAAAAAAAAACTCCTACAACTCAACACTAAAAAGGCAACTCAATTCAAATGTGAATAAAGGATCTGAAAAGGTATTTTTCAAGGAAAATATACAAATGTTCAATAAGCACAATGAAACGATATTCAATATCATTAGCTGTAAAGGAAATGAAGTCAAAACCACTAGGAGAAACCGCTTCACACTCACTACAATAGGTTATAATAAAAAAAAGAATAACAAGCACCAATGAGGACACAGAGGAAGCGGAATGCGCAGCCCTTGCTGGTGAGGACGTAACACAGCGTGGCCACTTTGGAAAACAGCCTGGCAGGTCCTCAGAGAGTTGAACATTTGGTTTCTGAATGAACCAGAATTCTGATGTCTGGGCACACACGTAAGAGAACTGAAAACAAATGTCCACATAAAAACTCCTAAAGGAATGTTAACGGCAACACTACTCATCACAGCCAAAAAGCAGCAACAACCCAAATGCCTATCACGTGATGAATGGGTAAACAGTGGGGCCCAGCCATACAGTGGAATACTATTCAGGAATAGCGAAGCATAGAGCACTGACCCAGGCCACAACCTGGACAAACATTGAAAACGCTACTCAGTGTGAAAGAAGTCAGTCACAATAGACGGCTCCACTTACAAGAAGTGACTCGATTTACATGAAATGTCCAGCTCAGGCAAACCCACAGAGAGAAAAGTGGCTCCTTGGGGCTGGGGGAGGATGGGAAGATGGGAATGACTGCTTATGCATATGGGGCTTCCTGTTGGGGGGATGAAAATGTTCTAAGATTGAATGGGATGCACAATTCTGGGCATAGAGTAAAAACCGCTGTACATTTTAACGGGTGAATTGTATTAAAACTGTTAAGAAAAAAAGCACCTCTGGCCAGTACCTTCCATAGTAAATGCAAATTGCTAACTTTTGTTAGAGGAAGAAGAAACTGTCCTCAGCATGATAGCAGGAGATCAGCAAATGTGAGCTAACCGGAGTTGGACAAGAGCATTTCACTTGAAACAGTAGCTGAGTGTACATGAAATATTCAGAAATACGAAAATCAGTTTGACATTACGAAGAAACATTCTGCTTCAAATGCAGATCAAGTATTGGGCAAGCCCAGCAGCTACAAAAGTACAGAGAAGAAACTTGGTTCTTAAAACAAGCACCAGAGCCATCAAGGAAATCGTGGTGAGGAAAGCAGGCGGCAGAAAATCTGGAACAGTTTGCTACAAATAATTTCTCCACTGAAAATTTAAAAATAAAATGAAACTGATGAAATTCTCTGTTGACCTCACGTGAATGGGCTTCCTCTGGTGCTAGACTCTTCTGTAACCCCGATTGAAAGACTCAGGAAAATCAGCATGGCTCCTGGGAGTCCCCAAAGGACTGCCCATCAGCACGCTGACCACCATCAAATCTGCCAGCGTTGTATTACAGAGAAGAGACCAACTTCTGAAAGGCACAGGAAATGTTGAAAAGGGAAGAAAAGGCTGCAGTCAGTCCTGGGACAGAGGCCCTCTGAGCAGAGGCCAGAAGGCTGAAGGTGAACTGCAGTGGCCCTGGGGCAGGAAGGGACCACGAGGGAACAGATCTCAATTCTCTTCTCTGTCTTCATCTGGTAGGAGAGATAAAGCCTGCATCGTTCTCACCTGGAACTGTGGGTTCTGGCTGGCAGAAGTCTTACCGATATGGAATGATTATTCAAGACTCTGTGGAAAAAGTCAAGAAATCGAGAGGGAGTAGGGAGTCAACTCCAAGAGACTCTCAAATGCTCCCATATTTATTGTGTATAATCAAAGGAAAATTCATTAGCAGTTTTGTGATAGTAAGGAGGAACTTCGGGAAAGACAGGGTGAGGCAGAGATTGTAGAATACACAATGAGTACAAAGGATTAGTTTAATTTTAAGGAAGTAATGGGGTGAAGGGAACAAGATACATTTTTAGATATGTGAATTACAAAGCAGACCACCAGACCAGCCAGGTCCTTGTTTTGGGGATAATTGACTTTCTAACAGCACACAAGCCCAGCGTTTATAGCTGAGGGCCTCGGTCCTTGCTTTGCAACCAGCAGAGTGCTATCTAAAACCTCAGCTATTCAAACAAAGCATTGTCTCTGCTTTTTAAGGCAAGGAGACTGCAGTGAGGATGCACAGGTACTTGCTTACTAAGCAGTTTCTAAGCATACTTTTCTCTTCTTAAAGTTCACAGGCGGCTGGGGTGTGTTACAATTTGTTAACGCAATCATGGGCTCTCACATGGAACCATTATGGAGGACAGCCTAGGATGACAAATCCTGGCTGTCAGTCTTTTTCTGCCAGCTGCAGCCACTCTAGCAGGGACTAGACACATCCGTGAATAACGATCCTACATAACCACCGACACACTTAACTCCTGGTGCTTGAAACTTAATAGTAGCTCTACACAACTTACCGAAGAAAAGTTTCAGAAATAAAAGTTATTATAATCCCATTATATCTCATCATATTACTGATTTTTCTGATGGCTCTAAGCTGTTTCTACTTAGTAAAGCACCTAATTCTGCAGGTGAATTCAGTAATTCCCATTGGGCAAATCTAGCCAGCTTGGGCTCGCTAACTCCTATTAGTCAAATTCCGATAAACGTAATTGATTTCTTTGTTTATCAATTTCAGCCGGGAGGAGAGGAAGTGTCACTCTCTTCCTCAGCCCACCCTCAAATCTTTTCTCATCAACTCAGGCCTCCTGAAAACATAACAAAGAATTTTTTTCCCTTCTACTCTTTCCACAAACCCAACAGGAAACATTAGCTTGGAGAAATAATTAAACACAAATGTTAAAACAAAAATCTATAAACCTGAAGCAACCCCATCTCCGAATCATGATACACAATGACATGAGAGTAAGTGTGTCAGGCACAAAGCATGCGGGAGCCTGACCACCTGATTTTTTTCTTCAAAGGAAGGAAGGTTTTCGTATTTTTTATTATAATTCTTTGTCATTGCTTCTGATTATGCCAAAAAGTAGTTTATGAAATAATTATGCACTGCAATAACAGACATTTATTGTATAAATTAAAGAAGGCATTCAGAGGGGTAGGAAAACCCACCTCTGTAAAAAATGCAAAATTTCTTCCCTTGTTAAGAACACGTATACAAAATACAACAGAGAATTCAAATTCTTGTGGAGAAGAGCAAAAGTCACAGAACCAAAGCAAAGTCATTATAATGAGTCAATTCAAAATTCACTGGACAAACATGCTCAATGCATTCAAATAATATTAAAGGCACACTGCTAACCATTCACTTAATGATCTGCAGGCTACAGGAAGAATTTCCCTCTATAACAGACAAAAGAAATCAATAGGTTGCCCCAACAAACAAGGACCAAATAACAATCAGGTTTTTAACAGTTCTGATAAATCAGCATGTTCTAAAGATCAAAATCCAGAAATTTTAAACATTCATTCAAACCACAATGAAACAAGCCCTTAAAAAAAAGCCATAGAAACTAAGCACATAGATCATGTACATAGATCAATGAGAATTTCTTGTGCTGCTGGAAGAAAGAACAGGCAATAGCCTTTTACTTGAAAAATAAAACTACTTTTAAAGATAACTGCTAAAACACATTTCATCATTCATGTTGCCTTGAAAAATCTGAGGCACTTGTATCTGATCAGAAAAGCAATTCTGAGTAATACTAGGTTACAATTCAGTACCAATTTGCTTTAGAAGAAAAGAGAAATGAAAAGCTACTGTTTCTCATATCCTGCACAAAGTGTGTAGTGCCTCCTTGACTCTTTCTCCTCCCATTTTCTAAGCTCATTCTCCCCAAACATTCTGAAACAAGTATGAGAAGCTCTTATTCCCAATAATATGCCAAATGACAAACAATATCAATTTATTTGTGTATATATATGCCTAAACTTTGAACTGGAGGAGAAAGGTATCCGAAGCCTATATGGAACTTATTTCTACCTTCCTGAAATCACACACACAAACGTTCACACAGACACAGACACTTACCCCTGGATTACTGGGCACTTCACAAGCTTAGTACTTACAACTTCTAGAAGATAACTTTTTAGTTAGTTTAAAATACAAAACTGTCAGCTTTTGAAAGACTTGATCATCTGCTAAACCATCCAAATGCCAAAGAGACCCAACTAGCCTTCTCTGTAGAATGTAATTTCCCTTGATGGCAAAACAGACCCTAAGAATTACTGGATCAAAGATTCGTGTTTATCACTACCTATGATCGTTTTTAAGCACATTAACAGATTCAGAAATTATTTCTCAACAACAATTATTCTTATTAAAATAGCATACATGTTCAATTGTCTATACCGAGACTAGGTACCTTGATGGTGTTTAAGAGCTATTTTGTTTATTGCAATAGTTATTTTCAAGTGCAGACAAGGAGGGTGTGTATTACTCAGTTGTAAAACACCTGCTTAGCATGCACAATGTCCTGGCTTCATTCTGCATTACCTCCAAAAAATAAATAAAAATAAGTGCATATTTAAAAATAATAAAGTTATAAAAAAATGCAGACTAAAAACCACTGCAATCTATGGGCTACAATTATACAAAAAAAGTGTTTGTATCAAATATTGACTATATGCCAATCACAGAGACAACCACATATCACACCTGACCACCATCACGTGTGATTCTCAGCAACCCTACTAAGTAGACACGGATGAGGAACCCGGCTCCGCGGATGAGGAGATGGAGCTCGGAGGAGCCGGGGACGCTGACCGTCCTGCTCCCCGTGACGCCGCGTCAGCCCAGGGCAAGCGCTGACAGAGCTGCACTGAGGGGACACCCAGCTGCACGGAAGTTTGGGGCACTGGGGGGCCCCAGAAAACACTAAAAATTGTTCAGTGGAAAACCAGCTCAAATATATTACACTGTGCCGCATCCTTTAAAAAGGGAAAATGACTGAGACCTTTTTGATGCCTCCGTGTCCTTTCTGCCATCATCAATTATTTGCCCTCTCAGCATCACAAGTGATGAACTGGACCCCATATGAAGTGCACTCAGATAGAAGAGCTTTTAAAGTTATTTTATGAAGTTTGTAAGACTCTGTCTATGCCTCACACAGGCGGTCATCCAGCACTTCTCACCTGTGTGGACGTAAGACCTGAAATCACTCCTTTCTGCTTTTTAAAATCCCTTCATCTACTCCAGACTTTTCAACAGCAAAGAAGCAGCTCAACCACAGACAGTGGACAGCTTTTCACCAAACGGACTCGAACATCCCATCAGACAACCTGGAAGCCCTTTTCTTCTATTAAACCCACTTCTAGGTACTTCATCATTTTCTGATTGGTGGACTTGGCCTCTGACTGGCTTACTCAGAGAGCACCCAGCCTCACATCCGGGGGTGGGAGAGGACCCCACTGTTGGGGGAAATCAGTGCGGTTGGTGAAAATCCTCCAGCCAGGTCTGCTCGAGTTGAAGTGACACACGTTCTCAGAAATTATACCGTCAGCACCCCTGGGCTCCAATGGACTGATTTCACATTAACCAAACTCATCACACACTGATGAAAGAAAACCAGAAACTTAAATTACTAATGTAACAGAAGATGTGAAACTATGAACCAGACTGAAATATCAGAGTTCAACCATGAGTACATTTTCTCCTCCACCGCCCAATCACGGGCAGGCAGTCACATGGCAAACATGGACAGAAGCAGAGCAGGAAGGGATTCTAGATTAACTCAATGGACTAGATTTCTGTTATAAGAACTGATGTACTGCCTGGAAAACAATTAACGCTAATCACAGTGCACTTTCCGTGGACAGTGGCCAAGATACGACTATGAGCACCTGTGTAACTCTCCTTTCCCTGTCCTTTCTGGGCTAACTTATGCACAGGGGTACATAGATTCAGGGATACAGATAACGCTAAACACCCAAAGCCCATCTCTGGTAGCCTCAAAACAAGACAGCCAGGGTTTGAATACCAGCTCTGCCACTTACTAGTTCTGTGACTTTGGCCAACTTACTTACCCTCTGTATGCCTCAATTTTCACATTGTAAACCTGGGACAACAATCAAATCTTCCTTACTCGCTTGTTGAGAAGATTGAAGGATTCATTTCTGTAAAACTCTCAGAAAAGAATGTGGCACACTTTTGGTGCTCAACAAATGTTAAATTAATATCAAAGTGATTTACCAGTCTCACTTCTAATCATTTATGTGTTTCCTGGTTAGTCTAAGTCACAAAGAAAATCCTTATTTCTACTTTTATAAACTCTTGGGGAGCACCTTTTTCTTCTATCTCACCACCTGTTAAAACCGTGTGAGGGGATGCCTCCTAACCACTCCTCTGGGCTATGGAGAGTGCTTCTCCCTTCACACCCCTGGCCCCTGGCCCACAGCTAGCCTTCATCACAGTAACAGAGTGAGGTGTGAGTCTGGGAAGACAAGCAGAGCATTTGAAACCCTTCCTTTCCCTCCAGTGTTTGTTACCATTGGGAAGCACCCGGGATGCTCAGTTCCATGGCAGTAAAGCCCTGTGCATGAAGGGGCAGGTCCTCTCAAGGGAAGGCTCGCTGTGGCCCAGAGATATCTGGGACAGCGTGAGTCTCTAATTCTGGGACACAGTGTCATGACATGCATTTCCCACAGCCCTGAAGTTCATGGAGAATGTGGCTTCATCAGTAACAAAGAAGACATTTATAGCATGCCTACTTTTTTGTGTCATCTCTCAGTTGGCTGCTGGAGAGAACATGTGTATAAGTATTGGATCTCCTTAGGCCCCAACATATATGAAGTAACAAATAATTCTGTGGCTTAACGTTGGTTCAGGACGACTGTGTAACATTTCTTACTATGCTGATGCTTATTTATGGGTATAGGAAATATGGAACCTCCTCAAATATCTCTCATCATAAAACCAGCTTTTCTTATTTTCCTGTTTCTTAGTAATTGCCAAAGACTCTCAAATGATGGCTTCACACAAAACAGCAGCTAAAGTTTTTGAGCCCTCTTGACATACCAACTGTGGTAAACACTTTACAAAATTTCTAATTCTCACAATTCTACAAAGCAGATATGAATGTCCCCATCTCACAGATGAGGGAAAATCTCAAAATGAACTGACTCAGGCTCACGTGGCTCAGTGGCAGCGCGTGCACGCAAACCCAAGTCAAAAACTACACCCCTTCGTAAATGCACCAAATCTCCTACCACCAATTAACACACAGGGGCGGAGTCAATACTCAGGGAACTCAGTACACTTTTCAGCTTTAACGTGCTCCAGAGGCCGCTTCTAGCTTCTTTATAAAATCCCAGCTCACTGGTTTCTAACACTGGAAGACAAGACGAATTTTGCCATTGTTTGCAAAGCAAGTCTGAAATGTTCACAGTGACATGACAGAATAAAACTAAGATATAAGCAGAATAATTTTTCCAGGTAGACAGACATAATGGACATTGGGCTATTCTGAAACATTAAGCAAAGAAATCAAAATAAAATAACGTTGTTTAAGCCTTCTTTTACAAACAGGAAAATCAAGACTGTAAGAAAGTGCAACAGCGCCACCTATGGCTAAAAAGACCTTCCAGGTTGCCGGGAAAGATGCAACAAAAAAATTGCCTGTAGGATCAGAAACGAGAATCAGATAACTAAAAGCTTATGTAGCACATACTGCACTTTGCTTCCGGGGAAGGGAGGGGTATTCAGTATTTAATCTGATATTGCTAATACTCCTGAATATAAACAAAAGACATAGGCTCATGGAAACTCATCTTAGAAAAGGAAAGAATCCAGTCCAGCCACTTCATTTTACAGGAGGGGAAACTGAGACATGGGATCTGTCCTCCTGGCAATCGGCAGCAAAGCTCTCCTAGGCCTCATGTCTTGCACTGTAGCAAAAGCACTGTACTAGGCACTATATTCATAAGTCACGTTTGTATTTTTCCAACAGTAGGTTATCTAAGTATTTTGCAAAACACTTCTGAAAGAGCCAGGATATCATACAAGTTTATTGAAATACAGAAACATTTATTTGCATAATAAAACAGCATGAGCTTTATTCTCTCTATTAGAAAAGTGACAATGTCAAATCAATATTTTGATATTTTAAACCTGTTAAGAGTGCAGGAAATAAAATCAAAATTTAATCGCAAAAGAGAGAAGCTTATTCCCTAAAAATGATCAATGTGTATTTTACTAAACTTAATGGATCTGGTCAGAATCCCAAGAATTTAAATGTCTGAGTGGATGGTTACACGGCAACATAATTTCTCAGTTGTAACAATACATATTCAGTGTAATTAATCTTCAAGGTCATCTGATTAAGGCAATTTAACTAGTCCCTGTCTCACTAGAATGATACAGATTTCATTAAAACTTCATACTACACTAAAAAAAACTGAATCCTTGTTACTTTAAACCATATTCAAATATATCATATATACATATTGAATATGCATCAGAAATAAGGAAAACTCTTTAGTATTCAGAGTTGATCCTTCTAAAATATCTGTCATTGTGACAGCACACTTTTATTAATCACCTCTTAGGTTCTTTGTATACAAGGCTCCTAACTCTCACAGTCAGACAATTTAAAAGATATTACTCAAATTTCACAAATGAGGAAATGTACTTAAGCCATGAAAACAATTTACATTTTCATCAACAGGAAAGAGAAGAGTAAAGATTTTACTTACAATATTCACTGACAATCTTTTCTTCCATATTAAGACTACATAAAGCAACTCAGTCTTTGTAAGTATTTCTGTCAATAAGGGCCACTAGAGAAAAACAAGTAACATCCTTAGCACTGGTTGGACTTTCAAAGCCCTCTTCTCTTTTTCACTATAAGTATTTTTAATGTTGGGTTTTTAGTGCTTACAGAGCACTAAAAAAAAAATAATTAACTTTTTATATAATTACCTGAGAACTAAACATTTGTGAAAATGTACAATTTTAATTTATGCCACTCTGTCTCACATTCTCAATGGTGTCTCTCCTTTGAAGTCCTCATCTGGCTAAGATAACTAAAATCGGCCATTTATGGAGCCACAGGAATAAGGGTAACCACTTAATGGGAGGCTGATTAGAGGAGCAGTTGAGAATGCATAGTGTGCAGCCTGGATTCCAGCACCGAGCTAGCCACTGCCAGCTGCGCGTGATTCGGGACAAACTGCTCCATCTCTCAATCCCCCAGCTGCAAAAAAGGAGACACTGATACCTACCGTCAAACACCTGCTATGAAGTAAAACACGAGGATAGCATTTTAGACTTAGGTAGGTGTCCACTCAGAGCGAGTTTGGTCATTATGATGATGAGGATGGCTGTTAGTAAATTAAGCTAGGCCAAAAAGGAGAAATCACCTTAAAGGAGAAACATTTTATGTCAATGAGCATTTCTTTTTGGATGGATTGCAGAATATTCTATTGATTTTTTTAATAAAACAAGTTTTGTCCATTAATTATAGATTTACAGGTTCATGACAAGTCCCCAGAAAAAGAATTAGAGGCCTCTAACCTCTGAATACTAAGACAATAAAGTTTAAAAAAAATTACGGGGGAGATTATACCTCATTTTGGAGAGTATGTGCTTAGCATGCATGAGGCCCTCAGATCAGTCCCCATTAACTCCATTTAAAAACTAAGTTTTTTAAGAAATGGAGAATTAAAGCAAAAAGATGGAGGATTACAGAATTTTTAGAGACTCATCTCAGATTTTAGATTGGGAAGAAACCATCCATTTCTCAGAAGAAATCTTGAGAACTATGTAACCTGGATCTGAGATGTCTAGTCTTCTAACATTATTCATGAATTCATATTATCAAGTCTTAAAACTACCTGATAACCCACAGTGGTGATACTGATCATAAAAGCTGCCAATGCGGATCGAGCTCCGGCTAGGACTGCTCTGTTCTGACATCTCTGCCCCTGAGGCCTCACCAGGCTGAGAGCACTAAATTCGGTCATACATGAGCATCTCATGTAAGTCCTCCATTTGCGTTTCTCACTCTCCCCTCACCACTCCCTCTAAGGGAAGCACTGTTATCATCTTCCCCACCCGCATACAAGGCCACTGAGGCACAGAGACTAAACCCGTTCCAGGTCACATTGGCATTGAAGGACGTCTGTATTTCTGCTGTTTTGCTTTTGACAAAGGAACCTGAGATATCAATTCAAGGGAGACTGTTAAATAATCAAGTCTGTCAGGTCTTCACCTCAAAGAGCAGATGCTATAAATTCCTGATGTAGGATGAGGCTGCTGCCACAAAATGACTCAGCTAGAAATTAATATCCAAGATGAAGCAGTGGATACACGTAAATATTCACGACTGTCAACTCCGCTCATGGGTCTGGGCCCTTCACTGTCTGAACGGGGGTGAAATCCCCACCCGTGTCCGGGAGGGAAGCGTGGCTCTTCCCGGTCTCACCCAGGATTCACGGGCTATTTCCCCACACACACTGGCCTCAACGATTAAAAGCTGTCAAGATTTTTACACCATGCAAAACTAAAAGACATTTCTGCAGATGGAGCACTTCCTCAGGCTTAAATCTTTTTTGCCTACACTCAGCAAGGGGGAAAAATGAAACATGATTCTACAAAGTCTCTGGCCCTCACCACTCACAGGAGTAGAACGGCCACAGCACAAGATGACTCTTGACATGGCAGGATGAGAACAAATTAAAGCCGCCCTACAACAGGCACAACCAGACACAGCGCTCAGCAGTCTTCTGCACACTCACGGTTGTGCAGCCCTCACCACCATCTATTTCCAGAACACTTCATCACCCCAAAAGAATCCCCCTTTCACTAGCAGACACTTCCTAATCCCCCTCCACCAAGCCCCTTGCAACCATCACCTGCTCTCTGCCTCTGCATGTGCCTATTCCGGGCATTTCAGATCACTGAATTCAACAGTATGTGGCTGTTTGTGTCTGGTTCCTTTCACTTAATGTGCTGTTATCAAGGCTTGTCAACTTTGAAGTGGTATCAGCGTCTCTCTCTTTTTTTTTTTTTTTGGAAAACGTTAAAGATTATTAGAAGGTGGTAAGTACTATCAAAAAGAGTAGAGTGGAGCATAAGTGATTGGGTTTCAAAGGGAAAAGGGTGGGTTGAACAGTCAGGGTGGACTTTCCAAAACAGGTGGCCCTTTTCATTTTCCTCTTTTTTTTTCATTTTTATTCACTCTTACGTGTGAATAATGTTCCACTACATGGAGATACTACATTCTGTTCATCCATTCAACAGCTATGTATGGACGAGGTTCAGAAGAATGAGTGTAAGTGGTGACTAGCAGGGATGGCATTTAAGCAAAGGGCAAAATGTGCTTTCAAAAAAAAAGCCAACCAACAGAGGCACAAGGAAATTCACTGCGTTTCTGAGCAAAGTGCATGCTTGCTTCGGCAGGACTACCGTGCAGGGCTGGGGCGGATATTGGCAGGAATCACGGTGTGGGAGTCACCTGAGAAGACTCCTCACTGCAAGCAGCTCAACCAATTCTCCTCCCTCATCCTGTATTGTTAGAGCAATGTTTCTAGGTTACTCTTATTTCAAGTAATAGCAATTTACTGCACATCTGAACATCTCCATCAGACCGCATTACCTCCAAGCCACAGAAAATCATTCACGGACCAGAGCAGCTCCAGGATATAACGGTGATGGATCAGGGAGTCTTGCAGCATTCCAGCATGCAGGCACAAACCCCATATGTGCCCTGGTGATGTCCGGAAAATAAAATGCATGGAAATATCTCACTGCTGATACACGACATCTGCCCTCAAATTGCCCCAAAATCATGCTGGCAAAGCAGTACTCAACCCTCTCAGTACAAAAAAAAAAAAAAGGTAAGAAGGAAAATTAAGGCTCTTCCATTGAAAACCAGCAACCATCACTGCCAGTATCTGAGCTGGAATGCTCCTGACTTCGAAAACCACTGCGCATTTACTATTCAAACGTGAAACTCATATATGTATTTCACGTAGATGATATTGCAGTAGGATTTTTCTTTTCAAATTTTCCAGTTGCAAAATTAGCACAAGAAAGTTTATGCTTCAGGTTTAAAAAAAGTCAATTATCCTCCACTTTCTTAATTTTGAACTTACTATTATTTTATAAATGGGGCTATGCTGCGGATTTTAAACAAACTGTTTGATTTCTGCAAACAAGACCTTTATGATCTCACTATTTCAGAGCAAACTTTAACGATTCTTTGAGAGGTGAGGCCTGGGGGGCTCACTGACAGCTCTTTAAATACTGACAAGGATGTGCTATTAAGTAATGCAAAGGCTCTAACTCCACAGTAGCTCAGAAAGCAAAGAAACTACACCAAAAACTTACTTAAACAATTTTATATATTCCTATTCTTTCGAATATTAAATTTCTTAAAAGATATGATTTTTTTTGAAAAAGACAACAGCTGTATTAAATTTCCTCTCACCAAGCAATCTTTATCAAGAATAAAAACCCCTTTGGAAATCAAAATGACAGGACGTTTCTAGCTAAGTGAACATACAGAACTGAACACAAACTTAGATCCTATCAGATCTCACTCGAACGAGCTCAACAGCATCCTGGGCTACCCTGGAAATTAGCTCTTCCAAATTTCCAAATGGAAATTATCAGTTCCAAATGTTGGCTGAGCTAAGATCATCACACAAGGCAGGGAAAGAGAGAAGAGGGAAGTCCAGCTGGCGGCCTCCATCAGTTTTCTTGCAGCCACAAGGTTCCTCTAGGGCGGCCCCGCTAACAAGGCCCCCCATAAGGAAATCCGGCATCCACACTGCCCCTGACGTCCCCAAGCAGCCCCGACGCCCTTCTCCGAGCCTGTGAATGGTCTTCTAATGATCCCCCAGTTGGTGGCACCCTCCACCTCTTCCCCGCTACACACACACACAAAGCCACGACAGCCTTCCCAAATCACGAATTTGATTACATCACCCCACTTCAAACCATTCAGAGGCTCCCTGGTGGAATTCTATCCCCACTCCAGACCTTGCTCGCCCAGCCTCACCTCAGTACCCAGGTCCCCAGTGACCTCAGGGGCCCCCTGACCTGCTCCTACTTCCCACTTGCCTCCAGGCTCATTTTGACTGTTTCCCAAGGAAGCCTTCCCTCCCTCCAAAATCCACAATTTGTTCCTCTGTTCCTAGAATATTATAGGCTTAAGTAAACTTCTGACAATGCTAAGCTCTCAAGAAGCAAATACATTTTGCTTACTAATGTGGCTACATCCTCTCTCCCCTAGACTCAGAGAAGTGCGTGTGTTATGAATAAATAAATGACGGGGTGAGTCTCAAAGTGACAGACATAGCTACTCTCGCCCATCCCGACCCTTCTGTCTGTAGAATATCAGAAGCAAAACCAGAAGTACCTTTCCTAAGGGTCACTTTCTGATGACACCCTTCACTGTATACTGTGTCAGTTCTAGTAAAACCCAACCTCTTCCAAAGCTCTCCACCCCAGACTCTCTCCAGTGTCCTCCCCAGCAGGGGAACCCTCCACTCTGGACCACACAGGGCACTCTCCCCAGGTCCCCACGCCAAAAGCCTCCAAGCGCCTGCCCGGGCTGCACCTGCGACCTGAGCCACATTCTTGACTCCTTCTCCTGGCTGATTCTTACTCTGTCATCACAACTGAATGTAGAGCACATTTCTTCCAGGAAGTCCTCTCTGATAATGTCCTTTAGGTCTTGGCTGGGCTCCGTCTACAGCAGCAGTACATGGTGACCAACTGGGTAGTTGCCCCCTCCTTTGAGACCACGAAATCTTGGGGGCCACGTGGGAAGGAGTGAGAGATTGCAAGAGGGCTGGGGGAAGCAAAAAGCAAAAATCACAGCCCAAGTCCCAAATTCAAGGACAATTTCTCAGAAAAAATATAAACTATTTCACACGTGTGCAATTTGGCTAATATTTTTGTGGCTTGTGGACAGCAAGAACTTGGTGTTCTAGTCCAGAACCAAGGTTTCATGCAAAGAAATGTATACATTCATATCCAAAGGAAACCAGAGCTGCTCAAAAACAGTTTGCAGTTAGAATTGAAAGGAACTTTGATAAAGACAATCTCTCTCTCTTCTTTCTTTTCTGGCATCATATAATTTTAGAAGTATTTGCGAGACTAAGAGATGGCTACAGCCCGTGATTATGCACTGGAGTTTTTGAGGCTGAGGAAGCCCAGATTACATGCACTGTGTAAATGCAATCACACCAACACACTGATAGGTGCCGTGGTGGCGGAGCTGATGTTCCAAAGCAGGCAGCCTTATGCTGTAAGAGAACACTAAATAGAAAGGAAGAAATGCAATGTCCTGTACTCAATTTCATTTGCTATATGGGCCATTAACTGATAGTATATCTTGACTAATGAAACCCAAAAATAAATTGTCATGTCGATTTTCTTCATCTGATCGTTTTATGCTAAATTTGGATATTAAACCCTCACTCCATAAGTAAAGCTCAGGCTTATGCTGCAGCACAGCTACAGCCCGTGGAATAAAGCCAATCAAGGGAGAACTGGAGAGTTTCCCTTCAGAAGCTGCTAAGTGTGGTTTTGCACCTGTAGGTCATTTGCAACCACGTCATCGACCTAGGAGTAAGACCTAACCTAACATCTGTGGGGAGAAAAGCACTGCGGTGCTTCCGAACCAACAGAGAACACTGAGCTTTGTGAAACAGTCCTGAGGCACTTAAATCATACTTTTTCTGAAAGGCTCCAAAACTGACCCACTTCACCATTCCAGGTTCAACAGGGAGGTACCGGAATTAATAGAGAGTACATGCTCTTGAAGTCTGACAAGGCCATGCTTGAATTCGGCTACAGCACTTACTAGCCACTAAATGGACAAATTTCTGAACCCTTCTGAGAAGGCTTCCCAATCCGCAAAAGGGGGCTGCCACCGCCACCTGGGAGGCATGGATGTGAATGCAACACGCAAGTAGGGCGGCCGACTGGTACCTGACACGGGGCCTGGCTAGTTGCTTCCGCTGCCCTTCTCCCCCTTTGAAATTACACTGTTCCCCCGGTAAGGATCAAGCCCCCGGTACAGACTGCCCGTATCTTCTGTGTATCCCCGGATACATGCTTTACCCTTAGGAGCCAAGAAAAACAACTGCCTCCTCCCAAGACACTATCAATGTTCTTAAGGGTCTGGGTATTTTTTACTCTATTTTGCAGGGAGAGTATTCGAGAACTTTCCAAGCACCATTCTCCAGGTTGGCTCCCCTCACAGCGCCCATCCCTTCTCACCTCAGATACTTTGTATGATTGCCTTCTGTTCATGGGAAAGCAAGTCCGGTAGGGTGGGACTCCATAGGCCTCCATCCCTCCCTCACAGGTGAGTGTGACTACCTTGTCCCCACTCCAAATCCAGCTTCTAAGAAGTCTACCCTCCCGGACCCTGCAGCCTCTGCACCTTCCCAAGACACACACATAGCCACGACCCTCCCTTCAGATTTCTTCCTGGCTGGCCCTGCCCACCGCCCGGCCCCTTAAGGATAAACGCCATTAGTCGAAAAATCGCAAACGCCGCTGACTGACACAGCAAAGCTGCATGGTCCGGGCTTTCCTCCAAACCAGGCACAGCCCTGCCCCCCACAGCCTAATTCTGCACCTCTCGAGATGATCTAATTCACATGCAAGGCTGTGAACACCAGCTAAGAATGACGACCCCCAAAGTGTGTCTCTAGTCCGGCTCCTTCAACTGAGCCCCAGTCTCATAGACACCAGTGTCTCTTTGAAGTCCTAACTTGGATGACAAATGGCACCTTAAAAATGCCTCACGTCCACCATTTACTCTGGAATTTGATTCCTGGCATGTACCTCCCAGACTCCCCATTTTAGTAACAGCCCCAGTACCCATCTATGTGTTTGAGGTCACATTCAATTTCCCCTGTTCCCTCCCCCCGGCCCTGCCATGGAATCTGTCATGTAATTTCCTTCACTAAGCCCATCTCAAGTCTAGTTCTGCAGGGACCATGGCCGGAACCCCACAAGCTCACAGCATGGTGCAGTGAGTCACAGTCCTCCGTAGGTTACTCCCTGGAGGGGGAGGCATCTCCTGGCACGGGTCACCTCAGAAGGCACTGGATTCTCATAAAGGAGGCCCAGGAGAAGTTCTCACGTGGTCTGAGCTTTGAAGGGCCCGAGGTCCGGGGGAGCTCCTAATTAGCAGACACATTTGCCAGTGAGCAGGTGAGGATGCAGGAACTTAGGCAAGACTGTTCTCACTCCGACCCCTGGGCTCTCGGGAGCCACGGGAAGTGCCTGTGTCCAGGGTAGTACAGCCCGGCCATCACAGATACCAGTCTGCATTTGCCAACCTGGACAGCATAGACTCCATCTACTTGCGACACTTACTTCTGTTCTGTTCCCCACCCAGAATGTGATGGACTCATTCAGATAATCTGTCCTGACCCAAGCGAGACAAATTCAGTGAAAAATGAAGTGTCCACATTTGGACCAGAGCATGAAAGGAGCAACAATGTCTCATGGTCAGCATGATGGTGGTGGCCAAACCCTTCCACCAGGTGAGAAGAACCATGGTGGGGGTGAGAATCCAAGGTCCTAGGTCGGCCAAAGCATCTTCCTTCACGGTTGACTGGGGTGTTGGAGACTGACTACCACAAACTAAAAGAAGCCGTCAGTGGTGGACGCCAACTGCAACAGACACGGATTCAGCTCTTTACTGCCAACATGGGTTAAAAGTAAAGGCCACAGCAGGGAGGTCTGCACGGCTGCTGAGGCAAACCACAGACCCAGCTGTGAATGCCCACTGGCTGGAGCAGAGAGGAAGCTACGGCCCTTTTTGCAGTCCCTGTGTCCAAAAGATCCAGGTGAGCCAGGTACTTAGGAGAAGGTCATGTTGTCCTGATACTCAGAAAAGCCAGCCTCATAAAGGGAACAAAAGAGTGGCATGGATTTTAGACCCACTTCTGCCCCTTTATGAAGGCAAAGTAATGTAAATGGCATGGGGAAGTTGAATGCAAAGGAAAAAAAACTGACTGCTTCCTCCAACAGCGTCCCCTGCAGCTGTTCCATCCCGAGCCTGCCACTTCCTCATCAGTGACCGCCGGCCAGGAAGCGCCGTCACGCACGTCACACAGCGACAGCCAGGAACCGCGTGCCGAGCACGTTTGTGTAAAAGCAGGAATCGAGCAAAATGCTGCAGAGTTTGACCTTACAAGTTTAAATTCTCCATGAAAAGAATCCCTCAGCAGCCGCCTTAATCAATTCGCATCTCACTTCTTCAAAACAATCAAACAAGTTTAATAAGGGCGCATTTGTCACCAAATATAAGGAGGACCAAACATGTCCCTCAAAGCAAGGATTTTAACAGGTATCAAACACCAGTGGGTGATGTGCTAACAAAGCAAATATTCCAAAAAATTAGAAATTAAAAAGATGACTAGGATAATACACGGATCAAGGCATCTGTTAAGTTTTTGCTTTTTAAAGCGATGGAGACAGCACGAAGGGCGATCTGGCTATTCCCAATGCAGCGTGTGCACAGCCCACATTTTCAGAAGCAACAACATGCTCACTGGGCAGTACAAGAGAAAAATGAACGAAGAAAAAGGAGAAGAGGAACAAGAGATAATTAAAAACACACAAGAAGAAAAATGATTTTTACAGCATGTACATGAATTTACGAGAGTGTGTGAGGCCAGGGACGCGGGGACGGTGAGACCCACCCTCACCTCCTGCTCCAGGGGAGGCAGGGGCCTGAGGGGAGCGGCGCTGCCGGGGGACCCAAGTGTGGTCAGCGCCCCTAACCAAAACTCCAACTACATGCATCTAGGCAGCTTTTGAGCTACAAATTGTGGTCACATTTCAGGCTCACTTCCACCACGAGTAGCAGGAGAGAATTAGGCTCTTCTCCTGAACCAAAGCATTGCTTTATAAATTAATGACTGTGGAATAGAAAAAGCAACAATGGAATAAAATGACTGGAAGAGAATGTGCTTGACCCGAGCTCACTGGTCGCGTTAACTCACTGACATTAAGATGCTGGCTGAGCCCTTATGGTACCAGAACAGAAAGACCCACAAGGAGGGAGGTTTAATGCGCTGCTGTATTTGATGCCTGGAGCCATGCGTGGTACACGAGGTTCTGGGTAAACAATGGTGACAGTGTCTTCCACTATGGGCTAAGCACATATCCAGGTACTCCGCCAAATCCCAAGGGCAGACTTCAAAAGTCAAAATCAAGCTGACATTCTCTGGTGTGTTTTTAGACTCAGGGCAAAGCAGTTGCTGAGCAAAAATGTCACCAGTGCCTCCTATGACAAAAGAGGGGGCACTGGCCTGGGGGCTGGGGAAGGGCTCCGGGCTTCGACTGCTCACCCACCAGTCTGTCCAGGGGGAGAAGGTGGTCCCTGCTTATGTTGCACCGATGCACCTACCTTGACTGACGCCTTGGGACTCAGCAGGTGGTGACAGGTGAGGTGAACGGAGCCAGCCTTGGTGTACCATGGTGCTGGCAGCTATGCTCTCAGCAGTGCCCAGGTTCCTAAACCTGACACCTCATCTCCAAGGAGAAGAAGGGGAGTGCGGGCATGTAGATCACAGGGCCCTGTGAGGACAAGCACAGATCATGGACACGAAATGACTTGCCCCTTCCTTAAGCCATAGAGGTATGTTCGGGAGGAACAGAAAATTCATCCAGAGCCCAATAGGCACCTCACGCAGGTGGGACTCGGGTCCCCTCTGCCTATCACTCACAGGGCTGGTCTCGACATTCTTTTTATCAATTATCTGGCATCTTCTCCTCCAACTTACCAACAACCAGAAAGTAGAATCTGATCTTAGTTAAGTTCAAGAATCACAGAGCACCGCCTCCACAGCGGGCCCGGCAGCATGTACCAGGTCCTCCGACCGTCACCTGTGGGACCGCCATGAGCGATCTCCAGACTCAAGGACCGAGGCCGTAGGCTGGGGGGACACAGCTTCTCTCACTCTCCCCAGCAAAGGGGGACCACCTCTCAGCAAAGGCATCTCACCCTCTTCTGCATGAGGGACAGCACGATAGATACACGGGGAAACAGAGCAGAAGGTGGGAAGCCCAGAAGAGCTCGTCTGCACTTCCAAGGCAAAGTGGGGCCGTTGACTTAATCACAGTGACAAAGTGAGAATGAGCATTTCTCTGTTCTCTACCATACTCCGTGATACGCCTTTCCCTGCATTAGGAGTTAATTCGGAAGTCCCTGGCAGTGTTTCTGATATCCAAACCTGGCATGGTGGCTGTCGGGCAGGAAGAGAGGGCCTGAGCCTAACAGGTGCTGGGCCTGGGGGGCAGGAGACACTGGCTCCAGCCCCAGCTCAACCAGCGCCTCATTCTGCCTCTCGGGATTCAGCATCTCATCTATAAACAAAGGGTTGACACTGTCTCAGGACAGGCTTCCCAACAAAAATGAAATGAGAGCCATGTAAAGAAAGTTTCCCAGTTGCCACATTTAAAACGGTAAACAAAGAAACAAACCAACAAACAAAAAACAAATACTAGAAACAGATTTTAAGAACAGATCTTACTTAATCTACTGTATTTAAAATACTAACATTTTGACATGTAATCAATATAGGAAGTAACATGATAGTTAATATTCTTTTACTAGACAAGCCTCAGCGTCTGATGTGCATTTGACCTACAGCACATCTCAACACAGACCAGCCTCCTCCCCAGTGCTCCTAGCATCAGTGACTGTGGCTACTATATTGGACAGCAACTCCAGGGGTCCCACCAGTGGTCCTGGCTGAAAAGCGGGAGTAAGTGTCCACACTAACCCTAAAAGGATCTCTCTGAAACAAAGGCAGATTCACTTTTAAATGTCTGTAAACCGGCGGGCTGCCCCTCCCTCCCCCCTTGGCTACAAGACAGTCTTCTTCTTTGCTGATCCCTTTCTGGATGTAGGGAAGAAACCTGGCACACAGCCAGGGTGGACTGGTCTCCAGGGAAACTTACCTGCTGTCTGTCTTCAGTCCCATGACGTCCTCCTTCTCAAACGGGATGCAGAGGAGGGTGATCTTGTTCCCAGATATGTCGGGGGCCCCATCCAGCTACTTGGACTTGGGCAAGATGAGGAGTGACTCTGTGAAGTCCTCGATCCTCTTCTCCACCACCCTGCAGTCCTCGTAGATTGAAGGCCACGTTGGTGAGCGACTGCTCGGCTACCTCCCCATGCAACACAAAGACAAAGAGCTGAGAGTCATTAAGCGTGGTGTCATTCAGCTCCTCTGCATGTGGAGCTTCTCGAAGCCCTTGGCCGAGTGGCAGTCAGTAATGGTGACAAGGCCCACGACCTTGCAGTGGGTCTGGAAGTCGCTCCACCCATTCTCGGGCGCATAGTGGTGCCTGTAGTGGATACAGAGTGCCCACTGGGAGCCGCACGGGCTGGTCTGGCTCACCGAGGAGATTCGCTTATAGATGCAAAAGAAATTCTCCTCTGAGATGATCCCCACGGGTTGGAACACCACGGGAAGAGTCTCATAGTCCTCAGCACACTGCACGTAGTCAGGGATGCTGATGTTGCAGGCCCTGCTGAGAGGGGAGAGGAGATCGAGGTACATACTGTGCTGTGGGCTGTGGGCCCATCTGGGTTGCGGTGACCTGGTGTGTACCAGTCACAAGTCAAGGGAAGCCAAAGCAAATCCGGGGGTACAGTTTGTCCTCAGAGTCTGCACATGGCTACCGTAGCTCGGATCACATTACCCAGCTTTTGGTCCAGGCTTCCTGCCCCTGCAGTGTAGGGTCATTTCTTGTTTTCTGTTTCCAAGCACCTATCAAGGCCCTGATGGAAAATCACTGCTCAAAAATGCTGAATAAATAAATGAACAAAGGAACTGCTTTCCCCAACCCCCTTCAGCAGAATATAAAGAAATATAAAGATCAAAAGATCTGGATTTCTATCCAAATTATTTGAACTCCTAAGCTGCAGAATAATGGATAAGAAAACTCTCCTTGGGGAGGAAGGTACAGTTCAGTGATAGAGCACAAGCTTAACATGTACGAGATCCTGGGGTCAAAGCCCAGAACCTCATTTTAAAAAATTAAACAAATAAATAAACCTAATTATCCTTCTCAAAAAAATTTTTTAATTAAAAATTCAAAAAACACCTTCAATTGACACATCATTGTAAACTTGAATAAACTTCAATTAAAAAAAACTCCTTGACTTACAAGAATATATCTGGATTACACAAGTTTGCAAATGTAAAATGCCTAGGGTACCACCTTCATAAAAAGGAGGGACTGTACAAATTTACTATCTCTCCTTTATGAGCTATATTTCCTTTTGGGGGGATTATAACCTCTCAGAGTTAATTTTCTCAGATTAAAAAACAAACATTACCTGATTCTCAGTACTGCTGAAGAATCAGATAACCCTAAGAAAGCATCTGACACACAGAGGTTACTCAATAAATGTTTGTTGAATGAATGAATAAACAAACAAAGTGAATGCTGCTCCCTGCCACAGACCATCATAATGGTAATACCTGGAAATCCCAGGCCCACGTTCCACCCGACTCTACACTAACCCTGTGTGTTTCTCTAAGCCCCAGTTTAATCGTGAATAGAAATGAGGGCAATAACACAAACCTCAAATTGTTACTGAGTCAGTAATGAATTGTACCCCAACATTGCAAGATGGAACCATTAAGGAAAACTGGGCAAAGTGTCCATAGGCCCTTTTCATTTAATCTCTTAGAATCACATGGGAATCTACATTACATCTCAAATAAAAAGTATAATTTTTTAAAGAGGTTATTGAGGTTAAGTGAGCTCACTGTCTCAAAAAATGAACACACAGTACAAATAGGACAATGCCCAGCCCATGAGATACACTCGGTTAACATTCCCACTGAACCCACTGGTCCCTTCAACTTCAGAGCACAAGGATGGGTCCTCGTGGCAATAGGCCACTGCACCTGAAGCTAAGAAAGCTAATGGTGCCCACTACCAAGAGCCCCAGTCACCACCCTTGTTCTAATTTTCTATTTGTAATTTTTTTTATTAAATAGAAACTCCCAATTGCATAGCCTTCACCTGACCAGATATCATGATTGCAGCCCTTCAAAACCTGACCACAGAGAACATGATGGCAGCCCTTCTTGGTGAAACAATAAAATGAAAAGCCATTTCCACAAGATCTCTGTGTAAATCTACTAGGGAACTTCATCCTGGACTGAGGAAGAGGACTGGGGAGGAGGGGGCAATCTCAGGCACGGAGAACTATGGGCCACCTGTCCCACGATGGACTTTAGACTCAACCCTCACCCTCCAGGAACTTCAAAATACACACCGACAGAGTGCTATGGACAAGATTATTTTTTTTAAACAAATCCCTGGATCCCTAGCAGGTCTTTTTTCTACCAAGACACAAATGGCTTATGTGTATAATGTTTCACAAAAGCCCTAAAAAATTATCACCCCAACTTGACACATCAAGAAACAGAGGTAGAGAACTTTATCTCATTGTACAAGATTAGAAAGAGGCCATGTCAGACACCGTATTTAAATCGAAGCCCCTGCTCCAGTGCTCAAACTAGAAAGTGTGACATACTGCCCCTTTCCTGCCCTCTCCCTGCAATAAATCTCTGAAGAGTCTTTTCTGTGCCACCTGGAATCACAATCACATCAATTTTCCACAAAGAGCTATGTCACCCCTTGGAGGAATTATCAAAATCTAAAGGGTTGGTTTGAGAGAAGAGATTTGCATTTTCTTTTTCTCAAAGGAAACATGGCTTTAAAAGAAACTGAAAAGCACTTATCTAGTCTAAGCCCTCATTGTGCAGAGAAAGAAACAGAGTCTCAGAAGAGATGAGGAAAGGGCCTTATTAACAAATATAGCCTCATTGCAGCACCAAGCCAGCACTGGGCACTTCTGGAGGAGAATCTGGGAGGCCCAGGAGAATGAGTGTTAGAAATAGGAAAGAGAAGAAGCATACAAACTCCTGTCTCTACACCACCATACCATGAATTTCCACCAAATTACCCAGTATGGGTGCACCAAATATTAAGGTGGGCTAAACAGGTTATAGAAACCTGGAATTCTCAACCATAGTGGAAATTCCAACATTTACTATGCTTTTTCCCCAGTTCAAGCATCAACTCAGTGGACTCTCTGTACCAGGGACTACATGAGGCCTGGAGTTCTCCCAAATACAGATCTCTATTACCACGTGTGCAAACCACATAAAGGCCACCAGAAGAAAAGTGCCCACAGATAAGATGGAATTACTGAAACTGAAAACTGTTAACCAGCATATATTACTAGCAAAAGCGGTGCTGCTAGAAATCGACTCATGGACATAGAAAGCAAACTGTGGTTAGCAGGCAGGAAAGGGAGGATTAATGGATACACATTAATAAATATAAAATAAATGACAAGGACCTACTATATTGCACAGGGAACTATATTCAATTTCTTGTAATGAGTTTCACTAAAAACACTCTAAAACAAATGTATATACATATGCATATGTTTATAACTGAATCTCTGCTGTACACCTGAAACTAACATTGTAAATTGACTACACTTCAAAAAAATAATTTTATATAATAAGTAAAAATAAAAGCAACTCCATTAAGAAAAAATAAAAGAACACTCTATTCCCCTTAGCTGTAGGTGGTGGAGAATTCTGGTTGCAAGCACCAACTCCGCTGGATCATTCCAGCAGTGGCTGTCACTCTTTCTGACCCTCAACGAGACACTTGGCTTCACTGAGGTTACTTTTCTTTTCTGTGAAGGCTACAGTTGCAACTAACAATGTATAGAATCTCATCATTCACAAGCCCAACAAATAGCGAGGACTTCCCATGGGCCAGGCTCTGGACAAATGAAAAGATAGGGTCCCAGATATATTCATGGGTAGAAGAATTTTATTCCATAAAGACATTAATTCTTCCTGTTTTCATAGGCAGATTCATTGCAATTCTGATTAGAATTCCTACCAGATTTTTCATGGAATATAACAAGTTAGTTTATGGTCAGGAATAGCCAAGAAACTTCTTTAGAAACACCACTGGGGAGGGGTGGATAGGTCATTCATGTCCACTGGTCTTTCTGAAGTGATGAAAACGTTCTGGAATAATAATGGTTGCACAAATGTGAATATGGTAAAAGCTGCTGAATTGTACCATTTAAATGGATGGACTTCATGGTGTGTGAACTATATCACAATAACGCTGTTATATGAAAAAATATTTCCTGACAATTATTTTTCTGTTTATACCACTAGTCTGCCTCACAATTTAAGAAAAACAAAAAACCAAAACAAAACAAACTGTGCCAGGAGCTCTTTAGGACTGCAATGTCCCTGGGTCTCCAATGCCTCTGGTGGTGCTGTTCCTGTTAAAACACACTAGCTGGGCTGGGCTAGTTAGAGACTGTAACTATCTTTTTAAGATCTACGGTCTCACGTTTCACCCTGGGAGAGGGAAGGAAGGAGGATGTCACAACCTCATGCCTTCAGCTCATTTTTAAATGAACCAAGCCTTGCTTTCAACACTGTAAACCCTCGCAATATAAAAACACGTGACATCAACAAGCACCGCCATCATAACATCTGAAAGTGTTCAAGGTACTTACCTGGGGCAGAAACACTAAGGGAAGAGACCGAAGCTCGCTCAGCACTGACACTCCCTTTTCCGGACTCCAACTGGAGAAGCTGGGCGTCACAGCCTGAGGCTCTCAGCCCAGGGAGCAGCGCCCACGCCGCTGATCTGGTCCTCGGGGAGCGGGAAAGGGAAAGCAGAGGCGGTGGAAACGCTGTCTGCAGCCCCGCTCGGAGGCCAGCCCAAGCCCCAGCCCCAGCCGCCCGCCCCAGTCCATGTCCGCAGACACTGCCCGCCCGGGACACAGCCGGCCCAGGGGCGGGGACGGGCCGGCGGCCGAGGAGAGGCAGCCCGGGAGGAGAGGACTCACGGGTGGGAGAGGGGAAGGGGACGCCAGCCGCGGATTGAGGGGAGCCCGGCTGGGTGAGAGACGGCAGGGGCACACCTGGCCCTGGACAGGTGTGACCGAGGCGCCGGGGCAGGTGGCGCGGGCAAAGTGGTCTGGCCTGAGCAATTCAGCTGAACACAGGCTAACTGGCGCCCTGGGGGGCTGTGACAGGCGGACCGCCCTCCCGCAGCCTCCTGACCCCTTTCCCGGGGGCCCCCCAACTTGCAGTTCCACAGCCAGAGTCCCCGGCCCCAGGCAGGAGACAAAGGCCTTCCGGGTGACACAGCTGAGAAGCCTTTGGGCAGATCCCTGGCTTGGAGATGGAGCTTCCAACCAGCAGACCAGATAGCACCGACTGCGCATGCGCAGGAGGGCCAGCAATGTGCTCTTGGTTCTGTGAGAGAAGGTGGGACAGCGAGGGAGGGAGAAGATGAGAGCGGGTGGAGAGGAGGGTAACAGTGGGGGGAGACAGATGGACAGGAGGAGCAGAGAGAAGGGAGGACTCTGGAGAGGGGAGGGTCATAGCGGAGATGGAGAGAAAAAGATTTACCTCTGGGGCACCCCGAAGGAGGCAGCAAACCTGCCTCTGTACCCTTCTGTAACCCTTCAAGACCCGCAGCTGAAGTTTTACCTCCCTGATCCAGCCCTCCATCCGATGCTTCTGCAGAACAGCTACGGGTATCACTCCCGTTGCCCCCACGGGGAGCTAGGTTTCCTGTTGCTCTGGGAACCAAGCACCCGCAGGTGTTGTCACTCAGAACTACCTTGGGAAGAGTACATATTCCCCTTTTACACGCTGGGAAACAGGCAGGCACGATCTCTGCCTTAGCTCCACTGTCCCCGGTGTTGGGCTGGCGGGGAGCGGGGTGGTACAAGATCAGAGCCCCAGACAGAGCAGACTGCCTGAGTGTTGGTGCAGAGTCCCCATCCCTCCTGGATAAACCACACCCCACACTAGTGGAAACATCAAGGGCTCACAGTAGTTCCCTGGGTGTGGGAGAGCTGTCCTCATGTGAAGGAAAAGTCCAGCTGGACTAACAAGCTAAGTCACAAATCTAAGTGTGATAAGTGTCAGTTTACTGATCTAAATTCTGCTGGGTTAACTCGTAAATCTGAAGTTTATTGTCAGTTTATTGGGCTTACAACCTAACTCGTAAATCCAAGCTCAACAAGTGTCAGTAACTTGATCTATTACAAATTGATAAGCTCCAGTGTACTGATTCCTTGCTTTTTGTTGTTTGAGCCTTATTGGCTAATACCCCCTTACTTGTAATTAAGCCTTTAAAACCTCATGTGCACGTCTTGGAGGTGCTCAGAACTTCGGAGCAGAAGCCCCTCTGAGCCCGCCGGCATAATAATTCTGAGTACTCCAACACTCCGATTCGTGCTTGTTTCTTGGCTGGCCTGTTTCCATAACACTCAGCTCCAGTGCCCAGCTTTCAAGGTAGATAGGAGTGTTACCATGTCCAAATTCATTCTCCTCAGTGCAGAACAGGCCAATAAGTTGGGAGACCAGATGTTGGGGCATGGAATAGCAAGTTTCTGTAGACTTAGACGGCAAACTAATGTCCTGGAAAACCGTCTCCCCAAGTCACAATTCAGGATCCTTTCCTACGTGCTTGGTTGTTACAAACTTCTTAGTGTAGGAATCCCTTCTTGTTAGAATCCTTTGTTCTTGCAGCTATCTCCCTGGGTCAGATACCTGTCAACCTCCAACAAAACAAACTTTATTTTCTTTTCTGCAATTTGTTATCTTTTCATGAATGAAAAAGTGTTAAATATCCTTAAAGGTCAGAGCCTTCAGAATAGGCTCTTCTGTATATTTCAGGCTCTAGGCAACATTGTTTTAGAAGCAAAATGAAGCCTAGGAGACAGAGCATAGGGTTAAACTCAAAGGAACAGATCTAATATGGGGTCAGATTTGTTCTGTTTTATTACCCGGGCAGAAGCCACTTGAGGATTTAAATCACTTTAAGTTAAAAATAAGTAAAAGTTTAAAGGAATTTACACACATAGGTGGGAATGTGCAAAGCATACCTGGAAAAGCACCCAAAGGATAGTAAACAGTGGCATCTCCAGAGAGGGCTGAAAGAACAGAGGATGAGGGAAAACTTCTTTCACTTGTGTATTTTTGTGCTCTATTTGAGTTTTTTTTTTAACCATTTGCTTGTATTTCTTTTTCAGTTAAAAAAATGTGTAATGGAGCAAAGGAGTAACTAGCTTAGCAAATACAGTAGCCATGGAATCACTGAGTCATCCCTTTTGATTTAAGCCAGAAAGCATTTATTGACTCTCTCCAATGTGCTCATTCCTGTTTTAAGACTTCTTTTATTATTATTATTATTATTATTATTATTATTATTATTATTATTACTACTACTACTATTACTATTATTACTTTTATTTTATGAAATAATAACATGGAATACCTCACCCCTGCCCATGGCTGGTGGAAAACCAACTGGGTTTTAATTGAGTTGTTTTCCAAGGAGTAGAGATGTGTTATAAACAGAACACATCTTCAGGGCAAAACAGGCAGAGTGCTTCTCCAGCAGGCCAGATAGCTATGAAGGGTTTTCAACAGAGGCGCCCAGAAGCTGAGAGAGAAAGCCTCCAAGACACTACAAAAAGCTGCCCAAAATGCCTTCTCCATGGCACTACTGAACTAGGAAAGAACAAATCTGTCTCCATATTTGATCTGTTCCTTTGATTTTAACAAAGACAAGTTAATATACTCTGGTCTTTTCATGGGTTATGATGTCACAGAGGAGATGGACAGGTCAACAAGGAATCACTCTGCCGTGATCACGGAGCCGGGGAAAGGGATGGGCTGCAAGATGTATGATGCAGCCGCAAGTGTGCCCATACTTCTAGGCAGGTATCCAAAGTCGCCTCGACAAGGTGTCAAACACTTGGGCCCACGTCCTCATCAACAGACATGTATTAAAGAGAAACGGAAACATATAAAAGGCCAATACCCTTGCTGAGTACACCGTCCAAAGTGCAAAGTCTCAGTTTGACAACTGGCCATCTCTGTTCCCTGGGATTTATTCTTGGAGAACCTTAAAAACCACTCCTCTCTCCTCAAGAAGTGCTGCATATTTGTCCTATCTTTGGCTCAGGGATGGAGCACGTTCAAGTGAACTTTAATGTCTGCACAGATTTGACTGTCTTTCTCCAGGTTCACTTGTCCATTCCAAAGAGGCCTGAGCTAAGTCCATCCTCCATAAGATCAATTCCCTCCAGTGACAGATCATTGAGCCAGCAATTAAAAGCCAATTGAACAAGAATGTCCTCAGCTAAAAAGTTCACCCACCCTTCACTGTTTTCTTAATCTCTTCTCCTGGCTAATTGCAAAAGACTAACACCTCCCTCCACCAAGCTAACCAATTATGTCATTTTGTCTCCCCAAAGAGAAAGTAAGGTCCATAAAAGAGGAGACAACTGCATAGTCACCTCTGAATTCCTAGCATATAGTAATGTCAATAAATAGAACTATGATTATTGCTACTTTCCTTTAAAAGCTTTCTGGTTATTTGAATGAGACCTTGGAAGAGAGGTGTTTGCTGTCCAGTATCTTGATCCACAAGATTCTGGAGGCCTTTTTCGGAATGGCTGTTCACTGATTCATTCAAAACACAAGTTATCAGTCAAGGAGAAGCTGTGATTTTCTGCCAGGAGTTTGTGGTCCCTCTCATGCCAGAACAGCTTTAACCTATATCCTTACTTTGGATTTGTTATTTTTCCCGTCTTCCAGCAAAAGTGACTTTCCTTACTTTCTTGCCTTGAGGAATTTTTTTTTCCAATTTCACCCTTTAGTAAAGCAAGATTCTCGGGATGGGCTTGGCCCATAATATGATCACCCATCCAACTCCTAGTGTGAGAGGCCTGGGGCTCACCCCCTGCCCTCCTGTCAAGGCAACTGAAAATCAGTTTAGGAGCCAACCAGCACCCCAGGGCTTCTAAGGCTCGTGTATCTCCAAGAATCTCTGCTTTCTCGTTTGTCTTGGCTTCTGAAAATTTCCCCTCACTTTCTTGACAATTAGTTGTGCAGCTTGAAAGATGAGGAAGGAAGGTTTTATTTCTTAATCAGCAGTTTAAGGAACTTGTGTAATGAAGGTTTCCACGAGTTTCTAGAACCCTCCATTGCTGAGACAGAAAACACACTAGACATTTTCTAAATTTAGCTCTCATGTGCATTTTTTCTTTGCTTTTGTTTTCTTAACTGTTAACAGACATTTTTTAATTAAAAAAAAATAAGGCCCCAAATAGGATAGAACATTGAAGGGGCAAACAAAATTAAAGGGCAAAGACAGAAAAATGATAACTACTCTACAAAGTTAATAAAATACATACCCTATGTATCAGAACAGCAATTCTCAGTAACAGCTAATTGAAACATGATGATGAGGTAAAATTTCTCTCCTGTCAGGACATGGCCAACAGAATATACAATTAAACCAACAAACTAATATCTTAATTCTGGCGAGGTACAGAAGCCTACAAGCTAAATGTGTCTTCTTCTGGAAAAGAGGGAGACTCATCAGCTATTTTCTGTGGAGCCTGAGCCCACGGGGAGGACGGTGAAGTGAGCTCTGTAAGTACCCAGTTAGCAACGTGATTGATGAATAAATAGACGTGAGCTTTGATGACAGAGGTGATACTAATATTCATTTCTCCTGTAAAGTATGATTTCAAGTTCAGTGATCAATACTTCGGCGTCCTCACGTGTTGAGATAATAGGAAAATGCACAGCCTGGGCCCAGACTTCCTCTTTCAGCTCGTGACAATGCACTTAGATGTCTCAAGGTCACCTCCAACTCCACCTGCAAAGAGCTGACTTCATGGTGCTCCTCCCATAGCCGTCCCGCCCAGGGCACCTGGTCGGGGGGTAAGATCTCCCTGCCTCTCCCAACTCAGTCCCATCACTCACAGATGTGAATGGACTCCTCCTTCAGGGCCCAGATATCCTCAGTCACCAAGTCCCACCAACATCACCTGACCTACCTGGTACTCACTGGCACTCACTCAGCACTGACACTGTGATGGAGACCACGCTGCATACTGTGCACACGTCATCTCACTGGATCTCCACAACAGTCCTGGGAATTGGGTACATCACTGCTTCAATTGATTAGATAAATTGTTTCACTTCCTTGAGTGCGTCATCCAAAGTGACACGGCGACTGAGCCACAAGCCTGGGCCTGAAAACCACTTGAAAATTGAACACTGCTACACCTCGCAGACACTCTACTATGACTCATCACATCATCTCCTGCCGAGCCTTCTAAATGTTTCCAAGCATTCTACGAGACAAAAGTGAACTATGAGAGCACCCCACTCCCCTACTTAAAATCTGTCAATGACGGTCCACTGCCCTTAGGAGAAAGCCCCACCTGGCCTGAGCACAGCCCAACGGCTCAGCATCTGCATTCCCTGCGCGGCAGCGCCGCCTCACCCACCACGCAACTCTACCCATACCGTGTCCAGGACAGGGATGCTGACTTCGTACAACCAAGGACTTGTCTCACTCGAACAATGAACACCTTCTTCAGTGTTCATCTTCTTCATTGCTGACACTCAGAAAAATGTTTTCTTAGGATGAATCAATATCTTTTTCCTTACAATTTCCTATCATTGATAATGAGCCCCCACCAAAAGAGAGAAGACTTAATTCTCAGTCTCCTTATCAGTACAGTGAGAATAACAGGGAAATATGTGAGGTTTTAAGAGAAATAATATTCATGTGAGGCTGAGGGACAATTCCATCATACAGTAAGCACTCAATATGTGCTTACTTAATATTAATAAGAATATATTGCATTCTAGCAACTTTCAATCAATGTTTTATGACTTTGTCCAACCGACTACTGATAAACTGTTGGACGAGCCCCTTTGAGCAGATCAGCACAAGGGTACTAGGAGAGGTAAGCGCGGAATCCAGTTACAGCTGCAGCCACCCAGCAGTACGGGGAGGGGACAGTTTGCTCAAACTCTTACATGTTGCTTGAGCATTTAGTTGTCATTATTGAATAAAGACAGGTGTTCTTTAGTCAAAGCTCCTGAAACATAAATCTTCAAAGATTGATGCAAATTAGGTTTCAAGTACAACATTCTCACTAGAAATTATTTGAAAACTTTAGTCTTAGCTACTCTGCACATCAAAAGGGAATGTTCTTAATGTATCTGACTAAATACAACGAAAGGGTTGTTTAAAAGAAATTAAGAAGAAGCCATCCTGAATAAGCTCTCAGTATCATCTGCAAAAAGCCCCACCCAAGGGTCTCATTTCTCACTTCCACATAGGGGTTCAGGTAGCTTAATTGGGTCTTGGTTTCTTATAACACGGGGCAGGGAATAGTTGTGGATAGATATATGTAGCAAGTATATAGCTAGGGTATTTGCTGTAAAGGGATTCTAGAAATAAGAAGATTGATAATATAGTCCCACCCATAAGAAACTCAGCCTTTCCATTTACAACAGCATTAAAAACAAAATGAGAGATTCATTTAACAAAAATTTACAAGATACGTACATTGAAATATTTGAAGTATTACCAAAATAAATTTTAAAAGATCTACATATATGGAAGACATCCCAATTTCATGGAATCATAGACAATATTATTAAAAATGTTAAGACTCCTCAAAGTGATCTACATATTCAGTGGAATTCCTATCAAATTTCCAGCTGACTTCTTTGTAAAAATTGAAAAACTGATCCCAAAATTCATATGGACGTTCAAGGGGCAAAGGGCAGCCAAAACAACCATGAAAAAGAAGAGTAAGTCGGAGGACTCACTTTAAAGGGTAATAAAATGCTATAGTACTAAGTCAGTATGGTACTGGCATAAGTTTGGATAAATAAATCTATGAGACACAATAAAAACCCAAGGGGAAAAAACTTACATTTACAGAGAGTTTTCCACAAGGGGGCCAACAACACTCCATTAAAGAATAGTCTATTCAACAAATGGTGCAGGGACAGCTGGGTATCTGCAGGCAAAAGAATCAATCTGGAATCTGAACACTCATATTTTATATAACAAACAAAAATTAATTCAAAATAGATCACAGGCAGAAATGTAAAAGTTAAACCTATAAACTTTCTGAAAGAAGACACAGCATAAATATTTGTGGTCCTAGGATAGGCTTTGGTTTCCTAGATACAATACCAAGAGCACAAGTGATAGAAGAAAAAAGCAGGTAAACTGGACTTCATCAAAATTAAAACCCTTTTCTTATAAAGGACATCATCAAGAAAGTGAAATGACAGGGGAAATGGGTATCTCAAGTGATAGAGTGTGTGCTTAGCAAGAAAAATAAAATAAATCAATACATCTAATTATCACCCCTGTAAAGAAATTGTTTTAAAGTTTAAAAAAAATATAGTGAAAGGACAATGTGCAGAATAGAAGAAAAATTTTGCAAAGCATGTATCTAATAAGAGAGCAGCATCCAGGATATATAACAAATGCTTACAACTGAGCAATACAAGAAAATAGACCCAAATTTTAAATTTACCACGAATTTAAATAGATATACAAATGGCCAATAAGCATATGAAATGATGCTCAGCATCACTAGCCAAATCAAAATTAAAATGAGATCTCATTTTACACACACTAGGATGGTTATAACCAAAACACGGACAATAACAAATGTCATTCAGGAGGCAGAGAAACCGCATTTGCGGCCAGAGGAAAGGGACAATGGTGCAGCTTCTTTGGAGAAGTCTGGTATTTCCTCAAAAGCTTAGAGTTATATGGCTCAGCAATTCCACTCCTACATATAGAGTCATCCATCAGTATCCTCGGGGGGTTGGTTTCAGGAACCCCACACCCTGGAAACCATAATCCAAGGATGTTCGAGTCCCTTTACAATCAGCCATCTGGATCCATGTAGTGGAAACTACAGGTATGGCGGGCCAAATGTACAGCCAACAGAATGAAAACAAATTCTCATAAAAAATTTCACATCAATATTCATAGCAGTATCATTCAGAGTAGCCAAAAGTTACTAACAATATCCATCCATCAATGAACGGATAAACAAAATTACCAAGAATAGGCCCACAAACTTTTGGTCATTGAATCTTTGCCAAAGGAGGTGAGAACATACAATGGAGTAAAGGCAGCCTCTTCAGCAAATGGTGTAGGGAAAACTGCACAGCTGCATGTAAATCAATGAAGTTAGACTACTCCCTCACAGCATACACAAATATGAATTCAAAATGTGTTAAAGACTTAACCATGCAGACAAGACACTATAAACCTCTTAGAAGCAACCATAGGCAAAACATCTGACATACATCTAAGCAATGTTCTCCTAGAGCAGGCTACTCAAGCAATAGAAAAACAAACAGAAATATACAAGTGGGATCAAATTAAACTTACAAACTTTTTCATAGCTAAGGAAAGAGTAAGCAAAACAAAAAGACAACCAACCTATGGAATGGGAGAAAATAGTTGCAATAAATGAAACTGATAGGGGCTTAATTCCCAGAATATGTAAACAGCTTTTACACTTAATAAGAAAGAAAAACAAACAATTCAATTCAAAAATGGGCAGAAGTCCTAAAGAAACATTTCTCCAATGAAGACGTACAAATGGCCAGTAGGCACATGAAAAAATGTTCAATATCATTCTCAGAGAAATGCAAATCAAAACTGCAATCAAGTATCACCTCTAACCAGTCAGAATAGCCATCATTCAGAAGTTCACAGACAATAAATACTGGAGAGGCTGCGGAGAATTGTGAACACTCCTACACTGTGGTGGGAATGTAGTTTGGTGGAGCCATTGTGGAAAACTGTATAGAGGTTCCTCTAAAGGCAAAAACTTGGCCTCCCATATGAATCAGCAATCCCACTCCTGGGCATATATCTAGAAGGAACCCTAATTCAAAAAGACACCTACACCCCAATATTCACAGCAGCACTATTTACAATAGCAAGACATGGAAACAACCTAAATGTCCACTGACAGATGACTGGATAAAGAGGATGTAGCATATTTGTCCAATAGACTACTATTCAGACATAAAATAATAATAAAATAATGCCATTTGTAGCAACATCAATGGACATGGAGAATGTCATTCTAAGTGAAGTAAGCCAGAAAGAGAAAGAAAAATACCATATGAGATCGCTCATATGTGGAATCTTAAAAAAAAAAAAAGAAAGAAACAAAAAGATAAACTTATCTACAGAACAGAAACAAACACAGAGTCATAGAAACCAAACAATGGTTACCAGATGGGAGAGGGTGTGGGAAGGAATAAATTGGGAGTTCAAGATTTGCAGATACTGAGTATGTAAAGAATAAACAACAAGTTTATACTATATAGCACAGGAGAATATATTTAATTTCTTATAGTAACGTATGATTAAAAAGAGTATGAAAATGAATACATGTATGTTCCTATTTAACTGAAGTGTTGTGCTGTACACAAGAAACTGACACAACATTATAAACTGACTAGACTTCAATGAAAATATATTTAAATAGACCAAAAACGAAAACAAAGAAAAAGGATACTATCAATCAAAAAGAATAAAGTAGTGATTCAGGCTACAATATGGAAGAACCTCGAAACGTTATGCTAAAATAAGCCAGACACAAAAAGGCAAATAATGACCTTTAAGGTGAACTGTATCTAAGCGTTTATTGTACTACTCCTGTAAATTTTCCGGAGGTTTGAAATCTATCAATATCAAAATAAAATGTATTATACTTTAAAAACTTAAAACGCTTCCTCACAGGAGGGCTTTAATTATTAAATGCAGAAACGCACGCAAACCTCTTGGAACAACACTTTGCATGTCCACACACAATCACTGCTGTCACTGCCACTCAGAGGGTGGTGCCAGTGCTGATGAGAGCTGCCTCCACTCGCTCCCCTGCAGACAGTTGTGAGGGCTTGAGCTCTGACAGGCAGGGTGAGCGTGAACCTGGGTCAGACACAGCCACGTCCCAGACTCTGCGTTACCCAAATTTCTTATACAAACTGCAACATGTAATGTAAACACGCTAGAGGGATGTATCATACAACACAGGGAATACAGCAATGTTTTAGAGTAATCATAAATGGAGCATCTATTGCACACCTGAAACTACTATCATATTTTAACTCAGCTATAACTTTATAAAAAATTAAAAAATAATTTTAAAATGTTATCACTTTAATATTCAATTCGGTTTTTAAGTAACTACTAAACAGCTTAGAAAATATAAAAGCATTTAATTGTGCTGTTGGTTTACATATTTATTTACATTCAGACTCTTGCTTAAAGAGAATTTAAACAATTTTTTTAAACACAGCTTAACAACCAAAACAACAAAAAGGCAAAACTGAGAGTGAAGAGAAAATTGAGATTCAATAGTTAAATGAAACCTTGGGGAGATAAACTCATAAAAATGGATTCCATGAAGTCAGGGCAAATGTTAAAGGCCGACTAGGAATTCAGCTGTAAGATTCTTGGCAGCTAAAGTAAAAAGAAAAAGATGATGGGGCGGGAGGTAGAGCGTGTGCTTAGCGTGCAAGGGGTGCTGGATTTAAGACCCAGGGCCTCCACTAACAGATAAATACATCTAATTAACTTCCCACCAAAACAGCCCCAAAGAAAAGAAAAAGAGAAATTTCTTTCCCAAAAAACCCTGATATTTAATTTGGTTTAAATACTTAAGAAAAGTAAAAAAGAAAAATAGAAAAGATAAGTGACACTGTGAAGAAAAAGCCCAGCTGGGCTAACAAGATAAGTCACAAATCTAAGTGTGATAAGTGTCGGTTTACTGATCTAAGTTTTGCTGAGCTACCTGGTAAACCTGAAGTTTAGTGTCAGTTTACTGGGTTAATAAGCTTACTGGTAAATCCAAGGTCAACAATTGTCAATAACGTGATCTTTTCCAAGTTGATAAGCTTCAGTGTACTGATTCCTTCCTTTTTGTTGTTTGAGCCTTATTGGCTAAGAGCACCATACTTGTAATTAAGCCTATAAAACTTCATGTGCAGGTCATGGAGGTGCTCAGAGCTTCAGAACAGAAGCCCCTCTGAGCCCGCCAGCGTAATAAATCTCATTACTCCCACCCTCTGAGTGGTGCCTGTTTCTTGGCTGGCCTGTTGTTTCAATAACAACACAAGCAATAATACCCGTGAGATAAGTCTGTGGTAGCTGCTGGCAGGTCCCCATGTCTCACGTGGGAAAATCTGAAACATCATTCTCAACACTCAGAGTCATCATAAGCCCACCCCACCCATCCTGCTGTTAAATGCAGGAGCACAGGCAGGGCCCGGCCTTTGCTGTCTCTGTGTCAACACAGTGAGACAGGATAGAAGGGGGCAGAGCACAGCCATTTAAGTAAGGCCACAGCAATTAACACCAAAATGGTGAAGGATTCAACCCCCAATAGGCCTTGAGTCTCAGGATGAAGAGATTTAACTTCTAGCAGAGCTTGAGATTCAGTAAACACCCATTGTAATAGTAACATGGTGAATAACATGCCCCAGGCACCATGGCGGTCAAAAAGCTAGCCACAAAATGTCACAGGGTGGGAAAAGGCCAACTCCCTGGGAATCCCAACCCCTTGCCCTAAGGCTGGTCCTTCTACTTATTAGCATATGAAACCACCAAGCTCAAGAAAACAAGCAACACAGCGCCACCTCGCGGTCACCACTCTCTCACCCTCTTCGGAGAAGACCCACACTGTCTGTGGAGTGTGTACCTACTTTTAATCTGAGCATCAAACCCCCACACCTCGTGACGTTTCTCTTGCATTTCAATGTATCTCTCTGAATAAATCTACCTTTAATCAACACTGGCTTGCTCTTGAAATTTTTACTGCACGAAGCCAAGGAACAAAATCCGATGGGGCACATCTCAGGGGCTCAACCAAAGCATGGGACACAGCCCTTCTCATGCCCCACTTTTTTTATTCTTGTATCAACAGGACTGGGCTGTAAAGGGAAGTCTGAAGCCCCAGCTAAGGGACAGAAGCAGCCTCCAGAGCTCCAACTGGCGGCCAGCCTCTCCCCCAACATGGGCCTTGGCGTCTGCCCGGTTCTCTGTGTTTCTCTGTTGTGCTGACTCCCCAGCCTGACAGCGTACTCCTAGGCCTGTCCCCACAAAACGCTTCTCTCCAAAATACAAGCACATCATGTCAGAATCCTCTTGTTCAACCAGTAAATTTTCAGCCCATTTTTTTCCTCCCCAATAAAGTATCCAACTGTCCTCCCTCCCATCTCACCACTTCTTTCTTTGTGAGAAATCTGTACTCGCCAAACTCCATCCTGAACGAAGGTGCCTTGCTGGTTGGGACCGGGATGTTTCTTTCTCACACAGCATGCGTCCTTTCACTTTCCCCTTGTTACCTTTAAAAAGCCTTTCCTGAGTCACCCACCCCTCTGATTCTGAACTTCACAAAGTGCTGAGTTTGCAGTCACTGTGTGCATACCTCCCAGGTTTTGACTAGGTTTCCTACGCAAGATCTTCATTAAGGAGCTGCATCAAGAAGTTTAAAGAGGTTATTCATACATCTGAGCGGAGGAGCCTGCAAAAAATTAAATGGCTTTGAAGAGAGAGTTAACCAGGGACAGAGAATTCGCAGGTCCTAGTCAAAAGTGTCATGAGGCAAAATGTTCCTCAAAGGCTCAGAGTGGCTCCTGGACATGGAGTCGGCAGGGAGGAGGTGACAGGCATTGAGTGGGGTGAGTGATACAGGGCACACTCCCCCAGCTGGGGAAGAATAGGTTTTTTTCTAGTTTTCCAAACAATTTCTTACTACCTATTTCTCCTATTGTCACATACTATTTCCTACGAATTAAGCATATCAATGTCAGTTATTTGGGCCACTTGGGAGAAGCTACACGATGCCATTCACAAGGCTGGGTATGACAGCCACACCAGTCTAGGTTGAAAGACCAGTGGGGGTATTTCCATGGTATAAAAGGGCATGCAGCAAACTCCACAGCTTCAATGACCTCATCTCAAAGGTGGGGCCAATAAAACTACCAAGCAAAGTGCGTGGTGATTATGGCCGACATCTTTTTACTAGGTAATTGCCCGAGACAGCTGCCGCTTAATGAGGAATGAGTACAAACATTGAGGCCCTGTCTACCTGGCCACACGCGCCCTGCCTTCCTGCTTTGGTGCAGCAGCAGAGCTTGTTTAGCTGAGATGAACGCCCCCAGAGTAGCCCCGAAGGGAAAGTTCCCAGCTCTACACGGCGAGGCCTGTTCCTTCCTTTCTCAGAGCTGATCACAGTTTGCAGTCGTCTCTTTTTATGTTTATCCCTTTTGTAACTGCCTTTCCTCCAGAGTTTTTCCTCAAGCAGCACAGGGCCAGGTGTGTCTTGCGGCCTGCCGGATATTCTGGGCTGAGAAACAGCCGATCCCAGATCTGGCTTTGGTGCTGAACGGAGAGGGCACAAAGCCCAGGGGACCATGCTGAACCGAGGCCCCTGAACCCAATATTATGGTCTGACTTTGGGCAAATTACACAGTCTTCTTTACCCTGAGATTCCTCATCTGTCCATGAAAATAACTGTCCATGGCACACAGATTTACAAGGATTAAAGTAAATCACCGAATTCACAACCTAGCCAAGGGGCTACCAGTGCATCCTCATCAGACAAATACAGCCTTTACGGCTCTGACACAAGCCAAGCGTCGTGGCAGCACAAATTGTACACTGCTAAGTTCCAGTGTTTTAAGTGCTTCATGAGTGCTATAATACTCTTTAGAACATACAAAATTCCCAGGAAGAAACGGATATTATCATGCCCATTTCACAGATTCTCCAACAGGTTAAGAGAGTTTACATTCTAGTCCAAGGCCCAATGGTGAGGAAATGGCGATTTAAACAAGAATCTGGGCCCAGGCCTTCGCTCCATCTCTATCCCATCCACCTGACCACTTTCCTATGAATTCCACCTGTCCAATACCGAAGTTTGCAGCCGGCCAGCTCTTAAATGCAATGTGTGCCACCGTTTGTCAATGTTGGTTAATAACCATAAACACTTCTCAGAAAGCACTTCAGAAAGAAAAGTTGGACTCACGTCCCTGCCCACAAAGAAGAGGAACTCTGCCTTGCCTTCTCCTGTAACGTGCAGAAACCCTTCCCATTCACCACTGAATCCTTTTGTATGCCTCCTCCGTGTTTACGTTTGCACACGTCTTATTAAAGTAAAAGGTACCTGTAGTAATTCCATCTCGGTTCCTTTCCAAGTTTCCAGATTATCCATAATCAGTGTAATATCATAATTTCCTGTGAAAAAAATACTACAATGTGAATGAAAATACTGCAACCATGTCACTAAACAAAGAATGCTGAAACCAAGTCATCAGCGCTGCCGCCACCCCCCAGTGAAGACAGGCCTGCAGCCACTCACAACGGTGCCCTCTGAGCAGACTCAGAATAAGAAAAGACAGATTACTGGCCTTAGATATCTAGGTGCTTGTCTAAAGAATATATTCAGTGAGCCCAAATGTTTGCTTCCTCCCATATATTGAAAAGCACTAAATTCTTGAACTTGAGATAACTGGCTTTCTTTAGATAACAAGCAATGTTTTATTGTTCCAATTACCTGGTCTCTGTTGTAAAGCTCCTATATATCCTAGCTCTTCTCAACCTCTTCTGAGCAGTCCGTCAGAGTGATCTGAGTGGCTGTCATCCCGGCTAGAGTCCTCCCGCCAAATAAAACATAACTCTAAACTTTTAGGCTGAACATGTATTTCAGTCAACAGTTTTGACCACCATGAAGGGACCCAGAGCAGACTTCTCTCCACCTGGACTCTCCGAGTAACCGGAGCCTTGGTACCAGCAGTGGCCCTTTGTGCCCATCCGCCTCCTCGGGGAGTCCAGATGAATTTGTGTGAGTCTGTCCTGGTTCTCGGATCTCCCATATTGATTGATGGTCCTGAGTTTTATTTGGCAGTGTATCCAGGTACCTGGCCCCCCAGTTGAAAGAGTGGGGGGAATTACCCACCCAGTGGAGACATGCTGGGTGGGGCCTTGTTGAAAGGTAACAGGAAATACCCACCTTGAAGAGACGCCCGATGTGGAGCTGGTGGAAATATACATGGAAAATACTCACCCAGTGGAGATGTCCTGAGTGGGTCCAAGCTGAAAGACACTGGGGTCAGGACTGGGTGTTTAGGTAAGAGGCTGGTCTAATGCTTTCTTCAATTTGGTTACCTGCATTGAATTTTTCAGTATAAAAGTAAAAGTCTTATGAAGAACCTTTCAATTCCAAAAATGGGACCCTCTTCCTGGCTGATAACAGCTTTCTTGGGTGAGAAAGAAACTTGAAGGAGTGGTAGAGGCAAAGACATCATGTCACAGAGTTGTCCCTGTGGGAAATCTTACTAGCAATTTTATTATGACAACCTTGCCTTAGAATGGGGCATAGAACTTTCAAAAAAAAAAAGAAAAGGAATGAAAAGAAAAAGAAATGACAAATTGCCAGCCTCCAACTATTATCCCAGCCAGGTTTATATACGTAGAAAACTTATAACTTTAATTGGGAACTAGAAAAAAAAAACTCACTGTGAAAGTAACTAACCAGGCCTGATAAAAACATTTTTTGGAATTCTGAACTCATAAAAACAAAATCCCCTTTAGGGGGAACTTGGATTTCTCTTCCTGTGTCCTTGTAATATAAACGTTTTATATTTCTCTGGGTATTTTATGTGTGTGTATGTATGTATGTATGTGTTTCCTTTTTTTTAAAGGAAATCTTGGACTCTGCCATGCAAAAGGTACAAATATTGTGCACATATGGTGGCCATGCAAGTAAATTGGGATTCTCAACAATCCTTTGATTGTACCATTTTTCAGACATTTTGCCATCTTAACCTTTTATGCATCAGCCTGGACCACAAAGGCCTTTAGCTTCTGCAGAGTAAACTTTTGAATTTTATTTAGGCAACACCCCCACCCTCATGTGGAAAATCCTCTTCATCTTTTTGGTTTAGATATATATATATATATATATATATATATATATATATATATATAAGTTGATGGCCATATGATGGATCCTTTAATTTGGAAAAGCTTTTAAATTGGTGAAAGTTGAAAGAGCTCTCAATATAAACAGCTGTTTTCTTGGTACCTATTAAAATCAAGTTTAAAGATAGAAAAATATATCTAATGGTTAACCTAAGAACTTAGGTAAAAAAAAAACTGGTTTGAAAAGCTACATTTGTGTTTTTCCTTTCCCATCAATGGTTTTAGGGATGCTAATAAAAACTTTGAACAATTAATGTTAATTAGGTTGAATAACTGGAAAATAGATTGTAAAAATTTCGATTTTTTCTTAATGAAAAAAAAAAGTTAAGGGGCTTATCCCAAATGGATAATTATTTTTATATTGTTATTTTGAATGAGATAAATAAAATGGACAATTTTGGATTTAGATGCATGATTTTGATACTACACTACGTAAAATTAAAAAAAAGGCCAAAGGGATCACCTACTGCCCCCCAACATTCAAGTTCAAACAAGTCTGTTTTATTTACCACAGTTTAATATGTATGTATGTATAGGGCTAAAATATACATACATATATATATATATATATTTATATACTGAGATACTTCATCAATGATTGGGACAACAGACCAATTAATCATATTAAAAATTGGGAAGGGTGTAAGCTCTTTGGCTCAAACTTGGGGATCCCAGAGAGTTTTCTATAAAATTAGATACAATGCACAAAAACAAACAAAAGAAAGGCTTCTGGCACTCCTTCTAGAAATAAAAATTATTCATTAAACCTAATAAATATTAAAATTAAAGGTATAAGTTTTAATAAATTTTAGATAAAAGTTTCTAAAATTGGTATATTTAAATCAGATTTATATAAACCTTTTACTTAATTATGTTGTGGGATAACTATGTTTTAATGGAAAACCGATTCACCTTTTTGGTATTATAAGGCTGGGCACATATCTGTCCCTCTGAAAATATTGAATGTACAAAGTAAAGGAAACCAATAGAGTTACATGAGCCGTCCAATATAACGTAAAATTTAAAACTAGTATTCAGTGGCTAATAAAAAATATAATAAGAGTTTTACCCTGAGTTTAACTTATAACAAGGGAAAGAGAACTTGCTTAATGCCTTATGCAAGCTTTGGAAGACAAGATAAAGTAAACTTTAAAGTTTTAATACATGGAATTCTTTGTTTACAGCTCTTCACACTGATACAAAAAAGCAAATTAAGGAGATGCAATTGGGACTGGGTGACAGAGCAGTTGTCTGGAGAACTGGACGCGTGTGTCTTTGTCTTGCATATCAGAAATGTAAATACAGCAGTGACCTAGGGGTGAGCCTAATTAGCTCAACGAGATAAAACTTTAGGCCAAAGAAATTTTTCGCATTTTAAAACTGAGAACTCTGACGGGTCCTTCATACATTGTCAAGAAATCTTTAATGTCTGTTTCATACATAGTAAGCCTTAGTGATCTGAGCAAGCAAATTCAGCTTACTCCAACTATTATTATCCCTATCTCATAGGTAAGTTTTAAAGTCAAGGTATGAGATCTCTAGCTTTTGTCTCTTTATAAGCTGGCGTACACATTATATATGTGAGATATTTCTATAGCTAAAAAAAAAAAACACAAAGTCAAAGAGCTCTGCTTAATTGATGTAAAGACTAAGAGGTTACAATTTAAGTATTTTTAAAATAAAAACTGACCAAATTTACCTTAAGGTTCACGTGAACTGGAAAATATTCAATATTAAGATAATATTTGATATTGTTTTGTTTAAGTATGTTCTAATTAATATAGACATCTTTAAAGTCATCAATATTATGTATAATACCTTTACTGTACCTAGGTTTAATGAAAGTCAAATAAGATCCTGTTACATTCATTGCAGATTTGTCAAAAAAAGTATTAATATGGTGTGGTAAAATTTTAAGTAAATTTAATGCAAATGAGATGAGAACTTTGGGTAAATTCTTTCAAATACATTTTTAAAATGTATGCATAAGATAATCTCTAAATCTTTGGTATCTTTAAATTCTAGAGTTGTGCTAAATTAAGTTAAATGATAGGATTTTATTAAATAGCTATGCCATTTTCAGATAAAATAAGATTGAAATATGAATTACATAACATTTAACTTCCTCTTACAGAGAAACTAAAGGTGTTTAGAAATATTAATAAATGGTTGGTGCCACACTGAAATAGTCTCTATTATTAAGGGAAAGATCTCATTATCCTAGGAAAGTAAGATAAATCTGTAAGGGAAGATACAAGAAATGGAATTATATTTTGTTAATGAAAAATGGTGACATTGTACTGAAGCTGGTTACTTCTGAATGGAAGAGAAAATAAGGGGCACACTAATATGAATATAGAAAGCTGTGGAAGGCTTGTGGAAGAGGAAACCTGAGGAAAGGGTTTTGTACGTGGTCGAAATTGGCTAAGTTTAGAATCAACTTGGTCAATGTAAATGAATCTCAGAGGTAAGCTGGTACAAGAATAGAATTGGTTTTCTCGCTGTTAAGAGGACGAAATTTTCTTAAAATGATAATCCACCCTCAGAAACAAATTGTAAAACTTCTTATACCACTTAACTGATCTGTTCTGCCTTTACCTTTGACGAATTATCTTGTTAATGAATAAGTACTACTTTACAGTGATCTATATGTTTATCTGACCAAGTGTTTGAAATCTTTCAAAAAGCTCCCCAAGTATCAATTTTTAATTAAAGTTCTTTTAATCTCCAGTTAAGTTTGGGATGCTACAGAGGGCCCCTGAAACATCCCAAAGAGAGATTTTAAACTAGTAAATTTCATTTGGCATGTTAAATAACATGGTATTGTCAAATGAATAATAAGTCTTCCTAGGTTATATTGTATGAGAAAATATTAATATAGATATTACAGAAATTTTATGGACTCCCTAAAATTCTGGTATATCTGAAATGTTACCAGTCATAATTCTGGTTATTGTGACCAGGTTACATTACCAATTATAGTGTAATGGTGTTTTACCATGCTTTTAAATCTTTTGTCACTTATAGACAGTTAATTGTTTTCTTCTGATGATTTTGCAAAATGCTTGCTCTTCAAGAAGATTTACTGGTTTCGAATAAACTTCAAACTATACCACTGAACTAAACTGGGGAAGAAATTTTAAAGGTCTAAAGAAAACTCTGATTAAAAGAATTAGTTACATGGGACTGAGTAAACTGATGAATATGGTTATAATTTTTGATTTTGTCTGAAATACTACTCGCTTTAAACCTGTTTCCCAGACATAAAGAATCTCTTCTCCTTAAGCTAGTTATGATTCACAGCAATTTGATAAATTATACCTATGTAAGCAGCCTTGGAACAGTTATATTTTCTATCTGATCCCTCAAGAGACTAAAAACTCTTAGGTCCCCAGTGGCTCTATCAGACAAATTAGGAAGATCATCTCCTAACAGATATAGGAATCTCAATGCACTTTAAGGAATTTAACTAGAAAATAATTTACCTAAATCTGTACGGCAGAAATCCATGTCAAGCCCTTGACGTGGCTTTCCTGGCCTTAGAAAACCTTATTAACATTCTACCCTGAGACTCCTTATTTAAAGTTCCAACACAGCCAATTTAAAAAAGCCTATATGATCAAATAATCAGAATTAACTTGTAAACAAATAAATCTTTATTTGGCTATGTTTGAGAAAAATGAGGGTAACTTTATAGAGAAAAAAGTTTATATTTTAGTGGATATTAAATTCTAGTTTTGTTAATTGAAGTCTTTATTTAGTAAGACACTTCCCAGATCATTCCTTTCTGTTATGTGAAATTGCTGAAAAGTTTAATTGAATTATTAAAAGGATACCCTAGCTTTGTTTCTGAACCTCAGTAATCTAACTTTGGGTAAAGTTCCAATGCCCCATGACCTACAGCCAGGGGATTATACATCCTGGAACAGGCATGACTTAAAGAACTGTCTCCAACCTGAATGGAAGGACCCTTTATCATGTATGCTTAACTAGACCATACACACCAAAGCTGAAGGAAACGGACTTTCAGATTCATTTCCTATAAGAAACATTCCCTGCAGTGCAATGGCCTATAGAGCACTGCCCACCTTAAAGCAATGCCCAACTGGAGAAAAAGCTACCATGTCAGGATGAGAAGACGACATCTGAGGTAGACAGCTAACCCAAGACATTGGACCAGGCCTGTATACTAATTACTTTGACAATTTCTCCAACCTTTGATTATGAACTACAACAATTGTTAAGTTTATGGTAAATTAACTATGTCTATTACTTCTGTTTTACCTTGGTGGGTTTCCCTACTCCAGGTATCTAACTAGATAGCCCTGAGAAACGTTATTCTAAAAAGAAATTATAGTTCTATTTAGGCCACTGTTCATCTTACATGGTGGGAGACATCACCTGGCCAATTAATAACTTCCCTGAGCCTGATCATAAATATGAACTTCCTCATAAGATCATTCAGACTCAATCAGAAACACAAGCAAAATTTTAACCCAAAATATAACTTCTCGAGTATTAAATTCTTACTCGTGACATTATTAACGTTACTAGCTGTATTACTTATATACTGTCTATTTTATAAAATTGTTGTCTCTTACATTTCCCAATGCGTAACTAGGCCTACAAGATTGATGATGGCTAAGCATCTTGAAGAAATAGATTAAACTTAGAACCCTGCATAAAATAAATTTAATAGTGTGATTCTAGGTATGGGAATAAGCAACGAAGGGCAAACATTTCCTGGATCAAAATAGACTAGTAAGACAGGCGATCCAGAGAACTTTCAGTATCAACAGGGCCTGTAAAAAAACCAAACACCTTGAATGGCAGCTCCGAAGATTCTTCACCTGAACTAGGAATGAGCCATTCTAGCACCGTGGGACAAAATTGGTCATGAAATGTCTCTCAAAATATTGGTCGAATTTAGGACCATGGGGGAGCACTGTGAATGAAAATACTACAATGTGAATGAAAATACTGCAACCATGTCTGTAAACAAAGAATGCTGAAACCAAGTCATCAGCGGGTGCTGCCAGCCCCAGTGAGGACAGGATTGCAGCCCAGCCTCTCAGCCACTCACAGGGGTGCCCTCTGAGCGGACTCAAATAAGAAACAACAGGATACTGGCCCTAGACAGCTAGGTGCTTGTCAAATGTGTGGATTCAAAGACCCAAATGATTGCTTTATCCCATACATGGCTAAGCACTAAACACTTGAACTTGAGATACCTGGCTTTCTTTAGATAACAAGCAATCTTTTATTGTTCCAACTACCTGGTCTTTGTTGTAAAGCTCCTATGTAATCCTAGCTTCTCCCCTACTCTTGGGAGCAGTCTCTCAGAGAGTTCTGAGAGGCGGTCATCCTGGCTCGAGTCCTCCCGACAAATAAAACATAACTCTTAAATTTTAGGCTGCATGTTTATTTCAATCAAGTCCCAGAATAGACACAAATCGTCAATTCTGTAAAGGGACACACAGGAACCAAAAGCGTGTATTAGTCACGAAAATCTACGGCTCCCTCTTTCTTCCTGTCATTATACAATCCCACCAGAACTCATTATTTTGCTGTTTGCTAATCTGGGAACAAAACTCAGACAAGAGTCAACTCTGCAGAGTGCCCTGCTGGGGAGAACCCCCCGCAGAAGCAGGGCTGGCTGCCTGCCCTCCCGCACGCTCTGCTGACCCCTAGTGTCCACCGAGGAGACCAGGCCAACAGAGCTGTTCCCAACAGCTGCAAAGCCTCACATATTAAATAAAAACATTTTATTTTATACGCTGTGTTACGTATATACCCATCTCTGAAAACAGCTTTGCCAGAAGCCCAAATCTTCAGCATTAATCTGCGAAGACAATTCCGGTCCCCAAGGGAAAACAAGTCTTAAGACGATGCTAAGGCCTCCAAAGACCTCTCCACGACCATCAGCCAAACTGCCTGTAGGTCTGCTGCTGCAGGCGGCTGCATGTCTGTTTTTAAATCAACTCCTTTTGCCCTCGGGTGCTACAGTTTCCTTCTATGCCCTCCCATCTCAGGGTAAGAGCAGCCGCTGCAGAACCTTGCAGGGCAGCACTGACAAGACAGGACACAGAGGATCAGAGCTAAACTAAGCCTTCTGATGACACGAGCTTGTCACTGTGTCATCTTTAGAGATGAAGATATATATAGAGAGAGGTAGGGTGATATTGCTCAAAGTCACACAGATAATAAGTGACAAAGTCTATAACTCTGCTCCTCCCTCCAGCGTGACGCCCCAGCTGGGACGCCCACAGAGTTCTCTCGTGCCTGCCTGAACAGTCCTTTATTGTCACTCATGACTCACCACAGGGTCTGTACCTAGCCTGCCTTTTCAGCATGTTTTCCCTCCAGTCTCTTAGAAACAAGGCTGCTCGGGCCACTGTATGACTTCCGTCTCCCCGAAACCTCTGTTCTCTGGCTGGTCTTGCCTGTGCATCCGGCCTCCTGCTCAGAGGCTCTTCCCCCCTGCAGGAGGACGTTTCTACTCTCTGCAGGGACACCCCTTCAGGGGAGCCCTCTTCTCGCCATCAGCACGGCAGGTGTCCCAGGCCACACCCCGAACTGCCCCATTAGGACTGGGGGTGCCCAGGTCTGCTAGTCAGACCAGCAGACTCAGAGCCAGGGATTATGCCCGGGTCACCCTGCAAACCTACTGCCCGCCTCACAGCCCCCAGCCAGCAGGTCAGCTGGAAGTCACAGTAGGTGCCCCACCCAATCCAGAAGCCTCTTCATTTGCCAGCACCGCTGATGACTGGTCTCCAATCTTTGGTCATTTTCGCACAAAACAGCACCATCTACTGTGAAGCGGGTGGTTTTCGCTTCTGCGCACCATCCTTACTGGAAATGTTATGGGAAACCAAAACGCCTTTTTCTCAACACTTTTCTGATGACACCCTCCCACCCACAATAATCTCATGCTCAAGAGCTTTGGATCCACGTGATTTTGTTTCCCTTACGCTAAGTGGCTCAAAACACTGCGGGATTTTTTCTCTTTTGAGGGTATTTGTACTCAGTTTCTCGCCTTTAATCTGTTTTTGTCTCTCTCTTCAGTATCCCTAGGAGTTGCCACCTCTTACTCCCTTCAGCAGCCTCCCTCCCAACAACTAGTCTAGGAAATCAGCTGTGATGAGGGGCCCGGGGTCCGTCACAGAAGATGCAACTAAGACAGAGAGGCTACATAATTTGCCGAAGAAATCAGCTTCAACCCCCAACAGTGTGTGTCACGTCTCTGTTTAATTCTTATGCTAAGAAAGTTAACGTTTTGTAGATTATGTTTATAAACAGATGAAGTATGAAAATACATACAATGACACACATCAACGCTAAGATGTTCACTAACTCCACTATTTTGTTTCTATTAAAAAATTAAAAACTCCTGCAGTCAATATAGCAAATTGTTACTGGGTTTTAAATCCAGAATATAGATGGGTTAAGTGTGTCATTACTCATACTTATTTGTATGTTCACAAGACAAAAAGATTTGAAAGCCTCTCCCCCCCCCCGACACACTACGGGCTCTCACCTGAGCTCCAAGGCCACACATCTAACAGCCTTTCACTTTACCCACAGCTGAAATCATCAGATTTCCCCCAGAGCTCCCGCTGCAGCTTTCCCTCCTCAGAGCACAGCAGGACCATCATTTACCTCATTAATCCACCCAGAAACCTGGGCCTTACTCCATCCTACCTTCACAGACAGCATTCATCCTTTCCTTTTTAACATCAAAACATGCCTTCAATCTGTTCGCTTTTACCCAGTGACCGTCCCACCGCTCAAGATGAAGCCACCAACACTGCCCACCTGGACTCACGAGTCTCCAAAGTGGCCCCTCAGCCGCTCTCCCCTACTTGAGACAAATGGGATTGTGTCACTCCCAACCTTTTTGGACACTTTTCAAACCCACTGTTCTTAGAAGAAACTCCAATTTCTTCACCTGGTGAAGGTCTTTGCAATCAAACTGTCAGCTCAGGGAGGGCAGGACCCGCCGTCTCCCCTCGGCCCCACCCTCTGGCAGAGCATCATCTTGGGAGGACCTGCTGAGCTACACCAGCCTGTGTTCTAAACCTGGTCTTGAGTTCTTAGGAAACTGCTTCACTTATCCATACAAATCCAAGGTAGATTAGAAAGATTTTAGTTATTGAGCGAGACTATTGATTTGGGGATTTTGCACTAGCAACCTGCAAGGACATGTTCTAATGATTCTGTCTTCTTACAACAACACCCAGATTTAAGTAGTATTTGTGGAATATCTTCAGAGTAAAAGGGACTGTACTTTTACAGTTTATGTATTGTAACATGAACAACCCTGACAGGGTCACAAATGGAACCGCTTCACAAGTGACAGAAGACAGGTGAGAGGCATATAGCAACAGTTCACAAAGAAGGTATGAGTAAAGTTGTTTCTCCAACCCCCGAAAAATTTCCTCCAAGAACCGAAAACTCTGAATTTTGAAAGTAAAATACTATCATATAAAGAAATAAAATAAATAATCCTCTTCATCAGGGTGTTAAGATCTGACTGCAGAGTTTTCAGCAGGCCATACTGAATCCTAGCACAGAAAAATCTGATGGACTAGTGGTGAGTAAGTTCCAGGAAAACGGCAGCAATTCCTCCACTTGTAAGAGGACACACACTCAATTATTGAAGGTGATTGTAAACCACATGCTGAAGAAATTCAGAAGATTCAGGCACCGCTTCTAGATGGTGATGACACGGAAGGACGGCTTGGATGCATGCTTCTAACTGAGTCACCGGCATTCTTACACTGCAGGGGGAAAAGGAGGCCCTCAGCCAAGACCAGAGATTTTCCTGTCATGCCTCCCAGGCCATGCCTCGGGGACTCAGTGTCCTGTATCCGTCCGGCCCCAGGCAAGGACCCGCAGCGTGGCCCACCCAAGCAGGAGGGGCACTGTGCTTGAGAAAGCCCATCCCAGATGGGAGCAAGAGTGGCTGGTGGGGTTGTGTGAACCCATAAATGCTCATAGAAATACACCTGCATACATTCAAGTGATAAAATTAAGGGTAGCAGGCTATTTAACAAAATTTCAATTGTCAGTTTTAATGTTACCATTCCTTTTCTCTTGCCCCCTGCACTCTGAGACAGGCTTACGCTCTCTCACACCTGCAGCTCTGATGCAATAGTTGTGAAATCATTTTACTTTGCTGCAAGTGTCTTTGCTCCCCGTGTTGCTGTGACTGTCGTCTCTTAACACAGTCAGGTGTCTTCCTGGATCTCTCCCTGATTTCCTTCCTCCTGCTTCTCAGATCCTGAGATAAAGAACCGGTGAAGGCACATGACTAGAAAAGGCACTGTGGACTTGACCAAAGTCCTCAGTGACCCCTAGATGAGTGCCTCTCACACCTTACCTTCGATTCTCAAGGTTCTGCCCAGGGTGACATCCAGACCGGAGAGAGTCTTGGGCCCATTTAAAAGCTGTGTGGCTTGGGTGCGGGAAAAAGTGCAGCAGCTGGTTCCGTAGCCAGGCCCCTCCCCACCTCTGCTCCTCTCTTACCCGAGGCCCCGCTGCCAAGCCCTCAGGCTCCCTGACGTTCTGTCCTTCTCTTCTACTCTACTCCAAGCCCTTTTCCTCTTCCTGTATTCCCTGATTATCCCCAGCTGGAGTGATTTTTCCATCACAGTATCTGAAAAATTTTTCTGCAGCTGAAAAAGAGGTCTGAAGAGGTCAATGCACATATGCTGGTTCCTGAAGAGATCCCCTGTTTAGGGTCACTCTCACCAACAGTCACGGGACATCAGACATGTTGCAGGGTCGGCCACCCCCAACAAGAGTTTGCTGTGACACCAAGGAATGCACAGCATCCCTGTCACAAAGGTGTATTTGACACACTCATCCGTTATTAAGAAGCAAAAGTAAAAAAAATTTGCTCATGTTTCTTACTAAAATTATTTATGAGGTAGAAAAAGAGATTGCAATACAAAAGAACAAATTTGACTCCATGTTAGATGTGTTCAATTATTTTTAAACCTGTACCCTGTTTTCTAGGCTCAGACTTGATATCTCTGCACCTTTTGTAAAAGAAAGTTGCCTTTAGCTTGAAATATCCAGGCTAGGCTATTGTCCGGGCTCTGATCTTTAAGGATGTTAGCTCTTCTACACTTATGAAGAGATGGCAAGTTGCAAAATAGAGAATAACCTTTGTTTTATTTTGGAGTGTTTACGGGGGCACCATAATTTGACCGACATGGACAGCTGCAAGTACACAGGATTACAAGGAGAAACAATTTGTACAGCAAGAAGTTTGCAACAACCAACCACATCCCCAGTGCTTGTTAGTATAAAAGGAGACTGAATTCTGACTTGGGGTAGAGAGTTCCCCTGGATATCAGTATGCCATTTTCTGGGTATGCCAGCTTTTCAAATAAAGTCACTATTCCTTACTCCAACATCTCATCTCCCGATTTATTGGCCTCTCATGCAGCAAGCAGAACGAGTTTGGACTTGGTAACAAAATGACTGCATTAGAGGTAGTATATCTCCACTGTTTCCTCATTTCCAGTATGTCACAGCCTATCAATTTTATATGCTGTTTAACAACACAACCAAAATACCTATTATACGGAATTGATTCCAGGGAAATAAAATTATTTCTACTCCTTCAAAACTTTTTTCTTTTCTATTTTATTTTGTTTTGCTTATTGAAAAGAAAATTCAAATCATTTATTTCACGTATTTTTATAGCTACATATTGTAAATACTACAAAGATATTTAAATTGCAATAAAAATTGTCCGTATATTAGTATAAAGATATATACACAATCAATGCAGATTAGGAAAGGAGTGGATATTTACTGAATATCCACTGCACATCCAGTCTTTTACAAGCATATCCTGGAATATAAGCTCTGTTATTCATGGGCCCCCCACCCCCATTCTCACTGCCAAGACCCTTAGTAATCAACTACCAAGGCATAAGCATAGAACAACGCGATCATTATTTTAGGTATAAATGAGGGAATTAGCTCATTCAATTCTAGAACAGAAACCTTAAAATAAATACTGAACTTATTTACAGATAAAGACAATTGGACACAAAGAAGTACAGCTTCTCCCCCCAAGTCACAAAGATAATAACTAGTAAAGGCAAGATATGAACTCATCTGCCTGATTCTAAAAACTAACTTGGAAATCCCATTCGACTCTGGATGGTCCAGCAGCACAGCCTATCACCCTATCTTTGTTCAGATCTAGCTTTAGACAACCTGAGACAGCACACCATTCCTATGGAACTCGAGGGCAAATGATAACAAAAAGGATTTTATATTCAGTAGTTACTTAGGTCTCATTTATATAAAGTGTCAGCAGGTCAGCAGAAAACTCTGGAATATATGAGTGGGTCCAGAGTTTTTGCTGATAAGAAACTCAATCTATCAGGATAGAGTGACCTTCCCATGAGAGGTCTCATGAACATAAACTAAAGGCAGCTGAGCAATGAAAAGTAGCAAGACCATGGAACTCAAGAAACAACGATCCCTGCCATCCCCTTCCCAGTTGCCTCCTCACCCTTGTGGACAAGATGGCAGAAGACCCAGGTTCTTGTCCAAGTTACACCAACATGGATTCTCACCCATAAAATGTTACGACTCTATGCTGCCTTAAGTCTTTTCCAACTCAAATATGATGACACCAATATCTCAGCAGGATGTCTATGTCTCCACTTTCTCTCTTCTATTAGGAGACTATATCTATGTCCAAAAAGCAGAAATCCAATTAAAAGCACCATGCACAAAGCCTGGTGAAAGTCTACATAACAGACTTTGTCCTCACGCTCAGTGAATGAAAACTCATAAAAAGTGGTCCTTCTCCCTCTGCAAGTGGGAGGTAGCCTGATTGTGTGTTTGTGTGTGTGTGTGTGTGTGCACGCGCATGTGTGTGTGTAAATCAAATACAATGTATTCTGGGATGTGTACAGATTTTTTTATGTTACTCTCATTTCATGAGGATGAGACAACCTTTAAAGTAATTTGAATCTAGTGTTCTGAGAGAGTCTCAGGCTGTTTTGGTGGAGGAGGGGAAAGGGGAAAGTAAAGGAGGAAAGAAGTAAATGAAGCAAAGGATTAAGAATACTGCTAAGGAAAGGCAAGACATTAATTTTGTTCCTACTTGCATCACACACAAATTAGGGACCAACTTTCCCCCATGTCTTGTCAAGCACTGAGTTGTAGAAGAAGAGGCGACAGCCCATTTCTCACTGAGCTTGTGACTGTACGTGGCATCTTATAGACATAAATTATTTACCCTGATCAAACACTCTAGCAGCAGGCCGTAATTCTCCTATTTTGAGAGACAGGAAAACAAGAATTGAAAGAGGGTATATAACTTGACAAAAGTCAGAGGACCAGTAAATTAAAGAGGATGAATTCAAACTCAGATCTGAATGCAGAGTCTGATCTTCCCACTCCCATGTTTCGAAAATCCTTAACACAGGCTCCCCAGCTCCTCTGCAGTGTTCCTGGCACCAAGCATTTCCCATGGCGATGGTCTCCAGTTCACACAGACACAGCGTTCTGTGCAGCCAATAACCTCCAATCGACCTTGATAATCTACCTGCCACGCCCACCAGTCTTCACCATACAGGCAGGAAAGCTGGCTTTTAAGTGCATCCAAAGCCATCCCTGGTTTATCCTGGACTCTTCAGCGGCTTTTCCAGTGTAAAGGCAGCCATGAAAATGCTCACAGTTTGTACATGAGCCACACTACCTCTCTCCGTCTGTCTCCCCACCTATACTACTTAGCTATGACCATTTTGAAAATCTTACAAATTTTTAAAAACAGAAAAGAAAGGATTCTGTAACAAGTATTTAATACTTACAAGTTTAAATGAGAAGTTACAAAGTGAGTATTCACAAACCGAATCTGCCTTCCTAGGTGTCAGTTTTAACAGTTAAAAAACATAAGAGCAAAAAATTCTCACGTACAAAATTAACAAAAACATCAACAATAATCTGGAATAAACTCAAAAACAATGCCCATGTTGTACATGCAGAAAGTACAGGAATGTACTGAGGGGTGAAGTAAGAGGTGTGAATGTAGAGACATCAACATATTGTATGGAGGAAAGCAGTTTTGTAAAGATGTACGTTCTCCTAAAGATAATTCAAAACTTACTAAATAATCCCATGACAACGCTTATCTGTTTTGTTTTTAACTAGAAAAAAGTAGTTTAGAATTCTTCAGGAATAATAAAGTCATAATACTAGCCAAGAAAATTAGGGATGGAAAAAAAATCAAAAAAATTGTGCTGTCAGATATTAAAAAAGTTTTTACAATATGTAACATATAGTGCTGGAGTAAGAACGTAAGATTGACAGAAATTAACCGCGTTCTCAAAAAGAGACTCTAGTGTACATAAGTATTTTTTACAGGTGGGATTTCAAATCAAAAAGCAAAGTATGAATTCAATAATTGTCTTGGGACAATCAGAGAATCCCCTGGAAAAAACAAATTCTATTCCAGTCATTATGACAACAAGAAAAATTCCAGATAGTGATGTAAATATTAGAAAGTACTAGTAACAGCAAATACAATCCTTTGCTCATATTAATTCAACTTCTCCTCAGTATAACAAGTACCATTATCATCTCCAACTTAGAGATTAAAAATATCTACACAAGAGCTTTATAACATTATAAGAAAGTATTTCTAAGAATAATATCAAGGATAAAACCCAAAAAGAAGACAATTACTACCTTAAGATTAGTTTGGGCCACAATAAAAATGAACCTACTGAACAAAATGAAAGGCTAGAAATTACAAGAAAAAGCTCTGTGATACATGTTGATGAAGACATGGGGTTAATGTTCATAACAAACAAAGAGCTGTCACAAAGCAACAAGAAGCTCCCTCACTTAAATGTGTGCAAAGGACAAAAGGGATCATTCACTTTTTAAAAGTCAAATGGCTAATGAGTGAAAAATGCTTAATACATCACTGGCGATCAAGTGCAAACTAAAACAATGAAAAAGCAATTTTGCTCATCATATTGGCAAATATTTTTAAAAGATATTCTAGCTAGTGTCCATCGTTGAGAGAACAAACTGTGAGCGATCTTTTTGGAGGACGACATGTCAAAGGATATGTAAACTCTGAAAAACTTTTGTACACACAGACTGAACTCCACTTTTAGGAATCGTTTCATTTAGAAAAAAATCAGTTCAAAAAGATGTACTCATCAGAGCATTTACACAGCACTGTTTACAATGGTGAGAAGAAAAGCTGAAGTGAAATCATATCCAGCAATAGAGAATTGGTTCCATAAGTTATTCTACATCATTACATTCCCCACTGGAGAAGGAATTCCAAGTCAATTGAAAGGGCCTGTGATGCATGTAATTGTCACATCCAGGGACTAAATTTCCAGAAACCTTAACTAAAGGAATACTTATACAAGATCACAGGAATATTTGTACAAGAAGTATGCCAGTCAAACACCCTTTCTGACAGTGGAAGATGGAGAAAACTTAAGTGTCCACCATCAAGACAATGATGTGGTAAATCACGGCGAGCTTTCGGCACTAAAGTTCTGGTGTTTCGGCGTGGTCCAAGGCCTTGTCCACAGTACTCTCCCACGAAAGGTGTCCTTGCACAAGAGACCAAACCTGCACATTAGGAGACCCCTCCACTCTATCTGAAAGGACCGGGTGAGTCTGGAGGGGGAGGACGTCTATGAAATACCCCTGAGTGAATAAAGCGAGCTGCAGAAAACATATAGTATGGTCTTATTTTTCAATAAAGCATATATATACACACACATATACATAGATTTCTCATATACGTGTATGTATGTATGTGTATATATATATGACATTGGCATAAAGGTCATGAAATATATTCACCACATTGTCAGCAGTTTTTACTCTCAGGAAAAAAGGGGAAGGGATGTAGGGGCCTTTCGGTACAACCACAGTTCTCTTTTCAGTATTTCAGTTACATATACATGGAATTTAAAAGTTTATTTAGTCCGAAGTAAAATGGACGATGCCTCCACAAGACAGAATGCTATACTGGTCATTAAAAATCATGCCATGGGAGACAGAATATTGTAGAAAAACGTGTAATAAGCCAAATGGAAAATGGAGGTCTCCACACAGTTAACAGGCACAGAGTGCTTGCTCGTTTTTATGACAGAGGTAATACACACTGATGAAAAGAACAGAAAAAAGATATTAAAGTGTTAATTATAATCTCTGAGTAGTGGAACTAGGATAGACACTTTTGCCCCTTTTTTCAGACTTTTATATTAAATACACATTATTTTTCATCTGAAAAAAGCATTTTTAGACGTCTAGTACCACACATAGAAAAAAATACACGAGTACTTACAGAAACAAATAACTAGGAGACACCGTAGCAACGTCACACATTGTAGAACGGGCGATCCTGAATAACACCACACAGTTACATAAGGACCCACAAAGTGAGAGCACCTGCTGTAACAGGGCGTGGCCCCCTTCTATTTGTCAGTTGTGTCTTCAGGGCTGAGGCAGTTCTCAGCACGGCCAGTGTCAGTGCTGGTGTCTGGATGGATGCCACTGAAGGTGAGGGCACCTGCAAGCCGAGAGGAAGAACAGAAATCATCCTCTGCTTTTTCTGTCTTGTTTCTTTGTTACTTTTAAAGAGAAGCGTAAATAAGATAAACTGAATCTTCCCTACTGAAATTTCAGTAATGAAACCGTTTTTAAAGTGTTCACAACTTATATTCTGCCTATGACTGTCTTTTCAACAAAGCATCATATTTATTAAATGTTAATTAACTCAGTTAATTAACTACCTGTTGAAACCTATTAAAGAACATGAAATGCACTATGTAAAACTACCACGCCTGTGGTGACTACCTTATTTGTCTTGACGGCAGTGCAGTCAGCCCCCACCATCCCGTGGCCCTGAGCTCCTGATGCTGGAAAGAGATCACGCTGCCGCCTCAGATGGAGAGAAAAGGTGAAAGCATTTTCTGAAATCTACAGCACTGATAAAACATGACTGACAAATCCCAGGTTCCTTTGACGCTATCATTTTCTGTTTCTGGCCAACACCCGTCAATGAGCAGAATCACCCTATTCCCGAGCCATGGGACTCACGTGGGAAGCAATTTTGGAGAAATTTCCAGGAATAGAATGTAACCAACTATACATAGAACTCTGAAAAAGAAAAGATGCAATACTCTGATTTTGGAAGACACCCAAAATATTCTCCTAAACATTAGTAGCTGGAAAGGCTGGGCTTCTCCTAAGCCACTTATTTATTTCACAGCCAGTGAGCATCTCCCACAAATCCTGCTTCACTGTGTATGCTGGGAGCCACAGGCATACTGCTGCTGTCGATCTTATCAATCACAAGGCAGAGGAGTGTTTCTCACTCCTGCAACCCTCACACAGGCTCACCTCCTAACCTCACTGTCTGAACTTGACCCCATTTTCTCACCTGTTTATTTGGTATCTGTTCTTCTGTAAGCTGCTTGAAATGCTATTTGGAACAAGTCAGAAGAATGAGTGGGTAGATAAATGGACAGATGGACAACTGAGAGATTGGAAGACAAACAGAGAGACTCCAAGAAAAGGGGAACAAAGAAAATTTCCTATTGCAAAACCCTCTTCTAGTCAGGGAAGAAAACCACCACTGAGAAATGTGAAGAGGCAGGTAGCTTAGGACTGTTTCCTGGATTCCATGAAAAGTCACACCAAGAGATGAGAGGGTAGAACTATAAATAATAAAAGAAAAAGAACATGCATGCTTGAAAAATATATCTACACTATGTACTTTCTAAAGAATAGATTCAAATCAGCACGGCCCAATAACACAATCCTTGGGTATTTACAGAAGTGAGAACCCCATCTCCAAACCACAAGGCATCCCTTTGGAGCACTGAGAGTCTACACGGGGCAGTCATAAAGCTGTCACCGCAAAAGCTATGTGATCCTGCAAATAGGAGGAACGAGCAGCTGTGCTCGGGCTGCCCACGCACTTCATTTACACCCCACAGCACCTCTACGGGTGGGGGACGCCTAGGGAGCCCAGTCTCTGCAGGACAGAAAACTAGTCCTGGAGAGGCTAAGCCGACCTACCAGTTCTCCATCTCACATGACTGGTCACTCCAGAGCAGGGCTTGAACTCGGACCCACGTTTTTAACCACAGTACTACCGAGCTTTATGTGCTTTTTATGTGTATAATACATTTGTTTCTGGCATGAAAGTGTATTTAATAAATGATTGGTTGTCTTGTCTATCTCATTAGCACAAAATCTTAATACTGTTGAATTTTACTCTTTTCCCCTGGAGAAAGGAACTGAAAGAGTGGTGGTCAGAATGAGGTGGGGCTCCATTCTTTATCTGTTACCTCATCTCATCCAAGTCCCCAAACAGGGAGAAGGAGCAAATGTTCTCTTCATCTTTTAAAGAGAGAGCTCCACTGATGGTGACTTACTCAACTCCAAAACCAAGTCTGGGGGAAGGGCACATGCAGCAACGAAAGCAGTATCACCTGTAGGAAGGCGAAAAGCGCTCAGGGGATGGCTCAGGGTTCAGCCTAATTTAATTTCAATCGATAAAAGAATAACACAATCTAAAAATACTAGCATGCAATGGATTTTCTCTTTCTTGATATCTAGCAAGTTTCCACAGCCCACATGTAACATTATCATGAAATAGTGAAAGGTAGAGTCCACAGACAAGGAAAATCAATGCCACAGGCAGGCTGAAACCCAGGCTGGAGGAAAGGAAGATAAAGGGCATAGTTAAGAAGAGGGGAAAGTCTGGGAAAAAGAAATCATCACAAGGACTCTCAAGCATCATCCAACAATCATAAAATCATTCATTCAAGACAGAGTTATTTAGGTCCTATTTTGTGCAAGATTTTACAGCGGGCAAAGAAAGACCGCAGCATAAATGGTGTCAGCAAGTGGCGGGGCTATAATACAATTCGAATCCCGGTACCTTGCACACTTGTCCTTAGTGTAAATGCAAAAAAATAAAGTAAAATAATACTATGTAAACTCTACGCAATCTTGAAAAAAAATAAATAAGACCTAAATAGCTGGACAGACATACCACGCAGTTTCCTGGATCAGATGACAGCGCTCTTGGGATGGCAGTGCTCCCCAGAGCGATCCTTATACCCAACGTGTTCTCGATCACAATCCCAGCGGGCTCCTCTGCAGTAACTGACTAGCTGCTGCTACAATTCAAATGGGAATTCGAGGGTCTCAGTAATCAGAACGTACTTGAAAAAGAAGAACAAAGTGAGAGGACTTGTAATTCTCAATTTCAAACCTTACAACTGTATCTCCAGGTGAGATTAGGGGCCATTTTTAAGTTATTACTGTGTTTATCCTTATTTTCTAAATTCTGTACAATGAATATACCTGTTAGAATAAGAAAAATTTAAAGTAAGGTATCTTTTAAAGCATGCACAACGATTCATTCATTGGGAAGAAAATTATTTTAACTATAAAGAGGTAAGCAAATATCTAGTGAAAAAGGACAACTTAAAAACAAGTGTGCATTTACAATTTTCATAAATTGAAAACTGAAAAGCACAAACACATCAAGTTTCTAGGGAGACTGGTGAAATACATTAACAGTTATTTTCAAAAATTCTAATTGAACAATGAAAACTCAAAGGGAAAATCCTGATTGACAGCCAACTGCAAACACGTGGATAGCAAAGGCCTAGAAATCACAGTTCCTTTAAATCTGCTACTAACTCAAAAGGAGAGGAGATTCCTCACTGAGGGGACAGTGGAATCCCTCGCATAAGACAGGATACACAGTACAAACGGCACAAGATACGGGGGTGATTTTCTTAGAAGAATTCTAAAGTTACAAAATTGCCAAAAAACTATATAAACACTGACAGACAGATTAAAACACACAGTCATGTATATTACATATAAACATATGAAGTCTGCTCCCATGTTGCATAGGAATACAATCATATTTGTTCAATAATGGGCACTGATTAATTTATCCCAGGTAGAATATTTCAACTAAAACAAATAATCAATATAACACTCATTTTGTCAAATCTACTTGATAAGTTACTCTGCTATGTAACCATATATCTAAGATATATCTAAAATCAGTGAAAAACATCTTTGTATGGTATTTGAATTCTTCTCAAAATTCCAAGCTTAATTTTAAAATAGATCTGAGCAGTATTTCTATATTATCTTTTCCCTTGTGAAATGAACAACAGAGTCTGTTGTCAAAATTCTGTCCTACAATGATTCATGAGCACTGTATCCTCAGAAAACTGCTAGACAGCAAGGCACGATCCAGACACTGTGACCAAACAAATGAAACACAAGGAAGAGAGTGACCCTATTCTGGAGAGCTTATATTATGTGCCAACACAGGGGTTTATATTTGATTGGTTTGATTGGGTAGCAAAATAAAATCAATCAAGTACTTTCTTCTTTGAGCATTCTGTAAGTCATGACTGTTTTTAGTTTCATGAGCAGGAAAGACTTAAGCATGACTTGATTAGGTCAACTAGCAACAATCATCACTGGAGAGTGAGTAATAAAGAAGTTAACTGACAGCAATGCTTCTGCCTACATGAGACCTAAAATAAATCTACACTGATATCTGAAAGGAAAATGAGGAGATGAGGTTCCCAATGAGAAAAGAAACTAACAAGGAATCAGAAAAGAAAGACATTTTCATTAACGATTCCAGGCAGTAGTGGAGCATGGTGGTGAAGAGCACAGATGCTGGGGACAAACATGAGGGTCTGAACTCCCACAGCACTTAGTAGCTGTGACACTGATATGTCAGTGAAATTCTCCGCATCTCAGTCTTCTATCCATAGACTGGGGACAACAACAGCACCCGTCTCCTAGAACGGTCCTACGAATTAAGTTATTTTATATATACAAGTTTAAATAAAATACCTCAGATTTTAAGTAATACCCCAAAAACACAAGGAACAAAGAAAACAGAGATAATTTGGACTTCATCAAAATTTAGAACTTTGCTTCAAAGGGCACCATCCAGAAAGTGAAAAAACAACAGAGAGGAGAAAATTTTTTCAAATCATTTATCTGATTAAGAATTTGTATCTCCAAATTAAAAGAAAAACAAACCTACAACTCAACAATAAAAAGGCAACTCAATTAAAAGAAGGATAAAGGATCCGAAAAGGTATTTTTCTAGGAAAATATACAAATGGCCAATAAGCACAATGAAACGATGTTCAATATCATTAGCTGTAATGGAAATCAAGTCAAAACCACTAGGAGAAACCGCTTCACACTCACTACAATGGGTTATAATCAAAAAAACTGTAAAAAGCACTAATGAGAACACAGAGGAAGCGGAGCACGCAGCCCTTTCTGGTGAGGACGTAACACAGCGTGGCCACTTTGGAAAACGTCCTGGCACGTCCTCAGAGATTTGAACATTTGGTCTATGAAAGACCCAGCATTTCTGCTCTCTGGTCACACACGTAAGAGAAGTGAAAACAAATGTCCACATAAAAACTTCTAAAGAAATATTCACGGCGCCATTACTCATCACAGCCAAAAAGCAGAAACAACACAAATGACTATCACCTGATGAATGGGTAAACAGTGGGGCCCATGTAGTCAGTAGAATATAATTCAGCAATAGCAAAGCATAGAGTACTGACCCAGGCCACAACGTGGACAAACATTGAAAACGTTACCCAGTGTGAAAGAAGTCAGTCACAATAGACGGTTCCATTTACATGAAATGACTCATTTTACATGAAATGTCCAGCACAGGTAAATCCACAGAGAGAGAAGAGTGGCTGCCTGGGGCTGGGGGAAGATGGGGAAGTTGGGAATGACTGCTTGTGCATGCTTGGGCTTCCTGTTGGGAGATGAAAATGTTCTAAGATTGACTGGGATGCACAATTCTGGGCATAGAGTAAAAACCACTGGTGAATTGTATTAAAACTGTTAAGGACAAAAGCACCTCGGGCCAGTACCTTCAAATAGTAAATGCAAATTGCTAACTTTTATTAGAGGAAGAAGAAACTGCCCTCAGCATGAAAGCAGGAGATCAGCAAATGGGGGTTAACTGAAATTGGACAAGAGCATTTCATTTGAAACAGTTGCTGAGTGTACACGAAATATTCAGAAATAGGAAAATCAGCTTGACATCACGAAGAAGCATTCTGCTTCAAATGCAGATCAAGGATTTGGCAATTCCAGCTGCTACAAATGACAGAGAAGAAACCTGGTTTTAAAAACAAGCACCAGAGCCAACAATGAGATGGTGGTGAGGAAAACAGGTGGCCAGATATCTGGAAAAGTTTTCTACAAATAATTACTTCACTGAAAATTAAAAAAAAAAAATGACAGTGATGCAATGCTGTGCTGGCCTCACGTGAATGGACTTCCTCCGGTGCTCGACAGTTCTGTAACCCCGAATGCGAGACTCAGGAGAATCAGCATGGCTCCTGGGAGTCCCCAAGTGACTGCCCACCAGCACGCTGACCACCATCACATCTGCCAGTGTTGTATTGTAGAGAAGAGATCAACTTCTAAAAAGCCCAGGAAATGTTGACAAGTGAAGAAAAGATTGCGGTCAGTCCTGGGACAGAGGCCCTGAGAGCAGAGGCCAGAAGGCTGCAGGTGAACTGGAGTGGCCCTGGGGCAGGAAAGGACCACGGAGGAGCAGATCTTAATCCTCTACTCTCACTCCCTCAGGTAGGAGAGATAAAGTCTGCATCCTTCTCACATGGAACTGTGGGTTCCGGCGGGCAGGAGTCTTACCTAAAGGGAATGATTACTCAAGACTCTGTGAGAAAAGCCGAGAAAGCGAGAGGTATTAGGGAGCCAACTCTACGAGCCTCTCAATTGCTCCCATATTTATTGTGTATAATCAAAGGAAAAATTCATTAACAGCTCTGTGATAGTAAGCAGGAACTTGGGGAAAGAAGGGATGAGACAGAGATTGTTGAATCCACAATGAGTAAAAAGGCTTAGTGTATCTTTAGGGAAGTCATGGGGTGAGGGGAATAAGGTACAGTTTTTAGATATGTGAATTACAAAGCAGACCACCAGACCAGCTGGGTCCTTGTTTTGGGGATAATAGACTATCTAACTGCACACTAACCCAGAGTTTATAGCTGAGGGCCAGGGTCATTGCTTTTCAATGAGCAGAGTGCTATCTAAAACCTCAATTATGAAAGCAAAGCATTGTCTCTGCTTTTTAAGGAAAGGAGAAAGGAGTGAGAATGCACAGGCACTTGCCTGCAAAGCAGATACTAAGCATATATTTTTCTTCTTAAATTTGACAGGCGGCTGGGGTCTGTTAAAATTTGTTAACATAATCATGGGCTCCCACATGGAACCATAATGGAGGACAACCTAGGGTGACAAATCCTGGCTCTGGGCCTTTTCCTGCCAACTTCAGCCACTCTAGCAGGGTCTAGTCACATCCCTGAATAACGATCCTACAGAACCACACGCACTCTTAATTCCTGGTGCTTGAAATTTAATTTTAGCTCTACACAACTTAAAGTTGAAAAGTTTCATAAGGAAAACGGTATTATATTCACTTTATATCTCATCATAGGACTGATTTTTCTGATTCCTCTAAGCTGCTTCTTCTTGGTAATGCACCTAATTCTGCAGGTGAATTCAGTACTTTCCTTTAGGCATAACTAGCCTGTTTGGTCTCGTTAACTTCTATTGGTCAAATACCGATACACTTCATTGAGATCATTGTTCATCAATTTCAGCTGGGAGTAGAGGGAGTATCACTTTGTTCCTCAGCCAACCCTCAACTCTTTATCATCAGCAACTCAGGCCTCCGGAAAACAGAAAAAAAGCATTTGTTTCCCTTCTACACTTTCAAGAAACCCAACAGGATACATCAGCCTGGAGAAAGACTTCATCACAAATGTTAAAACAAAAATCTATAAACCTGAAGCAACTGCATCTCCGAATCATGACACACAATGACATGAGAGTATGGGTGTCAGGCACAAAGCATGCATGAGCCTGACCACCTCATTTCTATTTTTCAAAGGAATGAAGGTTTTCCTATTTTTTATTATCACTCTGTCATTGTTTCTGATTAAGCCAAAAACTAGTTTATGAAATAATTAAGCACTGCAACAAAAGATTTTTGTTGTATCAATGACAGAAGGCATTCAGAGGGGTTAGGAAAACCCACCTCTCTAAAAAATGCAAAATTTCCTCCCCTGTGAAGAACACATATACAAAATGCAACAGAGAATTCAGACTCTTGTGGAGAGGAGTAAAAGCCACAGAAACAAAGCAAAGTCATTACTATGAGTCAATTCAAAATTCACTGGACAATCATGTTCAATGCATTCAATGAAATTTAAGGGCACACTGCAAACCATTCACTTAATGATCTGCAGGCTAGAGGAAGAATTTCTCTCTTTAACAGACAACAGTAATCAATAGGGTGCCCCACCAAACAAGGACCAAAGAACAATCAGGTTTTTAACAGTTCTGATAAATCAGCATGTTCTAAAGATCAAAATCCAGAAATTTTAAACATTCATTCACACCACAATGAAACAAGCACTTAAAAAAACAAAAAAAAAAACCCGCAGAAACTAAGCACATAAATCATGTACCTGGATAAATGTGAACATCATGCACTGCTTGAAGAAAGAACAGGCTATAGCCTTTTACTTGAAAAAAAAAAACTACATTTAAAGTTAAATGCTAAAATACATTTCATCATTCATGTTGCCTTGAAAAATCTGAGGCACTTGTCTCTAATCAGAAAAGCAATTCTATGTAATAGTATGTTACAATTCAGTGTCAGTTTGCTTTAGAAGAAAAGAGAAAAGAAAAGCTACTGTTTCTCATATCCTGCATTAAGTGTGAAGTGCCTCCCTGCCTTTCTCCTCCCATTTTCTAAGCTCACGCTCCCCAAGCCTTCTGAAACAAGTATTAGAATGACTTATTCCCACCAATATGCCAAATGACAAAAGAACATCAATTTATTTGTGTAAATATATGCCTACATCTTAAAGTAGAGGAGAAATATATCAGAAGTCTATATGGAACTTCTTTCTACCTTCCTGAAATCACACACACAAACGTTCACACAGACACAGACATATTCCCCCTGGATTACTGGACACTTCACAAGCTTAGGACCTAAAACTTTTACAAGATAACTTTGTAGTTAGTTTAAAATACAAAACTGTCAGCTTTTGAAAGCCTAGATCATCTGCTAAACCATCCAAATATCAAAGAGACCCAATTAGCCTTCTCTGTAGAATATAATTTCCCATGATGGCAAAACAGACCATAAGAATTACTGGATCCAAGTCTCATGTTTATCACTAGCTATGATCGTTCTTCAGCACATTAACAGATTCAGAATTGTATGTCCCAACAAAATTTATTCTTATTGAAATAGCATACGTGTTCAATTGCCTATACAGAGACTAGGTCCCATGATGGTGTTTAAGAGCTATTTTGTTTATTGCAATATTTATTTTTAAGTGCAGAGAAGGAGGGCGGGTGTTGCTCAGTTGAAGACCACCTGCTTAGCATGCACAATGTCCTGGCTTCAGTCCCCAGTACCTCCAAAAAAATAAATAAAAATAAGTGCATATTTAAAAATAAAAGTTAAGGTATAAAAAAATGCAGACTAAAATCACTGCAATCTAGGACCCACAATTACAATAAAAAACAAGTGTTTCTATCAAATATTGACTATATGCCAATCACAGACACAATCACAAATCACACCTGACAACCATCACGTGTGATTCTCAGCAACCCTACTAAGTAGACACGGATGAGGAACCCGGCTCTGCGGATGAGGAGACGGAGCTCGGAGGAGCCGGGGACACTGACCGTCCTGCTCCCCGTGACACCGCGTCAGCCCAGGGCAAGCGCTGACGGAGCTGCTCTGAGGGGACACCCAGCTGCATGGAACCTTGGGGCACTGACGGCTCCCAGAAAACACTAAAAATTGTTCAGTGAGAAACCAGCTCAAATATATTACACTGTGCCGCATCCTTTAAACAGGGAAAATGACTGAGACCTTTTTGATGCCTCCGTGTCCTTTCTGCCATCATCTGTTACTTGCCCTCACAGCACGACCAGTGATGAACTGGACCCCATACGAAGTGCACTCAGATGGCAAAGCTTTTAAAGCTGTTTTATGAAGTTTGTAAGACTCTGTCTATCCCTCACACGGGCGGTCAACCATCACTTCTCACCGGTGTGGACGTACAACCTTAAATCACTCCTTTCTACTTTTTAAAATCCCTTCATCTAATCCAGACTTTTCAACAGCAAAGTAGCAGCTCAACCACAGACACTGGACAGTTTTTCACCAAATGGATTCGGACAGCCCATCTGACTACCTGGAAGCCCTTTTCTTCTATTAAACCCACTTCCAGGTACTTCATCAATTTATGATTGGTGGACTCGGCCTCTGACTGGCCTACTCAGAGAGCTCCCAACCTCACATCCGGGTGTGGGAGCGGGCCCTGCTGTTGGGCGAAATCAGTGAGGAAGGCAGAAATCCTCCAGCCAGGTCTGCACGGCTAAATTTGCCACAACGTGCTCAGAAATTATACCGTCAGCACCCCTGGGCTCCGATGGAGTGGTTTCACATTAACCAAACTTATGACACACTGATGCAAGAAAACCAGAAACTTAACTTATTAATGTAACAGAAGACGTGAATCTATGAACCAGACTGAAATATTAGAGTTCAACCATGAGTACATTTTCTCCTCCATGTCCCAATCACGGGCAGGCAGTCACATGGCAAGCATGGATAGAAACAGAGCAGGAAGGGTTTCTAGATTAACTCAATGGACAAAATTTCTGTTATACGAACAGATCTACTGCCCAGAAGACAAAGAATGCCAATCACGGTGCACTCTCCGTGGACAGTCGCCGAGACACGACTATGAGCACCTGTGTAACTCTCCTTTCCCTGTCCTTTCTGGGCTAACTGATGCACAGTGGTATAAAGATTCAGGGATGCTGATAACAATAAACACCCAAAGCCCATCTCTGGGAGTCTCAAAACAAGACAACCAGGGTTTAAATACCAGCTCTGCCACTTACTAGTTCTGTGATTTTGCCAACTTACTTACCCTCTGTGTGCCTCAATTTCCACACTGTAAAACTGGGATAACAATCAAACCTTCCTTACTCGCTTGTTGAGAAGATTGAAGAATTCATTTCTGTAAAATTCTCAGAAAAGAATGTAGCACATTTTGGGTGTTCAACAAATGTCAACTTAATAGGAAAGTGATTTACAAGTCTCTTTTCTAATCATCTTATGTGTTTACTGGCTAGTCTAAGTCCTTAAAAAAAATCCTTATTTCTCCTTTTATAAACTCTTGGGTAGCACATTTCTCTTCCATCCCACCACCTGGTTAAACCGAGGAAGGGGATGCCTCCTAACCACTCCTCTGGGCCATGGAGAGTGCTTCTCCCTTCACAACCCTGGCCCCTGGCCCACAATTAGCCCTCCTCACACTAACAGAGTGAGGTGTGAGTCCGGGGAGACAAGCAGGGCATTTGAAACCCTTCCTTTCACTCCAGTGTTGATCACCATTGGGAAGCACCTGGGATGCTCACCTCCATGGCAGGTCAGCCCTGTGCATGAAGGGGCAGGTCCCCTCAAGGGAAGGCTCGCTGTGGCCCAGAGCTACACGGGACAGTGTGAGTCTCCACTTCTGGGACACAATATCATGACACGCATTTTTCCACAGCCCTGAAGTTCATGGAGAACGTGGCTTCATCAGTAACAAAGAAGACATTTATCGCCTGTCTACCCTTTTGTGTCATCTCTCAGTTGGCTGCTGGAAACAACATGTGTATAAGTATTGCATCCCCTTAAGCCCCAACATATATGAAGTAACAAATAATTCTGTGGCTTAACGTTGGTTCAGGGCGACTGTGTAACAGTTCTTACTCTGCTGATGCTTAATTATGGGTTTGGGAACTATGGAACCTCCTCAAGTATCTCTCATCATAAAACCATCTTTTCTTATTTTCCTGTTTCTTAGTAATTGCCAAAGACTCTCAAATGATGGCTTCACACAAAACAGCAGCTAAAGTTTTTGAGCCCTCTTGACATACCCACTGTGGTAAACATTTTACATAATTTCTAATTCTCATAATTCTACGAAGCAGATACGAATGTCCCCATGTCACAGATGAGGGAAAAACTCAAAACGAACTGACTCAGGTTCAAGTGGCTCAGTGGCAGCGCGTGCACGCAAACCCAAGTCAAATCACTACACCCCTTCGTATATGTACCAAATCTCCTACCACCAATTAACACACAGCGGCGGAGTCAGTACTCAGGGAACTCAATACGCTTTTCAGCTTTAAGGTGCTCCAGAGGCCGCTTCTAGCTGTTTTATAAAATCCCGGCTCACTGGTTTCTAACACTGGAAGAAAAGTCCGATTTTGTCACTGTTTGCACAGCAAGTCTGAAATGTTCACAACGAGATGATAGAATAAAACTAAAATATAAGCAGAATAATTTTTCCAGGTAGACAGACATAATGGACATTGGGCTATTCTGAAGCATTAAGCAAAGAAATTAAAATAACGTTGTTTAAGCCTTCCGTTACAAACAGGAAAGTTAAGACTGTAAGAAGGTGCAACAGCGCCACCTATGGGTAAAAAGACCTTCCAGGTTGCTGGGAAACATGCAGCACAAAAATTGCCTGTAGGATCAGAAACGGAAATCAGATAACTAAATGCTTATGTAGCACATACTGCACTTTACTTCGGGGGAAGGGAGGGGTATTCAGTATTTAATCTGATATTGATAGTACTCCTGAATATAAACAGAAGACATAGGCTCATGGCAACTCATCTTAGAAGAGGAAAGAATCCGGTCCAGCCACTTCATTTTACAGGAGTGGAAACTGAGACATGGGTTCTGTCCCCCTGGCAATCAGCAGCAAAGCTCTCCTAGGCCTCATCTCTTGCACTGTAGCAAAAGCACTGTACTAGGCACTATATTCATAAAAGTCACGTTTGTATTTTTCCAACAGTAGGTTATCTAAGTATATTGCAAAATACTTCTCAAAGAGCCAGGAAATCGTACAACCTTGTTGAAATACAAAAACATTTATTTACATAATAAAACAACATGAGCTTTATTCTCTCTATTAAAAAAGTGACATGTCAAATCAATGTTTTGATGTTTTAAACCTGTTAAGAGTGCAGAAAAAATCAAAATTTTCTTTAATCACAAAGAGAGAAGCTTATTCCCTGAAAATGATCAATGTGGATTTTACTTATCTTAATGGATCTGGTCAGAATCCCATGAATTTAAATTTCTGAGTGGATGGTTACACGGCAACATGAATTCTGAGTTGTAACAATACATATTCTGTGTAATTAATCTTCAAGGTCGTCTGCTTAAGGCAATTTACCTAGTCCCTGTCTCACTAGAATTATACAGATTTCATTAAAATATCATACTGCCCTAAAAAGTAATAAATCCTTGTTACTTTATACCATATTCAAATATATCATATATATACATATTGAATATGCATCAGAAATAAGCAACACTCTTTAGTATTCAGAGTTGATCATTCTAAAATATCTGTCATTGTGACAGTACATTTTTATTAAGCACCTCTTCAGTTCTTTGTATACAAGGCATCTAACTCTCACAGTCAGACAAGGTAAACAATATTACTCAAATTTCACAAATGAGGAAATGTACTTAAGCCATGATAACAACTTACATATTCATCAACAGGAAAGAAAAGAGTCAAGATTTTACTTAGATTGCTCACTGACAATCTTTTCTTCCATATTAAGACTGCCGTGCAGGGCTGGGGCGGATATTGGCAGGAATCACGGTTAGGGAGTCACCTGAGAAGACTCCCCACTGCAAGCAGCTCAGCCACTTCTCCTCCCTCATCCTGTATTGTTAGAGCCATGTTTCTAGGTTACTCTTATTTCAAGTAATAGCACTTTAACTGCACATCTGATCATCTACATCAGACCACCTTACATCCAAGCCACAGAAAATCATTCACTGACTGTACCAGCACCAAGACATAATGGTGATGGATTAGGGAGCCCTGCAGCATCCCAGCCTGCAGGCACAAACCCACATGTGCCCTGGTGATGTTCAAAAAATAAAATGCATGGAAATATCTCACTGCTGGTACACATCTGCCCTCAAATTCCCCCAAAATCATGCTGGCAAAGCACTACTTAACCCTCTCACTACAAAAAAAAAAAAGCTAAGAAGGCAAATTTAGGCTCTTCCATTGAAAACCAGCAACCACCACTGCCAGTAACTGAGCTGGAATGCTCCTGACTTCAAAAACCACTGCACAGTTACCTTTCAAACGTGAAAGTCATATATGTATTCCACATAGATGATATTACAGTAGGATTTTTCTTTTCAAAATTTCCAGTTGCAACGTTAGCACAAGAAACTTTATGTTTCAGGTTTAAAAAAATTAATTGTCCTCCACTTTCTTAATTTTGAACCTATTATTATTTTATAAAAGTAGCTATGCTGCTTATTGTAAACCAACTTTTTGATTTCTGCAAAAAAGACCTTTATGACCTCACTATTTCAGAGCAAACTTTAATGATGTTTTGAGAGGTGGGGCCTGGGGCGCTCACTAACAGCTTTTTAAATACTGACAAGGATGTGCTATTAAGTAATGCAAAGACCCTAAATCCACTTTAACTCAGAAAGCAAAGAAACTACACCAAAGAATTACTTTAACATTTTTATACATTCCTATTCTTTTGAATATTAAAGGTCTTAAAAGATATGATTTATTTTGAGAAAGACAACAGCTGTATTAAATTTCCTCTCACCAATAAAGCAATCTTAATGAAGAATAAAAACCCCTATGGAAATCGAAATGACGGGATGTTTCTTGCTAAGTGAACATGCAGATCTCAACACAAGCTTAAATCCTATCAGATCTCACTTGAACGAGCTCAACTAACTCCTGGGCTACCCTGGAACTTAGCTCTTCTGTTCCAAAGTTAGCTGAGCTAGGATCATCACACAAGGCAGAGAAGGAGAGAAAAGGAAAGTCCAGCTGGCGGCCTCCATCTGTTTTCTTCCAGCCACAAGGTGCCGCTAGAGCGACCCCGCTATCAAGCCCTCCCCATAAGGAAATTCGGCTTCCACACTGCCCCTGCCGTCCTCAAGCAATCCCGACGCCCCTCTCCCAGCCTGTGAATGGTCTTCTAATGACCCCCCAGTTGGCGGCATCCTTCCCCTCTTCCCCGCTATACACACACACACACACACACACACACACAGAGCCACGGCAGCCTTCCCAAATCACAAATTTGATTACATCACCCCCACTTCAAACCCTTCAGAGGCTCCCTGGTGGAATTCTAGCCCCACCCCAGACACTGCTTGCCCAGCCTCACCTCAGTACCCAGGTCCCCAGTGAACAAAGTGGCCCCCTGACCTGCTCCTACTTGCCACTTGCCTCCAGGCTCATTTTGACTGTTTCCCAAGGAAGCCTTCCGTCCCTCCAACCTCCCAAATTTTTTCCTCTGTTCCTAGAACATTCTAGGGTAATTCAACTTCTGACAATGTAAGCTCACAAGAACCAAATACATTTTGCTTAATAATGTGGCTGAAACTTTTCTCCCCTTGACACTCAGAAGTGCGCGTGTTATGAATAAATGAATGATGGGATGGGTCTCAAAGGGACAGACATACCTGCTCTCTCTCGTCCCGACCCTTCTGTCTGTACAATATCAGAAGCAAAACCAGAAGTACCTTTCCTGGCGGTCACTTACTGATGACGCTCTTCACTGCCTACTGTGTCAGTTCTAGTAAAACCCAACCTCTTCCAAAGCCCTCCACTCCATACACTCTCCAGTGTCCTCCCCAGCAGGGGCACCCTCCACCCTGGATCACACAGGGCACTCTCCACGGGTCCCCACACAAAAAGCCTCCAGGCCTCTGCCCGGGCTGCACCTGCCACCTGAGCCACATTCTTGACTCCTTCTCCTGGCTGACACTTACTCTGTCCTCACAACTGAATGTAGGGCCCATTTCTTCAAGGAAGTCCTCTCAGATAATGTCCTTTAGGTCTTCGCTGGGCTCCATCTATAGCAGCAGTACATGGTGACCAACTGGTTGTTTGCCCACTCCTTTGAGACCACGAAATCTTGGGGGCCACGTGGGAAAGAGTGAGAGATTAAAAGAGGGGTGGGGGAAGCAAAAAGCAAAAATCACAGTCCAAGTCCCAAATTCAAGGATACTTTCTCAGAAAAAAGTATAAACCATTTCACACGTGTGCAATTTGGCTACTATTTTTGTGGCTTGTGGACAGCAAGAGCTTGGTGTTCTAGTCCAAAGCCCAGATTACATGCAAAAAAATGTATATATTCATATCCAAAGGAAACCAGAGCTGCTCAAAAACAGTTTGCAGTTAGAACTGAAAGGAATTTTGATAAAGGCAAACTCTCTCTCTCCCTTCTTTCATTTCTGGCATCCTATAATTTTAGAAGCATTTGTGTGACTAAGAGATGGCTACAGCCTGTGATTATGCACTGGAGTGTTTGAGGCTGAGGAAGCCCATATTATATTCACGGTGTACATGCAATCACACCTACACACTGATAGGTGCCGTGGTGGTGGAGCTGATGTTACAAAGCAGACAACCTTATTCTGTAAGAGAACTCTAAATAGAAAGTAAGAAATGCAATGTTGTGTACTCAATTTCATTTGTTATATGGGCCATTGACTGATAGTATACCTTGACTAATGAAACCCAAAAATAAATTGTCAACGTCGATTTTCTTCACCTGACCGTTTTATGCTAACTTTGGATATCAAACCCTCACTCCATAAGTAAACCTCAGGCCTACGCTGCAGCACAGTTACATCCCGCGGAAGATAGCCGAACAAGGGAGAACTGGAGAGTTTCCCTTCAGAAGCTGCTAAGTGTGGTTTTGCACCTGCACGTCATTTGTAATCAAGTAATCAACAAAGACGTAAGATTTAACAACTGTGGGGCGAAAAGCACTGCGGTGCTTCAGAACCATCAAAGAACGCTGAGTTTTGTGAAACAGTCCTGAGGCACTTAAATCATACTTTTTCTGAAAGGCTCCAAAACTGACCCACTTCACCATTCCAGGTATAACAGGGAAGTACTGGAAACAGTAGAGAGAACATGCTCTTGAAGTCTGACAAGGCCCTGCTTGAATCCTGCTACAGCATTTACTAGCCGCTAAAGGAACCAATTCCTTAACCCCTCTGAGAAGGCTTCCCAATCTTCAAAAGGGGGCTGCCACCGCCAACCTGGGAGGCATGGGTGTGAATGCAACATGCAAGTAGGTCGGCCGACTAGTACCTGACATTGGGCCTGGCTAGTTTCCCTCCGCTGCCCTTCTCCCCCTTTAAACATGCACTGTTCCCCCAGTAAGGATCAAGCCCCAGGAACAGACTGCCCATATCATCTGTGTATCTCCGGATACATGCCTTACCCTTAGGAGGCCAGAGAAACAACTGCCCTCTCCCAAGTCACTATCAATGTTCTTAAGAGTCTGGGTATTTTTAACTCTATTTTGCAGGGAGACTATTCCAGAACTGTCCAAACACCATTCTCCAGGTTGGCTCCCCTCCCAGCGCCCATCCTTTCTCACCTCAGATACTCTGTATGATTGCCTTCTGTTCATGGGAAAGTGAGTCCGGTAGGTTGGGGACTCCCCAGGCCTCCCTCCCTCCCTCACAGGTGAGTGTGACTACCTTCTCCCCACTTCCCACTCCAACTCAAGCTTCAAAAAATTCTACCCTCCGGCACCCTGCAGACTCTGCATCTTCCCAAGACACACACGTGGCTACGACCCTCCCTTCAGATTTCTTCCTGGCTGGCCCTGCACACCGCCCGGCCCCTTAAGGATAAATGGTATTATTCGAAAAATCCCAAACGCCGCTGACTGACACACCAAAGCTGCATGGTCTGGGATTTCCTCCAAACCAGGCACAGCCCTGCCCCCCCAGCCAATGTCTGCACCTCTCGAGATGATCTAATTCACATGCAAGGCTGTGAACACCAGCTAAGAATGACGACTCCCAACGTGTATCTATAGTCCGGCTCCTTCAGGTGAGCCCCAGGGTCACATACCAGAGTGCCTCTTTGAAGTCCTAACTTGGATGACAAATGGCATCTTAAAAATGCCTCATGTCCACTATTTACTCTGGAATTCGATTCCTGGCAGGTACCTCCCAGGCTCCCCATTTTAGTAACAGTCCCAGCACCCACCTATGTGTTTGAGGTCACATTCAATTTCCACTGTTCCCTCCCACAATCCCTGCCCCGGAATCAGTCCTATTATTTCTGTCACTAAGCCCATCTCAAGTCTGGTTCTGCAGGCACCATGGCTGTAACCCCACAAGCTCACAGCATGGTGCACTGAGTCACAGTCCTCTGTAGGTTGCTCCCTGGAGGGGGAGGCATCTTCTGGCATGGGTCACCTCAGAAGGCACTGGATTCTCACAATGGAGGCCCAGGAGAAGGGACTCAAATTACTCCCGTGGTCTGAACTTTGAAAGGCCCGAGGTCTGGGGGAGCTCCTAATTAGCAGACACACTTTCCAGTGAGCAGATGAGGCTGGAGGATCCCAGGCAAGGCTGTTCTCACTCCGACATCTGGGCTCTCGGGAGCCACGGGAAAGGCCTTTTTCCAGGGCACAGCTCGGCCATCACAAATCCCAGCCTGCATTTGCCAAGCCGGACAGCCTAGACTCCTACTTGCGACACTTATTTCAGTTCTGTTCCCCACCCAGAATGTCATAGATTCATTCAGATATTCTGGCCTGTCTCAATCGAGACAAATTTAGTGAAAAATGTAGTGTCCACATTTGGACCAGAGCATGAAAGGACAAACATGGCCTCATGGTCAGCATGATGGTGGTAGCCAAACCCTCCCACCGGGTGAGATGAACCAGGGTGGGGGTGAGAATCCAAGGTCCTAGGTCTGCCAAAGCATCTTCCTTCACGGCTGACTGAGGTGTCGGAGACTCACTACCACAAACCTACGACAAGGCCGTCAGTGGTGGACGTCATCTGCAACAGACACGGAGTCAGCTATTTACTGCCACCATGGGTTACAAGTAAAGGCCGCGGCAGGGAGGCCTGCACGGCTGCTGAGGCAAACCACAGACCCGGCTCTGAATGCCCACTGGCTGAAGCAGACAGGAAGTTACGGTCCCCTTTAGCGGTCCCTGTGTCCACGAGATCCAGGTGAGCCAGTTACTGAGGAGAAGGCCATGTTATCCTGATATTCAGAAAAACCAGCCTCGTAAAGGGAACAAAAGAGTGGCATGGATTTTAGACCCACTTCTGCCCCTTTATGAAGGCAAAGCAAAGTAAATGGCACGGGGAATTTGAATGCAAAAACAAAACAAAACAAAACAAAACAAAACGGTGAATGTTTCCTCCAACAGCGTCCCCTGCAGCAGCTCACCCCAGAGCAGGCCACTTTCTCACCAGTGACTGCCGGTCAGGAAGCGCCGTCACGCATGTCACACAGCGACAGCCAAGAACGGCGTGCCGAGCACGTTTGTGTAAAAGCAGGAATCGAGAAAGATCCTGCAGAATTTGACTTTACAAGGTTAAATACTCCATGAAAATAATCCCTCAGCAGCAGCCCAAATCAATTCGCATCTTACTTCTTCAAAACAATCAAACAAATTTAATAAAGGCATATTTGTCACCAAATATAAGGAGGACCAAACAGGTTCCTCAAAGCACGGATTTTAACAGGTATCAAACACCAGTGGGTGATGTAGTAACAAAGCAAATATTCCAAAAAATTAGAAATAAAAAAGATGACTAGGATAATACAGGGATCAAGACAGCTGTTAAGTTTTTGGTTTTTAAAGCGATGGAGACAGTACGGAGGGCGATCTGGCTATTTCAAATTCAGGGTGTGCACAGCCCACATTTTCAGACGCAACAAGATGCTAACGTGGCAGTACAAGAGAAAAAGGAATAAAGAAAAAGGAAAAGAGGAACAAGAGAAAATTAGAAAAACACAAGAACAAAAATGATTTTGACAGCATGTACAAGAATTTACGTGAGTGTGTGAGGCCAGGGACGCGGGAACGGTGAGAACCACCCTCACCTCCTGATCCAGGGAAGACAGGGGCCTGAGGGGAGCGACGCTGCCAGGGTACCCCAATGTGGTTAGCGCCCCTAACCAAAACTCCACCTACATGCGTCTAGGAAGCTTTTGAGCTATAAACTGTGGTCGCATTTCAGGCTGGACAATTTTACTCACTTCCAACAAGAGTAGCAGGAGAGAATTAGGCTCTGCTCCTGCACCAAAGCATTGTTTAAAAAATTAATGACTGTGGAATAGTAAAAGCAACAATGGAGTAAAAGTGACTGGAAGAGAACGTGCTTGACCCTAGCTCACTGGCCGTGATATCTCACTGACTTTCAGATGCTGGCTGAGCCCTTATGGTACCAGAACCGACAGACCCACCAGGAGGGAGGTTTAATGCGCTGCTGTATTTTCATGCCGAGGGCCATGGCTGGTACACGAGGTTCTGGGTAAACAATGGTGACAGTGTCTTCCACTATGGGCTAAGCACACATCCAGCTACTCCGCCAAATCCCAAGGGCAAACTTCAAAAGGCAAAAACAAGCTGGCATTCTCTGGTGGCTCTGCAGACTCAGAGCCAAGTAATTGGTGAGAAAAATGTCACCAGTGCCTCCTATGACAAAAGAGGCACTGGCGTGGGCCTGGGGCAGGGCTCCAGGCTTCCACTGCTCACCTACCAGTCTGTGCAGGGTGAGAAGGTGGTCCCTGCTTATGTTGCACCGATGCACCTACCTTGACTGACGCCTGGGGGCTCAGCAGGTGGTGACAAGTGAGGTGAACGGAGCCAGCCTCGGTGTAGCACAGTGCTGGCAGCTATGCCCACAACAGTGTCCAGGCTCCTAAACCTGACACTTCATCTCCAAGGAGCAGAAGGGGAGTGCGGGCATGTAGATCACAGGGCCCCGTGGGACAAGTACAGTTCATGGCCACGACATTACTTGCCCCTTCCTTAAGCCATAGAGGTATGTTCGGGAGGAACAGAAAATTCATCCAGAGCCCGCTAGGCACCTCACGCAGGTGGGACTTGGGTCCCCTGTTCCTATAACTCACAGGGCTGGTCTGGACATTCTTTTTATCAATTCTCTGGCATCTTCTCCTCCAACTTACCAACAACCAGAAAGTAGAATCTGAGATTAGTAAAGTTCAAGAATCACAGAGCACCGCCACACAGCGGGCCCGGCAGCACGTGCCATGTCCTCCGACCGACACCTGTGGGACCACCATGAGCGCTCTCCAGACTCATGGCCCAAGTCCACAGGCCAGGACGACACAGATTCCCTCACTCTCCCCAGCAAACAGGGACCACCTCTCGGCAAAGGCATCTCACCATCCTCTGCACGAGGAACAGCACGATAGATACACGGGGAAACAGAGAAGAAGGTGGGGGGGTAGGCAGCTCAGAAGAGCTCGTCTGCACTTTCGAGGCAAAGTGGGGCCCTTGACTTAATCACAGGGACAAGGTGAGAATGAACATTTATCTGCTCTTTCCCATACTCCGTGATACGCTTTTCCCTGCATAAGGAGTTCATTCGGAAGTCCTTGGCGGTGTTTCTGATGTCCTAACATGGCATGCTGGCTGTCGGGCAGGAAGAGAGGGCCTGAGCCGAATAGGTGCTGGGCCTGGAAGGCAGGAGACACCGGCTCCAGCCCCAGCTCAACCAGCGCCTCTTTCTGCCTCTCGGGATTCGGCATCTCATCTATAAACAAAGGGATGAGACTGTCTCAGGACAGGCTGCCCAACAGAAATGAAATGAGAGCCATGTAAAGAAAGTCTCCCAGTTGCCACATTTAAAATGGTAAACAAAGAAACAAACTATCAAACAAAAACAAATACTAGAAACTAATTTTAAGAACAGATCTTACTTAATCTACTGCATGTAAAATACTATCATTTTGACATGTAATCAATATAGGAAGTAACAAGATAGTTTATATTCTTTTACTAGACAAACCTCAGCGTCTAATATGTATTTGACCTACAGCACATCTCAACACAGACCAGCCTCCTCCCCAGTGCTCCTAGCATCAGTGGCTGTGGCTACTCTATTGGACAGTGACTCAAGGGGTCCCACCATGGTCCTGGCTGAAAAGCGGGAGGAAGTGTCCACATTAACCCTAAAAGGATCTCCCTGAAACAGAGGCAGATTCACTTTTAAATGTCTGTAAACCGGCGGGTTTCACCTCCCTCCACCTTAGCTACAACACAGTCCTCTTCCTTGCTGATCCCTTTCTGGATGTAGGGAAGAAACCCGGAACACAGCCAGGGTGGACTGGCCTCCAGGGAAACTTACCTGCTGTCTGTGTCCAGTCCCATGATGTCCTCCTTCTCAAACGGGATGCAGCGGAGGGTGATCTTTGTTCCCAGAATTGTTGGGGGCTGCATCCAGCCACTTGGACATGGGCAAGATGAAGAATGACTCAGTGAAGTCCTCAATCCTCTTCTCCACCACCCTGCAGTCCTCTTAGATTAAAGGACACGTCGCTGCCCGGCTGCTCGGCTACCACCCCATGCAGCACAAAGACAAAGAGCTGAGAGTCATTAAGCGTGGTGCCATACAGCTCCTCTGCACATGAAGCTTCTAGGAGGCCTTGGCAGAGAGGAAGTCAGTAATGGTGACAGGGCCCACGAACTTGCGGTGGCTCTGGAAGCTGCTCCACCCACTCTCGGGTGCATATTGGTGCCTGTAGTGGATACAGTGTGCCCACTGGAAGCCGCACGGGCTGATCTGGCTCACTGAGGAGGTTCGCTTATAGATGCAAAAGAAATTCTCCTCTGAGATGATCCCCTCTGAGATGATGGTTGGACCACAACGGGAAGAGTCTCATAGTCTTCAGCACACTGCACGTAGTCAGGGATGCTCATGTTGCAGGCCCTGCGGAGAGGGGAGAGGAGATCGAGGTACATACTGTGCTGTGGGCTGCGGGAGCATTTGGGATGCAGTGATCTGGTGTGTACCAGCCAGAAGGCAAGGGAAGCCAAAGCAAATCCGGGGGTACAGTTTGTCCTCAGCGTCTGCACATAGCTCGGATCACATTACCCAGCTTTTGGTCTATGCTTCCTGCCCCTGCAGAGAAGGGTCATTTCTTGATTTCTGTTTCCAAGCACCTAGCAAGGTCCTGAAGAGAAGTCACTGCACAAAAATGCTGAATAAAGAAATGAACAAAGGAACAGCTTTCCCCAACCCCCTTCAGCAGAATATAAAGAAAAGGACCACAGTAGGATCAAAAGATCTGGATTTCTATCCAATTTATTTGAACTCCTAAGCTGCAGAATAATGGATGAGGAAACTTGCCTTGGGGAGGACTGTACAGTTCAGTGGTAGAGCACGAGCTTATCATGTACGAGATCCTGGGGTCAAACCCCAGTACCTTATTTTAAATAATGAAACAAATAAATAAACTTAATTACCTTCCTCAAAAAATATTTTTAATTCAAAATTAAAAAAACATCTTGCAATTGACACAACATTGTACACTTGACTATAATTCAATTAAAAACAAAATCCTTGCCTTACAAGAATATATCTGGATTACGGATGTTTGCAAATGTAAAATGCCTAGGGTAACACCTGCATAAAAAGGGTGGAATGTACAAATTTACTATTGCTCCTTTATGAGCTATATTTCCTTTGGGGGTTTATAACGTCTCAGAGCTAATTTTCTCAGATTAAAAAAAAGAAAACATTACCTGTTTCACCATACTGTTGAAGAATCAGATAACCCTATGAAAGCATCTGACCCACAGAGGTTACTAAATAAATGTCTGTTGAATGAATGACTAAACAAGCAAAGTGAATGCTGCTCCCTGCCACAGACCATCATATTGGTACTGCCTGGAAATCCCAAGCCCAAGTTCCACCCGTCTCTACACTAACCATGTGGGTGACATGGGCAGGCCTGTGTGATTCTCTAAGCCCCAGTTTAATCGTGAATAGAAGTGAGGGCAATAACACAAACTTAAAATTGTTAGTGAGTCAGTATGAATTGTACCCCAACTTTGCAAGATGGAACCATTAAGGAAAACTGGGCAAAGAGTCCATAGGCCATCTCCATACTGTCTCTTACAACTAACTACATGGGAATCTACATTATATCTCAAAATAAAAAGTCTAATTTTTTAATGAGCTTATTGAGGTTAAGTGAGCTCACTGTCTCAAATAAGGAACACACAGTACAAATAGGACAATGCCCAGTCCATGAGATACTCTCAGTTAACATTCCCACTGAACCCACTGGTCCCTCAAACTTCAGAGCAAGAAGATGGGTTGTCGTGGCAGGAGGCCACCACACCTGAAGCTAAGAAAGCTAATGGTGCCCACTTCCAAGAGCCCATGTCACCACCCTTGTTCTAATTTTCTATTTGTAATTTTTTTTTATTAAATAGAAACTCCCAATTGCATAGCCTTAACCTGACCAGACATCATGATGGCAGTCCTTCAATACCTGACAACACAGATCATTAAGGCAGCCCTTCTAGGTGAAACAATAAAATGAAAAGCCATTTCCACAAGACTTCTGTGTAAATTTACTAGGGAAATTCATCCTGGACTGAGGAAGAGGACTGGGGAGGAGGGGGCAATCTGGGGCACAGAGAACTATGGGCCACCTGCCCCACGATGGAATTCAGACTCAGCCCTCACCCTCCAGGAAATTCAAAATACACACCGACAGACTGCTATGGACAAGGTTTTTCTTTTTTAAACAAATCCCTGAATCCCTAGCAGGTCTTGTTTCTACCGAGACACAAATGAATTATGTGTATAATGTTTCACGAAAGCCTAAAATATTATCACCCCAACTTGACACATCAAGAAACTGAGGTAGAGAAATTTATCACATTGTACAAGATTAGAAGAGGCCACGTCAGTCTCTGTACTTAAATCCATGCCCCTGCTCCAGTGCTCACACTAGAAAGTGTGACATACTGCCCCTTTCCTGCCCTCTCCCTGCAATAAGTCTCTGAAGAGTCTTTTCTGTGCCACCTAGAATCACAATCACTTCAGTTTTCCACAAAGAGCTATGTCACTCTTTGGAGGATGTGTCAAAATCTAAAGGGTTGCGATGGGAGGAGAGATTTGCATTTTCTGCTTCTCAAAGGAAACATGGCTTTAAAACAAACTGAAAAGCACTTATCTAGTCCAAGCCCTTATTGTGCAGAGGAAGAAACGGAGGCTCAGAACAGATGAAGAAAGGGCCTTATTAATAAATATTGCCACAGAGCAGCACCAAGCCAGCCCTGGGCCCTTCTGGGGGAGTACATGGGAGGCCCAGGAGAATGAGTGTTAGAAAACGGAAAGAGAAGAAGCATACAACTCCCTGTCTCTACACCACCATAACATGAAGTTCCACCAAATTACCCAGTATGGGTGCAGCCAACATTAAGGTGGGCTAAACAGGTTATGGAAACCTGGAAGCCTCAACCATAGTGGAAATTCCAACGTTTACTATGTTTGTTCCCCTTTTCCCGACTCCACCAGGAGAAGCTGGGCGTCACAGCCGGTGGCTGTCAGCCCAGAGAGCAGCGCCCACGCCACTGAGCTGGTCCTCAGGGAGCAGGAAAGGGAGAGGAAGGCAGCCTGGGGGTCGCGGGGCAGGGAAAGTGGGGCGGGGTTGGAAACGCGGTCTGCAGCCCCGCTCGGAGGCCAGCCCCAGCCCCAGCTACCCCGTCCATGTCCGCAGACCCTGCCCGCCCGGGACACAGCCCGCCCAGGGGCGGGGACGGGCCGACGGCCCAGGAGAGGAAGCCCGGGAGGAGAGGACTCTCGGGCGGGAGAGGAGAAATGCACACCAGCCGCGGACTGAGGGGAGCCCGGCTGGGTGGGAGGCGGCAGGTGCACACCTCGCCCTGGACAGGTGTGCCTGGGGCGCCGGGGCAGGTGGCGCGGGCAGAGGGCTCTGGCCCGAGCAATCCAGCTGAACACACGCTGACTGGCGCCCTGGGGGGCTGTGACACGCCGACCGCCCTCCCGCAGCCGCCTCACCCCTTTCCCGATATCCCCTCACCTTGCACTTCCACAGCCAGAGGCCCCGGCCCCAGGCAGTAGCCAAAGGCCTACAGGGTGACAGAGCTGAGAAGCCATTGGGGCCGATCCCCGGCTCGGAGCTGGAGCTTCCAACCCGCGGTCCAGCTGGCAGCAACTGCGCATGCGCAGGAGGGCCAGCGATCCGCTCTGGGTCCTGAGAGAGAAGGGGAGCCGAGGGAGGGAGAATAGGGGAGGAGGAGGGGAGGCGGGGAAAAGTGGAGGGAGACACATGGACAGGAGGAGCAGAGGGAAGGCAGTTATCTGGAATTGGGAGGGGAGTAACAGAGATGGGGAGAAAGCGTTTTACCTCTTGTGGCACCCCGAAGGAGGCAGCAGTCCTGCCTCTGTACCCTTCTGTAACCCTTCAAGACCCGCAGCTGAAGTTCTACCTCGCTGGTCCAGCCCTCCACCCGATGCCCCCACGCGGAGCTTGGTTTTCTGTTGCTCTGGGAACCAAGCACCCGCAGGTGTTGTCGCTCAGAACTAACTTGGGAAGAGTACATATTCCCCTTTTACATGCTGGGAAACAAGCAGGCACGATTTCTGCCTTAGTCCCACTGTCCCAGCTGTCGGGCTGGAGGGGAGCGGGGTGGTACAAGTTCAGCGCCCCAGACAGAGCAGACTGCCTGAGTGTTGGTGCATAGTCCCCATCCCTCCTGGGTAAAACACACCCCACACTTGTAGAAACATCAAGGGCTAACAGTAGGTCCCTGGGTGTAGGAGGTGTCCTCATGTGAAGGAAAAGCCCAGCTGGCTAACAAGCTAAGTCATAAATCTAAGTGTGATAAGTGTCGGTTTACTTCTCTAAGTTTTGCCAGGCTAAATCTTAAGTTTAGTGTCAGTTTACCTGGCTAACAAGCTAACTCGTAAATCCAAGCTCAACATGTGTCAGTAACGTGATCTATTACAAGTTGATAAGCTCCAGTGTACTGATTCCTTGCTTTTTGTTGTTTGAGCCTTATTGGCTAATACCCCCTTATTTGTAATTAACCCTTTAAAACCTCATGTGCACGTCTTGGAACTGCTCAGAACTTCGGAGCAGAAGCCCCTCTAAGCCCGCCGGCATAATAAATCTGAGTACTCCAACACTCCGATTGGTGCTTGTATCTTGGCTGGCCTGTTATTTCCGAAACTCTCAGTTCCAGTGCCCAGCTTGCTAGGTAGATAGGAGTGTTACCGAGTCCAAATTCATTCTCAGTGCAGGACAGGCCAATAAGTTGGGAGACCAGCTGTTCGGTCATGGAATAGCAAGTTTCTGTAGACCCAAATGGCAAAATAATGTCTTGAAAAACCATCTCCCCAAATCACAATTCAGGCTCCTTTCCTACATGCTTGGTTGTTGCAATCTTCTTGGTGTAGAATTCCTTCTTGTTAGAATCCTTTGTCCTTGCAGCTATCTGCCTGGGTCAAATCTTTGTAAACGACCAACAAAGCAAATGTTATTTTCTATTCTACAATTTGTTATCTTTTTATGAATGAAAAGTGTTAAATATCCTTAAAAGTCAGAGCCTCCAGAAAAGGCTCTCCTGTATATTTCAGGCTCTAAGCAACATTGTTTTACAAGCAAGATGAAGCCTAGGAGACAGAGCATAAACTTAAATTCAAAGGATCAGATCTAATATGGAGTCACACTTGTTCTGTTCTATTACCCGGGTAGAAGCCACTTGAGGATTTAAATCCCTTTAAGTTAAAAATAACTAAAACCTTAATGGAATTTACATACATAGTTGGGAATGTGCATAGCATATATGGAAAATCACCCAAAGGATAGTAAACAGTGGCATTACCAGGGAGGGCAGACAGAACAGAGAATGAGGGAAAACTTCTTTCACTTGTGTATATTTGTGCTCTGTTTGAATTTTTTGAACCATTTGCTTGTATTTCTTTTTCAGTTAAAAAAATATGTGTAATGGAGCAAAGGAATAACTAGCTCAGCAAATACAGCAGCCATGGAATCACTGAGTCATCACTTTTGATTTAAGCCACGAAGCATTGATTGACTCTCTCCAATGTGCCCAGTGCTGTTTTAAGACTTCTTTTATAATTATTATTATTATTATTACTACTACTACTATTGCTATTACTATTTATTATTATTATTATTTTATGAAATAATAAGAAGGTACCCCTCACCCCTGCCCATGGCTGGTGGAAAACCAACTGAGTTTTTTTGAGTTGTTTTCCAAGGAGTAGATATGAGTTATAAACTGAAAACATATTCAGGGCATAATAGGCAGAGTGTTTTTCCAGCAGGCCAGACAGCTATGAAGGGTTTTCAATAGAGGCGCCCAGAGGCTGAGAGGGAAAGCCACCAGGATCCTACAGAAAGCTGCCCAAACTGCCTAGTCCATGGCACTACTGAAATAGGAAAGAACAAATCTGACTCCATATTTGATCTGTTCGTTTGACTTTAACAAAGCCAAGTTAATACGTTCCGGTCTTTTCATGGGTTATGATGTCACAGAGGAGACGGACATGTCAACAAGGAACCACTCTGCCGTGATCACGGAGCCGGGGAACGGGATGGGCTGCAAGATGTATGACACAGCCGCAACTGTGCCCGTGCTAGGCAGGTACTCAAAGCCGACTCAACAAGGTGTCAAACACCTGTGCCCACGTCCTCATCACCTGACATGTAATAAAGAGAAATGAAAACCTATAAAAGGCCAATAACCTTGGTGGATATACCGTCCAAAGGGGAAAGTCACAGTTTGACAACTGGCCTTCCCGTTTCCCTGGGTTTTATTCTTGGAGAACCTTAAAAACCACTCCTCTCTCCTCAAGAAGTCCTGCATATTTGTCCTATCTTTGGCTCAGGGATGGAGCACGTTCAGGTGAACTTTAATGTCTGCACAGATTTGACTGTCTTTCTCCAGGTTCACTTGTCCATTCTAAAGGGGCCTGAGCTAAGTCCATCCTCCATAATTTATATTCCCTACATTGACAGCTCATTGAGTCTGCAATTAAAAGCCAGCAGAACAAGACCGTCCTCAGCTAAAAAGTTCACCCACCCTTCACTGCTTTCTTAATCTCCTCTCCTGGCTAATTGTAACAGACGAACACCTCCCTCCACCAAGCTACCCAACTATGTCATTTAGTCTCCCCAAAGAGAAAGTAAGGTCCATAAAAGAGGAGACAACTGCATAGTCACCTCTGAATTCCTAGCATATAGTAATGTCAATAAATAGAACTATGATTATTGCTACTTTCCTTTAAAACCTTTCTGGTTATTTGAATGAGACCTTGGAAGAGAGGTGTTTGTGGTCCAGTATCTTGATCCACAAGAATCTGGAGGCCTTTTTCGGAATGGATTTTCACTGATTCATTCAAAACACATCTTCTTAATCAAGGAGTAGCTGTGCTTTTCTGCCAGGAGTTTGTGGTCACTCTCACGCCAGAAGAGCTTTAAAATATATCCTTACTTTGGATTTGTTATTTTTCCCCTCTTCCAACAAAATTGACTTTCCTTACTTTCTTGCCTTGAGGAAATTTTTTTCCAATTTCACCCTTTAGTTAACCAAGATTCTCGGGATGGGCTTGGTCGATAATATGATCAGCCATCCAACTCCCAGTGTGAGGGGCCTCGGGCTCACCTCCTACACTCCTGCCAAGGCAACTGAAAATCAGTTCGGGAGCCAACCGGCATCCCAGGGTTTCTAAGGCTCGTGTATCTCCCAGAATCCCTGCTTTCTCGTTTGTCTTGGCTTCTGAGGATTCCCACTCTCTTTCTTGACAATTAGTTGTGCAGTTTGAAAGATGAGGAAGGAAGGTTTTATTTCTTAATCAGCATTTTAAGGAACTTGTGTAATGAAGGTTTTCATGAGTTTCTAGAAACCTCCATTGCCGAGACAGAAAACACACTATACATTTTCTAAATTTAGCTCTCATGTGCATTTTTTCTTTGGTTTTCTTAACTGTTAAATGATATTATTTAATTAAAAAAAAATAAGGCCCCAAATAAGATAGAACATTGAAGGGGCAAACAAAATTAAAGGGCAAAGACAGAAAAATGATAACTACTCTACAAAGCTAATATAATCCATGCACTATGTATCAGATCAGCAATTCTCAGTAACAGCTAATTGAAACATGATCATGAGGTAAAACGTCTCTCCTGTCAGGAGATGGCCATAAGAAAATAGAATTAAAACAACAAACTAATATCCTAAGTCTGACGAGGTACAGAAGTCTACCAGCTAAATGTGTCTGCTTCTGGAAAAGAGGGAGAGTCACCAGCTCTTTTCTGTGGAGCTTGAGCCCAGGGGAGGACGGTGAAGTGAGGTCAGTACGCACCCATTTAGCAAAGTGACTGATGAATAAAGAGACCTAAGCTTGGATGACAGACATGATACTACTATTCATTTGTCCTGTAAAGTATGTCTTCAGTTTAAGTGATCAATACTTCGGGGTCCTCAGGGATTGAGATTATAGGAAAATGCACAGCCCGGGCCCAGATCTCCACTATGAGCTCGTGACACTGCACTTAGATGTCTCAAGGGCACCTCCAACTCCACCTGCAAAGAGCTGACTTCACGGTGCTCCTCCCAAAGTCGTCCTGCCCAGGGCACCTGTTCGGGGGGTAAGGTCTCCCTGCATCTCCCAGCTCAGGCCCATCACTCACAGATATGAATGGACCCCTCCTTCAGGGCCCAGATATCCTCAGTCACCGAGTCCCACCACCCTCACCTGACCTACCAGGTACTCACTGGCACTCCCTCAGCAGTGACTGTGTGCTGGGGACCACGCTGCACACTGTGCACACGTTACCTCACTGGATCTCCATAGCAGTCCTGGGAGGTCGGTGCATCATTGCTTCAATTGATTAGATAAATTGTTTCTCTTCCTTGAGTGCGTGACCCAAAGTGACACGGCTTCTGAGCCACAAGCCTGGGACTGAAAACAACTTGAAAATTGAACACTGATACACGTCGCAGCCACCCTACAGACTCATCACATCACCTCCTGCCGAGCCTTTTAAATGTTTCCAAGCATTCTGTAAGACAGAAGTGATCTACGAGAGCACCCCACTCCCCTACTTAAAATCTGTCAATGACGGTCCACTGCCCTTTGGAGAAAGCCCCACCGTGCCTGAGCACAGCCCAATGGCTCGGCATCCGCGTTCCCTGAGCAGCCGTGCCGCCTCATCCACCACGCAGCTCTACACGTGCCTTGTCCAGGACAGGGATGTTGACACCGTACAACCCGGGGCTTGTCTCACTCGAACAATCATCACCTTCTTCAGTGTTCAACTTCTTCATTGCTGACACTTAGAAAAATGTTTTCTTAGGATGAATCGATATCTTTTTCCTTACAACTTCCCATCATTGATAATGATCTTCCTCCAAAATAGAGAAGACCTAATTCTCAGTCTCCTTATCTGTAAAGTGAGAATAACAAGGAAATATGAGAAGTTTTAAGAGAAATAATATTCATGTGAGGCTGAGGGACAATTCCATCATACAGTAAGCACTCAATATGTGCTTACTTAATATTAATAAGGGTATATTGCATTCCAGCAACTTTCAATCAATGTTTTATGACTTTGTCCAACAGACTACTGACAAAATTTAGACGAACCCCTTTGAGCAGATCAGCACAAGCTTACTGGGAGAGGTAAGCGCTGACTCCAGTTACAGCTGCAGCCACCCAGCACTACGGGGCGGGGGCAGTTTGCTCAAACTCTTACATGTTGCTTGAGCATTTAGTTGTCATTATTGAATAAAGACAGGTGTTCTATAGTCAAAGCTCCTGAAACATAAATCTTCAAAGATAGATGCAAATTAGGTTTCAAGTACAAAACTCTCACTAGAATTTATTTGAAAATCATAGTCTTAGCTACTCCGCACATCAAAAGGGCATGTTCTCAATGTATCTGACTAAATACACTGAAAGGGTTGTTTAAAAGAAATTAAGAAGAAGCCATCCTGAATAAGCTCTCAGTATCATCTGCAAAAAGCCCCACCCAAGGGTCTCATTTCTCACTTCCACATAGGGGTTCAGGTAGCTTAACTTGGGTCTTGGTTTCTTATAACACGGGGTGGGGAATAGTTGTGGATAGATTTATGTAGCAAATATAAACCTAGGGTATTTGCTGTGAAGGAATTCTAGAAATAAGAAGATGGATATATAGTCCGACCCATAAGAAACTCAGCTTTTCCATTTACAGCAGCATTAAAAATAAAATGAGAGATACATTTAACAAAAATTTACAAGATTTGTACATTGAAATCTTTGAAGTATCACTAAAATAAATTTTAAAAGATCTACATATATGGAAGATATCCCATTTTCAAGGAATGATAGAAAATATTATTAAATACGTTAAGACTCCTCAAAGTGATCTACATATTCAGTGGAATCCCTATCCAAATTCCAGCTGACTTCTTTGCAAAAATTGAAAAACTAATCCCAGAATTCATATGGACGTGCAAGGGGCCCAGGACAGTCAAAACAACCTTGAAAAAGAAGAGTAAAGTAGGATGACTCACTTTAAAGTGTACTAAAATGCTATAGTACTAAGTCAGCATGGTACTGGCATAAGGTTGGATAAATCAATCTATGAGACACAATAAAAACCAAGGGGAAAAAACTTACATTTACAGACAGTTTTCCACAAGGGGGACAACAACACTCCATTGAAAGAATAGTCTATGCAACAAATGGTACAGGGACAGCTGGGTGTCTGCAGGCAAAAGAATCAATCTGGAATCTGAACACTCATATTTTATATAACAAATAAAAATTAATTCAAAATAGATCACAGACAGAAATGTAAAAATTAAACCTATAAACTTTCTAAAAGAAGACACAGTATAAATCTTTGTGGTCTTAGGATAGGCTTTGGTTTCCTAGATACAATACCAAGAGCACAAGTGATAGAAGAAAAAGCAGATAAACTGGACTTTATCAAAATTAAAACCTTTTTCTTACAAAGGACATCATCAAGAAAGTGAAATGACAGTGGAAATGGGTATCTCAAGTGATAGAGTGTGTGCTTAGCAAGAAAAATAAAATAAATCAAAATATCTAATTACCTCCCCTGTAAAGAAATTGTTTTAATGTTTAAAAAAATATAGTGAAAGGACAATGTGCAGAGTAGAAGAAAAATTTTGCAAAGCATGTATCTAATAAGAGAGTAGCATCCAGGATATATAACAAATGCTTACAACTGAGCAATACAAGAAAATAGACCCAAATTTTAAATTTACCACGAATTTAAATAGATATACAAATGGCCAATAAGCATATGAAATGATGCTCAGCATCACTAGTCAAATCAAAATCAAAATGAGATCTCATTTTACACCCACTAGGATGGTTATAACCAAAACATGGACAATGACAAATATTGTTCAGGAGGCAGAGAAATCTCATATGAGGCCAGTGGAAAGGCACAATGGTGCAGCTTCTTTGGAGAAGTCTGGTATTTCCTCAAATGCTTATAGTTATATGGCTCAGCAATTCCACACCTACATATAGAGTCATCCCTCAGAATTCTCGGGGGGGTGGTTTCAGGAACCCCACACCCTGGATACCATAATCCAAGGATGTTTGAGTCCCTTTATAATCAGCCATCTGAATCCATGTAGTGGAAAATACAGATATGGTGGGCCAACTGTACAGCCAACAGAATGATAATATATTCTCATAAAAAATTTCACATCAATATTCATAGCAGTTTCATTCAGAGTAGCCAAAAGTTACTAACAATATCCATCCATCAATGAACGGATAAACAAAATTACCAAGAATAGGCTCACAAACTTTTGGTCATTGAAACTTTGCCAAAGGAGGTGAGAACATACAATGGAGTAAAGGCAGCCTCTTCAGCAAATGGTGTAGGGAAAACTCAACAGCTGCATGTAAATCATTGAAGTTAGACTACTCCCTCACAGCATACACAAAAATGAATTCAAAATGTGTTAAAGACTTAAACATGAAGACAAGACACTATAAATCTCTTAGAAGCAACCATAGGTAAAACATCTGACACATCTAAACAATGTTCTCCAAGAGCAGTCTACTCAAGCAATAGAAAAACAAACAAAAATATACAAATGGGATCTAATTAAACTTACAAACTTTTTCATAGCTAAGGAAAGAGTAAGCAAAACAAAAACACAACCTACCTATGGAATGGGAGAAAATATTTGCAATAAATGAAACTGATAGGGGCTTAATTCCCAGAATATGTAAACAGCTTTTACACTTAATAAGAAAGAAAAACAAACAATTCAATTCAAAAATGGACAGAAGTCCTAAAGAAACATTTCTCCAATGAAGACATACAAATGGCCAGTAGGCACATGAAAAAATGTTCAATATCATTCTCAGAGAAATGCAAATCAAAACTGCAATCAAGTATCACCTCTAACCAGTCAGAATAGCCATCATTCAGAAGTTCACAGACAATAAATACTGGAGAGGCTGCGGAGAATTGGAAACACTCCTACACTGTGGTGGGAATGTAGTTTGGTGGAGCCAATGTGGAAAACTGCATAGATGTTCCTCTAAAGAAAAAAATTGACCTCCCATATGAACCAGCAATCCCACTCCTGGGCATATATCTAGAAGGAACCCTAATTCAAAAAGACACCTACACCCCAATATTCACAGCAGCACTATTTACAATAGCAAGACATGGAAACAACCTAAATGTCCACTGACAGATGACTGGATAAAGAGGATGTAGCATATTTGTCCAATAGACTACTATTCAGACATAAAATAATAATAAAATAATGCCATTTGTAGCAACATCAATGGACCTGGGGAATGTCATTCTAAGTGAAGTAAGCCAGAAAGAGAAAGGAAAAAACCATGTGAGATCGCTCACATGTGGAATCTAAAAAGAAAAAAATAAAACAAAGAAACAAAAAGATAAACTTATCTACAGAACAGAAACAGACACAGAGTCATAGAAATCAAACTATGGTTACCAGAGGGGAAAGGGTGTGGGAAGCAATAGTTCAAGATTTGCAGATACTGAGTATGTAAAGAATAAACAGCAAGTTTATTCTGTATACCACAGGAGAATATATTTATTATCTTATTGTAACGTATGTTTAAAAAGTGTATGAAAATGAATACATGTATGTTCCTATTTAACTGAAGTGTTGTGCTGTACACAAGAAACTAACACAACATTATAAACTGACTAGTCTTCAATGAAAATATATTTAAATAGACCAAAAACGAAAACAAAGAAAAAGGATATTATCAAACAAAGACTACAAAGTACTGATTCAGGTTACAATATGGAAGAACCTTGAAACTTTATGCTAAAATAAGCCAGACCCAAAAAGCCAAATAGTGACCTTTAAGGTGAGCTGTATCTAAGCGTTTATTGTACTACTCCTGTAAATTTTCCTGAGGATTGAAATCTATCAGTATCAAAATAAAATGTATTATACATTAAAAACTTAAAACGCTTCCTCACAGGAGGACTTTAATTATTAAATGCTGAAACGCATGTAAAGCGCTTGAAACAACACTTTGCACGTCCACACACAATCACTGCTGTCACTACCACTCAGAGGGTGGTGCCAGCGCTGATGAGAGCTGCCTCCACTCGAATCCCTGCAGACAGAAGTGAGGGCCTGAGATCTGACAGGCAGGGTGAGCGTGAACCTGGGTAAGACCCAGCCACGTCCCAGACTCTGCATTACCCGACTTTCTTATACAAACTGCAACATGTGTAATGTAAACATGCTTGAGGGACGTATCTTACAACACAGGGAATACAGACAATGTTTTACAGTAAATATAAATGGAGCATCTATTGTACACCTGAAACTAATATCATATTTTAACTCAGCTATACCTTTATAAAAAATTAAAAAATAATTTTAAAATGTTATCACTTTAATATTCAATTCGGTTTTTAAGTAACTACTAAACAGCTTAGAATATATAAAAGCATTTAATTGTGCTGTTGGTTTACATATTTATTTACATTCAGACTCTTGCTTACAGAGAATTTAAACAATTTTATTAAACACAGCTTAACAACCATAATAAAAAAAAGGCAAAACTGAGAATGAAGAGAAAATGGAGATTCAATACTTAAATGAAACCAGGGAGAGATAAACTCATAAAAATGGATTCCATGAAGTCAGGGCAAGTGTTAAAGGCTGACTAGGAATTAAGCTGTAAGATTCTTGGCAGCTAAAGCAAAAAGAAAAAGATGATGGGGCGGGTGGTAGAGCGTGTGCTTAGGGTGCACGGGGTCCTGAAAGTAAGCCCCAGGGCCTCCACTAACAGATAAATACATCTAATTACCTCACCCCCCAAAAGAGTTCCAAAGAAAGAAAAAGAGATATTTCTTTCCCAAAAAACCCTGATATTAAATTTAGATTAAATACATAAAAAAAGAAAAATAGAAAAGATAAGTGACACTGTGAAGGAAAAGCCCAGCTGGGCTAACAAGCTAAGTTACAAATCTAAGTGTGATAAGTGTCGGTTTACTGATCTAAGTTTTGCCGGGCTAACTCGTAAATCTGAAGTTTAGCGTCAGTTTACTGGGTTAATAAGCTAAATCGTAAATCTAAGGTCAACAATTGTCAGTAACGTGATCTTTCCAAATTGATAAGCTTCAGTGCACTGATTCCTTGCTATTTGTTGTTTGAGCCTTATTGGCTAATAGCCCCATGCTTGTAATTAACCCTATAAAACCTCATGTGCAGGTCTTGAAGGTGCTCAGAGCTTCGGAACAGAAGCCCCTCTGAGCCCACCAGCATAATAAATCTCAGTACTCCAACCCTCTGAGTGATTCTTGTTTCTTGGCTGGCCTGTTGTTTCTGTAACAACAAAAGCGATGATGCCCGTGAAATAAATCTGCGGTGACTGCTGTCAGGTCCCCATGTCTCACGTGGGAAAATCTGAAACATCCTTCTCACCACTCAGAGTCATCATAAGGCAACCCCACCACTCCCGCCATTAAATGCAGGAGCACAGGCAGGGCCCAGCCTTTGCTGTCTCTGTGTCATCACAGTGAGATAGGATGGAAGGGGGCAGAGCACAGCCATTCTAGGAAGGCCACAGCAATTAACATCAAAATGGTGAAGGATTCAAACCCCAATAGGCCTTGAGTCTCAGGATGAAGAGATTTAACTTCTAGCAGGTCTTAAGCTTCAGTAAACACCCATTGTAATAGTAACATGGTGAATAACATGCCCCAGGCACCATGGCAGTCCCAATGTTAGCTACCAAATGTCACATTGTGGGAAATGGCCAACTCCCTGGGAATCCCAGCCCCTTGCCCTAAGGCTGGTCCTTCTACTTATTAGCATATGAAACCACCAAGCCCAAGAAAACAAGCAACACAGCGCCACCTCGCGGTCACCACTCTCTCACCCTCTTTGGAGAAGACCCACACTCTGTCTGTGGAGTGTGCACCTACTTTTAAACTGAGCATCAAACCCCCACACCTCGTGAAGTTTCTCTTGCATTTCAATGTATCTCTCTGAATAAATCTACTTTTACTCAACACTGGCTTGCTCTTGAATACTTTACTGCATGAAGCCAAGGAACAAAATCTGGTGGGGCACATCCCAGGGGCTCAACCAAAGCCTGGGACACAGCCCTTCTCATGCCCAACGTTTTTTATTCTTGTATCAACAGGACTGGGCTGTGAAGGGAAGTCTGAAGCCCCAGCTAAGGAACAGAAGCAGCCTCCAGTGCTCCAATTGGCGGGCAGCCTCTCCCCCAGCATGGGCCTTGGCGTCTGCCCAGTTCTCTGTGTTTCTCTGTTGTGCTGACTCCCCAGCCAGACAGCGTAATCCTAGGCCTGTCCCCACAAAACCCTTCTCTCCAAAATACAAGCACATCATGTCACAATCCTTTTGTTCAACCAGGAAATGTTCTGCCCACTTTTTCCTCCCCAATAAGGTACCCAACTGTCCTCCCTCCCATCACACCACTTCTTTCTTTGTACTCTGCACTCGCCAGACTCCATCCTGAACCCAGGTGCCTTGCTGGCTTGGACTGAGACGTTTCTTTCTCACACAGCCTGCATCCTTTCACTTTCCATTTGTTACCTTAAAAAAGCCTTTCCTGAGTGACCCACCCCTCTGATTCTGAACTTCACAAAATGCTGAGGTTGAAGTCACTATGTCCATACCTCCCAGGTTTGGCTAGGTTTCCTTCCCAAGATCTTCATTAAGGAGCTGCATCAAGAAATTTAAAGAGGCTATTCTTACATCTGAGCGGAGGAACCTGCAAGAAATTTAAATGGCATTGAAGAGAGAGTTAACCAGGACAGAGAATTCGCAGGTCCTAGTCAAAAGTGTCATGAGGCAAAATGTTCCCCAAAGGCTCAGAGTGGCTTCTGAACACGGAGTCTGCAGGGAGGATGTGACAGGCAGTGAGTGGGGTGAGTGATAAAGGGTACACTCCCCCAGCTGGGGAAGAATAGGTTTTTTTCTAGTTTTCCAAACTATTTCTTACTACCTTTTACTCTTATTGTCACATACAATTTCCTACGAATTAAGCATATCAATGTCAGTAATTTGGGCCACTTGGGAAAAGCTACACGATGCCATTCACAGGACTGGGGCATGACAGCCACACCAGTCTAAGTTGAAAGACCAGTGGGGGTATTTCCAAGGAAATCACTGGCATGCAGCAAACTCCCCAGCTTCAATGACCTCATCTCAAAGCTGGGGCAAATAAAACTACCAAGGAAAGTGCGTGATGATTATGGCCGACACCTTTTTGCTAGGTAAGTGCCCGTGACACCTGCTGCTTAATGGGGAATGAGTACGATCAATGAGGCCCTGTCTACCTGGCCACACGCGCCCTGCCTTCCTGCCTTGGTGCAGCAGCAGAGCTTGTTTAGCTGAGATGAACGCCCCCAGAGCAGCCCCGACGGGAAAGCTCCCAGCTCTGCACGACGAGACGTGTTCCTTTCCTTCTCAGAGCTGATCACAATTTGCTGTCGTCTGTTTTTATGTTTATCCCTTTTGTAACTGCCTCTCCTCCGGAGATTTTGCTCAAGCAGCACAGGACCAGGTGTGTCTTGTGGCCTGCCGGATATCCTGGGCAGGGAAACAGCCAACCCCACATCTGGCTCTGGTGCTGAAAAGAGAGGGCACAAGGCCCAGGGGCCCATGCTGAACAGAGGCCCCTGCACCCAAAATTATGGTCTGACTGGGCAAATTACACAGTCTTCTTTATCATGAGATTCCTCATCTGTCCATGAAAATAACTGCCCATGGCACGCAGAGTTACAAGGATTAAAGGAAATCACCAAATTTACAACCTAGCCAAGGGGCTACCAGTGCATCCTCAAGAGACAAATGCTGCCTTTACGGCTCTGACACACGCTTAGCGGGGCGGCGCCACACAGTGAACACTACTAAGTGCCAGTGTGTTAAGTGCTTCATGTGTGCTATAATACTCTTTAAAACTTACAACAATCCCAGGAAGAAACGAATATTATCATGCCCATTTCACAGATTCTCCAACAGTTTAAGAGAGTTTACATTCTAGTCCAAGGCCCTATGGTGAAAAAATGGCAATTTAAACTGGAATCTGGGCCCAGGCCTTGGCTCCATCTCTATCCCATCCACCTGACCACTTGCTTATGAATTCCACCGGTCCAATACACAAGTTTGCAGCCGGCCATCTCTTAAATGCAATGTGTGCCACCGTTTGTCAGTGTTGGTTAATTACCATAAACAGTTCTCAGAAACCACTACAGTAAAGAAAAGTGGACTTAAGGAATTCTGCACTGTGTTGTCCTGTAATGTGCAGAAACCCTTCCCTGCACCACCAAATCCAAGTGTATGCTTCCTCCATGTATATGTTTGCACACGGCTTATTAAAGTAGAAGGTACCTGCAGTAATTCCATCTCGGTTGCTTTCCAAGTTTGCAGATTATACATAATCAGTCTGTGAACGAACATAGTACAATGTGAATGAGAATACTGCAACCATGACAGTAAACAAAGAATACTGAAACCAAGACATTAAAGGCTGCCACCACCCCCCAGCTAGGACAAGCCTGCAGCCCAGCCGCTACAGCAACTCACAATGGTGTCCTCTGAGCAGAATCAGAATAAGAAAAGACAGGCTACTTACTGGTCTTAGATAGCTAGGTGCTTGTCTAAAAACTGAATTCAGTGAGTCCAAATATTTGCTTCCTCTCATACATACAAAAGTACTAAATTCTTGAACTTGAGATACCTGGCTTTCTTTAGATAACAAGCAATCCTTTATTGTTCCAACAATCTGGTCTTTGTTGTAAAGCTCTTATATATCCTAGCTCCTCCGCAACCTCTTTGGAGTAGTCCCTCAGAGAGATCTGGCAGGCTGTCATCCCGGCTCGAGCCCTCCCGCCAAATAAAACATAACTCTTAACTTTTAGGCTGCACATGTATTTCACTCAACAGTTTTGGACACCTTGAAGGGACCCACGGCAGACTTCTCTCCACCTGGACTCTCCGAGTAACCGGAGCCTTGGTACCAGCAGTGGCCCTTTGTGCCATCCGCCTCCTCGGGGAGTCCAGATGAATTTGGGTGAGTCTCTCCTGGTTCTCAGATCTCACATACTGGCTGATGATCCTGAGTTTTATCTGGCGGTGTATCCAGGTACGTGGCCCTCCAGTTGAAAGAAATTGGGGTGAATTACCCACCCAGTGGAGACATACTGGGTGGGGCCTGGTTGAAAGTTAACAGGAAATACCCACCTTGAGGAGATGTCCAAAGTGGGGCTGGTGGAAATATATGAGGAAAATACTCACACAGGGGAGACATCCCGAGTGGGTCCAAGTTGAAAGACACTGGGTTCAGGACTGAGTGGTTAGGTAAGAGGCTGGTCTAATATTTTCATCAATTTGGTTACAACCATTGAATTTTTCAGGATAAAAGTAAAACTCTTATGAGGAACCTTTCAACTCGAGAATTCGGACCATCCTCCTGGCTCGTAACAGCTTTCTCGGGTGACAGAGAATCTTCCAGCAGTGGTAGTGACAAAGACTTCATGCCACCAAGTTGTCCCTGTGGGAAATCTTACCAACAAATTTATTCTGGGAACCCGACCTTACAATGGGGAATAGAACATTCAAAAAAAAAATAAAGAAAAGAAAAGGAAAGAAAAGAAAAAGAAATGACAGATTGCCTGTCTCCAACTATTACCCCAGCCAGGTTTATGTACATACAAAACTTACAACATTAACTGGGAGTAAGAAAAAAAAACTCACTCTGAAAGTAATTGACAGGCCTGATAAAAACATTTTTTGGAATTCTGAACTTATAAAAACAAAATCCCCTTTAGGAGGAACTTGGATTTCTCTTCCTGTGTCCTTGAAATGTAAATTTTTTATCTTTCTCTGGGTGTATTAAGTGTGTGTATGTATGTATATATATATTTACTTTATTTTTTAAAGGAAACCTTGGACTCTGTCATACAAAAGGTTCAACAATTGTGTACATATGGTGGCCATGCAAATAAATTGGGATTCTAAGCAATTTTTTGATTGTACCAATTTTCAGATATTTTGACATCTTAAACTTTGCTGCATCAGCCTGGACCACAATGGCCTTTAGCTTTTGGAGAGAAAAACTTTGAATTTTATTTAGGCAACACCCCGACAATCATGTGGAAGAGCCGCTTCATTTATTGGTTTAAAATCACTATATATATATATATATATATATAATTTATATATATATTTATATATATATAAATTGATGGCCATATGATGGATCTTTTAATTTGGAAAAACTTTTAAATTGGGGAAAGTTTTAAGAGATCTCATTATAAACAGCTGTTTTATTGGTACCTATTAAAATCAAGTTTAAATGTAGAAAAGTATATCTAATGGTTAACCTAAGAACTTAGTTAAAAAAATAAAACTGGTTTGAAAAGCTACATTTGTGTTTTTCCTTCCCAATAAATGGTTCTAGAGATGCTAATAAAAACTTAGAATAATTAATGTTAATTAAATTGAATAACTGGAAAAAAGATTGTAAAAATGTCGAAAAAAAAGAACGATAAGAATCTTATCCCAAATGGATAAATATTTTTTTATGGTTATTTTGAATGAGATCAATAAAATGGACATTTTTGGATTTACATACAAGGTTTTGATACTACGCTACGTAAAGTTAAAAAAAAAGGACCAAAAAATCACCTACTCCCCCCCAACATTAAAGTTCAAACAAGTCAGTTTTATTTACCACAGTTTAAAATATATGTATATATAGACTGAAATACTTGATCAATGATTGCGACAACAGACCAATTAATGAAATTAAAAATTGAGAAGGGCCTAAGCTCTTTGGCTGAAACTTGGGCATCCTAGAGACTTCTATAAAATTATATACAATGCACAAAAAAAAAAAATGCTTCTGGCACTCCTTCTAGAAATAAGAATTATTGATTAAACCTAATAAATATAAAAATTAAAGGTATAAGATTTAATAAAATTGAGATAAAAGATTGTGAAATTGGTATATTTAAATGGTCTTTATACAATCCTTTTGCTTATGTTGTGGGATATGTTTCAGTGGAAAAACGCTTCCCCTTCTAGGTATTATAAGGCTGGGCACATATCTGTCCCTCTGAAAATATTAATTGAACAAAGTAAAGGAAACCAGTAGAGTTACATGAGCAGTCCAATATAACGTAAATCTAAAAACTAATATTGAGTGGCTAATAAAAAAATATAATTAGTTTTACCCTGGGTTTAACTTATAACTCAAGGAAAAGAGACCTTACTAAATGCCTTATGCAAGCTTTGGAAGACATGATTCAGTAAACCTTAAAGTTTTAAAACATGGAATTCTTTGTTTACAGCTTTTCTCACTGACACAAAAATTAAGGAGATAAAATTGGGTCTGGTTGACAGAGCAGTTCTCTGGGGACCTGGAAGAGCGTGTCTTTGTCTTGCAGATCAGAAATATAAATACAACAAACAGTGACCTAGGACTGAGCCTAATTCCCTCAACGAAATAGAACTTAAGGCCAAGAAATTTTTGGCATTTTAAAACTCAGAACTCTGACGGGCCCTTCAGAGGTTGTGAAGAAATCTTAACTGTCTGTTTCATAAATAGTATGCCTTAGTGATTTGAGCAAGCAAATTCAGCTTACTGCAACTTTTATTATACCTATCTTATAAGTAAGTTTTAAAGTGAAGCTATGAGATCTCTAGCTTTTGTCTGATTATAAGCCAGTGTACACATTATAGTGGTGAGATATTTCTACTGCTAAAAAAAAAAGTCAAAGTGAAAGAGCTCTGCTTAATTGACGTAAAAAAATAAGAACTTAAAAATTAAGTATTAAGATAAAAACTGAACAAATTGACATTCAGCATCGCGTGAAATGGAAAATATTCAATATTAAGATAATATATGACATTGTTTAGTTTAAGTATGTTCTAATTAATATAGACATCTTTAAAGTCATCAATATTAAGTATAATACCTTTACTGTACCTAGGTTTAATGAATGTCAAATAAAATCCTGTTATATCTGTTGCAGATTTGTCAAAAAAAAGACAGTATTAATGTGGTGTGGTAAAATTTTAAGTAAATTAAATGCAAATGAGATGAGAGCTTTGGGTAAATATTTAATATATATTTTTAAAATGTATGCTTAAGATAATCTCTAAACGTTTGGTATCTTTAAATTCTAGAGTTGTGCAAAATTAAGTTAAATGATGGGATTTATTAAATAGCTATGCCATTTTGAGATAAAATAAGATTGAAATATGAATTACTTAATATTTAACTTCCTCTTACAGTGAAACTAAAGGTGTTTAGAAATATTAATAAATGGTTTGTGCCACACTGAAAAAATCTCTATTATTAAGGGAATGATCTCAGTATCCAAGGAAAGTAATATAAATGTGTAAAGGAAGATGTAAGAATGGAATTATATTTTGTTAATGAAAAATAGTGACTTTCTCCTGAAGCTGGTTACTTCTGAATGGAAGAGAAAATAAGGGACACACTAATATGAGTATAGAAATCTGTGGAAGGCTTGTGGAAAAGGAAACCTGAGGAAAGTGTTTTGTACGTGGTCAGAATTGGCTAAGTTTAGAAACAAATTGGGCAACGTAAGTGAATCTTAGAAGTAAGCTGGTACAAGAATAGATTTGGTTTTCTCTCTGTTAAGAGGAAAAAATTTTCTTAAAATGTTAATCCACATTCAGTAACAGATTGTAAAACTTCTTATACCACTTAGCTGATCTGTTCTGCCTTTAATTTTGATGTATTTTCTTGTTAATGAATTAGTACTACTTTACACTGTTCTATATGTTTATCTGAGCAAGTGTTCTGAAATCTTTTAACAAGTTCTACAAATATCAAATTCTAATTAAAGTTCTTTTAATCTCCTGTTAAGTTTGGGATGCTACAGAGGGCCCCTGAAACATCCCAAAGAGAGATTTTAAACTAGTAAGATTCATTTGGCATGTTAAATAACATGGTATTTTCAAATGAATCATAAAACTTTTAAGGTTATACTGAATGAGAAAATATTATTAATATAGATATTATAGAAATTATATGGACTCCCTAAAATTCTGGTATATCTGAAATGTTACCAGTGATAATTATGGTTATAGTGAACAGGTTTCTTTATCGATTATAGTGTACCGGTGTTTAACCATGCTTTTAAAACTTTTGTCATTTATAGACAGTTAATTGTTTTTTTCTGCTGGTTTTGCAAAATGCTTTCTCTTCAAGGAGATTTACTGTTTTCTAATAAATTTCAAACTATAGCACTGAACTAAACTTGGTAAGACATTTTAAAGTTCTAATGAAAACTCTCATTAAAAGAATTAGTTACATGGGACTGAGTAAACTGGTGAATATGATTATAATTTTTGATATTGTTTGAAATACTACTGGCTTTTAACCTGTTTCCCAGACATAAAGAACCTCTTCTCCTTAAGCTAGTTATGGTTCACAGCAATTTGATAAATTATACCTATGTAATCACACTTGGAACAGTTATCTTTTCCCTCTATCTGATCCCTCAAGAGACTAAAAACACTTAGGTCCCCAGTGGCTCTATCAGACAAATTAGGAAGTTCATCTCCTAATAGATATAGGACTATAAAGGTATTTTAAGGATTTTAAAGAGAAAAGAATTTACCTAAATCTGTAAGGCAGAAACCCATGAAAAGCCTTGACGTGGCTTTCTTGGCCTTAGCAAACCTTAGCATTCTACCCTGAGACTCCGTATTAAAACTTCCAACACAGCCAATTTAAAATAGCCTATATTATCAAATAATCAGACTTCACTTGTAAAGAAATTAATCTTCATTTGGTTTTATTTGAGAAAACTAAGGGTAACCTTAGAGAGAAAAAAAGATTATATTTTAGTGGATACTAATTCTAGTTTTCTTAATTGAGGTCCATATTTACTAAGACACTTCCCAGATCATTCCTTGCTGTTATGTCACATTGCTCTACAGTTTAATTGAATTATGAAAAGGATACTCTAGGTTTGTTTCTGAAGCTCAGTAATCGATCCTTGGGTAAAGTTCCAATGCCCCAAGACCTGCAGCCAGGGAATTATACATACTGGAAGAGGGATGACTTAAATTACTGTCTCCAACTTGAATGGAAGGGCCCTTTATCAGGCACTCTTAACTAGACCATACACACCAAAGCTGAAGGAAACAGACTTTCGGATTCATTTCCTATCAGAAACAGCCCCTGCAGTGCACTGGCCAATAGAGCACTGCTCACGTTAAAGCAGTGCCCAATTGGAGAAAAAGCTACCAGGCCAGGATGAGAAGAAGACGACATCTGAACTAGACAGCTGACCGAAGGCACCGGACCAGGCCTGTATAACAATTACTTTGATAATTTCTCCAACCTTTGATTATGAACTACTCCAATTGTTAAGCTTATGATAAATTACCTATGTCTAGTATTTCTGTGTTACCTTGGTGGGTTTCCCTACTACAAGGCTCTAACTAGATAGCCCTCAGAAACATTATTCTCAAAAGAAATTATAGTTCTGCTTAGGCCACTGTTGATCTTACAAGGTGGGAGACTTCACCTGGCCAATTAATACCTGCTGTGAGCCTGACAATAAATATGAACTTTCTCATAAGATCAAACTCAATGAGAAACACAAAATTTTAACCCAAAAATACAACTTCTCAACTATTAAATTCTTACTCGTGACCTTATTAACGTTACCAGTTGTATTACTTATATCCTATTTTATAAAATTGTTGTCTGTTACATTTCCCAATGTGTAACTAGGCCTACAAGATTGATGATTGCCAAACATCTTGAAGAAACAGATAGAATTTATAACTTTGAATAAAATAAATATAATAGTGTGATTCTAGGTATGGGAATGAGCAATGAAGTGTAAACACTTCCTGGATCATAATAGACTAGTAAGACAGGTGATCCAGAGAACTTTTAGTATCAACAAGGCCTAATAAAAAAATCTAACACCTTGAATGGCATTTCAGAAGATTCTTCACCTGAACTAGGAATGAGACATCGTAGCACCGTGGGACAAAACTGGTCATGAAATGTCTCTCAAAATATTGGTCGAATTAAGGACCAAGGGGGAGCACTGTGAATGAAAATACTGCAACCATGTCAGTAAAAAAAGAATGCTGAATCCAAGTCACCAGCGGCTGCTGCCAAACTCCAGCGAGGAGAGGCCTGAAGCCCGGCCTCTCAGCCACTCACAGAGATGCCCTCTGAGCGGACTCAGTGTAGAAAGTACAGGATACTGGCCCTAGATAGCCAAGGGCTTGCCAAAGGAATGAATTCAATGACCCAAATGTTTGCTTCCCACCATACATAGAAAAGCACTTAATACTTGAACTTGAGATATCTGGTTTTCTTTAGATGAGAAGCAATTTTTTTATTGTTCCAATTACCAATTAGCTTCTATATATCCTAGCTCCTCCCCTACCTCTTGGGAGCAGTCCCTCAGAGTGATCTGAGAGGCTTTCATCCCGGCTCGAGCCCTCCAGCCAAATAAATCAAATCCCTTAACATTTAGGCTGAACGTTTATTTCAATGAAGTCCCAGAATAGACACAACTCATCAATTCTGTAATGGAACACACTGGATCAGGAACCAAAAGCGTGTTCTAGTCCCGAAACTCTACGGTTTCCTCATTCTTCCTGTCATTATACAATCCCTCCAGAACTCATTAACTTTCTGTCTACTCCTCTGGCAACCAAACTCATAGAAGAGTCGACTCAGCAGAGCGCCTTGCTGGGGAGAAACCCCGCAGCAGCTCTGCAGGCTACCTGCGCTCCCGAATGCTCTGCTGACCCTTGGTGTACTCCGTGGGGACCAGGCCAACAGAGCTCTTCCCAACAGCTGCAAAGTCGCACAAGTTAAATAAATCACTTTATTCTATACGATATTTTACGTATATATCCATCTCTGAAAACAGCTTTGCCAGAAGCCCAAAGCTTCAACATCAATCTGCAAAGGCAAATCCGGACCCCAAGGGAAAACAAGACTTAAGATGACGCTAAGGCCTCCAAAGTCCTCTCAAGGACCGTCAACCAAACTGCCTGCAGGTCTGCAGCTGCAGGCGGTTACATGACTGGTTTTAAAGCACCCCCCTCCTGCCCTCGGGCGCTACAATGTCCCTCTACGCCCTCCCTTCTCAGGGTAAGAGCAGCCGCTGCAGAACCTTGCAGGGCAGCACTGAGAGGACTGGACAAAGAGGATCAGAGCTAAACTAAGCCTTCTGATGACAAGAGCTTGTCACTCTGTCACTTTACAGATGAAGATATATAGAGAGAGGTGGGGTGATATTACTCAAAGTCACACCGCTAATAAGTGGCAAAGTCTATATCTCTGTTCTTCCCTTCAGCGTGACGCCCCAGCTGGGAAGCCCACAGGGTTTTCTCGTGTCTGCCTGAACAGTCCTTTCCTGTCACTCATAATCCAATACAGGGTCTGACTCTAGCCTGTCTTTTCAGCATCTTTTCCCTCCAGTCTCGCAGGAACAAGGTGGTTTGGGCCACTGTATGATTTCTGGCTCCCAGAAAACTCAGTGCTTAGGCTGGTCTTGCCTGTGCATCCGGCCCCCTGCTCAGAGGCTCTTCCTTCCCTGCAGGAAGACGTTCACACTCTCCACAGGGACACCCCCTCAGGGGAGCCCTCTTCTCGCCCTCAGCACGGCAGGTGTCCCAGGCCACATCCCGAGCTGCCCCATTAGGACTGCGGGTGCCCAGGTCTGCTAATCAGACCAGCAGCATCAGAGCCAGGGAGTATGCCCGGGCCACCCTGTAAACCTACTGCCCTCCTCACAGCCCCCAGCCAACAGGTCACCTGAAAGTCACAGCAAGTGCCCCACCCAATCCAAAGCCTCTTCATTTGCCACCACCGCTGATGACTGGTCTCCAAACGTTGGTCAGTCTCGCACAAAACAGCACCTTCAACTGTGAAGCAGGGGGTTTTCACTTCTGCTCCCCATCCTTACTGGAAACGTCAAGGGAAACGAAGAGGCCTTTTCTCAAAACTTTTCTGATGACACCCTCCCACCCACAATACTCATATGCTCAAGAGCTTTGGCTCCACGTGATTTTGTTTCTCTGACGCTAAGTGGCTCAAAACACTGCGGGATTCTTTCTCTTTTGAGGGTATTTTTACTCAATATATCGGCTTTAACCTGTTTTTGTCTCTGTCTTCAGTATCCCTAGCAGTTGCCACTTCTTATTCCCTTCAGCAGCCTCCCTCCCAACATCTAGTCTAGGAAATCTGCTGTGATGAGGGGCCCGGGGGCAGTCACAGAAGATGCAACTAAGGCACAGAGAGGCTACATAATTTGCCCAAGAAGATCAGCTTCAACCCCAAACAGTGTGTGTCAAGGCCCTCTGTTAAACTCTTACGCTAAGCAAGCTAACTTTTTGTAGATTATGGTTATAAACAGATGAGGTATAAAAATACAAACAAGGACACACATCAATTCTAAGATGTTCCTTAACTCCAATATTTTGTTTCTATTTATTTCTATTAAAAAAAATTAAGAACCTCTGCAGTCTGAATAGCAAAATGTTTCTGGGCTTTAAATCCAGAATATAGAGGTTTTAAGTGAGTCATTACTCATATTTATTTGTATGTTCACAAGACAAAATGATTTGAAAGTCCCTCTCCCCTCCCCCTACTCACTACTGGCTCTCACCTGAGCTCCCAGACCACACATTTAACAGCCTTTAAATTTACCCACAGCTGAACTCCTCAGTTTTCCCCCAGAATTCCCTCTGCAGCTTTCCTCCTCAGATCACCGCAGGAGCATCATTTACCTCATTAATTCACACAGAAACCTGGGCCTTACTCCATCCTACATTCACAGACAGAATTAATCATTTACTTTTTACCATCTAAACGTGCCTTCAATCTGTTCGCTTTTACCCAATGACCGTCCCACCGCTCTAGTGGAAGCCACCAACACTGCGCACCTGGACTCACGAGTCTCCCAGGTGGCCCCACAGCCACTCTCCCCTACTTGAGACAAATGGGATTGTGCCACTCCCGTGCTTTTGGGACTCTTTTCAAACTCACTGTTCTTAGAAGAAACCCCAATTTCTTCACCTGCTGAAGGTCTTTGCTATAAAATTGTCAGCTCAGGGAGGGCAGGACACCCCCTTTTCCCTCGGCCCCACCCTCTGGCAGAGCATCAGCTTGGGAGGACCTGCTGAGCTACACCAGCCTGTATTCTAAACCTGGTCTTGTGTTCTTAGCAAACTGCTTCACTTATCCATACAAATCCAAGGTAGATTAGAAAGATTTTAGATGTTTAGCTAGACTATTGATTTGGGGATTTTGCACTAGCAACTTGCAATTATATGTTCTAATGATTCTGTCTTCTTAAAACCACACCCAGATTAAAGGAGTATTTGTGGAATGTCTTCGGAGTAAAAGAGACTGTACTTTTATAGAATTTATATTTTATAACATGAACAACCCGGGCAGAATCACAAATGAAACTGCCTCACAAGTGACAGAAGACAGGTGAGAGGCATAAAGCAACAGGTAGCAAAGATGTTAACAGCAAAGTTGATTCTCCAACCCCACCAAAATCTCCTGAAAGAATCATTCTGAAATTTAAAAGTAAAAGACTATCATATAGAGAAATGAAATAAATAATCCTCTTCATCAGGGTTTCATGATCTCACTCCAGATTCTTTAGCAGGCCATACTGAATCCTAGCACAGATAAATCAGATGGACTAGTGGTGAGAAATTTCCAGGAAAAGTGCAGTAATTCCTCCACTTCTGTAAGGACATGCACTCACCTGCCGAAGGTGAAAGTAGACCGCATCCTGGAGAAACTCGGAAGCTTCCAGGCTCCGCTTCTGGATGCCGAGGACACGGACAGCTTGGAAGCATGCTTCTAACTCAGTCACCGGCATTCTTACACTGCAGGGGAAACGGAGGACCCCAGTCAAGAGCAGAGATGTTCCAGTCGTGTATCACAGGCCGTGCCTCGGGGACTCAGTGCCCTGCAGCATCCCGGCCCCAGGCGAGGACACGCAGCGTTTTCCACCCAAGCAGGAGGGGCACTGTGCTTGAGAAAGCCCATCCCTGATGGGGGCAAGAGGGGCTGGTGAGTTTGAGTGAACTTGTAATTGTCCAAAGAAATATGCCTGCATTCATTCAAGTGATGCAAACAACAGTATCAGGCTATTTAACAAAATTTCAATTGTCAGTGGAAATTTTGCCATTCCTTTCCGCTTGTCCTCTGCACTCTGAGACAGGCTTAGGCTCTCTTACACCTGCAGCTCTGAAGTAATAGTTGTGAAGTCATTTTACTTTGCTGCAAGTGTCCTCACTCCCCGTTTCACATTTTCTGTCCTCTCTTAACACAGTCGGATATCTTCCTGGATCCTTCCCTGAGTTCCTTGTTCCTCCTCCTCAGATCCTGAGATAAAGGACAAGTGAAGACACATGACCAGAAAGGCACTGTGGACTTGAACGAAGTCCTCAGTGACCCCCTAGGTGAGTGCTGCCCACCCCTTACCTTCGATTCTCAAGGTTCTGCCCAGGGTGACATCCAGCCCAGAGAGGTGGCCCAGGTCAATTAAAACCTATGTGGCTTGGGCGCGGGGACAGGTACAGGAGCTGGTTCCGGAGCCAGGCCCCTCACCACCTGTGCTCCCCTCTCTCCCGAGGTCCCGCTGCCAAGTACTCAGGATCCGTGATCTTATGTCCTACTCTTCTACTCTACTCAAACACTTTTCCTTTTCCTTTTTCCCCTAACTATCCCCAGCTGGAGTGATTTTTCAATCACAGTATCTGAAAAAATTTCCTGCAGCCGAAAAAGAAGTCTCCAGAGGACAATGCCCATATGCTGGTTCCTGAAGAGAGCCCCTGTCTAGTGGGACCCTCACCAACACTCACGGGGCATCAGACATGTTGCAGGGTTGGCCACCCCAACAAGAGTTTGCTGTCACACCAGGGCCCGCACAGTATCCCTGCTCACAAAAATATTGTTGGCCCACTTATCGGTTATTAAGAAGCAAAAATACAAAATTGCTCATGTTTCTTACTAAAATTATCTATGAAGCTGAAAAGGGAATTGTAATAAAAAAGAACAATTTTGACCCTATGTTTGATCTATTCCTTTGGCTTTAAACCTGTGCCCTGTTTTCTAGGCTCAGACTTGGTAGATCTGCACCATTTGTAAAAGAAAGTTGCCTTTAGCCTGAAATCTACAGGAAAGCCTATTCTCCTGGCCCTGATCTTTAAAAATGTTAGCTCATCTGCACTTCTGTAGAGATGACATGTTGCAAAATAGAGAATAACCTTTGTTTTTTTGGAGGTTTTATAGGGGCACGATGATTTGATCCACATGGACACCTGCAAGAACAGCGGATTCAGAGGACAAACAATTCATGCAGCAAGAAGTATGCAACAATCAACCACAACCCAGCCCCTTTTTATTATAAAAGGAGATTGAATTCTGACTTGGGGAAGATGGATCTCGAGGATATCAGTCTGCCGTTTTCTGGGTCTGCCAGCGTTGCAAGTAAAGTCACTATTCCTTGCTCCAACTCCTCATCTCCCAGTTTATTGGCCTGTCATGTGGCAAGCAGAACGAGTTTGGACTCGGTAACAAAATGAGTGCATTGGAGGTAGTATTTATCCACTGTTTCCTTGTTTCCAATATGTAACATGTACATCATTTATGATCTAGTGCAAATAATTCATCAAAGACAACCACAAAAAGAAAGTTTACTCACCTAGCTATCAACACTGAAGTCACAACCTGTCAATTTTATATGCTGTTTAACAACACAACAGAAAAATATAATATAGGGAGTTAATTCCACGGAAATAAAATTATTTCTACTCCTTCAATACTTTTTCTTTTCTTTTCTATTTTATTTTGTTTTGCCTATTGAAAGGAGAATAATAGTCAAATCATTTTATTTCACGTATTTTTGTTATAGTTACATTCTTTAAATACTACAAAGATTTAAATTACAAAAACAAATTGTTCGTAAATTAGTATAAAGATATATACACAATCAATGGGGATTAGGAAAGGAATGGACATTTACTAAAAGTCCACTGCAATCCAGTCTTTTACAACCATATCCTGGAATATAAGCTCTTTGATCCAGGGGGCCCCACCCCCTTTCTCACTGCCGAGTGCCTTAGTAATCAACTACCAAGGAACCATCATACAACCACGCGATAAGTACTTTAGGTATAAATGAGGGAATTAGCTCATCAATTCTAAAACAAAAACCATAAAATAAATACAGAACTTATTTACAGATAAAGAAAATTGGAACTCAAAAAAGTAAAGTTACTTCTCCAAGGTCACAAAGCTAATAACTGGTAAAGACAAGATTTGAACTCATCTGCCTCATTCTAAAAACTAAGGTGGAAAACCAATTCGACTGGGGAGGGTCCAGCAGCACAGCCTATCACCCTATATTTGTTCAGATCTAGCCTTAGACAGCCTGAGACAGCACCCCATTCCTATGGAACTTGAGGGAAAACAATAACAATAAGGATTTTATATCCAGTGGTTTGTTAGGTCTCATTTATATAAAGTGTCAGCAGGTCAGAAGAAAAACTCTGGAAAATATGAGTGGGTCCAGAGCTTTTTGCTGATTAGAAACTCAGTCTATCAGTACAGAGCGACCTTTCCATGAGAGGGCACATGAACATAAACTAAAGGCAGCTGAGCAATGAAAACTAACAAGACCCTGCAACTCAAGCAAGAAGGATCCCTGCCATCCCCCAACCAGTTGCCTCTTCACCCGCGTGGACACGATGGCAGGAGACCCAGGTTCTTGTCCAAGTTACACCATCATGGATTCTCACCCATAAAAAGTTACGACTCTATGCTGTCTTAAGTCCCTTAAAACTCAAATATGATGACACCAATATCTCAGCAGAATATCTATGTCTCAACTTCCTCTCTTCTAAGAGGAGAATATTTCTATGGACACAAAGCAGAAATCCAATTTAAAAAACCATGCACGAAGCCAGGCGAAATTCTGCTCAAGAGACTTTGCTCTCACGCTCAGTAAATGAAAACTCAGAAAAAGTGGTCCTTCTCCCTCAGCAAATGGGAGGTAGCCTGATGTGTGTGTGTGTGTGTGTGTGTGTACGTGTGTGTGTGTAAATCAAATACAATCAAGTCTGGGATGTGTACAGCTTTTTTTGTCACTGTCATTTCATGGGGATGAGCCAACATTTAAAGTAATTTGGATCTGGTGTTCTGAGAGATTCTCAGGAACTTGGTGGAGGAGGTGAAAGAGAAGAATAAAGGAGGAAAGAGGTACATGAAGCAAAGAAGTAAGAATACTGCCAGGGAAAGGCAAGACGTTAGTTTTGTTCTTCCTTGCACCACATATAAATTAGGGACTCGCTTTCCCCTGATGACTTATCGAGCACTGAGTTGCAGAAGAAGAAGCGACAGCCCAATTCTTACTGAGCTTGTGACTGTACGTGGCATCTTATAGACACAAATCATTTACCCTGATCGAACACTCTAGCAGCAGGCCGTAATTCTCCTGTTTTGAGAGACAGGAGTTCAAACAGGATGTATAACTTGACAAAAGTCAGAGGACCAGTAAACTAAAGAGGATGAATTCAAACTCAGATCTGAATGCAGTCTGAGCTTCCCACTCCCAGGACTGGAAAATCCTTAACACACAGGCTCCCCAGCTCCTCTGCAGTGTTCCTGGCACCAAGCATTTCCCATGGCAATGGTCACCAGTTCTCACAGACACAGCGCTCTGTGCAGCCAATGACCTTGATCAGACCTTGATCATCTACCTGCCACGCCCACCAGGCTTCACCATACAGGCAGGAAAGCTGGCTTTCAAGTGCATACAAAGCCATCCCTGGTCTAATCTGGTCTCTTCTGTGGCTTCTCCAGCCTAAAGGTAGCCATGAAACTGCTCACAGTTTGTACATGAGCCTCACAACCTCTCTCCATTTGTCTCCCCACCTATACAACTTAGCTAAGACCATTTTGAGAAACTTGGACACAAATTTTTAAAAACAAAAAAGAAAGGATTCTGGAACAAGTACTTAATACTTACAATTTTAAATGACAAGTTACAAAGTGAGTATTTACAAATCTAATCTTCCTTTCTAAATGTCAGATTTAAGCATTTAAAAATATAATAGCAAAAAATTCTCACAAAATTGACAAAAACATAAACAATAATCTGGAATAAATTCAAAAATAATGGCCATGTTCTAAATGGAGAAACTTCAGGATTCTACTGAGGGGTAAAGTAAGAGGTGTGAATGTAGAGACATCAACAAATTGCATGGAGGAAGGCAGTTTTGTAAAGATGTAAGTTCTCATTAGAATAATTCAAAACTTACTAAAAATTCCCATGAAAACGCCATTCTGATTTTTTTTAACTTGAACAAAATATTTTGGAATTCTTCAGGAATAATAAAGTCATAATTCTAGACAAGAAAATTTAGGATGGAATAAAATAATCAAAAAAAATTCAGACTGCCAATTATTAAATAAATTTTTACAATATATAACATATGGTGCTGGAGTAAGAAAGGCAGATTGACAGAAAGGAACCATGAGCTCAAAAAGAGACTCTAGTGTACATAAGTATTTTGTACAGGTGGGATTTCAAATCAAAGAGAAAAGTATGACTTCAATAATTGTCCTGGGACAATCAGAGAATCACCTGGAAAGAATAAATCCTATTCCTGTCATAAGGAGCAGAAGATAAATTACAGACAGTGATATAAATATTTAAAAGTACTAATAACAGCAAATACAACACTTTGCTCTTATCAACTCAACTTACCCTTACATTAACAAGTACTATTATCATCTCCATGTTAGAGATTAAAAAAAACCTACAGAAGAAATTTATTCCATTATAAGAAATTATTTCTAAGAATAATGTCAAAGATAAAACCCATAAGGAAGACATTTACTATCATATGAATATTTTGAGACACAACCAAAATAAAAAACCTCCTGAACAAAATGAAAGGCAAGAAATGATAAGAAAAAGCTCTGTGATACATGTTGATGAAGACAAGGGGTTAATGTTCATAACATACAGAGAGCTGTCACAAAGCAACAAGAAGCTCCTTCACTTAAATGTGTGCAATGGAAAAAAAGGTATCATTAATTTTAAAAAAGTCAAATGGCTAATGAGTAAAAAATGCTCAATACCTCATTGGTCATCAAATGCAAACTAAAACAATGAAAAAGCACTTTTGCTCATCATATTGGCAAATATTTTTAATACATATTCTAGCTAGTGTCCATTTGTGGGAGAACAAACCATGAGTGACATTTTCGGAGGACGACATGTCAATGGATATGTAAACTCTGAAAAACTTACGTACACACTGACTCAACACCACTTCTAGGAATTGTTTCCTTTAGGAAAAAAAAAATTCAGTCCAAAAAGATGTACCCATCAGGGCATTTACACAGCACTGTTTACAATGGTGGGAAGAAAAACTGAAGTGAAATCATATCCAGCAATAGAGAATTGGTTACATAAGTAATTGTACATCTTTTCATCCCCCACTGGAGAAGGAATTTCTAGAGTCACTTGAAAGGAGTCTGTGATGAATGTAAATGTCACATCCAGGGACTAAATTTCCAGAAGCCTTAACTAAAGGAATACACATACAAAATCATAGGAATGTCTGTACAAGAAGGATGCCAGTCAAACATCCTTTCTGACAGTGGAAAATGGAGAAAACTTAAGTGTCCACCATCAAGACAATGATGCGGTAAATCACAGCGACCTGCGAGCACTGAGGGAGCCAGCGTTTCGCCGTGGTCCAGGGCCTTGTCCACAGCATTCTCCCACCAAAGGTGTCCGTGGACAAGAGACCACACCCGCACTTCAGGAGAACCCTCCACTCTTTCTGAAAGGACTGGGTGAGTCTGGAGTGGGAGGACGTGTATGATATACACCTGAGTGAATAAAGCGAGCAGCAGAAAAACATATAGTATGGTCTCATTTTTAAATAAAGCATATATACACACACGTATATATAGAATTCTCATATGTGTGTATATATGTATGTCATAGGCATAAGGGTCATGAAATATATATACCAAATTTTCAACAGCTTTTACTCTCAGGAAATAAGGGGAAGGGAGGTAGGGGCCTTCCTGTACCACCACAGTTCTCTTTTTAGTATTTCAGTTAAGTATACTTGGAATTTAAAAGTTTATTTAAGTCCGAAGTAAAATGGACGATGACTCCACAAGACAGAATGCTATACTGGTCATCAAAAATCATTCCATTGGAGATAGAATATTGTAGAAAAACATATAATAAGCCAAATGGAAAATGGAGGTGTCCACACATTAAACAGGCACAGAGTGCTCTCTGGTTTTTTATGACAGAGGTGATACACACTGAAGAAAATAACAGAAAAAAGACGTTAACGTGTTAATTATTATCTTTGAATAGTGGGACCAGGATAGCAACTTTGCCCCCTTTTTCAGACTTATTATTTTAAATGCACATTCTTTTTCATCTGAAAAAAGCATTTTCAGGTGTGTAGTACCACGCATTGGAGAATAATACATGAATACTTAGAGAAACAAGTAAGTAGGAGACAAGACAGCAGCGTCACACAATGTACAACGGGCGATCCTGATTAACACTACACAGTTACATAAGGACCCACAGAGTGACAGCACCAGCTCTAACAGGGCGCTGCCCCCTTCTATTTGTCAGCAGTGTCTTCAGGGCTGAGGTAGTTCTGAGCACGGCCAGTGTCAGTGCTGGTGTCTGGATTGATGCTACTGGGCGTGAGGGCACCTGCAAGCCGAGAGGAAGAACAGAAACCATCCTCTGCCTTTCCTGTCTGGTTTCTTTGTTACTTTAAGAGAGGCATATATAAGATAAACTGTGTATCTTCCCAAATGAAATTTCAGTAATGAAATGGTTTTTAAAGTCTACACAGCTTATATTCTGCCTATAAATGTCTTTTCAACAAAGATCATATTTATTTAATGTTAATTAACTCAGTTAATTAACTTCCTGTTGAAAAATTCTAGTAAAGAACATGAAATGCCGTATGTAAAAGAACCACACCTGCAGTGACTAGCTCAGCTGTCTTGACGGCAGTGCAGTCAGCCCCCACCATCCCGTGGCCCTGAGCTCCTGATGCTGGGAAGAGAGCACGCTGCTGCCTCAGATGGAGAGAAACTGTGAAAGCATTTTTTGAACTCTACAGCAGTGACAAAACATAACTGACAAATCCCAGGCTCCTTTGAGGCTCTCATTTTCTGTTTCTGGCCAACCCCCGTCAATGAGCAGAACCACCCCATTCCCGAGCCATGGGACTCACGTGGGAAGCAGTTTTGGAGAAACTTCCAGGTATAGAATGTAGCCAACTATATGTAGAACTCTCACAAAAGAAAAGATGCAATACTCTGATTTTGGAAGACATTCAAAATATTCTTCTAAGCCTAAGTAGCTCAGCCACTTCTTTATTTCACGGTCAATGAGCATCTCCCACAAACCCTGTTTCCCTGTGTTTGCTGGGAGCCTTAGGCACACTCTTGCTGTCCATCTTGTAAGTCACAGGGAAGAGGCGTGTGTCTCACGCCTACAACCGTCATAAAGACTCGCCTCCTAGCTTCACTGTATGAACTTGACCTCATTTTCTCACCTGTTTATTTGGTATCTGTTCTTCTGTAAGCTGCCTGAAACGCGTTTTGGAACATGTCAGAAGAATCAGTGGGTCGATAAATGGACAGATTGAGAGGTGAGAGATGGGCAGACAGACAGAGAGTCTCCAAGAAAAGGGAACAAATAAAATTTCCTATGCAAAAGCCTCTTCTAGTCAGGGAAGGAAACCACCACGGAGAAGTGTGAAGAGGCAGGTAGCTTAGGGCTGTTTCCTGGATTCCATGAAAAGTCACACCAAGAGATGAGAGGGTAGAATTTTAAATAGTAAAAGAAAAAAAGCACGTATGCTTGAAAAATATATCTACATTATGTATTTTCTAAGGAAGAGATTCAAATCAGCGGGGCCCAATAACACTATCCTTGGGTATTTACAGAAGTGAGAATCCCATCTCCAAACCACAAGGCATCCCTTCGGAGCACTGAGAGTCTACACGGGGCGGTCATAAAGCCGTCACAGCAAAAGCTATGCGATCCTACACTTACGAGGAACGAGCAGCTGTGCTCGGGCTACCCACGCGCATCATTTACACCCCACAGCACCTCTACGGGGGGGTCGCCTAGTGAGCCCCGTCTCTGCAGGACAGAAAACCAGTCCTGGAGAGGCTAAGCCGACCTACCATTTCTCCATCCCCCAGGACTGGTCACTCCAGAGCAGGACTCGAACTCGGACCCACGTTTGTAACCACGGTACTACCGTACTTTGTGTGCTGTTTGTGTGTATAATACATTTGTTTCTAGCATGAAAGGATATTTAATAAATGATCGGTTGTCTTGTCTATCTCATTAGCTCACAATCAATCTTTATACTGTTGAATTGTACTCTTTTCCCCTGGAGAAAAGAACGGAAAGAGCGGGGTTCAGAATGAGGTGGGGCCCATTCTTTATCTGGTAACTCATTTCATCCAAGTCCCCAATGAGAGAGAAGGAGCAAATATTCTCTTCAACTTTTAAAGAGAGGGCTCCAGTGATGGTGACTTACTCAACACCAAAACCAAGGCTGGGGGCAGGGAACATGCAGCAACAAGAGCAGTATCACTTGTAGGAAGGTGGAAAGAGCTCATGGGAGGGCTCAGGGGGTCAGCCTGATTTAATTTCAATCGAAAAAAGAATAACACAATCTAAAAATACTAGCATGAAATGGACTTGCTCTTTCTTGTCATCTAGCATGTTTCTACAGCCCATATGTAACATTATCCTGAACCAGTGAAAGGAAGAATCTTCAGGGAGGGAAAATCAATGCCACAGGCAGGCTGAAAACCAGGCTGGAGGAAAGGAAGAGAAAGGGCATAGTTCAGAAGAGGGGAAAGGCTGGGAAAAAGACATCATCACAAGGACCCTCAAACATCAATCAACAATCATATTATCATTCATTCGAGAGAGTTACTGACGTCCTATTTTGTGCAAGATTTTACAGAGGGCCAAGCAAGAGTGCAGCGTTCATCGTGGCAGCAAGTCACGGGGCTGAAATACACTTCTGATCCCGGTACCTTGCACACTTGTCCTCAGTATAAAGGCAAAGAAAAATAAAGTAAAATAATGCTCTGTAAACTCAAAACATTGTTGAAAAAAATTAAAGAAGACCTAAATACCTGGACAGAGACACCACGCACATTCATGGATCAGAAGACAGCGCTCTTGGGATGGCAATGCTCCCCAGAGCGATTCATTCATACAACGTGGTTTCGATCACAATCCCAGCGGGCTCCACTGCAGAAACTGTCTAGTTCTGCTACAATTCATATGGGAATTCTAGGGTTTCAGTAACCAAAATATACTTGAAAAAGAAGAACAAGTTGATAGGACTTGTAATTCTCAATTTCAAACCTTACAACAGTATCTCCAGGTGAGGTTAGATGCCATTTTTAAGTTATTATTGTGCTTATCCTTATTTTCTAAATTCTCTAAAATGAATATAACTGTTACAATAAGAACAATAAAAAGTAAGGTATCTTTTAAAACATGCACACCGATTCATTCATTGGGAAAAAATATTTTAACTATTAAGAGATAAACAAATATCTAGTGAAAAAGTACTACTTAAAAACAAGAGAGCATTTACACGTTTCATAAATTGAAAACTGAAAAGCACAAACAATTCAAGTTTCTAGGGAGACCGATGCAACATATTAATAGTTATTTAAAAAAATTCTAATGGAACAATGAAAACTCAAGAAAGGGAAAATCGTGATTGACAGCCAAAGGCAAACACATGGAAAGCGAAGGCCTAGAAATCACAGTTCCTTTAACTCTGCTACTAACTCAATAGGAGAGGAAAGTCCTCACTGAGGGGACAGTGGAATCCCATGCAAAAGACAGGATGCACTGTACAAACTGCACTAGAATCGCGGGTGATTTTCTCAGAAGAATTCTAAAGTTACAACATTGCTGAAAAACTATGAAAACACTGACAGACAGATTAAAATACACAGTCATATATATTATATAGAAACATAGGAAGTCTGGTCCTATGTTGCAAAATAATACAAACATATTTGTTCATTTATGGGCACTGATTACTTTATGAAAGTTAGAATATTTCAACTAAAACAAATAATCAATAATACACTCCTCTTGTCAAATCTAGTTGATAAGTTACTCTGCTATGTAAACATAATGTATCAAAGACAGATCTAAAATTTGGGAAAAAGAGCTGTGTATGTTTTCTTGAACTCTTCTCAAAATTCCAAGCTTAATTTTAAAATGGATCTGAGCAGTATTTCTATATGATCTTTTCCCTCGTGAAATGAACAACACAGTCTGTTGTCAAAATTCTGTCCTTACAATGATTTATGAGCACCATATCCTAACAAAACTGCTGGACAGCATGGCACTATCCAGACACTGTGACCAAACAAATGAAACCCAAGGAAGACAGTGACCCTATTCTGGAAAGCTTGTAATCTGTGTCAACACCGTGGTTTTTATTTGATTGGTTAGAAAAATAAAATCACTCAAGTACTTTTTTCTTTGAGCATTCTGTAAGTCATGACTCTGTTTTTAGTGTCATGAGCAGGAAAGACTTAAGGATGACTTGATTAAGTCAATTAGCAACAATCATCACTGGAGTGTGAGTAATAAAGAAGTTAAATGTCAGCAATGCTTCTGCCTACATGAGACCTAAAATAAACCTACACTGATATCCGAAAGGAAAATGAGGTGATGAGGTCCCCAATGAGAAAACAAACTAACAAGAAATCAAAAAAGGAAAGACTTTTTCAATAACGATTCCAAGAAGAAGTGGAGCATGGTGGTGAAGAGCACAGATGCTGGGGACAAACATGAGGGTCTGAGCTCCCTGTCACTGAGCTGTGACACTGATATGTCAGTGAAATTTTCTGCTTCACAGTCTCTTATCCATAGACTGGGGACAAAAACAGGACCTGTCTGCTAGAATGGGTCCTAAGAATTAAGTTATTTTATATATAAAAGTTTAAATAAAATACCTCAGATTTTATATAATACCCCAAAAGCAAAAGGAACAAAGAAAACAGAGATAAATTGGAGTTCATCAAAATGTAAAACTTTGCTTCAAAGGACACCATCCAGAAAGTGAAAAAACAATAGACAGGAGAAAACTTTTTAGAATCATTTATCTGATTAGGAATTTGTATCTTCAAATAAAAAAAAAACCCTAGAACTCAACAATAAAAAGGAAACTCAATTAAAAAGTGAATAAAGGATCTGAAAATGTATTTTTCAAAGAAAATTTACAAATGGCCAATAAGCACAATCAAATGGTGTTCAATATCATTAGCTGTAAAGGAAATCAAGTCAAAACCACTAGGGGAAACTGCTTCACACTCACTACAATAGGTTATAAAAAAAAAAGTGAACAAGCACTAATGAGGACACAGAGGAAGCGGAGCACGCAGCCCTTGCTGGTGAGGATGTAACACAGCGTGGCCACTTTAGAAAACAGCCTGGCAGGTCCTCAGAGAGTTGAACATTTGGTTTATGAATGACCCAGCAATTCTGCTCTCTGGGCACACACGTAAGAGAACTGAAAACAAATGTCCACATAAAAACTCCTACAGGAATATTCACGGCGCCATTACTAGTCAGAGTCAAAAAACAGAAACAACCCAAATGTCTATCACATGATGAATGGGTAAACAGAGGGTCTCAGCCATACAGTGGAATATTATTCAGCAATAGCAAAGCATAGAGTACTGACCCAGGCCACAACGTGGTCAAACATTGAACACGTTACTCAGTGTGAAAGAAGTCAGTCACAATAGACTGTTCCACTTACATGAAGTGACTCGATTTACATTAAATGTTCAGCACAGGTAAATCCACAGAGAGAGAAAAGTGGCTCCCTGGGGCTGGGGGAGGGTGGGGAAAATGGGAATGACTGCTTGTGCATATGGGGCTTCCTGTTGGGGGATGAAAATGTTCTGAGATTGACTTAGATGCATAATTCTGGGCGTAGAGTAAAAAGTGCTGCACATGTTAATGGGTGAATTGTATTAAAACTGTTAAGGAAAAAGAACCTATGGCCAGTACCTTCAAATAGTAAATGCAAATTGCTAACTTTTAATACAGGAAGAAGAAACTGCCCTCAGCATGAAAGCAGGAGATCAGCAAATGTGTGTTAACCGAAATTGGACAAGAGAAATTCACTTGAAACTGTTGCTGAGTGTTCACGAAATATTCAGAAATAGGAAAATCAGTTTGACATCACCAAGAAGCCTTCTGCTTCAAATGCAGATCAAGGTTTTAGCAAGCCCAGCTGCTAGAAATGATCAGAGAAGAAACCTGGTTCTTAAAACAATCATCAGAGGCAACAAGGAAAAGGTGGTGAGGAAAGCAGGCGGCCGAATACCTGGAACAGTTTGCTACAAATTATTTCTCCACTGAAAATTTAAAAATAAAATGAAAGTGATGAAATACTCTGTTGACCTCACGTGAATGGGCTTCCTTCGGGGCTCGACTGTTCTGTAACCCTGAATGAGAGACTGAGGAAACAGCATGGCTCCTGGAAGTCCCCATGTGACTGCCCACCAGCACGCTGACCACCATCACATCTGCCAGGGTTGAATTGTAGAGAAGAGACCAACTTCGGAAAGGCACAGGAAATGTTGACAAAGGAAGAAAAGGCTGCGGTCAGTCCTGGGACAGAGGCCCTCTGAGCAGAGGCCAGAAGGCTGCAGGTGAACTGTAGTGTCCCTGGGGCAGGAAGGGACCACTAGGGGAGCATATCTCAATTCTCTTCTCTCTCTCCCTCGGGTAGGAGAGATAAAGCCTTCATCGTTCTCACCTGGAACTGTGGGTTCTGGCTGGCAGAAGTCTTACCGACACGGAATGATTACTCAAGACTCTGTGGAAATAGTCAAGAAATAGAGAGGGAGTAGGGAGCCAAATCCACGAACATCTCAAATGCTCCCATATTTATTGTGTATAATCAAAGTAAAAAGTCATTAACAGCTACAGTGTTGATAGTAAACAGAAACCTGGGGAAAGAAGGGATCAGACAGAGATTGTAGAATCCAACATGAGTACAAAGGCTTAGTGTATCTTTAGGGAAGTCATGGGGTGAGGGGAGTAAGATATATTCTTTAGATATGTCAATTACACAGCAGACCACCAGAGCAGCTAGGTCCTTGTTTTGGGGATAATAGACTATCTAACTGTACACAAGCCCAGTGTTTATAGCTGAGGGCCTAGGTCATTGCTTTGCAATAAGCTGAGGGCTATCTAAAACCTCAACTTCGCAAGCAAAGCATTGTCTCTGCTTTTTAAGGCAAGGAGACAGCAGTGAGGATGCACAGGCGCTTGTTTGAAAAGCAGTTACTAAGCATATTTTTTTCTTCTTAAAGTTGACAGGAGGCTGGTGTCTGTTAAAATTTCTTAACCCAATCATGGGCTCCCACATGGAACCATTTTGGAGGACACCCTAGGATGACAAATCCTGGCTCTAGGCCTTTTCCTGCCAGCTTCAGCCACTCTAGCAGGGTCTAGGCACATCCCTGAATAACGATCATACAGAACCACCCACATTCTTAATTCCTGGTGCTTGAAACTTAATTTTAGCTCCACACAACTTAACGTAGAAACGTTTCAGAAATAAAAGATATTATAATCATTTTATATCTCATCATTTTACTGATTTTTCTGATTGCTCTAAGCTGCTGCTTCTTGGTAAAGCACTTAATTCTGCAGGTGAATTCAGTACTATCTTTGGGCATAACTAGCCAGTTTGGTCTCGCTAACTTCTATTGGTCAAATACCGATACACTTAATTGATTTCATTGTTCATCAATTTCATCTGGGAGGAGAGGGAGTATCACTTTGTTTCCCAGCCCACACTCAGCTTTTTATCATGAGCAACTCAGACCTCCGGAAACCAAAAAAACGCATTTGTTTCCCTTCTAAACTTTCAACAAACCCAACAGGATACATCAGCCTCGAGAAAGAATTCAACACAAATGTTTAAAGAAAAATCTATAAACCTGAAGCAACTCCATATCCGAATCATGATACACAATGACATGAGAGTAAATGTGTCTGGCACAAAGCATGGGTGAGCCTCACCACCTGATTTTTATTCTTCAAAGGAAGGAAGGTTTTCCTATTTTTTATTATCACTCTGTCATTGTTTCTTATTAAGCCAAAAACTAGTTTATCAAATAATTAAGCACCGCAATAACAGATTTTTGTTGTATCAATTACAGAATGCATTCAGCGGGGTAACGAAAACCCACCTCTGTAAAAAATGCAAAATTTCTTCCCCTGTGAAGAACACGTATACAAAATGCAACAGAGAATTCAAACTCTTGTGGAGAGGAGCAAAAGCCAAAGAAACAAAGTCATTAATGTGAGTCAATTCAAAATTCACTGGACAATCATGTTCAACGCACTCAATGAAATTTAAAGGCACACTGCAAACCATTCACTTAATGATCTGCAGGCTAGAGGAAGAATTTCCCTCTTTAACAGACAACAGTAACCAATAGGGTGCCCCACCAAACAAGGATGAAAGAACAATCAGGTTTTTAAAAGTTCTGATAAATCAGCATGTTCTAAAGATCAAAATCCAGAAATTTTAAACATTCATTCACACCACAATGAAACAAGCACTGAAAAAAAAAAAACAAAAACAAAAAACCCGCAGAAACTAAGCACATAAATCATGTACCTGGATCAATGAGAACTTCGTGTAACGCTGGAAGAAAAAACAGGCTATAGCCTTTTACTTGAAAAAATAAAACTACTTTTAAAGATAACTGCTAAAACACATTTCATCATTCATGTTGCCTTGAAAAATCTGAGGCACTTGTATCTGATCAGAAAAGCAATTCTGAGTAATAGCAGGTTACAATTCAGTGCCAGTTTGCTTTAGAAGAAAAGAGAAAAGAAAAGTTACTGTTTCTCATATTATGCATGAAGTGTGAAGTGCCTCCCTGCCTCTTTCTCCTCCCGTTTTCTTAGCTCATGCTTCCCAACCCTTCTGAAATAAGTATGAGAACGACTTATTTCCACCAATATGCCAAATGACAAAAGAATATCAAGTTATTTGTGTAAATATAAGCCTACATCTTAAAGTAGAGGAGAAATATATCAGAAGTCTATATGGAACTTCTTTCTACCTTCCTGAAATCACACACACAGTCATTCACACAGACACAGACATATTCCCCCTGGATTACTGGGCACTTCACAAGCTTAGGACTTACAACTTCTAGAAGATAACTTTGTAGTTTGTTTAAAATACAAAACTGTCAGCTTTTGAAAGCCTTGATCATCTGCTAAACCATCCAAATATCAAAGAGACCCAATTAGCCTTCTCTGTAGAATGTAATTTTCCTTGATGGCAAAACAGACCCTAAGAAGTACTGGATCCAAGTCTCGTGTTTATCACTAGCTGTGATCATCTTTAAGCACATTAACAGATTCACAAATGTATGTCCAAACAACATATATTCTTATTGATATATTATACGTGTTCAATTGCCTATACAGAGACTAGGTCCCATGATGGTGTTTAAGATCTATTTTGTGTATTGCAATATTTATTTTTAAGTGCAGACAAGGAGGGTGGGTGTTACTCACTTGTAGACCACCTGCTTAGCATGCACAATGTCCTGGCTTCAGTCCCCAGTACCTCCAAAAAAATAAATAGACATAAGGTCATATTTAAAATAAGAATATAGTTATAAAAAATAGACTAAAAACCACTGCAATCGAGGAGCTGTAATTACAATAAAAAAACTAGTGTTTCTATCAAATATTGACTATATACCAATCACAGAGACAACCACAAATCACACCTGATAACCATCACGTGTGATTCTCATCAACCCTGCTAAGTAGACACGGATGAGAAACCCGGCACTGCGGATGAGGAGACAGAGCTCGGAGGAGCAGGGGACGCTGACTGCCCTGCTCCCCGTGACACCACGTCACCCCAGGGCAAGCGCTGACAGAGCTGCACTTAGGGGACACCCAGCTGCATGGAACCTTGGGGAACTGGGGAGTCCCAGAAAACACTAAAAATTGTTCAGTGAAAAACCAGCTCAAATATATTACACTGTGCCCCATCCTTTAAAGAGGGAACATGACTGAGACCTTTTTGATGCCTCCATATTCTTTCTGCCATCATCAGTTACTTGCCCTCACAGCACGACCAGTGATGAACTGGACCCCATATGAAGTGCACTCAGATGGCAGAGCTTTTAAAACTGTTTTATGAAGTTTGTAAGATTCTCTATATGCCTCACACAGGCGGTCACCAATCACATCTGCCCGGTGTGGATGTACCACCTGAAATCACTCCTTTCTGCTTTTTAAAATCCCTTCATCTAATCCAGACTTTTCAACAGCAAAGAAGCAGCTAAACCACAGACAGTGGACAGCTTTTCACCAAATTATTCGAACAACACATCAGACTACCTGGAAGCCCCTTACTTCTATTAAACCCACTTCCAGGTACTTCATCATTTTCTGATTGCTGGACTTGGACTCTGACTGGCCTACTCAGAGAGCTCCCAGCCTCATATCCGGGGGTTGGAGACGACCGTTTTCTTGCGGGAAATCAGTGAGGAAGGCGGACATCCTCCAGTCAGGTCTGCACGGCTAGAAGTGCCACAACTTTCTAAGAAATTATACCATCATTACCCCTGGGCTCCCATGGACTGGTTTCACATTAACCAAACTCATGGGACATTGATGCAAGAAAACCAGAAACTTAACTTAATGTAACAGAAGACGTGAAACTATGAACCAGCCTGCGATATCAGAGTTCAACCATGAGTACATTTTCTCCTCAACGGCCAAATCCCGGGCAGTCACATGGCAAGCGTGGACAGAAGCAGAGCAGGAAGGGTTTCTAGATTAACTCAATGGACTAAATTTCTGTTATACAAACAGATCTTCTGCCTGGAAAACAATTAATGGCAATCACGGTGCACTCTTCTTGGACAGTGGCCGAGACACGACTTTGAGCACCTGTGTAACTCTCCCTTCTCTGTCCTTTCTGGGCTAACTGATGCACAGACGTACAGAAATCCAGGGATGTAGATACATCTAAACACCCAAAGCCCATCTCTGGGAGCCTCAAAACCAAAGAGCCAGGGTTTAAATACCAGCTCTGCCAGTTACAATCTCTGTGACCATGGCAAACTTACTTACCCTCTGTGTGCCTCAATTTCCACACTGTAAACCTGGGATAACAATCAAACCTTCCTTACTCGCTTGTTGAGAAGATTGAACGATTCATTTCTGTAAAACCCTCAGAAAAGAATGTAGCACATTTTTGGTTCTCAACAAATGTCAACTTAAAAATACAGTGGTTTACAAGTCTCCTTTCTAATCGTCTTCTGTGTTTCCTGGCTAGACTAAGTCCCAAATAAAATCCTTATTTCTCCTTTTACAAACACTTGGGGTGCACCCTTCTTTTCCATCCCACCACCTGTTTAAACTGAAGGAGGGGATGCCTCTTCCCACTCCTCTGGGCCATAGAGAGTACTTCTCCCTTCACACCCCTGACCTCTGGCCCACAGCTAGACCTCATCACACTAACAGAGTGATGTGTGAGTCCGGGGAGACAAGCAGGGCATGTGAAACCCTTCCTTTCCCTCCAGTGTTGACCACCATTTGGAAGCACCCAGGATGCTCAGATCCATGGCAGGACAGCCCTGTGCATGAAGGGGCAGGTCCTCTCAAGGGAAGGCTCGCTGTGGCCCAGAGAAAGCTGGGACAGGGTGAGTCTCTAATTCTGTGACACAGTATCATGACACGCATTTTCCCACAGCCCTGAAGTTCATGGAGAATGTGGCTTCATCAGTAACAAAGAAGACATTTATCACCTGCCTTGTCTTTTGTGTCATCTCTCAGTTGGCTGCTGGAGACAACATGTGTATAATTTGGATCCCCTGAGGCCCCAACATATATGAAGTAACAAAAAATTCTGTGGCTTAACGTTGGTTCATGGCGACTGTGTAACAGTTCTGACTCTGGTGATGTTAAATTATAGGTACAGGAATTATGAAACCTCCTCAAATATCTTTCATCATAAAACCAGCTTTTCTTATTTTCCTGTTTCTTAGTAGTTGCCAAAGACTCTCAAATGATGGCTTCACACAAAACAGTAGCTATAAGTTTAAGAGCCCTCTTGACAAACCCACTGTGGTAAACACTTTACATAATTACTAATTCTCACAATTCTACAAAGCAGATACGAGCATCCCCAAATCACATGCAAGGGGAAAACTCAGAAGAAACTGACTCAGGCTCACGTGGCTCAGTGGCAGCGCGTGCACCCAAACCCAAGTCAAAGCACTTCACCCCTTCGTATATGCACCAAGTCTCCTACCACCAATTAACACACAGCGGCAGGGTCAATACTCAGTGAACTCAACACACTTTTTACCTTTAAGTTTCTCCAGAGGCCGCTTCTAGCTGTTTTATAAAATCCCGGCTCACTGGTTTCTAACACTGGAAGAAAAGTCCGATTTTGCCATTCTTTGCACAGCAAGTCTAAAATGTTCACAGCGAGATGACAGAATAAAACTAAGATATAAGCAGAATAATTTTTCCAGGTAGAGAGACATAATGGACATTGGGCTATTCTGAACCATTAAGCAAAGAAATCAAAATAAAATAAATTTGTTTAAGCCTTCTTTTACAAACAGGAAAATTAAGACCGTTAGAAAGTGCAATAGAGCCACCTATCGCTAAAGAGACCTTCCAGGTTGCCTGGAATGGTGCAACACAAAACTTGCCTGTAGGGTGAGAAAGGAGAATCAGATAACTAAAAGCTTATTTAGCACACACTACACTTTGCTTCGGGGGGAAGGGAGGGGTATTCAGTATTTAATATGATATTGCTAATACTCCTGAATATAAAAAAAAGACATAGGCTCATGGAAACTCATCTTAGAAGAGGAAAGAATTCAGTCCAGCTACTTAATTTAACAGGAGGGGAGACTGAGATCTTGGATCTTTCCTCCTGGCAATCAGCAGCAAATCTCTCCTAGGCCTCATGTCTTGCACTGTAGGAAAAACCAACAGATCTGTACTATGCCAATATTCATAAAAGTCAAGTCTGTATTTTTCCAACAGTAGGTAATCTAAGTATCTTGCAAAATATTTCTCAGAGAACCAGGAAATAACACGTTTGTTGAAATACAAAAACATTTATTTACATATTAAAACAGCATGAACTTAATTCTCTCTATTAAAAAAGTGACATTTCAAATAAAAATTTTATATTTTAAAACCTGTTAAGAGTGCAGAAAAAAAATCAAAATTTTCTTTAATCACTAAATAGAGAAGCTTATTCCCTGAAAATGATCAATGTGGATTTTTCTAAACTTAATGGTTCTGGTCAGAATCCCACGAATTTAAAAGTCTGAGTGGATGGTTACACGGCAATATGAATTCGGAGTTGTAACAATACACATTCTGTGTAAATAATCTTCAAGGTCGTCTGCTTAAGGCAATTTAACTAGTCCCTGTCTCACTAGAATGATACAGATTTCATTAAAACTTCATACTGCACTAAAAAAAAACTGAATCCTTGTTAGTTTAAGGCATATTCACATATATCATATATATACATATTGAATATGCATCAGAAATAAGCGACACTATTTAGTATTCAGAGTTGATCCCTCTAAAATATCTGTCATTGTGACAGCACAGTTTTATTAAGCACCTCTTGGGTGCTTTGTATACAAGGCGTCTAACTCTCACAGTCAGACAAGGTAAACGATATTACTCAAATTTCACAAATGACGAAATGTACTTAAGCCATGAAAACAACTAACATATTCATCATCAGGAAAGAAAAGAGTCAGGATTTTATTTACAATACTCACTGACAATCTTTTCTTCCATATTAAGACTACATAAAACCATTTCAGTCTTTGTAAATTTTTCAGTCAATAAGCACCACTAGAGAAAAACAAGCAATATCATTAGCAATGATTGGACTTTCAAAGCCCACTCCTATTTTGCACTATAATCATTTTTAATGTTTTTTTTAGTGCTTACATAGCACTAAAATAAAGAAAACATAAAGTATTTAAGTCATTACTTGAGAATAAAACATTTGTGAAATGTACAATTTTAATTTATGCCACTCTATCTCACATTCTCACTGGTGTCTCTCCTTTGAAGGCCTCATCAGGCTGAGATCGCTAAAATCGATCATTTATGGACTCACAGGGGTTCGGGTAACCACTCAACGGGAGGCTGATTAGAGGAGAAATTGAGAATGCATCCTGGGCAGCCTGGATTCCAGCACCGAGCTAGCCACCGCCAGCTGCGTGTGATTTGGGACAAGCTGGCCCATCTCTCAATCCCTCAGCTGCAAAAAAGGAGACACTGATACCTACAATCAAACACCTGCTATGAAGGAAAACATGAGGAAAGCATTTTAGCCTTAGATAGGTGTCCACTCACAGCGAGTTTGGTCATTATGATGATGAGGATGGCTGTTAATAAACTAAGATAGACCAAAAAGGAGAAATCACCTTAAAGGAGAAACATTTTAAGTCAATCAGCGTTTCCTTTTGGGTGGATTGCAGAATATTCTATGGATTTTTTAAATAAACTAAGTTTTGTCCATTAATTATAGATTTACTGGTTCATGGACAAGTCTCCAGATAAAGAATTAGAGGCCTCTGACCTCTGAATACGAAGAAAGTAAATTTTAAAAAAAATCAGGAGGGAGATTATACTTCATTTGGGAGAGTATGTGCTTAGCAAGAATGAGGCCCTCAGTTCAGTCCCCATTAACTCCATTTAAAACCTTTGTTTTTAAGAAATGGAGAATTAAAGCAAAAAGATGGAGGAATACAGAATTTTTTTAGAGACTCATCTCAGATTTAAGATGGGGAAGAAACCATCCATTTCTCAGAGGAAATCTTAAGAACTATGTTAATTGGATCTGAGATGTCTAGTCTTCTAACATTATTCATGAATTCATATTACCAAGTCTTAAAACTACCTGAAAACCCACAGTGGTGATACTGATCGTAAAAGCTGCCAACGTGGATCGAGCTCCGGCTACGACTGCTCTGTTCTGACATCTCTGCCCCTGAGACCTCACCAGGCTGAGAGCACTAAATTCGGTCATTCATGAGCATCTCGTGAAAGGACTCCATTGTGCTTCTCACTCCCCCCTCACCATCTGAGGGAAGCAGTGTTATCATCTCCACCCGCAGATAAGGCCACTGAGGCATAGAGACTAAACCCGTTTCACGTCACATTGTTATTAAAGGATGTCTGTATTTCTGCTGTTTTGCTTTTGACAAAGAAATCTGAGATATCAATTCGAGACTGTTAAATAATCAAGTCTGTCAGATCTTCACCTCAAAGAGCAGATACTATAAATTCCTGACGTAGGATGAGGCTGCCGCCACAAACTGACTCAGCTTGAAATTAATATCCAAGATGAAGCAGCGGATACACGTAAATATTCACGATTGTCAACTCTGCTCACGGGTCTGGGCCCTTCACTGCCTGAACGGGGGTGAAATCCCCACCCATGTCACGGAGGGAAGCACAGATTTTCAAGGTCTCACCCAGGCTTCACGGGCTGTTTCCCCCCACAGACTGTCCTCAAAGATTAAAAAGCTCTCAAGATTTTTACACCATACAAACCCTAAAGACATATCTGCAGATGGAGCACTTTCTCAGGCTTAAACATTTTTTGCCTACACTCAGCAAGGGGGAAAAAAGAAACATGACTCTGCAAAGTCTCTGAGCCTCACCACTCACAGGAGTAGAACGGCCACAGCAGAAGATGACCCTTCACATTGCAGGATGAGAACAAAATAAAGCTGCCCCAAAAACAGGCACTCCCAGAGACAGCGCTCAGCTGCCTTCTGCGCACTCACGGTTGTGCAGCCCTCTCCACCATCTATTTCCAGAACACTTCATCACCCCAGAAGAAACCACCTGTCACTAACAGTCACTCCCTAACACCCCTCCACCCAGCCCCTTGCAACCATCACCTGCTCTCTGCCTCTGCACGTGCCTTTTCTTGGCATTTCAGATCACTGAAATCAACAATATGTGGCCGTTTGTGTCTGGTTCCTTTCACTTATCATGCTGTTATAAAGACTCGTCCATGTTGAAGTGGTATCAGCATCTCTGTCTTTTTTTTTTTTTTGAAAACGTTCAAGTTTATTTGAAGGTGGTAAGTACTATCAAAAAGAGTAGAGTGGAGTATAAGGGATTGGGTTTCAAAGGGAAAAGGGCGGGTTGAACAGTCAGGGTGGACTTCCCAGAGCAGGAGGCCTTTTTCATCTTCGCTTTTATTATTTTTTTTAATTCACTCTTACGTCTGAGTAATGTTCCACTACATGGAGATACTACATTCTGTTCATCCATTCAGCAGCTATGTATGTTCCAGGTCCAGAAGAATGAGTGTAAGTGGTGACTGGCAGGGATGGCACTTAAACAAAGGCAAAGATGTGCTTTAAAAAAAAAAAGACAACCAACAGAGGCACAAGGAAATTCACTGCGTTTCTGAGCAAAGTGCTTGCCTGCTTCAGCAGGTCTACCGCGCAGGGCTGGGGCAGATATTGAAAGGGATCACTGTGAGGGAGTCACCTGAGAAGACTCCCCACTTCAAGCAGCTCAGACAATTCTCCCTTATCCTTTATTGTTAGAGCCATTTTTCTAGGTTTCTCTTATTTCAAGTAATAGTACTTTAAGTACACATCTGATCATCTGCATCAGACCACCTTACCTCCAAGACACAGAAAACAATTCACTGACCGCAGCAGCTCCAGGACATAATGGTGATGGATCAGGGAGTCCTGCAGCATCCCAGCCTGCAGGTACCAACCCCAGATGTGCCCTGTTGATGTCCAGAAAGTAAAATGCATGGAAATATATCACTGCTGGTGCATGACTTATGCCCCCAAATTGCCCCAAAATCATACTGACAAAGCACTACTCAACCCACTCACTACAAAAAAATTAAAAAGCTAAGAAGGCAAATTTATGTTCTTCCATTGAAAACCAGCAACCGTCACTGCCAGTATCTGTGGTGTAATGGTCCTGACTTCAAAAACCACTGCGCAGTTACTTTACAAACGTGAAAGGCATATATGTATTCCATGTAGATGTTATTAGAGTAGGATTTTTCTTTTCAAAATTTCCAGTTGCAACATTAGCACAAGAAAGTTTATGTTTCAGCTTTAAAAGAAAATCAATTATCTTCCACTTTCTTAATGTTGATCCTATTATTATTTTATAAAGGGAGATATGCTGCAGATTATAAACCAACTGTTTGTCTTCTGCAAATAATAGCTTTATGACTTCACTATTTCAGAGCAAACTTTAGCGATTCTTTGAGAGGTGGGGCCTGGTGCGCCCACTAACAGCTATTTAAATACTGACAAGTATGTGCTATTAAGTAATGCAAAGGCTCTAACTCCACATTAACTCAGAAACCAAAGAAACTACACCAAAACCTTACTTTATCATTTTTAAATATTCCGATTCTTTTGAATATTATATTTCTTAAAAGGTATGATTTCTTTTTGAGAAAAACCACAGCTGTATTAAATTTCCTCTCACCAAGAAAGCAATTTTTATCAAGAATAAAAACCCCTATGGAAATCCAAAACACGGGACGTTTCTAGCTAAGTGAACATGCAGATATGAACACAAACTTATGTCCTATCTGATCTCACTCGAACGAGTGCAATAAAATCCTGGGCTACCCTGGAACTTAGCTTTTCTGTTCCATATGTTGGCTGAGCTAAGATCATCACACAAGGCAGGGAAGGAGAGAAGAAAGTCCACCTGGCGGCCTCCATCTGTTTTCTTCCAGCCACAAGGTATCGCTAGAGTGGCCCCGCTAACAAGCCCGCCCCATAAGGAAATCTGGCATACACACTGCCCCTGCGGTCCCCAAGCAGCCCAGACAAACCTCTCCCACTGGTCGTCTCCCAGCCTGAGAATAGTCTTCTAATGACCCCTCCAGTTGGTGGCACCCTCCTCCTCTTCCCCGCTACACACACACACACACAGAGCCAGGGCAGCCTTCCCATAGCACAAAATTGATTACATCAACCCCACTTCAAACCCTTCAGAGGCTCCCTGGTAGAGTTCTAGCCCCACCCCTGACCCTGCTTGCCCAGCCTCACCTCAGTACCCAGGTCCCCAGTGACCTCAGGGGCCCCCTGACCTGCTCCTAATTCCCACTTGCCTCCAGGCTCATTTTGACTGTTTGTCAAGGAAACCTTCCCTCCCTCCAACCTCCCCACTTTGTTCCTCTGTTCCTAGAACATTCTAGGCTAAGTCAACTTCTGACACTGCTAAGCTCCCAAGAAGCTAATGCATTTTGCTTACTAATGTGGGTCCACCCTCTCTACCCTAGACACTCAGAAGTGCACGTGTTATAAATAAATGAATGACGGGGTGGGTCTCAAAGGGAGAGACATACCTGCTTTCACCCATCCCGGCCCTTCTTTCTGTAGAATATCAGAAGCAAAACCAGAAGTACCTTTCCTGAGGGTCACTTCCTGCTGACAGCCTTCACTGCTCCCTGTGTCAGTTTTAGTAAAACCCAAGATCCTCCAAAGCCCTCCTCCCTGGCCCTTTCCAGTGTCCTCCCCAGCAGGGCACCCTCCACCCTGGACCACAGATGGCAGTCTCCACGAGTCCCCAACCACAAGCCTCCAGGCCTCTGCCCGGGCTACACTTGCCACATGAGCCACATTCTTGACTCCTTCTCCTGGCTGACTCTTAGTCTGTCCTCAGAACTGAATGTAGAGCCCATTTCTTCCAGGAAGTCCTCTCTGATAATACCCTTTAGCTTGTGGCTGGGCTTCTTCTACAGCAGCACTGCATGGCAACCAACTGGTGTTTGTCCACCCACTCCTTTGAGACCATGACATCTTGGAGGCCACGTGGGAAAAAGGAGTGAGATGATGAGGGGTGGGAAGAGCAAAAAGCAAAATCAGAGCCCAAGTCCCAAATTTAAGGATCCTTTCTCAGAAAAAAAGAATAAAATGTTTCATACATGTGTCAATTGGCTACGATTTTTGTGGCTCATGGAAAGCAAGAGCTTGGTGTTTTAGTCCAAGAACCAAGTTACATGCAAAGAAATGTATATATTCATATATAAAGCAAGCCAGAGCTGCTCAAAAACAGTATGCTGTTAAATTCCAAAGGAACTTTGATAAAGGCAATCTCTCTCTCTCTCTTTTTTTTTTTTTTTTGGAATCATATAGATTCAGAAGTATTTGCATAACTAAGTGATTGCTACAGCCCATGATTCTGCACTGCAGTGTTTGGGGCTGTGGAAGCCCAGATTACATGCACTGTGTAAATGCAATCACACCAACACACTGACAGGGGCCCTAGTGTCTGAGCTGAATTTTCAAAGCAGACAACCTTACAATAGAACACATTTGTAAGTAGAAAGTAAGAAATGCAATGTTCTGTACTCAATTTCATACGTTATATGGGCTATTAACCAACAATGCATCTTTTCTAATGAAACCCAAAAATAAATTGCCAACGTCGATTTTCTCCATCTGATCGTTTTATGTTAACATTGGTTATCAAACCCTCACTCCATTCGAAAACCTCAGGCCTAAGCTGCAGCAGAGTTACATCCCACGGAAGACAGCCTATCAAGGGAGAACTGGAGAGTTTCCCTTCAGAAGCTGCTAAGTCTGGTTTTGCACCTGTACGTCATTTGCAACCACGTTATCGTCAAAGGAGTAAAACCTTACATCTGTAGGGTGTAAAGCACTGCAGTGCTTCCAAACCATCAAAGAACGCTGAGCTTTGTGAAACAGTCCTGAGGCACTTAAATCGTACTTTTTCTGAAAGGCTCCGAAACTGACTCACTTCACCATTCCAGGTACAACAGGAATTAGTAGAGAGAACATGCCCTTGAAGTCTGACAAGGCCATGCTTGAATCCTGCTCCAGCATTTACTAGCCACTAAACGGAACAATTCCTTAACCCCTCTGAGAAGGCTTCCCAATCTGCAAAACGGGGCTGCCACCGCACACCTGGGAGGCATGGATTTGAATGCAACACGAAAGTAGGGCGGCTGCCTGGTACCTGAAACGGGGCCTGGCTAGTTTCCTTCCGCTGCCCTTGTCTCCCTTTAAACTTGCACTGTTGCCTCTGGTAAGGATCAAGCCCCAGCAAGAAACTGCCCGTTTCTTCTGTGTATCCCCAGATATATAACTTACCCTTAGGAGGCCAGAAAAACTGCCTCCTCCCCAGTTACTATCAATATTCTTTAGAGTCTGGGTTGTTTTAACTCTATTATACAGGGAGACTATTCTAGAACAGTCCAAGCACCATTCTCCACTTTGGCTCCCCTCCCAGCACCCATCCCTTTTCATCTCAGATCCTGTATGATTGCCTTCTGCTCATGGGAAATCGAGTCCGGTAGGGTGGGGACTCCCTAGGCCTCCCTCCCTCCCTCAAAAGTTAAGTGTGACTACCTTCTCCCCACTCCCCACTCCAAGTCCAGCTTCTGAGTAGTCTACCCTCCCAGACCCTGCAGACTCTGCAACGTCCCAAGACACACACGTGGCCACGAACATCCCTTCAGATTTCTTCCTGGCTGGCCCTGCCCACCACCCGGCCCCTTAAGGATAAATGGCATTGCTGTGAAAATCCCAAACGCCGCTGACTGACACACCAAAGCTGCATGGTCTGGGCTTTCCTCCAACCGAGGCACAGCCCTGCCCTCCCCCACCCTCAGTCTGCACCTCTGGAGAAGTGCTAACCCACATGTAAGGCTGTGAACACCAGCTAAGAAGGACGAATCCCAACGTGTATCGCTATTCCGGCACCTTCACCTGATCCCCAGGCTCATAGACCCGAGTGCCTCTTTGAAGTCCTAACTTGGATGACAAATGGCATCTAAAAAATGCCTCATGTTCACCATTTACTCTGGAATTCGATTCCTGGCAGGTATCTCCCAGGCTTCCCAATTTAGTAACAGCCCCAGCACACATCTAGGTGTTTGAGGTCACATTAAATTTCCCCTGTTCCCTCCCCCCGGCCCTGCCCTGGAATCAGTCTTGTTATTTCCGTCGCTAAGCCCATCTCAACTCTGGTTCTGCAGGGACCACGGCCGGAACCCCACAAGCTCACAGCAGTGTGCAGTGAGTCACAGTCCTCTGAAGGGTGCTCCCTGGAGGGGGAGGCATCTCCTGGCAAAGGTCACCTCAGAAGGCACTGGATTCTCACAAAGGAGGCCCAGGAGAAGGGACTCAAGGTTTGTCCGTGGTCTGAGCTTTGAAGGGCCTGAGGTCTTGGGGAGCTCCTAGTGAGCAGACACAGCTGCCAGTGAGCAAAAGAGGATGGAGGAGCCCAGGCAAGGATGTTCTCACTCCGACCCCTGGGCTCTCAGGAGCCACAGGAAAGGCCTGTGTCCAGGGCACAGCCCAGTCATCACAGATCCCAGCCTGCATTTGCCAACCCAGACAGCCTAAACTCATTCAACTTGCGACACTTATTTCTGTTCTGTTCCCCACCCAGAATGTGATGGACCCATTCAGATATTCTGTCCTGACCCAAGCGAGACAAATTCAGTGAAAAATGAAGTGTCCACATTTGGACCAGAGCATGAAAGGAGAAACAATGTCTCATGGTCAGCATGATGGTGGTGGCCAAACCCTTCCCCCGGGTGAGATGAACCATGGTGGGGGTGAGAATGCAACGTCCTAGGTCGGCCAAAGCATCTTCCTCCACGGCTGACTGAGGTGTTGGTGTCTCACTACCACAAACTAACGACACGGCCGTCAGTGGTGGAGGTCAGCTGCAACAGACACGGAGTCAGCTATTTACTGCCAACATGGGTTAAAATAAAGGCCGGTGCAGGGAGGCCAGCACGGCTGCTGAGGCAAACCACAGACCCGGCTCTGAATGCCCACTGGCTGAAACAGAGTGGAGCCTTCGATCCCCTTTAGCGCTCCATTTGTCCACCAGGTGAGCCAGCCTCTTCGGAGAAGGCTATGTAGTCCTGATACTCAGAGAAACCAGCCTCCTAAAGGGAACAAAAGAGTGGCATGGATTTTAGACACGATACTGCTCCTTTATGAAGGCAAAGTTAACTAAATGGCACGGGGAAGTTGAATGCAAAAAAAAAAGTGACTGCTTCCTCAAACAGCGTCCCCTGCAGCTGCTCACCCCCGAGCCGGCCACATCCTCACCAGTGACCGCCGGCCTGGAAACGCCGTCACGCACGTCACACAGCGACAGCCAGGAACCACATGCCGAGCACGTTTGTGTAAAAGCCAAATCAAGCAAGATGCTGCAGACTTTGACTTTCCAATTTAAATACTCCATGAAAAGAATCCCTCAGCAGCAGCCTAAATCAATTCACATCTCACTTCTTGAAAACAAACAAATTTAATAAGGGCGCATTTGTCACCAAATATAAGGAGGACTAAACAGGTTCCTCAAAGCAAGGATTTTAACAGGTATCAAACACCAGTGGGTAATGTGCTAAGAAAGCAAATATTCCAAAAAATTACAAAATAAATAGATGACTAGGATAATACATGAATCAAGTCAGCTGTTAAGTTTTTGCTTTTTAAAGCGATGTAGACAGTACGGTGGGCGATCTGGCTATTTCCAATGCAGGGTGTGCACAGCCCACCTTTTTCAGACGTAACAACATCCTCACTGGGCAGTACAAGAGAAGAAGGAAAAAAAGAAAAAGGAAAAGAGGAACAAGCGAAAATTAGAAACACAGAAGAACAAAAATGACTTTGACAGCCTGTACAAGAGCTTAGTTGAGTGTGTGAGGCCAGGGACGCGGGGAAGGTGAGACCCACGCTAACCTCCTGCTCCAGGGAAGGCAGGAGACTGTGGGGAGCGGCGCTGCCGGGGACACCAACGTGATCAGCTCCCCTAACCTAAACTCCACCTACATGCATCTAGATAGCTTTTGAGCTACAAAATGTTGTCGCATTTCAGGCTGGACAGTTTTATTCACTGCCACCAAGAGTAGCAGGAGAGAATTAGGCTCTGATCCTGCACTAAAGCATTGCTATATAAATTAATGACTGTGGAATAGTAAAAGCAACAATGGAGTAAAACTGACTGGAGAAGAACGTGCTTGACCCGAGCTCACTGGCTGCGTTATCTCACTGACGTTCAGATGCTGGCTGGGCGCTTATTGTACCAAAACAGAGAGACCCACCTGGAGGGAGGTTTAATGCGCTGCTGTATTTTGATGCCGAGAGCCATGCCTGGTACACGAGGTTCTGGGTAAACAATGGTGACAGTGTCAACCACTATGGGCTAAGCACACATCCAGCTACTCCGCCAAATCCCAAGAGCAGACTTCAAAATGCAAAAACAAGCTGGCATTCTCTGGTGGGTCTACAGACTCAGAGCCAAGCAGTTGCTGAGCAAAAATGTCACCAGTGCCTCTTATGACAAAAGAGGAAGCACTGTCCAGGGGGCTGGGGCAGGGCTCCAGGCTTCCACTGCTCACCCACCAGTGTGTGCAGGGGGATAAGGTGGTCCCTGCTTACGTTGCACCGATGTACCTACCTTGACTAATGCCTGGGGGCTCAGCAGGAGGTGACAGGTGAGGTGAACGGAGTCAGTCTGGGAGAAGCCCGGTGCTGGCAGCTGTGCCTTCAGCAGTGCCCAGGCTCCTAAACCTGTCACCTAATCTCCAAGGAGCAGAAGGGGAGTGCGGACATGTAGATCACAGGGCCCTGTGAGGACAAGTACAGATCATGGCCACGACATGCCTTGCCCCTTCCTTAAGCCACAGAGGCATATCCGGGGAGGAACTGAAAATTCATCCAGAGTTCGCCAGACACCACACGCAGGTGGGACTCGGGTCCCCTGTGCCTCTCACACACAGGGCTGGTCTGGACATTCTTTTTATCAATTCTCTGGAATCTTCTCCTCCAACTGACCAACAACCAGAAAGTAGGATCTGATCTTAGGTATGATCAAGAATCACAGAGCACCGCCTCCACAGCGGGCCCAGCAGTACGTGCCAGGTTCTCTGACCGTCACCTTTGGGACCGCCATGAGCGCTCCCCAAACTCAAAGCCCGAGGCCGTAGGCCAGGGGGATACAACTTCCCTCACTCTCCCCAGCAAAGTGGAACCACCTCTCAGCAAAGGCATCTCAACCTTTACTGCCCGAGGGACAACACGATAGACACATGGGAAACAGAGCAGAGGGTGAGGGGGTAGGCTGCCCAGAAGAGCTCGTCTGCACTTCCGAGGCAAAGTGAGGCCTTTGATCTAATCACAGGGGCAAAGTGAACAGGAACCTTTCCCTGCTCTGTCCTATACTCCGTGACACAACTTTCCCTGCATAAGGAGTTCATTCGGAAGTCCCTGGCGGTGTTTCTGATGTCCTAACCTGGCATGGTGGCTGTCGGGCAGGGAGAGAGGGCCTGAGCCTTGCAGGTGCTGGGCCTGGGAGGCAGCAGACACTGGCTCCAGCTGCAGCTCAACCAGCGCCTCGTTCTGCGTCTCGGGATTCAGCATCTCATCTATAAACAAAGGGATGAGACTGTCCCAGGACAGGCTGCCCAACAGAAATGAGATGAGATCCATGTAAAGAAAGTTTCCCAGTTGCCACATTTAAAAATTAAACAAACAAACAAAAAAACAAATATTAGAAACTGATTTTAAGAACAGATCTTACTTATTCTACTGTATGTAAAATACTATTATTTTGACATGTAATCAATATACAAAGTAACAAGATAGAATACATTCCTTTTTCTAGACAAGCCTCAGCGTCTGATGTGCATTTGACCTACAGCACATGTCAGCTCAGACCAGCCTCCTCCTCAGCGCTCCTAGCATCAGTGGCTCTTGCTACTCTATTGGACAGAAACTCCAGGGGTCCCACAGTGGTCCTGGCTGAAAAACGGGAGGAAGTGTCCACACTAACCCTAAAAGGATCTCTCTGAAACAAAGGTGGATTCACTTTGAAATGTCTGTAAATCGGCGGGCTGCACCTTCCTCCACCCTTGGCTACAAGACAGCCTTCTTCCTTGCTGATCCCTTCCTGGATGTAGGGAAGCAATCCGGCACACAGCCAGGGCGGCCGGTCCTACAGGTAGGCTTACCTGCTCTCTGTGTCCAGTCCCATGAAGTCCTCCTTCTCCAACAAGGTGCAGAGAAGGGGGATCTTGTCTCCAGACTTGTTGGGGGCCCTATCCAGCCACTTGGACTTCAGAATGATGAAGAGTGACTCAGTGAAGTCCTCGATCCTCTTCTCCACCAGCCTGCAGGCCTCGTAGATTGAAGGCCACGTCGGTGCACGTCTGCTCTGCCACCTCCCCATACAGCACAAAGACAAAGAGCTGAGAGTCATTAACGAGGTGCCATACAGCTCCTCTGCACGTGGAGCTTCTCGAAGGCCTTGGCCGAGAGGCAGTCGGTAATGGTGACAAGGCCCACGACCTTGCAATGTGTCTGGAAGTTTCTCCACTCATTCTCGGGCGCATAGTGGTGCCTATAGTGGATACAGAGTGCCCACTGGGAGCCGCACGGGCTGATCTGGCTCACCAAGGAGATTCGCTTATAGATGCAAAAAAATTTTCCTCTGAGATGATCCCAACGGCTTTTACCATCACGGGGAGAATCTGTTCGTTCTCAGCGCACTGCACGTAGTCAGGGATGCTCATGTTGCAGTCCCTGCAGAGAGGTGAGAAGAGATCGATATACATACTCTTCTGTGGGCTGTGCGCCCCTCTGGGTTGCAGTGACCTCGTGTGTACCAGCCAGAAGGCAAGGGAAGCCCAAGCAAAGCCGGGGGTACAGTTTGTCCTCAGCGTCTGCACATGGCTATTGTAGCTCGGATCACATTACCCAGCTTTTGGTCTAGGCTTGCTGCGCCTGCACAGCAGTGTCATTTCTTGTTTTCTGTTTCCAAGTACCTAGCCAGACCCTGATGCAAAGTCAGTGCTCAAAACTGCTGGATAAAGAAATGAACAAAGGAACAGCTTTCCAAACCCCTTTAAGTAGAATATAGAGAAAAGAACCACAGTGGGATCTAAACATCAGGATTTCAATTCCAATTTGTTTGAACTCCTAAGCTGCAGAATAATGGGTAAGAAAACTTGCCTTGGGGAGGAGGGTACAGTTCAGTGGTAGAGCACGTGCTTACCATGTACGAGGTCCTGGGTTCAAACCCCAGTACCTCATTTTCAAAAATGAAACTAATAAACAATCATACTTACCCTCCTCAAAAAATATTTTTAATTCAAATTTCAAAAAACATCTTGCAATTGACACAACATTGTAAACTTGACTATACTTCAATTAAAAAAAAAATCCTTGCCTTACAAGAATATATCTGGATTACGCAAGTTTGCAAATTAAAATGCCTAGGGTACCACCTGCATAAAAAGGGGGGACTGTAGAAATTTACTATCGCTCCTTTATGAGCTATATTACCTTTGGTGGGGGTTATATCTTCTCACTCTCTTTAAAAAAAAGAAAACTTAACCTGATTCTCATTACTGCTGAGGAATCAGATAACCCTATGAAAGCATCTGACCCACAGAGGTTACTCAATAAATGTTTGTTGAATGAATGAATAAACAAGCAAAGTGAATGGTGCTCCCTGCTATAGACCATCATAGTGGTACTGCCTAGAAATCCCAAGCCCAAGTTCACCCAACTCTGCACTAACCATGTGGGTGACCTGGGCAGGCCTGTGTGCTTCTCTAAGTCCCAGTTTAATCGTGAATAGAAATGAAGGCAATAACACAAACTTCAAAGGGTTAGTGAGTCAGTAATGAATTGTACCCGAATTTTACAAGATCGAACCATTAAGGAAAACTGGGCAAAGAGTTCATAGGCCCTCTCCATATTATCTCTTACAACTACATGGGAATCTACATTACATCACAAAATTAAAAGTCTAATATTTTAAAGAGTATATTGAGGTTAAATGAGCTCACTGTCTCAAATAAGGAACACACAGCACAAATAGAACAATCCCTAGACCATGAGATACACTCAGTTAAATTTCCCACTGAATCCACTGGTCCCTCCAAATTCAGAGCACGAGGATGGGTCCTCGTGGCCAGAGGCCACTGCAACTGAAGCTAACAAATCTAGTGGTCCCCACTTCCAAGAGCCCTTCTCACCAACCTAGGTCTAAGTTTGTATTTGTAATTTATTTTTCTTTTTATTAAATAGAAACCCCCAATTGCATAGCCTTCAGTTCACCAAAACCTGACCACAGAGATCATGATGGCAGCCCTCCTTTGTGAAACAATAAAATGAAAAGCCATTTCCACAAGACCTCTGTGTAAATCTACAAGGGAACTTCATCCTGGAATGAGAGGAAGAGGACTGGGGAGGAGGGGGCAATCTGGGGCACAGAGAACCAAGGGCCACCTGTCCGACGATGGACTTTAGTTTCAACACTCACCCTCCAGGAACTTCAAAATACACACAGACAGAGTGCTATGGACAAGATTTTTTTTTTTTCAAAGAAATCACTGACGCCCTAGCAGCTCTTGTTTCTAAAGAGACACAAATGGATTATGTGTATAATGTTTCACAAAAACCCTAAAATACTATCACCCCAACTTGACACATGAATAAACTGAGGGAGAGAAGTTTATCACATTGTGCAAGATTAGAAAGAGGCCACATCAGACACTGTATTTAAACCCAATCCCCTTCTCCACTGCTCACACTAGAAAGTGTGACATACAGCCCCTTTCCTGCCCTTTCCCTGCAATAAATCTCTGAAGAGTCTTTTCTGTGCCACCTGGAATCGCAATCACATCAGTTTTCCACAAAGAACTTTGTCACTCCTTGGAGGACGTATCAAAATCTGAACAGTTGGGATGGGAGGAGAGATTTGCATTTTCTGTTTCTCAAAGGAAACATGGCTTTAAAAGAAACTGAAAAGCACTTACCTAGTCTACGGTCTCATTGTGCAGAGAAGGAAACGGACGCTGAGAAGAGATGAGGAAAGGGCCTTATTAACAAATATTGCCTGAGTGCAGCACCAAGCCAGCCCTGGGCACCACTGTGGGAAGATCTGGGAGGCCCAGGAGAATGAGTGTTAAAAAAAGGAAAGAGAAGAAGCATACAAGGCCCTGTCTCTACACCACCATACCATGAAGTTCCACCAAATTATCCAGTATTGGGTGCAGCCAAAATTTAGGTGGGCTAAAGAGGTTATAGAAACCTGGAAGTCTCAATCATAGTGGAAATTCTAACATTTACTGTGTTTTTTTCCCAGTTCAAGCATCAGCTCAGTGGGTGCTCTGTACCAGGGACTACACGAGGCCTGGAGTTCTCCCAAATACAGATCTCTGTTACCACGTGTGAAAACCACATACAGGCCCACCAGAAGTAAAACGCCCACAGATAAGATGGAATTACTGAAACTGAAAGCCGCCAAGCAGCATATATTAACTAGGAAAAACGATGCTGATAGAAATGGACTCATGGACATAGAAACAAACTGTGTTTAGCAGGCAGGAAAGGGGGGATTAACAGATACACATTAATAAATATAAAATAAATGACAAGGACCTGCTATATAGCACAGGGAACTATATTCAAGTTCTTGTAATGAGTTGTACTAAAAACAATCTAAAACTTATGTATATACATATGCATCTGTTTATAACTGAATCTCTCCTGTACACCTGAAACTAACATTGTAAGTTAACTACACTTCAATAAAAAATAATTAGAAAAATAAAAGCAAGTCATTAAAAAAATAAAAGAACACTGTAATCCCCTTAGCTGTAGGTGGTGGAGAATTCTGGTGGCAAACACCAAGTCCACTGGATCACTCCAGCACTGACTGTCACCCTTTCTGACCATCAGAGTGTCACTTGGCTTCACTGAGGTTACTTTTCTCTTCTGTGAAAAGCTACAGTTGCAACTAAGAATGTATAGAATCTCATCATTCACAAGCCCAACAATTTGTGAGGACTTCCCATGGGCCAGGCTCTGGACAGATGAAAATTTAGGGTCTCAGATATATTCATCGGTAGAAGAAGTTTATGCCATAAAGACATTAATTATTCCTGTTTTTATAGACAGATTCAATGTAATTCTTATTAGAATTCCTACCAGATTTTTCATGGAATGTAACGAGTTAATTTATGGTCAGGAACAGCCAGGAAACTTCTTTAGAAACACCACTGGGGAAGGGTGGATAGGTCATTGATTTCCACTGTTCTTTCTGAAGTGATAAAAAACGTTCTGGAATAATAATGGTTGCAGCACTGTGAATATGCTAAAAGCTGCTGAATTGTACCATTTAAATGGATGAACTTCATGGTGTGTGAACAAAATCACAATAAAGCTGTTATATGAAAAAAAAATATTTCTTGACAATTATTTTCCCCTCTATACAACTAGTCTGCTGCACAATTTAAGAAAAACAAAAAGCCAAAACAAACCAAACTGTGCCAGGAGTTCTTTAGGACTGCAATGTCCCTGGGACTCCAACGCCTCTGGTGGTGCTGTTCCTGTTAACACACACTAGCTGGGCTGGACTAGTTAGGGACTGTAACTATCTTTCTAAAATCTACTGTCACACGTTTCACCCTTGGAGAGGGAAGCCTGGAGGATGTCACAGCCTCATGCCTTCAGCTCATTTTTAGCTGAGCCAAGCCCTGCTTTCACCACTATAATCCCTCGCACTATAAAAACACGTGACATCATCAAGCACCGCCATCATAACACCTGAAATTGTTCAAGGAAATTACCTGGGGCAGAAACACTGAGGGAGGAGACGGAAGCTCCCTTAGCACTGACGCTCCCTTTTGCCAACTCCACCAGGAGAGGCTGGTATTTACAACCTGAGGCTCTCAGCCCAGGGAGCAGCGCCCACGCCACTGACCTTGTCCGCAGGGAGCGGGAAAGGGAGAGGAGGGCAGCCCCGGGGTCGTGGGGCAGGGAGAGCTGGGTGGGGGACGCGTCCGGCAGCCCGGCTCGGAGGCCAGCCCCAGCCGCCCGCCCCCGTCCGGGTCCGCAGACCCCGCCCGCGCGGGACACAGCCCGCACAGGTGTGGGGACGGGTCGGCGGCCGAGGAGAGGAAGCCCGGGAGGAGAGTTCTCGCAGGCGGAAGAGGGGAAGGGGACGCCAGCCGCGGACTGAGGGGAGCCCGGCTGGGGCGAGAGGCGGCAGGTGCACACCTGGCCCTGGACAGGTGTGACCGAGGCGCTGGGGCAGAGGGGCCTGGCCCGAGCAATTCAGCTGAACACACGTTGATTCGCGCCCTCGCGGGCTCTGACACGCGGACCACCCTCCCCCAGCAGACTGAACATTTCCCGGGAGCCCCTACCTTGCACTTCCACAGCCGGAGGTCCCGGCCCCGGGCAGAAGCCAAAGGCCTAACGGGCCACAGAACTGAGGAGCCTTTGGGGCCGATCCCCGGCTCTGAGCTGGAGCTTCCAACCCGCGGTCCAGCTGGCACCGACTACGCATGCACAGTCGTGCCAGCGACCCTCTGGTTTCTGCGAGAGAAGCTGGGGAAGTGAGGGAGGGAGAAAATGGGAGGGGGAAGGGAGGAGGGGAAAAGTGGAGGGAGATACATGGGCAGGAGGTGCAGAGAGAACGGAGGGATCTGGAGAGGGGAGGGGAGTAGCAGAGATGGAGAGAATAAGCTTTACCTCCGGCGGCACCCCGAAACAGGCAGCAGTCCTGCCTCTGCACCCTTCTCTAACACTTCAAGGCCCGCAGCTCAAATTTTATCTCCCTGGTCCAGCCCTTCAGTCGAGGCCTCTGCAGAACCCCTATGGGATCACGTCCGTTGCCCCCACGCGGAGAAGTGTTTCCTGTTGCTCTGGGAACCAAGCACCCGAGGGTGTTGTCGCTCAGAACTACCTTGGGAAGAGTACATATTCCCCTTTTACACGCTGGGAAACAGGCAGGCAAGATCTCTGCCTTAGCTCCACTATCCCAGGTTTTGAGCTGGTGGGGAGCGGGAGGTATAAAATCAGAGCCCCAGAGGGAGCATACTGCCTGAGTGTTGGTGCATAGTCCCCATCCCGCCTGATTAAACCACACCCCACCCTAGGGGAACCATCAAGGGCTCACAGTAGGTCCCTGGGTGTGGGAGAGCTGTCCTCATTTCCAGTGCCCAGCTTGCTGGGTAGATAGGAGTGTTACTGAGTCCAAATTCATTCTCCTCAGTGCAGGACAGGCCAGTAAGTTGGGAGACCAGGTGTTGGGGCATGGAACACCAAGTTTCTCTAGACCTTGATGGCAAAGTAATGTCCTGGAAAACCATCTCCCCAAGTCAGAATTCAGGCTCCTTTCCTACGTGCTTGGTTGTAGCAAATTCTTGGTGTAGGAATTCTTTTTTGTTAAAATCCTTTGTTCTTGCAGCTATCCGCCTGAGTCAAATCTCTGTAAACCTCCAGCAAAACAAACGTTATTTTCTATTCTGCAACTTGTTATCTTTTTATGAATGAAAAAGTGTTAAATATACTTAAAGGTCAGAGCCTTCAGAATAGGCTCTCCTGTATATTTCAGGCTCTAGGCAACATTGTTTCACAAGCAAGATGAAGCCTAGGAGACAGAGTACAGGGTTAAAGTCAAAGGAAAAGTTCTAGTATGGAGTCAGATTTGTTCTTTTCTATTACCCGGGCAGAAGGCACTTGAGGATTTAAACCCCTATAAGTTAAAAATAAGTAAACGTTTAAAGGAATTTGCATACATAGGTGGGAATATGCAAAGCATATCTGGAAAAGCACAAAAAGGATAGTAAACAGTGGCATCTCCAGGGAGGGCTGAAAGAACAGAGGATGAGGGAAAACTTCTTTCACTTGTTTGACTTTAAACCTGTGCCCTTTTTCCTAGGTTTAGTCTTGTTCGTTCTGCACCTTTTGTAAAACAATGTTGCCTAAAGCCTGAAATATACAGGAGACCCTATCCTCAAGGCTCTGACTTTAAAGGAAATTAACACTTTTCCATTCGTATAAAGATAACAAGTTACAAAATAGAAATAACATTTGTTTGTTGGAGGTTTACACGGATCTGACCCAGGTGAAGAGCTGCAAGAACAAAAGATTCTAACAACAAAGAATTCATAAACGAAGTTTGCAACAACCAAGCATTCCTGCTTCCCCTTTTTAATATAAAAAGATCCTGAATTCTGACTTTGGGAGATGGTTTTCCAGGACATTTGACTTCCATCTTCTCATCTGGCTTTCCAAATTATAGTTGCTATTTCTTGCCGCAAAACCTGCTCTCCCGATTTACTGGCCTGTAATGCACAAGCAGAACAAGTATGGACTTGGAAAGACAAACATACATTGAAAGTACCCATTTGGTATTTTAAATGACCTGCTTCCACTCGTCTTCCTGACGTTTTCTTCTCTTGACAACTCCTGCTATGTGTATGAAAACCCTGCCATGTGGACACATTTACATCTCTAGCCACTACCCTTCCAGGTAAGAACTGATGCCAAGAAGTCAATGGAAGTTGTTAGAATGTATTACCTGGCCGGAAAAGAGCAGAAGTGGGTTCTGGCTGATGTTCAGGAGCAGGCTGGGACACCTGACAAGATGTCATATGTACGGATAGACAGCTGAGCACCAAAGGAGAAGCTTCTAAGCCTCCATAAGGGACTTGTTGGATAGGAAGGAAAAGTCCCAGCCTATAGCTCTGATCCCACCACAAGCTTCCTGGGCGAGGCTGCACAAGCTACTTAAATTCTCTAGGCCCGTGCTGCCCACCATGGGAGCCACCAGCCACATTCAGGATTATGAAGTTATTCTGTAGCCAGACAGAATTATAAATACACATTTTATTGCAAAAGGTCAGCAAGTATAATATTTAAAAACATTATTGGTTATCTTGCCCTAACGAGTTATTTTTGTATGTCTAGCTTTCTGTGGTTTGCAAAGCCTGCGACTAATGTTTCCCTTACAGTGAGGTATTTTGAAATTATAAGTTACTGGACACAGTACCCTCATATCACACTTGAAAAAAATTGTTCCACATAAGCAATGTGATCTGACTTAGTAGTTATGAGCAGGGGCTCTGGGGTCAGCCTGCCTGAGTATAAATTCTCACTCTGCCTCCAGGGGGTTCTGTGTGAATCTTGGAAAAATTATTGTTGTTGTTGTTGTTGTTGTTGTTATTTGTGCCTCTTTTTCCTTCCCTTTTAAATAGCGAGAAATATGTAGACTCTATCTCGTACCGCGTTGCCAGGATTAAATGGGTAAACGTCTGTGCTGCCCACTTCCCTGGGTTTCAGCATTCTCCAGGCAATCAGTGCCAAACTCAGAGGCATTCTCCCCTGTCTTCGTCAGTCTGGGATGCTGTAACAAATTACCGTGGGTCGGGTGGCTTAAACAACCAGCATGTTCCTTAAGTTTTGGAGGCTGAGGTCAATGTATCTGGGAGAGAATAGCCTTCATGGCTCGAAGATGGCTGTCTTCCCTCTATCTTCATGGGCCAGGGAGCAGAGAGAAGCAAGCAATCTGGGACCCTTTATAACGGCACTAATCCCATTCATGAGGGCTCTACTCTCATGATTTCACTTTATCCTAGTAATCACCTCCCAAAGGCCCCGCCTCCCATACCATCACCCTGGGAGATGGGGTTTTGACATATGGATTTTGAGGGGATGCATTCAGCCCACACATCGGCTAACTCTCCCCAACATGCAGTCATCAAACCTGTAGCTAATATCAAAGTAATGTTTATATCCCTCTGCACATTTCCATTCCTGCATCCACTAACACTGAAGCCCTGTTATTTTATTCCTTATTTTTCTGGTAGAGATTTAATTGATTCCTCTAATCCAATGCTCTCCTCACTCCAAACAGTCATCTTAACAGCCCTGCCAGGTAGGTCTTCCTTAAGACACCTTCCCACTGCACCTGGTTGTTTTTCAGTATAAATGTCAGAATCCTCTCCACACCCCAGCCTAGACCTTTAATCCCTTGCACTACCGCCCACTATGTTATTTTTCTATTACCACTGTAACAAATTTCCATAAGCTTAACAACTTAAACCAGCACAGATTTATCGCCTTATGGCTGTGGAGGTCAGAGATCCAACACAGTTCTCATTGAGCTAAATTCAACTTAACAGCAGGGTTCCTTCCTTCTAGAGGATCTAGAAGAGAATGCTTCCTTGTTTTTGGTTTTTTTTCTAGCTTCCAGAGGTTACCCAACTTCCTTAGCTTGTGCCCCACGACTTCCTCCATTTTCATGGCCAGCAGCCTTTCTGAACACTGCTCCATGGCTACACCTCCCTCTGAGTTTAAATTCAGCTGGGCTATGTCCTCCATTTTAAGGACCCCTGTGATTACATTGGGCCCACCTGGACAATCCTGGCTACTCACCCTATTGTCTCATCTCAGGATCCCCTTCTCCCCTCCCATTCAGGCATTATGTATGTGGCTGTGACATTCACCTTGTGTGACATTTCCTCTCATGAGCAATTTAAGGTTCAAGGCACTTATGAATGACTTTTTGTTTTTCTTTCTTAGTATTTCTACATTCAGTATGTGTGGTGAGATTATATGAATCCTTTTTATTTGTGGCCCTCCACTAATCTTTAATAATGTATCACGGGTTTAAAAGGCTAATAGACAATTTAGAAGACAGAAATCCTCTAAGATTTTTCTCCTAATATAATCTGTCATCCCTTTTACCATGTACAGAAACATGTCACAGTTGGCTAACCTGTGGCGGGGGAGGGACATGATTCTGCCAACACACTCCCCTCATTCTCACCAATTTGATGATCGGCTAACCAAGGATCTATGCTCCCCACTTCGCTCACTCCCTCCTTTCCACTGACTTTTCTGTTCCCACTGCTACCTTCATTCACCACATTAGGATTTCATGACCAAATTCTTCTCTAAATAAAGTGGATTTCTTGCATCTAATGTCTGATAACTGTTCTTATTGTATATTCACACACTGACCTACAAATAACTCCACCGATCTCTTTATTTTCCTAGAATCGTCCAGAGGAATCAGTTCCATGATGATGATGATGATGATACTGACAGTGATGACAAGGGCCTCTCAAGGATTCTGATAAAGAGGGAATCAATAAAGAGAGGGAATCATTAAAAAAATTGCCCCAGAAACAGGCTTAAAAGTAAATAACTGCTAAAGTGTTTAATGAAATTGACTAATATTTAACTATTTTTAAAACATTGTAACACTGAATTTAAAATTTTAATGGGAATTTTCATTCACCCCTAACCAAGATTCAACTCCAGGACCAAAATCTAAGGAATTCTATCTTCTAACAAATTGTCCACTAGCCTTTTAAACACGTGATCCTTTAAAAGGGGTAATTGCTGGGCTGAAAATAAGCAGGATTCATATAATCTCACCAGACACAGTGAATGTGGAAAGACCAAGGAAGAAAAACAAAAAGCCATTCATAATGTCTTGAAACTTACGTTGCACAGAGGAGAAAATTTTAGCCAAGTTGTGTGTCACATCAACATGACGCCTGAGTGGGATGGGGAAGCTGATCTGCCTCATCAGACATTTATGCTGATTTGTTAGCTGCCAACACAGTTTCCTCATTGGATTTGCTTCTAATAATTATGGAAGAGTTTAGGCTCTACCAAAAGCAGACTAAACATTTTCCCCTGCCGCCAAATCTCTGGACTGAATGTCCCCACAAGAAGGACATGATTATGTTTCATAGGGAAGTCTTCTTGAGAAGCAACAGGCTTTTCAAGGGCAGAACTGCATGTCCCCCCATGGAGGGCTGGAGGAGGGCTAGATGGGACACTAGAAAAACAGCAGGAGTGAGTTCAGATACTGCTGCTCAGGTCGCCAAAGTCAGCAGTGCTATCTCTAAGGATATGTCATTCTCCCAAAATTTCCATGAGTGAAGGAGCCTGTGAACACTAAGGAGGTTTTTAAGACACAGCAGCACATAATTTACATCACAACTCAATTACAGTATGTTTTGATATTTGGAAAATAATTAGCCATTGCTCTTTGAAACTGCAGCAGTAACAATAGAAATAAAAAAGACTGAGACGTCTTGGAGACAATAATCAATAAACAATTCTAAATCTGCAGGATTTCTTGACAATATGCAAGCAATGAGCTAGATGTGTGCTGCAGATACCTCTTACTGCAGGGCTCACTGCTGCAAAGCATAGAACTAGTTTTCTCAGCAGATATAGGGAACCAAGTCAAGATTCCTAATTTTGAGAGATTTACCATATGGCTGGAAAGATCAGACAAGTACATACAGCCAAATATGAATAAATGTAATCAAATAATATGAAATGTGAATGGAGCCAGAAAAAAGACAAATTCCTTTCACCTGGGAACTAGAGAGACTTCTGAAAATGCGGCTTTGGAGATGGCCAAAGACATGGGTGGAATTTTGGTAGAACAGGATGTAAGGAAATTAGAAACTGATTGTAAAATTCATATAAAAATGCAAAGGATCCCAAATATCCAAAACAACTTTGAACAAGAAAAACAAAGTTGGAAGACTTACACTATCTAATTTTCAGACTTTTTTTTATAAAGCTACAGTAATCAGAATGTATGCTGTTGGTGTAAAACAGGAAAATAGAATAATGGAACAGAATAGAAAGTTCAGAACTAAACAAACACTTATATAGACAATTGATTCTCAAAAAGGATGCAGTGGAGAAAAGGATCTTTTCAACAAGTAGTGCTGGAATTATTAGACAGTGATACGCAAAAAAAAAAAATGAACTTTGATCCACACCTCACAAAATATACAAAAATTAACTCAAAGTGGATCATAGATTTTAATAAGAAATCTAAAACTATAAAACAGCTAGTAGAAAAAGCATAGGCTTAAGCTTTATGGCCTTGGGTTTGGCAAATATTTCTTTGCTATGACACCAAAAGTATCATCTATTTTAAAAAGTAACTGATAGAGTGAACTTTACAGAAATGAAGACTCTTCAAAGCTCTTCTAAACACTGCTAAGCAAATGAAAAGACAAGCTATAGACAGAACCTATTTGCAGATCATATGTCTGGTAAAGGTCTCTCTTTGTGTCTGATCCAGAATAAAAACATTTCAAAACACAATAATAATGCAAACACCTGAATGAATGAATGAGGCCAGAAAACACACTTCAATAAAGATATCTATATGGATAATAAGCATATGAAAAGATGCTGATTAAAGATGCCATTAGTCATTATAGAAATGCTTTTAAAAATCACAGTGAGATACTAGTTCACATATATACTAGAATGTATACGATTAGAAAGATCGACCTTACAAAGTGCTGGCAAGGAAGTAGAGCAACCAGAACTGATACATACCACGAGGAATTTACAATAGCACAACCATTTTGGAAAACTGTTTAACAGTTTCTTTAAAAAAGGTAAACACCTATCTACCATATAACCCAGATATTTCTCATCTGATGCTTTAGAAAATAAAAGTGTATGTCCATAAAAAGACTTGTAACCAAATATTCACTGCAATATTATTTATAATAGCTCAAGTTGGAAATAACCCACGCATCCATCAAGAAGTAAATGGAGAAACAAAGGATGGTCTAACCAAACACTGTTCGCAATAAACTATTCAGGAAAAACTCAGCATTAAGCAATACTCTGCTATGAGAAAAATAAGCTATTAATACAGCAACACAGATGACTCTCAAAATAATTACACTGAATGAAAGAAGTTAGACAACATAGAGTAGATACTGCATGAATCCATTCACACAACGATCTTGAGAATGCAAACCAGTATGTTGTGATAGAAAGCAGATCAATGGTTTCCAGGGGAATAGACGGGGAGGGAGGGAGGGACAACAAAATGCAGGAGAAGAGTTTTGTGGGTGATGGGTATGTTCACTGTCTTGAATGTGGTCATGGTTCCTTGGGGATATACTTATGTCAAAACGCATTAAGTTGTACACTTTAAATCTGTGAAAATTATTTTGCCAAGTATACCTCAAAGTTGTGTTAAGAAAAAAGGCACTTTTGTCGACGCAACTCAGGGCCTTATTGGAGTGAGATGATCAGTCTCTCACCCTGTCTGCCTAACGGGAAGGTAGAAAACCTCTTAAGGAAGATAAGATATGGATTTTTCATTTGCAGTGTCTGCCATGTAATAAAGAATTTCTAGACATGCAACATGTCAAGACTATATGATGGATAAAATGAGAATAAGAAATATTAGACAAAGGATGCAAACCCCCAGGTGATGTAGGCATCAGAGTTACCAATAAAGGCTATAAAACACTTTTAATATAATCAAGAAAATAAGGAAATGATGGGAGAACAGATAACAGGGTCAACACTTTCACCAGAGAAATATATTGGAATGTATTTTTAAGAAAAATCAAACAGATACTCTAGAACTGAAGCTTTCAGCTCTGGAAACAGGTAAACAGAGCTAATTAGGATCCCTTTTAAGTAAAACTTTCAGTAATGCCGGATAAAATACAACAACAAAAGTAACACAGAGATAACTATGGAGAGAGAAGTTCCCAGGTGACAATAAAAAGAGGACACTTAACGCAAAAATGGTAATCTTGTGAGCTGATGCCACAGCACCCTGGAGGGAAGGGGTTTTCATCTGCACATAAATAGGGATACAATGTCCATTAAGAAAAAGGGTCCATACCAGATGTAGAAGTCTTCCTTTATAGAAACCTCTGCATAAGACGTATTGGACGACTTGATTCTTCACTGAAAGGAAGACTCAAAGTTCTCCACCTGTGCACGCAGGAAAGGGGTGAAACAGCCGGTTCTCTAGGGAAAAACAAAATCTCCCTTAAAAAAATATAATCTCCACGCCCCTGCTTTATTCGAATGTGGAATCCATATTGATACTCCACTTAAGATTCCGGAATTCCCAAACTGAAAAATATAATTCAACGTTGATCATATCACCTGGAGCCTTAGGATAAGCAACACAAAATTGTTCTCTAGGGAAACTTTATAAACCAGGATGTAAGGGACAATCATAGGAAAAAAATTGTACTCACTATAGAGAAACTCCCACAACTCTACACACACACAGACACACAACTCTAAACAGAAGAAAATAAATGCCACAGGGAAGAAAGAGCTCACCGTAAAACACAGGATGATTAATATTCCAGAGCCTAAAATTATGAAACAATCTAAGAGAGAGCATAAAATAAGTATGACTGAATCATTAAAAGATAAAATGAATCTTATGTAACATAATGAACAATCAGGACATCATGTAAAAGAAAGCAGATCAATTTTTTTATAGAGCTAAACAGAACTTATGGAAACAAAATACAGATATCATTTGGTATATAAAATTCAACGTATGGGTTAAGTAACATTTTAATCTTCAATATCTAGGGTGTTCATTAAAATTCAACAGTAATCTCTAAAGTAATTGTTTAAAAAGAGAATAAAAATAAAGAAGTCAAAATGAAGAATGCAAAATACGCCGGTCACTATTCTAAGTTCTCCATCCATTTTATCACTTAATGCTCACAGTCTTTGAGGTGGATAGTACCACTTTTTGTATATGAAGAAAGTGAGTCTCAAAGGGATTACGTATCCTGGTTACATGGTTAGCAAGGGAGGGAACCAAGCCCGGATAGGCTGCCTCTACACGCCATGCTCTTAACCATGACCGCAAGGGATATAACCGGCAGGAGAAAAGCAGCGCAAAGCAAATAGAAATCACAAAACAAGAGGCCAGAAATACAACATCATCACTAATCACACTGTATTTAGATGAAATAATGAGTTAAAAGATTTACAGATTTCATTTGTTTACCTGAGACAAAGCAGAATTAAAACTTAAAACTGGTTGAAAGCTTAGAAGAATACCAGAAAGAAGTCAAAAGTTAGAGCCAGAAAAAGAGACACCTGAGAAATACTAATCAATGGAAAGGGAATCACTCAAGACTCCCACAGGTTCATAGGTACCTGAAACCCCCCTTGGCCTGACACTTACCAGCTCTGTGCCTGAGCAAAACACTCAATCCCCCGGAATCTTCGTTCACTCACCTGTGAATGTAAGGAACGATCCCTCCTTCCATCCGGCCAATTTGTATTGACTGCTGTGCCACGGGTACTGGTCAAGCCACCTGAGGTCCGTCAGTGAACAAATAAGGATCCTTGTCCCTGTAGGACTGAGGAAGAGCAGAACATAAACTACAGTCGTGACAGTCATGTGAAATATATGGTATTCTAGAAGGTGATAGAAATAATATGATCAGGGAGAGGGGGTTTCTGGGGCAGAGACAAGGGGAAGGCAGTCTCCAGTTTAAAATGAGATGGCCAGAGCAGGCCTCACTGAGGACCTTGAGAAGGGGGCGCTAGTTGCTGAGCTTCCTCTAACACAGCACCGCACACTGGGTGATGGGAACTACAGAGGCTCACTGTCTCACAGCCCTGGGGGCGGGGAGTCTGCAGGCAGGGTGTCAGCAGAGCTGGTTCCTCCTGAGGGCTGGGAGGGAGAGGCTGGTCCAGGCCTCTCTCCTTGGCTTGGAGACGACCGTCTTCTCTCCACATTTCATCACGTCATCTCCCATGTACACGTATCTCTGTGTCCACATTGCCCCTTTTTATCAGGACACAAGTCATACTGGATTAAGGCCCACCCTAATGACCTCTTCTTAACCAATGACCTCTGCAACAACCCTATTACCAAATGGGGTCATGTTCTGTAGTCCTGGCGGTTAGGACTTCAGCATATGAGTTTGACAGAGACCGGCCAGGGCAACAGGCCTGTGGGTGCAAGTCTGATGTCCCCAAGGGCCAGCAGGGAGGCCCGTGTTGCTGGAGCAGAGTGAGCCAGGGAGAAAACCGGAGATGAGCTCAGCTTGGGGAGGGGGAGGAAACCTGTAAGGTCACCATAAGGACTCTCGCTTCTTCACTGTGTGAAATGAGAAGCCATTGCAGGATTTTGAGCAGAGAAGATCACACCCAGGGTCTCACTCATGCCTGACTTAGGCGATGAGGATGAAAATATTTAGGCTTTTGAGCTGATAATACTTAGACTACATGTTGGACTTTGAGTTGATGGTGTAGTAAATGAGACTCTGGAGGGTGTTGGGATGAGGTGGATGCATTTTGCATGTGGGATGGACAAGAACCAGTGGAGCCAAAGGGAAGAACTTTGTAGAATAATGGCCCCCAATATGTCCATGGTCTGATCCCTAGAACGTGGGAATATGTCACTGTGCATGGCAAAAGGGACTCTGCAGGTGTGACTGTCAAGGACCTTGGGATGGCAGATCACTGTGGGAAAGCAAACGTCATCACGGAGGTCCTTAGAGGAGAGAGGCAGATTGGTCAGAGACAGAGATGTGAAGTGGCAGCAGAAGTCACAGTGACACAGGGCCCTGGGCCAAGGAGTATGAGCACCTATGCAAGCTGGGAAAGGTAGGAAGATGAATCCCTCCCAAGAGCCTCAGTGTGGAACGGAGCCTTGGCCACACATTGGTTTTAGTCCACTGACATTGACTTTGCACTTCTGCACCCTAGAACAGTGAGAAGATGAATGTGTATTGCTTTAAACCACTGAGTCTGTGGTCCTTTGTTACAACAGCAATAGGAAAGGAACTCAGGAACCAACATGAACATGAACCACTGGCTGCCTGCTGTGCTGGCAGGAAGTCCTTAGTCTCTGATCCTGGGGGAGTCTCCTGTCTTCTGGCAGCATCCACAAACTACCTCATGCTAACTTGACAGCTTGCAGGTGGTCAAATCATAACCCTGCACAGTTCTTGATATTTAGTTAATAAAAAAGATGGTGTCATCATGGGTATTTTTCCATTTTTAAATACACTTCAGTCTTCTAATTGAGAGACCATGTAAATAGTTTTTAATCTTAATAATAAATAACTGTGGTTTTATTTGGTTACTTAAATTATGAATAATAATATTCACATTAGTAAAAGTTATTAAAATCAACATTCTTCAATGAAAATATCAAGTTTCTTTTTGCATGAACATGTATTAACTACAAGAAATGTTCCATGCTTTGTTCTACGAATTAGTGTTAGGGTCTTAAAGAATAATACTTTCCTCAAAAGATATTATAGCGAGGGGATTCCTTTTGGTGGAACAGTTCCTACATAAAATCTGGTGCATGGCTCAGGCCACAGGGAAACTAGAAATGATAGAAATCAGGAGGCATTATAAATACAGAACAATTTTTAAAGGAATTAAAAAACTGGATGTGTGAAAACAAAGAATCAGAGAATATTCTGGTGAAATAAAAGTATTTTTCAGCTTAAGCAAGACACTGGGTGAATAAATCTAAAATGAAAAAACCACCCAGAGATTAGCAGTGAGTCATGCATGCAGTGTGACTGATCAAAACCAAGTTGTTTCCAAACCAGTGTTCAGGCTTGCTGCCTTCATGAATCAAGTCTGTGTGGCACCAGGCCACCTTGAATACATGTTGATGAGGTATTTATAAGCCCTTCAACATCCCAGCTCCAAGCTCACACACACGAGCCAGACGACCATCACCTACACATCTGCAAAACACACAGCATGGTGAATAGCACTTTTCTTGCTCAGTAGCCGGTGGCAGGGTAGTGTGAGCAGACAGATATACAGGGACACAGGGACACAGAGGCACCTCCCCTCACTCAGCTGAAAAACTTCCGTGCATTCCTGGGGACAGGATTGTCATAAAGTGCACCATGCATTGATCCTCCTCCTAGGAAAGAAACGACAGTGTTGTCCTCAGGTTTGAGCAAGGGTGGCCAGGGGATCTCAGAAGAGCTGTTTCAGCACAACCAATGGAAATGTCGGCCACCGTGACCACGAGAGACAAGTCCCCTTCCATCCCGGTAGGCACTTGGGCTCCTGATAAAACTGGGCTCAGTAAAGGGTTGAGTAGAAGGCACAGACCTGAGGGGTGCCCCAGCAAGAGACAGGAGGTAGGGCCTGGTTTATGCTGCCATCAGGAATTTTCAAAACAGCAGAGCTGAGATGGATCATCTACCCCAGACTCCTAGCCTTAAGGTTAAAAGGGTGGCAGCCCTGACAGGCAAAGCAACATGCTAAAGGCAGAGCGTGGTAGTGACAGCGCCAGATGAAACGCACCGTGCCAACCCCATTCAAGGCCACTGACACTGAGGATGGGGCCAGGTTTCCAAGTAGGAGAATGAAACAGTGTAAATACTTTGTTCCCCCCAAAACCCCAAATTTTTTTTTAAAGGCACAAAAACTCACCTTAACTAGCTCTCTTCTGAGGGGGCTCTCTTCTGTCTCTGTCTTTCTGTCTGTCTCCACTTCCCTCTCTCAGACACAAACACATACAATTTTGTGAAAGGGCAATTCCTGCCATACAAAGACAGACTTCACATCTTCAGAAAGACACTTGACAAAGCACGTTTCTCAATTCAAGTCTTTGTGTGAGGTCTGAGCAAATGGCTTATTTTCTAGAACAATCGGTGGTTCCAAAATCAGGAGATCATCTTCCCCAACGGAAGAGTTCTGGTCTGTATTGATGAAGTTGGGGATGTCACATTTCATGAGCCTGTTCAGCTCCTCCTCTGGCCACCTGCTGCATCTGAAGGCTTCCTGGAGCCGAATATCACTGTCAAGGGCAATGGTTGAGATACCAGCTTTGGCCTTGTCCAAGTGGTCCACTTCATTGATGTAGCAGGGAAAGAGGGACCTAGATTCATCATTGTCCTGCCAGAGAACACCTTGGGCACCAGCGGTCTTCCAAAGTCTGACACAAAGCTGTTAAGTCTGAATCTCTTCTCGGGAGACTCTGCATTGCTATAAAGAACACCAAAATAAAAGATCGCTCACACTCTAGCTCGGTGACCTGAAGAATCATAGTTTTTGCCATCTACTGAGAGTAAATCCCTGCACAGATCACGCTTACAAGCACTGGAAGTGAGAGACATCACTTCTGAACACATACAATTAAACCCAAGGCAAAAGTCTCAAGTGAGGGCCCTAGGACCATCCTGAAAAGACATCGCTCCCTGAGAATCCTCAATATTGGTGCCTCGAACACCAGTGTTTCTCAGTGGGACACTCAGATCATCTTCACCAGAATTAAAGTCCTTTTAAAAATGCAGAATTCTGGGGTACACACCCTCAGAGCCTCCAGAGGTAGGGACCGGTAGTCTGTATTTTCATAGCCACCAAGATCACTAACCATGCTCAGGTTTAGCAGCGCGGTCTACATCGGGTCACCTGAGCATCGACAATGCTGTCTCACGGGGTGGGGGGGCCATGTGTGTCAGGGTGCTTTCCTACCCACGTGTCTCCCCTGATTCTCAGAACTGACAGTGCAGCCCCATTGGGCAAGAAATACCACCATTTCACAATGCATACGCAGGGCGCCCGACTGACAGATACAATCAGTGATAGGAGAGGGGACAAAACTCAGGTTCCTGATCCCTTGTTTCACTTACTGTGGGACAAATGATCAGTTCAAGGGTAATAAATCAGTGAATGAGTGAATAACATGACTCTCGTTAGTCCAATGAGTGCCTGGAAGAGCGAGCCTAGGCACACTGAGAACCATAACAGCCCATCTACTTAATTTCCATCCTCCTCAGATTTATGTAAAGGTTACTTCCACCCAGGCAGTGACTCCTTAAAGGCAAGAATCATGTCTGAACAAACTCTCAAATCCAGAACAGAACAACTAGGCTCTGGAGTCTGTGTTTAGCGAGTGTTGAATCTCAGTGATTCCAGCTCTTACACCTTGCCTTCCATCCCACCCCTCACGATATGGCCCTTATGACCAGTTCTCCCGGGGCTGGGGCCACGGAACCCATTTACAGGACTGGAAGAATCTGATCATATAAACCATCCCCCAGATTATCATCAAGAGTCACCTGCATTTCAGGAATCGGTAATCCCAGAAGCTTTGCAGTTCAGACAGGTGAGGGACTTTTATATCAGCTGTGTTTTCTACTGTGACTGCCTGGGTAACATCAGACAAGGAATTATCAAAAGCCTGAGCTTTTCCTTTCAGGAATAATCTACTAAACAAATCTCGTTGACCACTCAACAAATGTGATGTAAAGATCAATGATTTACACAAGAGTACAACATTCACTAGGTCGTTGATTTTGAATCCGACAAAAATCATTTGAGAAAGATTGACAGAAGGTAGCTTTAATGCAAATTTACGTATTCTTACCTTTCAGTAAATCATCTTCCCCTACTTATCACTTCACCCAAGTTTAAAAGATGTTTGAGAACAGGGATGGGTGTGCCAGCAATCTGTGACCCAATAACCTAAAATGTCACCTAGGAAAAAGAGGGAAGTAACATATTTTTAAAAAGTATGGTGAGGACAGCAGGGCCATCCCCCAACTCCACACTAAGAAGCTCTGAGTAATAGCTTTCCTGTCTGCCTGGGGCATCAGCTGATGTGAAAACCCACCTAGAAACACACTGTCCAGCAGCTCTTCCATAACACAGGCTACACTTTCTCAGGATTAAGAATTGGGCCAAGTAACCCCTTCACTGAAGAATAAAGACAAAGGAGAACAAGAGAGTTCTTCCCCTCCCAAGGGGAGAGCCCAGACCTTGGGCTGCATGCACTGAGCCCACCTCCCAGGAGAAGGATAAACTGGAGAAGGACGTCCTGCGAAACTAGGGAAGCAAAGGTAGAGATGGGAACAAATTGACCAGCTTGCCAGGGACAGCCCCCTCCGTTGCTGCATTGGTGGCTGCCTCAGTCCCCTCAGCACATCCTGCCCACCTCCGGTGGCTAAGCTGTCAGAGAAACTGTGCTTTGCAACCTGGGGCAACAGAGGCTGCCCCCAGGCCAAGCTGCTGGGGAGATGGGAGCTAAACCACTAGCTCCCAAGAGGCAGACCCCATACTCTCACCATCACCCCGCCGCCCCCCAACTTAACGCACCCCCGTGACAATATGACCCTGAGATTTGTGACCTGGGAACGAGAGGCAGCAGAGGCCGCCCCCACATCAGGCCTCCAGAGAGATGGGAGGTTATCCTCCAGCTCGCAATAGGCAGTAACCCTCTCCTCTCCACCCCCTGATCTCACCGCACCCACCTCCCAGGAGCAACCTGACCTGGTGTGGTGTGTCAGGCGAATCTTGGGCAGGAGAGGCCGTCCCCAGGCCAGGTCAGGGGAAAGAAGAAGTGGCCCCATTAGGCAGCTGCGACGGCTGGCTGCCCCTTCCCCTCGACTTCATCGCGCCCGCCTCCCAGGAGAAAGCTGACCTGGAGATGGGCATCGGGCTTCTTGGGCAGCAGAGGACGCCCCCAGGATTGGCCGCGGGGAAGAGAAGGGCAAATTGACAAGCTCCGCCCTGCAGGCCCTCTACCCTCGACGTCGCCACCCTCGCACCTTAACGGCACCGCCCAGGGAGCCCCTCCCCAGCAGGCTGAATGGGACAGGTGTGTCTGCTGATCTGGGTCAGGAGAGGCCACTCCCACACCAGGCCATCGCGCAGATGGGAGCCAATCTACCAACTCCCCAATACATCCCCATCCCCCCGCATCAGCCACTGCTCCTGCCCCCTGACCTCACAGTGGCCTCCTCTAGGGAGCAGGCTGACCTGGAGATGGACGTCCGGCGAACTTGGAGCATCAGGGACCACCCCCAGGGCAAACCATGAGGAGAAATGGGAGCAAATGGACCGGCTTCGTGGGAAAACGCGCCGTTGCTTCCACCACCTCAAACGTATCACGCCCGCCTCCCGGGGTCAAGCTGACTAGGATACACGTGTCCCGTAACCCAGGGCAACAGAGACCGCCCCCAGGACGAGCCGCGGGGAAGATGGGAGTAAATGGGCCCGCTCCACCGCTGCAGGCCTCCGACCCCCGCCACCCTTGCACCATGACTACCCTGCCTCCCGCCCCCAGCAGGCAAAGTGGGACAGGGGTGTCCCGGGACCTGGGGCAGCAGAAGCCGCCTGCAGGCCACGTGGTGCAGACATGGAGCTAATCCACAAGCTACCCCGGGGCAGCCTCCCTATCCCCGCAGCCACCAACTTACCAGATCCCTGACCGCACCGCACCCATCTCCCAGGAGCAAGCTCACCTGGAGTCGGACCTCAGGCAAATCTCCGGCGGCAGAGGTCGCCCCCAAGCCAGGCCGAGGGGAGAGAAGTAATGGAGCAGCTCCCTGGAACACATGCCCTGCCCCTGCCGCCTCCGCCGCCGCCTCCCAGGAGCAAGCTCATCTGGAGACCCGCGTCCCGCCTCTAGGGCAGTAGAAGCCGCCCCTGGCTCTGCCGCCGGGAAGAGCGGAGCGAATTGACCGGCTCCCACGCGGCAGCCCCCCTCCCCCCGTGGGCCCCGCACCTTAACGGCCCCGCCCCCACTCCGCACTCAGCAAGCTGAGTGGGACAGGAGTGTCCGGCGACCTGGGGAAGCAGAGACCGCTCCCAGGCCCAGCAGCCAGGACAAAGCAGCTATTCCACCCGTTCGCCAGGGGTAGCCCCGCTCCGCCCCTCTGCCGCTGCCGCCGCCCGCTGACCTAACCGCCCCACCTACCAGGAGCAAGCTTACCTGGAGTGCAACATCTGGCGAATCTCCGGCGGCCAAGCCCCACCCCAGGCCAGGCTGCAGGGAAGAGAAGAAATCGACCGGCTTGCCCGGGCAGCCTCCCAACGGCCACCCCCACCGCCGCTGCCGCCGCCCTAAAGCATTGCAATAGCCTGCCTGGGTCAGGCTGACTGCAAGGATGTGCACTTGCCTTCTAATCCTGGCCACGTCCCTGAGCACCTCCCTGCATCCCTACACTCCCTGCACCTCTGAACCCCTGCTACACTCTGCAATTCTGCATCCCTCCACCCCCACATCCCCTGAAATGCCTGCGCCCTCCACAGCCCCTGCACCCCTGTCAGCAGTTACACTTTTGCACTGCTTACACTCCTGCACCCCTGCATGACCCACACACCACCTCTTGGGCCTTTGGCAGAGTCTCTGCTGTTAGACCAATGCACAGTGACTCACTCTTTGCCAGTATATGATGCATCAGTGGACGTCAGGGGTTGCCTGCAGGAAGGTACATGTTCCCGGTCACTAGCCTGGGCCACTAGGGTGATCTCTGTGAGGTCACCCAGGACGAGTTCAGAGATGCTGTTCTCTGGGAAGAGAGGAGTTGAAACCGGTCTTGAGGTCAGAGCTGTGCTCACCAGGCCGTCCACGCTTCAAGTTTTACACAGGGCTTCGGAGAAGTGAAATGGATCCGGCCAAGTAAGACCGGCCTGCTGTGCGCCCACCTCAGTCCTGGGCTCTGAGTCAGACCGACTGGCTCCCACACTCAGGGCCCAGTTTGGGCACCTGAATTGTCCCTTTGAGGCATCCCATCAGTTCTCAGGATGAAGTCTGGCTGCTTCCACCCCATGGCCCTCCCTCCTACTGTGCTGGCCTCAGGAAGGTTCCTTATTTGGGTAAGAAGGCAGCCCACACCCTACCCCACCCCTCACCTTTCTCTAACCAAGGCTGGTGCTGTCTCTGTCCCTCAGAGTCTGGGAAGCCATCCCTCTTCAGTTATGTCCCATCTGAGATGGACTTGTTTCCACTCAATTCTAGGCGAGGATGCACCATGGAATGCACTGGGTAAGAGAACCAAAATAAATAATTTCTTCTGTGAGGTTGTCTGTTTATCTACTGGGGCTGGGCTGTGTGTAGTTTGCTACAGCTAATTGTGTGAGAGGCTAAAACAGCCTGTGTGTCCTTGTTTTCATCTCCCCGCTGTCTTTGGGTTTTCCCTAGACACTCCTGAGACATTTACTTCTTTTAGTTTTATTCCTGTTATTACACACGGGCCCTACTGACATGGAGGTAAGGTGTTGGGGGAGCGGGACAGAGCAGGGCATCTGCAGTCCTGTGATTAGTTCTCATTGAGCCTGTGCCCTGAGCTGTGACCTCTACAAGTTTGTCTCTTTCCCCCCACCCCAATTTGGGTGACACAGAAGGGATTTCCCTTCTCCCAGGTTGGTTAGGCTCTGGTAAAATTATTTCTCATTAAACAAACAAACAAACAAAAAACAGCTTCCCCCAATGAAACAGAATGTTCTGGGTGTATTTCAATACAGTTATTTTCTCCTTTCCAGGCAGGAAGCATGAGGAGTTATCCTTTGACCTTCATTCTGAGAACACGACACGGTCCTGGATGTAAAATACATGAAAAAGAGCATGGGGCCCCTCTGACTGGCCCCCTGGAGTTGTCACACTCTGATATCCCCACACTGAGCCTCCTGCTGGCCTCAGGGACCTGTTAAATCTGCCTGCCCCCGGGTTTCTTACAAAATCTGGTTCTGCCTTGGGAGCTGTGACTCTCCAAGCCTGCCCGCTGTTCCCTTTGCAACCTCTCTGGGTTGGGAGCAGCTTTCCCCCTCAGTTTTCTGGGATCTAAGAAGAGCAGTGGGTTTGCAGCTCCCTCAGATCTGGTGTTATTTTCAGGACAGGAGGAAGAACTTCTGAGCTCCACACGAGCTGGACCAGAGGCTGGAATCCTCCCTTCCTCTGCCTCTGTGCAATCAGTGTCTGTGGTTCTAGCCGAGTTTCTGAAGATGTGGACTTAAACACACATATCCCAGCCCCCACAGGAGCACACAGTCCCATAAATCCGCCTAGTTTCCACTGGTAACTATGGAGCCGATGGGGACACGGGTTTCGGGACCACAGAGGCCTGACTGCACGACTTGCTCCGTGGCCTATTTACGTGGTTGCTCCGGGCCTTGTCTGAAGTGGCTTGCTTACCACACCTGGTACGTGGGAAACACAAAATAAGTACTAGAACCTTCACTTTTTCTCCCTCCAGGGCCTTCAAACATAGAAAGTAATAAGTGAACTCAGACAGCCTAGTCACCACAATGAGGTCCGTCCAGCCCGGCTCTCCTGAGTGATGGGCACTGACTTGCACCTTAACTCGGAACAGTAGGGGAACTGCCTTCCTCTAACTGGGCCTCTCCCCACACCAGGCACGCCCGCAGCTCAGACGGGGCCAGCTCCCCCACTGAGGTGTGTGCTGGTGGCTTCAGTGTGACCTGGCCCTGCCGGGACATGAACCTGCAGTGAGTGAGGTGGAGGGTCGGGTGGAGGGGGTCCCTTCTGGGGTGGCAGGGGGCCCGGTAGCACCCCTCCCAGCCTGGTGCCTGGGGCTCCCTAACACCTCCTACAGCTCCTGGGTTGGCTCCGGTCCTGGCCACTCCACACACCCTCCCAGTATCTTTACATTATGTCCCTTTTCTGCTTTTATCAGCGAGAAGTGGCTTCTGTTGCTTGCTCAGTGAAACAGTACATCGGGAAACCAGACTACTTCTAACATCAGTAAAATACCAACCTCGGTCAGCTCGCCGGGCAGACCGTGCAGCACAAAGGCCTGAACAGGGCTGTGCGAACGGCTTACGTGAAGGGTCCTCAGCATCTGTCTTCAGAGATACAGAAGCCGATGGTTCAGGTAAAACCTCAGGGTGGGATTGAGGAATCCAAAGCTGGTTGGTTTCAAAGGCTAATTGGTCAGACCAGACCCCTGAGCTGTGGTCAGAAGCCTGGCTCAACGTCACGCAGACTCAGCGCCCTAAGTGCCGGGTGGGGCCGGTGCTGTTCCCTTTGCAGGCTCTCGTTGGGGATTCAGTGTAGCCCCTTAAATACAGCAGAAATTCCAGCCCCATTAGCCCCCACCCTGAGTGTTCCATGACACAAATCCCGGGAGTGTTTAATTTTCATCTTTGTTTAGGAGGATGAAGGTGGTTCAAGAGAAGACATAAATTCACACTTAGTGACACAAGGTCACAGCCAGTACTTCCTCCACGGAGAGCTATGTGCTCCCACAGTGGTGGCTGCAGGCTGGGCAGAGACCCTCTGCAGGTCCCAGAGGGACTCGCTCCTCTGGCCACAACTCATGGGTTGGACAACAGATCCAGAGGGTGACAGAGCATCTTTCCTGGGAATTTGGAACTGACACATAGAAATCAAGTTCACTCATCTGGGGATTGGCGGAGGGGAGGGGCGGTGGTTGAAAATCAAATGAAACCAGAGCATGAGAGAAAGTTAGAAGTGAAAGAGCGAGAGACAGAGAGACTGAGCTTGTGAGAGCAAATAGTCAGAAAGAAGGCAAACAATCAGGGGACAGAGGAATTCCAGCTCCTGACAGTCTAGTCTGTCCCAGCCCATCAATGACCCCGCGAGATGTTTAATAACATTCCAGTTTTGCAGATTAGGAAATAGGCTGAAAGAGGCGGGGGCTGGGTTTGGGTGCACAGTTAATTCAATTGCCGCTGGACCCCACACTTCCCATTGCCTGAAGGCACCCTAATCCTCACTGGGACCCCTGTGGTCCCCTGACAGCCCAGCACCCTGATCAAAGGGCCCCTGCGGGAGTGGGAACCCCTCTTGAGTGTGGAGAGTTCCCTGCCCCGAGATGCCATGCATCAGCAGGCTCCCGCTCACCCCAGGTTAACATCAGCCCAGCACAGTCTCCCGACCCGCTTCCCTCCCTGCCAGGCACCCCCATCCTTACCACCGAGTGTACTGCAGGAATTCAGGCACAGGGATGCCCAAATCAACATGAGCCCACCGGCTATAGAAACAGCAGACTCCCAGCCCCACCTGGGTTGCGAGGGGACAGAAGGTGTCCTCAACTTTCATGTGTCTAAGACAATCTTCTTCAGCTGGAGGTTCTAGAGAAAAATAAAAGGTCCAAAACATAGTTCGGTGAGGAATTCCTCCAAGGACCTGACTCCAGTGTCTACAAAAATGTGTACCTACCCCCGGACTTGGGTGAAGGTGGATTATTGATCAGCACAACCACTGGTGGCCCAGCTCCTTGGCTTGGCTGCCCAGAGGGGGCTGGGGGAATGGGTAAGGCCAGGGCACTCAGGAAAAGCACAGAGGACCTGACCTCTCCCTTCTGCACTCGTAAACCCTTCCCCAAATCTCAAGGCATTGGACAGAGAGCCGCCACAATAATGAGATGCTCCCATCTCTTCACTCACTCCTGTCGGTTCACTTACATGCTGAGCATCCACTGGGTCCCAGGACATGACACATAGGATGGCTGATGGGACAGGCTTGGTCCTTCCCCCTGGAACCTGTTCAATATGATCAAAGAATGATCACTCATAAAGAGTTTGTCAAAATTATACAGAGACCAAAGACCAACTGCAGAGTTAACCAAATTTAAAAATATATATGAAGATCCCCCAGACTCCCCGCCGAAGGTTAACAGCATAAAGCAAAAAATTCTTGCCTTTAATCACCAAGGAAGTTGTCACTCCCTCTCAGGTGGAAAGGAGAGTTATTCTTTGAGCACGTCACAGAAGTGCTCCATCGGATTGGACCAGGGCATCTACATTCATTCAGCAAATGTGTATAAGCTCCTACTACGTACGGGAATCTCCTAACTAGACCGTTCCCAAGGCACTCGGGCTTTATCAGTCAACAAAGTAGACATGACTCCCCATCACTGGGGGCTCAGAATTTTAGCAGAGGAAACAGGCAGCATGTTGGGGTAGCAAGAGTTTGGAAAAATTTTTAAAAAAGAGTGATATGAGCAAACTCGGGTGATGGCGGTCGGGTGGGAGGCAGACAGGAGGGAATAAGGCAATCCTGGCAGATCTCACGGAGTAATGAACTTGAAGCAGAATAGATCCGGAGGAAGAAGGAAGAGCCGGAGCCAGAGGCCCCCAGAGTGAGGGGGAGAGTGTGGGCAGAGAGGCAGAGCACGCCGGGTCCTGAGGCCTTTGTGACGACTTTGGCTCCTAATGACATGGTGACCCGTTTAGTGAGTTTTGAGGGGAGGGGTGATGTAGTCCAACTTATGCTTTTGTGTTTGTGTTTTTTGGGGGGAAGTAATTTATTTATTTTAATGAATGTGCTGGTGATTGAACCCAGGATCTCAAGCATGCTAAGCATGCGCCCTACCACTGAGCAACACCCACCACCCCCAATGTATGTTTTTACAGGCTCCCTCTGACTCTGTGTGGATGAGAGATTGTAGGAAAGCAAAGATGGAAACAGAAGGCTATTGGTATCCAGGAAAGGCTGAAGGTGGCTCTTAGGAGGGCGGGGAGCAGAGAGCAGGTATTTAATTAAGACAGAATATCCAGAATTTTCTAACAAGCTGGATTTGCTGTCTGTGAGTGTAAAAGAAAGAGAGAGAAAGGACATGGTTCCAACATCTGGGCCTGGACAATGGGAGGGATGTCCTCTCCGGATGGGAAAGGGGATGGGAAAAGGTGGGGCTGAGCAGGTGGAAAGGGGCTGGTATCAGCTCAGTTCTTCAATGTCATGGTTAAGGGGTGTGTTACATATTGCCACAGAAGTGCCTAATAGGTAGAGGAATCTGTTTTCTTTTTCTTTTTAACATTTAAAAAATATAATTAAACATATTAATTGTATTATGTGAATGATTTGGGAATTTTGCTTCATGCCAAGTTATATGTTATATATAGCCAAATGGAACATATATCAAAAAAGGGGAGAAATGAGGGCTTTCACATAAACTGACTGTCCGTAACATAGGTAAAATTTCAATAAAACCAGTCTTCAGGGCATAAACCTCATCTCGGTGTTACATAAAAATAAATGAAAAACGACTATGTTCATGTACCATTATTTCATGTTACATAATAGCCCCAAACTAACACAGTGTTTAACTATGAGGCTTGTAGAAATACTATTCCCTTTATTCAAATAAATACAGAAGTGCAGAAATGTTCTAAGGTAGAATTAGCATCTTAGTGGAAATAATACATATTTGAGCATTTTACATGATATATATGTACTGATTCAAAATTTGGAAAAGTAATTACATAGTAGAACATATGTATGAATGAGAAAGCAAGATGAATGAAAGGAAAAGAATGTGATGTGAGTCTCAGGGATAAAGGCTCAGATAGAAAGGGGAAATCAGGGAATTTTGGAGAAATCGAGAAATTGATGGCATGCCAATTTCCAAGGCTGGGTTGCTTCCACCAAAGGAATAGCAGAGAGAGAGAGGAGAGGCCCAGGAACAAACCCTGGGGAACACCCACAGTATATGTTTGGAAAAAACAGGAGACATTGGCAAAGGACCAGCCAGCAGGCCAAAAGCAGAAACAGACAGAGTGATGGGCTGGAGGTTGAGTGAAGCAGGAACACGGGGTAGGAAGGATGGAAGAGCTGGGTCAAATGCTACCGAGGGACCAAGCATGATGAGGAGTCAAAATTGACCACTATATTTAGCAACATGGGGTCACTGATGGCCTTGACGGGGCAGTTTCCATAGAGCGAGGGATCAGGCGAAAAGCCAGAGTGGGTGTAAAAGGGGATGGCTCAAGAGAAGATGCAGATAGTGAGTTTAAACAACTCCTTAAAGATTTGCTGCAAAGACACAGGGTGGCAATTGGTGGGGGTGAATTAGGGTCAAGGAGAGCTGTTTGTTTAAGAGGATGGACGTTTATATACTGATGGGTGCCAACTAGCAGGAGAACAAAATAGATGAGGCAGTGAAAGAGAGGATGGTTTTGGGAGTGACAACCCAGAGAAGATGGGAGGGATGGGGCCTCGGGGACTTTTGGAGGAACTGGCTTTCGATGCCACTTTTAATAAGCAGTGGGGCACCGAGAGTGAAGGTCACAGACATCAGAAGGCGAGCGGATGTGCTGGGAGTTGCTTGTGAAATTTCTCTTCTGTTGGCTTGTTTGCTTGTTCAAAGTATAAAACTAACGTTACCAGCTGAGGAACAAGGAGGAAGAAAGAGTTACTGGAGCCATGAGCAGAAGATAAGAAAGAGCCTTCCAGGGAGAATGGAACAGTAAAAAGGCAGGGGGAGGCGGGGGATTGCGCTCCCAGAAAGTTACATTTTCTCTTTGACGTCCCCAAATGTTTGATGCGTTATTACCCTTCCTGCTGTCTACAAAATAAAAATTAATTATGGTTCAGAGGAAATGCTATTTCATTCTAAGAGGCTGCCTGTTCCTCAGGAATGGTCATCTTAAACTGCAAATATTACAAACAATGTTGAAAAGATGAACCTGTGTACCTAAAATCCCCTATTTTCTATTAATCTGTTTACTACTTAGTTCCCCTATCAATAACACATAACAAATACTGCCATGATGGAGGTACATCGATGCTTAAAAGGAAATGAGATCTGTATCCTTTTGCTAAATTCCATGGCTTCCTTAATATGCAGTTCCACTTGGAATTTAGGAATGTCTGGTGTAAGAAGTGAGAAACAGTTTGAGAAAATCCCGGCTCAGAATTACACAACACAACCACATCTCACAAGTATACACAGCCGTAAAAAAGTTTAAAAGCAAAACTCCGTAACTACTCTTACAGACCTTTGCAAACCTGGGCCTGCCAAAATGTTTCCAAACTGGAAAGGAACTCCAATTTCTTGCCTGGTACCGGACCAGAGGCTGGCCATCCTTTCCTGTAAAAGTGAGAGAGTAAATAATTTCAGTTTTGCAGATCATTTATTGTAACCATGCAGGTAGGCAATAAGAAAGCTAAGAGCACTGGGAGACAGGAAGCAAACGGGCATGCCCACACTCTCCCTTCCACTCACGGAAGCTTCTCTGTGGTGGGGAGGTTTGCCACAATCACTTGCTTCTTTGTTTCCATTGGTTTCTTTGTTTCCACCTTACTGCTCAAGCTCAGAACTTCAGGTGGGCCTGATCCTTCAGCATCCATGAAGAGAAGGCTGAGCGGGGTTGGGAACCCCACCTGATGGAGAAGAGAGATTACTGGGAGGGACATTGTGGAGGCCACCATGACACGAGACAATCACACCTTCCGGGGTGAAAGGGAACGAAGACAAGAGAAGGACACAGTAGTGGGACCCCTAGGTCGCCTGCCAGGCTTGTTCTCCCTCCACGGCAACCATGGGGGCCTGGGGGGTGTTGGGCTTCAGCTACGGTGATTAGGATGAAGGGACTCAATATAAAGGACCCTCCACCTCCTCACTAGGTTCCAAACGCAGCCCCTCTAAGTCCACCCTCTGAGTTTCTGGAAGTCTGCTGGAAGAATACATGAGCAGGCCAGAGCCAGAGCCCAAGCCAAACATGACAGGGGTCTCGTGGGGCTGTAACCCCATGCTCAGTGGTCGGGGACTCCTTGCAAATCTGCAGAAATCCCTGTTCCACCTCATTCCTGGGAGAAACCCCAGATCTCCTCCTGCTCTGTCTGTTCTTCTCTTGAGGCTATTGTCCTGGAGGGATGCTGAGTCCTTGAACCTGGTCCTCCAAACGTACATAAGCAGCCTGTTCAATAAAACAAATTATGCACTTTTTCACATTTGCCAGTTTTTTGATTCCAGAAAGGCTGTGGGACTCATTCTCACAGTCTCCTGTGCCGCCACCACATGGTGGCCCTCTGCTCATGTAAACACGATTTCCCACAACCGCACCCTGCCTCCCAGCTTGTCAGAGGGGAGTGTCCCACAAAGACACAGGTGTTTGTGAGGATCCTGTCCCCCAGCAGAAAGCCTGCTCCTGGAGCCACGGACAGGGATCTGGCCTCCTAAGCCGCTCAGCTCTAATTCAAAGCCTAAAGTGGGGGCCCCGAACATTGCTGAATGACTTTCTGAATCACCTGGACTGGAGGGGACTGATTTTCTTTCCAGGAATGGAGGTAGCGCAGCCTCCATTTTCAGGGCTGACCTTGACGATGGATCTAGTTCCCCCGACTGCACCGCAGGAAGGAGAGGCCCTTCCATCCCACAGCTTGGAAACCCAAACCAATGGAGTACTGAAGCAGTGCATTGCTGCCAGGTCCAGCATCCCTGCAGAGTGGCCTCTGCCCTTGAATGAGCCCCTTCCCAGGGCCTTTTTTGCCCGGACACGACCACAACCCAGTCTGTGCCAGAGCTCTGGGGCTCTGCGTGTCCAGGGCACACAGGTGGGACCTGAACCAGGTGTCCCCTGGGCTTCAAGGGAGAGAGGTCTGCTTCTGCATCAGGGGAAGGTGACACCACAAGGCTGGCAGGACACTCTCAATATGGACCTCCAGGAGCCCTGAGAGCAGTTTCCCTGCAGGTGTTAAGAGCCATCATCAGGAGGGCAGGACCCTCTTTGTGCAGACCATCCAGCAGTGCTGGGCCCACGTGCTGACCTCAGAAATCTACATGCCCCAGGATACCCCAGGCAACCTCACAACTTCGTCACTTGGTGACCTGGGTACCACGAGCTCCTTGGCCATCCCATGAGGGTGGTCCTAGCAGGCATGGTCTCCAGGTTCTCCCGTTGAGAAATCCCCCTGGGTTTCTGTGGTCACAGAGCACACACCAGAAGATTCTAGTCCTGCAGTGACCCCCACAGCAGTCAGCTCCCCTGTGCATGTCCAGGGACAAATGACAGCAATTTATTGCCAGGAACCGTGATGAACAAGGGGGTGGGATTCCATACTAAGTTCAGGATCCTGGTAACTCACTTTGCACCCCAAATAGCTTCCATGAGAAATGTGTGTATTGGGATGTCTGTGCCCCTAGAAGAGCTGTTCCTGAGGGTTCCTGGGACCCTCCAGCCCCTCTCAAGGTTCTCAGATCCTGGGTCTAAATTTCTATCTGCCTCTTTTGGTGTACGGCCACCTGTGTCTCGTGGTCACAGGTCACTTTATTGCATGACTTGGCATGTTCTTAGTGCTCGTCCTCCACCCCTGCACTAGACTCCCAAGATGTTCCCACTGACCCTTGGCTCCCTGGGTGGCTCGGGGGGCCCTAAGTCTGCACCCTTCACTCTCCTCCTCTACCCACACCTCTGGGGCCACCCCTAGGTGGACTTGGAGGTGTTTGTAAGTGAGTCTTACACAAGGATATGTCTGGACAAAGCAGGACCCCACCCCCGGAAAACACACCTGCTCCCTTCTCAGAAGAGGACCCCACAGCCCCACATTGCCTCCCAGGGGTCTACTCAGGACACAGTCCCCCAGTTCTGGGCAAGGTGTCTCCCTGGAATCCTTGCTTCCAGGAAGAGTCTCTCTGTCCTTCTTCAGAGTTTAGAGGTGTTCCCATGTCCCTGACCACCAAGATGCCCAGCACAGTCCCTTCAGTGACCTGGAGAGACAAGGAACTTATGTGGCCACAGGTCTCACAGGACACACTTGCAGGGACCCCAGGCTAAAGGGCTGTCCCTCTGCCTTCTCAGGTGTGGCTCCCGTGGTACCTTTTTGCAGGGGGCCCAAACGGGGAGTGTGGCCCAAAGCAGTTCATGAGGCTCTCTGGGCAGGGAAGACTTGGGCCAGGTGGCCTTGCCTGGTTTCCCTGCTGGGCCACTCTGAAAACCCCCGCTCCTCTGGCTGTGGCTGGAGGCCCCCGAAACCTCAGGGCGGGGCCCTTTCTCTCAGCCTCCACTGACTCCAAAGCCACGCTGGTGCTAGCGAGGGTAAAGAGCTTTCTTGCCTTCTTTTGGCCAAGTTGCCACAGGTGGATGCTGCAGGGAGCTGGAGAGAGAGGTAGCACTTGCTCAGCTGTGAGTGGTTAAGCAATTTGACACCCTGTCAACTAGCCTTAAACATTGGAATGAGGACTTTCCCGGTAAAGCTGGAAGTTACTTTCAGTAACTTGTCTAAAGATTTCTTTTTTTTTTTCAACTTAAAGACTCATAAAACCTCTCCCAGGTCATTCCTGGTATGGACCATTATCCAGGGATCAATCAGGAAATGCAGGAGGAGAGGGGTGGGGGTGGGGGAGTGGGGAGGTTAGATCAGAGCCCACGGAGAGGAGATGCCCCTCCCAGGAGCCACACACTGGGCAGTGACTTCTGGCATCCAGCTCTCCTGTTCTCAGGCCCATTCCATCTGCGGAATTTTCCAAAAAAATCAATGGTGGAAGGGCCATGCAGGACACCTAGATCTTCCAGAATAGACAGGGGGAGCAGAGTCACCATGCTGGCCCTGGGTTTGGAGACAGACCTGCAGTGGAGACCACAGGCTTCTGAGAAGCCAGTTTCGAAATAAAGGCAGTATGCGCTGGAATACCCGGTTCTAGCGAGTTCTTCATCATAGACATGTAATTTACATAGTTCTCACCACGAAATTCTGTGTTCCCAACACGCTACATGAATGACGGCTTCAACACACACTCATTTCTGAGATGTGAACAAGTGTAGAGCCGCTCTTTCATCCAGCATAATGGGCATGGCTACACTTAAGAACACTTACCAAGATTTCTCAGCAAGAGCCAATTTCGAAATAAAGGCAGTTTGTGCAGGAAAAGCCTGTTGGAGTGAGGGCTTCCCCATACACATGTAAGTTATATAGTTCCCCTCACCATGAAACGCTGTTCCCAACATGCTACATGCATGAAGGCTTCGACACACATTCAGTTCTAAGATGTAAGCATTTGGAGAGCCGCTCTTTCATTCAGCACAAAAGGCATGGTTACACCCAGGAAGATTTACCCAGATTTCTCAGCTGCTTCCTTCAGCCAGATTCAAAATAAAGGCAGTTTGTGCTGGGAAAGCCTGTTGGAGCGTGTTCAGAGCTGTTTCGGGCTCTGTCCCAGCTGGAGGGTGCAAAGCCCAACCTCCAGAAAGAGGGACCAGGACCCCACCCGCCAGGTGGTGTTGCCTTTGTTGGGGAACAGTGATCTTTGGGTAAGATATTTTGCGGCTCTCTCTAAAAACTGCTTTGACTTAAGTTTGCATCCTTGTCACCAGTTCCAGGACAACAGAAAAGGCATACCCTACATCCCTTTGCACTCAACTCTTCCCAAAAGAGCAAATATTTGTCCATGAAAATACCAGCTGCTCTTCTAAGGCCCACTAAATACCCAGCAGTGTGGGCGGTGCACTCTTGATCAGGGACAGGAGGAGAGGGAACAGAGGTCCTCCGGCAGGCTTGGCCTGGTGTGGCAGCTGCGCTGTGGGTGCGTGGTGGGGAGGGAATGCAGGGAATCCTGTTTGAGGGGCCTCTGTGCACGCCTGCATTATAGTCTGAGGTTTCATACAAAGGCTCCAGGCATCCTAACTGATCACATACAGCCCCCACCCTTGGGCTGGAACCACCAGGAGATAAGTACCTGTAACAGGGACAGTGCCTGGTGTGGGGAGAGGTCATGGGACACTCCGGGGGCAGGGGCGGTGGTGCTGGGGGAGGCAGGGGATGCAGTGAAGCGTGGAGGGAGCAGGGTCCTTTGCGTGGGGGTGCGAGTTCTTTGGGAGACCACAGGGCATGGCACACATCATCCCCACCCTATACCCCAAATTCCTAGCCCCGCCAACACAGGGGCTGCTGTGCACCCTCTCAGTGTGGCTCTCCTGTAAGACCGCACCCAACCAGGCATCTGGCACCCTGCCCTACCTCCCCTCTTGGAACAGATCCCGTCTTCTTGGAAACTGCCTAGCAGCGCGTATTCAAGGCCGGCAGCCGGCCTGGCGGATCTGCACTTCAGGTGCCCTACCTGGCCAGACGTGCCTGCCTGGGCTCAGTCCTCTATCTTGCCCACCAGTAGCCTGGGTCCACTTCCGGTGCAAGCGGAGGCCCCGGAGCCCAGGCTGAGCCCCGCACACAGACAGGTGAGGGTGCCCCCGCCCCGCTGCACCGCCGCCCCGCCCACTGGTGGCAGCACTGCCCCAGCCTCCGGCCGGTGCCACCTGCTGGTGAGGACGTCCGCGCGGCCCCGCCCGCCCCGGCCCCGCCCAGCTGCCCCATAAGCCTCCCCCCACCCCCGTCCTGGCCGCGCCCTGGCTCCCATTGGCTCCGAAAGTTCTGCCCTCGCACGTCTAGCCTCGGGAGGACGCAGACGCAAGCGCTAGGGGAGGGCCCCGCGGCGTTGCCATGGATACAGACGCCGCGCTCCTCGCGGGCCGGCGTGCGCTTCTGGGGCAGGCAGCGGGCTCCGGAAGTGTGCAGCTGCCCGGGGCCATGGCGGTGTTTGCTGCTGGGGATGGCGGCTTGCTTGGCCGGGCCACTAGTTCTGGCCGCGTCAGTCGGCGGCCGACATCCTTTCTGGGGCGGCGTCTCACAGACGGTAAACGTACGGCCGTGCCGTTGGCGGGGCCAGTGGACATGGACCGCTGTGGGATCCCGGTTGGTGTGGCGGCCGGGGAGGGCTGTGGTGCTGGGGAGCGGGTTGGGGCGGGGGGGACAGGGCTGGGGCACAGCCTCCGGCTTTCCTCCCCCTCGGGCTCTGGGGCTTGAACCGCGAGTCCGGGTAGCCCTGCGTGGCCGCGGCCTCCCAGAACCCCTGGGAAGGGCAGGTGGAGGACCCGTCTTTTATGAAGCGGGGCCTTACCCGGGTTTTGAAGAGCCCCAGAATCAGATGTTGGAATAGGGTGGTTTATCAGCCTTGTATATCAGCAGGGAAATTTCAGTTCCATCCAGATGTTGGCTCCTTCGATAAAACTCAGGAGTAAGACAAGGGTCAGTGTCAATTAGCAGGTATCTAGGGCTTGACTCAAAATAGACTGTGCGGGGTGTAGAGATGGTAGATGGGCCCTCCCTTTCAAGGTTGGTAGTCTTCTGGGATTAGAGGCCTCAGTTGAGGATTACATCCTCATCTGCAGTAATGGAGGTTGTGGGAAACATTAACACAGAGAAGGGAGGGGTGTTGCTGCGGTAACTCATTAAAGAAGCCAGGACACTTGCCTGGCTCTTGTGTAGGAGAGTCTCGCCTAGGGTAGGGCAGCAGTTATCAAAGTGAGTCCGAGGCCCCTGAGATGCAAGACTATTTTCGTAGGAACGCCGGGAAGTCACCTGCCTTTTGCACACTCTTGCACTCCCGAGTTTCCTGTGGGGTTTTCCAGGGAAAACCTGGTCTGTGATATCACAAAACAGGTAATGTAGAGACAGATAGAATTAAGCTCTCACCAGTCCAAAAGAGATTTTCAGAAATTAAAATCACTGCTATTCCTCTCATTAATGATTTTTGTTTAGAAAAATATACTTATTTTTTGCTTAAGAGTATTAATGGTAACATATAGTAGGTTGTTATTATTTTTAAGTGAACTCATAAGCATTTTTTAAAGTTCTTATTTAACTTCTAACACAGGAACTATTGATAGATTTAACCTACATAAACAGCAGCCTTTTGAAGTCCTCAGTAATTAAGAGTGTACAGGGGTCTTTAGGCCAAGAAGTTTGAGGGCCCCTGGAGAACGGGTGCTCAGGTACTAGTCAGGTGCTTAGCGTTGATAGACAGATGCCAAGATGTCTTCTGCATGTGCTCCCGGACTCGAAATAATTGGCCACACAGAGATCGGTGGGCAGTGCCTCCACTATACAAACCAGAAGCTGCTGAACGTGTCTTGAGTCTAGGCCATGTGCTGTGCAGAGATTCCCATTGTATCTGTTCTATCTAAGCCGGGATTCCTGTGCAGAGACCTGGCCCTGAAGACCCGCTCTCCTTTGCTCCCTCCCAGGTACCTTCTGTGTTATGTCAACCCTCCGGAGGGCTTCAGCCTCCGTAGGGGCGTCTGTATCCATATCGCCTTCCTCCTGAAGACCCTGCTGAAAATGGAGGAGTCGGTGCTGGTGATACCCCCTTGGGGCCGCCTCTACCATTGGTAGAGCCTGGACATCCACCAGGTCCGGATTCCCTGGTCTGACTTTTTTGATCTCTGAAGTCTCAACAGAAACATCCCTGACACTGAGTACGAACAGTTCATTGCAGGTGAGATGGTGATCGTTTAACTGGGGCCAGACGGTTTTTGTTCTGGTTCCGATGTGAACATCGGGCCGTCTTGCTTCGGGCTTGTCAGTCTGCTTAGGGGCCGTGCTCATGTTTCCTGCACTGCAGGTGAATTTGGTCTTTCCACAATTTTTCTCAGGAAATATATCTGAAGTGTATGAGCTCTGTGTTCCCTCCCCTCTGAAAACCCTGGCCTTCTGGTGAGATGGAGCGGTGACAAGGAGGCCACTGCCACAGAGGCTTTGTCCCAGCAGGACTCGCTCCCAGGGCATTAAGGGCCATTCTTACCTGAAGGAAAACACGATGTATGTGTACCATGGGCCACGTGCTGGAGAAGGTATGTAACCTCTCATTCAGTATAATTTGGTCCTGCTCAAGCTTCCCATTTTACTTTTTGTAGGAGGTAAGATTTGAAGATTTTCTTTGAATACAGCTATTTAGAGCTTATCTATTTTTTAATTGAAATGTGGTTGATTTACAATGTTTAGTTAGTTTCAGATATACAGCTGTTTTGTTAGTTTCAGGTATACAGCATAGTGATTCAGTTGTACATATACATAGTCTATTCTTTTTCAGGTTCTTTTCCATTATAGGTTGCAAGATACTGAACATTTTCCCCTGTGTTCTACAGTGAATCCTTGCTGTTTGTCTGTTTTACATATAGTAGTTTGTAATTGTTAATCCCAAACTCCTAAGTTTGTTTTCGAAGTCTGTGAGTCTGTTTTTGTTTTGTAAATAAGTTTATTTGTATCTTTTTTTAAAATTCCACATATAAGTGATATCATATGTTACTTGTCTTTCTCTGTCTGAGTTATTTCACTTTAGTGTGATAATCTCCAAGTCCATCCATGTTGCTGTAAATGGCATTATTTCCTTCTTTGTTACAACTGAGTAATATTCTTTTATATATAAATACTACATCTTTATCCAGTCATTTGTCAGTGGGCGTTTAGGTTGCTTCTATGTCTTGGCCATTGAAAACAATGCTGCTGTGAACATTGGGGTGAAGGTATATTTTGAAATTAAGGTTCCCTCTGGATATATGCCCAGGAGTGGGATTGCTGGATCAAATGATGTCTTTTTTTAGTCTTTTGTGGTATCTCCATATTGTTTTCCACATTGGCTTCACCAAACTACATTCCGAGCAATAATGTAGGAGGGTTCCCTTTTCTCCAAGCCTCTCCAGCATCTATGGTGAGTGGATGTTTGAATGGTGGCCATTCTGAGTAGTGTGAGATGATAACTTATTGTAGTTTTGATTTGCATTTCTCTGATAATTAGTGATATTGTGCCTTTTTTTCATATGACTATTGGCCATTTGTATATCTTCATTGGAGAATTGCTTGTTTAGTTTTTCCGCCCATTTTTGGATTGGGTTGTTTATTTTTTTTTCTTATTAAGTTGTATGAACTATTTTTATAGTCTACAAGTTAAGCCATGTTCAGTCTCATCTTTTGCAAATATTTTCTCCCAATCCATAGGTTGTCTTTTCGTTTTGCTTATGGTTTCTATTGCTTTGAAATAGCTGATAGGTGTAACTAGGTCCCATTTGTTTATTTTGGCTTTTATTTTCTGTTGCTTGGGTGGATTGCCCTAGGAAAACCCTGCTGAGATATATGTCAAAAAATGTTTTGCCTATGTTTTCTTCTGAGAGTTTTTTAGCGTCTTGTCTGTTTAAGTCTTTAAGCCATTTAGAGTTTGTTTCTTTTTTGGTTTTTTTTTTTTAACTCTATTATATCCTTTCGATTTGTGGTTACCCTATTTTTCAAGTATATCAACCCATTACCATATCTATTTCCTTTAGAGTGATAATCACGTAGGCTCCAACACATCCTAAGAATAATGAGAAAAAGGAAAAAGAAAGAGAAAAAAATCTATCTTTTCTTGCTACCGTCTCCCTTTCCCACCATTTTGTATTTTGATGTACTTTTTCTTTTTTACATCTTCATGTTTATTGTCTTGTAACTCGTTATGTCATTTCCAATGATGGTTTTCCCATTTCTATAGCATCCTGCTTCCTTTCTGTTTAGAGTAGAACTTTTTAATGTCTCTGTTTGGTTCCATATTGCTGAATTATCTCCCTAACCCCCTCCCCCCTGAGCCTCTGAATACTCAGTACAGGGAAGCCAAACCATCCTAGCCTTCATCGGTCCTGGGATGCAATCTTCAGAGTGGGAAAGAAGAATTATTGAAAAATAATATTCTGTTTGTTGCTTTCTACCCTTGCCCAGAGAGTGAGAATCACCTCTGTAGGCGGAGGAAGAAAGATGGGGGCACGGGGCACAAAGTCTTTTCTCCTTTTGCTACTGAAAAAATGATTTCTTTTGTAATTAGTGATGATGCCCTTTAAATTGGTAAGATCGAGATTCCACAGCGTCAGCGCCTGTGAATAACCAGCTGGGAGAAAGCCCTCCAGGGCCCCTGTAGTGGGAAAGGCAGCCCCTCTGAGCACCTGTTGTTCTGTATTCTTCCTGCCTCCACACAGGTTCGCTAGGCACCATGCAGGACGATGCAGTTCCCCAAGGTGGAGGACTGGGAGACCCCTGCTTGGTGGCGAGCCACAGGAGCCCACACTTGAAGGACAAAGTGAAGAGTAGTGGGACAGGCATAGGAACAGAGGATGGTTGAGACCCAGGATAGTTTCCTGGAGGCCAGCAGGTGAGACTGGCGGGGCAGATGGGGCCCTGGTGCATGGGCAGTCCTTGAGGGATCTGAAGCAAAGATATGAACCAAGATACTGGATTCGTGTGGGGGTAAATCGCCCCCTGGAGGCCGCTGGGCAGTGCAGCTGGCCCAGGAGGAGCGGGCACTTCCCCAAATTTGGGTTGACAGATCACAACCAACTCACTGGGAACCGAGAGGTACAGAGATATTGTTAACTTTTTGTCCCTCTTCCTGGAAAAAAATTGCTTTCTGTTGAATAGCCTGTGTAGTTAGTGAGAAATAAAGACATGAAGTAACATTTCCTCAAAAGTCATCCATTGTGTAGTTGTTAATAAGTGCCAAATGCAAACTTGAATAGATTAAATCAAACAGTCATCATCATATTTTAAAATCTTTTAAAATAAAAAATCTTGCTGTCTTTGTTCTTCATTTCAGGGTTCACTTGGTGATAATAGTAACAAAAGCAACAGCAAACCTTTAAAGAATTCTGTCCTGCTGTTCCAGGAACTCTGTGTTCATGACAAACCAATGAGGTGGCACTTTACAGGAAGGATAGTCATTAATCACACAGCTAGTAAATGGCAGGGGTGGGACTTGAACCCAAGCTGTCTGGCCCCAGAGCCCCCTCTCAGGCCCTTCAGTGCAGCTTAACACTTGGTATGCCCAACACAGGCCAGCATTAAAGAGCAGCGTGACCTTGGCCAAGGCTGCTTCACTGCTTGGCCTCTGTTTCTTCATCTGTAGAATGGGGGTGTTGGCAGTGAACTCTGTGAGCTCAGTGGTCACTTCCTCCAGCTCTGCTATTCTACTGCTTTGAGTTAATTTAAGAAGTATCCGAGCCCCTGAATGGCCCACCCATAGGCTGGCGCTTTGCTAGGCCGTGGGTTACGGAGAAAAATAAGATCAGCCTGCTTCTCCAAGGAGCCTGTGTCCCTCCACGGCAAACGGCTTTGAGGCCCAGGCTCCCTCGCTGGCAGTCGGGGACTGGGCAGGAATGTCTGATAGAAGATTGAGGCAGAGCCCTTCCGGGAACAGTGGTGGCCACAGAGCTATCAGGAGCGGGAGCATCTGTCCAGGCTTCTGAGAGGGGGGCCCTCATGAGGCAAGTAGCCCCCCAAACTAAGCCCTCAGGACAAAGATCCAGCCATTCCTGCAGTGTCACAACAGAACCAGTCCATCCTCATCACTGTGCCCATGTGCTCCTTTGTCCTGGGGCCTTTCTTTCCCCTACACCCAGAAGACTCTTCTCCCTCTCTTCTCTGAGTGTCCCCTCACTTCACCCATGGTCCCTGCTTCCTGGGCCACCATCTCTGGAGTTGACGATTTGCCCCATCACACCCTCCGTTTGATCAGGAGCCTGGGTTGACCTCCTTGTGCTCACTTTCCCCCATGAGGTGATTTCTCCTCCTCTCTTGGGAGCACCTGGAAAACCCAGTCCATTCCTAGCAGTGCCTGCCACCCTGGCCTCCCTGCTCATCTGCCTCAGTCAGGAGCAGCTGGACCACCAACTCTGTATTGCCTCACCGCCTACCATCAAGATGTCAATGTTGATTCTCCCTCCACCACCCAGTATGGTCATTATAGGGTCTTCTTCTCCGTCAGCCTGAGCCAGACACCTCCCATTCACCCTACCCAGGGGCTCATACCCGGGCGTGTCTCCACCCCAGGTCCAGCCTCTCTCCTTTATGTGCCCAACTCTAGCCATCCAGCTGCTTCTCCACCAGCCTCCTTGGCCCTCCTTCACCCTCACTGGGGCATCATGCACTGACTCCTCTGCTTTCCTACCTGTCCACGTTCCTCTTACTTCCACTTCCCCACCTTCCAGCTCTGCATCCACAGTCAGCACTCTCTTTATGACAAACAAAACTCCCTTGAACCTTGATCTTTTCATTTCCTCACCAGGACGACTTCCATCTCGGTTCACCCAGCTCTATTTGTTCTGAGCCTGCAGGCAGCAGGCTCTCCCAGCACAGATTACTAAGACTACAAATCAATGCCCAGCATGTTGCCACTGCCAGGCAATCCTCCAGGATTTCTCTAGTGAGCACATTTCCCCACTTGCCACACAGTGGTGTCAACATTCTGTGCTCTCTGCACACCTCTAAGCTTCCCTCTGTCTCTTCCCTGACTCCCAGCAGATGGCCTTGCCTCCTGCTTCAGAGAGAATGACATCTTACTGGAAAGGAACTTGCTCACCTGCAGCAAATCTGCTCACCTCACCTTTTATCTGTCCCTCTCCCACCTGGACTCTAGCTGTAGTGGTTCTTAATTTAGTGAGTTTAGTTGAGATATATATACACAGTTAAAAGCTTAGCACACTATAGGCTACCTTCTTGGGCTTACTTTTTCAATTTAACATAGAGTGTATGATGCATCCACTTCGTTGCATGTACCTGCAGTTCATTTGTTTTAACTGATCTTAAATATTGTGTGTGAAAGTAACACAAGGCAAGTGTAAGCCAGGATTCAGGATGCTGGTTGCTTCCTGTGAGAAGAGGCCTAGGGCAGGATAGGACACAGTATGTCACTGTCAATAGTCCTGTTCTGATGTTGGGTGATAGGTTCACAACTGTTTCTTATAATATTAATTTTAATAAATAAATACTTCTGACAGGCACCTTAGGTGAGAATGTGTCATGAACCAAGGTATACAATGGATAATATTACATCATTATTGTTATGTAATCTTGTTATAAAACATATTAATCATAATCCTACATTGTTATGTGTTATATATTATATAGATACATGAATTATATATTATGTATATAAATAACTACATATGTATTGTATACTATCTGATAATAAATAAACAGAACATAACATGCTAGTATATCTACTATTATGTATTATTTAATAAATAATATACTATATCCTGTTATATGACATGGCACCTAATCTTTAATCAAATAAAAATATGTCACTATATGTAATGGTAATTAATAAAATTAAATGAAAAAGCCCGCAGCTTTTAACGCCAACACTGCTCCAGCTGCCACTGTCTATCTTCTTCCCTTTCATGGTCGAGGTCCTCACGGTGCTATCTGTTCCCACTTTCATCTCGTTATCCTGAACTTTCCTCCGCCTCCCATCCCATGCTGCCTTCTGCCCCGGGGTCCCTCTAGTCACCAGCGGCCTCTGGGGCACTGGTTTCCGGGCATTGTCTCAGGCCCAAGCTCACCCGCCTGTCCGCCGCCTCTGCCACCGCTGATGGGGACGGGGCGGGGGGGCAGAGTGCACCTGTTGTCCTGGAAGAGAATACAGCACAGACTCCGTGACCAACAGGAGGTGTGGCCGGGACCTGCAGGACTGGCGGCAGAGCCAGACTGCATCCAGACCTGGGGCACTAGGAGTGTGAAGAAGCCCAGTCCTCACTGCCCCTGAAGTGAGGAAAACACCCTCAGGTGAGTTAAGGTGCTTATGACCTAGGTCTGTTGGCTGGAAAGGACAAAGGAGTCCCTAAGGGGAGGGTAGTTGATGTTCCAGGCCCCACAAAGGCCCTAAGGGCTGGCGGGGAAGCAGGCTGGACGCTCCACTGGACCCAGTGTCCCCTCGGGGGTGGGGCCTTCCGGAACAAGCAGAAAGCCCTCAGTCTCGGGGGGAACGCGGCAGTGTGGGAGCATCCCTGCAGTGAGTCAAGTGACGTCAGGGCCTGTGGGATCCGTTTTTATGGCCACATTGAGCCACAGCAGAAGCCACGGCAGGAGTGGATTCCTGTCTCTCCAGCTGACATCCTCGTGTCTGAGTGCCAGGCTTCAGACCCGATCCCCTGGGGCGCTAGGACAGTTATAGACAGAGGCGGCTCGGGGAGGCCTCAAGAGGGCGGTACTGGCCTTCCTGCCGACACGATTACATGAAGATCAAACAATCCATCGATGGGAAGAAAATAAGAACCATGGTCACATCTGGACCGCAAGCTTAGATGTGGTATATGGGTGATATTTATCGACAATCTGGCGAGGATCTGGTCAAAGCTAGAGGCCAAGGCAGCAAACCGGTAGTGACACTAAGGAACATCGTGGTGCAGAGGCTGGACTGGGGGTCTGCAGGCTCCTCCCAGGAGGAGCCTCAGTGTTTGGGACGTGGCTAACGTGCCTGCTTCATGTCACTAGCAAGTGATGCCACCTGTGGAAAATCAGCTATAATCCTGAGCCGGGTCAGCCCTGGGTGATGTGATAAAGGCTCCTACAAGAGGAGGCGCCAGACGGATAGTGAACCAACCAACAGGCTGATGAGTTTCTGGCCTGTGTTTATCGTGCTTTCGTTGCCAAGAATGAGGAGAGAGTTGAATGGCTCACCATGAAGATTTTAACAACTTAAGAGAGTTCCATGTCTCACTGCATTTCAGTGTTACCCGGAGGAATTCAGGAGGTGTTTAGACCCAGAGGGGACTAACGGCCTCTTGGTTCCTCATCAACCTGGCAAGCCCACCAGCCCTCTATGGCCAGACCTTGGCAAGTGCCTTCCCTTGTTCTAACAAATCCCTTTCCACTCTCGCCTGTGGTATGCTTTTATTTTTGTTTAATTAATGGGAATGAAGATACCTTACAGCCTCTTCAGACCTTTCCTTAGGCCTTCTGCTCTTAGGCCCCGGCAAGGGGGCCTGCTGCCCTGGGTCCTGCACTGCAGAGGGTCCCTCTGGCCCTGACACTTCCTCTGGCCACGCCCTCCATGGGGTGGAGTCAGCAGGCCCAAGGGGACAGGGTCATTGGCTCCATCCCGTGCTCTAGAAACCCAGGACCCCAGATGCCCTGTCTCAGCAGCCCCTGACCAATTCCTAGTGCCTGCATCGGCTCTCCTGGAAGTTCAGATTCCCAGTACTCACAGAGAGGCCAAAGGGCAGCTGTATGTATGGAGGGTATGAGCAGATCCCGGATGTGAGTTCTGAGTGTCCCCCTGTGAACATCCAAGGCCACTTGTGGCAAGGGATGGACCCAGCATTGGGAAGAAAAGGGTCAGGCAAGTGGTCAGAGACTGGGAATCAGCTCTCACCACACGCTCACTTTCTTTGCCGGACTCCCCTGTGTCTTGGAATTCTAAATTTGAACCTGGCCTTCCACCTTATAATGAACGTCTATTTGTAAAGGCAGGACTTTAGAACCTACTGCACTTAACATGTTTACATGTATAGGATGTGAGCTCCCAGGTATGCTCTGGCCCTGCACTTCCAAAGGTCCAGAGCAGTTATGTTGGCTCTACTGAGACTGTAATTGGTAAAGACCATCTCCAGAGAGGAGGGGCTCCTGCTTCACGCTCCAAAGTCAGGATCTTCTGAGTGGATAAAACAAGGGACACTGTGACCCTCATTGTAAATTGATTTAGAATAACGCCATAGTGTGTAAGACGTGTGTGTGTGCACGCATGCACCTGGGGATGTGTGTGGTACATGACTGTGTGTGTGTGTGCTCACTTGCACCTGGGGATGTATGTGGTTCTCTATGTTATGTGTGTGTGTGCGCCTGAGGACGTGTGTGGTTGTGTGTATGTTGTGGGTGTGTGTGTGGTACAAGACTCCATGTGTGTGTGCTCGTGGGGATGTATGTGGACCAGAGCCAGTGTGTCTGCACGTGTGTTTGTGTGTACGTGCATGCATTACTTTTAATAGTAGAAGCTGTCCTTTAGAAATACGAAGTAGTAAAAATTGTATGATGTCTTTTGCTGTATAAATCAAAATTAAAATTATCAATCACCAGAAATTTAGTCCCTCTCAGATTCTGGTTTTTTTCCATATTGATTATGTCCTCATTTTACTGATGAGGAAACTGTAGCTTAGAGATGTTAACTGACTCAACCAAGGGCATGGAGCTCGTGCGCCCAGGGCCAGGACCCAGTCCAAGCCGCGCTGCTCCAGAGGCCTGGAGCCCTGCTCACAATCATGCGTGGCCTCTTGGCGGGGGAACAGATTCTGATGGGCTGTGTCCAGCGTGCAGGCTGCCCATGCCGGGGACTCGGGAAGCCAGGTGGAGAGTACCAGACAGCAGACAAGAGTGAAGGGCTGCTCAGAAGTCAGATAGTTTCCTAGGTCTTGGATGAGGAAGGAGGCTCACTGCTCATCCTTGATCCCTTTGCTGGTGGCCAAAAGGGACCAAGGCCCACGAGAGCACTTCTGGGAGCTGCCTGCCAACACCTGGAAAAGGACTGCTCAGGACTGGCTCTGCAGTAGGAGCAGAGGAAGGAAATGTCGCCTCCTGGTGGACATCCTTTGTGATGGCAGTAGGAGGCCTAGGAGCCTTGGTATCGAGGTGGCAAGGCAAGGTCCTAGTGGATGATCGTTTCCACGTGTCTTAAAAATCATTGCTTCATATATTTTATCCATTTTGTGGTTTACTTTAGGGTGGTAAATATGGTCAGTGTTACTCCATATTACCTGGATTAATTAATTTTTTTATTGTTAATTTTCTCTTCAGTGATTTGGAAGCTATATTGCCTCTTAAAGAAAATTCTCTCTGAATCTTTATAAATCATCTCTAAGTTTATAAATTTATATTCAATTGGACCAGTAATCCTATAAGAGTCTCAAGAATGAAATAATCTATTAGATCCTGTTCCTCAATAATGATAAATTTAGCATATTTTACCTCTCTGTTGTTCTAAACTGTGTGTGTGTGTTTGTGTGCTCCAGTTACTACTTTTTAGACAGTTGCTTTAAGTTTGTTACATTAACAAAGAAAATATAGGTATATACATCTTGGATTTCATTGCTCACTACCAATATTTAATCCCATGTCTTTCCCACTTTTGAGTTATTTACTTATTGGGATTTCCCAATCAACTGGACACATGATTGACTAATTTTTTTCGAGCGGTGGACTTGGAAAACTTACATATCTATATGCAGATTTATGTTCTCCTCATCAACATCTCTCAGAGTGTTGTTGATGGCCCAAGCCTTGTTTTAAATTAAGGCACTGTTTTTCACCACCAAAAAAAAAAACATTATTAATTTAAGGTGCTGTCTTTTTATGGCTGGCTATTCTTTTTAGGTGAATGGATATTAATAGAGATTTCCTTAACCTTCCTCCTTCTTTTTGCCATAACTCGAATTCATTGAGTAGCATGTTTTTACCATTACTCAGATTGGCTTCAACTTTGACTTCTGCTTTAAACCATCACCCCACTCTTTTTCTCCATGCTTATTCCTGAAAAAGTGAGCTCTCTATTTGTTTATAGGTGGTTCCCCTCAAAGATGTGTGACTCCCTGTCCAAAGTTCCAAAGGAAGAGAAAAGGAAAGATTCCTGTTTCTGGTGGTTACATTTTGTCAGGTTAGAGATCTAGTTATCCGTGTGGCTGTGGTGGAATCTGCAATATCTTGGCTCAGAATTTCCTTTTACTGGCTCACTAGGGGAACCGCATTAGCTGGGTTCACGGCGCTGTGGCCGTTGTCAGGATCCTGGGACTGAGGCAGCCCCTTTCCCTCCTTGTTATTTTGATCTTGCAAACTGGGTCCCAGCTATGTGAACCCTGCACCTGGTGGCCAGGATCGCCCCACACGTGACGTGTACCCACTTCCTTGGCGTCCCTCACTGCTATCAGCTAGTTCCAGTAAGAGTACGTGATGGCTTCCACTACTGTCCTTCCTCCATCCTCTCCAGGCAGGCCCTCCTTTCCCACTAGTTGGCCCTAAGCCTTCTCTCCTGCGCTACATACGCTGACGGAATTTCTCAGGGTTTCCAGCAGGTAGATGGGTCTCTTTTATGTTTGGACCCCTTCAGTGCTTGCAGTGAAAATATAGGATGTGGGAAGGAGGAGCTTGGGGATTCTCCGTATCTATGGGCTCCCTATCCAGCAGATTCAACTAACGGTGGATTGAAAATATTGTTGAAAAAACAGAAAGTTTCAAAAAGCAACACTTGAATTTGCCATACACTGGCAACTACTTACATAGCATTCTTGTTGTATTAGATACCACGAGTAATCTAGAGATAATTTAAAGTACACAGGAGGACACAGTGAAAGAGAAAGTGACAACAAATATATGTGTATATTCATGTATAACTGAAAACTTGTGCTGTATGCTGGAATTTGATACAACTTTGCAAAATGAATATAACTCAATAAAAAATAGTTTGTATATATATATAAAAGTAGATGGGAGGATGTACATGAGTCCCATGCAAGTCCTATGTCATTTTATACAAGAGGCGTCAGCATCCATGGATGTTGACTTCAGGGTGAGTCCTGGAACCAGTGCCCCATGGTTACCAAGGGATTACTGGAAGTCCAGGCTCCTTATCCCAGCCTGCCATGTCCCCACATGGTCTGACTCCTACCTGTACCACACTTCCCTTGTCACTCTCCTCCAGCCCTGGCAGACTGCCCTCTGATTCTTGAACAGGCCACACTCACTGCGCATCATGTCTGGCCCTTAGAAATACCCGTTACTTTCTGAGCATGGCTCTGCTTTCACAAGATGGGCTGCATTGTCACTAGAGAAGTCAGTGTGGAGGTTCCTTTAAAAACTGAAAATGGACTTAACTCATGATCCAGCCTTCCCACTCCCGGGCATATGTCAGGAGAAAACTTTAATTCAAAAAGTCACATGCACCTCAATGCTCACAGCAGCAGTATTTATAATAGCCAGGATATGGCAACAACCCAAATGTCCATTGACAGGTGACTGGATAAAGAAGTAGTAGTATATTTATACAATGGAATACTACTCAGCCATGAAAAAACAAATAATGTCATTTGCAGCAACATGGATGGACGTAGAGATAGTCATTCTAAGTGAAGTAAACAAGAAAAAGGGAAAAATGCCATATGATATCACTTATATGTGGAATCAAAAAAAGACACAAATGAACTTAAATACAGAAGAGAAACAGATCCACAGACATAGAGAAACAAACTTATGGTTCTCAGGGAGAGAAGGGGATGGGAAGGGATAAATATGGGGAATCGAAAAGTGCCCCTCTTGGGGAGTGATGGACATGTTAGCTATCTTGATCATGGTTATGGTTTTCTGGGTGTAGACATTTATCAAATTCACCAAGTAGTACATGTAAAATATGTGTATTTTATTGTACAGGTATCATACCACAATAAAGGTGCCCTTAAAAAAAACAGAAAAACACTGGCGGCATTTTGTCCTACGTTTTTATGTGTCTTAAGTGAGTGGGTCTACAAGATTCTGGTCGGCCATATTTTCTGAACCAGAAGTGCCCTCCTTCCCTTTTCTTTGGTAAACTGTCAGTGGGTGACATTTATTCCCGTGGCTTCAACTGCTCTCTGTCCACTGATTAACTGTCAAATCTTTTCCAGCATGGACATCTCAGTTCAGTCCCAGAAGTATACTTCTAATTGATAAGTAGACATTCCCATTTGATTAGCCCATAAAAACCTCAAGCTCTGTTTGTCTGGATTTACACTCTCTCAGAACTAGTTTTACTTTTTCAAACAATGGCATCACTACCCCATCTCTTTTCTGTGCCAAACATCTGGGAGTTTTCCTTTACTTTTCCACTCCCTCACCCCCGTCAGTACTACAATTCTATTACTTAATGTCCCCCAACTATGTCCCTGCTTCTTGCTTCCCACTGTATTAAATCACACCCCTTGCTAGTCTCCCCAGTGCTGTTCTTTACAGTGAAAATTCCACTTTGCTCACTTATAATGACTAATCTGTGTCACTCTCCTCCTTAAAACCCCAAAGAATTCCACGCTGCGTGTGTGAGGAAGTCCATGCTCCCTGATTTAACGTCACAACTTCTCATCACCTAGTTGCTGCTTTTTTTCAGCCTCAGATTCCGTTAGTTCCTCACAGCCTCTAGCCTCACTGACGTTCCTTCCCTATGTGCAAAGTGCTCTTAGACATGACCAGGGGTCTGCACGAGACAGGCAAGCTGCTGACAATCCCGTCCCCACCACGCACTCTCCTGGTCTAGAGATTTGCTGGAATCCGTCAGATGTCAGTGCAGAAAGCATTTCCTCTCTGACACCTTCCCTACCTTCTAGAACACAGCCCTAGGCAGTGCAAGAGCACCTCTGAACATATAGTATATATGATGCCAAGTGACTCTTACCACATTGTTTTGAAAATCTATTTAAATTTGTATCTTCCACGACACACTGTGATCTCCTTGAGGGATGGGGGGCTGTGTGGTATTTGTCTAGACAGCTAATGTCTGGCACAGACCCCGGGCCATCGGAAACAGTGTGCTGACTCATCAAGAAGAATTGTCGTCTTTGCAACGTAAGAAAGACTACATGCTCTCTGATCTTACACCATCAGGCAAGGGTCAAAATAATTTCACATAGAACTACAGAGGCAAAATATGTGTATTCTTTTCCTCTTTGTGAGCCCGAGACCATAGGCATCCTGGAATGGAGGTGTCACTCAAAGCTGTCTGTCCCCTAGGCTGTCACGCCCAGCTTCAACATATTTTTTAGAAGTTGTAGGGATATGTGTACATCACCCCGTCTTAGAGCAAACGGTGCTTCAGCCTGACCAAGTTTAATGTTCATATAAAAATCAGAAATCTTCCAAACTGAAGCCTGAAGACACATTTCCCTTTTCTCCTTCTAGTCTCTCTGCCATCTGCACCCCACATCCCCACTGCTCATCTGCGTCAGGCCACGTTCTATCTAGAAACATTTCCGGTGGGACACTTGGATAAGAACTAATTATAGCAGTAATGAAACTGGTCCCATGAACGTAGGCTCTGCACAACAAGGATGCTTTGACCGGAGGCCTCAGCCGCGGCCTGCAGGATCTGTTCACGTGGTCTGCCTGGCTTCCCTGCAGATGTTGTGCAGAAAATCAAACCTGCAGTTAAAGTCATAGAAGACCCAAGAAATCCAGAAAAATGCAGTGAGATTCATCTCCTTGGGAATATTTTTGAAAACCATCGAGTAATATGAAGAAGAGATTTAAGAGGTTCGTTTCAAAGCAGATGATGTCCAACTGCAGGTGGGTCAGTTTTGCCATTGTTGCTCGCTAGTTGGCTTTCTGCTGCTTCTAACACGCCACTTTTAAGAGAAGTGGCCTGAGTCAGCCCTCAGAGCAGAAAGGTGAGCTGGGCCTGGAGACAGCCAAGCTCCTCTGCTGTGTAGTGACCCGCTGAGAAGGAAGGGTTGGCCCAGGGCTTCCTCTGACTCTCTCCCTCAGTTATAAACTCTATGAAGGGAAAATGGAACAAAAATCTTAATTCAATATGGTATTGTCAAATTATTGTCAAATTCATCCCCTTTGGAGGGGATGGTATATTTCAAGGGGTAGAGTACATGCTGGATTCAATTTGCGGTACCTCAATGTAAAAAAATAATAAGAAAAAATCTTTAAAAAAAGAAAAATAACGAAGAAGAAAAGAGATCTCAAACAACCCCAGTTTAAAAAGAAAAAAACTCTTTTAAAAATAGTAGTCAGCTAGGACTTTTGCTAGATTAGGAGTTTGGGATTAACAGCTACACACTACTATGTATAAAATAAATAACCAACTCCCAGGTCCTTAATAAATTAGTTCAACCTGAATCCTTTTTCTTTTTTCCCCTAAGCAACCCGTGGAAGCCTCTGAAATTCTCATCTTATAAAAGAATTCATTTAAAGGTGGTTTGAAAGTTACTGGTTAAAACAGTTATTTGTGGTTCCATGAATATAGGTCTAGTAAGAAAGACAGACAGTAAACCAGTAAGCAAATAAATATATGATGTACTGCCAGGTACTAATAATTGCCACAAAGAAACATAAAGCATATTAGGAGAGAAAATGTTTGAATAGGAAATATGTGCGTGCTATTTTAAATAATCTGGTCAGGTAAGTCCTCTCTGAGGGTAAATAATTTGAACAAAGTCCTGAATAAAGCAAAAGAATAAGCCACGTAGGTAACAGACAAGAAAAGCCTCCCAGGCTGGAAGAAGTGTAAGTACTAGACTTGGAGTTAGAAACGCAGCTGTCCTGGTGGGGACCATCGGGGCGGTGAAGATGGGCTGGAGCAGAACGGTGAGAGCTGAGGCTGCAGAGATCGGTGAGGGCCCGGATCACATAGGGCCTTGGTAGGGACACTGGATATCCTTCTGAATACAATGGAAAATCACGAAAGTATTTTGCAAAGCGTAACAACTTGATCTGATTCATACTTTAATAAGACCGTTGTGGGTAACGTATGGGGAATAAGCAATGGAAGCAGGGCAAGGTAAACTGATGGGAAGCAAGTGGGAAGAGTGCTGCTGACCTGGAGAGAGACACCGAGGTTGGGCTGGGATGATGGTGGGAGACGGGCTGAAAGGGGGACACGATTTAACAGTAACGGTCACAGGCCTTAATGCTCGAGTTGGACACAGACACAGAGTGGTACAGGGTGATGGGTATGTGATATTTGGGGATGAGCCACAGTTTTTGTGCAGAGACCTGACAGGAGAATAAAGTGTGGACGTTGACGTCGGTAAGAAAGGTTGGTGGGTTTTGAATTCCCCCTAGAGTCGTGTCTCTGTTTCTCTGTACATGACGTCAGCCGAGCAGGGATGGGTGTTCCTACTTCTGCAGAGAATTGCGTGTCCTCCTCATCGACTAATTCGAGAGGCCGACCTGCCCATCCAATTGCAACATCTTGAATCTGATTCTTTCTATCCAGGAGGAGATTTCCAACTAAGATGCCAATCAAAAATTCCCGTGTCCAGAGTTAGAGCTGTGTGCCTTTGGGAGGATCTCAGAGATGCATCCACAGAGGCTCGGTGTGCTCTCTCTCCCTCAGAGAACACAGTTCCCTTCAGCCCACTGGGTCTCAGCAGAGAAGATTTCACACATAGCCCCTCTCAGGCCCTGGGGACCAACCTCCCGCTTGGCCGAGCTCTGAAATTGAGCACGAGTTCCGGGCAAAGGGCCTTCTCCAGGGGGCCATCTGGCAGATTACATGAGGACAGTGTACAAAAGAGTGGGAGGGTTGATGGTATAAATGCATTTTTAGTTTTGGTCTGAAACTGATTCTGTCCTTCCGTTTCGTTAAGCAAGTGTTAGGCCAGACATGATTCTCCTTTTTCTTTATATTTGATCATCCAAAAGGTTTAGATAGGGGATTTGTTTTAGGATAAGAATCTTTTAAAGAAAACCTTGCAAATAGCGTCTTGTTAGGCATTTTGACAAGTCAATTCTCCAGGCAGTATTGAACCCCCTTGTTCCTCCAGGGGGTCTCCAAAGGTATACATTTTCCAAATCTGACCCAAAGCCAATGAGACTTTTCTTTTTTTTAAGAACTTCACCATGGACAAAAGATCTCACTAAAGAAGGTGAGAAAAGAGCAGGTCCCCATAATCCAGAGTCCCTCCCAAAGAGCCCACAGAAGTAAAGAGGAGATGAACGAGAGAAACGTTTTATTTATGCACACGCAGGAGCCAACCAGAAAAGTACCTACCATGTTAAATGGTGAAAGTTAAAGCCTTTTTTATCAACCTAACTTAATAGGGAAAGGGGAAAGGAGAGAATTGGCTTCCATGACAGGTTTTCTTCTGCATCTTTTGAATCTCAGTTATCTTCAGCTTAAAGAGGTTTTGTATTAACCGTGGGTTCCATCTGACTTTCCATTCCTCGAACTTTGTTCTTCTTTTTCAAGATTCACTCATGTATTCTGACCCCCTGGATTTTCCACGTGAATTTTAGATTGATTGTCAATTCCTGCAAAATACCACCTGGGATTTGGGTAGGCATTCTTTGAATCCTTAGATCTATTCGTGGACATTTGTCATCTTAGTAGAATGAAGCCTTCTGCTCCATGAATATGGGATTATTCTCTTTGAATATAGGTCTTCATTTCTCTCAACAGACTCTCTCATCTATTGTAGTCTTCAGTGTCCAAGTCGGGTACTTCTTGCTCACCTCTATTGGATGCTGATTCAGAAGAGACACGACCTCCTGGAGAACCTCTGCTTCCACTGAGCTGACATGGAACTGAGTCCTGAGAAGGCTTTAAATTCCTTTAAAAATAGGATTAATGTACTTTAAGTACTCCATAGATGAGTAATGAATGGGTCACATTAGCATAGGATTTTAATCCTTTTAGAATTAGTAGAGTAATACAGACACAGTACAAAAAATTGAAATATTGCCTAAAAAAGAAGTGATTTGTAATTCCCACCCACAGCGGTGTCTGTCATGAATGATTTGGTGCTTATGTCTCAGTCTCTGTGTCTCTCAGTATGTCTCTCTCCATCTCTGTATCTCACACACTCACAATCAGATCAATTTCCATCTATATTGATTTCACACACATGTGGTCGTGCAGATGGGACACTGGATGCAGAGAGTGGGTCTGCATACTTCCACCCTGAGGCCTCCTTGACGTTGGGTTTAGACCGGGCACCCAATTTTCCAACTGAACAGCATTCATTCATCCACATGAACCAGAACGAATGGACCCCATCCCCTCTCCATCAATATTAGTGTTGCCTTAATTCCGACTGTTTCAACCAGTGCTGTGATGAACACCCTTGAAAAGGCATCTTTGAATAGGTGTGTAAGGATTTTAATGGGATGAACTGTAAGTATCAGATCTTCTGAGGAAGAGATGCATCTGTGGCCCTTTGATGCGTCCTGCACCCTGTTCTCCTAAAGAGGAGCGTCCCTTCGCTCTTCCCTCCAGGGGATCTGCTGGAGCCTCTGCCTGCTTACATTGTCACCAGGGCTGGTTGTCACCTGACTAAAGAACCGCCAGTGTGATGGTGACCGATGCTGTCTCTGCAGTGTTTCTCTCTGCCTCTGTTCTCACCTGAGAGGTCAAGCATCTCTAACACACACTGGCCACCTGCATTGCCTCTCATTGGAACTGCCCATGCCTGTTCTGTTTCTGTTTAGAACACTGAGTTTCAAAAGGATTTTGGAATACAGGGATGGGAAAAATTTCTCCAACCTTGGGTTATGAGGAATGAATTTTTCAGGTTGTGGTTTGCCTTTCAAGCAATTTTTCTGGGTTTTTACTAATTTCTTTGATTCGTTTGGTTTTGTTTTTGCCACAGGAAGAGCTAAGCATCTCCCTTGTGTCTTCTGGCTGTGGTGTCACAGGGGGAACAGCAGTGTCTACACTGAGATTATGCACAGAGTTACCAAAAGGGCTTCATTTAGTGCATCACATCTTTAATCCCTCTGGATATCCCCTGAAAATAATAAAAATGCTGTTTCAAGTGAAAACAAACAAAAATCCTCAGCCCCAGTTGAAAACATGTGGGCAGGAAGGAAAAAATCCTTTTTTAAAATTTCATTGGCAGGGAACAACCAGTAGAGGTAAAGACACGCAAAGAGAAAGAGGACTTGGGGTTGTCAGGGGCTGGGTGAGGAGGGAGGGGAGTGCATGCTCTGGATCCAAGGTTTCACTTTGAGGAAAGAAATAGTGTGAAACTAGATGGTGGTGATGGTCGCACAACATTGTGAATGCCCCTAATGCTCCTGAATTGCACAATTTAAAAGGGGAAAAGTCTACATTTTATTACATGAAACTCTAAAAAGAAAAATAAAGGATGTCATAAATGATGTGAAACAAGCAAAGGAAACTAAAGAAAATGAAACAAAAACATCTCCAGCGGAAGGGACGTCAAGTTTGTGGGGGGACTGACGGTGGAATTTTGGAGAACATTTTGGAGAAGAAGGTGTGGGTGGGTGCAGAGGGGGCTCTACCCCAGGTGGTGGTGATGCCTGAACTGTTTCTCCGTTGCCCAGCAGTCCAGCTGCAGACGCAGGTTCAGGAGGAGCTGCAGGAGCGGCAGGAGGGAGCTCGAGGTCTCCTGCTGGATCCAGTTCGTCCCATTTTTGGTCTCTGACATCTTCCCCTGCCCCTGCCTCCTCTGTAACTATTGGAAGTGGAGAGAGTTTTAAGTCTTGTGGAAGATCTCATGCTGTGAGAGAGGAAAAATTTACTCACCTGCCTCCCTTTCCATGTGCCTCTACAAGGACAGAAATCTTCCCAGAGCTTTCCAGACAGCTCCCACCCAGAAAGTGGCCACAGGATGTATTCTGTGACTGAATTTTTCCAGACAGGTGTTCTGAGGCCATTCTTTTTTCTGGTCCCAACAGTAGCCTCTAGGGACACCTCCCTGTGTGGCCCAGCCTTCGCCCCACCCTCACCTACACACATACACCAGCCCTGCTTTTATGACCTTTGGTCTCTGCTTCGGGGGCTCCTGGTCCTCCACCTGACTTGCAGCGAGGTGGGCACGGTGCTCCAGGTCAGACCAGGGTGTGCTGAGCTACCCGTCAGCCCCGGGTAGGTCCCTGGGAGAGCCCTGGGTGATGTCTGGGTCGGAGGCCTGCCCCACTGATTTGTGGGCCATGGTGGTGGGGACCCCTCCATATCCAGACCCACCAGGAGCCTGCGCTGGCCCTCAGAAGAGTGACACACCAGCCCTTCACTTGGGGAGGGGGCGTTGGTGTTCTTATTCATCAGCTTCTTTTCAATATGTGGTATCTGGCTCTGCAATGATAGTGACCAGCAGCTGACCCAGCATGGAATCTCAGAGTCCTTCCCGGCCAGGAACACTCCTGATTCTGTAGACTCTACCCTCTGCTGCTAGATCAGACCAGAACCTTGTTCAGCTCAGACATCCGGGAGGGAATATACATACCCAGAGAGCATGGGCTCCACCTCGGGCAGCAGGACCCTTCCCGGGCTCTCCACATTCCAGCCAGCCAGCTTTGTCCTGGGCTGTCTATGTGACTGGGCCCCCCAGGCCTCTGTCCTGCTCTTTCTTGAGGCAGATACCCATCCCCAACATGACTGCTCCACCTTCACCAGGCAGGATGGGGCCGTGTGGCTACCTGGATGGGATCTGAGTGGTGGCCCAGCCTGGAGGGGCCTGCCCTGGGCCTCCCTGTGTTACCTTTGGGTCTCTCTGGCCAAAAGGCCAGAGGTGCCTTGGGTGAGACCTGACCCAGTGCCGGCAGCGTTGGTAGAGGCCCTCGCTGCGGGCTTTCCGGGGCCTGCGGCCTCAGGATAATGGGATGCAGCAGAACATGCCTCTGTCTCCAACCAGGTGAGCTGAGTAGGGACTTCTCTACAGAGTGGGTGCCTGGTGACTTCGGTTCCAAGTTCTGTTGGGCTCTATTGCCAGGGAAGGGAGGTCACTTCCTGGGGTCCACTTCTCCAAGCTTCCTCCTGACACAAAGCTCCTCAAGGGCCTTTCTGGGCTTCCAATCTCTTATTTCTCACTCCATGCCATGTCCACACACAGTGACACCAACTCAGGCCCCCCCCATAGCCCTGGGGAGGCCTGGATGCAACCAGTGCCGCAGCTCTGAAGACACAGCTGGGTTCAGACCTGGCTCCCCCTACTCAGCAGTGCTATCATCCTGGACAAGCCACGTGCCTCTCATGGTCTCCCCAATCCCCCATCAGCACAGTGGGGATCATTCTGGCCCCTGCTTCCTAGAGAAGCCATCCTGTCTCTAGACCTAGAAACACCTATTGCATCTGTCACCCCCACGGGCTGGCATCACAGGGAGATCATGCACAGACTCAGCAAAGGAAGGACCCCACAGAGGGCTGGCGGAGTGCAAAGCACACCCCACACAGGCCAGGGTCTGCCCTGGGGTCTGGAGAAAGTCACTTTCCTTGCTGCTTGCTTCCCCGCTCACAGTCGTGAGACTGAAATTAAATACAACTCTGACATCGTCCGCTCTGGCATACAACCTCCTAGGTCATTCTGTCATGTTGACATACAGGCCCAGTGTCCCATCTCGGCCTCTGTGGTGGGCTGCCCACAATGGCTTCCTATTTTTTGCCTTCTGTTCCCACACCCTTGTGGGATCCCCACACCATCCCCTGGAGGGTGGATCGACTTTGGGACCAGGTTCTGACACATAGACTGACTTGTGAAAATGTATGTGAGTTCCACTCATTACCAGCTCCAGTGTTCTTTCTCTCTGTCTCTGTCTCTCAGTGCCTCTCTGAGTTGTCTCTCTCTCTGTTTCTCTGTCTCCCCCTGCTTCTCTGTGTTTCAGTCTCTCTGTCTCTTTTCCTGTATGTATGTGTGTATATATTTATGTGTATATGTGTGTATTTATGTGTGTGTATTGTACGGGTCCAGGGCAGGTCACTTCTGAAAATCCCTTGATGACATATTGATTATTTTGAATTCATGTTACTGAAGAAACATTATCTTTGAAAATTGTGCAAGCACTTTGGTGGGATCTTCTCTAAGGCTCAGCACTGCTAGGGAAGGGATGCACCTGTGGCACTTTGATGTATCCTACACCTTGTTCTGCCGGAGAGGAGCGTCCATTTGCTCTTCCTTCCAGGGTACCTCCTGGGGCCTCTGCCTGCTCACGTTGTCACCATGGCTGGTTGTCACCGGGGTAAAGACCTGCCAGGGTGATGGTGGCCAATGCTGTCTCTGCAGTCTGTCTGTCTGCCTGTGTCCTCACCTGAGAGGTCGAGCATCTCCAGCACAAACCGGCCACCTGCACTGCCTCTCGTTGGAACTGACTCTGTGTGTTTTGTTTCTTTTCAGAACACTGGGCTTCAAGAGCTTTTTGGACCACAGGGATGTGAAGCTTTTTTCCGACCTTGGGTCATGAGGAAATGTTTTTCCAGGCTGTGGTTTGTCTTTCCAGCTGTCTTTCTTGGCCTTTGTTTTCTGCTTTTGTTTGGTTTGATTTTGCCACAAGAAGAGCTAAGCATCTCCCTTCTGGCTCTGATTTCACACTTAGAACAGCAGTGCCTACCCCGAGATTATACACAGAGTTACTAAAAGGGCTTCATATGGTACGTCTCATCTTTAATCCATCTGGACTTTCCTCTCAAAATACAAAAATGCTAATTCACGTGAAAAAAAAATAATTCACCCGTCCCTACTTAAGATATGTTGGCAGACAAACCAAAAAAAAGCCACCTTTTATACGATTTCACTGATAGGGAACCTCCAGGATACGTAAAGACATAGAGAGAGAAAGGGGATTAGGGCTTGTCATGGGCTAGGGGAGGTAGGACGTGGGGTGCTCTTTGTATACAAGCTTTTACTTTGAGGAAGAAAATAGTCTGAAACAAGTGGTGCTGGTCTCACAGCACTGTGAATGCAATTAATGCTCCTTAAAATTGCACAATTTAAAATGGGAAAAGGCTAAACTTTATTCTTATATACTTAAAACAAAAATAGAATATAGTATAATAGAAAAGAAAAAATCTGACTCCATAGAAGATCTGTCCTTTTGGCTTTAACCCTTTGCCCTCTTTTCTAGGCTTAGTTTTACTAGCTCTGCACCTTTGTAAAACAATGTTGCCTTTAGCCTTAAATATACAGGAGAGCCTACTTTCAAGGCTCTGATTTTTAAGGATATTAACACTTTTGCACTTGTATAAAGACAACAGGTTGTAGAATAGAAAACTACTTTTGTTTTGTTAGAGGATTTACAGAGGCACTATGACCTGGTCTACGTAAACAGCTGCAAAACAAGATAATGGCGGACTAATATCTTGGAGAACCATCTTCCCCATGTCAACTTCAGGCTCCTTTTCTACTAAAAAGGGGAGGGGCTGTGGTTGGTTGTTGCAAACTTGTTGGTGTAGGAATTCTTTGTTCTTGGAATCCTTTGCAGCTGTCCACGTGGGTCAGATCATGGTGTTTCTGCAAAACCTGCAACAAAACAAACTTTTTCTATTCTGCCACTTGTTATCTTTATAGGAGTGCAAAGTATTTATATCCTTAAAGCTCAGAGTTTTGGGAATAGGCTCTCCTGTTTATTTCAGGCTAAAGGCAACATTGTTTTACAAAAGGTGCATAACTAGCAAGTCTAAGCCTAGAAAACACGGCAGAGTGTTAAAGGAAAAGGAACAGATCCAATATGGAGTCAGATTTGTTCTTCTCTATTACAGTGACTTTTGGTGAGAGCTAAGTGGATGATTCCTGGGTGGGTCCTCCACTGTCCAAGGCTGGAGTTCAGGCAGGATCCCTGCCAGATTCACCATGACTTTGGACCTAATCTACTGCAGAGAAAGTGACAATTATTGGATTAAAATTACCTCTCAAAATCCCTTCAATTGCCTGTAAACTATACCACAGCAGGGGATGTCTCATCGGCCAGTCAACTGCCAGTCTCCCCTGATGCAAGGGACCAGCGTCGCGGTGAGATCCATGGTGGCCTGGCCAGTGCACCTTCCTACTTTGCTCTAAAACATTGGCTTCCTCACTTTGACGCCTTGACAGCTTCCTTCCCTCTTCCCTCTGGCCTGGTGTGAATGAACAAGGTCCCTGCACCCACCTGGGGTGAGACCAGGCCATGCACACAGCCCCATGCACACAGCCCACCATCTGCTGTCTACCCCTGGGCTCAAGTGCAAACTCTGAACTCCCCCACCCCAAAGGTCCGCGTGCCCAATGCCTCCGCCTTAGGGGTCCAGATCACCATCAGTACCATCAACTACCCAAATCCCAAGGCCAGTGCCTGGCAGCCTGGGATCAACCTGACCCATCGGGTCAGTTGAGGCACAGGCTGTGGGAATCAGGGTGCCAAGGCGGGAATTGGAACCACCTTCAGCCCAGCCTGCCTCACCCTGTAGCCTCAGACATTAACTATGAATGTGCACACTAGGCTGGATCCCCCACTGGTGGCAGTAGTAATCATTACTGGAGCACGGATTTCCCCACCTCAACCACAGGGTGAGGGGTGGGGGAGTGAGCTCAGGGTAGGGGTGCACTCAGAATGAAGGGGATCCCATGGTGAGGGGGTACAGGTTGAGAGGTGTGGGGCCCGATCAGATTGGAACTGACCTGGTTGAGAGGTGAGGGGGACAATTTCAGGATGTTGGGTGTCCTGTGCTGAGATATGAGGGGTAAGCTTGTGGGTGTAGGGGCCATAGGTTAGGACCTAGCAGGATGGAGTGTCAGGGCAGGGACCTCGGTGTGAGGAGAAGGAGCAGTGTCTTCAAGGTCTGGTGGGAGACTGGGCCTGGCCAGGGGTGGGAAGGTAGTAACAGGGAGGAAAAGGTGTGCAGGGGAAGTGGGGCTGGCGGGGTGTGGCCTGGCCCAGGGCAGTCGTGGTTCTAGTTCAGTGCCAGGACCCAGTCAGTGGCTGGGTGAAGGCTCTGGGGATGGAGACCCGGCGGGACAAGCAGGAGGGGCCCCACCTGGCTCCTCCCGGCCCCAGCGGCCAGGGCCGGTAAAGCAGGAGACCCACCCGAGCAGTTTGCGCTGCGGGCGGGAGGAGGAGGGGCGCGCACGCGCAGACGGACAGACGCGCGGACGCCGGAACCCACCCAGAACGCGTGGAAGCTGGCGGCAGCCGGTTGCTCCTGGACCAGCTCCTGGAAGAGGAACACGGCCTGGGGCCTGGGCCGCCACTTGCCCGCGGCTCGGCTGCCGCTGCCGGACAGTTAAGAGGGCGCTGGTGGGGGCGCGCTGCTCGGGGAGCCGGCGGGTGACGCCTGGGCTGTGCGGCTGAAGAGACGCCCAGGGAGGGGTGCGGAGGTGAGGTCCCGGCTGCGCGTCCCGTTAGGACCCTGAGGCGGGTCCCAGCCGCCGCTGTGGTTCGTGGTAACCCCGCTATTAGTAGTTCCTGGACCTCGCGTTTGTGCCGCAGCTTAAACCCGGGTTTAGGAGATCAGGTACAGCCCCGGGAGGTGGGAGGGCGCCGGACGGCTCCGGAGCATCTCCTATTGGCCCTCAGATCATGGCCTGCTCCTGGGAGGCGGGTGCGGTGCGGTCGCGGGGCCTCGGATGGAATGGGGGCTGCCCCATGAGAGCCCCTGGATTTGCTCCCATCTTACCCGCGGCCTGACCTTGGGGGCGGCCTCTAAAGACCCAGGTTCGTGGGACTCAGGTTACAGGTCAGTCTGCTCCTGGGAGGTGGGCTCGGTGTGATCAGTGTGCTGGGATGGCTGCAGCGGCAGCGGGAAATGGTCGCAAACCCCGCGCTCTCATAGGGCAGCCCCAATCCCGCCATAGCAGCCGCCACCTTTCCCTGACAGCACAGCACCCGCCTTCCAGGAGCAGGCTGAACTGTAACCTGAGTTCCACGAACCTGAGGCAGCAGAGGCCAAGCTCAGGCCATGCGCTGGGGAGTTTGAAGCAAATCCACGGGCCCCCATGGTCAGACTCCATAACCCGCCACTCCCTTCGACCACACCGCGCCCTCTTCCCGGGAGCAGGCTGACCTGGGGACCGTGCCTGGAGCAGCAGAGGCCGAGCCCTTGACAGGCCGTGGGGAAGATGGGGGCAGGTCGACCAGTTGCCAGGTCGCTGCCCATCTCCCTGCCGCTGCCCCAGGTTCGTGGATCACTTGTTTTCAAGCCAGTGGTTTCCTGAGAGGCAGGCGCGGTGCAGTCAGGTGGCGGAGGCTGCGGGGAGGGATGCTGCCCCAAGGGAAGCAGGTGGACTTGCTCCCATCTCCCCCAGGGCCAGACCTGTGGACGGCCTCTGCTGCCCCAGGTTTGCAGGACACATGTCATGTCAGCCTGTCCCTGGGAGGAAGGCTCAGTGTACTCGGGGCAGCATCAGTGGCTGAAAAGAATTTTAGAAGTGGGCTCTAGCCCAGCATAACTAACTCTCCTTTCTTCTCTTGCTTCCTCAGTTGGTGGCTGTATCGGCTTTTTCATTATAGGTTATTGCTGGATAATGAACATAGGTTTCTGTGCTAAATAGAAGAAACTTTATTTAAAATCTCTTTTTATATGTAGTGGCTAACATTTGTAAATCTCGAACTCCCCTTTCCCTAGTAACCTTAAGATTGTTTACTAAGTCTGCAAGTCTGTTTCTGTTCTGCAGATGAGTTCACATTGTCTTTTTCTCTCTTTTTTTAGATTGCACATATGAGTTGTATCATTTGGTATTTTTCTGTTTCTGGCTGATTTCACTTAGAATGACCATCTCTAGCTCCATCCATGTTGCTGCAAATGGTTTTATTTTGTCCTATTCATGGTAGAGTAGTATTCCAGTGTATAAATATGCAGCAACTTCTTTACCCAGTCATCTGTTGCTACATTTAGCTTTCCTCCATGTCTCGGCTATTGTATACAGTGGTGCTGTGAATACTGGTGTGCAGGTATCTTTTCACATTGGAGTTCTTTCCAGTTATATACCCAGATGTGGGATTGCTGGGTCATAGGGTAAGTCTACTTTTAGTTTTTTCAGGGATTTCCATGCTTTCCATAATGACTACACCAAACTAGATTTCTACCAGCAGTGTAAGAGGGTACCCTTCACTCTACAGCCTCTCTAGCATTTATCATTCATGAACTTCTGAGCGATGGCCATTCTGACTAGTGTGAGCTGATTCTTCATTGTAGTTTTGATTTGAATTCCTCGGTTTATTAGTGATATCGAGCATTTTTTCCTGTGCCTATTGGTCAACTGTGTCTTCATTGGAGAAATGCTTGTTTAGGTCTTCTGCCTATTTTAGGATTGAGCTGTTTGTTTTTTTGTTATTAAGTTGTATGAGCTGTTTATATATTCTGAAAATTAAGCCTTTGTTAGTCGTATAATTTGCAAATATTTTCTCCCATTCGTAGGTTGTTGTTTACTTTTGTTTTACTTATGGTTGTCTTTGTTGTGAAGAAATTTATGAGTTTAATTACGTCCCTTTTGTTTATTTTTTTCTCTTATTTCCATTGCCTTGGTAGATTACCCTAGGAGAATGTTGCTAAGATTTATGTCAGATAATGTTTTGCCTATGTTTTCTTTTAGGAGATTTATCATGTCTTGTCCATCTGCATCTTTAAGCCTGTACTCTACATCTGTGCTTCAGTTTTGAATTTTGAGCTTCTTAGAGAAAACCTACTCTTAGCTCATACGTCAGATTCAACATGTCTAAAGCTGATTTCATAATCTTTCTTCTTGCAGCGTCTCCACTTATTCAGTGGGATAATCATTCTTCCGGTCTTAAATACCCAAAGGCTTGGAGTGGTCTTTGATTTATCTTTTTCTCACCACCCTCCATATTTTGTCAGCTTCTTGAACTGTATGTTTTTGGTTTCAAGTGTCTATTCTGATTGCTGATACTCTGATGAAGAGCTTTCATCCCTGATACGTTATTGTTTCCTTCTGCTGAATTCTTGGATATTCTCTCCCCCCCTTTCAGTCAACCTACAGTTTTGGCTCTCCAACATCTAGAGTCAAGTCAAAGAGTTAACACAACCAGATCTCAGTCAGGTAGTCTCGACCCATCATCATTTTGTACTTAGCTTATGTGTTCCAATTATTATGTAACTTAGCCTCCTATGGTAACATGTGCCTTATTAAAAACCAGGAGTCACCAGCCTTTTCCTATCCAGTCCTCAGTTAAAACAGCTTAGAATTGCCCTGAGAACTAGTTGGAGCCCCATCCCCTTCATAGAGTCTTCCCTATTTATTCCAAATACTTCTAGCTCCTCTTTTTATTCCTGCACTGTTTATGATCAGTAGCCTGTAATCTTGGCTTTGAGTACTGACTTGGTACCATCCCTGGGTGGTTTCCAATGTTTTTCCTCACTTAGCTGGTAACTGGAGAAGACTACCTTGTTCAGCCTCCTTTATACCCCTCACCCTGCTTAGCATCGGACAAAACATGCATCCAGGCAGTGCTTACCTACTTTATTTATTCGCAGGGTGGTGGTGTGGATTATAGCTAATAACTATTAATTCAGTGTTGCAATTAAAAAAGAAAGGCAAGAAAATCCATAAAACTTTATCTCCATGTTCAGTTTAGCGCTTTACCTCAATAGTTTTCTTAAGTCTGTATTTACATTCACATAGTGTTCAGTGCTTGTACAGTTTCCTGAGGCAAGCAGGTGAATTGTCATTATGTTTGACTTTCACGTTACATTTCATATTGGATATATTTGTGCAATGACAAAACCTTCTTTTATAAGTAAACAGCCGGAAGCCCAGAGAGACTAAGAGCCTAACCCAGGGTCACCTGGTTAGTGTTTGGCACAGGCCAGGACCACAGTTCACATCATCCAGCTGATCGTCTTCCAGTGCCTTTTCATTCCAGTGCTGGGAAATGTAGCCCCATCAGCCAAACGGCCAAGTCACATTGCTGCCCCTTTACCTGCCAGTGATGGCAGTGCTACAAATAGTGGCAAAGGAAAGGTCAGAAATAGGAGTGATAAAACACATTTAAGTGCTGGAAATGGATCCTCAACCTCCTCCTCCCTACTTGAGCGCCTCACAAGTGTCCCACTGTGACAGTGCTGATCATTGTTTATAACATAGCCTTAAAATCAGACATCTTTTATAAGACATGCTTTTATCTTGGTCCCTTTCCTGCTAGTAGTCACCATCATGGGCAGAAAGTGCTTGGTTATGTTCTGTTTGTCACATAGGTGGGAGGGAAAGTGGGAAAGGGAGTGGGTTGTACTGAAGCCGAGCATTTTACAGCTCTGTTGTTCTAGGACCAGAGCAGTTCCACTCTTGCTTTCATCACCTCTCCACCTCCGAGTCCCAGCCACCCATTCATGCCTGCTTCCCCACATGCCACGTCCTGGGGAAGGACAGAGTGGTGGGCAATGCCCCCTCCGCCCTCTGCTCTGGGAGGTGTAGGAGTCTGCATTAACTTTTGAGCTGTTTTAGTAATTGGGCTTTTCCAGCTTTTCTAGACATCTCCTTTCCATCTCTGAGAAATTGGATTTGTAACTTAACCATACATGGACTATACTAATGTATTCAGTGACATTAGTGTGATGTTGCCTCTAAGGTGTTCTGTGACTGGATAGGAGGTTTTTATTTCACAGGATGCTTCACATCCAATTCTAAAGGCCTAGAGGCTGCAGGTGTAATCCAAGTCCTTACATGTCTGTAAGGTAGACATGAACATTATTTGATAATATGACCATATGTTCATAGATTACGGTTAGTCCTCCGGCTCTGTATCTAATGAAAGTTTAAATTCCAAACACTTGAAGAAATTTTGTGGACCATGTCTTTTTGCCTGTAACCAGTTGCCAAAACTGAAATCACAACTCTACCACAAGCCACAGTGTTTCCCAGTAGAGAAAGCCCTCTAATTTTACAACCTCTAAGTAGTGCAGTGGTTGTTTGTGTGAGATGAGGGATGCCAGAGTATTTTTTGGGACACTAGAGTGGCATGACAAGTATTCTGGGACTGGTTACAGTTGAATCTCTACTTCCTATATCCTGGATTGATTACAGAGGCAATGTTAGTGCAGTAACCATCTTGTGTATGCAAGTGTAGGTAGGAAGACAAGAGAGAAAATAGAAGGGATATAAAGTAATGGAGGGACTTCATAGCAGTACAAATAGTGACTTTGACACCACCAGCTGATGACGTGAACTTGGCAAGAATTTGTGAGAATTGGTGGGTGTCATTGCAAGCAGGAGAGTCCTGCAGCTCTTGGGGTGAACAGGCAAAGGGGAGAGCAGATATGGTGGCTATCCGGGGGCTATTTTTGTCCTGAATGTGAAAATGTCCAGTCCCCTGTTCAATTTGGCAGCCACAACTTCACATGACTCAGGGCATTATTTCCACCAGAAATCCATAAAAATATAAACAACCTCTGTTTCCCAAAGTGTTTGTTCTCGATCTGAGATGATTGTCCTGTGGTGGGAGGTAAGTGGGCGATGGGCCCTGTTACATCACCCCCTTTCACTAGAAGTCTACCTCGCTGCTTTTCAACCTACTCCTAGAGGTGCTGTCATTCTGTTACACCTAGGCCTGTAAGACGGGCTTGCCTGAATCCTCACGTGAAGAGGGATAGTTATGTGCAGTTTTAAAAAATTGCTTGGGTCATGTGGTCCTTTGTTCCTTCCATTGGAAATCACTATTCCAGAGCAAATAGTATGCCTCCATAGAAAGTATATTGTTTGTAAGTTGTCTTCAGAGGTTTTGCAGTTGGTTTAAATATTTGCTTGGTGATGGGATCTTGATTGATTGAAGGAGGCAACCCTCACTAGGGGCATTGTGTGCTTTCTGTCTGAGAGTTCCTTTCCTGGCAGCAGAGTGTTCGTAGGCAGAGTTAGAAAGTTACCTGGTCTGAGAAGCCGAATTTGCCCGCAGCTGGGAATTTGCGGAAGAGTCTGTTATGGAAGGAAAGCTTTAGGATTATCTGGTAGCAGAGTTCTGGGATCCAAACCCTGGGAAACCTCAGCTTTTGTAGAGTATGTTCTGTAACAATAGGCTATAGGATAATTTTTACACTTGTTATGGGATGTAGAGTTGGGGAAAGACTTAAAAATGAAAGAACTTTAAAAGAGAATCTTCGAATATTTTAAAGAAGACAGTTCTCAGAATGAGAGCTTTTCTAGAAAAGACTAGTTCTTCACTTCACAGGGGAAGCAGGGAGCAGGTGTAACTGCACTTACGGTAACTTAAAAGGTAAACCTTACCCTCCCACTTAGCTGTTTCCTGGTGTAAGTTCATCTCGCACATCTGTAGTTATAGACCTGATGTGTCATTTTCTGGTACTCCATTCTGCTTCTTAGTGAGAGACTGACACAAAGCCACATAGCAATTGAAAAATTGCACAAACGACTTTATTGTTAAAAATGTAGACCTGTGGCTGGGTGCTTCATTTGCAAGTGTCTTTCAGTACATGGAACACTTAAAAGAATGCAGTGTTATTTCTTTTTTTATTCCTTTAAGCCTTTGAAAAGAAGGTTTTCTTTGCAGAGTGTCTGGAGTACATCAGAACAAGCAAAAACTAAAAATAGCTTTAAGAAAACTCCAGTATAGACGTTGCTTATAGTATGGTATCTGTCTTAAAGTTAATTCTTTAAAGCAGGAAGCTGTAACTCTCAATTTCTTAAGCAAATATAAACATTCTTGACACTTAATGACATTCTTTGTGGGGTGAAGCTGATTTTGCTTCCATTCTGAGCGTTGAAAGTCCTTCTATGATACTCCTACCAGTCCTCAATATTTTATTTTCCCTCTGTTGTGAACTTGTTATTAAACTTGAAGCAGATATAAATATCATTAACTTGCTACATATGTAGATGTTCAGTGTTACATAGTCAGAAAGTTTGTGTACATCACACGTATCTACATAATTCCCCCCTTTCCAACTGTGTTCCTGATAGGATGGTGGGAAATGGCAGTATGGGGATATGTCTTTCAGTACACAGTGTTTCCCCTCTTCCCTCTACCAGATCTGGATTTTCTTTCATCTTTCGGCTTCTAGACTTACTAGCTCTTTTTCTTAAGCCAGGTGTATCTCATCCCCCTGTGCACACAAACATGCGTACACACACACACACACACACACACATATATTCTGCCGTAAGGAGTAGCGTGCAGCATCCCATTCTCCCACTCCTTCTCTGGATACACCCACTGGAGGCAGTGTCTTGCACGAATTCATTTGTAAGTTCCTTTATAAAATTCGAGTGGTTGGGAAATAGGACTGATATCCACACCTAGTAGGCAGGCCCTCAAGGACAACTTCTATGGTTAATGCCAGGTTATCTTAATGTTTGAGTATCTGGGTTTCATGTCTTCCTCTACCACCTGTGTGACCCATGATTCCCACATTTCTGCCTCCCTCTAGAATTTTTCTCTCCAACTCTGAACTCTTACAATGTTCTGCTGATTTGACATCTTCACTTGGAACTCTGATATCTTAAAATCAACATGTGTAAAAACTGAGCTCTTTGTCGTCCAACCCCCCAAACTGGTCCTTTCTGCAACATCCCCCATTCAGTTAGTGGAAACTTAATCCTTCCAGCTGCTTGGGTCAAAAAACTTGGAGTTATTCTGATTTTCACTGACATACCACATGAATTCTGTCAATAGATCTGGTTTAACACTGCCTTTAAAACAGATCCAGAACCCAGCCACTTCTCACCATGGCTCCTGCCTCCACTGCTGCTTCCCTGCCCTGAGCCACTGTCCTCTCCTCCTGCACAGCCCTTCTCAGAGGCTTCCCTCCTTTCATCTCTGACCCGTTTTGACTATTCTCACCCGGCAGTCAAGTGAGCCTTGAAAACCTAAGTTAGATTGTGTCGTCATTCTGCAGTGCCTCCCAATTTCACTCCGGGTAAAAGCCACAGTCCTTGCAACGTCCTCCAAGGCCATACAGGATCTGCACTGACCCTTCTCCGCAGCTCCAGCAGTGCCCCCATTCTGGAACATGCGAGGTGCACGCTGGCCTCGGTGATGGTTATTCCGTCTACCTGGGACTTCTCACCTCCTAGTCTTATTTCTAACCTCAGTCCTCAGTGTGGCCTGCTCTGGTATTTAATACAACATCACCATAATCCCATACCCTAAACTCTCTTTACCTTGCCCTTTTTTTATTTTTTCCATGGTTCCTCTTTCTTAACATGCCACTTCCTCTGCCTCTCTGTCGTGTGAATTGTCATCTCCACCCCCCACCCCAGCTAGACTCCAACCCAGCTCCGTGAGGACAGGAATTTTGTTTTGTTTATTGATCTATTCCAAGTGCCTAGATTAGTCCTGGGTACATAGTAGCCTGTCAAAAATTATTTGCTAAATAATTTAAAATATTATAAAATGAGTCATCCTTTCAGGAACGGGTGAGGAAAGGAAGCTGCATGAAAGAATGGTGCAGTAAATAATGATATTTACCTGTTGTTCTTTGTGTGATATATATATATGTGTTTTAGTCTTAATTTGGTATCCAGTTTCTTAATTTAATAGCTGTATTAAGGTGTAATTTACAGGCCATAAAATTCACAAATTATAATTGCACAAATCAGCCATTTTAGATATTTCTAGAGTTGTGCAACTGTGTCCTCACAAAGTCCCCTTTTTTCCATCCATATGCAGTTCGCCCTCCACTCAGTGGCACCCTGATTTTATTTGTTTTTGTTTTTTTGGCAATCACATCTCAAAAGAATAATTTACACAGCAGTACTAAGAGAGCTTTGGCTTTTAGAAATGACACACTTAAATATGAATTCAGCTGTCATTGCTGAATGTAGGTAGCAGTATCAGACATCGGTGAGAAGAATGGACTTGAGTGTCAGACTGGGTGCAGTCTTACCCAGCTCCACCAGTTACCAAGTTACCCAAATTATTTTCTGCCTCAAGTTCTTTATCTGTTATATGGGGGTAATAATAGCAGCTTATAGAGTTGTTGTGAGGATTAAGCAAATAGTGAAACAAAATTTAGTATAGTGGCCAGCTTATGTAATTACGTAAGAAATAGCCTTGCAGGTAGAGAGCAAAATTCAAATCAGTTTCTAAAGTATGTGTAAAATATGATCCAGTTCCTGCCTGGTTTGTAAACACGTATGCCTACTGCAGAATGTAAAAGCAGGCTAATTTCCAACAGAAAAGATCATTTCTTAGCATTTCTTTCAAAGATATATGCAAAATCATTTTTACTAAATTTCGGGTGCCCACCTCTGAAAGAGCTTTGACACCAGGGAGGTAATTATCTACTTTTTTGTTAAAATCATGCTGACCATCACAAAGTGTTCTGAATTATATTTTAGCCTTTATGTTGGGAAATACTGTGAGACTTCTTCTAAATTAATGGGGGGGCATTCACTGTAGCTCTTGTAGCTGTTTTGTTGTTTTCTTTTATGTACAGATACACAAAGCAGGTTCATCAGAAGCCTCTCAATTCCAAAGATAATAACAGTGAAAAATATTGTACAGTGACAGTGAATCCTTGGCATATGAAGAAAGATTGTAAAGCCCTGAATGAATTAAGAAGGTATTGTTACATTAACATACATGTAACCATGGCTCTCTTACCTTTATTTTTCACTTTATAATGAAGATACTCCCCACCCGTCAAGGTTGCTTTGTTTGATATAGGGAATATCTAAAGCCTTTTCTGCAAGTTTTTAAAATAAGTAACAGAAGGTAATTTATCAGAAGTGTGAATGGTGTAATCTGCTCTGTCTAGTATAGTAGCCACTAGCCACATGTGGCTATTTTGAATTGAGATGTTCTATAAGTGGAAAATATATAATAGATTTTTAAGACTTCATACAACAAAACTAATGTAAAATATTTATTAATAAGTTTTAAAAGTGTCAATCACACTTTTGAAATGATAGTATATTGGATATTTTGGGATAAATATAATTATTACTGAAATTAATTTCACTTGTTCCTTTTTATTTTCTAAATGGTATTACTGGAAAATTGTGACTTACACTATGTTTCTATTGACAATTCTGGCTTCTAACTTATTGCAAATAATATGAAAAGAAAACTTTGATGAAAAATTTTGTAATTGAATAGTTGATTTACATCATAATATTTTCAGGTGTGCAATACAGAGGCTCAACATTTTTATAGATTATATTCCATTTAAAGTCACCATAAAATAATGGCTATATTTCCCTGTGCTGTATGATACAGCCCTGTAAGCTATCCAATTTATACATAGTAATTTTTACCTCTCAATACCCTACACCTTCCCTGCCTCCCCTCTCCTCCTTCTCCCCATTGGTAACCACCAGTCTGTTCTATGTACCTGTGAGTCTATTTCTGTTTTATTATAGTAATTAATTTGTTCAATTTTTTATATATACATATAAGTTAATACATAGAATATTTGTTTTTCTTCCTCTGACTTATTTCACTATGCATAATAACCTGTAGGTCCATCCATGATATTGCAAATGGCATTATTTTATTTTTTATGGCTGATCAGTATTCCATTGTGTGTGTGTGTTCATGTGTGTATATCTGTGTGTATATACATGCATATATGTATATATATATATATATATATATATAATATACCACAACTTCTTTATCCAGTCATCTGTCAGTGAACACTTGGGTTGTTTCAGTGTTTTGGCTATTGTAAATAGTGCTGCTGTGAACATTGGGGTTCATGTGTCTTTTTGAATTATATTTTTCTCCAGAAATATACGCATGAATGGGATTGCTGGATCACACGGAAGTCTATTTTCAGTTTTTTATGGAAACTCTATACTGTCCTCCAAAGTGGCTGTGCAATTTACATTCCCACCAACCGAGTAGGAGGGTTCCTTTCTCTCTTAAAAGGTCAAAAATTCTCTAAATTTATATACTTTCCTTACAGTTTAGGACACAATTTGGCAAAAGCCAGAAAGAATTTGATAGGAGTAGAGTATTTTTTTTAAATGTCCATGCATTACGGATAGATATGTTATTGATGAGTTGGTTCCCTACATTTGTAGATGCAGAAGTTTTTATACCTTCATAGACATTTCAGTCTAGCAGAGAGAAAAATTTCTTTGCATTTTGCTGAACTTGTCCGGGTGGCTTTATCGAATATGGTCCAGGCCTCCAGAGGTGAATACACATCCAAACCTGAAACATTTGAATGTCTGCAAGATTTTAAGAGTCCAGAATGTCAGATCTGGACTATAAATCTGGTAAATGACATCAGTGAGTAGACTCAAGAAAACTCCATTTGAGTGCAAAACCTTTCATAAGCCAAAAAAGGCATTGAAATTGTGGCAAAGCCAGAGACTTGTGTGTGACACATATGGCCACAAACCCATGGGGACAACCACAGGCGTCCTGGAGTGCCAAGGGAATTCCATGTGAGGAGTCCAGCACTCACAGGAATCCAATAAGTCCCTGCCAGCCAGAGCAACTTCATTGCTACCGTGCTGTTTTGAGCAAAAGTCTTTTCAACAGGTTCAAATTGGTTTGTATTTTTTTTTTACATTTTTTATTAATTCATACTCATTTTACAGTGTTGTGTCAAATTCCAGTGTTCAGCACAATTTTTCAGTCATTCATGGACATATACACACTCATTGTCATATTTTTTTCTCTGTGATTTATCATAACATTTTGTGTATATTTCCCTGTGCTATACAGTGTAATCTTGTTTATCTATTCTACAATTTTGAAATCCCAGTCTATCCCTTCCCACCCTCTACCCCCCTGGTAACCACAAGTCTCTATTCTCTGTCCATGAGTCTATTTCTGTCCTGTATTTATGCTTTGTTTTTGTTTGTTTTTTTTTTTAGATTCCACATATGAGTGATCTCATATGGTATTTTTCTTTCTCTTTCTGGCTTACTTCACTTAGAATGACATTCTCTAGGATCATCCATGTTGCTGCAAATGGCATTATGTTGTCGGTTTTTATGGCTGAGTAGTATTCCATTGTATAAATATACCACATCTTCTTTATCCAGTCACCTGTTGATGGACATTTAGGTTGTTTCCATGTTTTGGCTATTGTAAATAGTGCTGCTATGAACATTGGGGTGCAGGTGGCAACCTGAAGTAGATTTCCTTCTGGGTACAAGCCCAGGAGTGGGATTCCTGGGTCATATGGTAAGTCTATTCCTAGTCTTTTGAGGAATCTCCACACTGTTTTCCATAGTGGCTGCACCAAACTGCATTCCCACCAGCAGTGTAGGAGGGTTCCCCTTTCTCCACAGCCTGTCCAGCATTTGTCATTTGTGGATTTTTGAATGACGGCCATTCTGACTGGTGTGAGGTGATACCTCATTGTAGTTTTGATTTGCATTTCTCTGATAATTAGTGATATTGAACATTTTTTCATGTGCTTTTTGATCATTTCTATGTCTTCCTTGGAGAGTTTCTTATTTAGGTCCTCTGCCCATTTTTGGATTGGGTTGTTTATTTTTTACTTATTGAGTCATATGAGCTGCTTATATATTTTGGAGATCAAGCCTTTGTCGGTTTCACTTGCAAAAATTTTCTCCCATTCCATAGGTTTTCTTCTTGATTTATTTCTGGTTTCCTTTGCTCTGCAGAAGCTTGTAAGTTTCATTAGGTCCCATTTGTTTATTCTTGCTTTTATTTCTTCTAGGAGAAAATTTTTGAAATGTATGTCAGATAATGTTTTGCCTATGTTTTCCGCTAGGAGGTTCTTGCCCTTCTTATTTCAGGGAATGGCACTATAATTTAGACACTGCCAAAGACATAAAAGAGACAGAGGGATGTGAGGAGAAGGCTTGGAGGGTGCACCGTTCAGTGCTTTTAAATTGTGACAGTTACTTGTGCTTTTTTTTTTACTTTTTTTTAATGGAGGTAATGGGGCTTGAACCCAGGACCTTGTACATGCTTAGCACGTGCTCTACCACTGGCCGGCATCTTTGACTTCTTCCTGCCCTTCCATCACACCTGTGGCCAATCCGTCCACCTGCTGAAATGTTTTCTTCTCTCTCCTCCTGAGAGGGCCTCAGCAGGCCTCCACATGAACCTGCCAATAGTCCTCCCTGCCTCTATCTTGTCTCTTTCTAGATCACTTTGCATGTCTCCTCTACCTTGGAGGCACACAGAGTCCTTTGAGATGTGCACCTGTGATCTCTCCACCTGGTTGCTCATCTGCCTCCCGCACCCTGTGCTCGCTTGTAGACTATTTGCAGTTCCTGGAAGGGACCTGGCTCTCTTTGGCCTCCCTCCTTTGCATGCGCAGCTCCCCAGGGAGAAATGGCCTTAACATTATACGTTCACCTGATCACTTCTAGGGCATCTCAGAACTCAGCACAGTGTTTCCCTCCTCTGGGAGAGCCTTGGCTACAGTTCCGGCTCTCTGCCCTGAGCACCCTCTGCTGACTGTTATCCAAGCCCTCTTAACACGCCTCCTCAGCCATCACTTCACTATGAGTCCTGTGCACCTAGGAGCTCCCGGAAGCAGGGACTGTGTCTTTTTCCTCTTTATTCTCAGAGCATTGTACAGACTCAGGTACAATGGTGGAGGGCACAGTGGTTATTCTGCAATTTCTCTAGAGTTGGGGCCTAGGGGTAACAGTCTGGTGGGAAGAAGGGCTTAGGGGATTTCCCCTGAAGCTACATTTTCAATTACCATTTCATGTTGTTTTTGTCTGCTATTTAAAGTTACGATTCTTAAAACAGAATGACGATTTCTAAAAATTACTTCACCGATGATTGAGGAAAATGGCAGTTTTCCATATTTAAGAATATTATTTAAAGTTTGTGTGACTGTGGTGGTGGAAAATAGAAATGCAGGGGCTACTAAAGCATTCTCATCCCCTTCCCCACCCTCAGGTCCTTTGGACAGAAGAGACAGAGGGATGTGAGGAGAAGGCTTGGAGGGTGCACCGTTCAGTGCTTTTAAATTGTGACAGTTACTTGTGCTTTTTTTTACTTTTTTTTTAATGGAGGTAATGGGGCTTGAACCCAGGACCTTGTACATGCTTAGCACGTGCTCTACCACTGAGCTATACCCACCCTTCCCCCCGATATTTGTGTTTTTAGTGGGCATAATGTGCTGGTAGCAGGTACTTTAGCATCAGACACAGTCACCTGCCTCTGACCATCACGTTAATACCTTTCCCCTGAGCTAGAGAGCTAGTCTGTTTCCAAAAGTTCAATAAATTATCTACATTTTCTTTTTTCTTAAACAAAAGGTATTAACTCATTTTTTTAGTATCGCCTATAAATATAATGTGATTTTATTAACCATTTACCAAAGTGTTAAGTGTAATAAATATTAAGTACAGATTTCTGAAGCATCAGTCATCACTGAAGATCCACATTCTGCTGTTCTCTCTCGATGTTAGTCACCTTACTATTGGAGTTCTGAAAGCAGCGCCAGGCAGAACTTGAGTACAAATGGGACACGGTTGAGCAGGAAGAACAAGTCCGACCAGAATAGGAGGCGCGGTGTCCCCACGTGGAGATAGATGAGATTACCCAGGAAGAGCGGGTGCTGTTTAGATGCACTTTAGTCTGTTTACTTCTGGACTTGTCAGCCTTGGCTGCACGTTGGAATCACCAGGGGACCTTAAAAAATGTTGGTGCCTGGATTCCATCACTGCAAACTCTGATGGTACTTAGTGGCCTGGGGTGCATTCTGGCATAGGGAAGTTTTTAAAGCTCCTCTGGTTATTCTAATGTGCAGCCAAGGTGAAGGAGCACTGCCTGGAATGGTGGACACAGAAGAGAAGTGAGGCCCTTCCTTCATAATAACAGTAAAAAGGGGGAAAAGAAAAAGACTGGTATAAGTGTATAAGAGGCATTGATTTGTATCCTTTCATAACACCAAAAAAAATGCAAAATATAAATTAGCTACAATGACATAGTTGTAGAAGGAAAGACAAATTGGTTTTTATAGTTGACTACCATTTTTTCACATGCGGCCTCGTTTTCATCGTAGACTAAGTGCCCCTTTGTCTTGAACTAAGTCCCAGTCACTGCTACCCCTTCCTGTTGGGATGTGCACAAAGAAGCATGGCTCTCATCCTAAAGTCAGAGAAAGGGTAGAATAAGCAGGGAAACATTTGTTGAGGTGCCATCAGTGTTTGAGCAGTGTTTGAGCTAGTCATGTTACATAATTGGAAATGTAAATTTATTGCTGCCACTCCTGCTGCAAAATTAAAAAAATAAAACTGTATATCTTTGTATCAACATTCTAGAGCTATGAAAAGATGATTTTTGAGTCATTTGTATTATTGCTTCTTTCCATCAGCTGAGATAATTTAGAGCTGTTTGTTCTTGCAGTCAGCAGCAGCAGGACAGAAGGTTATGAGCATGAATAACACTTGGAAAAAATGCTTTTATTAGGAGCATCTGAAAATGTCTCCAAATATAGATTTAATAAATGAATCACAGATCTACATAATGTTGGCATTGAAAAGATATGGAGAAAGCAGGTCAAAATCCTCTTTTATAAATGGAAAAAAATGAGGTTCAGCTACCAATAGAAAGTGACATTTGTCTTTTACAATGTAATAAGCTTCTAATAATCCCCATTATGAATAGTTCCCATTGTTTACAACTGAAGATGGGGGTAAAAGCATATGTTGGTGAAAGACTGTACATTCAGAGATGAAAGCTGAATCTTAGACAAAATTAGATGTTCATAATGATTTTGAGTCCTGAAAAACAAAAACTTATCATATTGGCAGCATACAAAAAATACTGAAGAGAAGTTTTTTGGTCATTTAAACTGCCAAGTTTAAATTTAATTTTGCAAGCTAATAAGTTTAAATTTTCATTGGAACATGCTTGTTGAAAAATTGAAGACGAAGACTCATTTAACTTTATAGTTCTTCCTTATTTAAAAAATTGCCTTTTTTTTTTTAGTTTTGTATTTGAAGTATTTTACTTTACTTGTGAAAGCATGCTCCATTGTTTAGAGAGGCCAGCGTTGTGGTAGTGAGATCTTGGGAATGAAGTTGCCTAAATTCATATTTGAACACAGCAGCTTGCTTCCTGAGTGATCTTGGACAACTTAACTTCTCTGTGCCATAGTTTCCTATAAAATAAGAATAAGAGAGTTGCTTCTTCATGACAGTGGTAAGGACGGGTCGAAGTAATGTACAGAATCTACTTGGAAGGCTTCCTGGCACAGAGGAAGGGCCATGTACTTAGTTACAGCTATTATTATACTATATCTGGTTTTATAATCCAGTTAAATCTTGAGTCTAACTGATTTCATCTGTTAAAAAATTCTAAATATAAACTCTAAAATGGAAACTCTTAAACTTCATAGTTGTAGCTAATTAACACATAAAGCTCAACGAAGAAACACACAGTGGAGACCATTTAGCTGCAGACACCTGTGATACTTTCTGTCCTGCACAGACTCTAAGCTGTCACTACCTTCACTTCTGAAATCAAAGGCAAGCTAAGGAATAGAGCTTTACAGCTTGGCCTCGTCAGGTGCTCAGACCATGGCAGGGACAGTTTACTGTTCACATGTGCATTTTCAAAAAATAGTATTAAAACGAACACTGTACATATTTTGTTGTGTGTTTGACATCGTTAACAGAAAAGAAAAGGAAAAAAAAAACAGGAAAAAAACCCATGCATTTACAAACAAGGAGGCATTGTCTGAAAATTATTATTATTCTTTTTATGTTTAGGATTTAGTGACCAGTAAGGAGAAATAGCATTTTATTGGTGTAATCCCTTGATTGACTAAATTTGTTTTTTTAATAAGGAAGAAGAGCGTGTTCCATTTACCACCTGGGGAAAGTGTATACATATAACCCTTTGTGCAAGTGCTCTTTTTCTTGGTAAGAACCTACCACAGACTTTTAAAATCTAATGTGAAATGCTGAGAAAACTGAAAGTCAAGCTGGGAACTATGTAGTCTCATAGAGAAAACTTTTTCCAGAGAAAATCTGAGCCAACGCAGGGCGCCACTCTGGAGGTTCCACAGTCTCTTCTGCTCACAGTGCTTCCCCCAATTCTTTTCACCTCATTTGTTCAAATCAGATCAGTTTTTTAGGATTCTCCAGGGTCTGATTAAGAGACCAGATGGAGGCATTAAGATTTCTAAAATTTTCCAAGTGTAATAACCTAGGTAAAATGTCTAAGAATAGCCTAACAAAAGAATAGTAGGATCTATCAAAAAATAAAAGTAAACTACTGAAAGATATAAAAGATGCTTTAATCACATGATTCTAGATTAAAAGATCATATCTCCAAAATATCAGAAGTTATAAAATTCATTTGGGTTTATTGTGAATAAAATCATATTAGTAATATAATAATTAATAAGATAATGAGAGTTTTACTAGTTCAAGAATAGCCAGATTAGAAAGTAGGGCAGGAAGTCCAGATATGGGCTCTGATATCAATAATAATTTACTATAAGAGATGGAAGGCATTACAAATCAGGGAGATAAATAAAGGTTATTCAGTGAATGGAACACTTGTTAGCTACTTGGGGGGAAAAGAAAAGATTGAAATCATACAGTGAACCATATATTATGATAAATTCCAGAAACATTTAAAAAGTAACACAACTAGAAAAAAAACTAGAAATAAATATGGATGAGTATACAACCTCTAGATGAACAGTAAGTTTCAGAGGAAATTATACAAAGATTTCCATGCATCATAAGCATCCTAATTTTAAACAAAACACCAGAGGTTGTTATTTGTTTACAAATCCGACAAGGGGCTAATTCCTTCAATACATAGAGAGTTCAGATCACTTCAAATGTAACATCAAAATATCTCAGGAGCGTAGAAGGCAGAGAAGATGAACACACATTCACAAAGGAAAAAATAGATGTCACACTTCAATGGTAATTCACTCAGTGCACATCAAAATGAAATAGTTTTCCACCTCTCAAGTGACACAGCTCTGTTTATGAGGATGAAATGTCAGTGATCACCAATCCCATGCCTAGGTTACTGGATAATTTTTGTGAAGTATGGTTGATTTACAATGCTGTGTTAATTTCTGGTGTACTCCTCAAGCCTTCTTAGAAAGCAGTCTGACAGTTGATATCAAGAGTCAAAAATATTCATATGTTTTAATCCACTAATTCAGCTTTGAAAAACTTTAATCAGGAATTATTTCAAAATGACAGGGAAAATTCATTATGGATGCAAGTCACAGACATATATAAAATCTCAGCCAAAATATTCTTCCAACTATTCACAAAGTAGAATAGTATGCAACCATGAAAAAGTGTGTCCATGAAAATATTTTATGACATGTCAAAGTGTTATGCTTATGATAGATTTGAGAATAAAATTAATATATAAAATGATTTGTAATATACAAACAATGCACCGTTCTGAAGAAATTATGTCTATAGGTCAAAGCATTATTCTTATTTTTTTTTATTCATTTTCAGATTTGGAGTCTTTTGATTGTAGGTGACAAAATCAATCTCCAATGTGTTTAAACAACAACCAAAAAATGGGGATGCATGGGATTTATTGGTTCCTGTAAATGAAAACCTCAGGTCTGTGGTCTGGCTTCAGTCAAGGAGAGATACTCTAGCCCAGATGATGTCAAGGGCTACTTTTGTCCTGTCTTCATTCTGTGTCCAAAGATGTCTCAGCATGTTGCTTCTAGGCACGCAGCATCCCAGATCATCCATCCAAACCAAGACAGGTCTCTTTTGGCAGCTTCCTCTCTTAATAGAGGAAGCTTATGGTTCACATGGGCACCAGTAAGTATCTCCTCACATAATAGTGGCTCTTCCTGGGTTATTTGCCAATTCTCCAATCATGTGCGAGGCCAATACTATGAGGGGTATTATTTGTCTTAAACCAACTATATCTACTTCTGGTGCTTCAGAAAGAGTGGGTCAATCGAGGTTAAATCACAGGACTATAAACAAAATAGAGGTTACTTATCCTATAGCAAGTTCTGGGTCCTCTTCTAAGACTGGGGACAGATCCAGGACAGCAATTCTGTCCACTACTGAGTACTTTCAAATTTTCTTTAATGAACAAATGTTAAATTTATGATCAGAAAATGTGATAAATAAGAAGAAACTTGAGGAAGGAGAATGGAAAGCTTTCCTGTTTCTTAAGAAATAGTGAACCCATTAAGTGCTTGGAAGAAAAATGGAAATGTGTCAAGTTTGTAAAAGTTCTGAAATGAATTAGAATTGATTTTACAGACCATGTAGGAGACAGTGCTATACAGTTAGTGTGTCTTTGGGCTCTTTGAGTATTTCAGTACTTTCACTGAATAGTTGCTTGATTTGGGGCAAATTGCATCATCTCCACGTGGCTCTATTTCCTCATCTGTAAAAGATATAATATTACCTTCCCCACAGGGTGATTGTGAGGATTTTGAAAAATAGATGTGTGCTGAAGCAATAGTAAGCATTTAAGGATTCTTAACTATTATGTTTACTTCATATATAATTAAAAAATTATTATGCAGACTTCTAAAAATGCATACTATTTAAATTGCCTTTATGTGCTGTACAAGAGAGGAAGGCTTAATATACCTTCTATCATACATTTTTCTCAGCCTTAACTAATTTTCACATTTAATCACACACACACCAAAAAGTTATTCCTTTCACAAGCATGAAGATTTAACTGTGAAGAAAAGGATGATGAAAGAGAGTAGAGGAGAAAATAAAATGCTTTCTCTACAAACTGATGGCTTAAAAACTAATAAAAACACCTTTTTAAGACTTTGGTCACCATATTCGTAGCTAATACTTACGCAGAGTTTTTCACATGCCTGCGGTAAATGTTCCAAATTTTTTCACAATTAGTAAATAATTGATTCATCACAATAGTCCTATGAATTGCTATTGTTATTCCCCCATTATATGGGTGAGGAGATTGAAGCCCCTTGAGGTTAAGAAATTTGCACAAGGCCCCACAGCTAGCATCAGAGCTGGGATCCAGGTGCAGGAGTGTGGCTCCAGGAGGGGCTTGTAAACACTCCCTCTGCTCTCCCCTGCAGGTGCAAACCAGCCGCCCGCTGCTGTAAATAACATGATGTGGTTCACTTAGTCCTGAAATTCACATTCTTTGTAGCTTTCTCTCTGGGGCTGCCATCAGGAGCAGCCAGGGACACTGAGTACATGCTTCTGGACTATGACCAAGAAGGTAGATGGAAGGAAAACAGTTTAAAAATGGGATCTTTAATGCGCATTCTTCAGTGGCCAGAAAAAAACCTGCCTAGTGAGGAACTGAAACCCTATTAGCCACGTGCAAATTATGTTTCAGACACCCCCGCTGCCCTTGGGTCCACACAGTCAGAACTACAGTGGATCAGGGACATGAATCTTGTGCAAATGCAGGGAGTAGGAATACCTGCCATTTTAAGATCTCAAGGAGTATGAAAAGCATGTGAAGCTTTCATCAGCAGAGACCTGCTGTCACTTCCACTCTTTCCCTCAGGGCATGTCCACAGCTTCACTGGTTCTATTCAGAATGAAGACGACAGCTAGCACCTGCTGACCCCTGAATCAGTGATAGGTTCTCCCTTGAAAGGAAGCATATCCCCTTCATGGGTTACAACTAGTTCATAACCTAAGTAATTCTACAGATGTAGAAGGGATACTTTCATTGGTTCTGCTATCACAGACGTCCCTCCAAAAGAACATGCCACCAGTTACCCCATTTTCACCCATTAAAATATACTTAACAGGCTTCCTTCTTTAGTGCAGTTTTAGGTTTACAGAAAAATTCACAGAAAGTGGAGTTCCCATATATTCCCTATGCCCTGCACACAGCTGCTCCTGCTGCCAGCGTGTTACATTAGTGGATGCACTCATTCTTTTTGACATCTTCCATTCCTCCTCCACTAAAAATTAACATGCCTGATATTCACGTCTCTTATGGCATTTACGTGCGATTTATATCACTTCTCACGTTTATGTGAAGTTTACAACACATGCATGTTTTCTGTTTAAGCTGGATTGGGGGCAAGTTTTCTGTGTAAAAATACGATCATTAGTGAGTCTCATGCTGCTGGGTTTTTGGGTTGTCAGGTCCTGTTGACCATTGCTTCAGTTATTGGGATCATTGTCTACGGACTTTCAGTGTTCATTGTATTTTCTGCAAAACTTCCCAAGAACCTGAGTGGAACAGACCCAATCCAAAAGTACCTGACTGTGCAGGTGGGCCACGCCCATCACTGCTTCCCTCATCAGTTTTATCATCTTCATGACCCTGAACGCCATATATGAGAACGTGTCAGTCATGATGACTGACTCTGGTAAGCTCCTGCAGCTGAGATAATTTCTACACAAGTTTTAGAACCAGGTCAAAACAGAGACTATCTTTTAGGAACTTGAATTGCAGTACATTACAGTCTTTAGTTAACTTCAACTGCAAACCTATTTTCTCTAGCCTATATGAGAAGTGAATTAGCTCCATTTTTGCATTAGTAAAAGGGACAAAGGACGCTTTAGAATGTCCAAGCTCTGTGTAAATATGTCAGTGTTTAATAATAATTTCAATTACATTAGATAATGTACCCTATTGTTGAAAGTAAATAGTCTCTGTATTGCAAATAAGTGGAAGAGGGTCGTGGTTCCAGTGGCAGATTTGCTTGCGCGTTACGGAGAGGACAATTAATCACACTGTTATGTGTCTTCCCCCCATGCTGTTCCTGTTAGTGTAGCTCCATTCTCATCAGCTGCGGCTTCTATAATAAATATTTCTTCTCTCTGGCTTGTATCCCACCCAGCGGCTTAGCGGCCTAAGTTAAGTGCTTCCCACACGTTGCATGTGGCTGGGTGGTTCTCCCAGTGGTCTGCTCAGTGGTCATCTTCTGAAAATACTAAGACCAATTCAAATTCTGAACTAGGAGGATGATCGTTTTATGTTCCCCAAATGTTTCTAGCAAGTTGCCCCGTGTTTTGTTTGTCTTCTTCAATAGTCCTACCTTACTGCCGTTCAGGGAGACAAGAGAATTTTATTTAGCAGGATGTTGAGAAGTAGCTTTCTTTCAAATTACACCTGACAGAGGACAGTTCTTGACCATTGGATACTGTTGTGCTTATAAATTTTAAGGAACGGGTGACTTTTTTTTTTTTTTGCCTTGTGGGATATTGCGTTCTTAGTGGGAGAAACTCTTACAACATTGTGTACAGTTGGAAATAACATAGTGGATAAGTTAAGAAATTCAAAACAGCTGATATAAAACAGTGTGAATTGTGTACATATATATATATATATATATATATACACACACATACATATTTAGCGTGTTAACTCATGTGTCCGTGGCTTTGATTAGGGTTTCAAAGCCGTTCACAGATTTACAGACTTACCTTTTCTTTATTCTAGCTGCAGAGCTCCCAAGGACCAGACTGACTATGAGAATAACCCAGCCATGAAGGTGTTCTTGTTCCAGTTTGTCAACTACTACTCCTCGTGTTTCTACATCACATTCTTTAAGGGCAGATTTGTGACTTATCCGTGAGATCTGGTGTATTGGCTGTAAAAATACAGAAATGAAGAGGTGTGAATACAGGTTTGTGTTCTGACAGTCTAACCTGTTTCAGGTTTTCTCTTAGTTGCCCAAAGAAAAGTGTCTTTACTCTCTGATCCTTTGATTTTTTTAGGCATAAAATAATGACTTTATTTCATGTTAGAGCTATCTAAAATTTAAATGAGATTTTCTTTCTAATATTCCAGTGTGACCCAAGTGGCTGTCTCCTTGAACTGATGACACAGCTGACAATAATCATGGGAGGACAGTCCATCTGGAATAACATACAAGAGGTGTTGCTTCCGTGAGTACTCAGTCATGTGTTCTTGGGGTGAGAACGGCCCACCCACCCACATCATTTTCCTGCGTGGCCATCTCTAGAACAGGGGAGACTCTCTGCTTATTAAAGCTCTCCAGATAAGATGATCCAGCCAACAGTATAAACGTACCTGCTGTTTAATAATTATGTTTAAATGCCTTCCTTTTTATGTTTAACATAAATCCTCAAGTGCTATAGTCTCTGCTTATTAGCCCACCACTGGGGACTGACGGATCAGAGCCCATTGAGAGATGGCCCTTTTTGGGGCCATGAACTAAGTTTTCCCACAACTTCCTGCAAATTTCTCCTCCTTTTATATATGCATTTAAAAATCCATAACAGAAATTTGTTGAGTGCCTAGTATGTGCTAGTCACTGTATTTAATGTTGTATATATATGTATGTGTGCGTGTATCTGTGTACAATTTAATCACCCAAACAATCCTTATTCTTATCTTCCTTTTGCAAATGAAGATCCTGTGGCTTAAAGAGGGTAACTGATTTCCCCAAGCTCTCATTGCCAATAAGAGACCACTGTGGGACTCAGATGTAAGACCCTATCTCTCTGAATCCATGTTCTTCTAAGAACACAGACTCCCTTGGGGTCCTAAGGCACAGGGTTACATAATGTTTTAAGAGACACTTGTCTAAAATAATAACAACAGAAGTTTTGACTTAATGTTCTCTTCCTAAAAATGAGAAAAGCAGATGTTAGCAAAGGTCACACTGTCTTTTTGATTTTCACATAAGCCCAATCCCACATCAGAGTGGACAGTCCAGTGTTATCTGCAATTTCTGAACATTTCAAGGAGCTTACTGTATTCGCTTTGTGTTGCTGTTTTAACTAGTATCCCCAAATTTCATGGTAGTAGGAAGAAAAAAGAAAAAGTCTCCTCTAAACAACACAAATATAACCTTGTATTTTTCTTGAACGCAGAAGCCTGCTGAAGTCAAAGTGTTGGCACGTCTGTTTCTGAAGGCCCCAGTGGAACCTGTATCTTTGACTTCTGTGGCTTCCAGAGGCCACCTGCGTCTCTTGGCCTGTGACCACTTTTCTCTATCTCAAGGTCAGCATGGTTGTGTTCCTCTGACCCTGATCCTGTGGTCACATCTCCTCTCCTCTCCCCCCTCTTCTGCCTCCTTCTTCCTCCTTTAACGGCCCTGGTGATTACACTGGGCCCACATCTATAATCCAGATGGTCTCTCTTAGAGTCGACTGGTTAGCAACCTTAACCACATCTGCAAACATAGGCCCCCTTTCCCAGGGAATCTGACCTCTTCCAATGTTCTGGGGATAAGGACATAGACATATTGTGGCGGAACATTTTTCTGCCTACCACACTAAACTTTTTAAGATAATTTCTGGCTTTGAGTTTCTGTTCTCATGAAACTGTTGATCTCTCTTCTGTCTTGCCTTCCACACCAGCATTCTGTTCCTGGCCAACGTAACTGCAGAGCTCGCCCCTCTCTGTGGTGTCCCCCAAAACCACTTACACAAGCAGATCTTACTGTTGTTTGGAGCATGGGGGAGAAACTCAAACAACTTGAATTTTGAAATAATAAACCTCCATCATTTTAAAATCTTCCATGTCACGATAAAAAATTTATTTTTTTTACTTCGTTTTTTAATTTTTAAACTATTTTAAACTTTGTAACTTTTTTAAACTTTACTTTTTTTCTTATCATCCTTCATTGTAGGCTCCAGAAACCTGCTATTTTGCCCACCGCATCCAAGTTCCCTTTCATTGTTTCTCCTCCCTTCCCTAACCTTCCTTCTCTCTCCCTTATTACCAAGTTTCTGTCCATTCTCTTTATAGGGCAGTTAAATTAATTATTCTTTCTTTCTTTCTTTCTTCCTTCCTTCCTTCCTTCCTTCCTTCCTTCCTTCCTTCCTTCCTTCCTTCCTTCCTTCCTTTCTTTATTTCTTTCTCTCTTTCTTTCTTTCTTTCTTTCTTTCTTTCTTTCTTTCTTTCTTTCTTTCTTTCTTTCTTTCTTTCTTTCTATCTTTCTTTCTTTCTTTCTGTTTTTGCAGAGTGAACCCCTTTGCGTGTCAGTGTGTCCTTCCACATTTCTTCATAATGGCTTCAACTTTCAGCTTCAGTATGGATAACTGGGGTCTGTCTCGAAACAGGCATTTCCCTTGTCCCCCAGCTCACCACGCCCCTCAAGAAAAGATTCTGATCTTCGCTGTGAAATGAATCTTTTTTTCCCTACTGTGCAGTAGACAACCCTTGCCCTGAGCTCACAGTCAGATATTTCCAGAGAAGTAAAAGTAGGTCATGTGCAAATAATTGTCGGAGCCAGCCGAAAATCGATCACGTCCAGAAAACCTGTGCTGCAGGACTGAGAAAGAAAGACAAGACTAAAAGGTGGGGTTGAGAGGGTCTCACTCTAGCCCGCAAGACGCTAGGTCAAGAGTGGACGCCGAATTTATTTCCAGCAGTTAATTTATATGATTTTAACCCATTAGCTCATACATTCCTGCATGTAGGCAAAGGTATTGTTTTAAGGCACATTAACAACGTGTACTAAAATCATTAACTTGTATATTGTTACAGACATCATTATTGTTTACAGTTCTCGTAAAACTAAGATTAAGAGTTCCTGGAACCAAGATGATAAACTAAGGCATTGTTCCTCTAAGCTAACATCATGACTCCTGTGCTATTATCTCAGGTGATTGTTCTTCAGGCTAAGATTACTAACTTGCATGCCGATTGCATCTCTCCTTCCAAAGGTCCTTAGTGACTTGATAGCTCAGGATGTTCCTTCAGGCCTTAATGCATCTGGCACATTCCTCAAAGGGGTGGCGGGACAGAGATTGTCCATGAGAGATCAACCTCAGAGCCTGATTCCCTGCACTGTGGGAGTTTAGGTCCAACCTCTGTGCTCGGCAGTCCTCAGGTCATGAGTGGCCCCCCACAAATAATACTACTTTTCTCTGTGAAAAGAAATAGATCAGATAGAGGAAATACTTAACTCAGATTACTCAAAAGCATTTCCTGAAGGAAATAAGTAAATTATTGAACACTAAATTTTGTTGAATCTGGTTATCCGTGAGCTATTTTTACCAATCAAGAAGGATATATTTCCTAAACTGGTACTGAGCAATTCATGTGAAATGAAACTTGCTCACATGAACTAGTTTAAAGTAAAGGATGCATTATAGTATCTGTGGTCTGTTTATACCTTTGCTTAAGTAAGCACACTGTTCTAGGTTCCAGTGAGCTGAACTTTGCCTCCATGTATTTCTACTATGGGTTAAAATATTTAGGGAATTTATTTTGAATTATGATTCCCTTTTTTGAAAACCAGGAATTCTGAATTGTAGCCAAGTTCGAGGGTGGCTTCTTTTTTCCTCACTGCCTCTTCTCTTTGTATAAGTGCAGTTTCCTTCTTAGTTTTTCATATAAAATCCTAACATACCAAAGATCTATCAATTACTCTTGCTGCACCAAAACTATACACTTCCTCAAAAATACATAGGAAGGGAAAAGAAAACTTATCAAAATTAGCGACTATTTTCATGCTATTTAAATATGTCTAAAGGAACATAATGAAATGAATTTCACTATATCTCACCTGCCTCCACCCCCCAATCCCATGTGGGGTTCTTGAGTAGGATTCTGGGAGCAAAAGAAGAAGGAGAGTGATGCCGTGATCCAGGCTCCCTCTGGGGCCTCCCCAGCACTTGGATCTGCACCTGGTATAAAGTAGGTCTCAGTCCGAGCCAGCTGAGTGAGTGAGTGACTCACAGGCATCGAATGCGTAAAATCAGTGAATTAACAGCATTCTTTGTAGGACTCAGAGAATAAGCTGAGTGCCCTGTGGCCTTCCCAGCCTCACATACTATTTTGATGTTGGGGTCATTTCTGGGAATGTTATTCTGTACTGGACAAAAGGCTAGTACAATTCCAGGGTTAAGCAACTTTCCTAGGGAAATTTTATGATAAAATATTAAGAAAAATAGTTAAATGCCCAAAATGACATAGCATTGTCCTTTGGTGTTTAGATAATGTATGGCTGTAATTTTCTTACTTTATATGTTTTCTACATTTTCCACTGTGTGTATGCACTACTATATAATAAGAAAAAGCAAATGTTTAAAAGAGAACATCTCTCTTCTCCAGATATGATTTGGTTAGAGGATGAGTCAGATACATATAATAAGAGAATCTTAAATACATGTGTCCATAATTCACTCTTTAAATTCAGGAACAGGAAACTCAGGAATGAAATAGATTAAGAGAATCAAAGATACTTGTATTCAAGATTAGCAAGTAGGGGTGTCCTCAACAGAAATGGTGATAATCTATAATTCAGGGATTAAATGTGATAATGAAAGTACAAAGACAACATGAAGTAGAAAATGCCACGTGGCAAGCACAGAGTAAAGGGCAATTTACTATGATTATGCCAATATGTGTGATCAATTCCCAAGCAAATGATTATGTAACCCCTGCTAGAGGGAGAAAGCTTCCAGCCTTGGCTGGAGAGTGGGGAGGATCCAGTGTCTGTATTTTTTAAAATGTCAAAAGGTGCTTCTCATGTGCAAATTGATATCCCTGCACGAGAACCTTAAACCAACAGAAAACCCAAAGACCGTTGACAATGATGGGTAGACGACAGCCCAAGCTTTTCTGCCACAGATGAGTGGTTCCACTCAGGAAGACTGAGCAAGAGGCTCAGGGTCTTAGCTAAGGACAAGCAAGTCGGGACTTCTAATATGACCTAATGCCATTGACGGGGGAGGGCAGTTCAGCACAAGAAGGGAGCGCCAGGTGAGTTAACATGGAAGTTTCATTCTGGATCCAAACTGTGATGGATTTGGGTCCCGGAGGGTAAAAGCCCTTCTTCCCTGGGGCATGGACCGGATTCCACAAGAGGCTGAGACAGGAAGTATGAGGCAGAGAAAAATTCCCGCAGGAGAATCCCGAGTCTGGGTGCCAGGGAGGGTGATGGACGAGTGTGGTCCCAGCGCCACCCGCACCGCAGGGCCCCGAGTGGCTGTGGAGTTGCGCGCCCCCGGCCGGACCTCAGACCTGCCTGCAGTGCTCTGGGCTGCGGCCTGGGGAGCGGCTTTAGCAGCAGGCTGGCCGCATTATTCTCGTAGGTGCCGCAGTGACCCCCAACCCTGTGGCCACGGTGATCCCAAGCCAAGGGTCTAAGTGACTTCAACCCTATTTACAGGTGACCACAGCCGGTTAGCCTGTGCTGCTCAAAAGGAAGATCCCACATGGGGTTTTGCTGTGTCAGGGGGGTTGCTGATACCTGGCATGCTTTGAATCGTTTCATCCTGACAGCACCCTGGGCAGTGGAAGTTTCATCTCTTAATTTTATTTCAACTTTTTCTGTTGAAAGTATAGTTGGTTTACAATATTGTGTTAATTCTTGGTGTACAGCATAGTGATATATATATATATATATATTCCTTGTCATATACTTTTCCACTATAGGGTATTAAAAGTTATTGAGTGTAGTCTTGTTGTTTCAAACAAAAATTACTAAACAAAGTAACAAAGTAAGCAGACTAAACCTAGCCATGTATATGACACAGCTGAGTATATCTCAGGATTTAAATGTGGTTTTGATCTCCAGGATCTCTTTATCAACTTTTCATATGTAAAGTGCCTATGGAACACTTCTCAGAAAAATGTTTTAAAAGCATAAGGTTTAGAGAATAAAGAAGGAAGATAATTATACTGAAAAGCAGATATCAAAAATATAGAAATGGGCATTTGTGATACAGTAATATCTGAAATATTGTAAGAACGTGTTGAATAAGAGGATCCAGTGGTGGGTCTACTAACTGCAACATTCTGCCATAGCAGTGAGTGTAAATCATCTTCTGAGATCTGCAACAATTGCATTTTGAATGTAAATAAAGTTAACTAACAAATAAGCCATGAACTGTGGAATCAGATTCAGAGTTATCTCGAGTCCCTATCCCCAGCACTTCCCAGAGCTCCCTGCTGTTCCCCTAATGTCATTGAAAGAAGTGGGGAAAGTTTGTGAAGCGAAGGGCATGTTCCATTGCAAAGAAATCTCAAAGCACACCTGGGAGCATGGCCAGTGAAAGGTTAATGCTGAGATTAGAGGCTGTGGGAAACCAAGCAGAGGCAGCTCTTTACAAGTCACATCATATGCTCTGTGTGTGTCTACGTGTGTATGCATACAGACGTGTGGGCATGTATGATGTATACACCTGCCTTTCGTGAGAAGCTGCCTCACTGTCCAAATTTGAAATCCATCCAAACGTGCAGTGCAGTCAGCTGAAGCTCAGCCAGACGCTAAGTTGTCTGTTGTTGCTCTGTCTCTTCTGTTGAACTCCACGAGTAAACCACGCGCCAGCTGTTGCTTTCAGGGACAACAGCTCTGTAGGCTACAGGTCCATACCTTGTTTCACTGCCAACTCTGATTTCCTTTCAGGACAAATTGCCACTTGAAAAAGGGGGAAGCATTCCTTTGTCCCACAAGCCTCTGAGTGAGGAAAAAACATAACCTTAGAGACAGCTCTGTGGGACAGCATTCAGAAGGGGGCAGAGCACTGGGCTGCGAGTCAAGGCTGTGTTTCTTTCAAGCTCTGCACTGAATTTGAGGTGACATATCACTTCTTTGTCCCTTGATTTGTTCAGCTTATATTAGGGTTTTGGACCTGTTCTATCCAACGTTAGAGTATCACTTTTTTGCTCGGTGACCCTCCAGGGCTCCGCAATTCCTTCAAAGGGAAAAATGCCCACATCCTCATGGCAGCCTCTAAGGCTCCACCCCCAAAACCACCACTTATTTCCTATTCACTGTGGCCCCCACCAGTCTCCATGCTGTCTGTCCAGCTTGAGGGACCTCCAGGCCTATGATCACTGTTCCCTCTGCCCCTCCTCTGCCCACCCCTTTGCTTCCGTCTTTGCCTTATTCAAAGGTCACTGTCCCATCCCCACTCCTCCCTAGCACACATTCCTCGCCCTCCTTTATTTTCCTCCACAGCACTTATCACCAGCTCACAGACCCTGTATTACTTTCTTTTAATTATTTTCTCTGACGATTTTCAGACTGGAAAGGCCATGGTGGATAATAACAGAGAAATGGGGGTAAAAAAGACAAATGAGGGACGGCATCTTCTAAAAGCTAAAATGCCCACCTGAAAAGGAGGTAGGAGATAAAGTAGTAATAGTCGTTACAATTTTGGTAAAACCAAGGCACGTAGTCAGGACTAGTTTTCACAATATTTGAGGGTAGGGAGGCAGCAATAAAAAGAAATTTATCCTGAAAACAAGAAATTAAATCCTTGGGACGATGATGTGTTCAGCTTGAGATGTCAGGAATACTTTTATGACCTTGGTCTGATAATATCCTGCCTTATTATTTGATCTGTTTGACAGCTGGGTCATGAATCTAATGGTGCCACAGTTTCGGGAGCAGAACAGACCACCCCACGATGGGAACGGTACAACCATCTGTATCCCATGGGCAAACTGGCGTTACTTTATGAATACCCTGAAATGAGTAAGTCATCAGTGGAGATTTCTGTGCTGTCGGTTATACTAGAATATGCTTTGGGTCTCAGAAGCATCGGTTACCGAGCCAAACAATGACCTAGCATACCGACACGGAGCCCACTTTTCTCCATTAGATGCAATTATGCAGTCAGGCTTTCAAATAGGGTGCCTGTGTGTATCTTTGTCAATATTTATGTTGTACAAAGCTGAATGTTTACTGCCAAGGAATGAAATGGAATACTCATTCAGATACGTCTCCAACATTGATTCTCAAATCCTTCTGGTCATGTCGTCTAAGGATGAACTCAGAACCGTTACTAGTATGACTCAGCTCGGGCTGTAGCCCTTGTGGCACAGCTGTTGGCTGATATCCTTCTAAACAGAGTCATGTGAGCCAGCCAGCCGGTGCAGAAAGCCCGCAAGAGCATCCTGCCTCATGGCAGCAAGGTTCACATGGTCACCCCTTCCACATCTCACACCTACCTTTGATATTGTTCCTATTTCTTCTGGCCGATGGTTTCTGCCTGATTCCTTGAGTGACCTCATGGCACATCACTGGCTTGAATTCAGAATGAATTTGCTGATCTGGAGTATCGGTAGAACACAGATCTCCTCCTTCTCCAATGTCTTTGTCCATTTCTGTACATTTGCTTGGGCTCTGTTTCTCTTTGGTTGAACTTGGTTTTGAGCTCTCAGTTGCCTTTTAATTGTTGCATCTCAAAATAGATTTCCATAGGAAACGTTATCTTTTCTATTATGCATGGCGCACTTTTATCTGCTAGAAGGCTGATGATGTGCACGTTTTGTATCTGAGCCCTTTCAGCTCACCACTGCCTTGAAGTAGTTTTATTTTTTTTTTAAGCATAGGAGACAGGAAAAGATTTTTGTTAATAGGCTTCGCATTTATGCTTGCAGATTCATGTCTGCAAAGGCACCACTTTGTGCTTCCTGTTTATAAGTCTACAGATAGAGGGAGTTTTCTTTTTCCTAAATTACATTCTATATATAAAATAATTGCTTTTAAAAATATACATTATACATAGAAACACATCTGGTTCCCTCGGTGAATGAAAGGTCACCTTGTGGCATCTTCAGTCAGCTATGCTTTGTGATCTGGTGTCTGATTTGAGTTTCATCTTTGCTTTTGTTGTGTTTAGTGACCAGGTGCCATTAAGGGTGCAGCTTCTGTCCCTGCTGTAGAAATTATGTTCGTTTATTCTTCTTATTTTCAAAAGGACTTTAAGCCAATGACCTGTTAATCCAAAATGAGTCATAATGGTAAATATGTCTTATTGGGGCTATTATCAGCATTAATAATAACAACAACATTCTGGGGGCAGCATATCATTTGGTATTTTAACACACACAAAAAAAGCCTTGGAAAAAAGTTATTGTTCTACTTAAGTCAAATAAAGTTCATGAAAGGAAAAGTTGTATGCTTTTGGGAAAAATTGATAGGGCTTTTAGAACTTTATAGTCTAATTAAAATACAAATTAAATAATTCAGCCTAACTCTACCCTACAAAACAGGGTGGAGTAACAGCTATTCTAGAGAGATTGTTCAGATTTATTCGTTTTCGTATTATCTAAAAAATCCCTGACTAATTAGATAATTCAATCCATTTCTGAAAGTAGGCCGTCTGTTATTCTGTATTCAATGCTGGAGTGAAACTTATTTTGGGTTCTTTTCGTTCATGGGAGATAGAATTTCCTAGTGCTTTTGAAATATTTTTGTTCTTCTAAAATAAAGTGCCTTTGGTGGTGATCTCCTGACCTCAGTTTCCTCCTCCCAGTTTTCCTCGTGATCATTAATGACACCCCACCTGCCTTTTTAGTTACGCCTCTTAGCTGCTGAAGGGGAATAGCTTGTGACAGATGACCCTGGAGCCCTTTACCTGTGCTTCGTTAGGCCTCGCTCTCAGCCACCAACACTAGTCTCCTTCGCCTGAAGTACTTTTATCTGTTTTTCTGCCAGGAAGGACACTTGCCATGCCTTGGCAGGGACCCCTCCACTTTTTAGAGATTTTCTACTCTCCTTTCTAGGCATGAATTGCACTTGATTCTTGTCTTGATGGTGCGTGATCGTGTCCGTGTGCATTGTGCTCCCTGGCTGCACTGATCCTGTCAGAGGCAGTAGTCAGGCTTTTCATCTTCCCGTCCATGTCTGGAGCACCACAGCCTGGACCCTGGTTCTCATACGTGTTTAAGTGACTTGAGCTTGGATTTTCAGCACACTCACATAAAACTGTTAGATGAGGTGGCGGTAACATTGCCCCCAATGCCCCCACAAGGTTCTATATGACATATGGTTTTCTCTGAGTGAAATTTCTCTTTTATTTGTTTTATTGAATTCCCCACTGTCCTTTGAGATTATTAGAGTAACTCTGAGTTGTTTACCACAATAGCTCTCCCCCCACCAGCGAATGATCCTGCTGCCTGAGAACTCAGACATGGGACATAAGAGAAATAATCTATCAGTCTTAAAATCTGGAAGCCATAAGATACCGTTTTGTACTTAGAGCACCCACAGCACAAACACCAGTCTCTCAAGAATTTGACGCTGCCTTCCCAGAGGGCGGGTGCCATAAGTGAAATGCTGTGAGGGATGAAGTGAGAGCTCTTCGTCTCTGGTACTGCCTTTTCCACCCTTGCTGTGTTAACTTGATCTTCCCTTCATATATTATGTTCTCCATTTAATTTACTGCATTTAATATCAGTTGCTCTTCAACATCTCCTTTCACCCGCCCCCTCCATTCCCTCTCTCTCCAGTGCTATCTCACCCACGCCTTCCTGCACTCTCCAGGACCAGGCCTGTCTCCCCCACACCCTCACCTCTGTTCCGTCTGCCCAACACCTGCACTGACATTTCCTTAACTCCGAAGAATGAACTTTCCAAAATGGCAGCTGAGTAACTGGGGGGAATTGTAGACCTCTCATCTCTTTACTGATTCATTTATTTACCCAACCAACAGACATTGAGCACTGCTATGCCAAACACTGTATCAACTGCTGGGGAGACCAAGACAGGTAAGACGTGGTGTCTGCACTCCCCAGGCCAGGCGAGGCATGGCGAGTAGTTGATGGATTGCTAAACAGGTGAACACAAATTGGACTTCCTAGAGCTGGAAATATTTGAACTGAATCCTGAAAGGTGAAAGGAATTTAGCTCTCTATTTTGTGGTAGAGGGAGTGGACACTTCATGCAGAGAGGAAGAGACATATAAGAGTACATGGCATGAAGCGGCTTGGCCAGACTGAAGAACAACAAGTAGGGCTAGAACAAAGGATCCATAGGTGGGAATATCAGGTGCAGAAGGCCTCTGTCACAATGGGCCTTGTGTGCTTATACTTCAATGTATCCTTAAGGAAACAGGGATATATTGGAATATTTGTAAGTAAGAAAATTGCATAATGTTTATGTTGCAGAATATCTGGTTATTCTGGAAGCAGAGTGGAAGATACTATTTTTTGGGGGAGGCCCATATTTTGGGGGGAAAGGATTTTTCGGGGACCACCCCAGGTAACCCAGACAACAAGTGGCACACGCCTGCAGAGAGGCCTTGGGCAGAAGGAGAGAGACATGGGCGGCAGAAGTGGTGACTGCTGCAGGGGGGACTGCAGGGCTGGGGCGGCAGGCCACAGAGATGCTAGGGTGACTTTCCAGTGACCCATCCGTGGAGCGGATCTGCAGGGGGAGTGTAAGGGGAGGAGCTGGTTTCGAGGAGATGGTTCTGTGTGTGGCATTTTCAGTGCGAAGTGTCTACAGGACATCTGAGGGGTGATGTCCATTGTTAAGCTGGATTCACCAGTCAGGAACTCAGAGGAGCTGTGGGTGAGGCCGTGGGGGCGATTCAGTCCTGCCCGGCAGAGGACTGAAGACGAGGCCCTGGGGAAAGTGCCATGTACATGGCAAATGGGAGGAGAGAAATCCACCAAGAGAGAGAAGAATAGCAGAGCAGTTGAGAGAAAACTAGATGAGGCAACACAGAGAAGGCTGTAACCTTGCTAAAGAGTGATTTGAACACTGACTAAAAGGAGTATAGTGAGAAAGAGTGGTGTGTGGGGCAAAAAAACAAGGGCTAAAGCCCACCTTTAATTGTCTAAACTGAGGAAAAGGTGGAGGAGGACTACACTTAGGTAGCCTTTATAAAACAGATCTGTTTGTATCTGAGTATGTGCATATGTGCACACACACCTTTCTGCCTGGGCTTTTAAAATTTATTTAAGTAAAACAAAAATTAAGGGGGGAAAATATTCCACTGAGAGGAAAATATTTGTCCATGGCAAAAGCTACCTGGTAATCAAATAAACAGGAGCTGAAAATGCCCTCTGGTTTGAAACACGCAGCCACCGGCAGTGCAACTCCTGTCTCAGTGCCGCGGTGAGGGCCGTGGGGGATGCAGGGCTCTGAGCCCTGGAGGAGTCATCAGCGCAGGCACTTCTCCAAGAAACTGGACTTTAAATGGAAGAAGAGAGTATAGAAAGTATCAGAGAGCAATACAGGGCCGTGAGAGAGGGTTGGGCGAGGGTCAGTTTTGTTTTACAGGGGGCGTTTCTGGCCTTGCTGAGTTGCTAGGCCTTTGCTCTTGTTGGTCTTTGTTCCAAAAGCTTTTTAGAAAGTTCTTCTCGCTTGAATATCTGAATAGATTAAATCATGTTGGGTTATTTCTAGTGTTTTATTTTTTAATTAAAAAATTATCTGGAATTTATTTTAATGTCAAAAGTGAGGACAATGTACCAGGCCTTCTAATGATTTAGCAAATTACACCAGTACTTGAATCCACTGATTTTAAGTGTCAGTTTTATAATATTACTAAAATCTCTTAAATATCCACGTCTATTCTTGAAATGTATTCTATTTCATTCATACTCTCAGTGCACTATTTCTATACTGTTTCCATGACCATAGATTAATATCTCCTACAGTTGGTCCTATTTTATCCTTTTCCAGAATGTCCCTAATACTACAATTTCAAACATCCCTCCTCATTATTTTATTTGTACATTTGTGTATATTTCTGGAAGAAATTTAGGATCACCTTTCAGAATTTTTTCTTAAATCCATTCGGGATTATTAACTAAATTTGCATTCAGATACTAGATTGATTTTGGAGAAAAAATGTTTTATGTTCCCCAAATTTGAATCTGTCAACTGAAGAGGGTGGTGCATTCTACTGTTCATTCAATCATCATTTTTTTCTTTTTTAAAGTCATTTATCAGAATCATTTTAACATTTTTCATTAATTTATTTCTGAATAGCCTGTGCCTTTGTTGTCATTATAAATGATATCTTTTCTGGATTTGAACTGGGATGATTGCTAATGAAGTCTTAATTTCTAATTTCTCTTGAATAAGAAGGGGATCTGACAGTGTGGGGGCTCTCTTTCCAATATGGTGACTGTGAGCAGTGCTTTTCATTAGGATGTCCACTTGCCAATTTGCCAGTGGCTGCACCCACTCCCCACATTTCTGCTACTAACCTGCCCCCTGTAGGCAGATGAGTTCATGTAGGGTTAGGTGGGTTTTGGACACAGATACTGACATCACTGCTGCCACGTTGCTGACACTCTGGCATCACTAACTCTGGTTCTTGCTCTCTGACCTCCCTGAATATGACAGCTCCTTTTGGGCTGTGGACATGAGGCATCTTTCCAGCACTGTCGGCTTTTCTGCAACACACCCCTGCCTCTCAGGTCAGAAGCAAATGTCAGCTCCTCCTACCCATCCACCCCATCCACGGTCTTGCCGTTCCTGGCCAGAGTGGTCCCTATCCCTTGACTGAGCAGTAACACTAAAGGGACTACAAACTTGCCTCTCATCCACTGTCTTAGTTACATACCTGTGCTAGTTTAATTAAAAGTCTGTCAGTTAGGGTCTAAAAGTCTTATAGATCTCTGGCCTTATCATTTCTAACTGCTCCCCCACCCCATGGAAGAGCTTATGCAGATCTCTGCTGCCCCATCTGTAGCAATGCCCTGTAAACTACAGACAGAGAGAAAAGAACTTCTAAGCCACCACCATAGCTTTGACTTCCTGTGACCACACAGACCATAGAAATATCAAGATAAAAATTCATGCAGAAGGATATTTTGCTTTGGAAGACACTTTAATTGCATACCTTTCTGTGACTTGTAATAACTTCATAGACACTCTGAATGTGCTGCACTCACCTTCCCAGACTCAAGGGAGCTTGCTCACTTGCCTGTTTTCAGTGCATTTCCTCCAACATTCTCTATGCAGAGCTTTCCCAAAAGTACATTCCTTATTCCTATTTAAATTCTTATATACAACCACAATATTCTTTTTCTTAATCCTCAATGACAAATCATCTTCCAAGATTGTATTATTTCAACACTGAGAGTGAATAATATGCTTCAAGATTCCCAAGTTTATTACGAGCAAACAACTATGGTTGGTTGAAGATTTTTAAGTATGTTATTCCTACTAAGGGTATATACGTGAAAGAAACAGGTTGTAATGAGTCTTCTTCCGAGAGATTTTTTATTTGCCTTTTGTTTGGATTCTTTCACTGTTGAACATTATTATTACCATGAATGTCTTTTCTCTTTGGGATTTAGTTCACCATTTGCCCCTCTCTCTTTACTGGAGTAGAGGAATTGTTGTTGTCCTTCCATCCATCCACCACTCCATGTTGTGTGTCCATTCCTTCAACAGGTATTCAGTTTGGGTTCACCACCTTATCTGTGGCCTCTTTCCATTGGCCCCTCTGTTGGCTCTGGAGAACAATATATTGCAAATCAGAGTGGGTATGTGGAAACTTGACTACCCAGTATAGACGCATGGTGCCAGAAAAAGCCCAGGACATCACAGCGTGGCAGCCCACCATACAAGGAACAGCAATTCTGGCTGTGGTGGACCAATGTGAGTAAAATGGCTTCATGGGCTGAAGACTTTGAAAAGTCCAAACGTGTATTGGCATTGCTTCCTAAGGAATCCAGTGTTGGGTATTGTTTAATATGAGAGGGAGATGCTAACACTATCATCGTTATAAACAACATATTTGTTGTAAATGTAATTGTTATTATTTTAATATATTTTCTTTATAATTATTATTTGTGACTTACAAGAGATCTTACAGAGGCAGTTGTTAAGAAGCATGGCCATTATACTGTTGCTGAAGTGTTAATTCAGTAGAAGCATGATAATAATATTAATAAGTATTCACTCGTTTGATCCTCACATGGCTCTAAAGGTTACCCAGCAGTGCTTGTATAATGGAGATAGAAATCCATCCGTTTAAGAGTTTGTAGAAACTAAAATAAGAGCAGTCATTCCACCGTATTTTACCATATATTCCAGACTATCAGTTTAAAGTAGGAACTACCTGATGAGGCCATACAAACCCTTTGTGCATCCCCAAACATTAATTACATTCCTGGACCCCTGGGGCAGAAGTTCTTCCAGAAGGTGGTCCCATCTCTCCTCCCCACCGCACTCTTGGCCTTTGCTACCCACTGTTGGTCATTAGCTAAGCATCCTCATGTCCTGCATGTGTCTGAGCTGTGAGGAAACAGAACTCAGCTGTTTACAAACTGTAATGACTATGACCAGTCTGAACAGCCTCTCTCCTTCCCTGCCCACACCTCCACAGGGCAACGGGGGGCTCACAACCACAGCGATTCCCATGCCAGCCCATCAGGGAACCTTCTTCCCTAGAAATATTCTTACAACCAGGGCTGTTTCCTCGCTTACTTCACTGCCAGTTTCACTCCCAGGTTACAGTCCCCAACAAAAGGCTATCCCAGTTTGAATAACTTAATCAAGTCATATTTACGCTAAGTCCCTGGCACTTTCCCATGAGCACTCATAGAAACAGAACAGGGCCTGGAAGTGGCTGTGGGCCAGGTTCCTGGGTGAGGGGACTTGCTGGGCCCTTCAGGTTCTGTAGTCTGGCCCGAGCTTAGCTCCCAGCACGGCGTCTTCCCATCTGCATGATTTCGGGCAAGGCTTCAACACTTCAGAGCTTCATTTTATCCCTGCTTCATTTTGTAAGACTGTTATGCAGCAAAAAGTGTGCTTAGGGAACTCAGTGAGTCAATGAATGGATGTCACATAAGATGGTCCTCAGGGAAAGGGAATGTTAGTTATCTTCATTATTCACCATTGATAAAATTGGCTTCACAGACTTGGCCAGGTATCACAGCTACAGGCACAAGAATTTGACAATGTGTCACTGTGGATCATAGTCACTATTTTACACAGTAAAACAGCTGTCTGAGACCACCCAGCTGTCAGCCCACCAGACTCCCCACCCCAAGAGCCCTGAATTTATCTGATTTGCTTGCTACCATTACTTTTTGGAGAAAGTTGGCAAATCACACACAGTCAGTGAATGCTAGGTTATGTCCATTCCCATTCACTCAAGTTGCCCCATTTTCAGTATCCACTGTGCTGCAAAACATAGACTAATATTCAGAATAGGACAGCAAGGCCTTTCCCGATCCACAGTCAGAGAAGCATGAATTTGTCATGTTTAATATGGCATATGACACTAAGCAAGGCAGGAAAACAGGCTCCTGTGCTTTAGGGAAATTTTTAGTAATGATGTTTGAAACTAAAAGTGTTTTTGTTTGACCTTCAGCTAATCAGAAAATTCAATTGACTCCTATTACCCATTCCTCTGGTGTCGTGGTTTGATTGTATTAGGCACTTTTTCCTCATCTCCCCAGTATGACTTTGCTCCATCAGCACAGATGGAGTGTCTCCAAGGCTGCTCCGTGTGCATGGGTGTGTGTGTGCACACATGTGCCCCCACTGATTGGTGCCACTGATTCATATCCAGGGGATGTTCTGTCTTATAACTCAGGCATTGCTTCATTATATCCTACAAAACTGCTTTTAGATCATTGATTGAACTAAAGACAATCCTCTTGCCCACATTAGGAAGTGACATCTTCCAAGACACAGGTCCTGTGTGTTTGTATTTATGTATAAGTAAGAATTAAATATGCATGTCATCCCCTCACATATTTAATTTGTGCCTTCCCAATTGAATGTGCACAGTAAGGGCTAACTTACCATAACAGGAGAACTTGTAGGAAGAAAGAAGGAGGAATTGGCCACAAGGGAGAAGACAGGACATCAAGCAGGAGTTTGGTATAAAATCATTTACTCTAAAGCTGCTCTGGCTCAATAAATAAGTGGAATTGGCATTGTTGTATCATGCCAGAGCATCTGGTATTGAAGACCGATTTTAATTTATTTTGATATAACTGGAAAATTGTGTTGGAACAACATGGGAAATGAAACACACTGCATCTATCTGTACTCCTGAAGTGTGTCTCACAGCTACTCAGTTTTGAGGAAAATTATCTTGTCTGGAGACAATACAATTATTTTCATTGTTGGAATTTTTCTAGCTTCCAGAAGCACATCTGCAGGTGATTCTGTAAAAGTCTAGAGTTGATTTAAATAGCAGGAAATTTTTGCCTTTTGAAATCAGGAGAAGTGAAATAATTTTGCCTACCACCACCACCAACAACAACACCACCACCAGGCAAGCACATGTACACCCAGAAAGATTTCACATCAGACGGAATGGCAAAGCTGAGTCTGTTACCGAGGCCAAAGTTGTTCTGCTCGCTGCACAACAGTGATAAAAAAATAAATCAGGAGACAATGTTTTGGAGCAAGGTATAGTACCTTTATTCAGAAAGCTGGCAGACCAAGAAGATGGGGGACTAATGTCCTGGAGAATCATCTTGCCCAAGTCAGAATTCAGGCCCCTTTTAAGCTGAAAAGGGGAGGGGGTGTGGTTGACTGTGCAAACTTCTTGCTGCAGGCATTCTTTGTTCTTGCAGTCATCCATGTGGGTCAGGATGTGGTGTCCCTGTAAACCTCCAACAAAACAAAGGTTATTCTCTATTTTACAAATTGCCATCCGTGCATAAGTGCAGAAGTGCTAACATCATTAAAGGTCAGAGCCCCGAGAATTGGCTTTCCTGTAGGTTTTAGGCTAAAGGCTAAAGTTGTTTTACAAAAGGTGCAGAGCCAGCAAGATTAAGCCTGGAAAACAGGGCACAGTGCTTCAAACTAAAGGAACAGATCCAATGTGGCGTCAGATTTGTTCTCTATTACAGTTCGAGTTAGGGGAAATTTTGCAGTAGAAAATTCCATCAGTTTTTTTTCTTGCTTTACCTGACGTCTTGTTTGTTGTCTTGTGGTCTCATGGTGTCTAAACCGTATGTTCAGATGAATACTATTAAAATCATATGGTGCAGAAAATATATCTGTTTTGCTTCAAAAAATGAAACATTTAGCTTTGTTTATTCCCATAGAATTTGGATTGAATCATTTCTCGACTTTCTTCTTCCTTCACACCAGTATTTTATTGGAGGGTTTAAAGCCCAAATTGAAGAGTTTTGCAGGAAAATATACACAAAATGTTATGATAACTCACAGAGAAAAAAATGTGATAATGAGTGTGTATATATCCATGAATGACTGAAAAATTGTGCTGAACACTGGAATTTGACACAACATTGTAAAATGATTATAAATCAATAAAAAATGTTTTAAAAAAAGAATTTTGGAGAAGACTCATGTAATTCATAATAGCTTTACATCCGAATTTAAGGGTGATCCATATTTATACTTTTAATCAAGGAACACAATAAACTTTCTTAGTCGATCATTTATGGCGTTTTTAACTTTGTCCATGTAATCTTTTGGAAGTTGAGAGGCTTAGACACCTGATCTAACAAAACAGGAATCATTGCTTGACTCTGTGAATGAAAGAATCCCAGTATAGTTTCCTGCAATTATATTTTATTAAAAATAATAAGGAATTCTTACTCTCTAATAAAGCAACAGACAGAAGAACATACTGAGTTTTTAAAATCAGACTATGGATTAACTTATCTAAACAAGTCAAAATAGTTTAGGGAAAAAAGTATGAACTTGAAGGAAAATACATATTGTGTAATTAATATCCTATTTTTAAGAAGCAAATGATAAAAAACCCCAAAAATTTAATCATTTATCTAGATAGTAGTTATATAAAGCCAACTTATTTTCATAAGTTACATAAATAAAAGGGCTATCAAAATCTACATTATTAAAGATTAAATTATACCAAATAGATCACCAAGGTTGATTGATTTTCATGTTATTAATAATTTTTGAAAATATAACTTACATATAACATATCCAAGCAGCCCTTCAGTTATCCACAGTACCCTAGTCTACAGTTATTCTTACTGTACTTTAAACAAGTAATAGGCAAGGTTCAGGCCCTTGCTTTTGAACTGCCACTGGAATTCTGGATATTCTCTTAGGTTAAAGACCAAAAGCAAAGTAAGAATTCTGGTTTAAAGCAGTTGCTCAAAGACTTCAAAACATTCACTATCTATATCCAGGTACAGGAAAGAATTAAGTTTTCTGAACATTAAAATAAAGAAATCTTCTGCTGAAAACTAAATTCTGTCATATATGCTGACCATAACTATACAGGCTCTAAATTAATGCTCCCTTTACTGTTTTCCTACCAACATAGATCATTATAATTGCTTTCAAGTTCCATTTATGCTAGATGAACGAACGCCTCTCCACATGCTCAATTCTGATAGTTGTGTGTGAAAGCCGTCAATCACCTAGCTTGTTGGGAACACACAGTTTCTTATCAGTGGGAAAATACATGACATAAATATATATGGGGAGGTACTAGCTCCAACTCGGTTTTACAGAGAAAAGTGCCTGTACTTGAAACTGACACTAAGAAGCATACTGAGAAATCACATTAAGTGTTTCTATGGCTCCTCAATCCCTTTATGCTACATTAATGAACGCGTCTCCACATGCTCAATTCTGAGAGTTGAATGTGCGTGTCATCGGTCAATGACGTATCTTGATGTGAACACACAGTTTCTTTAGAGTTTGGAACTAAACTACATATATATATATATGGATAGGTAGTAGCTCCAACACGGTTTTACATTGAAAACTGCATGAACTTCAAACCGGCACTAGAAAACATACTTACAAATCGCAGTAAGTGTTTCTAAAGTTACAAAATCCATTTATGCTACATCAACGAACGCCTCTACACATGTTCAATTCTGAGATTTGAATGTGTGTGAAAGGCATCAAACAACTAGCTTGTTGGGAAAATACAGTTTCTTTTCTATTGTAAACTACACGATATCTATATGGTGAGATACTAGCACCAACCTGGTTTTACAGAGGAAATTGCATGAAATTCAAACCGGACCTAGGAAAAATAATGAGAAACCAGACTAAGTGTTTCTACTGCAACCCATTGCCCTCATCCTAGATGAATGAACGCCTCTCTCCATGCTCAGTTCTGAGAGTTGAATGTGTGCAAAAGCCATCAATCAGTTAGCTTGTAGGGAACACACAGTTTCTTTTGAGTGGGGAAAAACAATACATACATATATATAGGAGGTAATATTTCCAAGTCGACTTTACAGTGAAAACTGTATGAAATTCAAACCAGCACTAGGAACGAAACTGAGAAACCAGAGTAAGTGTTTCTAATGCAACCCATTCCCTTTATGCTAGATGAATGAACGTATCTTAAAATGCTCTATTCTGAGACTTAAGTGTGTGTGAAAGCCGTCAATCACCTAGCTTTTTGGGAACACAGTTTCTTTTGAGTTGGGAATAACACTATATAAATATTTATGGGGAGGTACAAGCTCCAACTCTGTTTTACAGTGAAAAATGCATGAAATTCAAACCGGCACGAGGAAACATACTGAGAAACCATAGTAAATGTTTATATGGCAACTCATTCCCTTCATCCTAGATGAACGAACGGCTCTCCACAGGCTTAGTTCTGAGAGTTGAATGTGTGTGAAATCATCTATCACTAGTCTTGTAGGGAACACACAGTTTCTTTTGACTGGGGAATTACACTACATACATATATATATGGGGAAGTACTAGCTCCAAGTCGATTTTACAGTGAAAACTGCATGAACTTCAAACCCGAAATAGGAAACATACTGAGAAAACAGAGTAAGTGTTTCTACTGCAAATCATTCCCTTTATGCTAGATGAATGAACCAGACTCCACATGCTCAATTCTGAGAGTTAAGTGTGTGTGAAAGCCGACAATCACCTAGCTTGTTGGAAACAAACATATTCTTTTGAGTGGAAAACTACAATACATTCATATATATGGAGAGGTACTAGCTCTTACACTGTTTTACCGTGAAACCTGCAGCAAATTTACCGACACTAGGAAACATACTAAGAAACAAGAGTAATTATTTCTAGTGCAACCCATTCCCTTTATGCTAGACAAACGAAAGCCTGTCCACATGCTCTTTTCTGAGTTTAATGCTAGCGAATATGATCAATCACTTAGCTTGTACGGAACACAGTTTCTTTGAGTGCCAAACTAACTACATACATATATACGGGGAGGTACTAGACCCAAGTCGATTTTACAGTGAAAACTGAATGAACTTCAAACCGGCACTAGGAAACATAACTGAGAAACCAGATAAGTGTTTCAACTGCAACCCATTCCCTTCATCCTAGATGAACTAACGCTTCACCCCATGCTCAGTTCTGAGAGATGACTCTGTGCAAGAGCCTTCTATCACTTAGCTTGTAGGGAACACACAGTTACTTTTGATTGGGGAAATACACTACATATGTATAAATGAGGAGGTACTAGTTCTAAGTCGGTTCATAAGTGGAAAATGCATGAAGATCAGACCGGCACTAGTTAATATACTGAGAAATCAGAGTAAGTGTTTCAATTGCTAACTATTCCCTTTATGCTATATGAATGAACGTCTCTACACATGCTCAATTCTGAGAGTTAAATGAGTGTGAAACCCGTTAGTAAGCTAACTTTTTGGGAACACACAAATTCTTTTCAGTGGGAAACAACACTAAATAACTATATATGGGGAGGTACTAATTCCAACTCGGTTTTACAGTGAAAACTGCATGAACTACAAACCCGAAATAGGAAACATACTGAGAAAACAGTGTAAGTGTTTCTACTGCAAATCATTCCCTTTATGCTAGTTGAAAGAACGTCTCTCCTCCACATGCTCAGTTCTGAGTATTGAATATGTGCGAATGTAAACTATAACTAAGCTTGTATGGAAAACATAGTTTCCTTTCAGTGGGGAAATGCACTGTATACATCTATATTGGAAGGTAATTGCTCCAAGTCATTTTTACACTGAAAACTGCATGAATTTCAAACCGCCACTAGGAAACATACTGAGAAACCAGAGTAATTATTTCAAGTGCTACCTCTTCTCTTTATGCAAGATGAAAGAACATATCTTAACATGCTCAATTCTGAGAGTGAGTGTGAAAGACATCAATCACCTAGCTTGTTGGGAAAAACAATTTTTTTCATGGGGAAAATACATGACACAATTTTATATGGGGAGGAACTAGCCCCAACACGGTTTTACAGTGAAAACTGCAAGAACTTCAAACCGGCACTAGGAAACAGACTGAGAAACCAGTGTAAGAGTTTCAACTGCAAAGAATTCCCTTCATCCTAATTGAACGAAAGCCTCTACACATGCTCAGTTATGAGGGATGAATTTTTGCAAATGTAAAACATCACTTAGCTTGAAGGGAAAACATAGTTTCTTAAGAGTGCAGAAAAACACTACATATATATATATGGGGATACTACCTCCAAATCGGTTTTACACTGAAAAATACACGAACTTTAAACGGACACTGGGAAACATTCTGAGAAACCAGGGAAGATCTTTCTACTGCAAACCATTGTCTTTTTGCTAAAAGAACGAACGTCTCTCCACATGCTCAACTCTGAGAATTAATTGTGTGTGAAAGCCGTCAATCACCTAGCACCTTGGGAACACACAGAATCTTTTCAGTGGGAAACTACTCTATATACATATATATAGGGAGGTACAAGCTCCAACTCGTGTCTAAAGTGAAAAGTGTATCAACATCAAAACGGCACTAGAAAACATACAGAGAAACCAGAGTAAATGTTACAACTGCAACACATTCCCTTCATGTTAGATGAAAAAAGTCTCACCTCATGCTCAATTCTGAGAGTTAAGTGTGTGTGAAAGCCGTCAACCAGCTAGCTTGTTTGGAACACACACTTTCTTTACACTGGAAAACTATACTATATAAATATATATGGGGAGGTAATATTTCCAACTCGGTTTACAGTGAAAACTGCATGAAATTCAAACAGGCACTAGGAAACCTACTGAGAACCCAAGTTAGCGTTTCTATTGCAAACCATTCCTTTTAGGTTAGATGAACGAAAATCTCTCCACATGCTAAATTCTGAGATTTAGGTCAGTGTAAAAGCCATCAGTTACCTAGCTTGTTGGGAAAACAAAGTTTTATTGAGCAGGAAACTACACTGTATATATATATATGGGATGGTACTAGCTCCAACTCGGTTTTACAGAGAAAAATGCATCAATTTCAAACCGGAATTAGGAAACATAATCAGACCCCACAGTAAGTGTATCTACAGCAATCCATTCTGTTTAGGTAGATGAACGAATCCATCCTCATATACTCAGTTTCAAAAATTGAATGTGTGTGAAAGCCGAAAATCACAAATCTTCTCGGGATTACATGGTTTGTTTACAGTGAGGAACACACTACATAAATATGCATCGGCAGGTACAGTTTCCAACTAGGTTTTACAGTGAAAACATCATGAAGTTCAAACCGAAAATATTAAAAATACTGTGAAAACAGAGTATGAGATTCTAGTGGTACCTATTCTCTTTATGCTATAAGAACAAACGTCTCTCAATTTGCTCAGTACTGAGAGTTAAGACTGTGTGGAAGCCATCAATAAACAAGCTTGAAGGGAACACAGAGTTTCATTCAGTGAGAAAACAATCTACATACATATATATGGGGGTAATAGCTCAACACGGTTATACAGTGAAAATTGCATGAACTTCAAACAGACACTAAAAAACATACTGAGAAACCAGAGTAAGTGTACCTACTGCAACCCATTCACTTTCTGCTAGATGAATGGACGTCTGTCCACATGCTGAACTCTGAGAATAAAGTTTGTGTGAAATCCGTGAATCACCTAGCTTGTTGTGAACACATAGTTTTTTTCTACTGAAAAAAATATATACATATATACTGGGAGGTAATAGCTCAAACTCGACGTAACAGTGAAAAATGCATGAACGTCTAAGTGGCTCTAGGAAATATAATGAGAAACAAGAGTAAGTGTTATAACTGCCACCCATCCACTTAATGCTAGATACACGAAAGACACTACACATGCTCAATTATTAGAGAGAAGTGTGTGTGAAAACCAACAATCACCCACCTTTTTGGGAATGCAAAGATGCTTTTCAGCTGGAAACTACAGTACAAATATATATATGGGGAGGTACAAGCTCCAAATCAGTTTTACACTGAAAATTGCAGGAAATTAAAAACGGCACTAAGAAACAGACTGAGAAAAAAGGGTGAGGGTTCCTCCAGAAACACGTTTCCAGTGTGCTACATGAAAGAAAGTCTCTCCACATGTGTAGCTTTCAACCGAAAAGAAAGCTGGTTTTCCCAACAAGCTAGGTGAAGGACGGCTTTCACACACACTTATCTCTCAGAAATGCGCATGTGGAGAGATGTCATTTCATTTGGCACAAAGAGACAGGATTGTAGGAGAAACAATTACTCTGGTTTCTCAGTCTATATCATAGGGCCGATTTGAAGTTCCTGCAGTTTTCAGTGTAAAACCTAGTTCAACTTGTACCTACCCATATATATGTATGTAGCGGGGTTTGCAACTGGAAGAATCTTTGTGATCCCAACAAGCTAGGTGAAGGACGGCGTTCACACACAATTATCTCTCAGAACTGAGCATGCGGAGAGACGTTCGTTCATCCAGCACAAAGGGAATGTGTTGAAAAGGAAACACTTACTCTGGATTCCCATTCTAATTCCTAGGACCGGTTGGAATTTCATGCAGTTTTCACTGAAAAACCGAGTTGGAACTTGAACCTTCGCATATATATATATGTAGTGGATTTTGCAACTGAAAAGAAACTTTGTGTTCCAAACAAGGTAGGTGAAGGACGGCTTTCACACACACTTTTCTCTCATACCTGAACTTGTGGACAGACTTTCGTTCATGTAGCACAAAGTGAACGGGTTGCAGGAGAAACACTTACTCTGGTTTCTCAGTCTGTTTCCTAGTGCCTGTTTGAAGTTCCTGCAGTTTTCACTGTAAATCCGTGTTTGAGCTACCACTTCTCTATAAATATGTATGTAGTGTACTTTGCAATTGAAAAGAAACTTGGTGTTCCCAAGAAGCTAGGTGAAGGACGGCTTTCACACACACTTATCTCTCAGAACTGAGCATGTGGAGAGACGTTCGTTCATCTAGCTCAAACGGAATGGTTTTCAGGAGAAACACTTACTCTGTTTTCTCAGAATGTTTCCAAGTACCGGTTTGAATTTCCTGCACTTTTCAGTGTAAAAGCGTGTTCGAGATTGTACATCCCCTTATATATTTATTTAGTGGAGTTTGCAACTGTAAAGAATCTCTGTGTTTCCAAATAGCTAGGAGAAGGAAGGCTTTCACACACACTTCTCTCTCAGAACTGAGCATGTGGAGAGACGTTCCTTTATCCAGCACAAAGGGAACGGGTTGCAGGAGAAACATTTACACTGGTTTCTCGGGCTGTTTCTTATTGCCGGTTTGAAGTTCCTGTAGTTTTCACTGTAAACCGATCTGGAACTTCTACCTACCCTTATATATGCATGTTTGGAGTTGGCAACTGGAAAGAAACTTTGTGTTTGAAACTAGCTAGGTGAAGGAAGGCTTTCTCACACACTTATCTATCAGAAATGAGAATGTGGAGAGACATTCGTTCATCTAGCACAAAGGGAACGTGTTGCAATAGAAACACTTACTCTGCTTTCTCAGTCTATTTCCTAGTGCCGGTTACAAGTTCCATCATTTTTCACTGTAAAATCGCGTTGGAACTTTAACCACCCCATATATATGTATGTAGTGGAGTTTGCAACTGAAAAGAAACTTTGTGCTCCCAACAAGCTAGGTTTAGGACGGCTTTCACACGCACGCATCACTCAGAACTGACCGTGTCAAAAACTTTCGTTCATCTAGCACAAATGGAACGGGTTGCAGTAAAAATACTTTCTCTGGTTTCTTAGTCAGTTTCCTAGAGCCGTATTGAATTTCCTGTAAGTTTCACTGTAGCACAGAGTTGGAGAGTGTACATCCCCATATATATGTATGTAGTGGTGTTTACAAAAGATAAGAAATTTTTTTGTTCCCAACAAGCTAGTTGAGAGACGTCTTTCACACACACTTATCTCTCTAAACTGAGCATGTGGAGAGACATTGGTTCATCTCGCACAAAGGGAACGCATTGCAGTGTAAACACTTTCCCTGGTTTGTCAGTTTTGTTTCCTTTTGCCGGTTTGAAGTTCCTGTACTTTTCACTATAAAACCGAGTTGGAGCTTGAACCACACATATATATTTATGCATTGGAATTTCAAATTGGAAAGAATCTATTTGTTCCCAACAAACTATATGAAGAATGACTTTCACACACAATTATCTCTCAGAATTGAGCATGTGAAGAGACGTTCGTTCATCTTGCACAAAGGGAACGGGTTGCAGAGGAAACACTTACTCTGGTTTCTCAGGCTGATTTCTAGTGCCGGTTTGAAGTTCCTGCAGTTTTCACTGTAAAACCGAGTTGGAGCTTATACCTCCCCATATATATGTATGTAGTGGAGTTTGCAACTTAAATATAATTTTGTGTTCCCAACAAGCTAGGTGAAGAACGTCTTTCACACACACTTATCTCCTGGAACTGAGCATGTGGAGACACGTTCATTCATCTAGCACATGTGGACCGGGTTGCAGGGAAACACAGACTCTTGTTTCTCAGTGTGTTTCCTTGTGCAGTTTTGAAATTCCTGTAGTTCTCACTATAGACCGGAGTTGGAACTTGTACCTACCCATATATATGTATGTAGTGGAGTATGAAACTGAAAAGAAACTTTATGTTCCCAACAAGCTAGTTGAGAGACGTCTTTCACACACACTTATCTCTCTAAACTGAGCATGTGGAGAGACGTTGGTTCATCTTGCACAAAGGGAACGCGTTGCTGGGTAAACACTTACACTGGTTTGTCAGATTTGTTTCCTTTTGCCGGTATGAAGTTCCTGCAGTTTTCACTGTAAACCCGAGTTGGAGTTTGTAACTCCCCATACATATGTATGTATTGGAGTTTGTAACTGAAAAGAAGCTTTGGGTTCCCAACTAGTTAGGTGAAGGGCGGCTTTCACACACACTTAACGCTCTAAATTGATCATGTGGAGTGACGTTCGTTCACCTAGCACAAAGGGAATGGTTTACAGGAGAAACACTTACTCTGGATTCTCAGTCTTTTTCCCAGTACCTGTTTAAATTTCCTGTATTTTTCACTGTAAAACCGATTTGGACTTTGTACCACCCCATATATATGTATGTAGTGGGGTTTGCAACTGAAACTAATCTATGTGTTCCCAGCAAGCTAGTTGAAGATCGGCTTTCACACACACTTATGTCTCAGAACTGAGCATGTGGAGAGACGTTCGTTCATCTAGCACAAAGGGAATGGTTTACAGGAGAAACACTTACTCTTGTTTCTCAGTTTCCTAGTAGCTGTTTAAATTTCCTGCAGTTTTCTCTGTAAAACCGAGTTGGAACTTCAACCTCACAATATATATGTATGTAGTGAAGTTTGCAAATGATAAGAACCTTTGTGTTCCCAACAAGCTAGCGTTAGTACGGCTTTTACACACAAGCATCTCTCAGAACTGAACATGTGGAAAAACCTTCGTTCATCTAGCACAAATGGAACGGGTTGCTGTAGAAACACTTACTCTGGTTGCTCTGTCATTTTCCTAGTGCCGGATTGAATTTCCTGTACGTTTCACTGTAAAACCGAATTGTAGAGTTTACCTCCCCATATATATGTATGTAGTGGTGTTTGCAAGTGATAATAAACTTTTTGTTCCTAACGAGCTTAGTGAAGGATTGCTTTCACACACACTTATCTCTCAGAACTGAACATGTGGAGAGACGTTCGTTCATCTTGCACAAAGGGATCGTGTTGCATTGGAAACCCTTACTCTGGTTTCTCATTCTGTTTCTGTGTGCCGTTTTGAAGTTCCAGCCGTTTTCTCTGTAAAACCGAGTTGGAGCTAGTACCTCCACGTATATATGTATGTCCTGTTGTTTCCCACTGAAAAGAATCTCTGTGTTTTTCATAATCTAGGTGATTAACTGCTTTCACACACAGTTAACTCTCAAAATTTTGGTCATGTATAAACTTTCGTTCATTTGACTTAAATGAATGGGTTGCAATAATAACACTTTCTCTAGTTTCTCAGTATGTTTCCTAGTGCCCGTTTGAAATTTATGACATTTTGTTTTAAACTGAGTTGAAGCTTGTACCTCCCCGTATATCTATCTGTAAATCAAAGTCAACTGTGTGTTCCGAACAAGCTTTTTTATTGTAGTTATTTTAGTGTTTCACAAATATTCATCTCTCAGATTTGATCATGTTCAGAGGCTATAGTTCATGTAGCATTAGTGTAATGTGGAGCAATTCAAACACTCTGATTTCTCAGTATGTTTCCTAGTGCCTGTTTCAATTTCATTCTTTTTCCCCTGTAAAACATTGTTTTAGCAAGTACCTTCCCATATATATTTATATAGTGTGTTTCACCAGTCGAAAGATACATTATGTTCCATGAAGTGAAATTATTGTCGTCTTTCACATACATTCAACTCTCAGAATTGATCATGTGGAGATGCGTTCGTTCATCTAACATTAAACGAGTGGGGAACAGTAGAAACAGTCTGATTTCTCAGTATGTTTCCTTGTGCCTTTTTGAAGTTTATGAAATTTTCACTGTAAAAATGAATTGTAGCTAGTCCTCCCCTTATATATATGTTTTGTGATTCCCCACACAAGAGAGGTTGTGTTTTCCTGACAAAAGAGGTAATTGTTTGCTTTCACACACATTCAACCCTCAGAAATTAGCTGTGGGTAAACGTTCGTTAATCTAGCATAAAAGAAATGGATTGCAGTAGAAAGTCTTACTCTGGTTTCTTGTATGGTTTCTTAGTGCCTGTATAAAGTTCACATAATTTTCACTCTTAAACTGAGTTACAATGAACACCTCCCCTTATATATGTATGTATTCTAGTTTTCCACCCAAAAGAAACTGTGTCTTCCCAACAAGCTAATCGTTTGGCGGTATTCACACACATTCAACCCTCAGAATTCAGCATGTGTTGAGGCGTTCTTTTATCCAGCATAAAAGGTAGAGTGAATTGTAGTAAGACATTCTCTGATTTCTCTGTATGTTTTCAAGGGCTGGTTTCAATGTAAAAGTTGATTGCCCTGGAAAATACAATTGCTGTGATTGCTTCCCCTTCGATATGTAAGTAACGTAGTTCCTCTAGACCAGAAACTATGGCTTTCCAAATAGTTATGTGAAGGACGTCTCCAACAGACGTACTGATGTCAGAAGTGACCATGTGGAGAGGCGTTCTTTCATTCAGCATAAAATGTAGAGTGACATGTAGAAATAATTACTCTGATTTCTCAGCATGATTCTTAAAGCCGGTCTCAAGTAAAAGCAGTTTGCAACGGAAAAGAGCCCTGGAGTTTTTGCTTCCCCTTAGATATGTATCTAGCCTAATTCCCCGTGGCCAGAAACTCTGGGTTTCCAAAAACCTAAGTGAAGGAGGCTGCAACACAGATTCCATTTCCAAAATGGTACATGTGAGGACGCATTCCTTTATGTAACGTAAACAGCAAGGCTTACCTCAAGCACTTACCATGATTTCTCAGCATGTTTCCTAGAGTAGGTTTAAAGTTAAAAGCATTTTTTGCTCAAAAACCTTATTAGAGCTTGTACCTTCTCTTATATTTATAGGTCAGGCAGTGCCCCTAACACCAAAATTCTGTGTTCCAACAGGGTTGGTGAAGGATGGTTTTCGCACACTTTCAGTTTTCTCTCCCCCACCCTCTTTTGCTAAGGGAATCATGCAGGTTGTCTATTATGGAAGCCAAGGAATTTTTTTTCATTTAGGATCAACCTCGGAGAAAACTGAGACTTGCTTCTCCTTCATTTCACTGCTAGATTTCCTCTTGATGCATTTCCAAAACCTCAAGTGTGTGTTCCTGTAACCAAGAAATTATTTCAAAGAAAATGAGCAGGTTTCCATAAGGCCACTACTTCTTTTATATTCTTGCTTTTTAATACCTCTTTTCCATCTATCTCCAGTTATCTTATTTGTATGTACTTTGGTTGTGGCTGAAGGCTAATCAGCAATAGTGTAGAAATTATTGTTTGATATTACTAATCTACTTTCTTTCCATGGATATTTGAATTATCATTGGATTTTAGGGAAGATAATTTCTTTTAAAAAATTCTGGTAAGTATCTTGTGGGTGATTCTGAATCTCTTCTTTAAGAATTATAATGCTTAATTTCTGAATAAGTGATATTTTCATAGAGCTCAAAATTCCAAAGGTTTGAGTGCCACCACTCTCCCAAAGCCTTTCAAACTTTTCCTTGGGGGCACTCAGAACTGCGTGTGTGTGTGTGTGTCCTTCTGGACTTAGTTTAGCCTGAAATGAGCAAAGGGAAGTACCCCCCTTTTTACACAAACTGCAGAAGACTTTCACAAATTTATAAATTTCAAAAATATATGAACTGTAATGTTGTAGAATTTTACAAGAGGCAGTGACCTTCAGAGCTGTCAACAATGGAAGCAGAACAGTTGGAGGAACAGCAGGTGCTCGTGCTCAGTGGCTGAAGTCACATAACATCCACGGCCACCTCTGGTTAATCTTATAGAGTTGGTGCTGTCTGCAGGCTTTCAGGGCTGTGCCCCCCTCCCCACCAAATATATATATTAGGAAAAGTGGTGAGCCTCAGTATGAGAAACAATAAAGAATTAAAAGGGGAAATTGAGTTTATTGTTTTTAAAAAGAAAAATTAGCATCCAGGTAGTTTAATTTCAGCTCCGAATAGACTGATGTAATAACACTGACAAGGATGCGTAAACACCTGTAAGATCATGGGGCAGGACTGAAGACTCTGAAACAGCAATACCCACACACAACCTTCACTGCTGTCCTTGACAACCTTATTGAATTACTTGATTTAAAAAAGACCATAGATATTAAATATCATCATTTTGAGAAAGCAGTTCTTTTGAAATCTTATATACTAATGTAACTGAATTGGATAAAGATATGCTAAATTTGTGATAAAGTATCCAAACAGGTAACGATTACTGAAAACACCACAAATTGAAGATGACCACAGGATAATGTGCATATATACTTTAATGATCTGGAAGAATCAGCTCACCATTGTATTCAAGACATCTAGAGATGATGTCAAATTTGGTTGTCCTTGGATACCTTTTTGTGAATGTTAGAATGAAGTCAGGGTCAAGCACACAAATTTAGTTTAAAAGCAAAAGGTGAAACAGACTTCTTTTCAAAAAGCTATTGTGTCTGGCTAGAAATCATCGAATCCATGGGTCAATGGAAGAAAAAAAACCTAGTGACCACGTGACTGTTTCAGGAGCTGGTGGTAAAATGACAGTTGACAATTATTTAAATTAGATATGATATTGATGTCCAACTGACCCAATGATTTTTAGTCCATGTGCAAAAAATATATCAAGGAATACATACTGATTTATGTTTTCTCAGCTGTGTTGCCCCCCTTCAAGCCTGCATTCTGATTGGGAATCTAATAACTTCTACTGCAGGGAGGAGGATTTTCAGAAAAGGAGTGTCCCCCAACTGAGAAAATGAAGAAAAATTAGATGTACACTGTAGAGACACAGGGAGATCTGTTGAGCCAGACGACACTTGCTTTACTGTCAATTAGTAGGAGGCGCAGCTTTTTGATGAGTTGGGTAACATATTGCTGCTTTTCTCAAGGTATTGCCCACGGCTCTTGAGAAGTGATGAAGTGGGGCCAAGGAATTAGCCTCCGAATGCCCTCTGCCATGGATGTTGTCTCTATTTTCCACTTTTAAGATTTAGCTTAGACATGTTGCAGTGTCTTACCAAGTGAGCTACAGACAGTAAGTGCATCTTGAAGCACACGACTCTTTCCTTCTCACTGCAGCAGAGAACCTCTGCATTGGAGCATCCTGAGATGGCATCCGTGGTCATTTTTCATGTTAGGAATCAGTAAAGATGCTATGTCCACATGGATGAGGAGGGTAAGGTTTCAGTCTCTAAAGTGGTAATGATGGGTTGACCTTTTCACTTAATGAGTCTCACATCAACAAATGCATGTCTGTTCTGGACCAAGAAGAAACAAATGTTTCAAAAATAATAGCTTGAAAGGTCAGTGGGACAAGTCAGGCATCTTCTTCATGTCTTCAAGTTCAGATATCAAACATGGGTTTCCTATCCTGAGTGATACTGACAATTTGTCATGCTCTGCGCCTCATGTATACCAAAGGCTTTCCTAGATAAAATGTCTAGAAATGGTAACATTCTTGATATCTGTTAAACAGGGGAAGATGAAGGAATTAAAATTAGTCCCTAATGTGCATTGATTTTTTTAAAGACATCAATTTTACAGAAATTTTGAAGAATTAAAGTGACAGAAAATTTCAAAGCACCTTCTCCTTCTGGTAGAAAACTCTTCTGTTTTCCTTTTTTGATGAATGTGACATAGAACCAGTACTACTATTGTTTGTATTGTACTTAGGGTTTACAGAGTAATTCACAGCTATCCTCCTATTTCATCTGTGCAATGACCTCTGGAAGATAAGGTTTCCTAGTTATGCTTTTTAATGTCTATTTTTTAACTCTGTCTAAAAGCAGATTGATTGAGCTCCATTTGCTCAATTTAGACGGCTGGACTGATTAATTGTGTCAGAACATTCCAGGAGGCAGATGAAAGGAAGAGACAGGGGTTCTACATGATGGAAACTGTTCCTGAAATGATTTGGCCAACAGCCTTATCCATTTTTCCCACGGCTGGAAACAAAACACAACCCAAGGCAAGGAAAACAGGGAGTCCATGTGACTCCAACCTTGGCACGTAGAGTCACGGCTGTCCTCCTGTGCCTTGGAGAAGAGGATGCTTTGGGTCTCTGTTCTACAATCTCTGTTTTGCTTTTCCTCCACAGTGTCTTATTTTACTAGCATATGCTGTAACTTGACTTACATTTCATAACATTAAAACAAAAATCAGGAACTCTTTATCATTTATTAACTAATTGGTAAATAGTTTTTCATGAATTTTTAACTTTATTATTAGGACTTACCGTGGCAATGTACAACAGCTAGTTCCCCAGATAACAGCAGTAGCTTACACATGCTAAACTTGTATTTCCCTCTTACATAAAGAAGTCAAGCAATTGGTACCGCAAGGCTGGTTTGCATGAAGGCCCCAGGGTCAGAGAACCAGATGCTTGTTATTTTCAGCCCGTCAACTTGATGGCCCAAAGTGGCTGCCTGAGGGTCAACCATCAAGTCCACATTCCAGGCAGCAGAGAGGAGGGAAGAAAGGTGCTTCAGTTCCCTTTTGGGATGGTTCTGTAAAGTCCCAGGTAGCTTTCCTGCTTTTATCTTGTTTAGACAGAGGGCTGAGAGACAGCTTGCTATGAGGTAAGCTCAGCTGAGGACCAGGCATCTCCCTCGAGGGGAGGAGAGGGAGGGGGCAAGGGGGCACCTCTCATCCTGCACGTGGTGTAAGGCACCACGATGAGCCGCCAGGGGCCTCCGCAGTCCGTCCATTGCTTCGGGCTGCACTGAGCGGCTGGTAACGGTTGAGATTTTCATGTAGAGCTGCGTGTATGCTGGAACAATTGCTCAGTTCATTTAAACTAATGGCTAGCAGAGCACGTTGGAGAACACATTTGTTCTCACCTTCTAGCCAGGGACCCTCCCGCCAGGTTTCTGTCCTGCTGTTCATTTCCACATTATTTCCCAAGACTTCCGGAACAAATGTAAGAAGCCTGATGTTCAAATGCTTTTCCGTGTGATTCCCCCCTTGTTATTTGTAGGAACAGCAAATTGCCTAGAGAACATTGGACAAAATGCCAACACCCCATTTTTTTAAGTGTCTGAGATTTGGTGTTAGGAAATAAAAGAAATTTCCAGGAACACCCTTAAGAAACATTATTTCTTTCAAATGTGATTTGGAAAAGCAAAGGAAAATACATTTTATAGCACAGCTTTTAAGACAGCTGAAGAGGCAGTAAGTTCCCATAATGTAACTTCCAACAATTCTTTATATTTCTCTTAGAATTTCCTTGGTTCTTGATGTAAATTTTTAATAATTAATATCAGCTTTCTATTCTTTCTCTTCCTGTAGTTGTAGAATTAATGTGAAAATAGCTCTTTGTGTCACTGATGAAGCCTCCTGGTCAGACTTCTAGCTAAACAGCTTGTGTACGTTTTGGTGGCAGGTGTGCTAAATAGTAGTTTTCAGGCACATGAGGGATACCCATCACACCAGCACTGCGGGAGCCTATTTCTCACCCACGACCAGGTGAGAACCTCCTTTCTTCCGCCGCCTCACCCAGGCCCCCATATTCTGATTCTTTCTCACGACCCATTTTCATAAATTTCAGCCCTGCACAAGCAGAGGAAGTCTTGGTTTCTCAAAGACCAGGAAATTAGTTCTAGGTTTTCTGTTAAAGGACAGTGTATAAAATCAGGCACTTTGATATGTCTTTTGAGGTCTCAGGATCCCTGCATTTAAAACAAGAACTTGAGTTACAATACTATTCTCTTCCACTTTTGAAATTCTAAAGCTCCACACAATAGCTTTTTTTAATTGCTAAAATTTTTCTAGAATATATTTTTTGAAGATTCACAAATATCTGTTAATTTATATTTAAAAATGTTATATTTAAGAAATGGAATATTTACATTTAAATAGGAATTTAAGTCAAGAAATGTTTGATACTGAATGTTTACTATGAATTCAAGTATGTAAGCTTGATGTCTGTGGTACTGTCGATAAACCACAAAATTTGAGAGTTGTTGGTTAAAGTTTATCTGGGGCAAAATGAGGACCAGATTCCAGGTGACAGCATCTCAGAGAGCTTGCAGGAACTGCTCTGAAGATGAGGGGGAGCTCAGAATTATATAAGATTTTAGTGAAGGGGGACGTGCGGTCCAGTACACGGTTAGGCAGAGGCTGCTGCTAGTCAAGGAGCAGGTGTCTCTGTTAATGATTTTAGTGCTTTTCTAGATAGGAAGAGATGCAAGAATTTGGGCTCATAAAATTTCCTGAAAATGTCTAACTATCTGAAGACTTTTCTGCCCATTTTCCCAGAGCACAGAGCGCCCCATTCCTGATGTTTAGAGGGTGTTGGAGGTCAGCAGCTGCAGTGGCTCATGACTAAAGCAAATCAGAGGCAGATGACAAGTGCCAATTTTTAGTTGACAATATGTATATATTGTAGGAAAAAATGTTACTTTCCAACCCTACCCGTACTCTAGTTTTAGTTAGAGATCAACGGATTACTGTGTTAGATGACTTAGGTCAGACGAGAGGGCGACGGATTCGTCTCGTGAGCCGGCCGGTGCTCTATGTCAGCCTCCTTGATCACATTCAATTTCCTTTCTCTTCAAACAGCATGCTTCTGATTTTGTGAAGTATGGAGCCTGTCCTGAGCACATGGGGTCTGGAGATGGCCCTGTTCCTGTGGTCTTTGTTTATTCTGTGAATTATGGTGTGAAACTTTATGTGCCCAAGCTTCATCATAACTTCAAATTTAAAGGATTTAAATATGGGAGATGGATGCCAAGTTCTGGGAATAGATTTTCAGGATAACAGCCAGGATTGGTAAAAAGTAGGGAGAATGGATACAGCCTTCAAAAAAGAAATGCTATTTTACAATTTCTGGCAGAAAAATTAAAAGGCTTGTTGGGATTCTATCAGGAATGTTTAATTGGTAGACTTGTCTCCCATTTTCACGAAACAAAATAATTTTATTATTTGTTCAGGGCCTACTATCTGGCAATGAGGTAGCCCCTTTGCATTTAGTTTTATCATTTAATCTCTACAAAGAATCCTAGGAGAACACACGTGTCACAGGTGAGGGAACCAAGAACATCCAGGGTATGTGACAGGAAGGCAGATGGGCTGGAGGGCTTACCCTCCTTCAGGCTGAGACAGAGACACCAAGGCTTATTGACAAGCATGTTGCTGAAGTGGTTTACTTAATACTTTGCTTCCTTCATGAAGTGGACCCCTTGAAATTGTTTATGTCTGGCTTATCTTCCCCTCTGTCCTCTACCTCAGGACTTCTCATAAGTAGAATGAATTCGGCCTCAACTTATTCAGTAAAACCAGAAAATATAAAATTAGGCCACACTAATGTCTGATTAGTCCTTGTAATTCAGTAATTCCTAAAATTCCTAGAAACGCAAGGAAGGTGTGTTACCTCGGGGACTGAGTGCATTTGAAGAGTGAGAAATGTAGTGTGATCTGGTAAAGGCATAGGCTGTATAGACAAAGATCCGGGTTTGGATCCTGGCTCCACCATGTACTGGAAACATGACCATCCAGAGCCTCAGTTTCTTCATGTGTTGAATGGGCTGATGGAGCTCACCTCCAAGCAGTCAGGTCAAAATGAGATGGTACGAGTGACTCTCAGGCAGAATGCTTGACATAGTGCTAGTTACTCTTGCTGCTTTATAATGTCTTCTTAGGTAATTCTGTTGTCCATTGGCTTGCGAATACCTCCTCATTTGGTTTAAGAAAAATAGCATGCCTTCAGAATTTTAAAATAGGGAATGAAGATTTGCTGAATACTGCTGGGTGTATTCTTATAGTTCATTTATTAAAAAAAAAGTAGGAGTTCTCTAAACAGAATTTATTCAGTGTGCCTTGAATATGATTCAGTTAAATATGATTTTCCTTTAAATTCTTTTCAGAAATTTTCTGTGATATTTTTATTGAATAGTAGTTGAAGTTTTCTGAGGAGGGGTTACATTTTAAAAAGTTTATTCTAGTAACAATTGATACATTAAATAAATGATTCATATCCCTGGACAGCGTAAAGCCCTGTTTTTTTTTTAATATATAAAATTTTGGGGGATAGTTCTATGACATTTTATTGGGCAGAAGTATTTCCCATTTCCATTTTACAGGCAGAGGAGATGAGTCACACGATACTCATTATACAAGAGCAGCAGAGGTTGATTAATTTGGGCAGAAGAGGAAAAGTGTGTGGAGAAAAAATCCTTGCTTCTCAAACTGGTCACATTCTGTGGTGCTGTGCAGCTGAAACGGTTTTGAATTTGTTTCTGGGTTGTCCTAGATTTCGGCCCATGTGCCTGGAAAGGTCTCTCAGGCAAACATGCTAATTTAAGAAGTTTGTCATTCTAAATGCTCTTAAGAGGATTAAACAAATTCCACAGCAAATAAATGAACATGTTTGGAAGGTTTCCCACCCTCATGTAATTTCCAGAAAACAGACAGTATTCACTTGCTAAACCAAACACACAGGTATATTAATGAGCCTGACTCACATGACTGGACAGCAAGGAGGGAGCCTCATCTATTGGGTGAGTTCTGCTGCAAGAACCGCACCTGAAGGTTTAATTAGTATTTATTTCCAGCGAGTGCTGCTCCAGCCTTTTTCTCCCCAATGTAAGAAAGCGCCCTCCTTGCCTGGCCGTTAGTGTGCAGAGCCCCGCGGCTACAACACTCCCCTGATCATCAGGAGGCTGATGGAGCCAGTTTGGTTAGAAACGTTTAGCTACACTCGCAGCGGGGATCATCAGTCACTTCTGTGTGTTGACCTCCATGTGCAGGGGAGAAAATCGAGTTTTGCTGGCGACAAACGCTAATTGACCACCAGTTGTTTCAGAGGGACTGTGATGTTGAAAACTGGAGTCCCTTTCATTTTTATATGTTGGATGCAGACAAACTGCACGGCGACACCCCCACTGTAAGTACACCCACCAGGGAGGGGGTCGGAATTTGGATCTGCACGTATTCAGATCCTGGCACTGGTCAGCTTACTGTGTTCTCGCTGGGTTTGGGAGACTGTTTCCGTAGTGATTGATTTGGTTTCCAATAAATTTGCACAGCCGTCTCCTTCAGTCAAGTTCTGATGAGTTCAGTTGGGAGGGGCATGTGAAATTGGGGCAGGCAGAGAGGTGCAATGAAGACTAGACACCATCTGGTTACCTCTCATTTTTTATGGGCCCAAAAATGGTTGTCTTGTTTTCTTTTCCCCTCCATCCACCCCTTCAGGTCAGGGAGTCGTCTTCAAGAATATCTTCCTAAAATATAAAGTAATGAAGAAGGCAGTGTGTCCCTTTGGTTGATTTCGTTTGAGTTGGGTTCATTATTAAAGATTTTCTGGTGAGGATTTTATGAGCTCTTAAAAGCTGGAAGAGCAGCACAACCAAGGAGAGAAAGTCAGAGAAACGAGTCAGCGGCCCCTGTGAGGTCTGGGGGACGAGGGCAGGAGGTGGTGCAGAGGCAGCACCGTGGCCTCCCCTGCAGCCCTGAGGGCAACGTGCGCATGTAAAGCCAGCGTCTCTTGTCACCATGTGTTCTAACAGGACTCCCACTAAAAGAATGCTTGGAGATTTGGGGAGGCCTTACCGTTTACCCTCTTGTCAAACATCTTTAATGCTGACTGTATTTATTCAAGATGACACAGAGATCACCTGCAGAGCTTGAGGGAGCGGTGCTTGCTTCCTGTCTTGCCCGCCCCAGGCTCACTCATCAGACTCCTGATTCTTGCAGGCACTGCAGTGCCCGTGGGGAGACCTCTGCTCCTGGGGGTCTCTGCTCCTGTGGTGGGAGCTCTGCTCCTCGGGGAGGTGGGCACGGGAGTGCTCACATTGGTGCCGGTCACACCAGCGCTGATCCTTCTCCACGTGATGAGCCCTTTGTGTAAGTAGTAGAGGTGGGATCCAGAGTCTTCCTCTGTCTACAGAGTTCTCCAGTAAAGCCAACTTGGAGGAAAGAAAGAAAATGCCTACTGTTCCATGACTGTGTCCTAAGGGTTTAAAGCTCACTGTGGAGCACACGTGAGATCTCATCCAGTAAATACTCTGGGGTCTTGACACTGACTTGTCATGAATTTGGCATTCTCATAATGTTATTTCTCTTATAATATGTCTAAGCAATCATTTTTGTGTGATGGTTATATGTGCATAAATGTCCTGAAGAAACTGTTGTTGATGGAAGTGTGGGCATCAGTGATACCACAAGGGCTGGTGGTCCTGGGGGCTGTCCGAGCCCCACACCATTTGTTACCAGCAGTCTTTCAGATTGCATCTTATTCCAGAGCTCACCGGGGCTCCCATCTCTCACTATGTGTCTTGAGAGGATATTTGTTCAGGGGGGAGGGGACAGGATGCTTCCAAGTCTGGGTTCTGGGGCTCCCTGTCTAAAGGTGGCACTGGCACAAATCCTTTATTCATGGAGTAATGAAGCCCCACAGTCTCGTGGCTAATTGGGCCTCCCTGTCCTTCTTCATGTGAGGAGCCGGAGGGTTTGGGTTAGGCCCCCAAACCTGTTATTGGTGAGCTTTCAGCCCTATCACACCACCTGGGTTGTCCCGTTTCAGTCACATGACTTTGATTTTTGCAGATAGGTGTGACTCCTGGACAGTGCCTGGGACATCCAGGTTTCCCCTACAGTAGGGACAGTGAAGAAATTTCAACCCATAAGGTGTGTTTGGGGGCCTCGAGGACAAGTAGGGACCCACAGACAGATATCTGGGTGGGTGGCGATCAGGCCCGAGTCTTGGAAAGACAGAGATTCCATTACTGTTGTAACAGTGAACTTAAGGGAGGAATTCGGGAAGGTCTGATGCATTTGAGATTAAAAGTATTATCTGGCTTTTATTGTTAGAAGTAGTGGTTTTTAACCCTTAAACTCATTCCAGCTTTTTATAAGAAATATTTTGTAGCCTTTCTTTTTTGGTGCCCGGAATTGAACATCATAGAAAGTGTAACCTAAGTATAAATATGATAAACAAATAGACAGGTAGATGGAAAGATGCGGTACCTCAATTCTTATATTATGGGGTATTTTATATTTATGCTAATTAGTGACCTCTCAGGACAAAAAGCACATACAAAGGAAGTCACTTCTAATAAACTATTTTTCCAAGCCTTACCTAACTGGGAAACAAGTGGCTTCACAATGTTAGAGCACCTTCCAGGCCCCGGGGAAATCTCCTTGTCACAGTTACACTTGCTGATGGTGTCTTGTGCCAAGTGCAAGCACATGCGGCTCGGAAGCTGCCCGGAGGCGGACTCTGGGTATTCCTTCTCCGTCGCAGCTGTGAGGGAGCCTTGCCTTTCCTGACTACAACCACAGAGGCGATTTTAAGTCTCTGAAAACTGCCATACCAGTGTATATCACAACCCCCACATGATATGTTGAATAAAGTAGAAAACTTTAAGTGCCTCCTTTAAAATAGAAATAAGATATAAAATAAATCATGATTTAAAAAATTCTAGTGCCCGAATTAGTGCTACATTACACTGGATGCATTATTTGGTTAGACAACTTCATTACTGCTTTCCATACCACATCTTCTAGTTAGATTTTATTTATCTGTTTTTTCCCTAAAGAAAAAAATCATATGAATCATTCTTGTGTCAGAGGTGATGAGCAGAGAGCAAGTGCAAAACCAGAAATCGTGATGCTGGTCAGTCTAATATCAGCTTCGTCACTGCACAGATCATGTTAACTCATTTTACTGCACTTTTTGGAATTACCTTCTTACTTGGAAAAACCTCTGTGTCAGTTAGATTTGTTAGTAAAACAATTCTTTTTCTTACTTAGTGCATCAGTGATGTTTTCAAGATGATAAAAAATTTGCCCATGGCATTTAAACAGTTGCTTGTTCTCGTAATTCATGGCTCACGGTCTCGTACTTGTCACAACTGGAGAACTGTGTTTTCTGTGTGCAAATTCTCATTGCTTTGGGGACACAGGGACACGTGTCCTTACTGGATGGAGTATGATAGTAGTTGTTTGCATTCTCTCCCTAAATCCTGTGTTATGATTCCTGTTAACTTACAAAATATGAATATTGTTATTTACCTAAATAGCTAACATCGCACCAGTGATGAATATCAAATTGGCCCAACTAGGAATTCCAATATTAAGTGAGATAGTAATTTCACAACCCACACTTCCAAAAATTTGGATTGATGGTTCAATTATACCAGGGACATTACCTGTTTTAATTGAATCAATCACTGCTTTCTTCAATAAAATTTCCATTCCATCTGCTCTTTTGGTTTATTGTTCTTCAGTGTTTTGTTTGCTTTCTTTCCCAAATATATGTGATTTTGGCTTTTGTCATTGAAAATCCTTGCTGGTTTTGCTACCTCATGCTGGAGAGGAAGCCTTGTGACTGTTTTATAGTCACTGGTTTCATGGTTGTATGAGTGCTTAATGCCACCTTGCAGGGGTGTACAGACCTAATGAAGTGTGTACATAAAAGGCTTAGTCTACACTGAGTGCAGGGTTAGTGTGAGCAGCTCATGTCATCAGTAACATAGTTAATCCATTACAATCATCCTCTGTTAATCAGTGTTATCCTTCTAACGTCTCCAGGAGAGGAAATGTAGTATTCTAAATGCAAATTTTTGCCACTCTTTTAGTCATTTCAACACCTTTAAAGCTTTGCATAATAGGACTGTGTGCCTGCTATTCCTACTTCTGCTCCTGACCCAGGACGCGGTCCCCACGGCTGATGATCCACAAGACACTGGATTCTTGGTCCCATGGCTCTGTGTGTTCTGGGACATCTGGGGACTTCAGCACTGTTTTAGGGGCTTTGGGTCCCACCTCTTCATAGCATTGCTGAGATGAGATCTGTGGTTTCACCCTCTTTCTTGAGTGTACGGTTCATTTTTTCTAGAACCAACACACACCACCGTGGCAACACTGCTTTGACCATGTGCTGGGCCAGCGAATGCTTGTCAGTTCTTGGGTTTAAATTTTCTGTTCTAATTTCTAAAATGGGGTATATTGACAGACACTCTCCATGTAAACAGAAGCTCTGTGGGGTTTTCAGCAACTTCTAAGAGCATAAATATTCCTGAAGCAGCTAAACTTCCTCCCAACAAGTGAGGAGCAAGCAGGCAAGTCCTGGGTGCCTGTGGCGGCCAAGCTGTGCAGCCCAGGCTGCTCACTGAGGAGCAAGGAGAAAATCTTAAAAACCTACTTTCATGCTGTCTTTCACAGAATCTCAGAAATGAAAGGTTTAATATCTAAAGAGGGGTGATTTTTTTAAATAAATTTTTTATTTTTTTCCTTTTTCAGTTTTATTAGGTAGAATTATTACAGTTCAACTTAACATACACAAATTGCATGTAAATACATGTATAGAGTATACTGCATTTTTTAGTTTACATATATGTACTAATTACTCTTTCTAAGAACAGATTAGAAATTTAGATTTTTAAAATTACAGTTACCAGAGGAATAAGGACATCTGCAAAAGAATAATAAACAGAATATGGTAATCCAATCACAAAGGACAGTCAGATGTGCTTACATATATTCAAGAAATCAAAATATTTAGTTCATTTGTGGTCTTATCATTATTGCTATTAATTTTAGATTTCCCATAAATGAAGTCATGTGGCATTTTTCTTTCTCTTTCAACCCCAGTTCACTTAGAATGACGGTCTTCAGGTCCATCCATGTTGCTGCAAATGGCATCTTTTATGGCTGAGTAGTATTCCATTGTATATACGTATCAGCTCGTCTTTATCCAGTCATGTGCTGATGGACATTTCTGTTGTTTACATGTTCCTTGTTCTATGTCCCTTCTGGCAACAATTACGGATTTTAAATATTTTCCACTTTAAAATCCTTCCTGAAGGAGATGTGGTAACTGGAATCAAAAACAGTTACAGCACAGGGTGGTGTGTGATGGGCCCTGGGGGCTTGGTAGAAAGGTTGGCAGTAAGGATTTCAGATTCTTATCAAATGATTCCACCTCTTGTAGCCCTGCTGACTGCCTCTCTCACGGCCTGCCCTACAAGTCTGACCAGTCCCTTCTATGAATCCTACTGTATTGTGCACAAATTTGTCCAAATGGTGTCATCCAGCAGGGACCTTAAGTGAGGCACCCAAGCTCCTGTGTTGGTTTCTTTCATCAGCCCTTAAACTTCCTTGGGAGCCAGGACTGTCTCATTGCCCCAAGGATCCCTAATGTCTAGTGAGATGCCTGATACAGCTGGTACTTAACGAGCACATCGGTCAAATGGAAAAACCTGATTAAAGAAAAGGCCCTCATTTTTCAGACATGCCTACCTGAGTACATAGGGTAAAATGACATGTCTTCTTGGATTTGCTGTCAAATACCTCAACAAAGGACAAATAAAAGAATGAAGGTCTGAATAAAGGAAATATGGGAAAGTTTGTGAATTCCTTAATCTGGGTGATGGGCTTACTCTACTATACTTACTGATGTATACTTAAGTTAGTTTATAATTTTACTGTCATTAGCGGAATAGCAAGTATTAATACTTATTAATTGAAATCCTTAGAACTGACCAAAGTTACCCCACACAAAATCCTTAATATCCAAGTAGTCTGTCTTACAGAAATCTTTTCCCACAAAGACAGGAAAAAAGGGAAAGGCAGATCCGTGCAGTATTTCCACATTGTCAAAAGACCAAAGGCCGACATAAAAGAAGAGGTTGCAGAAAAGATAAAGAGGCTGAAATCAATGTCCGGAAAACCTAGCTAAGAATCCTAAATAGCCGAACTTAACTAACCTCAGCACTGCCGCATCAAGAATGGAGCAAATAGCACCTAGTGGATTTTATTTTTAATAAATAAATAATGATCCAGTTCCTACCACAGGCAATTATGATAAGACTGAGTATAAGTTCCACCAACAAATAGTGTACAAATCATAATTTCTACTTGATTCAAACTGCTTCTTCTATAAAATTTGGATCTTTTTATTCTTAAGACAGATTTGTGGCATATGACCTAGTGATAAAATTTTCAACTGGCTTGTATTAAAAAAGTTCACCATAGTGAGGGTTTATTACATCAGCTATTCCTTTTTGGGAAACCCATGTGCCTTGTCACTCTCTTTCATAAGATTTTCTGTGGAAAATTCCATCCTTCATTCAGGAAAAGGCTGAACAATATATCTTATGGAAAACCGTCATAAACTGCAACCCAAGAAAATGAAAATGACACTGAGCATCCCGTGAAGCAGGCAGACACACACAGCGCACGGCTGTGTTCCCGCCTAGACTTTCTGTAACCAGCAGGGAAAATTTGCATTTAAAGAACTAAACATAAACACTTTTCAGGACCTGAGCACACAATTTTCATTTCAGGGTTTAATGGGCTTCCATTTAATTCTATGAGAAATGTATAAAACAACAGAACAACAGCTGAGATAGGGTTTAAAGTAACTTTTATGTCTTAGTGAAAATAAAGCCAACTGATAGTTATCATTTTTACTTTATTTGATCTCACTCTCTTACTTTACCTCCCCAACCTCCTCCACAAAATGATGGTGAACATCCCCTCCTGGTTCAGAAGGCGAAGTAGAAAGTACCAATCACATGGAGGTGAGATTTGTTGTTTTGTTTTTCAAAACGAACAAGTTTCATTCATGTGATTTAATAATTAAAATCAGAAACAAAGTCTACTCAATAAATGGCAGCCAACACATGTCGTTATAGCTGCTCATCAGGTTTGGCCCCACGTTACACACTTTTACATGGACATGTGCCTTGTGCTTTCATGGGAAACTGTGAGTGGGGACAGGGCCTCTGCTCTCACAGGGCACACAGCCTGGTGGGGGAGGCGGTGTTCAATCATTGCCCTTTTTTTTAATGTACTTACAAATTATGGGAAATGCTATTTAAAAAGAACAAAATGAGTCAATGAAAGTGAAAAATACAAGGACAGTATTTAGGCTGAGGGAAGACAGGGAATCTCTTTGAAGATCTGACACTCCACTGAGACCCAAAGGACAACTCCGGTGCTACAGGTGAAGGGCAGGGACACACTGATAAAGGGCTGACATCCAGAATATACCAAAATTTCTTTAAACTCAACAAGAAGGATGAATAACCTGATTAAAAAATGACCAAAATGCCTGAACACACACCTCATCAAAGAAGAAATCTAGATGCCAAAGAAGTCTATGGAAAGATGCTCCACAGCATCTGTCATCAAGGGGATGCAGACTGAAACAGCGAGGTATCACTGCACACCTGTCAGAACTGCCAAAACGCAGAACACTGACAGCACCAAATGCTGGTGAGGCTGTGGAGCGACAGGAATTCTCATACATTGTTGGTGGGAATGTAAAATATCCCAGATACTTTGGAAGACGGTCTGGCAATTTTTTACAAAATTAAACGTACTCCTAACATATGATCCGGCAAATGTGCTCCTTGGTGTTTACTCGACGAAATGGAAACTTATGTCCACACACAAATCTGCATACAGATGTAAATAGCAGCTTTATTCATAATCACCAGAACTCAGAAGCATCTAAGCTGTTCTTCAGTAGGTGAATGGATAAGCTGTGGTCCATGCAGAAAATGGACTATTATTGGGTGCTAAAATGAAATGAGTTATCAAGGCATGGAAAGACACAGAGGAACCTTATATGCATATTACTAAGTGAAAGAAGCCAATCTGGGACGGTCCTGCAACTGTCTGATTGCAACTGTATGGTGTTCTGGGAAAGGGAAAACCACAGAGACTTAAAGATCAGTGGCTGTCAGAGGCTAGAGGGGAAGGAGCAATGAATGAGGTGCAGCACGGAGCATTTTAAGGTCACTAAGACAGACGACTCTGTATGATGATGTGATGGTGGATACATGTCATTGCACATCTGTCCAAACCCACAGAGTGCGCACCACCAAGTGTAAATCCGAGTGTCAAGTATGGGCTCTGGGTGATGATGACTTGTCAGTGTAGGTTCAACCATTGTCACAAATGCACGCTCTGGTGTAGGTGTCAATAGTGAGGAGGCTGTGGGGACAAACTACAGTTCATACACCCTATCCAGCCCCAGCCACTGCTGTTAATAAAGCTCTGTGGGTGTGTGGACTGTCCGGCTGCTCTGGCGTCTGAACAGCAGAGCTGAGCAGCTGCACCAGAGATCGGGAGGTTTGCAGACCCTGAAATATTTACTCCCAAGCCATTGACAGAAAAAGTCTGCTGAGCCCTGTTCTAAACGAATCAAAATTCACCCTGATGAGACAGGACAGCAGGGCCCAAACCAGGCATGGTTAATGAGACTGAAGCAATGTTTTAGTTCCAACACCTTTGCTGAAGTCCTGCAGGTCCAGCGACAGAATTTAGCCAGGAACCGTCTGCAGGAGGAGGCGGGAGCAGGCCTTCCCGCCAGGCTCCGGGATGCCGGGGGCCGCGCGCCGCAAGGGGGCCACCCGCTTGAAGGAGGCGGACTTGCAGTGGAAGCCGATCAACTCATAGAGCTCGGAGAGGAGGCTGCACTGCTGAATTCTCTCCTCGGAACGCTGAAGCACAGGGAGAAAAGCAACAAGCTTCTGAAAGAAACATGTCAGTGAAAAAAGACACGTAAAAAGATTTTCCCATAAAACAGAGACCCGATGACACAGGAAGGAAGAGGAAGGCTGACTCAGTGCCCTGACGGGACCGGATGCAGAAATGCAGGGAAGCAGCGCTGTGCAGAAGCTCCAGACCCCTCCGGGCCCCACCTCTCCGTGTTCCGCCTGTCCTTTTACTAGAAAGGCCCGTATTCCCTGAAATAGAGGAATCTCCTACCTAAACATGGGACACCGAGAAGGGAAAGAGGAAAAGGAAGGGAAAGAAAAGGAACAACAGTTCATCTAGACCCTAGGGTTTGGGCGGGACTTTCACCAAACACACAACCTCTCAAAGCACAGAGCGCACAGTGAGAAGCTGACAGTGTGACTGCGACTTCTTCTCCTTAAGCACCAGCTACCTGCCAGCACACGCTGCACCCGTTACTGAATCATTACAATCATCTCAGAAACTATTACTACCCGGCTCACAGGCAAGGAAATCTGAAACTCGGGGAGGAATTATTATCATCCTGGACAAATTCCCACAGACCAGAAGTGTCAGAGCCTCTGGCAGACCATGGACTAAAATGCTCCTCATCACCACGGGCCCTGAGCCTCAGGCTGAGGCCACGTCAGGTCTGCACGGACCCAGAGCACAAGTCTGTGGGACAGGGAATGCTCCCACTCGAAGTGCCAGGCGAAGACCCTCAGGAAGCTATCTAATGAAACCAAATCCCCAAACTCATTTCCAACCCACTGCTCTGTCCGGGAGGACTGCTCAGCCCATCTGTGCTGTCACCTGTGCACAGGCTGAGCAAGGGGCCCAGACAGGGACGTGACGTCCCAGTGGACGTGCCTCGGAGAGCGCTTCTTCACAGGACAGACTCTCCCGGCTTCCAACGCTAACTCTTCGTTCCATTTCCAACTGGAAAGGAAGTTTAGACTTGCTTTCCTCTCCAGAAACAAAGAGAGTGTTAACATCAGCGGGAAACTCAAGACTGAGGAAGAGTCTCCAGGCCATTTGGAAGGATAGGCCGGGGAGGGAACAGAGACAGGGATCAGAAAGACCCGTGTTCCAGTCCAAAGTCTGCACGTCACTCGCTTTGACAGTTTCCTTTTTAATGCAGGTGATAAAGTCTAATTATGATTGTTGGGAAAACTAAATGAAATAACGTATTCCACTAGCATAGGTGTAAAATCCTCCATGAGTGTTCCAGAAATGGACGTGATCGTGGTTAGTTACTGTCTGCCAAGTCTTGTGTTCTAAGCTCACATCACCCAACCAGAGATGTGCCAGAGAATGCCTTACCAGCCAGCAGCCTTCTCCAACTTGGAAACTCACAGTGTCCGAAGAGCAGGCAGTGGTGGATACTTTGGGGCACTCTGGAGGTAGCACTCCAGTGATGACTTTAAAAAGCTGGGGAGAATTTAGGGGACCATACAGTTCAAATACAGAAAACTCATTCCGTGTCTACAAATATTCATCTCTAGCCATGATGATTCAGAGAGGAAATACACATTCAAACGTACATCATTTTCCCACATAAGTGCATCAAAACAATTTGGAAAGAATGTAACTTTCTTCTCTAGATCACACAGTGGGGATTACAAGGTTTGTACTGACAGCCCTACTTGTAAGTCATCTGCAAACGTAACTGGGTCCACTACCAGTCATCATCATTAGAAGAGAAGAATGGAAAAGAGCAAAGCCAAGCTAATACGCTCCAGCCTTTTGTTTGGTTACGATGTCACAGAGGAGACGGACAGCTCAATAAGGAACCACTCTGCCGTGATCACGGAGCCTGGGAGCGGGATGGGCGGCAAGATGTATGATGCACCAGTAGCTGAGCCGCGCTTCTAGGCAGCTACCAAGACTCACCTCGACAAGATATCAAACGTTTATGCCCACGTCCTCATCACCTGACATGTATTAAAGAGGAATGAAAACATATAAAAGGCCAATACCCTTGGTTGGTACACCGTCCAAAGAGCAAAGTCACAGTTTGACAACTGGCCATCACGGTTCCCTGGGATTCATTCTTGGAGAACCTTAAAAGCCTCTCCTCTGTCCTCAAGAAGTGCTGCATACTTGTCCTATCTTTGGCTCAGGGATACAGCACGTTCACGTGGACTTTAATGCCTGCACAGATTTGACTGTCTTTCTCCAGGTTCACTTGTCCATTCTGAAGAAGCCTGAGTTAAGTCCATCTTCCATAAGATCAACTCCCTCCAGTGAGAACTCAACGAGCCTGCAATTACAAGCCAACTGAACAGGACTGTCCTCAGCTAAAAATATCACCCACCCTTCATTGCTTTCATAATCTCCTCTCCTGGCTAATTGCAACAGACCAACAACACCCTCCACCAAGTTCCCAAACTATGTCAAATAGAAAGTAAGGTCCATAAGAGAGGAGACAACTCCAAAGTCACCTCTGAATTCCTAGCATATAATAATGTCAATAAATAGAACTATGATTATTGCTACTTTCCTTTAAAACCTTTCTGGTTATTTAAGTGAGACCATGGAAGGGAGGTATTTGGGTCCAGTATCTTGATATAGAAGACTCTGGAGGCCTTTTTCGGAATGGCGGTCCACTGAATCTTCAAAACACAACTTCTCTTTCCGGGAGGAGCTGAGATTTTCTATCAGGAGTTTGTGGTCACTCTCATGCCATAACAGCTTTAAACTAAATCCTTACTTTGTATATGTTATTTTTCCCCTCTTCGAAAAAAATTGACTTTCCTTATTTCCTTGCCTTGAGGAATGTATTTTTTCTTTTATTTCAAATTCACCCTTTTGTAAAGCAGGATTCTCAGGATGTACTTGGCCTTACATAAGAACAGCCATCCAACACCCAGTGTGAGAGGCCTTGGGCTCACCTCCTGCCCTCCTGCCAGGGCAACTGAATCTCAGTTCAGGAGCCAACCTGCACCCCAGGGCTTCTAAGGCACACATATCTCCCAGAATCCCTACTTTCTGGTTTGTCTTGGCTTCTGAGGATTTCCCCTCATTTTCTTGACAATTAGCCTTGCAGCTTGAAAGATGAAGAAGGAAGGTTTTATTTCTTAATATGCATTTTAAGGAACTTATGTAATGAAGGTTTTCACGAGTTTTTAGAACCCTCCATCCCCGAGACAGAAAGCATACTAGATATTTTCTAAATTTAGCTATCATGTGCATCTTTTCTTTGCTTTTATTTTCTTAACTGCTAACAGACATTTTTTAATTAAAAAATAAATTAAGGCCCCAAATAGGATAGAAAATTGAAGGGGCAAACAATATTAAAGGGCAAAGACAGAAAAATGATAAGTACTCTACAAAGTTAATAGAATACATACACTATGGATCAGATCAGCAATTCTCAGTAACAGCTAATTGAAACCTGACCATGAGGTAAAACGTCTCTCCTGTCAGGAGATGGCCAACAGAAAATAGAATTAAGCCAACAAACTAAAATTCTAAGTCTGGCGAGGTATAGAAGTCTACCAGCTAAATGTGTCCTCTTCTGGAAAAGAGGGAGAATCACCAGCTCTTTTCTGTGGAGCCTGATCCCAGGGAAGGGTGGTGAAGTGAGCTCTGTAAGTTCCCAATTAGCAAAGTGAGTGATGAATAAAGAGACGTGAGCTTTGATGACAGAGATGATACTACTATTCACTTGTCCTGTCAAGTATGACTTCATACTCAGTGATCAATACCTGGGCGTCCTCAGGGATTGAGATTATAGGAAAATGCACAGCCTGGGCCCAGACCTCCTCTGTGAGCTCGTGACACTGCACTTAGATATCTCAAGGGTACCTCCAACTCCACCTGTAAAGAGCTGACTTCACGGTGCTCCTCCAATAGCCGTCCTGCCCAAGGCCCCTGGTCTGGGGGCAAGATCTCCCTGCCTCTCCCAGCTCAGGCCCATCACTCACAGTTGTGACTGGACCCCTCTTTCAGGGCCCAGATATCCTCAGTCACCAAGTCCCACCACCCACAACTGACCTACCATGTACTCACTGGCACTCACTCAGCACTGACTCTGTGCTGCGGACCACACTGCACACTGTGCACACGTTATCTCACTGGATTTCCACAGCAGTCCTGGGAAGTCGGTACATCATTGCTTCAATTGATTAGGTAAATTGTTTCACTTCCTTGAGTGCGTCATCCAAAGTTTCACGGCTACTGAGCCACAAACCTGGGACTGAATATCACTTGAAAACTGAACACTGCTACACCTCACAGCCACCGTACTCTGACTCATCACATCATCTCCTGCCGAGCCTTCTAAATGTTTCTAAGCATTCTACAAGACAAAAGTGACCTACGAGAGCACCCCACTCCCCTACATAAAATCTGTCAATACGGTCCACTGCCCTTAGGAGAATGCCCCACTGGGCCTGAGCATAGCCCAACGGCCCGGCATCTCCGGTCCCTGCTCAGCCACGCCACCTCACCCACCACGTAGTTCTACATGTGCCGTGTGCAGACAGGGATGCTGATTCTGTTCAACCCGGGGCTCGTCTCACTCAAACAGTGATCACCCTCTTCAGTGGTCACCCTCTTCAATGCTGACTCTCAGAAAAATGTTTTCTCAGGATGAATCAATATCTTTTTCTTTACAACTTTCCATCATTGATAATGAGCTCCCCACAAAAGAGAGAAGACTTAATCCTCAGTCTCCTTATCTGTAAAGTGCGAAGAACAAGGAACTATGAGAGTTTTTAAGAGAAATAATTTTCATGTGAGGCTGCGGGACAATTCCCAACATACAGTAAGCACTCAATATGTGCTTTCTTAATATTAATAAAAATAGATTCCATTCTAGCAACCTTCAATCACTGCTTTATGGCTTTGTCCATAAGACCACCAACAAACTGTTGGGCGAACCGCTTTGAGCAGATCAGCATAAGCGTACTGGGAGAGGTAAACGCTGACTCCATTTACAGCTGCAGCCAACCAGCACTACGGGGTGGGGGCAGTTTGCTCAAACTCTTACATGTTGCTTGAGCATTTAGTTGTAGCTATTGAATAAAGACAGGTATTATTTAGTCAAAGCTCCTGAAACATAAATCTTCAAAGATTGATGCAAATTAGGTTTCAAGTACAACACACACACTAGAAATTATTTGAAAATTTTACTCTTAGATCCTCTGCACATCAAAAGGGCATGTTCTTAATGTATCTGACTAAATACACTGAAAGGATTATTTAAAAGTAATTAAGATGAACCATCCTGAATAACCTCAGTATCATCTGCACAAAGCCCCACCCAAGGGTCTCATTTCTCACGTCCACATAGGTGTTCAGGCAGCTTAACCTAGGTCTTGGTTTCTTATAACACAGGGATGGGAAGAATTGTGGATAGATTTATGTAGCAAATACAAACCTAGGGTATTTGCTGTGAGGGAATCCTAGAAATAAATAAATTGATATATAGCCCCACCCTTAGGAAGCTCAGCCTTTCCATTTACAACAGCATTAAAAATAAAATGAGAGATACATTTAACAAAATTTTACAAGATTTGTACATTGAAAATTTTGAAGTATCACCAAAAAATATTTAAAAGATCTACATATATTGAAGGCATCCCATGTTCATGGAATGGTATACAATATTGTCAAAAATGTTAAGACTCCTCAAAGTGATCTACAAATTTAATGGAATCTCTATCAAAATTCCAGCTGACTTCTTTCTAAAAATTGAAAAATTGTTCCCAAAATTCATATGGAAATGCAAGGTGCCCAGGTCAGCCAAAACTATCTTGAAAAAGAAGAGCAAATTTGGAGGACTCACTCAAAGGTTACTACAAATCTATAGTACTCAAGTCATTATGGTACTGGCATAAGTTTGGAAGCATAAATCAATGAGACTCAATAAAAAATCCAGGGGGAATACTTACATTTAGAGTCAGTTTTCCACAAATTTGCCAACAACACTCCATTGAAAGAATAGTCTATTCAACAGATGGTGCAGAGACACCTGGGTATCTGCAGGCAAAAGAATGAATCTGGAATCTGGACCCCTGTATTTTATATAACAAATAAATATTAATTCAAAATGGATCACAGACAGAAACGTAAAAACTAAATGTATAAATTTTCTAAAAGAAGACATAGTATAAATCTTTCTGGTCGTAGTATAGGCTATGGCTTCCTGGATACAATACCAAGGGCACAAGTAATTAGAAAAAAAAAGCAGATAAAATTGACTTCATCAAAATTAAAACCATTTGTTACAAAGGACATAATCAAGAAAGTGAAATGAAAGAGGAAGTGGGTAGCTCAAGTGATAGAGTGCGTTCTAGACAAAAATAAGAACAAAGAAAAAAATCTAATTACCTCCCCTATAAAGAAATTGTTTTAATGTTTAAAAAAATTACAGTGAAACGACAGTCTGCAGGATAGGAGAAAAATTTTGCAAAGCATATATCTAATAATAGGCTAGTATCCGGGATATAAAACAAATGCTTACAACTGAGCAATACAAAGAAAATCGACCCAATTTTTAAATTTGCCAAGGATTTAAATAGATACACAATTGGCCAATAAGCATATGAAAAGATGCTCAGCATCAATAGCGAAATCTAAATCAAAATGAGATCTCATTTTACACACACTAGGATGGTTATAATCAAATCTTGGACAATAACAAGTGTCGGTCAGGAGGCAGAGAAATGGGAACCCTCAATACACAGCCGTTGGAAAGCGGCAATGGTGCAGCTTCTTTGGAAAAGCCTGGTGTTTCCTCAAAAGATTAGAGTTATATGGCTCAGCAATTCCACTCCTACATATAGAGTCATCCCTCAGTATCCTCGGGGGGTTGCTTTCAGGAACACCCCACCCTGGATACCATAATCCAAGGATGTTCGAGTCCCTTTACAATCAGCCATCTGGATCCATGAAGAGGAAACTACAGAAGTGGCGGGCCAACTGTACAGCCAACAGAATGAAAACATATTCTCGCAAAATCTTTCACATCAATATTCATAGCAGTATCATTCAGAGTAGCCAAAAGTTACTAACAATATCCATCCATCAATGAACGGATAAACAAAATTACCAAGAATAGGCCCACAAACTTTTGGTCATTGAATCTTTGCCAAAGGAGGTGAGAACATACAATGGAGTAAAGGCAGTCTCTTCAGCAAATGGTGTAGGGAAAACTGAACAGCTGCATGTAAATCAATGAAGTTAGACTACTCCCTCACAGCATACACAAATATGAATTCAAAATGGATAAAGACTTAAACATGTAGACAAGAGACTATAAAACTTTTAGAAGAAAACATAGGCAAACATGTGACATATATCTCAGCAATGTTTTCCTAGAGCAGTCTACTCAAGCAATAGAAATACAAGCAAAAATATACAAGTGGGATCTAATTAAACATACAAGCTTTTGCACAGCTAAGGAAACAGTAAGCAAAACTAAAAGACAACCTATGGAATGGGAGAAAATATTTGCAATAAATGAAACTGACAAGGGCTTAATATCCAGAATATGTAAATAGCTTTTATACTTAATAAGAAAGAAAAACAAACAATTCAATTCAAAAATGGGCAGAAGTCCTAAAGAAACATTTCTCCAATGAGACATACATATGGCCAATAGGTACATGAAAAAATGTTCAATATCATTATCAGCGAAATGCAAAACAAAAGTGCAATCAAGTACCAACTCTCACCAGTCAGAATAGCCATCATTCCGAAGTTCACAGAGAATAAATACTGGAGAGGCTGCGGAGAATTGGGAACCCTCCTACACTGTGGTGGGAATGCAGTTTGGTGGAGCCATTGTGGAAAACTGTATAGAGGTTCCTCAAAAGACAAAAAATTGACCTCCCATATAACCCAGCAATCCCACTCCTGGGCATATATCCAAAAGGATCTGTAATTCAAAGAGACACCTTCACCCCAATGTTCATAGCAGCACTGTTTACAATAGCAAGACATGGAAACAACCTAAATGTCCAGTGACAGATGACTGGATAAAGAGGTTGCAGTATATTTGTCCAATAGACTACTATTCACCGATAAAATAATAATAAAATAATGCCATTTGCAGCAACAAGAATGGACCTAGAGAATGTCATTCTAAGTGAAGTAAGCCAGAAAGAGAAAGAAAATTACCATATGAGATCGCTCACATGTGGAATCTAAAACAAAACAAAACAAAACAAAACAAAACAAAAAAACCAAAGAAACAATAAGATAAACTTATCTACAGGACAGAAACAGACACAGAGACACAGGAACCAAACTATGGTTACCAGAGGGGAGAGGGTGTGGGAAGGAATAAATTGGGAGTTCAAGATTTGCAGATGCTGAGTATGTATACAATAAACAGCAAGTTTACACTGTATAGCACAGGAGAATATATTTAATATCTTGTAGTAACTTATGTTCAAAAAGAATATGAAAATGAATACACGAATATTCCTATTTAACTGAAGTGTTATGCTGTACAGAAGAAACTGACACATTATAAACTGGCTAGACTTCAATGAAAACATTTTTAAATAGACCAAAAACGAAAAAAAAGAAAAAGGATATTATCAAACAAAAAGAATAAAGTACTGATTCAGGCTGCAATATGGATGAACCTTGAAACTTTATACTAAAATAAGCCAGACACAAAAGGCCAAATAGTGCCCTTTAAGGTGAACAGTATCTAAGCGTTTATTGTACTACTCCTGTAAATTTTCCGTAGGTTTGGATTCTATCAATATCAAAATAAAATGTATTATTCATTAAAAACATAAAACACTTCCTCACAGGAGGGCTTTAATTGTTAAATGCAGAAATGCATGTAAAGCTTTGGAACAACATTTTGCACGTCCTCAGACAGTCAGTATTGTCACTGCCACTCAGAGGGTGGTGCCAGCGCTGATGAGAGCTGCCTCCACTCGCTCCCCTGCAGACAGTTGTGAGGGCTTGAGCTCTGACAGGCAGGGTTTGCGTGAACCTGGGTCAGACACATCCACGTCCCAGACTCTGCGTTACCCAAATTTCTTATACAAACTGCAACATGAAATGTAAACACGCTAGAGGGATGTATCATACAACACAGGGAATACAGCCAATATTTTTCAGTAACTGTAAATGTAGCATCTATTGTACAGCTGAAACATATATCATATATTAAATCAGCTATATAATTATAAATAATTAAAAACTATTTTAAAAATTTTATCACTGTAATAGCCAATTCGGTTTTTAAATAACTACTAAACAGCTTAGAATGTATAAAACCATTTAAGTGTGCTGTTTGTTTACATATTATTTACTTAGAGCCTCCTGCTAAAAGAGAAATTAATCAAATATTTTCAACACAGCTTAACAACCATAACAACAAAAAGGCAAAACTGAGTGAAGAGAAAATGGAGATTCAATGCTTTAATGATACCAGGGGGAGATAAAGTCATAAAAATGGATTCCATGAAGTCAGGGCAAGTGTTATAGGCCGACTAGAAATTCACCTGTAAAATTCTTGGCAGCTAAAGAAAAAAGAAAAAGATGATAGGGCTGGTGGTAGAGCATGTGCTTAGCGTGCACGGGGTCCTGGGTTTAAGCCCCAGGGCCTCCACTAACAGATAAATACACCTAATTACCTACCACCCCAAAAGAGCCCCAAAGAAAAGAAAGAGAAATTCTTTTCCAAAAACCCTTGATATTAAATTTGGATTAAATACTTAAAGAAGAAAAATAGGAAAGATAAGTGACACAGTGAAGGAAAAGCCCAGCTGGGCTAACAAGCTAAGTCACATATCCAAGTGTGATAAGTGTCGGTTTACTGACCTAAGTTTTGCTGGGCTAACTCGTAAATCCAAGGTCAACAATTGTCAGTAACGTGATCTGTTCCAAATTGATAAGCTTCAGTGCACTGATTCCTTGCTTATTCTTGTTTGAGCCTTATTGGCTAAGAGCCCCATACTTGTAATTAAGCCTATAAAACCTCATGTGCAGGTCTTGGAGGTGCTCAGACCTTCAGAACAGAAGCCGCTCTGAGCCCACTGGCGTTGTAAATCTCAGTACTCCAACCCTCCGAGTGGTGCTTGTGTCTTGGCTGGTCTGTTTTTTCCACAACAACACAAGCGATAATGCCCGTGACATAAATCTGCGGTGGCTGCTGGCAGGTCCCCATGTCTCACGTGGGAAAATCTGAAACATCCTTCTCACCACTCAGAGTCATCATAAGCCAACCCCACACCTCCAACTGTTAAATGCAGGAGAACAGGCAGGGCCCGGACTTTGCTCTCTCTGTGTCATCACAGTGAGACAGGATGGAAGGGGGCAGAGAACAGCCATTCAAGGAAGGCCACAGCAATTAACAACAAAATGGTGAAGGATTCAACCCCCCAATAGGCCTTGAGGCTCAGGATGAAGAGATTTAACTTCTAGCAGAGCTTGAGCTTCATTAAACACCCATTGTAATAGTAACATTGTGAATAACCCGGCCCCAGGCACCAGGGCAATTGCAAGGCTAGCCACAAAAGGTCACAGGGTGGGAAATGGCTTACTCACTGGGAATCCCGGCCCCTTGCCCTAAGGCTGGTCCTTCTACTTATTAGCATATGAAGCCACCAAGCCCAAGAAAATGAGCAACACAGCGCCACCTCGCGGGCACCCATCTCTCTCCCTCTTTGGAGAAGGCCCACACTCAGTCTGTGGAGTGTGTACACACTTTTAATCTGAGCATCAAACCCCCACACGTCGTGACGTTTCTCTTGCATTTCAATGTATCTCTCTGAATAAATCTACCTTTACTCAACACTGGCTTGCTCTTGAATACTTAACTGCATGAAGCCAAGGAACAAAATCTGGTTGGGCACATCCCAGGGCCTCAATCAAAGCCTGGGACACAGCCCTTCTCATGCCCTACTTTTTTTTCTTGTATCAAAAGGACTGGGTTGTGAAGGGAGCTCTCAGGGCCCAGCTAAGGGACAGAAGCAGCCAACAGGGCTCCAATTGGCGGGAAGCCTCTCCCCCAGCAGGGGACTTGGGGGTCGGCCCGGTTCTCTGTGTTTGTTGTGATGACACCCCAGCCAGAGAGCGTTCTCCTAGGCCTGTCCTCACAAAACCCTTCTCTCCAAAATACAAGCATATCATGTCACAATCCTTTTGTTCAACCAGGAAATGTTCAACCCACTTTTTCCCTCCCCAGTAAAGTACCCAACTGTCCTCCCTCCCATCCCACCACTTCTTTCTTTGTGAGAATTCTGCACTCTCCAAACACCATCCTGAACGCAGGTGCCTTGCTAGCTGGACCCGAGATGCTTCATTCTCACACACCCTGTGTCCTTTCACTTTCCCCTTTCTACCTTGAAAAAGCCTTTCCTGAGTCACCCACTCCTCTGATTTGACTTTCACAAAATACTGAGGTTGCAGTCACTTTGTAAATACCTCCCAGGTTTTGGCTGGGTTTCCTTCCCAAGATCTTCATTAAGGAGCTGCATGAAGAAGTTTAAAGAGGCTAGTCTTACATCTGAGCCGAGGAGCCTGCATAAAATTAAAATGGCTTTGAAGAGAGAGTTAACTAGGAACAGAGAGGTCGCAGGTCGTTGTCAACAGTGTCATGAGGCAAAATGTTCTTCAAACGCTCAGAGTGGTTTCTGAACGCGGAGTTGGCAGGGAGGAGATGCCAGGAAGTGAGTGGGGTGAGGGACACAGGGTAAGCTCCCCCAGCTGGGGAAGAATTGGATTTTTTTCTAGCTTTCAAAACAATTTCTTACTACCTTTTTCTCTTATTGTCACATACCATTTCCTACGAATTAAGAATATCAATGTCAGTCATTTGGGCCGCTTCGGAGAAGCTACACGATGCCATTCACATGGCTGGGATATGACAGCCACACCAGTCTAGGTGGAAAGACCAGTGGGGTATTTCCAAGGAAATCACGGGCATGCAGCAAACTCCCCATTTTCAATTACCTCATCTCAAAAGTGGGGCCAATAAAACTACCAAGCAAAGTGCGTGATGATTATGGCCGACATGTGTTTACTAGGTAATTGCCCGTGACAGCTGCAGCTGAATGGGGAGTGATTATGATTAACAAGGCCCTGTCTACCTGGCCACATGCGCCCTGCCTTCCTGCCTTGGTGCAGCAGCAGAACTTGTTTAGCTGAGATGAACGCCCCCAGAGCAGCCCTGACGGGAAAACCCCCAGCTCTGCACGGCAAGGCCTGTTTCTTTCCTTCTCAGAGTTGATCACAGTTTGCAGTCGTCTGTTTTTATGTTAATCCCTTTTCTAACTGCCTCTCCTCCGGAGTTTTTGCTCAAACAGCGCAGGGCAAGGTGTTTCTTGTGACCTGCCGGATATTCTGGGCTGGGAGACAGCTGAACCCACATCTGGCTCTGGTGCTGAACGGAGAGGGCAGAAGGCCCAGGGACCCATGCTGAACTGAGGCCCCTGCACCCCAAATTATGGTCTGACTTTGGACAAATACTACAGTGTTTTTACCCTGAGATTCCTCATCAGTCCATGAAAATAACTGCCCATGGCACGTAGAGTTTCAAGGATTAAAGGAAATCACCAAATTCACAACCTAGCCAAGGGGCTGCCAGTGCGTCCTCAAAAGACAAATGCTGCCTTTCGGCTCTGACACACGCCAAGCGTGGCGGCCGCACACAGTAAACACTGCTAAGTGCCAGTTTGTTAAGTGCTTCATGTGTGCTATAATACTCTTAAGAATTTACAACAATCCCAGGAAGAAACGAATATTATCACGCCCATTTCACATATTCACCAACAGGTTAAGAGAGGTTACATTCTAGTCCAAGGCCCTATGTTGGTGAAATGGCGATTTAAACCGGAATCTGGGCCCAGGCCTTGGCTCCAACTCTCTCCCATCCACCTGACCACTTGCCTATGAATTCCACCTGTCCAACACACAAGTTTGCAGCCGGCCAGCTCTTAAATGCAATGTGTGCCAACGTTTCTCAATGTTGGTTAATTACCATAAACTGTTCTCAGAAACCACTACAGAAAAGAAAGGTGGACTTAAGGAATTCTGCATTGCGTTCTCCTGTAATGTGCAGAAACCCTTCCCTACACCACTAAATCCTTTTGTATGCTTCCTCCATGTTTATGTATGCACACGGCTTACTAAAGTAGAAGGTACCTGCAGTAATTCCATCTCGGTTGCTTTCCAAGTTTGCAGATTATCCATAATCAGCCTGTGAACGAAAATACCACAATGTGAATGAAAATACTGCAACCATGTCAGTAAACAAAGAATGCTGAAACCAACTCATTAGCGGCTGCCACCACCCCCAACGAGGACAGGCCTGCAGCCCAGCCTCTCAGCCACTCACAATGGTGCCCTCTGGGCAGACTCAGAATAAGAAAGGACAGGATACTTGCCCTAGATAGCTAGGTGCTCGTCTAAAGTATGAATTCAGTGAGTCCAAAATATTTGCTTCCTCCCATACATAGAAAAGCACTAAAGTCCTGAACTTGAGATACCTGGCTTTCTTTAGATAACAAGCAATCTTTTATTGTTCCAACAACCTGGTCTTTGTTGTAAAGCCCCTATATATACTAGCTCCTCCGCAACCCATTTGGAGTAGTCCCTCAGAGAGATCTGACAGGCTGTCATCCCGTCTCGAGTCCTCCCACCAAATAAAACATAACTCTTAACTTTTAGGCTGCACATGTATTTCAGTCAACAGTTTTGGACACCATGAAGGGACCCACGGCAGACTTCTCTCCACCTGGACTCTCCGAGTAACTGAAGCCTTGGTACCAGCAGTGGCCCTTTGTGCCCATCAGCCTCCTCGGGGAGTCCAGATGAATTTGGGTGAGTCTCTCCTGTTTCTCAGATCTCACATACTGGCTGATGATCCTGAGTTTCATCTGGCGGTGTATCCAGGTACATGGCCCTCCAGTTGAAAGAAACTGGGGTGAATTACCCACCCAGTGGAGACATACTGGGTGGGCCCTGGTTGTACAATAATGGGAAAAACCCACCTTGAGGAGACGTCCGAAGTGGGGTTTTGGAAACATATGAGGAAAATACTCACCAAGTGGAGACATCCCGAGTGGGTCCAAGTTGAAAGACACTGGGTTCAGGACTGAGTGGTCAGGTAAGAGCCTGGTCTAATGTTTTCCTCAATTTGGTTACATCCATTGAATTTTTCAGGATAAAAGTAAAACTCTTATGAGGAACATTTCAACTCCAAAAATGAGGCCCTCCTCCTGGCTGGTAACAGCTTTCTCGGGTGACAGAGAACCTTGCAGGAGTGGTATATGCAAAGACTTCATGCCATTAGAGTTGTCCCTGTGGGAAATCTTACTAGCAAATTTATTCTGAGAACCCGACCTTACAATGGGGAATAGAACATTCAAAAAGAAAAAAAAAAGAAGAACAGACTAGTAATTAAAAGAAATGACAGATTGCCAGGCTCCAACTGTTACCCCAGCCAGGTTTATATACGTACAAAACTTACAACATTAATTGGGAATTAGAAAAAATAAAAACTCACTCTGAATGTACCTAACCAGGCCCGATAAAAACATTTTTCGCAATTCTGAACTTATAAAAACAAAATCCCCTTTAGGGGGAACTTGGATTTCTCTTCCTGTGTCCTTGAAATGTAAATGTTGTATCTTTCTCTGGGTGTTTTAAGTGTGTGTATGTATGTGTATATATGTGTACTTTTTTTTTAAAGGAAACCTTGGACTCTGCCATACAAAACGTAGAAGTATATTGTACATATGTTGGCCACGCAAATAAATTGGATTCTAAGCAATTCTTTGTACCAATATTCAGATATTTTACCATCTTAAACTTTGTTGCATCAGCCTGGACCACAAAGGCCTTTAGCTTTTGGAGAGTAAACCTTTGAAATTTATTTAGGCAACACCCCACTCTCATGTGGAAGGGCCTCTTCAACTGATTTTAAAACAATCACTACATATATATATTCTATATATATAGAAAAAAATATATATATAAAAATATTTATATATATATTATATATATATAAATTGATGGCCATATGATGATCCTTTAATTTGGAAAAACTTTTCAATTTGTGAAAGTTGAAATGAGATCTCATTATAAACAGCTGTTTTATTGGTACCTATTAAATCAAGTTTAAAGGTAGAAAATTATATCTAATTGTTAACCTAAGAACTTAGTTAAAAAAATAAACCTGGTTTGAAAAGCTACATTTATGTTTTTCCTTTCCGATAAATGGTTCTAGAGATGCTAATAAAAACTTAGAATAATTAATGTTAATTAGTTTGTATAACTGGAAAAAGGATCGTAAAAATTTTGAAAAAAAAAAAGAACAGGGCTTATCCCAAATGGATAAATATTTTTATATGGTTACTTTGAATGAGGTAAATAAATTGCATATTTTTGGATTTAGATACAAAGTTTTGATACTACACTATTTAAAGCTAAAAAAAAAAGGGACAAAGAGATCAACTATTGCCCCCAACATTAAAGTTTAAACAAGTCCGTTTTATTTACCACAGTTTAAAATATATGTATATATAGACTGACATACTTGATCAATGATTGGGACAACAGACCAATTAATCAAATTAAAAATTGAGAAGGGCCTAAGCTCTTTGGCTGAAACTTGGGCATCCTAGAGACTGTTCTATAAAATTAGATACAATGCACAAAAAAAACAATGCTTCTGGCACTCCTTCTAGAAATAAGAATTATTGATTAAACCTAATAAATATAAAAATTAAAGGTACAAGATTTAATAAAATTGAGATAAATTTTGTAAAATTGGTATATTTAAACGGTCTTTATATAAAACTTTTGCTTAATTATGTTGTGGGATAGATATATTTCAATGGAAATATGCCTCCCCTTCTTGGTATTATAAGGCTGGGCACATACCTGTCCCTCAGAAAATATTAATTGAACAAAGTAAAGGAAACCAGTAGAGTTACATGAGCCATTCAATATAACATAAAACTGAAATCTAATATTCAGTGGCTAATAAAAAGTATAATAAATGTTTTAACCTGGGTTTAACTTATAACTCAAGGAAAAGAGACCTTACTAAATGCCTTATGCAAGCTTTGGAAGACATGATAAAGTAAACCTTAAAGTTTTAAAACATGGAATTCTTCGTTTACTGCTCTTCTCACTGATACTAAAATGCCAATTAAGGAGATAAAATTGGGTATGGGTGACAGCAGTTCTCTGGGGACCTGGACGCGTGTGTCTTTGTCTTGCAGATCAGAAATATAAATACAACAAACAGTGACCTAGGATTGAGCCTAATTAGCTCAACAAAATAAAACTTAAGGCCAAGAAACTTTTGGCATTTGAGAACTCAGAACTCTGACGGGTCCTTCAGACTTTGTGAAGCAATCTTAACTGTCTATTTCATAAATAGTAAGCCTTAGTGATTTGAGCCAGCAAATTCAGCTTACTCCAACTATTATTACACCTATCTTATAAGTAAGTTTAATAGTTAAGCTATGAGATCTCTTGCTTTTGTCTGTTTATAAGCCTGTGTACACATTATAGATGTGAGATATTTCTACTGCTAAAAAAGAAAAATCAAAGTCAAAGAGCTCTGCTTAATTGATGTAAAAAATAAGAGCTTAAAAATTAAGTATTTTTAAAATAAAAACTGAACAAATTCACTTTCAGCATCACGTGAAATGGAAAATATTCAATATTAAGGTAATATTTAATATTGTTTAGTTTAAGTATGTTCTAATTAATATAGACATCTTTAAAGTCATCAATATTAAGTATAATAACTTTACTGTACCTAGGTTAAATGAAAGTCAAATAAGATCCTGTTATATCTGTTGCAGATTTGTCAAAAAAAAATAACAGTAATGGGGTGTGGTAAAATTTTAAGGAAATTAAATGCAAATGAGATGAGAGTTTTGGGTAAATTTTTAAAATATATCATTAAAATGTATGCTTAAGATAATCTGTAAATGTTTGGTATCTTTAAATTCTAGATTTGTGCTAAATTAAGTTAAATGATAGGATTTTATTAAATAGCTATGCCATTTTCAGATAAAATAAAATTGAAAGATGAATTACTTAACATTTAACTTCCTCTTACAGTGAAACTAAAGGTGTTTAGAAATATTAATAAATGGTTGGTGCCACCCTGAAATAGTCTCTATTAGTAAGGGAATGATCTCAGTTTCCTACCAAAGTAATGTAAATGTGTAAAGGAAGACATAACAATGGAATTATATTTTGTTAATGAAACATAGTGAATTTCTCCTGAAGCTGGTTATTTCTGAATGGAAGAGAAAATAAGGGACACACTAATATGAGTATAGAAATCTGTGGAAGGCTTGTGGAAGAGGAAACCTGAGGAAAGAGTTTTGTACGTGGTTAGAATTGGCTAAGTTTAGAATCAAATTGGGCAAAGTAAATGAATCTTAGAAGTAAGCTGGTACAAGAATAGATTTGGTTTTCTCTCTGTTAAGAGGAAAAATTTTTCTTAAAATGTTAATCCACCTTCAATAACAGATTGTAAAACTTCTTATACCACTTAGCTGGTATGTTCTGCCTTTACCTTTGACGTATTTTCTTGTTAATGAATAAGTACTACTTTACAGTGATCTATATGTTTATCTGACCAAGTGTTCTGAAGTCTTTAAAAAGATCCCCAAGTATCAATTTCTAATTAAAGTTCTTTTAATCTCCAGTTAAGTTTGGGATGCTACAGAGGGCCCCTGAAACATCCCAAGGAGAGATTTTGAACTAGTAAGTTTCATTTGCCATGTTAAATATCATGGTATTGTCAAATGAATCATAAATCTTCTAAGGTTATATTGAATGAGAAAATATTATTAATATAAATACTGTAGAAATTATATGGACTCCCTAAAATTCAGGTATATCTGAAATGTTAAAAGTGATATTTCTGGGTATAGTGACGAGGTTTCTTTATAGATTATTGTGTAACGGTGTTTAACCATGCTTTTAAATCTTTTGTCATATATAGACAGCTAATTGTTTTCTTCTCATGATTTTGAAAATGCTTGCTCTTCATGGAGATTTACTGATTTCTAATAAATTTCAAACTATAGCACTGAACTAAACAGGGTAAGAAATTTTTAATATGCAATGAAAACTATGATTAAAAGGATTACTTTTGTGGGACTGAGTAAACTGATGAATATGGTTACAGTTTTTGATTTTGTTTGAAATACTACTGGTTTTAACCTGTTTCCCATTCATAAAGAAACTCTTCCTCTTAGGCTAGTTATGAATCACAGAAATTTGATAAATTATACCTATGTAAGCAGACTTGAAACAGTTATCTTTTCTCTCTATATGATCCCTCAAGAGACTAAAAACTCTTAGGTCCCCAGTGGCTCTATGAGACAAATGAGGAAGATCATCTCCTAACAGATATAGGAATCTCAAGTTATTTTAAGGATTTTAAAGAGGAAAGAATTTACCTAAATCTGTAAGGCAGAAATCCATGACAAGCACTTGACATGGCTTTCCTGGCCTTAGCAAATCTTATTAACATTCTACCCTGAGACACCGTATTAAAACTTCCAACACAGCCAATTTTAAAAACCCTATATGATCAAATAATCAGACTTTACATGTAAAGAAATTAATCTTGATTTAGCTGTATTTGAGAAAAATGAGTGTAACTTTAGAGAGAGAAAAAGACTTTATTTTAGTGAATATTAAATTCTAGTTCTGTTAATCGAGGTCTATATTTACTAAGACACTTCCCAAATCATTCCTTGCTGTTATGTCACATTGCTGTACAGTTTAATTGAATTATGAAAAGGATACACTAGGTTTGTTTCTGAAGCTCAGTAATCTATCCTTGGGTTAAGTTCCAATGCCCCATGACCTGCAGCCAGGGGATTATACACACTGGAACAGGCATGACTTAAAGAACTGTCTCCAACCTAAACGGAAGGACACTTTTTCAGGTACTCTTAACTAGACCATACACACCAAAGCTGAAGGAAACGGACTTTCAGATTCATTTCCTATCAGAAACAGCCCCTGCAGTGCACTGGCCTATAGAGCACTGCTCACCTTAAAACAATGCCCAAATGGAGAAAAAGCTACCAGGCCAGGATCAGTAGGAGACGAGATCTGAGGTAGAAAGCTGACCCAAGACACCAGACCAAGTTTGTATAACAATTACTTTGACAATTTCTCCTAAGTTTGTTTATGAACTACTCCAATTGTTAAGTTTATGGTAAATTACCTATGTATAGTACTTCTGTGTTACCTTGGTGGGTTTCCTTACTCCAGCGCTCCAACTAGATAGCCCTCAGAAACGTTATTTTAAAAGAAATTATAGTTATGTTTAGGCAAATGTTGATCTTACAAGGTGAGAGACCTCATCTGGCCAATTAATACCTGCTCTGACCCTGACCATAAATATGAAATTTCTCATAAGAGCACTCAAACTCAATCAGAAATACAAGCAAAATTTTAACCCAAAAATATAGCTTCTAGACTATTAAATTCTTACTCGTGACTTCATTAACGTTACTAGCTGTATTACTTATATACTGTCTATTTTATAAAATTGTTGTCTCTTACATTTCCCAATGTGTAACTAGGCCTACAAGATTGATGATGGCTAAACATCTTGAAGAAATAGATAAAATTTATAACCCTGCATAAAATAACAGTAATAGTGTGATTCTGGGTATGGGAATTAGCAACGAAGGGTAAACATTTCCTGGATCAGAAGAGACTAGTAAGACAGGCGATCCAGAGAACTTTTAGTATCAACAGGGCCTGATAAAAAACCTAACACCTTGAATGGCAGCTCAGAAAATTCTTCACCTGTAGTAGGAATGAGCCATCCTAGCACCGTGGGACAAAATTCGTCATGAAATGTCTCTCAAAATATTGGTCGAATTTAGGAAAAAGGGGGAGCACTGTGAATGAAAATACTACAATGTGAATGAAAGTACTACAACAATGTCAGTAAACAAAGAATGCTGAAACCAAGTCATCAGCGGCTGCTGTCAACCCGCAGCGAGGACACGCCTGCAGCCCAGCCTCTCAACAACTCACAGTGGTGCCCTCTGAGTGGACTCAGAATAAGGAAGGACAGGATAATGTCCCTAGACAGCTAGGTGCTTGCCAAAGAAATGAATTCAATGACCCATATGTTTGCTTCATCCCATACATAGAAAAGCACTAAATACTTGAACTTGAGATATCTGGCTTTCTTTAGATAACAAGCAATCTTTTATTGTTCGAAGAACCTGGTCTTTGTTGTAAAGCTACTATTTATCCTAGCTCCTCCCATACCTCTTGGAGCATTCCCCCAGAGTGATCTGAGGGGCTGCCTTCCAGGCTCGAGCCCTCCCGCCAAATAAAACATAACTATTAAATTTTAGTCTGAAAGATTATTTCAATGAACTGCCAGAATAGACACAACTCAGCAATTCTGTAATTGAACGCACTGAATCAAGAACCAAACGCGTGTTCTAGTCCAGAAAAACTACGGTTTCCTCTTTCTTCCTGTCAGTATACAATCCCACCAGAACTCATTACTTTGCTGTCTGCTCCTCTGGCAACCAAACTCAGAGAAGAGTCAACTCAACAGAGCGCCCTGCTGGGAAGAACCCCCCGCAGCAGCACGGGGGGCTGCCTGCCCTCCCGCACGCTCTGCTGACCCCTAGTGTCCTCCGTGGAGACCAGGCCAACAGAATTGCTCCAACAGCTGCAAAGTCCCACACATTAAATAAAAGCATTTTATTTTATACTATATGTTACGTATATACTCATTTCGGAAAACAGCTTTGCCAAAAGCCCAAATCTTCAACATTAATCTGCAAAGTCAAATCCGGTCCCCAAGGGAAAACAAGTCTTAAGACGATGCTAAGGCCTCCAATGTCCTCTCCACGACCGTCAACAAAGCTGACTGCAGGTCTGCAGATGCAGGCGGTTACATGTCCATTTTTAAAGCACCCCCCCTGCCCTCAGGTGCTATAATGTCCCTCTACGCCCTCCCATCTCAGGGTAAGAGCAGCCGCAGCAGAACCTTGCAGGGCAGCACTGACGGGACTAGACAAAAGGATCATAGCTAAACTAAGCCTCTGATGACATGAGCTTGTCACTCTATCACTTTACAGATGAAGATATATATAGAGAGATGTGGGGTGACGGTGATATTGCTCAAAGTCACACAGCTAATAATTGGCAAAGTTTATAACTCTGCTCCTCCCTCTGGCGTGATGCCCCAGCTGGGAGGCCTACAGATTTATCTCCTGCCTGCCTGACCAGTCCTTCCCTGTCACTCATAACCCACCACAGTGTCTGATCCTAGCCTGACTTTTCGGCACCTTTTCCCTCCAGTCTGGCAGGAAGAAGGCTGCTCGGGCCACTGTATGACTTCCGGCTTCCCAAAACCTCTGTGCTCAGGCTGGTCTTGCCTGTGCATCCGGCCTCCTGCTCAGAGTCTCTTCCTCCCCTGCAGGGGGACGTTTCCACTCTCTGCAGGGACACCCCCTCAGGGAAGCCCTCTTCTCGCCCACAGCAGGGCAGGTGTCCCACGCCACATCCCGAGCTGCCCCATTAGGACTGCGGGTGCCCAGGTCTGCTAGTCAGACCAGCAGCCTCAGACCCAGGGATTATGCCCGGGCCACCGTTCAAACCTACTGCCCGCCTCACAGCCCCCAGCCAGCAGGTCACCTAGAAGTCACAGCAAGTGCCCCACCCAATCAGAAGCCTCTTCATTTGCCAGCACCGCTGATGACTGGTCTCCAAACTTTGGTCAGTTTTGCAAAAAACAGCACCTTCTACTGTGAACCGGGGGTTTTCGCTTCTGCTCCCCATCCTTACTGGAAACATCGAGGGAAACCAAAAGTCCTTTTCTCAACACTTTTCTAATGACATCCTCCCACCCACAATACTCACATGCTCAAGAGATTTGCGTCCACGTGATTTTGTTTCCCTAACGGTAAGTGGCTCAAAGCACTGCAGGATTTTTTCTTTTTTGAGGGTATTTGTACTCAGTTTATCGGCTTTAATCTGTTTTTGTCTCTCTCTTCAGTATCCCTAGCAGTTACCTATTCTTACTCCCTTCAGCAGCCTCCCTCCCAACATCTAGTCTAGGAAAACAGCTGTGATGAGGGGGCCTGGGGCAGTCACAGAAGATGCAACTAAGGCACAGAGAGGCTACATAATTTGCCCAAGAAGATCAGCTTCAACCCCCAACAGTGTGTGTCACTTCCCTCTGTTTAACACTTATGATAAGCAAGGTAACTTTTTGTAGATTATGGTTATAAACAGATGAGGTATCAAAATAAATATAAGGACACACATCAACTCTAAGATGTTCATTAAATCCACTATTTTGTTTCTATTTATTTTATTTCTATTAAAAAATAATTAAGAACCTCTGCAGTCAATATAGCAAAATGTTACTGGGTTTTAATCCAAAATATAGAAATGTTAAGTGTGTCATTACTCATCCTTATTTGTATGTTCACAAGACAAAATGATTTGAAGGTCTCTCTCCCCTCCCCCTACTCACTACTGGCTCTTACCAGAGCTCCCAGAGCACACATCTAACAACCTTTCAATTCACCCACAGCGTAACTCATCAGTTTTCCCCCAGAAATCCCTCTGCAGTTTTCCCTCCTCAGAGCACAGCAGGACCATCATTTAACTCATTAATCCACCCAGAAACCTGGGTCTTACTCCATCCTACCTTCAGACACAGCATTCATTCTTTCCTTTTTACCATCTAAACATGCCTTCAATCTGTTCGCTTTTACCCACTGACCATCCCACCGCTGTAGTGGAAGCCACCAACACTGCCCACCTGGACTCACGAGTCTCCCAAGTGGCCCCACAGCCACTCTCCCCTACTTGACACAAATGGGATTGTGTCACTCCCGCGCTTTTTGGTGTCTTTCCAAACCCACTCTTCTTAGAAGAAACTCCAATTTCTTTACCTGGTGAAGGTCTTTGCTATGAAACTGTCAGCTCAGGGAGGGCAGGACACACCCTCTTCCCTCGGACCCACCCTCTGGCAGAGCATCAGCTTGGGAGGACCTGCTGAGCTACACCTGCCTGTATTCTAAACCTGGTTTTGAGTTCTTAGCAAACTGCTTCACTTATCCATACAAATCCAAGGTAGATTAGAAAGATTTTAGATGTTGAGCTAGACTATTGATTTGAGGATTTTGCACTAGCAACCTGCAAGGACATGTTCTAATGATTCTGTCTTCTTAAAACCACACCCAGATTTAGGTAGTATTTGTGGAATATTTTCCAAGTAAAGGGAATGTACTTTTACAAACTTTATGTTTTATAACATGAACATCCCGGACAGGGTCACAAATGGAACAGCCTCACAAGTGACGGAAGACAGGTGAGAGGCATACAGAAACAGGTCACAAACATGGTAAGAAAAAAGTTGTTTCTCCAACCCCCGAAAAAATTCCTCCAAGAACCGAAAACTCTGAATTTTGAAAGTAAAATTCTATCATATAAAGACATGAAATAAATAATCCTCTTCATCAGGGTTTCAAGATCTGACTGAAGAATTTTTAGCATGCCATACTGAATCCTAGCACAGAAAAATCAGAAGGAATAGTGGTGAGTATTTTCCAGGGAAACGGCAGTAATTCCTCTACTTGTAAGGGGACACACACTCACTTGACGAAGGTGATTGTAAACCACATTCTGGAGAAATTCAAAAGATTCTGTCACCACTTCAAGATGGTGATGACATGGTAGGACGGCTTGGATGCATGCTTCTAACTGACTCACCGGCATTCTTGCACTGCAGGGGGAAAAGGAGGCCCCCATTCAACAGCAGAGATGTTCCTGTCATGTCTCCCAGGCCGTGCCTCGGGGAGTCAGTGCCCTGTAGCAGCCTGGCACCAGGCGAGGACCCGCAGCCTGGCCCACCCAAGCAGGAGGGGCACTGTGTTTGAGAAATCCCATCTCCGATGGGAGCAACAGGGGCTGGTGTGGTTGTGTGAACATATAAATGCTCATTGAAATACACCTGCATACATTCAAGTGATACAATTAACAGTAGCAGGCTATTAAACAAAATTTCAATTGTCAGTGTTAATTTTACCATTCCTTTCCTCTTGTCCCCTGCACTCTGAGACAGGCTTAGGCTCTCTCACACCTGCAGCTGTGATGCAATATTTGTGAAGTTATTTTAGTTTGCTGCAAGTGTCTTCACTCCCCGTGTCGCTGTGACTGTCGTCTCTTAACACAGTCAGATGTCTTCCTAGATCTCTCCATGAGTTCCTTGTTCCTGCTTCTCAGATGCTGAGATAAAGAACCGGTGAAGGCACATGACTAGAAAAGGCACTGTGGACTTGACCAAAGTCCTCAGTGACCCCCTAGATGAGTGCCTCTCACGCCTTACCTTCGATTCTCAAGGTTCTGCCCAGGGTGACATCCAGACCGGGAGAGAGTCTTGGGCCCAATTAATGCCTGTGTGGTTTGGGTGCAGGGACAGGTGCAGGAGCTGGTTCCGGAGCCGGGCCCCTCCCCACCTATGCTCCTCTCTCTCCCGAGGGCCCGCTCCCAGGTCCCCAGGCTCCCTGATCTTCTGTCTTTCTCATCTACTCTACTCCCAGCCCTTTTCCTCTTCCTTTTTTCCCTGATTATCCCCAGCTGGAGTGATTTTTCCATCACAGTATCTGAAAAAATTTCCTGCAGCTGAAAAAGAGGTCTCCAGAGGGCAATGCCCATATGCTGGTACCCGAAGAGAGCCCCTGGCTAGGGGGACCCTCACCAACACTCATCGGGCATCAGACATGTTGCAGGGTAGGCCACCCCCAAGAAGAGTTTGCTGTGACCCCAAGGCACGCACAGAATCCCTGCTCATAAAACTGTAGTTGGCCCACATATCCGTAATTAAGTAACAAAAACAAAAAAATTGCTCATGTTTCTTACTAAAATTATTTATGAGGTGGAAAAAGAAGTTGTAATACAAAAGAACAAATTTGACTCCATGTTAGATATGTTCGTTTGGCTTTAGACCTGTACCCTGTTTTCTAGGCTCAGACTTGCTATCTCTGAACCTTTTGTAAAAGATAGTTGCCTTTAGCCTGAAATATCCAGGGGAGCCTATTCTCCGGGCTCTGATCTTTAAGGATGTTAGCTCTTCTACACTTACGTAGAGATGAAAAGTTGCAAAATAGAGAATAACCTATTTTTTTTTTAGAGGTAATACGGGGACACCATGATTTGACCCACATGGACAGCTGCAAGATCAAAGGATTTCAAGGACAAACAATTGGTACAGCAAGAAGTTTGCAACAACCGACCACAACCCCGCCGCTTTTTACTATAAAATGAGACTGAATTCTGACTTGGGGAAGAGAGTTCTCCTGGATATCAGTATGCCATTTTCTGGGTCAGCCAGCTTTTCAAATAAAGTCACTATTCCTAACTCCAACATCTTAACTCCCGATTTATTGGCCTGTCATGCAGCAAGCAGAACGAGTTTGGACTTGGTAACAAAATGACTGCATTGGAGGTAGTATGTCTCCATTGTTTCCTCATTTCCAGTATGTCACACCCTATCAATTTTACATGCTGTTTAACAACACGACCAAAAAATCTATTATACGGAATTGATTCCACGGAAATAAAATTATTTCTACTCCTTCAAAACTAATTTTTTCTATTTTATTTTGTTGCTTATTGAAAAGAAAATAAAAGACAAATCATTTTATTTCACATATTTTTATAGCTACATATTTAAATACTAATAAGGTTTAAATTACAATAAAAATTGTTCATATATTAGTATAAAGATATATACACAATCAATGCAGACTAGGAAATGAGTGGATATTTTCTAAAAATCCACTGCACATCCAGTCTTTTACAAGCATATTCTGGAATATAAGCTCTATTATCCAGGGGTCCCCCACCCCCATTCTCACTGCCGAGTCCCTTAGTAATCAACTACCAAATCACCAGCATAGAACCACACGATCACTATTTCAGGTATAAATGAGGGAATTAGCTCATTCAATTCTAAACGAGAAACCTTAAAATACATACAGAACTTATTTACAGATAAAGAAAATTGGACACAAAAAAGAACAGTTTCTCCCCCACGTCACAAAGATAATAACTGGTAAAGGCAAGATTTGAGCTCATCTGCCTGATTCTAAAAACTAAGGTGGAAAACCCTTCGACTGGAGAGGTCCAGCAGCACAGCCTATCACCTTATCTTTGTTCAGATCTAGCTTTAGACAGCCTAAGACAGCACCTCATTCCTATGGAACTCGAGGGCAAATGATAACAATAAGGATTTTATATTCAGTAGTTTCTTAGTTCTCATTTATTTAAAGTGTCAGCAGGTCAGCAGAAAACTCTGGGAAATATGAGTGTGTCCAGAGCTTTTTGTTGATAAGAAACTCATTCTATCAGGACAGAGTGACCTTCCCATGAGAGGTCTCATGGACATAAACTAAAGGCAGCTGAGCAATAAAAAGTAGCATGACCCTGGAACTCAAGCAAGAAGGATCCCTACCATCCCCTGCCCAGTTGCCTCTTCAACTATGTGGACACAATGGCAGAAGACCCAAATTCTTGTCAAAGTTACACCATCGTGGATACTCACCCATAAATAGTTATGACTCCATGCTCTCTTAAATCCTTTCCAACTCAAATATGATGACACCAATATCTCACCAGAATCTCTATGTCTCCACTTTCTCTCTTCTATTAGGAGACTATATCTATGGCGACAAAGCAGAAATCCAATTAAAAACACCATGCACGGAGCCTGGTGAATGTCTGCGTAAGAGACTTTGTCCTCACGCTCAGTGAATGAAAACTCAGAAAAAGTAGTCCTTCTCCCTCTGCAAGTGGGATGTAGCCTGATTGTGTGTGTGTGTGTGTGTGTGTGTGTGTGTGTGTAAATCAAATACAATCAAGTCTGGGATGTGTACAGGTTTTTTTAATGTCACTGTTATTTCATGGGGATGAGCCAACATTTAAAGTAATTTGAATCTAGTGTTCTGAGAGTCTCATTCTCTTTTGGTGGAGGAGGGGAACGGGGAAAGGAAAAAAGGAAAGAGGTAAATGAAGCAAAGGAGTAAGAATATTGCTAGGGAAAGGCAAGACGTTAATTTTGTTCCTACTTGCATCACACAAAAATTAGGGGCTGGCTTCCCCCATGTCTTGTCAAGCACTAACTTGCAGAAGAAGAGGCGACAGCCCATTTCTCACTTAGATTGTGACTGTACGTGGCATCTTATAGACACAAATTATTTACCCTGATCAAACACTTTAGCAGCAGGCGGTAATTCTCCTATTTTGAGAGACAAGAAAACAGGAATTGAAAGAGGGTATATAACTTGACAAAAGTCAGAGGACCAGTAAACTAAAGAGGATGAATTCATACTCAGATCTGAATGCAGAATCTGAACTTCCCACTCCCAGGGCTCGAAAATCCTTAACACACAGGCTCCCCAGCTCCCCTGCATTGTTTCCAGCACCAAGCATTTCCCATGGCGATGGTCTCCAGTTCTCAGACACAGCACATTTTGCAGCCAATAACCTCCATTCGACCTTGATCATCTACCAGCCTCGCCCACCAGGCTTCACCATACATGCAGGAAAGCTGGCTTTCAAGTGCATACAAAACCACGCCTGGTCTGACCTGGGATCTTCCGTGGCTTTTCCAGCGAAAAGACAGCCATAAAACTGCTCACAGTTTGTACATGAGCCCCACTACCTCGCTCCATCTGTTTCCCCACCTATACTACTTAGCTATGACCATTTTGAGAATCTTGGAAACAAATTTTTAAAAACAGAAAAGAAAGGATTCTGTAACAATTACTTAATATTTGCAATTTTAAAGTACAAGTTACAAAGTGAGTATTTACAAACCGATTCTGCCTTCCTATGTGTCAGTTTTAACATTTACAAAATATAATAGCAAAAAATTCTCACTTACAAAATTAACAAAAACATCAACAATAATCTGGAATACACCCAAAAACAATGCCCATGTTGTACATGGAGAAAGTACAGGACTGTACTGCGGGGTAAAGAAAGATGTGTGAATTTAGAGACATCAACATATTTTATGGAGGAAAGCAGTTTTGTAAAGATGTACGTTCTCCTAAAGATAATTCAAAACTTACTAAAATATCCTATGATAACCCTTATCCTTTTTTTTTAGCTTGAAAAAAGTATTTTAGAATTCTTCAGGAATAATAAAGTCATAATACTAGCCAAGAAAATTAGGGATGGAAGAAAGAATCAAAAAAAATCACACTGTCAGATATTAAATAAATTTTTACAATATGTGAGATATAAAACTGGAGTAAGAAAGTAAGATTGACAGAAATAAACCATGAGCTCAAAAAGAGACTGTAGTATGCATAAGTATTTTTTACAGGTGGGATTTCAAATCAAAGAGCAAAGTATGAATTCAATAATTGTCTTGGGACAATCAGAGAATCACCTGGAAAAAGCAAATTCTATTCCAGTCATAATGACCACTAGAAAAATTACAGATATTGATGTAAATATTAGAAAGTATTTCTAAGAATACTATCATGGATAAAACCAAAAAGAAGACATTTACTAGCTTAAGATTATTTTGGGCCACAACAGAAATAAACCTACTGAACAAAATGAAAGGCAAGAAATGACAAGAAAAAGCTCTGTGATACATGTTGATGAAGACAAGTGGTTAATGTTGATAACATACAAAGAGCTGTCACAAAGCAACCAGAAGCTCCCTCACTTAAATGTTTGCAAAGGACAAAAGGGATCATTCACTTTTTAAAAGTCAGAAGGCTAATGAGTGAAAAATGCTCAATACTTCACTGGTCATCAAATGCAAACTAAATCAATGAAAAAGCACTTTGGCTCACCATATTGCCAAACATTTTTCAAACATATTCTAGCTAGTGTCCATCTGTGGGAGAAAAAACTGTGTGAGATCTTTTTGGAGGATGACATGTCAATGGATATGTAAACTCTGAAAAAAGTGTGTACACACAGACACAACTCCACTTTTAGGAATCGTTTCGTTTAGAAAAAAATCAGTTCAAAAGATGTACTCATCAGAGCATTTACACAGCACTGTATACAATGGTGGGAAGAAAAGCTGAAGTGAAATCATATCCAGCAATAGAGAATTGGTTACATAACTTATTTTACATCTTTTCATTCCCCACTGGAGAAGGAATTTCTAGAGTCACTTGAAAGAAGCCTGTGATGTATGTAATTGTCACATCCAGGGACTAAATTTTCAGAATCCTTAACTAAACGAATACTCATACAATATCACAGGAATGTTTGTACGAGAATGATGCCAGTCAAACATACTTTCTGACAGTGGAAATTGGAGAAACCTTAAGTGTCCACCATCAAGAAAATCATGTGGCAAATAAAGGCGAGCTGTGGGCACTAAGGGGCCGGCGTTTCGGCGTGGCCCAAGGCCTTGTCCACAGCACTCTCCCACCAAAGTTGTCCTTGCAGAAGAGACCAAACCTGTACATCAGGAGACCCCTCTATCTGAAAGGACCGGGTGAGTCTGGAGTGGGAGGACGTTTATGATATACACCTGAGTGAATAAACCGAGCTTCAGAAAACATATAGTATGGCTTTATTTTTCAATAAAGTATATATACACACACATATACATAGATTCCTCATATACGTGTCTGTATGTATGTGTATATATATATGACATTGGCATAAAGGTCATGAAATATATACTCCACATTGTCAGCAGTTTTTACTCTCAGGAAAAAAGGGGAAGGGATGTAGGGGCCTTTCGGTACCACAACAGATCTCTTTTCAGAATTTCAGTTAAGTATACTTGGAATTTAAAAGTTTATTTAAGTCCGAAGTAAAATGGATGATGCCTCCACAAGACAGAATGCTATACTTGTCATTAAAAATCATGCCAGGGGAGATAGAATATTGTAGAAAAACGTGTAATAAGCCGAATGGAAAACGGAGGTCTCCACATAGTAATCAGGCATAGAGTGCTCGCTGGTTTTTATGACAGAGGTATTATACATTGATGAAAAGAACAGAAAATAGATGTTAAACTGTTAATTATTATCTCTGAGTAGTGGGACCAGGATAGACACTTTTGCCCCTTTTTTCAGACTTTTATATTAAATACACATTATTTTTCATCTGAAAAAAGCATTTTTAGATGTCTAGTAAAACACATTGATAAACATGCACGTGTACTTACGGAAACAAATAACTAGGAGACACCACAGCAGCGTCACACAATGTAGGACGAGCGATCCTGAATAACACCACGCAGTTACATAAGGACCCACAAAGTGAGAGCACCTGCTGTAACAGGGCGTGGCCCCCTTCTAGTTGTCAGTTGTGTCTTCAGGGCTGAGGCAGTTCTGAGCACGGCCAGTGTCAGTGCTGGTATCTGGATGGATGCCACTGGAGGTGAGGGCACCTTCAAGCCGAGAGGAAGAACAGAAATCATCCTCTGCTTTTCCTGTCTTGTTTCTTTGTTACTTTAAAAGAGAGGCTTAAATAAGATAAAGAATCTTCCCTACTGAAATTTCAGTAATGAAACAGTTTTTAAACTGTCTTTTCAACAAAGCATCATATTTATTAAATGTTAATTAACTCAGTTAATTAACTACCTGTTGAAACCCATTAAAGAACATGAAATGCACTATGTAAAACCACCGCGCCTGCAGTGACTAGCTCAGCTGTCTTGACGGCAGTGCAGGCATCCCCCATCATCCCGTGGCCCTGAGCTCCTGATGCTGGTAAGAGAGCACGCTGCCTCCTCAGATGGAGAGAAACGGTGAAAGCATTTTCTGAAATCTACAGCACTGACAAAACATAACTGACAAATCCCAGGCTCCTTGGAGGCTGTCATTTTCTGCTTCTGGCCAACACCCGTCAATGAGCAGAACCACCCCATTCCTGAGCCATGGGACTCACGTGGGAAGCAGTTTTGGAGAAATTTCCAGGTATAGAATGTAACCAACTATACATAGAACTCTCACAAAAGAAAAGATGCAATACTCTGGTATTGGAACACACTCAAAATATTCTCCTAAGCCTTAGTAGATGGAAAGGCTGGGCTTCTCCTCAGCCACTTATTAATTTCACAGCCAGTGAGCATCTCCCACAAACCCTGTTTCCCTGTGTCTTCTGGGAGCCTGAGGCACACTGCTGCTGTCAATCTTATAAGTCACAGGGCAGAGGCGAGTGTCTCATGCCTGCAACCCTCACACAGGCTCGCCTCCTAGCCTCACTGTCTGAACTTGGCCACATTTTTTCACCTGTTTATTTTGGTATCTGTTTTTCTGTAAGCTGCCTGAAATGCGTTTTGGAACAAGTCAGAAGAATCAGTGGGTAGGTAAATGGACTGAAGGAAAGGTCAACAGAAAGAAGAAAGGAAAGAGGAACAAAGAAAATTTCCTATGCAAAACCCTCTTCTAGTCAGGGAAGGAAACCACCACGGAGAATTGTGAAGAGGCAGGTAGCTTAGGACTGTTTCCTGGATTCCATGAAAAGTCACACCAAGAGATGAGAGGGTAGAATTATAAATAATAAAAGAAAAATATCATGCATGGTTGAAAAATATATCTACAATATGTACTTTATAATGAATAGATTAAAATCAGCAGAGCCCAATAACACAATCATTGGGTATTCACAGAAATGGGAATCCCATATCCAAACCACAAGGCATCCCTTTGGAGCAGAGAGTCAACACAGGACGGTCACAAAGACGTCACCACAAAAGCTATGCTATCCTGCACTTACGAGGAACGAGCAGGTGTGCTCGGGCTGCCAACGCGCGTTATTTATCCCACACAGCACCTCTACGGGGGTGGGGGGGACGCCTAGCCGGCCCCGTCTCTGCAGGACAGAAAACAAGTCCGTGAGAGGCTAAGCCGACCTACCAGTTCTCCATCTCACAGGACTGGTCAATTCAGAGCAGGACTAGAACTCGGACCCACATTTGTATCCACAGTACTACCGTACATTATGTCCTTTTTGTGTGTATAATACATTTGTTTCTGGCACGAAAGGATATGTAATAAATGTTCGGTTGTTTTGTCTATCTCATTAGCTCACAATCATTATATTTTTGAACTGTACTCTTTTCCCCTGGAGAAAGAATGGAAAGAGCACGTGTCAGAATGAGTTTGGGCTCCATTCTTTATCTGTTACCTCATCTCATCCAAGTCCCCAACCTTGGAGAAGGAGCAAGTATTCTCTTCATTTTAAAGAGAGGGCTCCAGTGATGGTGACATACTCAACTCGAAAATGAAGGCTGGGGAAAGGCACATGCAGCAACCAGAGCAGTATCATCTGTAGGAAGGCAAAAAGAGCTCAGGGGAGGGCTCAGGGGGTCAGGTTTATTTAATTTCATTCGATAAAAGAATACCAAATTCTAAAAATACTAGCATGCAATGTATTTGCTCTTTCTTGATATCTAAATATTTCCACAGCCCACATGTAACATTATCGTGAACTAGTGAAAGGAAGAGTCCTCAGGCAGGGAAAATCAATGCCACAGGCAGGCTGAAACCCAGGCTGGAGGAAAGGAAGATAAAGGGCATAGATAAGAAGAGGGGAAATTTTGGGAAAAAGACATCATCACAAGGACTCTCAAGCATCATCCAACAATCATATAATCATTCATTCAAGACAGAGTTACTGACATCCTATTTTGTGCAAGATTTTACAGACGGCAAAGAAAGACCGCAGCGTCCATGGTGGCAGCAAGTGGTGGGACAATAATACAATTCTGATCCCGGTACCTTGCACACTTGTACTCAGTATAAAGGCAAAAAAATAAAGTAAAATAATACTATGTAAACTCTACGCATTTTTGAAACAAAATTAAAGAAGACCTAAATACCTGCACAGACACACCACACACATTCATGGATCAAATGACAGAGCTCTTGGCATGGCAGTGCTCCCCAGAAAGATCCGTATACTCAACGTGGTCTCGACCACAATCCCAGCGGGCTCCTCTGCAGTAAATGACTAGCTGCTGCTACAATTCATATGGGAATTCGAGGGTCTCAGTAAAAAAACGTACTTGAAAAACAAGAACAATGTGAGAGGACTTGTAATTCTCAATTTCAAACCTTACAACTGTATCTCCAGGTGAGATTAGAGGCCATTTTTAAGTTATTACTGTGTTTATCCTTATTTTCTAAATTCTGTACCATGAATATACCTGTTAGAATAAGAAAAATAAAAAGTAAGATATATTTTAAAACATGCACAACAATTGATTCATTGGGAAAAAAATTATTTTAACTATAAAGAGGTAAATAAATATCAAGTGAAAAAGGACTACTTAAAAACTAGTGTGCATATACAATTTTCATAATTTGAAAACTGAAAAGCACAAACACATCAAGTTTCTAGGGAGACCAGTGAAACATACTAATAGTTATTTTCAAAAATTCTAATTGAACAATGAAATCTCAAGAAAGGCAAAATCCTAATTGGCAGCCAACTGCAAACACATGGAGAGCAAAGGCCTAGAAATCACAGCTCCTTTAACTCTGCTACTAACTGAATAGGAGAGGAAATTCCTCACTGAGGGGACAGTGGAATCCCATGCATAAGGCAGGATACACAGTACAAACTGCTGTATTAGGGGAGTGTATTTCTTAGGAGAATTCTAAAGTTACAACATTGCTTAAAAACTTTAAAAACACTGTCAGACAGATTAAAACACACAATCATATATATTACATACAAACATATGAAGCCTTCTCTCATGTTGCATAGAAATACAAACATATTTGTTCATTTATAGGCACTGATTAATTTATCCCAGTTGGAATATTTCAACTAAAACAAATAATCAATACTACATTCCTCTTGTCAAATCTACTTGATAAGTTATTCTGCTATATAACCACAAAATGTCTAAGATAGATCTAAAATTATTGAAAAAGATCTTTGTATGGTTCCTTGAATTCTTCTCAAAATTCCAAGCTTAATTTTAAAATAGATCTGAGCAGTATTTCTATATTATCTATTCCCTTATAAAATAAACAACACAGTCTATTGTCAAAATTCTGTCCTTACAATGATTCACGAGCACCGTATCCTCACAAAATTGCTGGACTGAAATGCACTATCCAGACACTGTGACCGAACCAATGAAACACAAGGAAGACAGTGACCCTATTCTGGAGGGCTTATAATCTGTGTCAACACCGGGGTTTTTATTTGATTGGTTTGATTGGGTAGCAAAATAAAATCAATCAAATACTTCCTTCTTTGAGCATTCTGTAAGTCATGACTGTTTTTAGTGTCATGAGCAGGAAAGACTTGAGCATGACTTGATTAGATCAACTAGCAACAATCATCACTGGAGAGTGAATAATAAAGAAGTTAACTGATAGCAATGCTTCTGCCTACATGAGACCTAAAATAAACCTACACTGGTTTCCGAAAGGAAAATGAGGAGATGAGGTCCCCAATGAGAAAACAAACTAACAAGAAATCAAAAAAGGAAAGACGTTTTCATTCACGATTCCAGGCAGTAGTGGAGCATGGTGGTGAAGAGCACAGTTGCTGGGGACAAACATGAGGGTCTGAACTCCCACAGCACTGGGTAGCTGTGACACTGATATTTCAGTGAAATTTTCTGCATCTCAGTCTTCTATCCATAGACTGGGGAGAACAACCACACCCATCTCCTAGAACGGTCCTACGAATTAAGTCATTTTAGATATACAAGTTTAAATGAAATAATTCAGATTTTAAATAATACCCCAAAAGCACAAGGAACAAAGAAAACAGAGATAAATTGGAGTTCATCAAAATTTAGAACTTTGCTTCAAAGGGCACCATCCAGAAAGTGAAAAAACAACACACAGGAGAAAACTTTTTGAAATCATTTATCTGATTAGGAATTTGTATCTCCAAATGTAAGGAAAAAAAAAAACTCCTACAACTCAACACTAAAAAGGCAACTCAATTCAAAGGTGAATAAAGGATCTGAAAAGGTATTTTTCAAGGAAAATATACAAATGTTCAATAAGCACAATGAAACGATATTCAATATCATTAGCTGTAAAGGAAATGAAGTCAAAACCACTAGGAGAAACCGCTTCACACTCACTACAATAGGTTATAATAAAAAAAATATAACAAGCACCAATGAGGACACAGAGGAAGCGGAACGCGCAGCCCTTGCTGGTGAGGATGTAACACAGCGTGGCCACTTTAGAAAACAGCCTGGCAGGTCCTCAGAGAGTTGAACATTTGGTTTCTGAATGAACCAGAATTCTGATGTCTGGGCACCCACGTAAGAGAACTGAAAACAAATGTCGACATAAAAACTCCTATAGGAATGTTAACGGCAACACTACTCATCCCAGCCAAAAAGCAGCAATAACCCAAATGCCTATCACGTGATGAATGGGTAAACAGTGGGGCCCAGCCATACAGTGGAATATTATTCAGCAATAGCGAAGCATAGAGCACTGACCCAGGCCACAACCTGGACAAACATTGAAAACGCTACTCAGTGTGAAAGAAGTCAGTCACAATAGACGGCTCCACTTACAAGAAGTGACTCGATTTACATGAAATGTCCAGCTCAGGCAAACCCACAGAGAGAGAAGAGTGGCTCCTTGGGGCTGGGGGAGGATGGGGAAGATGGGAATGTCTGCTTATGCATACGGGGCTTCCTGTTGGGGAGATGAAAATGTTCTAAGATTGACTGCGATACACAATTCTGGGCATAGAGTAAAAACCGCTGTACATTTTAACGGGTGAATTGTATTAAAACTGTTAAGAAAAAAAGCACCTCGGGCCAGTACCTTCCATAGTAAATGCAAATTGCTAACTTTTGTTAGAGGAAGAAGAAACTGTCCTCAGCATGATAGCAGGAGATCAGCAAATGTGAGTTAACCGGAGTTGGACAAGAGCATTTCACTTGAAACAGTAGCTGAGTGTACATGAAATATTCAGAAATACGAAAATCAGTTTGACATTACGAAGAAACATTCTGCTTCAAATGCAGATCAAGTATTGGGCAAGCCCAGCAGCTACAAAAGTACAGAGAAGAAACTTGGTTCTTAAAACAAGCACCAGAGCCATCAAGGAAATCGTGGTGAGGAAAGCAGGTGGCCGAAAATCTGGAACAGTTTGCTACAAATAATTTCTCCACTGAAAATTTAAAAATAAAATGAAACTGATGAAATGCTCTGTTGACCTCACGTGAATGGGCTTCCTCTGGTGCTAGACTCTTCTGTAACCCCGATTGAAAGACTCAGGAAAATCAGCATGGCTCCTGGGAGTCCCCAAAGGACTGCCCATCAGCACGCTGACCACCATCAAATCTGCCAGCGTTGTATTACAGAGAAGAGACCAACTTCTGAAAGGCACAGGAAATGTTGAAAAGGGAAGAAAAGGCTGCAGTCAGTCCTGGGACAGAGGCCCTCTGAGCAGAGGCCAGAAGGCTGAAGGTGAACTGCAGTGGCCCTGGGGCAGGAAGGGACCACGAGGGAACAGATCTCAATTCTCTTCTCTGTCTTCATCTGGTAGGAGAGATAAAGCCTGCATCGTTCTCACCTGGAACTGTGGGTTCTGGCTGGCAGAAGTCTTACCGATATGGAATGATTATTCAAGACTCTGTGGAAAAAGTCAAGAAATCGAGAGGGAGTAGGGAGTCAACTCCAAGAGACTCTCAAATGCTCCCATATTTATTGTGTATAATCAAAGGAAAATTCATTAGCAGTTGTGTGATAGTAAGGAGGAACTTCGGGAAAGACAGGGTGAGGCAGAGATTGTAGAATACACAATGAGTACAAAGGATTAGTTTAATTTTAAGGAAGTAATGGGGTGAAGGAAACAAGATACATTTTTAGATATGTGAATTACAAAGCAGACCACCAGACCAGCCAGGTCCTTGTTTTGGGGATAATTGACTTTCTAACAGCACACAAGCCCAGCATTTATAGCTGAGGGCCTCGGTCCTTGCTTTGCAAGCAGCAGAGTGCTATCTAAAACCTCAGCTATTCAAGCAAAGCATTGTCTCTGCTTTTTAAGGCAAGGAGACTGGAGTGAGGATGCACAGGTACTTGCTTACTAAGCAGTTTCTAAGCATACTTTTCTCTTCTTAAAGTTCACAGGCGGCTGGGGTGTGTTACAATTTGTTAACGCAATCATGGGCTCTCACATGGAACCATTATGGAGGACAGCCTAGGATGACAAATCCTGGCTGTCAGTCTTTTTCTGCCAGCTGCAGCCACTCTAGCAGGGACTAGACACATCCGTGAAAAACGATCCTACATAACCACCCACACTCTTAACTCCTGGTGCTTGAAACTTAATAGTAGCTCTACACAACTTACCGAAGAAAAGTTTCAGAAATGAAAGTTATTATAATCCCATTATATCTCATCATATTACTGATTTTTCTGATTGCTCTAAGCTGTTTCTACTTAGTAAAGCACCTAATTCTGCAGGTGAATTCAGTAATTCCCATTGGGCAAATCTAGCCAGCTTGGGCTCGCTAACTCCTATTAGTCAAATTCCGATAAACGTAATTGATTTCTTTGTTTATCAATTTCAGCCGGGAGGAGAGGAAGTGTCACTCTCTTCCTCAGCCCACCCTCAACTCTTTTCTCATCAACTCAGGCCTCCTGAAAACATAACAAAGAATTTTTTTCCCTTCTACTCTTTCCACAAACCCAACAGGAAACATTAGCTTGGAGAAATAATTAAACACAAATGTTAAAACAAAAATCTATAAACATGAAGCAACCCCATCTCCGAATCATGATACACAATGACATGAGAGTAAGTGTGTCAGGCACAAAGCATGCGGGAGCCTGACCACCTGATTTCTATTCTTCAAAGGAAGGAAGGTTTTCGTATTTTTTATTATAATTCTTTGTCATTGCTTCTGATTATGCCAAAAAATAGTTTATGAAATAATTATGCACTGCAATAACAGACATTTATTGTATAAATTAAAGAAGACATTCAGAGGGGTAGGAAAACCCACCTCTGTAAAAAATGCAAAATTTCTTCCCTTAAGAACACGTATACAAAATACAACAGAGAATTCAAATTCTTGTGGAGAGGAGCAAAAGTCACAGGACCAAAGCAAAGTCATTATAATGAGTCAATTCAAAATTCACTGGACAAACATGCTCAATGCATTCAAATAATATTAAAGGCACACTGCTAACCATTCACTTAATGATCTGCAGGCTAGAGGAAGAATTTCCCTCTTTAACAGACAAAAGAAATCAATAGGTTGCCCCAACAAACAAGGACCAAATAACAATCAGGTTTTTAACAGTTCTGATAAATCAGCATGTTCTAAAGATCAAAATCCAGAAATTTTAAACATTCATTCAAACCACAATGAAACAAGCCCTTAAAAAAAAAGCCATAGAAACTAAGCACATAGATCATGTACATAGATCAATGAGAATTTCTTGTGCTGCTGGAAGAAAGAACAGGCAATAGCCTTTTACTTGAAAAATAAAACTACTTTTAAAGATAACTGCTAAAACACATTTCATCATTCATGTTGCCTTGAAAAATCTGAGGCACTTGTATCTGATCAGAAAAGCAATTCTGAGTAATACTAGGTTACAATTCAGTACCAATTTGCTTTAGAAGAAAAGAGAAATGAAAAGCTACTGTTTCTCATATCCTGCACAAAGTGTGTAATGCCTCCTTGACTCTTTCTCCTCCCATTTTCTAAGCTCATTCTCCCCAAACATTCTGAAACAAGTATGAGAAGCTCTTATTCCCAACAATATGCCAAATGACAAACAATATCAATTTATTTGTGTATATATATGCCTAAACCTTGAACTGAAGGAGAAAGGTATCCGAAGCCTATATGGAACTTATTTCTACCTTCCTGAAATCACACACACAAACGTTCACACAGACACAGACACTTACCCCTGGATTACTGGGCACTTCACAAGCTTAGTACTTACAACTTCTAGAAGATAACTTTTTAGTTAGTTTAAAATACAAAACTGTCAGCTTTTGAAAGACTTGATCATCTGCTAAGCCATCCAAATACCAAAGAGACCCAACTAGCCTTCTCTGTAGAATGTAATTTCCCTTGATGGCAAAACAGACCCTAAGAAGTACTGGATCAAAGATTCGTGTTTATCACTACCTATGATCGTTTTTAAGCACATTAACAGATTCAGAAATTATTTCTCAACAACAATTATTCTTATTAAAATAGCATACATGTTCAATTGTCTATACCGAGACTAGGTACCTTGATGGTGTTTAAGAGCTATTTTGTTTATTGCAATAGTTATTTTCAAGTGCAGACAAGGAGGGTGTGTATTACTCAGTTGTAAAACACCTGCTTAGCATGCACAATGTCCTGGCTTCATTCTGCATTACCTCCAAAAAATAAATAAAAATAAGTGCATATTTAAAAATAATAAAGTTATAAAAAATGCAGACTAAAAACCACTGCAATCTATGGGCTACAATTATACAAAAATAGTGTTTGTATCAAATATTGACTATATGCCAATCACAGAGACAACCACATATCACACCTGACCACCATCACGTGTGATTCTCAGCAACCCTACTAAGTAGACACGGATGAGGAACCCGGCTCCGCGGATGAGGAGACGGAGCTCGGAGGAGCCGGGGACGCTGACCGTCCTGCTCCCCGTGACACCGCGTCAGCCCAGGGCAAGCGCTGACAGAGCTGCTCTGAGGGGACACCAAGCTGCACGGAAGTTTGGGGCACTGGGGAGCCCCAGAAAACACTAAAAATTGTTCAGTGGAAAACCAGCTCAAATATATTACACTGTGCCGCATCCTTTAAAAAGGCAAAATGACTGAGACCTTTTTGATGCCTCCGTGTCCTTTCTGCCATCATCAATTATTTGCCCTCTCAGCATCACAAGTGATGAACTGGACCCCATATGAAGTGCACTCAGATAGAAGAGCTTTTAAAGTTATTTTATGAAGTTTGTAAGACTCTGTCTATGCCTCACACAGGCGGTCATCCAGCACTTCTCACCTGTGTGGACGTAAGACCTGAAATCACTCCTTTCTGCTTTTTAAAATCCCTTCATCTAATCGAGAGTTTTCAACAGCAAAGAAGCAGCTCAACCACAGACAGTGGACAGCTTTTCACCAAACGGACTCGAACATCCCATCAGACAACCTGGAAGCCCTTTTCTTCTATTAAACCCACTTCTAGGTACTTCATCATTTTCTGATTGGTGGACTTGGCCTCTGACTGGCTTACTCAGAGAGCTCCCAGCCTCACATCCGGGGGTGGGAGAGGACCCCGCTGTTGGGGGAAATCAGTGCGGTTGGTGGAAATCTTCCAGCCAGGTCTGCTCGAGTTGAAGTGACACACATGCTCAGAAATTATACCGTCAGCACCCCTGGGCTCCCATGGACTGATTTCACATTAACCAAACCCATTACACACTGATGAAAGAAAACCAGAAACTTAAATTACTAATGTAACAGAAGATGTGAAACTATGAACCAGACTGAAATATCAGAGTTCAACCATGAGTACATTTTCTCCTCCACCGCCCAATCACGGGCAGGCAGTCACATGGCAAACATGGACAGAAGCAGAGCAGGAAGGGATTCTAGATTAACTCAATGGACTAGATTTCTGTTATAAGAACTGATATACTGCCTGGAAAACAATTAACGCTAATCACAGTGCACTTTCCGTGGACAGTGGCCAAGATACGACTATGAGCACCTGTGCAACTCTCCTTTCCCTGTCCTTTCTGGGCTAACTTATGCACAGGGGTACATAGATTCAGGGATACAGATAACGCTAAACACCCAAAGCCCATCTCTGGTAGCCTCAAAACAAGACAGCCAGGGTTTGAATACCAGCTCTGCCACTTACTAGTTCTGTGACTTTGGCCAACTTACTTACCCTCTGTATGCCTCAATTTTCACATTGTAAACCTGGGACAACAATCAAATCTTCCTTACTCGCTTGTTGAGAAGATTGAAGGATTCATTTCTGTAAAACTCTCAGAAAAGAATGTGGCACACTTTTGGTGCTCAACAAATGTTAAATTAATATCAAAGTGATTTACCAGTCTCACTTCTAATCATTTATGTGTTTCCTGGTTAGTCTAAGTCACAAAGAAAATCCTTATTTCTACTTTTATAAACTCTTGGGGAGCACCTTTTTCTTCTATCTCACCACCTGTTAAAACCGCGTGAGGGGATGCCTCCTAACCACTCCTCTGGGCCATGGAGAGTGCTTCTCCCTTCACACCCCTGGCCCCTGGCCCACAGCTAGCCTTCATCACAGTAACAGAGTGAGGTGTGAGTCTGGGAAGACAAGCAGAGCATTTGAAACCCTTCCTTTCCCTCCAGTGTTTGTTACCATTGGGAAGCACCCGGGATGCTCAGTTCCATGGCAGTAAAGCCCTGTGCATGAAGGGGCAGGTCCTCTCAAGGGAAGGCTCGCTGTGGCCCAGAGATATCTGGGACAGCGTGAGTCTCTAATTCTGGGACACAGTGTCATGACATGCATTTCCCACAGCCCTGAAGTTCATGGAGAATGTGGCTTCATCAGTAACAAAGAAGACATTTATAGCATGCCTACTTTTTTGTGTCATCTCTCAGTTGGCTGCTGGAAACAACATGTGTATAAGTATTGGATCTCCTTAGGCCCCAACATATATGAAGTAACAAATAATTCTGTGGCTTAACGTTGGCTCAGGACGACTGTGTAACATTTCTTACTCTGCTGATGCTTAATTATGGGTATAGGAACTATGGAACCTCCTCAAATATCTCTCATCATAAAACCAGCTTTTCTTATTTTCCTGTTTCTTAGTAATTGCCAAAGACTCTCAAATGATGGCTTCACACAAAACAGCAGCTAAAGTTTTTGAGCCCTCTTGACATACCAACTGTGGTAAACACTTTACAAAATTTCTAATTCTCACAATTCTACAAAGCAGATACGAATGTCCCCATCTCACAGATGAGGGAAAATCTCAAAACGAACTGACTCAGGCTCACGTGGCTCAGTGGCAGCGCGTGCACGCAAACCCAAGTCAAAAACTACACCCCTTCGTAAATGCACCAAATCTCCTACCACCAATTAACACACAGGGGCGGAGTCAATACTCAGGGAACTCAGTACACTTTTCAGCTTTAAGGTGCTCCAGAGGCCACTTCTAGCTGTTTTACAAAATCCCAGCTCACTGGTTTCTAACACTGGAAGACAAGACGAATTTTGCCATTGTTTGCAAAGCAAGTCTGAAATGTTCACAGTGACATGACAGAATAAAACTAAGATATAAGCAGAATAATTTTTCCAGGTAGACAGACATAATGGACATTGGGCTATTCTGAAACATTAAGCAAAGAAATCAAAATAAAATAATGTTGTTTAAGCCTTCTTTTACAAACAGGAAAATCAAGACTGTAAGAAAGTGCAACAGCGCCACCTATGGCTACAAAGACCTTCCAGGTTGCCGGGAAAGATGCAACAAAAAAATTGCCTGTAGGATCAGAAACGAGAATCAGATAACTAAAAGCTTATGTAGCACATACTGCACTTTGCTTCCGGGGAAGAGAGGGGTATTCAGTATTTAATCTGATATTGCTAATACTCCTGAATATAAACAAAAGACATAGGCTCATGGAAACCCATCTTAGAAAAGGAAAGAATCCAGTCCAGCCACTTCATTTTACAGGAGGGGAAACTGAGACATGGGATCTGTCCTCCTGGCAATCGGCAGCAAAGCTCTCCTAGGCCTCATGTCTTGCACTGTAGCAAAAGCACTGTACTAGGCACTATATTCATAAGTCACGTTTGTATTTTTCCAACAGTAGGTTATCTAAGTATTTTGCAAAACACTTCTGAAAGAGCCAGGATATCATACAAGTTTATTGAAATACAGAAACATTTATTTGCATAATAAAACAGCATGAGCTTTATTCTCTCTATTAGAAAAGTGACATGTCAAATCAATATTTTGATATTTTAAACCTGTTAAGAGTGCAGGAAATAAAATCAAAATTTAATCGCAAAAGAGAGAAGCTTATTCCCTAAAAATGATCAATGTGGATTTTACTAAACTTAATGGATCTGGTCAGAATCCCACGAATTTAAATGTCTGAGTGGATGGTTACACGGCAACATAATTTCTCAGTTGTAACAATACATATTCTGTGTAATTAGTCTTCAAGGTCATCTGATTAAGGCAATTTAACTAGTCCCTGTCTCACTAGAATGATACAAATTTCATTAAAACTTCATACTACACTAAAAAAAACTGAATCCTTGTTACTTTAAACCATATTCAAATATATCATATATACATATTGAATATGCATCAGAAATAAGGAAAACTCTTTAGTATTCAGAGTTGATCCTTCTAAAATATCTGTCATTGTGACAGCACACTTTTATTAATCACCTCTTAGGTTCTTTGTATACAAGGCTCCTAACTCTCACAGTCAGACAATTTAAAAGATATTACTCAAATTTCACAAATGAGGAAATGTACTTAAGCCATGAAAACAATTTACATTTTCATCAACAGGAAAGAGAAGAGTAAAGATTTTACTTACAATATTCACTGACAATCTTTTCTTCCATATTAAGACTACATAAAGCAACTCAGTCTTTGTAAGTATTTCTGTCAATAAGGGCCACTAGAGAAAAACAAGTAACATCCTTAGCACTGGTTGGACTTTCAAAGCCCTCTTCTCTTTTGCACTATAAGTATTTTTAATGTTGGGTTTTTAGTGCTTACAGAGCACTAAAATAAAAAATAATTAACTTTTTATATAATTACCTGAGAACTAAACATTTGTGAAAATGTACAATTTTAATTTATGCCACTCTGTCTCACATTCTCAATGGTGTCTCTCCTTTGAAGTCCTCAACTGGCTAAGATAACTAAAATCGGCCATTTATGGAGCCACAGGAATAAGGGTAACCACTTAATGGGAGGCTGATTAGAGGAGCAGTTGAGAATGCATAGTGTGCAGCCTGGATTCCAGCACCGAGCTAGCCACCGCCAGCTGCGCATGATTCGGGACAAACTGCTCCATCTCTCAATCCCTCAGCTGCAAAAAAGGAGACACTGATACCTACCGTCAAACACCTGCTATGAAGTAAAACACGAGGAAAGCATTTTAGACTTAGGTAGGTGTCCACTCAGAGCGAGTTTGGTCATTATGATGATGAGGATGGCTGTTAGTAAATTAAGCTAGGCCAAAAAGGAGAAATCACCTTAAAGGAGAAACATTTTATGTCAATGAGCATTTCTTTTTGGATGGATTGCAGAATATTCTATTGATTTTTTTAATAAAACAAGTTTTGTCCATTAATTATAGATTTACAGGTTCATGACAAGTCCCCAGAAAAAGAATTAGAGGCCTCTAACCTCTGAATACTAAGACAATAAAGTTTAAAAAACATTACGGGGGAGATTATACCTCATTTTGGAGAGTATGTGCTTAGCATGCATGAGGCCCTCAGATCAGTCCCCATTAACTCCATTTAAAAACTAAGTTTTTTAAGAAATGGAGAATTAAAGCAAAAAGATGGAGGATTACAGAATTTTTAGAGACTCATCTCAGATTTTAGATTGGGAAGAAACCATCCATTTCTCAGAAGAAATCTTGAGAACTATGTAACCTGGATCTGAGATGTCTAGTCTTCTAACATTATTCATGAATTCATATTATCAAGTCTTAAAACTACCTGATAACCCACAGTGGTGATACTGATCATAAAAGCTGCCAATGCGGATCGAGCTCCGGCTAGGACTGCTCTGTTCTGACATCTCTGCCCCTGAGGCCTCACCAGGCTGAGAGCACTAAATTCGGTCATTTATGAGCATCTCGTGTAAGTCCTCCATTTGCGTTTCTCACTCTCCCCTCACCACCCCCTCTGAGGGAAGCACTGTTATCATCTTCCCCACCCGCATACAAGGCCACAGAGGCACAGAGACTAAACCCGTTCCAGGTCACATTGGCATTGAAGGACGTCTGTATTTCTGCTGTTTTGCTTTTGACAAAGGAACCTGAGATATCAATTCAAGGGAGACTGTTAAATAATCAAGTCTGTCAGGTCTTCACCTCAAAGAGCAGATGCTATAAATTCCTGATGTAGGATGAGGCTGCCGCCACAAAATGACTCAGCTAGAAATTAATATCCAAGATGAAGCAGCGGATACACGTAAATATTCACGACTGTCAACTCCGCTCATGGGTCTGGGCCCTTCACTGTCTGAACGGGGGTGAAATCCCCACCCGTGTCCGGGAGGGAAGCGCGGCTCTTCCCGGTCTCACCCAGGATTCACGGGCTATTTCCCCCCACACACTGGCCTCAACGATTAAAAGCTGTCAAGATTTTTACACCATGCAAAACTAAAAGACATTTCTGCAGATGGAGCACTTCCTCAGGCTTAAATCTTTTTTGCCTACACTCAGCAAGGGGGAAAAATGAAACATGATTCTACAAAGTCTCTGGCCCTCAACATTCACAGGAGTAGAACGGCCACAGCACAAGATGACTCTTGACATGGCAGGATGAGAACAAATTAAAGCCGCCCTACAACAGGCACAACCAGACACAGCGCTCAGCAGTCTTCTGCACACTCACGGTTGTGCAGCCCTCACCACCATCTATTTCCAGAACACTTCATCACCCCAAAAGAATCCCCCTTTCACTAGCAGACACTCCCTAATCCCCCTCCACCAAGCCCCTTGCAACCATAACCTGCTCTCTGCCTCTGCATGTGCCTATTCTGGGCATTTCAGATCACTGAATTCAACAGTATGTGGCCGTTTGTGTCTGGTTCCTTTCACTTACTGTGCTGTTATCAAGGCTTGTCAATTTTAAAGTGGTATCAGCATCTCTCTCTTTTTTTTTTTTTTGGAAAACGTTAAAGATTATTAGAAGGTGGTAAGTACTATCAAAAAGAGTAGAGTGGAGCATAAGTGATTGGGTTTCAAAGGGAAAAGGGTGGGTTGAACAGTCAGGGTGGACTTTCCAAAACAGGTGGCCCTTTTCATTTTCCTCTTTTTTTTCATTTTTATTCACTCTTACGTGTGAATAATGTTCCACTACATGGAGATACTACATTCTGTTCATCCATTCAACAGCTATGTATGGACGAGGTTCAGAAGAATCAGTGTAAGTGGTGACTAGCAGGGATGGCATTTAAGCAAAGGGCAAGATGTGCTTTCAAAAAAAAAGCCAACCAACAGAGGCACAAGGAAATTCACTGCGTTTCTGAGCAAAATGCATGCTTGCTTCGGCAGGACTACCGTGCAGGGCTGGGGCGGATATTGGCAGGAATCACGGTGTGGGAGTCACCTGAGAAGACTCCTCACTGCAAGCAGCTCAACCAATTCTCCTCCCTCATCCTGTATTGTTAGAGCAATGTTTCTAGGTTACTCTTATTTCAAGTAATAGCAATTTACTGCACATCTGAACATCTCCATCAGACCGCATTACCTCCAAGCCACAGAAAATCATTCACGGACCAGAGCAGCTCCAGGATATAACGGTGATGGATCAGGGAGTCTTGCAGCATTCTAGCATGCAGGCACAAACCCCATATGTGCCCTGGTGATGTCCAGAAAATAAAATGCATGGAAATATCTCACTGCTGGTACACGACATCTGCCCTCAAATTGCCCCAAAATCATGCTGGCAAAGCAGTACTCAACCCTCTCAGTACAAAAAAAAAAAAGGTAAGAAGGAAAATTAAGGCTCTTCCATTGAAAACCAGCAACCATCACTGCCAGTATCTGAGCTGGAATGCTCCTGAATTCGAAAACCACTGCGCATTTACTATTCAAAAGTGAAAAACATATATGTATTTCACGTAGATGATATTGCAGTAGGATTTTTCTTTTCAAAATTTCCAGTTGCAAAATTAGCACAAGAAAGTTTATGCTTCAGGTTTAAAAAAAGTCAATTATCCTCCACTTTCTTAATTTTGAACTTACTATTATTTTATAAATGGGGCTATGCTGCGGATTTTAAACAAACTGTTTGATTTCTGCAAACAAGACCTTTATGATCTCACTATTTCAGAGCAAACTTTAATGATTCTTTGAGAGGTGAGGCCTGGGGGGCTCACTAACAGCTCTTTAAATACTGACAAGGATGTGCTATTAAGTAATGCAAAGGCTCTAACTCCACAGTAGCTCAGAAAGCAAAGAAACTACACCAAAAACTTACTTAAACAATTTTATATATTCCTATTCTTTTGAATATTAAATTTCTTAAAAGATATGTTTTTTTTTTGAAAAAAACAACAGCTGTATTAAATTTCCTCTCACCAAGCAATCTTTATCAAGAATAAAAACCCCTTTGGAAATCAAAATGACAGGACGTTTCTAGCTAAGTGAACATCCAGAACTGAACACAAACTTAGATCCTATCAGATCTCACTCGAACGAGCTCAACAGCATCCTGGGCTACCCTGGAAATTAGCTCTTCCAAATTTCCAAATGGAAATTATCAGTTCCAAATGTTGGCTGAGCTAAGATCATCACACAAGGCAGGGAAAGAGAGAAGAGGGAAGTCCAGCTGGCGGCCTCCATCAGTTTTCTTGCAGCCACAAGGTGCCTCTAGGGCGGCCCCGCTAACAAGGCCCCCCATAAGGAAATCCGGCATCCACACTGCCCCTGCCGTCCCCAAGCAGCCCCGACGCCCTTCTCCGAGCCTGTGAATGGTCTTCTAATGATCCCCCAGTTGGTGGCACCCTCCACCTCTTCCCCGCTACACACACACACAAAGCCAAGGCAGCCTTCCCAAATCACAAATTTGATTACATCACCCCACTTCAAACCATTCAGAGGCTCCCTGGTGGAATTCTATCCCCACCCCAGACCTTGCTCGCCCAGCCTCACCTCAGTACCCAGGTCCCCAGTCACCTCAGGGGCCCCCTGACCTGCTCCTACTTCCCACTTGCCTCCAGGCTCATTTTGAATGTTTCCCAAGGAAGCCTTCCCTCCCTCCAACCTCCACAATTTGTTCCTCTGTTCCTAGAACATTCTAGGCTAAGTCAACTTCTGACAATGCTAAGCTCTCAAGAAGCAAATACATTTTGCTTACTAATGTGGCTACATCCTCTCTCCCCTAGACTCAGAGAAGTGCGTGTGTTATGAATAAATAAATGACGGGGTGAGTCTCAAAGTGACAGACATACCTACTCTCGCCCGTCCCGACCCTTCTGTCTGTAGAATATCAGAAGCAAAACCAGAAGTACCTTTCCTAAGGGTCACTTTCTGATGACACCCTTCACTGTATACTGTGTCAGTTCTAGTAAAACCCAAGTTCTTCCAAAGCCCTCCACCCCAAACTGTCTCCAGTGTCCTCCCCAGCAGGGGAACCCTCCACTCTGGACCACACAGGGCACTCTCCCCGGGTCCCCACGCCAAAAGCCTCCAAGCGCCTGCCCGGGCTGCACCTGCGACCTGAGCCACATTCTTGACTCCTTCTCCTGGCTGATTCTTACTCTGTCATCACAACTGAATGTAGAGCACATTTCTTCCAGGAAGTCCTCTCTGATAATGTCCTTTAGGTCTTGGCTGGGCTCCGTCTACAGCAGCAGTACATGGTGACCAACTGGGTAGTTGCCCCCTCCTTTGAGACCACGAAATCTTGGGGGCCACGTGGGAAGGAGTGAGAGATTGCAAGAGGGCTGGGGGAAGCAAAAAGCAAAAATCACAGCCCAAGTCCCAAATTCAAGGACACTTTCTCAGAAAAAATATAAACTATTTCACACGTGTGCAATTTGGCTAATATTTTTGTGGCTTGTGGACAGCAAGAACTTGGTGTTCTAGTCCAGAACCAAGGTTTCATGCAAAGAAATGTATACATTCATATCCAAAGGAAACCAGAGCTGCTCAAAAACAGTTTGCAGTTAGAATTGAAAGGAACTTTGATAAAGACAATCTCTCTCTCTTCTTTCTTTTCTGGCATCATATAATTTTAGAAGTATTTGCGAGACTAAGAGATGGCTACAGCCCGTGATTATGCACTGGAGTTTTTGAGGCTGAGGAAGCCCAGATTACATGCACTGTGTAAATGCAATCACACCAACACACTGATAGGTGCCGTGGTGGCGGAGCTGATGTTCCAAAGCAGGCAGCCTTATGCTGTAAGAGAACACTAAATAGAAAGGAAGAAATGCAATGTCCTGTACTCAATTTCATTTGCTATATGGGCCATTAACTGATAGTATATCTTGACTAATGAAACCCAAAAATAAATTGTCATGTCGATTTTCTTCATCTGATCGTTTTATGCTAAATTTGGATATTAAACCCTCACTCCATAAGTAAAGCTCAGGCTTATGCTGCAGCACAGCTACAGCCCGTGGAATAAAGCCAATCAAGGGAGAACTGGAGAGTTTCCCTTCAGAAGCTGCTAAGTGTGGTTTTGCACCTGTAGGTCATTTGCAACCACGTCATCGACCTAGGAGTAAGACCTAACCTAACATCTGTGGGGAGAAAAGCACTGCGGTGCTTCCGAACCAACAGAGAACACTGAGCTTTGTGAAACAGTCCTGAGGCACTTAAATCATACTTTTTCTGAAAGGCTCCAAAACTGACCCACTTCACCATTCCAGGTTCAACAGGGAGGTACCAGAATTAATAGAGAGTACATGCTCTTGAAGTCTGACAAGGCCATGCTTGAATTCGGCTACAGCACTTACTAGCCACTAAATGGACAAATTTCTGAACCCTTCTGAGAAGGCTTCCCAATCCGCAAAAGGGGGCTGCCACCGCCACCTGGGAGGCATGGATGTGAATGCAACACGCAAGTAGGGCGGCCGACTGGTACCTGACACGGGGCCTGGCTAGTTGCCTTCCGCTGCCCTTCTCCCCCTTTGAAATTACACTGTTCCCCCGGTAAGGATCAAGCCCCCGGTACAGACTGCCCGTATCTTCTGTGTATCCCCGGATACATGCTTTACCCTTAGGAGCCAAGAAAAACAACTGCCTCCTCCCAAGACACTATCAATGTTCTTAAGGGTCTGGGTATTTTTTACTCTATTTTGCAGGGAGAGTATTCGAGAACTTTCCAAGCACCATTCTCCAGGATGGCTCCCCTCACAGCGCCCATCCCTTCTCACCTCAGATACTTTGTATGATTGCCTTCTGTTCATGGGAAAGCAAGTCCGGTAGGGTGGGACTCCATAGGCCTCCATCCCTCCCTCACAGGTGAGTGTGACTACCTTGTCCCCACTCCAAATCCAGCTTCTAAGAAGTCTACCCTCCCGGACCCTGCAGCCTCTGCACCTTCCCAAGACACACACATAGCCACGACCCTCCCTTCAGATTTCTTCCTGGCTGGCCCTGCCCACCGCCCGGCCCCTTAAGGATAAACGCCATTAGTCGAAAAATCGCAAATGCCGCTGACTGACACAGCAAAGCTGCATGGTCTGGGCTTTCCTCCAAACCAGGCACAGCCCTGCCCCCCACAGCCTAATTCTGCACCTCTCGAGATGATCTAATTCACATGCAAGGCTGTGAACACCAGCTAAGAATGACGACTCCCAAAGTGTGTCTCTAGTCCGGCTCCTTCACCTGAGCCTCAGGCTCATAGACACCAGTGTCTCTTTGAAGTCCTAACTTGGATGACAAATGGCACCTTAAAAATGCCTCATGTCCACCATTTACTCTGGAATTCGATTCCTGGCATGTACCTCCCAGACTCCCCATTTTAGTAACAGCCCCAGTACCCATCTATGTGTTTGAGGTCACATTCAATTTCCCCTGTTCCCTCCCCCCGGCCCTGCCCTGGAATCTGTCATGTAATTTCCTTCACTAAGCCCATCTCAAGTCTAGTTCTGCAGGGACCATGGCCGGAACCCCACAAGCTCACAGCATGGTGCAGTGAGTCACAGTCCTCCGTAGGTTACTCCCTGGAGGGGGAGGCATCTCCTGGCACGGGTCACCTCAGAAGGCACTGGATTCTCATAAAGGAGGCCCAGGAGAAGTTCTCACGTGGTCTGAGCTTTGAAGGGCCCGAGGTCCGGGGGAGCTCCTAATTAGCAGACACATTTGCCAGTGAGCAGGTGAGGATGCAGGAACTTAGGCAAGACTGTTCTCACTGCGACACCTGGGCTCTCGGGAGCCACGGGAAGTGCCTGTGTCCAGGGTAGTACAGCCCGGCCATCACAGATACCAGTCTGCATTTGCCAACCTGGACAGCATAGACTCCATCTACTTGCGACACTTACTTCTGTTCTGTTCCCCACCCAGAATGTTATGGACTCATTCAGATATTCTGTCCTGACCCAAGCGAGACAAATTCAGTGAAAAATGAAGTGTCCACATTTGGACCAGAGCATGAAAGGAGCAACAATGTCTCATGGTCAGCATGATGGCGGTGGCCAAACCCTTCCACCAGGTGAGAAGAACCATGGTGGGGGTGAGTATCCAAGGTCCTAGGTCGGCCAAAGCATCTTCCTTCACGGTTGACTGGGGTGTTGGAGACTGACTACCACAAACTAACAAAGCCGTCAGTGGTGGACGTCAGCTGCAACAGACACGGATTCAGCTCTTTACTGCCAACATGGGTTAAAAGTAAAGGCCACAGCAGGGAGGTCTGCACGGCTGCTGAGGCAAACCACAGACCCAGCTGTGAATGCCCACTGGCTGGAGCAGAGAGGAAGCTACGGCCCTTTTTGCAGTCCCTGTGTCCAAAAGATCCAGGTGAGCCAGGTACTTAGGAGAAGGCCATGTTGTCCTGATACTCAGAAAAGCCAGCCTCATAAAGGGAACAAAAGAGTGGCATGGATTTTAGACCCACTTCTGCCCCTTTATGAAGGCAAAGTAAGGTAAATGGCACTGGGAAGTTGAATGCAAAGGAAAAACAAACTGACTGCTTCCTCCAACAGCGTCCCCTGCAGCTGTTCCATCCCGAGCCTGCCACTTCCTCATCAGTGACCGCCGGCCAGGAAGCGCCGTCACGCACGTCACACAGCGACAGCCAGGAACCGCGTGCCGAGCACGTTTGTGTAAAAGCAGGAATCGAGCAAAATGCTGCAGAGTTTGACCTTACAAGTTTAAATTCTCCATGAAAAGAATCCCTCAGCAGCCGCCTTAATCAATTCGCATCTCACTTCTTCAAAACAATCAAACAAGTTTAATAAGGGCGCATTTGTCACCAAATATAAGGAGGACCAAACATGTCCCTCAAAGCAAGGATTTTAACAGGTATCAAACACCAGTGGGTGATGTGCTAACAAAGCAAATATTCCAAAAAATTAGAAATTAAAAAGATGACTAGGATAATACACGGATCAAGGCATCTGTTAAGTTTTTGCTTTTTAAAGCGATGGAGACAGCACGAAGGGCGATCTGGCTATTCCCAATGCAGCGTGTGCACAGCCCACATTTTCAGAAGCAACAACATGCTCACTGGGCAGTACAAGAGAAAAATGAACGAAGAAAAAGGAGAAGAGGAACAAGAGATAATTAAAAACACACAAGAAGAAAAATGATTTTTACAGCATGTACATGAATTTACGAGAGTGTGTGAGGCCAGGGACGCGGGGACGGTGAGACCCACCCTCACCTCCTGCTCCAGGGGAGGCAGGGGCCTGAGGGGAGCGGCGCTGCCGGGGGACCCAAGTGTGGTCAGCGCCCCTAACCAAAACTCCACCTACATGCATCTAGGCAGCTTTTGAGCTACAAATTGTGGTCACATTTCAGGCTCACTTCCACCACGAGTAGCAGGAGAGAATTAGGCTCTTCTCCTGAACCAAAGCATTGCTTTATAAATTAATGACTGTGGAATAGAAAAAGCAACAATGGAATAAAATGACTGGAAGAGAATGTGCTTGACCCGAGCTCACTGGTCGCGTTAACTCACTGACATTAAGATGCTGGCTGAGCCCTTATGGTACCAGAACAGAAAGACCCACAAGGAGGGAGGTTTAATGCGCTGCTGTATTTGATGCCTGGAGCCATGCGTGGTACACGAGGTTCTGGGTAAACAATGGTGACAGTGTCTTCCACTATGGGCTAAGCACATATCCAGGTACTCCGCCAAATCCCAAGGGCAGACTTCAAAAGTCAAAATCAAGCTGACATTCTCTGGTGTGTTTTTAGACTCAGGGCAAAGCAGTTGCTGAGCAAAAATGTCACCAGTGCCTCCTATGACAAAAGAGGGGGCACTGGCCTGGGGGCTGGGGAAGGGCTCCGGGCTTCGACTGCTCACCCACCAGTCTGTCCAGGGGGAGAAGGTGGTCCCTGCTTATGTTGCACCGATGCACCTACCTTGACTGACGCCTTGGGACTCAGCAGGTGGTGACAGGTGAGGTGAACGGAGCCAGCCTTGGTGTACCATGGTGCTGGCAGCTATGCTCTCAGCAGTGCCCAGGTTCCTAAACCTGACACCTCATCTCCAAGGAGAAGAAGGGGAGTGCGGGCATGTAGATCACAGGGCCCTGTGAGGACAAGCACAGATCATGGACACGAAATGACTTGCCCCTTCCTTAAGCCATAGAGGTATGTTCGGGAGGAACAGAAAATTCATCCAGAGCCCAATAGGCACCTCACGCAGGTGGGACTCGGGTCCCCTCTGCCTATCACTCACAGGGCTGGTCTCGACATTCTTTTTATCAATTATCTGGCATCTTCTCCTCCAACTTACCAACAACCAGAAAGTAGAATCTGATCTTAGTTAAGTTCAAGAATCACAGAGCACCGCCTCCACAGCGGGCCCGGCAGCATGTACCAGGTCCTCCGACCGTCACCTGTGGGACCGCCATGAGCGATCTCCAGACTCAAGGACCGAGGCCGTAGGCTGGGGGGACACAGCTTCTCTCACTCTCCCCAGCAAAGGGGGACCACCTCTCAGCAAAGGCATCTCACCCTCTTCTGCATGAGGGACAGCACGATAGATACACGGGGAAACAGAGCAGAAGGTGGGAAGCCCAGAAGAGCTCGTCTGCACTTCCAAGGCAAAGTGGGGCCGTTGACTTAATCACAGTGACAAAGTGAGAATGAGCATTTCTCTGTTCTCTACCATACTCCGTGATACGCCTTTCCCTGCATTAGGAGTTAATTCGGAAGTCCCTGGCAGTGTTTCTGATATCCAAACCTGGCATGGTGGCTGTCGGGCAGGAAGAGAGGGCCTGAGCCTAACAGGTGCTGGGCCTGGGGGGCAGGAGACACTGGCTCCAGCCCCAGCTCAACCAGCGCCTCATTCTGCCTCTCGGGATTCAGCATCTCATCTATAAACAAAGGGTTGACACTGTCTCAGGACAGGCTTCCCAACAAAAATGAAATGAGAGCCATGTAAAGAAAGTTTCCCAGTTGCCACATTTAAAACGGTAAACAAAGAAACAAACCAACAAACAAAAAACAAATACTAGAAACAGATTTTAAGAACAGATCTTACTTAATCTACTGTATTTAAAATACTAACATTTTGACATGTAATCAATATAGGAAGTAACATGATAGTTAATATTCTTTTACTAGACAAGCCTCAGCGTCTGATGTGCATTTGACCTACAGCACATCTCAACACAGACCAGCCTCCTCCCCAGTGCTCCTAGCATCAGTGACTGTGGCTACTATATTGGACAGCAACTCCAGGGGTCCCACCAGTGGTCCTGGCTGAAAAGCGGGAGTAAGTGTCCACACTAACCCTAAAAGGATCTCTCTGAAACAAAGGCAGATTCACTTTTAAATGTCTGTAAACCGGCGGGCTGCCCCTCCCTCCCCCCTTGGCTACAAGACAGTCTTCTTCTTTGCTGATCCCTTTCTGGATGTAGGGAAGAAACCTGGCACACAGCCAGGGTGGACTGGTCTCCAGGGAAACTTACCTGCTGTCTGTCTTCAGTCCCATGACGTCCTCCTTCTCAAACGGGATGCAGAGGAGGGTGATCTTGTTCCCAGATATGTCGGGGGCCCCATCCAGCTACTTGGACTTGGGCAAGATGAGGAGTGACTCTGTGAAGTCCTCGATCCTCTTCTCCACCACCCTGCAGTCCTCGTAGATTGAAGGCCACGTTGGTGAGCGACTGCTCGGCTACCTCCCCATGCAACACAAAGACAAAGAGCTGAGAGTCATTAAGCGTGGTGTCATTCAGCTCCTCTGCATGTGGAGCTTCTCGAAGCCCTTGGCCGAGTGGCAGTCAGTAATGGTGACAAGGCCCACGACCTTGCAGTGGGTCTGGAAGTCGCTCCACCCATTCTCGGGCGCATAGTGGTGCCTGTAGTGGATACAGAGTGCCCACTGGGAGCCGCACGGGCTGGTCTGGCTCACCGAGGAGATTCGCTTATAGATGCAAAAGAAATTCTCCTCTGAGATGATCCCCACGGGTTGGAACACCACGGGAAGAGTCTCATAGTCCTCAGCACACTGCACGTAGTCAGGGATGCTGATGTTGCAGGCCCTGCTGAGAGGGGAGAGGAGATCGAGGTACATACTGTGCTGTGGGCTGTGGGCCCATCTGGGTTGCGGTGACCTGGTGTGTACCAGTCACAAGTCAAGGGAAGCCAAAGCAAATCCGGGGGGTACAGTTTGTCCTCAGAGTCTGCACATGGCTACCGTAGCTCGGATCACATTACCCAGCTTTTGGTCCAGGCTTCCTGCCCCTGCAGTGTAGGGTCATTTCTTGTTTTCTGTTTCCAAGCACCTATCAAGGCCCTGATGGAAAATCACTGCTCAAAAATGCTGAATAAATAAATGAACAAAGGAACTGCTTTCCCCAACCCCCTTCAGCAGAATATAAAGAAATATAAAGATCAAAAGATCTGGATTTCTATCCAAATTATTTGAACTCCTAAGCTGCAGAATAATGGATAAGAAAACTCTCCTTGGGGAGGAAGGTACAGTTCAGTGATAGAGCACAAGCTTAACATGTACGAGATCCTGGGGTCAAAGCCCAGAACCTCATTTTAAAAAATTAAACAAATAAATAAACCTAATTATCCTTCTCAAAAAAATTTTTTAATTAAAAATTCAAAAAACACCTTCAATTGACACATCATTGTAAACTTGAATAAACTTCAATTAAAAAAAACTCCTTGACTTACAAGAATATATCTGGATTACACAAGTTTGCAAATGTAAAATGCCTAGGGTACCACCTTCATAAAAAGGAGGGACTGTACAAATTTACTATCTCTCCTTTATGAGCTATATTTCCTTTTGGGGGGATTATAACCTCTCAGAGTTAATTTTCTCAGATTAAAAAACAAACATTACCTGATTCTCAGTACTGCTGAAGAATCAGATAACCCTAAGAAAGCATCTGACACACAGAGGTTACTCAATAAATGTTTGTTGAATGAATGAATAAACAAACAAAGTGAATGCTGCTCCCTGCCACAGACCATCATAATGGTAATACCTGGAAATCCCAGGCCCACGTTCCACCCGACTCTACACTAACCCTGTGTGTTTCTCTAAGCCCCAGTTTAATCGTGAATAGAAATGAGGGCAATAACACAAACCTCAAATTGTTACTGAGTCAGTAATGAATTGTACCCCAACATTGCAAGATGGAACCATTAAGGAAAACTGGGCAAAGTGTCCATAGGCCCTTTTCATTTAATCTCTTAGAATCACATGGGAATCTACATTACATCTCAAATAAAAAGTATAATTTTTTAAAGAGGTTATTGAGGTTAAGTGAGCTCACTGTCTCAAAAAATGAACACACAGTACAAATAGGACAATGCCCAGCCCATGAGATACACTCGGTTAACATTCCCACTGAACCCACTGGTCCCTTCAACTTCAGAGCACAAGGATGGGTCCTCGTGGCAATAGGCCACTGCACCTGAAGCTAAGAAAGCTAATGGTGCCCACTACCAAGAGCCCCAGTCACCACCCTTGTTCTAATTTTCTATTTGTAATTTTTTTTATTAAATAGAAACTCCCAATTGCATAGCCTTCACCTGACCAGATATCATGATTGCAGCCCTTCAAAACCTGACCACAGAGAACATGATGGCAGCCCTTCTTGGTGAAACAATAAAATGAAAAGCCATTTCCACAAGATCTCTGTGTAAATCTACTAGGGAACTTCATCCTGGACTGAGGAAGAGGACTGGGGAGGAGGGGGCAATCTCAGGCACGGAGAACTATGGGCCACCTGTCCCACGATGGACTTTAGACTCAACCCTCACCCTCCAGGAACTTCAAAATACACACCGACAGAGTGCTATGGACAAGATTATTTTTTTTAAACAAATCCCTGGATCCCTAGCAGGTCTTTTTTCTACCAAGACACAAATGGCTTATGTGTATAATGTTTCACAAAAGCCCTAAAAAATTATCACCCCAACTTGACACATCAAGAAACAGAGGTAGAGAACTTTATCTCATTGTACAAGATTAGAAAGAGGCCATGTCAGACACCGTATTTAAATCGAAGCCCCTGCTCCAGTGCTCAAACTAGAAAGTGTGACATACTGCCCCTTTCCTGCCCTCTCCCTGCAATAAATCTCTGAAGAGTCTTTTCTGTGCCACCTGGAATCACAATCACATCAATTTTCCACAAAGAGCTATGTCACCCCTTGGAGGAATTATCAAAATCTAAAGGGTTGGTTTGAGAGAAGAGATTTGCATTTTCTTTTTCTCAAAGGAAACATGGCTTTAAAAGAAACTGAAAAGCACTTATCTAGTCTAAGCCCTCATTGTGCAGAGAAAGAAACAGAGTCTCAGAAGAGATGAGGAAAGGGCCTTATTAACAAATATAGCCTCATTGCAGCACCAAGCCAGCACTGGGCACTTCTGGAGGAGAATCTGGGAGGCCCAGGAGAATGAGTGTTAGAAATAGGAAAGAGAAGAAGCATACAAACTCCTGTCTCTACACCACCATACCATGAATTTCCACCAAATTACCCAGTATGGGTGCACCAAATATTAAGGTGGGCTAAACAGGTTATAGAAACCTGGAATTCTCAACCATAGTGGAAATTCCAACATTTACTATGCTTTTTCCCCAGTTCAAGCATCAACTCAGTGGACTCTCTGTACCAGGGACTACATGAGGCCTGGAGTTCTCCCAAATACAGATCTCTATTACCACGTGTGCAAACCACATAAAGGCCACCAGAAGAAAAGTGCCCACAGATAAGATGGAATTACTGAAACTGAAAACTGTTAACCAGCATATATTACTAGCAAAAGCGGTGCTGCTAGAAATCGACTCATGGACATAGAAAGCAAACTGTGGTTAGCAGGCAGGAAAGGGAGGATTAATGGATACACATTAATAAATATAAAATAAATGACAAGGACCTACTATATTGCACAGGGAACTATATTCAATTTCTTGTAATGAGTTTCACTAAAAACACTCTAAAACAAATGTATATACATATGCATATGTTTATAACTGAATCTCTGCTGTACACCTGAAACTAACATTGTAAATTGACTACACTTCAAAAAAATAATTTTATATAATAAGTAAAAATAAAAGCAACTCCATTAAGAAAAAATAAAAGAACACTCTATTCCCCTTAGCTGTAGGTGGTGGAGAATTCTGGTTGCAAGCACCAACTCCGCTGGATCATTCCAGCAGTGGCTGTCACTCTTTCTGACCCTCAACGAGACACTTGGCTTCACTGAGGTTACTTTTCTTTTCTGTGAAGGCTACAGTTGCAACTAACAATGTATAGAATCTCATCATTCACAAGCCCAACAAATAGCGAGGACTTCCCATGGGCCAGGCTCTGGACAAATGAAAAGATAGGGTCCCAGATATATTCATGGGTAGAAGAATTTTATTCCATAAAGACATTAATTCTTCCTGTTTTCATAGGCAGATTCATTGCAATTCTGATTAGAATTCCTACCAGATTTTTCATGGAATATAACAAGTTAGTTTATGGTCAGGAATAGCCAAGAAACTTCTTTAGAAACACCACTGGGGAGGGGTGGATAGGTCATTCATGTCCACTGGTCTTTCTGAAGTGATGAAAACGTTCTGGAATAATAATGGTTGCACAAATGTGAATATGGTAAAAGCTGCTGAATTGTACCATTTAAATGGATGGACTTCATGGTGTGTGAACTATATCACAATAACGCTGTTATATGAAAAAATATTTCCTGACAATTATTTTTCTGTTTATACCACTAGTCTGCCTCACAATTTAAGAAAAACAAAAAACCAAAACAAAACAAACTGTGCCAGGAGCTCTTTAGGACTGCAATGTCCCTGGGTCTCCAATGCCTCTGGTGGTGCTGTTCCTGTTAAAACACACTAGCTGGGCTGGGCTAGTTAGAGACTGTAACTATCTTTTTAAGATCTACGGTCTCACGTTTCACCCTGGGAGAGGGAAGGAAGGAGGATGTCACAGCCTCATGCCTTCAGCTCATTTTTAAATGAACCAAGCCTTGCTTTCAACACTGTAAACCCTCGCAATATAAAAACACGTGACATCAACAAGCACCGCCATCATAACATCTGAAAGTGTTCAAGGTACTTACCTGGGGCAGAAACACTAAGGGAAGAGACCGAAGCTCGCTCAGCACTGACACTCCCTTTTCCGGACTCCAACTGGAGAAGCTGGGCGTCACAGCCTGAGGCTCTCAGCCCAGGGAGCAGCGCCCACGCCGCTGATCTGGTCCTCGGGGAGCGGGAAAGGGAAAGCAGAGGCGGTGGAAACGCTGTCTGCAGCCCCGCTCGGAGGCCAGCCCAAGCCCCAGCCCCAGCCGCCCGCCCCAGTCCATGTCCGCAGACACTGCCCGCCCGGGACACAGCCGGCCCAGGGGCGGGGACGGGCCGGCGGCCGAGGAGAGGCAGCCCGGGAGGAGAGGACTCACGGGTGGGAGAGGGGAAGGGGACGCCAGCCGCGGATTGAGGGGAGCCCGGCTGGGTGAGAGACGGCAGGGGCACACCTGGCCCTGGACAGGTGTGACCGAGGCGCCGGGGCAGGTGGCGCGGGCAAAGTGGTCTGGCCTGAGCAATTCAGCTGAACACAGGCTAACTGGCGCCCTGGGGGGCTGTGACAGGCGGACCGCCCTCCCGCAGCCTCCTGACCCCTTTCCCGGGGGCCCCCCAACTTGCAGTTCCACAGCCAGAGTCCCCGGCCCCAGGCAGGAGACAAAGGCCTTCCGGGTGACACAGCTGAGAAGCCTTTGGGCAGATCCCTGGCTTGGAGATGGAGCTTCCAACCAGCAGACCAGATAGCACCGACTGCGCATGCGCAGGAGGGCCAGCAATGTGCTCTTGGTTCTGTGAGAGAAGGTGGGACAGCGAGGGAGGGAGAAGATGAGAGCGGGTGGAGAGGAGGGTAACAGTGGGGGGAGACAGATGGACAGGAGGAGCAGAGAGAAGGGAGGACTCTGGAGAGGGGAGGGTCATAGCGGAGATGGAGAGAAAAAGATTTACCTCTGGGGCACCCCGAAGGAGGCAGCAAACCTGCCTCTGTACCCTTCTGTAACCCTTCAAGACCCGCAGCTGAAGTTTTACCTCCCTGATCCAGCCCTCCATCCGATGCTTCTGCAGAACAGCTACGGGTATCACTCCCGTTGCCCCCACGGGGAGCTAGGTTTCCTGTTGCTCTGGGAACCAAGCACCCGCAGGTGTTGTCACTCAGAACTACCTTGGGAAGAGTACATATTCCCCTTTTACACGCTGGGAAACAGGCAGGCACGATCTCTGCCTTAGCTCCACTGTCCCCGGTGTTGGGCTGGCGGGGAGCGGGGTGGTACAAGATCAGAGCCCCAGACAGAGCAGACTGCCTGAGTGTTGGTGCAGAGTCCCCATCCCTCCTGGATAAACCACACCCCACACTAGTGGAAACATCAAGGGCTCACAGTAGTTCCCTGGGTGTGGGAGAGCTGTCCTCATGTGAAGGAAAAGTCCAGCTGGACTAACAAGCTAAGTCACAAATCTAAGTGTGATAAGTGTCAGTTTACTGATCTAAATTCTGCTGGGTTAACTCGTAAATCTGAAGTTTATTGTCAGTTTATTGGGCTTACAACCTAACTCGTAAATCCAAGCTCAACAAGTGTCAGTAACTTGATCTATTACAAATTGATAAGCTCCAGTGTACTGATTCCTTGCTTTTTGTTGTTTGAGCCTTATTGGCTAATACCCCCTTACTTGTAATTAAGCCTTTAAAACCTCATGTGCACGTCTTGGAGGTGCTCAGAACTTCGGAGCAGAAGCCCCTCTGAGCCCGCCGGCATAATAATTCTGAGTACTCCAACACTCCGATTCGTGCTTGTTTCTTGGCTGGCCTGTTTCCATAACACTCAGCTCCAGTGCCCAGCTTTCAAGGTAGATAGGAGTGTTACCATGTCCAAATTCATTCTCCTCAGTGCAGAACAGGCCAATAAGTTGGGAGACCAGATGTTGGGGCATGGAATAGCAAGTTTCTGTAGACTTAGACGGCAAACTAATGTCCTGGAAAACCGTCTCCCCAAGTCACAATTCAGGATCCTTTCCTACGTGCTTGGTTGTTACAAACTTCTTAGTGTAGGAATCCCTTCTTGTTAGAATCCTTTGTTCTTGCAGCTATCTCCCTGGGTCAGATACCTGTCAACCTCCAACAAAACAAACTTTATTTTCTTTTCTGCAATTTGTTATCTTTTCATGAATGAAAAAGTGTTAAATATCCTTAAAGGTCAGAGCCTTCAGAATAGGCTCTTCTGTATATTTCAGGCTCTAGGCAACATTGTTTTAGAAGCAAAATGAAGCCTAGGAGACAGAGCATAGGGTTAAATTCAAAGGAACAGATCTAATATGGGGTCAGATTTGTTCTGTTTTATTACCCGGGCAGAAGCCACTTGAGGATTTAAATCACTTTAAGTTAAAAATAAGTAAAAGTTTAAAGGAATTTACACACATAGGTGGGAATGTGCAAAGCATACCTGGAAAAGCACCCAAAGGATAGTAAACAGTGGCATCTCCAGAGAGGGCTGAAAGAACAGAGGATGAGGGAAAACTTCTTTCACTTGTGTATTTTTGTGCTCTATTTGAGTTTTTTTTTTTAACCATTTGCTTGTATTTCTTTTTCAGTTAAAAAAATGTGTAATGGAGCAAAGGAGTAACTAGCTTAGCAAATACAGTAGCCATGGAATCACTGAGTCATCCCTTTTGATTTAAGCCAGAAAGCATTTATTGACTCTCTCCAATGTGCTCATTCCTGTTTTAAGACTTCTTTTATTATTATTATTATTATTATTATTATTATTATTATTATTATTATTACTACTACTATTACTATTATTACTTTTATTTTATGAAATAATAACATGGAATACCTCACCCCTGCCCATGGCTGGTGGAAAACCAACTGGGTTTTAATTGAGTTGTTTTCCAAGGAGTAGAGATGTGTTATAAACAGAACACATCTTCAGGGCAAAACAGGCAGAGTGCTTCTCCAGCAGGCCAGATAGCTATGAAGGGTTTTCAACAGAGGCGCCCAGAAGCTGAGAGAGAAAGCCTCCAAGACACTACAAAAAGCTGCCCAAAATGCCTTCTCCATGGCACTACTGAACTAGGAAAGAACAAATCTGTCTCCATATTTGATCTGTTCCTTTGATTTTAACAAAGACAAGTTAATATACTCTGGTCTTTTCATGGGTTATGATGTCACAGAGGAGATGGACAGGTCAACAAGGAATCACTCTGCCGTGATCACGGAGCCGGGGAAAGGGATGGGCTGCAAGATGTATGATGCAGCCGCAAGTGTGCCCATACTTCTAGGCAGGTATCCAAAGTCGCCTCGACAAAGTGTCAAACACTTGGGCCCACGTCCTCATCAACAGACATGTATTAAAGAGAAACGGAAACATATAAAAGGCCAATACCCTTGCTGAGTACACCGTCCAAAGTGCAAAGTCTCAGTTTGACAACTGGCCATCTCTGTTCCCTGGGATTTATTCTTGGAGAACCTTAAAAACCACTCCTCTCTCCTCAAGAAGTGCTGCATATTTGTCCTATCTTTGGCTCAGGGATGGAGCACGTTCAAGTGAACTTTAATGTCTGCACAGATTTGACTGTCTTTCTCCAGGTTCACTTGTCCATTCCAAAGAGGCCTGAGCTAAGTCCATCCTCCATAAGATCAATTCCCTCCAGTGACAGATCATTGAGCCAGCAATTAAAAGCCAATTGAACAAGAATGTCCTCAGCTAAAAAGTTCACCCACCCTTCACTGTTTTCTTAATCTCTTCTCCTGGCTAATTGCAAAAGACTAACACCTCCCTCCACCAAGCTAACCAACTATGTCATTTTGTCTCCCCAAAGAGAAAGTAAGGTCCATAAAAGAGGAGACAACTGCATAGTCACCTCTGAATTCCTAGCATATAGTAATGTCAATAAATAGAACTATGATTATTGCTACTTTCCTTTAAAAGCTTTCTGGTTATTTGAATGAGACCTTGGAAGAGAGGTGTTTGCTGTCCAGTATCTTGATCCACAAGATTCTGGAGGCCTTTTTCGGAATGGCTGTTCACTGATTCATTCAAAACACAAGTTATCAGTCAAGGAGAAGCTGTGATTTTCTGCCAGGAGTTTGTGGTCCCTCTCATGCCAGAACAGCTTTAACCTATATCCTTACTTTGGATTTGTTATTTTTCCCGTCTTCCAGCAAAAGTGACTTTCCTTACTTTCTTGCCTTGAGGAATTTTTTTTCCAATTTCACCCTTTAGTAAAGCAAGATTCTCGGGATGGGCTTGGCCCATAATATGATCACCCATCCAACTCCTAGTGTGAGAGGCCTGGGGCTCACCCCCTGCCCTCCTGTCAAGGCAACTGAAAATCAGTTTAGGAGCCAACCAGCACCCCAGGGCTTCTAAGGCTCGTGTATCTCCGAGAATCTCTGCTTTCTCGTTTGTCTTGGCTTCTGAAAATTTCCCCTCACTTTCTTGACAATTAGTTGTGCAGCTTGAAAGATGAGGAAGGAAGGTTTTATTTCTTAATCAGCAGTTTAAGGAACTTGTGTAATGAAGGTTTCCACGAGTTTCTAGAACCCTCCATTGCTGAGACAGAAAACACACTAGACATTTTCTAAATTTAGCTCTCATGTGCATTTTTTCTTTGCTTTTGTTTTCTTAACTGTTAACAGACATTTTTTAATTAAAAAAAAATAAGGCCCCAAATAGGATAGAACATTGAAGGGGCAAACAAAATTAAAGGGCAAAGACAGAAAAATGATAACTACTCTACAAAGTTAATAAAATACATACCCTATGTATCAGAACAGCAATTCTCAGTAACAGCTAATTGAAACATGATGATGAGGTAAAATTTCTCTCCTGTCAGGACATGGCCAACAGAAAATACAATTAAACCAACAAACTAATATCTTAATTCTGGCGAGGTACAGAAGCCTACAAGCTAAATGTGTCTTCTTCTGGAAAAGAGGGAGACTCATCAGCTATTTTCTGTGGAGCCTGAGCCCACGGGGAGGACGGTGAAGTGAGCTCTGTAAGTACCCAGTTAGCAACGTGATTGATGAATAAATAGACGTGAGCTTTGATGACAGAGGTGATACTAATATTCATTTCTCCTGTAAAGTATGATTTCAAGTTCAGTGATCAATACTTCGGCGTCCTCACGTGTTGAGATAATAGGAAAATGCACAGCCTGGGCCCAGACTTCCTCTTTCAGCTCGTGACAATGCACTTAGATGTCTCAAGGTCACCTCCAACTCCACCTGCAAAGAGCTGACTTCATGGTGCTCCTCCCATAGCCGTCCCGCCCAGGGCACCTGGTCGGGGGGTAAGATCTCCCTGCCTCTCCCAACTCAGTCCCATCACTCACAGATGTGAATGGACTCCTCCTTCAGGGCCCAGATATCCTCAGTCACCAAGTCCCACCAACATCACCTGACCTACCTGGTACTCACTGGCACTCACTCAGCACTGACACTGTGATGGAGACCACGCTGCATACTGTGCACACGTCATCTCACTGGATCTCCACAACAGTCCTGGGAATTGGGTACATCACTGCTTCAATTGATTAGATAAATTGTTTCACTTCCTTGAGTGCGTCATCCAAAGTGACACGGCGACTGAGCCACAAGCCTGGGCCTGAAAACCACTTGAAAATTGAACACTGCTACACCTCGCAGACACTCTACTATGACTCATCACATCATCTCCTGCCGAGCCTTCTAAATGTTTCCAAGCATTCTACGAGACAAAAGTGAACTATGAGAGCACCCCACTCCCCTACTTAAAATCTGTCAATGACGGTCCACTGCCCTTAGGAGAAAGCCCCACCTGGCCTGAGCACAGCCCAACGGCTCAGCATCTGCATTCCCTGCGCGGCAGCGCCGCCTCACCCACCACGCAACTCTACCCATACCGTGTCCAGGACAGGGATGCTGACTCCGTACAACCAAGGACTTGTCTCACTCGAACAATGAACACCTTCTTCAGTGTTCATCTTCTTCATTGCTGACACTCAGAAAAATGTTTTCTTAGGATGAATCAATATCTTTTTCCTTACAATTTCCTATCATTGATAATGAGCCCCCACCAAAAGAGAGAAGACTTAATTCTCAGTCTCCTTATCAGTACAGTGAGAATAACAGGGAAATATGTGAGGTTTTAAGAGAAATAATATTCATGTGAGGCTGAGGGACAATTCCATCATACAGTAAGCACTCAATATGTGCTTACTTAATATTAATAAGAATATATTGCATTCTAGCAACTTTCAATCAATGTTTTATGACTTTGTCCAACCGACTACTGATAAACTGTTGGACGAGCCCCTTTGAGCAGATCAGCACAAGGGTACTAGGAGAGGTAAGCGCGGAATCCAGTTACAGCTGCAGCCACCCAGCAGTACGGGGAGGGGACAGTTTGCTCAAACTCTTACATGTTGCTTGAGCATTTAGTTGTCATTATTGAATAAAGACAGGTGTTCTTTAGTCAAAGCTCCTGAAACATAAATCTTCAAAGATTGATGCAAATTAGGTTTCAAGTACAACATTCTCACTAGAAATTATTTGAAAACTTTAGTCTTAGCTACTCTGCACATCAAAAGGGAATGTTCTTAATGTATCTGACTAAATACAACGAAAGGGTTGTTTAAAAGAAATTAAGAAGAAGCCATCCTGAATAAGCTCTCAGTATCATCTGCAAAAAGCCCCACCCAAGGGTCTCATTTCTCACTTCCACATAGGGGTTCAGGTAGCTTAATTGGGTCTTGGTTTCTTATAACACGGGGCAGGGAATAGTTGTGGATAGATATATGTAGCAAGTATATAGCTAGGGTATTTGCTGTAAAGGGATTCTAGAAATAAGAAGATTGATAATATAGTCCCACCCATAAGAAACTCAGCCTTTCCATTTACAACAGCATTAAAAACAAAATGAGAGATTCATTTAACAAAAATTTACAAGATACGTACATTGAAATATTTGAAGTATTACCAAAATAAATTTTAAAAGATCTACATATATGGAAGACATCCCAATTTCATGGAATCATAGACAATATTATTAAAAATGTTAAGACTCCTCAAAGTGATCTACATATTCAGTGGAATTCCTATCAAATTTCCAGCTGACTTCTTTGTAAAAATTGAAAAACTGATCCCAAAATTCATATGGACGTTCAAGGGGCAAAGGGCAGCCAAAACAACCATGAAAAAGAAGAGTAAGTCGGAGGACTCACTTTAAAGGGTAATAAAATGCTATAGTACTAAGTCAGTATGGTACTGGCATAAGTTTGGATAAATAAATCTATGAGACACAATAAAAACCCAAGGGGAAAAAACTTACATTTACAGAGAGTTTTCCACAAGGGGGCCAACAACACTCCATTAAAGAATAGTCTATTCAACAAATGGTGCAGGGACAGCTGGGTATCTGCAGGCAAAAGAATCAATCTGGAATCTGAACACTCATATTTTATATAACAAACAAAAATTAATTCAAAATAGATCACAGGCAGAAATGTAAAAGTTAAACCTATAAACTTTCTGAAAGAAGACACAGCATAAATATTTGTGGTCCTAGGATAGGCTTTGGTTTCCTAGATACAATACCAAGAGCACAAGTGATAGAAGAAAAAAGCAGGTAAACTGGACTTCATCAAAATTAAAACCCTTTTCTTATAAAGGACATCATCAAGAAAGTGAAATGACAGGGGAAATGGGTATCTCAAGTGATAGAGTGTGTGCTTAGCAAGAAAAATAAAATAAATCAATACATCTAATTATCACCCCTGTAAAGAAATTGTTTTAAAGTTTAAAAAAAATATAGTGAAAGGACAATGTGCAGAATAGAAGAAAAATTTTGCAAAGCATGTATCTAATAAGAGAGCAGCATCCAGGATATATAACAAATGCTTACAACTGAGCAATACAAGAAAATAGACCCAAATTTTAAATTTACCACGAATTTAAATAGATATACAAATGGCCAATAAGCATATGAAATGATGCTCAGCATCACTAGCCAAATCAAAATTAAAATGAGATCTCATTTTACACACACTAGGATGGTTATAACCAAAACACGGACAATAACAAATGTCATTCAGGAGGCAGAGAAACCGCATTTGCGGCCAGAGGAAAGGGACAATGGTGCAGCTTCTTTGGAGAAGTCTGGTATTTCCTCAAAAGCTTAGAGTTATATGGCTCAGCAATTCCACTCCTACATATAGAGTCATCCATCAGTATCCTCGGGGGGTTGGTTTCAGGAACCCCACACCCTGGAAACCATAATCCAAGGATGTTCGAGTCCCTTTACAATCAGCCATCTGGATCCATGTAGTGGAAACTACAGGTATGGCGGGCCAAATGTACAGCCAACAGAATGAAAACAAATTCTCATAAAAAATTTCACATCAATATTCATAGCAGTATCATTCAGAGTAGCCAAAAGTTACTAACAATATCCATCCATCAATGAACGGATAAACAAAATTACCAAGAATAGGCCCACAAACTTTTGGTCATTGAATCTTTGCCAAAGGAGGTGAGAACATACAATGGAGTAAAGGCAGCCTCTTCAGCAAATGGTGTAGGGAAAACTGCACAGCTGCATGTAAATCAATGAAGTTAGACTACTCCCTCACAGCATACACAAATATGAATTCAAAATGTGTTAAAGACTTAACCATGCAGACAAGACACTATAAACCTCTTAGAAGCAACCATAGGCAAAACATCTGACATACATCTAAGCAATGTTCTCCTAGAGCAGGCTACTCAAGCAATAGAAAAACAAACAGAAATATACAAGTGGGATCAAATTAAACTTACAAACTTTTTCATAGCTAAGGAAAGAGTAAGCAAAACAAAAAGACAACCAACCTATGGAATGGGAGAAAATAGTTGCAATAAATGAAACTGATAGGGGCTTAATTCCCAGAATATGTAAACAGCTTTTACACTTAATAAGAAAGAAAAACAAACAATTCAATTCAAAAATGGGCAGAAGTCCTAAAGAAACATTTCTCCAATGAAGACGTACAAATGGCCAGTAGGCACATGAAAAAATGTTCAATATCATTCTCAGAGAAATGCAAATCAAAACTGCAATCAAGTATCACCTCTAACCAGTCAGAATAGCCATCATTCAGAAGTTCACTGACAATAAATACTGGAGAGGCTGCGGAGAATTGTGAACACTCCTACACTGTGGTGGGAATGCAGTTTGGTGGAGCCATTGTGGAAAACTGTATAGAGGTTCCTCTAAAGGCAAAAACTTGGCCTCCCATATGAACCAGCAATCCCACTCCTGGGCATATATCTAGAAGGAACCCTAATTCAAAAAGACACCTACACCCCAATATTCACAGCAGCACTATTTACAATAGCAAGACATGGAAACAACCTAAATGTCCACTGACAGATGACTGGATAAAGAGGATGTAGCATATTTGTCCAATAGACTACTATTCAGACATAAAATAATAATAAAATAATGCCATTTGTAGCAACATCAATGGACATGGAGAATGTCATTCTAAGTGAAGTAAGCCAGAAAGAGAAAGAAAAATACCATATGAGATCTCTCATATGTGGAATCTTAAAAAAAAAAAAAAAGAAACAAAAAGATAAACTTATCTACAGAACAGAAACAAACACAGAGTCATAGAAACCAAACAATGGTTACCAGATGGGAGAGGGTGTGGGAAGGAATAAATTGGGAGTTCAAGATTTGCAGATACTGAGTATGTAAAGAATAAACAACAAGTTTATACTGTATAGCACAGGAGAATATATTTAATTTCTTATAGTAACGTATGATTAAAAAGAGTATGAAAATGAATACATGTATGTTCCTATTTAACTGAAGTGTTGTGCTGTACACAAGAAACTGACACAACATTATAAACTGACTAGACTTCAATGAAAATATATTTAAATAGACCAAAAACGAAAACAAAGAAAAAGGATACTATCAATCAAAAAGAATAAAGTACTGATTCAGGCTACAATATGGAAGAACCTCGAAACGTTATGCTAAAATAAGCCAGACACAAAAAGGCAAATAATGACCTTTAAGGTGAACTGTATCTAAGCGTTTATTGTACTACTCCTGTAAATTTTCCGGAGGTTTGAAATCTATCAATATCAAAATAAAATGTATTATACTTTAAAAACTTAAAACGCTTCCTCACAGGAGGGCTTTAATTATTAAATGCAGAAACGCACGTAAACCTCTTGGAACAACACTTTGCATGTCCACACACAATCACTGCTGTCACTGCCACTCAGAGGGTGGTGCCAGCGCTGATGAGAGCTGCCTCCACTCGCTCCCCTGCAGACAGTTGTGAGGGCTTGAGCTCTGACAGGCAGGGTGAGCGTGAACCTGGGTCAGACACAGCCACGTCCCAGACTCTGCGTTACCCAAATTTCTTATACAAACTGCAACATGTAATGTAAACACGCTAGAGGGATGTATCATACAACACAGGGAATACAGCAATGTTTTAGAGTAACCATAAATGGAGCATCTATTGCACACCTGAAACTACTATCATATTTTAACTCAGCTATAACTTTATAAAAAATTAAAAAATAATTTTAAAATGTTATCACTTTAATATTCAATTCGGTTTTTAAGTAACTACTAAACAGCTTAGAAAATATAAAAGCATTTAATTGTGCTGTTGGTTTACATATTTATTTACATTCAGACTCTTGCTTAAAGAGAATTTAAACAATTTTTTTAAACACAGCTTAACAACCAAAACAACAAAAAGGCAAAACTGAGAGTGAAGAGAAAATTGAGATTCAATAGTTAAATGAAACCTTGGGGAGATAAACTCATAAAAATGGATTCCATGAAGTCAGGGCAAATGTTAAAGGCTGACTAGGAATTCAGCTGTAAGATTCTTGGCAGCTAAAGTAAAAAGAAAAAGATGATGGGGCGGGAGGTAGAGGGTGTGCTTAGCGTGCAAGGGGTGCTGGATTTAAGCCCCAGGGCCTCCACTAACAGATAAATACATCTAATTAACTCCCCACCAAAACAGCCCCAAAGAAAAGAAAAAGAGAAATTTCTTTCCCAAAAAACCCTGATATTAAATTTGGTTTAAATACTTAAGAAAAGTAAAAAAGAAAAATAGAAAAGATAAGTGACACTGTGAAGAAAAAGCCCAGCTGGGCTAACAAGATAAGTCACAAATCTGTGTGATAAGTGTCGGTTTACTGATCTAAGTTTTGCTGAGCTACCTGGTAAACCTGAAGTTTAGTGTCAGTTTACTGGGTTAATAAGCTTACTGGTAAATCCAAGGTCAACAATTGTCAATAACTTGATCTTTTTCAAGTTGATAAGCTTCAGTGTACTGATTCCTTCCTTTTTTTTGTTTGAGCCTTATTGGCTAAGAGCACCATACTTGTAATTAACCCTATAAAACTTCATGTGCAGGTCTTGGAGGTGCTCAGAGCTTCAGAACAGAAGCCCCTCTGAGCCCGCCAGCGTAATAAATCTCATTACTCCCACCCTCTGAGTGGTGCCTGTTTCTTGGCTGGCCTGTTGTTTCCATAACAACACAAGCAATAATGCCCGTGAGATAAATCTGTGGTAGCTGCTGGCAGGTCCCCATGTCTCACGTGGGAAAATCTGAAACATCATTCTCACCACTCAGAGTCATCATAAGCCCACCCCACCCATCCTGCTGTTAAATGCAGGAGCACAGGCAGGGACTGGCCTTTGCTGTCTCTGTGTCAACACAGTGAGACAGGATGGAAGGGGGCAGAGCACAGCCATTTAAGTAAGGCCACAGCAATTAACACCAAAATGGTGAAGGATTCAACCCCCAATAGGCCTTGAGGCTCAGGATGAAGAGATTTAACTTCTAGCAGAGCTTGAGATTCAGTAAACACCCATTGTAATAGTAACATGGTGAATAACATGCCCCAGGCACCATGGCGGTCCAAAGGCTAGCCACAAAATGTCACAGGGTGGGAAAAGGCCAACTCCCTGGGAATCCCAGCCCCTTGCCCTAAGGCTGGTCCTTCTACTTATTAGCATATGAAACCACCAAGCTCAAGAAAACAAGCAACACAGCTCCACCTCGCGGTCACCACTCTCTCACCCTCTTCGGAGAAGACCCACACTCTGTCTGTGGAGTGTATGTACCTACTTTTAAACTGAGCATCAAACCCCCACACCTCGTGAAGTTTCTCTTGCATTTCAATGTATTTCTCTGAATAAATCTACCTTTAATCAACACTGGCTTGCTCTTGAAATTTTTACTGCACGAAGCCAAGGAACAAAATCCGATGGGGCACATCTCAGGGGCTCAACCAAAGCATGGGACACAGCCCTTCTCATGCCCCACTTTTTTTATTCTTGTATCAACAGGACTGGGCTGTGAAGGGAAGTCTGAAGCCCCAGCTAAGGGACAGAAGCAGCCTCCAGAGCTCCAACTGGCGGCCAGCCTCTCCCCCAACATGGGCCTTGGCGTCTGCCCGGTTCTCTGTGTTTCTTTGTTGTGCTGACTCCCCAGCCTGACAGCGTACTCCTAGGCCTGTCCCCACAAAACCCTTCTCTCCAAAATACAAGCACATCATGTCAGAATCCTCTTGTTCAACCAGTAAATGTTCAGCCCATTTTTTTCCTCCCCAATAAAGTATCCAACTGTCCTCCCTCCCATCTCACCACTTCTTTCTTTGTGAGAAATCTACACTCGCCAAACTCCATCCTGAACGAAGGTGCCTTGCTGGTTGGGACCGGCATGTTTCTTTCTCACACAGCCTGCGTCCTTTCACTTTCCCCTTGTTACCTTAAAAAAGCCTTTCCTGAGTCACCCACCCCTCTGATTCTGAACTTCACAAAGTGCTGAGTTTGCAGTCACTGTGTGCATACCTCCCAGGTTTTGAATAGGTTTCCTACGCAAGATCTTCATTAAGGAGCTGCATCAAGAAGTTTAAAGAGGTTATTCATACATCTGAGCGGAGGAGCCTGCAAAAAATTAAATGGCTTTGAAGAGAGAGTTAACCAGGGACAGAGAATTCGCAGGTCCTAGTCAAAAGTGTCATGAGGCAAAATGTTCCTCAAAGGCTCAGAGTGGCTCCTGGACACGGAATCGGCAGGGAGGAGGTGACAGGCATTGAGTGGGGTGAGTGATACAGGGCACACTCCCCCAGCTGGGGAAGAATAGGTTTTATTCTAGTTTTCCAAACAATTTCTTACTACCTATTTCTCCTATTGTCACATACTATTTCCTACGAATTAAACATATCAATGTCAGTCATTTGGGCCACTTGGGAGAAGCTACACGATGCCATTCACAAGGCTGGGTATGACAGCCACACCAGTCTAGGTTGAAAGACCAGTGGGGGTATTTCCATGGTATAAAAGGGCATGCAGCAAACTCCGCAGCTTCAATGACCTCATCTCAAAGGTGGGGCCAATAAAACTACCAAGCAAAGTGCGTGGTGATTATGGCCGACATCTTTTTACTAGGAAATTGCCCGAGACAGCTGCCGCTTAATGAGGAATGAGTACGAACATTGAGGCCCTGTCTACCTGGCCACACGCGCCCTGCCTTCCTGCTTTGGTGCAGCAGCAGAGCTTGTTTAGCTGAGATGAACGCCCCCAGAGTAGCCCCGAAGGGAAAGTTCCCAGCTCTACACGGCGAGGCCTGTTCCTTCCTTTCTCAGAGCTGATCACAGTTTGCAGTCGTCTCTTTTTATGTTTATCCCTTTTGTAACTGCCTTTCCTCCAGAGATTTTCCTCAAGCAGCACAGGGCCAGGTGTGTCTTGCGGCCTGCCGGATATTCTGGGCTGAGAAACAGCCGATCCCACATCTGGCTTTGGTGCTGAACGGAGAGGGCAGAAGGCCCAGGGGACCATGCTGAACCGAGGCCCCTGAACCCAATATTATGGTCTGACTTTGGGCAAATTACACAGTCTTCTTTACCCTGAGATTCCTCATCTGTCCATGAAAATAACTGTCCATGGCACACAGATTTACAAGGATTAAAGTAAATCACCGAATTCACAACCTAGCCAAGGGGCTACCAGTGCATCCTCATCAGACAAATACAGCCTTTACGGCTCTGACACACGCCAAGCGTCGTGGCAGCACAAATTGTACACTGCTAAGTTCCAGTGTTTTAAGTGCTTCATGAGTGCTATAATACTCTTTAGAACATACAAAATTCCCAGGAAGAAACGGATATTATCATGCCCATTTCACAGATTCTCCAACAGGTTAAGAGAGTTTACATTCTAGTCCAAGGCCCAATGGTGAGGAAATGGCGATTTAAACCAGAATCTGGGCCCAGGCCTTCGCTCCATCTCTATCCCATCCACCTGACCACTTTCCTATGAATTCCACCTGTCCAATACCGAAGTTTGCAGCCGGCCAGCTCTTAAATGCAATGTGTGCCACCGTTTGTCAATGTTGGTTAATAACCATAAACACTTCTCAGAAAGCACTTCAGAAAGAAAAGTTGGACTCACGTCCCTGCCCACAAAGAAGAGGAACTCTGCCTTGCCTTCTCCTGTAACGTGCAGAAACCCTTCCCATTCACCACTGAATCCTTTTGTATGCCTCCTCCGTGTTTACGTTTGCACACGTCTTATTAAAGTAAAAGGTACCTGTAGTAATTCCATCTCGGTTCCTTTCCAAGTTTCCAGATTATCCATAATCAGTGTAATATCATAATTTCCTGTGAAAAAAATACTACAATGTGAATGAAAATACTGCAACCATGTCACTAAACAAAGAATGCTGAAACCAAGTCATCAGCGCTGCCGCCACCCCCCAGTGAAGACAGGCCTGCAGCCACTCACAACGGTGCCCTCTGAGCAGACTCAGAATAAGAAAAGACAGATTACTGGCCTTAGATATCTAGGTGCTTGTCTAAAGAATATATTCAGTGAGCCCAAATGTTTGCTTCCTCCCATATATTGAAAAGCACTAAATTCTTGAACTTGAGATAACTGGCTTTCTTTAGATAACAAGCAATGTTTTATTGTTCCAATTACCTGGTCTCTGTTGTAAAGCTCCTATATATTCTAGCTCTTCTCAACCTCTTCTGAGCAGTCCGTCAGAGTGATCTGAGTGGCTGTCATCCCGGCTAGAGTCCTCCCGCCAAATAAAACATAACTCTAAACTTTTAGGCTAAACATGTATTTCAGTCAACAGTTTTGACCACCATGAAGGGACCCAGAGCAGACTTCTCTCCACCTGGACTCTCCGAGTAACCGGAGCCTTGGTACCAGCAGTGGCCCTTTGTGCCCATCCGCCTCCTCGGGGAGTCCAGATGAATTTGTGTGAGTCTGTCCTGGTTCTCGGATCTCCCATATTGATTGATGGTCCTGAGTTTTATTTGGCAGTGTATCCAGGTACCTGGCCCCCCAGTTAAAAGAGTGGGGGGAATTACCCACCCAGTGGAGACATGCTGGGTGGGGCCTTGTTGAAAGGTAACAGGAAATACCCACCTTGAAGAGACGCCCGATGTGGAGCTGGTGGAAATATACATGGAAAATACTCACCCAGTGGAGATGTCCTGAGTGGGTCCAAGCTGAAAGACACTGGGGTCAGGACTGGGTGTTTAGGTAAGAGGCTGGTCTAATGCTTTCTTCAATTTGGTTACCTGCATTGAATTTTTCAGTATAAAAGTAAAAGTCTTATGAAGAACCTTTCAATTCCAAAAATGGGACCCTCTTCCTGGCTGATAACAGCTTTCTTGGGTGAGAAAGAAACTTGAAGGAGTGGTAGAGGCAAAGACATCATGTCACAGAGTTGTCCCTGTGGGAAATCTTACTAGCAATTTTATTATGACAACCTTGCCTTAGAATGGGGCATAGAACTTTCAAAAAAAAAAAGAAAAGGAATGAAAAGAAAAAGAAATGACAGATTGCTAGCCTCCAACTCTTATCCCAGCCAGGTTTATATACGTAGAAAACTTATAACTTTAATTGGGAACTAGAAAAAAAAAACTCACTGTGAAAGTAACTAACCAGGCCTGATAAAAACATTTTTTGGAATTCTGAACTCATAAAAACAAAATCCCCTTTAGGGGGAACTTGGATTTCTCTTCCTGTGTCCTTGTAATATAAACGTTTTATATTTCTCTGGGTATTTTATGTGTGTGTATGTATGTATGTATGTGTTTCCTTTTTTTTAAAGGAAATCTTGGACTCTGCCATGCAAAAGGTACAAATATTGTGCACATATGGTGGCCATGCAAGTAAATTGGGATTCTCAACAATCCTTTGATTGTACCATTTTTCAGACATTTTGCCATCTTAACCTTTTATGCATCAGCCTGGACCACAAAGGCCTTTAGCTTCTGCAGAGTAAACTTTGAATTTTATTTAGGCAACACCCCCACCCTCATGTGGAAAATCCTCTTCATCTTTTTGGTTTAGAGATATATATATATATATATATATAAGTTGATGGCCATATGATGGATCCTTTAATTTGGAAAAGCTTTTAAATTGGTGAAAGTTGAAAGAGCTCTCAATATAAACAGCTGTTTTCTTGGTACCTATTAAAATCAAGTTTAAAGATAGAAAAATATATCTAATGGTTAACCTAAGAACTTAGGTAAAAAAAAACTGGTTTGAAAAGCTACATTTGTGTTTTTCCTTTCCCATCAATGGTTTTAGGGATGCTAATAAAAACTTTGAACAATTAATGTTAATTAGGTTGAATAACTGGAAAATAGATTGTAAAAATTTCGATTTTTTCTTAATGAAAAAAAAAAGTTAAGGGGCTTATCCCAAATGGATAATTATTTTTATATTGTTATTTTGAATGAGATAAATAAAATGGACAATTTTGGATTTAGATGCATGATTTTGATACTACACTACGTAAAATTAAAAAAAAGGCCAAAGAGATCACCTACTGCCCCCCAACATTCAAGTTCAAACAAGTCTGTTTTATTTACCACAGTTTAATATGTATGTATGTATAGGGCTAAAATATACATACATATATATATATATATATATATTTATATACTGAGATACTTCATCAATGATTGGGACAACAGACCAATTAATCATATTAAAAATTGGGAAGGGTGTAAGCTCTTTGGCTCAAACTTGGGGATCCCAGAGAGTTTTCTATAAAATTAGATACAATGCACAAAAACAAACAAAAGAAAGGCTTCTGGCACTCCTTCTAGAAATAAAAATTATTCATTAAACCTAATAAATATTAAAATTAAAGGTATAAGTTTTAATAAATTTTAGATAAAAGTTTCTAAAATTGGTATATTTAAATCAGATTTATATAAACCTTTTACTTAATTATGTTGTGGGATAACTATGTTTTAATGGAAAACCGATTCACCTTTTTGGTATTATAAGGCTGGGCACATATCTGTCCCTCTGAAAATATTGAATGTACAAAGTAAAGGAAACCAATAGAGTTACATGAGCCGTCCAATATAACGTAAAATTTAAAACTAGTATTCAGTGGCTAATAAAAAATATAATAAGAGTTTTACCCTGAGTTTAACTTATAACAAGGGAAAGAGAACTTGCTTAATGCCTTATGCAAGCTTTGGAAGACAAGATAAAGTAAACTTTAAAGTTTTAATACATGGAATTCTTTGTTTACAGCTCTTCACACTGATACAAAAAAGCAAATTAAGGAGATGCAATTGGGACTGGGTGACAGAGCAGTTGTCTGGAGAACTGGACGCGTGTGTCTTTGTCTTGCATATCAGAAATGTAAATACAGCAGTGACCTAGGGGTGAGCCTAATTAGCTCAACGAGATAAAACTTTAGGCCAAAGAAATTTTTCGCATTTTAAAACTGAGAACTCTGACGGGTCCTTCATACATTGTCAAGAAATCTTTAATGTCTGTTTCATACATAGTAAGCCTTAGTGATCTGAGCAAGCAAATTCAGCTTACTCCAACTATTATTATCCCTATCTCATAGGTAAGTTTTAAAGTCAAGGTATGAGATCTCTAGCTTTTGTCTCTTTATAAGCTGGCGTACACATTATATATGTGAGATATTTCTATAGCTAAAAAAAAAAAACACAAAGTCAAAGAGCTCTGCTTAATTGATGTAAAAACTAAGAGGTTAAAATTTAAGTATTTTTAAAATAAAAACTGACCAAATTTACCTTAAGGTTCACGTGAACTGGAAAATATTCAATATTAAGATAATATTTGATATTGTTTTGTTTAAGTATGTTCTAATTAATATAGACATCTTTAAAGTCATCAATATTATGTATAATACCTTTACTGTACCTAGGTTTAATGAAAGTCAAATAAGATCCTGTTACATTCATTGCAGATTTGTCAAAAAAAGTATTAATATGGTGTGGTAAAATTTTAAGTAAATTTAATGCAAATGAGATGAGAACTTTGGGTAAATTCTTTCAAATACATTTTTAAAATGTATGCATAAGATAATCTCTAAATCTTTGGTATCTTTAAATTCTAGAGTTGTGCTAAATTAAGTTAAATGATAGGATTTTATTAAATAGCTATGCCATTTTCAGATAAAATAAGATTGAAATATGAATTACATAACATTTAACTTCCTCTTACAGAGAAACTAAAGGTGTTTAGAAATATTAATAAATGGTTGGTGCCACACTGAAATAGTCTCTATTATTAAGGGAAAGATCTCATTATCCTAGGAAAGTAAGATAAATCTGTAAGGGAAGATACAAGAAATGGAATTATATTTTGTTAATGAAAAATAGTGACATTGTACTGAAGCTGGTTACTTCTGAATGGAAGAGAAAATAAGGGACACACTAATATGAATATAGAAAGCTGTGGAAGGCTTGTGGAAGAGGAAACCTGAGGAAAGGGTTTTGTACGTGGTCGAAATTGGCTAAGTTTAGAATCAACTTGGTCAATGTAAATGAATCTCAGAGGTAAGCTGGTACAAGAATAGAATTGGTTTTCTCGCTGTTAAGAGGACGAAATTTTCTTAAAATGATAATCCACCCTCAGAAACAAATTGTAAAACTTCTTATACCACTTAACTGATCTGTTCTGCCTTTACCTTTGACGAATTATCTTGTTAATGAATAAGTACTACTTTACAGTGATCTATATGTTTATCTGACCAAGTGTTTGAAATCTTTCAAAAAGCTCCCCAAATATCAATTTTTAATTAAAGTTCTTTTAATCTCCAGTTAAGTTTGGGATGCTACAGAGGGCCCCTGAAACATCCCAAAGAGAGATTTTAAACTAGTAAATTTCATTTGGCATGTTAAATAACATGGTATTGTCAAATGAATAATAAGTCTTCCTAGGTTATATTGTATGAGAAAATATTAATATAGATATTACAGAAATTTTATGGACTCCCTAAAATTCTGGTATATCTGAAATGTTACCAGTCATAATTCTGGTTATTGTGACCAGGTTACATTACCAATTATAGTGTAATGGTGTTTTACCATGCTTTTAAATCTTTTGTCACTTATAGACAGTTAATTGTTTTCTTCTGATGATTTTGCAAAATGCTTGCTCTTCAAGAAGATTTACTGGTTTCGAATAAACTTCAAACTATACCACTGAACTAAACTGGGGAAGAAATTTTAAAGGTCTAAAGAAAACTCTGATTAAAAGAATTAGTTACATGGGACTGAGTAAACTGATGAATATGGTTATAATTTTTGATTTTGTCTGAAATACTACTCGCTTTAAACCTGTTTCCCAGACATAAAGAATCTCTTCTCCTTAAGCTAGTTATGATTCACAGCAATTTGATAAATTATACCTATGTAAGCAGCCTTGGAACAGTTATATTTTCTATCTGATCCCTCAAGAGACTAAAAACTCTTAGGTCCCCAGTGGCTCTATCAGACAAATTAGGAAGATCATCTCCTAACAGATATAGGAATCTCAATGCACTTTAAGGAATTTAACTAGAAAATAATTTACCTAAATCTGTACGGCAGAAATCCATGTCAAGCCCTTGACGTGGCTTTCCTGGCCTTAGAAAACCTTATTAACATTCTACCCTGAGACTCCTTATTTAAAGTTCCAACACAGCCAATTTAAAAAAGCCTATATGATCAAATAATCAGAATTAACTTGTAAACAAATAAATCTTTATTTGGCTATATTTGAGAAAAATGAGGGTAACTTTATAGAGAAAAAAGTTTATATTTTAGTGGATATTAAATTCTAGTTTTGTTAATTGAAGTCTTTATTTAGTAAGACACTTCCCAGATCATTCCTTTCTGTTATGTGAAATTGCTGAAAAGTTTAATTGAATTATTAAAAGGATACCCTAGCTTTGTTTCTGAACCTCAGTAATCTAACTTTGGGTAAAGTTCCAATGCCCCATGACCTACAGCCAGGGGATTATACATCCTGGAACAGGCATGACTTAAAGAACTGTCTCCAACCTGAATGGAAGGACCCTTTATCATGTATGCTTAACTAGACCATACACACCAAAGCTGAAGGAAACGGACTTTCAGATTCATTTCCTATAAGAAACATTCCCTGCAGTGCAATGGCCTATAGAGCACTGCCCACCTTAAAGCAATGCCCAACTGGAGAAAAAGCTACCATGTCAGGATGAGAAGACGACATCTGAGGTAGACAGCTAACCCAAGACATTGGACCAGGCCTGTATACTAATTACTTTGACAATTTCTCCAACCTTTGATTATGAACTACAACAATTGTTAAGTTTATGGTAAATTAACTATGTCTATTACTTCTGTTTTACCTTGGTGGGTTTCCCTACTCCAGGTATCTAACTAGATAGCCCTGAGAAACGTTATTCTAAAAAGAAATTATAGTTCTATTTAGGCCACTGTTCATCTTACATGGTGGGAGACATCACCTGGCCAATTAATAACTTCCCTGAGCCTGATCATAAATATGAACTTCCTCATAAGATCATTCAGACTCAATCAGAAACACAAGCAAAATTTTAACCCAAAATATAACTTCTCGAGTATTAAATTCTTACTCGTGACATTATTAACGTTACTAGCTGTATTACTTATATACTGTCTATTTTATAAAATTGTTGTCTCTTACATTTCCCAATGCGTAACTAGGCCTACAAGATTGATGATGGCTAAGCATCTTGAAGAAATAGATTAAACTTAGAACCCTGCATAAAATAAATTTAATAGTGTGATTCTAGGTATGGGAATAAGCAACGAAGGGCAAACATTTCCTGGATCAAAATAGACTAGTAAGACAGGCGATCCAGAGAACTTTCAGTATCAACAGGGCCTGAAAAAAAAACCAAACACCTTGAATGGCAGCTCCGAAGATTCTTCACCTGAACTAGGAATGAGCCATTCTAGCACCGTGGGACAAAATTGGTCATGAAATGTCTCTCAAAATATTGGTCGAATTTAGGACCATGGGGGAGCACTGTGAATGAAAATACTACAATGTGAATGAAAATACTGCAACCATGTCTGTAAACAAAGAATGCTGAAACCAAGTCATCAGCGGGTGCTGCCAGCCCCAGTGAGGACAGGATTGCAGCCCAGCCTCTCAGCCACTCACAGTGGTGCCCTCTGAGTGGACTCAAATAAGAAACAACAGGATACTGGCCCTAGACAGCTAGGTGCTTGTCAAATGTGTGGATTCAAAGACCCAAATGATTGCTTTATCCCATACATGGCTAAGCACTAAACACTTGAACTTGAGATACCTGGCTTTCTTTAGATAACAAGCAATCTTTTATTGTTCCAACTACCTGGTCTTTGTTGTAAAGCTCCTATGTAATCCTAGCTTCTCCCCTACTCTTGGGAGCAGTCTCTCAGAGTGTTCTGAGAGGCGGTCATCCTGGCTCGAGTCCTCCCGACAAATAAAACATAACTCTTAAATTTTAGGCTGCATGTTTATTTCAATCAAGTCCCAGAATAGACACAAATCGTCAATTCTGTAAAGGGACACACAGGAACCAAAAGCGTGTATTAGTCACGAAAATCTACGGCTCCCTCTTTCTTCCTGTCATTATACAATCCCACCAGAACTCATTATTTTGCTGTTTGCTCATCTGGGAACAAAACTCAGACAAGAGTCAACTCTGCAGAGTGCCCTGCTGGGGAGAACCCCCCGCAGAAGCAGGGCTGGCTGCCTGCCCTCCCGCACGCTCTGCTGACCCCTAGTGTCCACCGAGGAGACCAGGCCAACAGAGCTGTTCCCAACAGCTGCAAAGCCTCACATATTAAATAAAAACATTTTATTTTATACGCTGTGTTACGTATATACCCATCTCTGAAAACAGCTTTGCCAGAAGCCCAAATCTTCAGCATTAATCTGCGAAGACAATTCCGGTCCCCAAGGGAAAACAAGTCTTAAGATGATGCTAAGGCCTCCAAAGACCTCTCCACGACCATCAGCCAAACTGCCTGTAGGTCTGCTGCTGCAGGCGGCTGCATGTCTGTTTTTAAAGCAACTCCTTTTGCCCTCGGGTGCTACAGTTTCCTTCTATGCCCTCCCATCTCAGGGTAAGAGCAGCCGCTGCAGAACCTTGCAGGGCAGCACTGACAAGACAGGACACAGAGGATCAGAGCTAAACTAAGCCTTCTGATGACACGAGCTTGTCACTGTGTCATCTTTAGAGATGAAGATATATATAGAGAGAGGTAGGGTGATATTGCTCAAAGTCACACAGATAATAAGTGACAAAGTCTATAACTCTGCTCCTCCCTCCAGCGTGACGCCCCAGCTGGGACGCCCACAGAGTTCTCTCGTGCCTGCCTGAACAGTCCTTTATTGTCACTCATGACTCACCACAGGGTCTGTACCTAGCCTGCCTTTTCAGCATGTTTTCCCTCCAGTCTCTTAGAAACAAGGCTGCTCGGGCCACTGTATGACTTCCGTCTCCCCGAAACCTCTGTTCTCTGGCTGGTCTTGCCTGTGCATCCGGCCTCCTGCTCAGAGGCTCTTCCCCCCTGCAGGAGGACGTTTCTACTCTCTGCAGGGACACCCCTTCAGGGGAGCCCTCTTCTCGCCATCAGCACGGCAGGTGTCCCAGGCCACACCCCGACCTGCCCCATTAGGACTGGGGGTGCCCAGGTCTGCTAGTCAGACCAGCAGACTCAGAGCCAGGGATTATGCCCGGGTCACCCTGCAAACCTACTGCCCGCCTCACAGCCCCCAGCCAGCAGGTCACCTGGAAGTCACAGTAGGTGCCCCACCCAATCCAGAAGCCTCTTCATTTGCCAGCACCGCTGATGACTGGTCTCCAATCTTTGGTCATTTTCGCACAAAACAGCACCATCTACTGTGAAGCGGGTGGTTTTCGCTTCTGCGCACCATCCTTACTGGAAATGTTATGGGAAACCAAAACGCCTTTTTCTCAACACTTTTCTGATGACACCCTCCCACCCACAATAATCTCATGCTCAAGAGCTTTGGATCCACGTGATTTTGTTTCCCTTACGCTAAGTGGCTCAAAACACTGCGGGATTTTTTCTCTTTTGAGGGTATTTGTACTCAGTTTCTCGCCTTTAATCTGTTTTTGTCTCTCTCTTCAGTATCCCTAGGAGTTGCCACCTCTTACTCCCTTCAGCAGCCTCCCTCCCAACAACTAGTCTAGGAAATCAGCTGTGATGAGGGGCCCGGGGTCCGTCACAGAAGATGCAACTAAGACAGAGAGGCTACATAATTTGCCGAAGAAATCAGCTTCAACCCCCAACAGTGTGTGTCACGTCTCTGTTTAATTCTTATGCTAAGAAAGTTAACGTTTTGTAGATTATGTTTATAAACAGATGAAGTATGAAAATACATACAATGACACACATCAACGCTAAGATGTTCACTAACTCCACTATTTTGTTTCTATTAAAAAATTAAAAACTCCTGCAGTCAATATAGCAAATTGTTACTGGGTTTTAAATCCAGAATATAGATGGGTTAAGTGTGTCATTACTCATACTTATTTGTATGTTCACAAGACAAAAAGATTTGAAAGCCTCTCCCCCCCCCGACACACTACGGGCTCTCACCTGAGCTCCAAGGCCACACATCTAACAGCCTTTCACTTTACCCACAGCTGAAATCATCAGATTTCCCCCAGAGCTCCCGCTGCAGCTTTCCCTCCTCAGAGCACAGCAGGACCATCATTTACCTCATTAATCCACCCAGAAACCTGGGCCTTACTCCATTCTACCTTCACAGACAGCATTCATCCTTTCCTTTTTACCATCAAAACATGCCTTCAATCTGTTCGCTTTTACCCAGTGACCGTCCCACCGCTCAAGAGGAAGCCACCAACACTGCCCACCTGGACTCACGAGTCTCCAAAGTGGCCCCTCAGCCGCTCTCCCCTAATTGAGACAAATGGGATTGTGTCACTCCCAACCTTTTTGGACACTTTTCAAACCCACTGTTCTTAGAAGAAACTCCAATTTCTTCACCTGGTGAAGGTCTTTGCAATCAAACTGTCAGCTCAGGGAGGGCAGGACCCGCCGTCTCCCCTCGGCCCCACCCTCTGGCAGAGCATCATCTTGGGAGGACCTGCTGAGCTACACCAGCCTGTGTTCTAAACCTGGTCTTGAGTTCTTAGGAAACTGCTTCACTTATCCATACAAATCCAAGGTAGATTAGAAAGATTTTAGTTATTGAGTGAGACTATTGATTTGGGGATTTTGCACTAGCAACCTGCAAGGACATGTTCTAATGATTCTGTCTTCTTACAACAACACCCAGATTTAAGTAGTATTTGTGGAATATCTTCAGAGTAAAAGGGACTGTACTTTTACAGTTTATGTATTGTAACATGAACAACCCTGACAGGGTCACAAATGGAACCGCTTCACAAGTGACAGAAGACAGGTGAGAGGCATATAGCAACAGTTCACAAAGAAGGTATGAGTAAAGTTGTTTCTCCAACCCCCGAAAAATTTCCTCCAAGAACCGAAAACTCTGAATTTTGAAAGTAAAATACTATCATATAAAGAAATAAAATAAATAATCCTCTTCATCAGGGTGTTAAGATCTGACTGCAGAGTTTTCAGCAGGCCATACTGAATCCTAGCACAGAAAAATCTGATGGACTAGTGGTGAGTAAGTTCCAGGAAAACGGCAGCAATTCCTCCACTTGTAAGAGGACACACACTCAATTATTGAAGGTGATTGTAAACCACATGCTGAAGAAATTCAGAAGATTCAGGCACCGCTTCTAGATGGTGATGACACGGAAGGACGGCTTGGATGCATGCTTCTAACTGAGTCACCGGCATTCTTACACTGCAGGGGGAAAAGGAGGCCCTCAGCCAAGAGCAGAGATTTTCCTGTCATGCCTCCCAGGCCATGCCTCGGGGACTCAGTGTCCTGTATCCGTCCGGCCCCAGGCAAGGACCCGCAGCGTGGCCCACCCAAGCAGGAGGGGCACTGTGCTTGAGAAAGCCCATCCCAGATGGGAGCAAGAGTGGCTGGTGGGGTTGTGTGAACCCATAAATGCTCATAGAAATACACCTGCATACATTCAAGTGATAAAATTAAGGGTAGCAGGCTATTTAACAAAATTTCAATTGTCAGTTTTAATGTTACCATTCCTTTTCTCTTGCCCCCTGCACTCTGAGACAGGCTTACGCTCTCTCACACCTGCAGCTCTGATGCAATAGTTGTGAAATCATTTTACTTTGCTGCAAGTGTCTTTGCTCCCCGTGTCGCTGTGACTGTCGTCTCTTAACACAGTCAGGTGTCTTCCTGGATCTCTCCCTGAGTTCCTTCCTCCTGCTTCTCAGATCCTGAGATAAAGAACAGGTGAAGGCACATGACTAGAAAAGGCACTGTGGACTTGACCAAAGTCCTCAGTGACCCCCTAGGTGAGTGCTGCCCTTACCTTCGATTCTCAAGGTTCTGCCCAGGGTGACATCCAGCCAGGAGAGAGTCCTGGGCCCATTTAAAAGCTGTGTGGCTAGGGTGCGGGAAAAAGTGCAGGAGCTGGTTCTGTAGCCGGGCCCCTCCCCACCTCTGCTCATCTCTTACCCGAGGCCCCGCTGCCAAGCCCCCAGGCTCCCTGAACTTCTGTCCTTCTCTTCTACTCTACTCCAAGCCCTTTTCCTCTTCCTTTATTCCCTGATTATCCCCAGCTGGAGTGATTTTTCCATCAGAGTATCTGAAAAAATTTTCTGCAGCTGAAAAAGAGGTCTGACGAGGTCAATGCACCTATGCTGGTTCCTGAAGAGAGCCCCTGTTTAGGGGCACTCTCACCAACAGTCACGGGACATCAGACATGTTGCAGGGTCGGCCACCCCCAACAAGAGTTTGCTGTGACACCAAGGAATGCACAGCATCCCTGTCACAAAGGTGTATTTGACACACTCATCCGTTATTAAGAAGCAAAAGTAAAAAAAATTTGCTCATGTTTCTTACTAAAATTATTTATGAGGTAGAAAAAGAGATTGCAATACAAAAGAACAAATTTGACTCCATGTTAGATGTGTTCAATTATTTTTAAACCTGTACCCTGTTTTCTAGGCTCAGACTTGATATCTCTGCACCTTTTGTAAAAGAAAGTTGCCTTTAGCTTGAAATATCCAGGCTAGGCTATTGTCCGGGCTCTGATCTTTAAGGATGTTAGCTCTTCTACACTTATGTAGAGATGGCAAGTTGCAAAATAGAGAATAACCTTTGTTTTATTTTGGAGGGTTTACGGGGGCACCATAATTTGACCGACATGGACAGCTGCAAGTACACAGGATTACAAGGAGAAACAATTTGTACAGCAAGAAGTTTGCAACAACCAACCACATCCCCAGCGCTTTTTAGTATAAAAGGAGACTGAATTCTGACTTGGGGTAGAGAGTTCTCCTGGATATCAGTATGCCATTTTCTGGGTATGCCAGCTTTTCAAATAAAGTCACTATTCCTTACTCCAACATCTCATCTCCCGATTTATTGGCCTGTCATGCAGCAAGCAGAACGAGTTTGGACTTGGTAACAAAATGACTGCATTAGAGGTAGTATGTCTCCACTGTTTCCTCATTTCCAGTATGTCACAGCCTATCAATTTTATATGCTGTTTAACAACACAACCAAAATACCTATTATACGGAATTGATTCCACGGAAATAAAATTATTTCTACTCCTTCAAAACTTTTTTCTTTTCTATTTTATTTTGTTTTGCTTATTGAAAAGAAAATTCAAATCATTTATTTCACGTATTTTTATAGCTACATATTGTAAATACTACAAAGATATTTAAATTGCAATAAAAATTGTCCGTATATTAGTATAAAGATATATACACAATCAATGCAGATTAGGAAAGGAGTGGATATTTACTGAATATCCACTGCACATCCAGTCTTTTACAAGCATATCCTGGAATATAAGCTCTGTTATTCATGGGCCCCCCACCCCCATTCTCACTGCCAAGACCCTTAGTAATCAACTACCAAGGCATAAGCATAGAACAACGCGATCATTATTTTAGGTATAAATGAGGGAATTAGCTCATTCAATTCTAGAACAGAAACCTTAAAATAAATACTGAACTTATTTACAGATAAAGACAATTGGACACAAAGAAGTACAGCTTCTCCCCCCAAGTCACAAAGATAATAACTAGTAAAGGCAAGATATGAACTCATCTGCCTGATTCTAAAAACTAACGTGGAAATCCCATTCGACTCTGGAGGGCCCAGCAGCACAGCCTATCACCCTATCTTTGTTCAGATCTAGCTTTAGACAACCTGAGACAGCACACCATTCCTATGGAACTCGAGGGCAAATGATAACAAAAAGGATTTTATATTCAGTAGTTACTTAGGTCTCATTTATATAAAGTGTCAGCAGGTCAGCAGAAAACTCTGGAAAATATGAGTGGGTCCAGAGTTTTTGCTGATAAGAAACTCAATCTATCAGGATAGAGTGACCTTCCCATGAGAGGTCTCATGAACATAAACTAAAGGCAGCTGAGCAATGAAAAGTAGCAAGACCATGGAACTCAAGAAACAACGATCCCTGCCATCCCCTTCCCAGTTGCCTCCTCACCCTTGTGGACAAGATGGCAGAAGACCCAGGTTCTTGTCCAAGTTACACCAACATGGATTCTCACCCATAAAATGTTACGACTCTATGCTGCCTTAAGCCTTTTCCAACTCAAATATGATGACACCAATATCTCAGCAGGATGTCTATGTCTCCACTTTCTCTCTTCTATTAGGAGACTATATCTATGTCCAAAAAGCAGAAATCCAATTAAAAGCACCATGCACAAAGCCTGGTGAAAGTCTACATAACAGACTTTGTCCTCACGCTCAGTGAATGAAAACTCATAAAAAGTGGTCCTTCTCCCTCTGCAAGTGGGAGGTAGCCTGATTGTGTGTTTGTGTGTGTGTGTGTGCGCGCGCGCGCATGTGTGTGTGTAAATCAAATACAATGTATTCTGGGATGTGTACAGATTTTTTTATGTTACTCTCATTTCATGAGGATGAGACAACCTTTAAAGTAATTTGAATCTAGTGTTCTGAGAGAGTCTCAGGCTGTTTTGGTGGAGGAGGGGAAAGGGGAAAGTAAAGGAGGAAAGAAGTAAATGAAGCAAAGGAGTAAGAATACTGCTAAGGAAAGGCAAGACATTAATTTTGTTCCTACTTGCATCACACACAAATTAGGGACCAACTTTCCCCCATGTCTTGTCAAGCACTGAGTTGTAGAAGAAGAGGCGACAGCCCATTTCTCACTGAGCTTGTGACTGTACGTGGCATCTTATAGACATAAATTATTTACCCTGATCAAACACTCTAGCAGCAGGCCGTAATTCTCCTATTTTGAGAGACAGGAAAACAAGAATTGAAAGAGGGTATATAACTTGACAAAAGTCAGAGGACCAGTAAACTAAAGAGGATGATTTCAAACTCAGATCTGAATTCAGAGTCTGATCTTCCCACTCCCATGTTTCGAAAATCCTTAACACAGGCTCCCCAGCTCCTCTGCATTGATCCTGGCACCAAGCATTTCCCATGGCGATGGTCTCCACTTCACACAGACACAGCGTTCTGTGCAGCCAATAACCTCCAATCGACCTTGATAATCTACCTGCCACGCCCACCAGTCTTCACCATACAGGCAGGAAAGCTGGCTTTTAAGTGCATCCAAAGCCATCCCTGGTTTATCCTGGACTCTTCAGCGGCTTTTCCAGTGTAAAGGCAGCCATGAAAGTGCTCACAGTTTGTACATGAGCCACACTACCTCTCTCCATCTGTCTCCCCACCTATACTACTTAGCTATGACCATTTTGAGAATATTACAAATTTTTAAAAACAGAAAAGAAAGGATTCTGTAACAAGTATTTAATACTTACAAGTTTAAATGAGAAGTTACAAAGTGAGTATTCACAAACCGAATCTGCCTTCCTAGGTGTCAGTTTTAACAGTTAAAAAACATAAGAGCAAAAAATTCTCACGTACAAAATTAACAAAAACATCAACAATAATCTGGAATAAACTCAAAAACAATGCCCATGTTGTACATGCAGAAAGTACAGGAATGTACTGAGGGGTGAAGTAAGAGGTGTGAATGTAGAGACATCAACATATTGTATGGAGGAAAGCAGTTTTGTAAAGATGTACGTTCTCCTAAAGATAATTCAAAACTTACTAAATAATCCCATGACAACGCTTATCTGTTTTGTTTTTAACTAGAAAAAAGTAGTTTAGAATTCTTCAGGAATAATAAAGTCATAATACTAGCCAAGAAAATTAGGGATGGAAAAAAAATCAAAAAAATTGTGCTGTCAGATATTAAATAAGTTTTTACAATATGTAAGATATAGTGCTGGAGTAAGAACGTAAGATTGACAGAAATTAACCGCGTTCTCAAAAAGAGACTCTAGTGTACATAAGTATTTTTTACAGGTGGGATTTCAAATCAAAGAGCAAAGTATGAATTCAATAATTGTCTTGGGACAATCAGAGAATCCCCTGGAAAAAACAAATTCTATTCCAGTCATTATGACAACAAGAAAAATTCCAGATAGTGATGTAAATATTAGAAAGTACTAGTAACAGCAAATACAATCCTTTGCTCATATTAATTCAACTTCTCCTCAGTATAACAAGTACCATTATCATCTCCAACTTACAGATTAAAAATATCTACACAAGAGCTTTATAACATTATAAGAAAGTATTTCTAAGAATAATATCAAGGATAAAACCCAAAAAGAAGACAATTACTACCTTAAGATTAGTTTGGGCCACAATAAAAATGAACCTACTGAACAAAATGAAAGGCTAGAAATTACAAGAAAAAGCTCTGTGATACATGTTGATGAAGACATGGGGTTAATGTTCATAACAAACAAAGAGCTGTCACAAAGCAACAAGAAGCTCCCTCACTTAAATGTGTGCAAAGGACAAAAGGGATCATTCACTTTTTAAAAGTCAAATGGCTAATGAGTGAAAAATGCTTAATACATCACTGGCGATCAAGTGCAAACTAAAACAATGAAAAAGCAATTTTGCTCATCATATTGGCAAATATTTTTAAAAGATATTCTAGCTAGTGTCCATCTTTGAGAGAACAAACTGTGAGCGATCTTTTTGGAGGACGACATGTCAATGGATATGTAAACTCTGAAAAACTTTTGTACACACAGACTGATCTCCACTTTTAGGAATCATTTCATTTAGAAAAAAATCAGTTCAAAAAGATGTACTCATCAGAGCATTTACACAGCACTGTTTACAATGGTGAGAAGAAAAGCTGAAGTGAAATCATATCCAGCAATAGAGAATTGGTTCCATAAGTTATTCTACATCATTACATTCCCCACTGGAGAAGGAATTCCTAGTCAATTGAAAGGGCCTGTGATGCATGTAATTGTCACATCCAGGGACTAAATTTCCAGAAACCTTAACTAAAGGAATACTTATACAAGATCACAGGAATATTTGTACAAGAAGTATGCCAGTCAAACACCCTTTCTGACAGTGGAAGATGGAGAAAACTTAAGTGTCCACCATCAAGACAATGATGTGGTAAATCACGGCGAGCTTTCGGCACTAAAGTTCTGGTGTTTCGGCGTGGTCCAAGGCCTTGTCCACAGTACTCTCCCACGAAAGGTGTCCTTGCACAAGAGACCAAACCTGCACATCAGGAGACCCCTCCACTCTATCTGAAAGGACCGGGTGAGTCTGGAGGGGGAGGTCGTCTATGAAATACCCCTGAGTGAATAAAGCGAGCTGCAGAAAACATATAGTATGGTCTTATTTTTCAATAAAGCATATATATACACACACATATACATAGATTTCTCATATACGTGTATGTATGTATGTGTATATATATATGACATTGGCATAAAGGTCATGAAATATATTCACCACATTGTCAGCAGTTTTTACTCTCAGGAAAAAAGGGGAAGGGATGTAGGGGCCTTTCGGTACAACCACAGTTCTCTTTTCAGTATTTCAGTTACATATACATGGAATTTAAAAGTTTATTTAGTCCGAAGTAAAATGGACGATGCCTCCACAAGACAGAATGCTATACTGGTCATTAAAAATCATGCCATGGGAGACAGAATATTGTAGAAAAACGTGTAATAAGCCAAATGGAAAATGGAGGTCTCCACACAGTTAACAGGCACAGAGTGCTTGCTCGTTTTTATGACAGAGGTAATACACACTGATGAAAAGAACAGAAAAAAGATATTAAAGTGTTAATTATAATCTCTGAGTAGTGGAACTAGGATAGACACTTTTGCCCCTTTTTTCAGACTTTTATATTAAATACACATTATTTTTCATCTGAAAAAAGCATTTTTAGACGTCTAGTACCACACATAGAAAAAAATACACGAGTACTTACAGAAACAAATAACTAGGAGACACCGTAGCAACGTCACACATTGTAGAACGGGCGATCCTGAATAACACCACACAGTTACATAAGGACCCACAAAGTGAGAGCACCTGCTGTAACAGGGCGTGGCCCCCTTCTATTTGTCAGTTGTGTCTTCAGGGCTGAGGCAGTTCTCAGCACGGCCAGTGTCAGTGCTGGTGTCTGGATGGATGCCACTGAAGGTGAGGGCACCTGCAAGCCGAGAGGAAGAACAGAAATCATCCTCTGCTTTTTCTGTCTTGTTTCTTTGTTACTTTTAAAGAGAAGCGTAAATAAGATAAACTGAATCTTCCCTACTGAAATTTCAGTAATGAAACCGTTTTTAAAGTGTTCACAACTTATATTCTGCCTATGACTGTCTTTTCAACAAAGCATCATATTTATTAAATGTTAATTAACTCAGTTAATTAACTACCTGTTGAAACCTATTAAAGAACATGAAATGCACTATGTAAAACTACCACGCCTGTGGTGACTACCTTATTTGTCTTGACGGCAGTGCAGTCAGCCCCCACCATCCCGTGGCCCTGAGCTCCTGATGCTGGAAAGAGATCACGCTGCCGCCTCAGATGGAGAGAAAAGGTGAAAGCATTTTCTGAAATCTACAGCACTGATAAAACATGACTGACAAATCCCAGGTTCCTTTGACGCTATCATTTTCTGTTTCTGGCCAACACCCGTCAATGAGCAGAATCACCCTATTCCCGAGCCATGGGACTCACGTGGGAAGCAATTTTGGAGAAATTTCCAGGAATAGAATGTAACCAACTATACATAGAACTCTGAAAAAGAAAAGATGCAATACTCTGATTTTGGAAGACACCCAAAATATTCTCCTAAACATTAGTAGCTGGAAAGGCTGGGCTTCTCCTAAGCCACTTATTTATTTCACAGCCAGTGAGCATCTCCCACAAATCCTGCTTCACTGTGTATGCTGGGAGCCACAGGCATACTGCTGCTGTCGATCTTATCAGTCACAAGGCAGAGGAGTGTTTCTCACTCCTGCAACCCTCACACAGGCTCACCTCCTAACCTCACTGTCTGAACTTGACCCCATTTTCTCACCTGTTTATTTGGTATCTGTTCTTCTGTAAGCTGCTTGAAATGCTATTTGGAACAAGTCAGAAGAATGAGTGGGTAGATAAATGGACAGATGGACAACTGAGAGATTGGAAGACAAACAGAGAGACTCCAAGAAAAGGGGAACAAAGAAAATTTCCTATTGCAAAACCCTCTTCTAGTCAGGGAAGAAAACCACCACTGAGAAATGTGAAGAGGCAGGTAGCTTAGGACTGTTTCCTGGATTCCATGAAAAGTCACACCAAGAGATGAGAGGGTAGAACTATAAATAATAAAAGAAAAAGAACATGCATGCTTGAAAAATATATCTACACTATGTACTTTCTAAAGAATAGATTCAAATCAGCACGGCCCAATAACACAATCCTTGGGTATTTACAGAAGTGAGAACCCCATCTCCAAACCACAAGGCATCCCTTTGGAGCACTGAGAGTCTACACGGGGCAGTCATAAAGCTGTCACCGCAAAAGCTATGTGATCCTGCAAATAGGAGGAACGAGCAGCTGTGCTCGGGCTGCCCACGCACTTCATTTACACCCCACAGCACCTCTACGGGTGGGGGACGCCTAGGGAGCCCAGTCTCTGCAGGACAGAAAACTAGTCCTGGAGAGGCTAAGCCGACCTACCAGTTCTCCATCTCACATGACTGGTCACTCCAGAGCAGGGCTTGAACTCGGACCCACGTTTTTAACCACAGTACTACCGAGCTTTATGTGCTTTTTATGTGTATAATACATTTGTTTCTGGCATGAAAGTGTATTTAATAAATGATTGGTTGTCTTGTCTATCTCATTAGCACAAAATCTTAATACTGTTGAATTTTACTCTTTTCCCCTGGAGAAAGGAACTGAAAGAGTGGTGGTCAGAATGAGGTGGGGCTCCATTCTTTATCTGTTACCTCATCTCATCCAAGTCCCCAAACAGGGAGAAGGAGCAAATGTTCTCTTCATCTTTTAAAGAGAGAGCTCCACTGATGGTGACTTACTCAACTCCAAAACCAAGTCTGGGGGAAGGGCACATGCAGCAACGAAAGCAGTATCACCTGTAGGAAGGCGAAAAGCGCTCAGGGGATGGCTCAGGGTTCAGCCTAATTTAATTTCAATCGATAAAAGAATAACACAATCTAAAAATACTAGCATGCAATGGATTTTCTCTTTCTTGATATCTAGCAAGTTTCCACAGCCCACATGTAACATTATCATGAAATAGTGAAAGGTAGAGTCCACAGACAAGGAAAATCAATGCCACAGGCAGGCTGAAACCCAGGCTGGAGGAAAGGAAGATAAAGGGCATAGTTAAGAAGAGGGGAAAGTCTGGGAAAAAGAAATCATCACAAGGACTCTCAAGCATCATCCAACAATCATAAAATCATTCATTCAAGACAGAGTTATTTAGGTCCTATTTTGTGCAAGATTTTACAGCGGGCAAAGAAAGACCGCAGCATAAATGGTGTCAGCAAGTGGCGGGGCTATAATACAATTCGAATCCCGGTACCTTGCACACTTGTCCTTAGTGTAAATGCAAAAAAATAAAGTAAAATAATACTATGTAAACTCTACGCAATCTTGAAAAAAAATAAATAAGACCTAAATAGCTGGACAGACATACCACGCAGATTCCTGGATCAGATGACAGCGCTCTTGGGATGGCAGTGCTCCCCAGAGCGATCCTTATACCCAACGTGTTCTCGATCACAATCCCAGCGGGCTCCTCTGCAGTAACTGACTAGCTGCTGCTACAATTCAAATGGGAATTCGAGGGTCTCAGTAATCAGAACGTACTTGAAAAAGAAGAACAAAGTGAGAGGACTTGTAATTCTCAATTTCAAACCTTACAACTGTATCTCCAGGTGAGATTAGGGGCCATTTTTAAGTTATTACTGTGTTTATCCTTATTTTCTAAATTCTGTACAATGAATATACCTGTTAGAATAAGAAAAATTTAAAGTAAGGTATCTTTTAAAGCATGCACAACGATTCATTCATTGGGAAGAAAATTATTTTAACTATAAAGAGGTAAGCAAATATCTAGTGAAAAAGGACAACTTAAAAACAAGTGTGCATTTACAATTTTCATAAATTGAAAACTGAAAAGCACAAACACATCAAGTTTCTAGGGAGACTGGTGAAATACATTAACAGTTATTTTCAAAAATTCTAATTGAACAATGAAAACTCAAAGGGAAAATCCTGATTGACAGCCAACTGCAAACACGTGGATAGCAAAGGCCTAGAAATCACAGTTCCTTTAAATCTGCTACTAACTCAAAAGGAGAGGAGATTCCTCACTGAGGGGACAGTGGAATCCCTCGCATAAGACAGGATACACAGTACAAACGGCACAAGATACGGGGGTGATTTTCTTAGAAGAATTCTAAAGTTACAAAATTGCCAAAAAACTATATAAACACTGACAGACAGATTAAAACACACAGTCATGTATATTACATATAAACATATGAAGTCTGCTCCCATGTTGCATAGGAATACAATCATATTTGTTCAATAATGGGCACTGATTAATTTATCCCAGGTAGAATATTTCAACTAAAACAAATAATCAATATAACACTCATTTTGTCAAATCTACTTGATAAGTTACTCTGCTATGTAACCATATATCTAAGATATATCTAAAATCAGTGAAAAACATCTTTGTATGGTATTTGAATTCTTCTCAAAATTCCAAGCTTAATTTTAAAATAGATCTGAGCAGTATTTCTATATTATCTTTTCCCTTGTGAAATGAACAACAGAGTCTGTTGTCAAAATTCTGTCCTACAATGATTCATGAGCACTGTATCCTCAGAAAACTGCTAGACAGCAAGGCACGATCCAGACACTGTGACCAAACAAATGAAACACAAGGAAGAGAGTGACCCTATTCTGGAGAGCTTATATTATGTGCCAACACAGGGGTTTATATTTGATTGGTTTGATTGGGTAGCAAAATAAAATCAATCAAGTACTTTCTTCTTTGAGCATTCTGTAAGTCATGACTGTTTTTAGTTTCATGAGCAGGAAAGACTTAAGCATGACTTGATTAGGTCAACTAGCAACAATCATCACTGGAGAGTGAGTAATAAAGAAGTTAACTGACAGCAATGCTTCTGCCTACATGAGACCTAAAATAAATCTACACTGATATCTGAAAGGAAAATGAGGAGATGAGGTTCCCAATGAGAAAAGAAACTAACAAGGAATCAGAAAAGAAAGACATTTTCATTAACGATTCCAGGCAGTAGTGGAGCATGGTGGTGAAGAGCACAGATGCTGGGGACAAACATGAGGGTCTGAACTCCCACAGCACTTAGTAGCTGTGACACTGATATGTCAGTGAAATTCTCCGCATCTCAGTCTTCTATCCATAGACTGGGGACAACAACAGCACCCGTCTCCTAGAACGGTCCTACGAATTAAGTTATTTTATATATACAAGTTTAAATAAAATACCTCAGATTTTAAGTAATACCCCAAAAACACAAGGAACAAAGAAAACAGAGATAATTTGGACTTCATCAAAATTTAGAACTTTGCTTCAAAGGGCACCATCCAGAAAGTGAAAAAACAACAGAGAGGAGAAAATTTTTTCAAATCATTTATCTGATTAAGAATTTGTATCTCCAAATTAAAAGAAAAACAAACCTACAACTCAACAATAAAAAGGCAACTCAATTAAAAGAAGGATAAAGGATCCGAAAAGGTATTTTTCTAGGAAAATATACAAATGGCCAATAAGCACAATGAAACGATGTTCAATATCATTAGCTGTAATGGAAATCAAGTCAAAACCACTAGGAGAAACCGCTTCACACTCACTACAATGGGTTATAATCAAAAAAACTGTAAAAAGCACTAATGAGAACACAGAGGAAGCGGAGCACGCAGCCCTTTCTGGTGAGGACGTAACACAGCGTGGCCACTTTGGAAAACGTCCTGGCACGTCCTCAGAGATTTGAACATTTGGTCTATGAAAGACCCAGCATTTCTGCTCTCTGGTCACACACGTAAGAGAAGTGAAAACAAATGTCCACATAAAAACTTCTAAAGAAATATTCACGGCGCCATTACTCATCACAGCCAAAAAGCAGAAACAACACAAATGACTATCACCTGATGAATGGGTAAACAGTGGGGCCCATGTAGTCAGTAGAATATAATTCAGCAATAGCAAAGCATAGAGTACTGACCCAGGCCACAACGTGGACAAACATTGAAAACGTTACCCAGTGTGAAAGAAGTCAGTCACAATAGACGGTTCCATTTACATGAAATGACTCATTTTACATGAAATGTCCAGCACAGGTAAATCCACAGAGAGAGAAGAGTGGCTGCCTGGGGCTGGGGGAAGATGGGGAAGTTGGGAATGACTGCTTGTGCATGCTTGGGCTTCCTGTTGGGAGATGAAAATGTTCTAAGATTGACTGGGATGCACAATTCTGGGCATAGAGTAAAAACCACTGGTGAATTGTATTAAAACTGTTAAGGACAAAAGCACCTCGGGCCAGTACCTTCAAATAGTAAATGCAAATTGCTAACTTTTATTAGAGGAAGAAGAAACTGCCCTCAGCATGAAAGCAGGAGATCAGCAAATGGGGGTTAACTGAAATTGGACAAGAGCATTTCATTTGAAACAGTTGCTGAGTGTACACGAAATATTCAGAAATAGGAAAATCAGCTTGACATCACGAAGAAGCATTCTGCTTCAAATGCAGATCAAGGATTTGGCAATTCCAGCTGCTACAAATGACAGAGAAGAAACCTGGTTTTAAAAACAAGCACCAGAGCCAACAATGAGATGGTGGTGAGGAAAACAGGTGGCCAGATATCTGGAAAAGTTTTCTACAAATAATTACTTCACTGAAAATTAAAAAAAAAAAATGACAGTGATGCAATGCTGTGCTGGCCTCACGTGAATGGACTTCCTCCGGTGCTCGACAGTTCTGTAACCCCGAATGCGAGACTCAGGAGAATCAGCATGGCTCCTGGGAGTCCCCAAGTGACTGCCCACCAGCACGCTGACCACCATCACATCTGCCAGTGTTGTATTGTAGAGAAGAGATCAACTTCTAAAAAGCCCAGGAAATGTTGACAAGTGAAGAAAAGATTGCGGTCAGTCCTGGGACAGAGGCCCTGAGAGCAGAGGCCAGAAGGCTGCAGGTGAACTGGAGTGGCCCTGGGGCAGGAAAGGACCACGGAGGAGCAGATCTTAATCCTCTACTCTCACTCCCTCAGGTAGGAGAGATAAAGTCTGCATCCTTCTCACATGGAACTGTGGGTTCCGGCGGGCAGGAGTCTTACCTAAAGGGAATGATTACTCAAGACTCTGTGAGAAAAGCCGAGAAAGCGAGAGGTATTAGGGAGCCAACTCTACGAGCCTCTCAATTGCTCCCATATTTATTGTGTATAATCAAAGGAAAAATTCATTAACAGCTCTGTGATAGTAAGCAGGAACTTGGGGAAAGAAGGGATGAGACAGAGATTGTTGAATCCACAATGAGTAAAAAGGCTTAGTGTATCTTTAGGGAAGTCATGGGGTGAGGGGAATAAGGTACAGTTTTTAGATATGTGAATTACAAAGCAGACCACCAGACCAGCTGGGTCCTTGTTTTGGGGATAATAGACTATCTAACTGCACACTAACCCAGAGTTTATAGCTGAGGGCCAGGGTCATTGCTTTTCAATGAGCAGAGTGCTATCTAAAACCTCAATTATGAAAGCAAAGCATTGTCTCTGCTTTTTAAGGAAAGGAGAAAGGAGTGAGAATGCACAGGCACTTGCCTGCAAAGCAGATACTAAGCATATATTTTTCTTCTTAAATTTGACAGGCGGCTGGGGTCTGTTAAAATTTGTTAACATAATCATGGGCTCCCACATGGAACCATAATGGAGGACAACCTAGGGTGACAAATCCTGGCTCTGGGCCTTTTCCTGCCAACTTCAGCCACTCTAGCAGGGTCTAGTCACATCCCTGAATAACGATCCTACAGAACCACACGCACTCTTAATTCCTGGTGCTTGAAATTTAATTTTAGCTCTACACAACTTAAAGTTGAAAAGTTTCATAAGGAAAACGGTATTATATTCACTTTATATCTCATCATAGGACTGATTTTTCTGATTCCTCTAAGCTGCTTCTTCTTGGTAATGCACCTAATTCTGCAGGTGAATTCAGTACTTTCCTTTAGGCATAACTAGCCTGTTTGGTCTCGTTAACTTCTATTGGTCAAATACCGATACACTTCATTGAGATCATTGTTCATCAATTTCAGCTGGGAGTAGAGGGAGTATCACTTTGTTCCTCAGCCAACCCTCAACTCTTTATCATCAGCAACTCAGGCCTCCGGAAAACAGAAAAAAAGCATTTGTTTCCCTTCTACACTTTCAAGAAACCCAACAGGATACATCAGCCTGGAGAAAGACTTCATCACAAATGTTAAAACAAAAATCTATAAACCTGAAGCAACTGCATCTCCGAATCATGACACACAATGACATGAGAGTATGGGTGTCAGGCACAAAGCATGCATGAGCCTGACCACCTCATTTCTATTTTTCAAAGGAATGAAGGTTTTCCTATTTTTTATTATCACTCTGTCATTGTTTCTGATTAAGCCAAAAACTAGTTTATGAAATAATTAAGCACTGCAACAAAAGATTTTTGTTGTATCAATGACAGAAGGCATTCAGAGGGGTTAGGAAAACCCACCTCTCTAAAAAATGCAAAATTTCCTCCCCTGTGAAGAACACATATACAAAATGCAACAGAGAATTCAGACTCTTGTGGAGAGGAGTAAAAGCCACAGAAACAAAGCAAAGTCATTACTATGAGTCAATTCAAAATTCACTGGACAATCATGTTCAATGCATTCAATGAAATTTAAGGGCACACTGCAAACCATTCACTTAATGATCTGCAGGCTAGAGGAAGAATTTCTCTCTTTAACAGACAACAGTAATCAATAGGGTGCCCCACCAAACAAGGACCAAAGAACAATCAGGTTTTTAACAGTTCTGATAAATCAGCATGTTCTAAAGATCAAAATCCAGAAATTTTAAACATTCATTCACACCACAATGAAACAAGCACTTAAAAAAACAAAAAAAAAACCCGCAGAAACTAAGCACATAAATCATGTACCTGGATAAATGTGAACATCATGCACTGCTTGAAGAAAGAACAGGCTATAGCCTTTTACTTGAAAAAAAAAAAACTACATTTAAAGTTAAATGCTAAAATACATTTCATCATTCATGTTGCCTTGAAAAATCTGAGGCACTTGTCTCTAATCAGAAAAGCAATTCTATGTAATAGTATGTTACAATTCAGTGTCAGTTTGCTTTAGAAGAAAAGAGAAAAGAAAAGCTACTGTTTCTCATATCCTGCATTAAGTGTGAAGTGCCTCCCTGCCTTTCTCCTCCCATTTTCTAAGCTCACGCTCCCCAAGCCTTCTGAAACAAGTATTAGAATGACTTATTCCCACCAATATGCCAAATGACAAAAGAACATCAATTTATTTGTGTAAATATATGCCTACATCTTAAATTAGAGGAGAAATATATCAGAAGTCTATATGGAACTTCTTTCTACCTTCCTGAAATCACACACACAAACGTTCACACAGACACAGACATATTCCCCCTGGATTACTGGACACTTCACAAGCTTAGGACCTAAAACTTTTACAAGATAACTTTGTAGTTAGTTTAAAATACAAAACTGTCAGCTTTTGAAAGCCTAGATCATCTGCTAAACCATCCAAATATCAAAGAGACCCAATTAGCCTTCTCTGTAGAATATAATTTCCCATGATGGCAAAACAGACCATAAGAATTACTGGATCCAAGTCTCATGTTTATCACTAGCTATGATCGTTCTTCAGCACATTAACAGATTCAGAATTGTATGTCCCAACAAAATTTATTCTTATTGAAATAGCATACGTGTTCAATTGCCTATACAGAGACTAGGTCCCATGATGGTGTTTAAGAGCTATTTTGTTTATTGCAATATTTATTTTTAAGTGCAGAGAAGGAGGGCGGGTGTTGCTCAGTTGAAGACCACCTGCTTAGCATGCACAATGTCCTGGCTTCAGTCCCCAGTACCTCCAAAAAAATAAATAAAAATAAGTGCATATTTAAAAATAAAAGTTAAGGTATAAAAAAATGCAGACTAAAATCACTGCAATCTAGGACCCACAATTACAATAAAAAACAAGTGTTTCTATCAAATATTGACTATATGCCAATCACAGACACAATCACAAATCACACCTGACAACCATCACGTGTGATTCTCAGCAACCCTACTAAGTAGACACGGATGAGGAACCCGGCTCTGCGGATGAGGAGACGGAGCTCGGAGGAGCCGGGGACACTGACCGTCCTGCTCCCCGTGACACCGCGTCAGCCCAGGGCAAGCGCTGACGGAGCTGCTCTGAGGGGACACCCAGCTGCATGGAACCTTGGGGCACTGACGGCTCCCAGAAAACACTAAAAATTGTTCAGTGAGAAACCAGCTCAAATATATTACACTGTGCCGCATCCTTTAAACAGGGAAAATGACTGAGACCTTTTTGATGCCTCCGTGTCCTTTCTGCCATCATCTGTTACTTGCCCTCACAGCACGACCAGTGATGAACTGGACCCCATACGAAGTGCACTCAGATGGCAAAGCTTTTAAAGCTGTTTTATGAAGTTTGTAAGACTCTGTCTATCCCTCACACGGGCGGTCAACCATCACTTCTCACCGGTGTGGACGTACAACCTTAAATCACTCCTTTCTACTTTTTAAAATCCCTTCATCTAATCCAGACTTTTCAACAGCAAAGTAGCAGCTCAACCACAGACACTGGACAGTTTTTCACCAAATGGATTCGGACAGCCCATCTGACTACCTGGAAGCCCTTTTCTTCTATTAAACCCACTTCCAGGTACTTCATCAATTTATGATTGGTGGACTCGGCCTCTGACTGGCCTACTCAGAGAGCTCCCAACCTCACATCCGGGTGTGGGAGCGGGCCCTGCTGTTGGGCGAAATCAGTGAGGAAGGCAGAAATCCTCCAGCCAGGTCTGCACGGCTAAATTTGCCACAACGTGCTCAGAAATTATACCGTCAGCACCCCTGGGCTCCGATGGAGTGGTTTCACATTAACCAAACTTATGACACACTGATGCAAGAAAACCAGAAACTTAACTTATTAATGTAACAGAAGACGTGAATCTATGAACCAGACTGAAATATTAGAGTTCAACCATGAGTACATTTTCTCCTCCATGTCCCAATCACGGGCAGGCAGTCACATGGCAAGCATGGATAGAAACAGAGCAGGAAGGGTTTCTAGATTAACTCAATGGACAAAATTTCTGTTATACGAACAGATCTACTGCCCAGAAGACAAAGAATGCCAATCACGGTGCACTCTCCGTGGACAGTCGCCGAGACACGACTATGAGCACCTGTGTAACTCTCCTTTCCCTGTCCTTTCTGGGCTAACTGATGCACAGTGGTATAAAGATTCAGGGATGCTGATAACAATAAACACCCAAAGCCCATCTCTGGGAGTCTCAAAACAAGACAACCAGGGTTTAAATACCAGCTCTGCCACTTACTAGTTCTGTGATTTTGCCAACTTACTTACCCTCTGTGTGCCTCAATTTCCACACTGTAAAACTGGGATAACAATCAAACCTTCCTTACTCGCTTGTTGAGAAGATTGAAGAATTCATTTCTGTAAAATTCTCAGAAAAGAATGTAGCACATTTTGGGTGTTCAACAAATGTCAACTTAATAGGAAAGTGATTTACAAGTCTCTTTTCTAATCATCTTATGTGTTTACTGGCTAGTCTAAGTCCTTAAAAAAAATCCTTATTTCTCCTTTTATAAACTCTTGGGTAGCACATTTCTCTTCCATCCCACCACCTGGTTAAACCGAGGAAGGGGATGCCTCCTAACCACTCCTCTGGGCCATGGAGAGTGCTTCTCCCTTCACAACCCTGGCCCCTGGCCCACAATTAGCCCTCCTCACACTAACAGAGTGAGGTGTGAGTCCGGGGAGACAAGCAGGGCATTTGAAACCCTTCCTTTCACTCCAGTGTTGATCACCATTGGGAAGCACCTGGGATGCTCACCTCCATGGCAGGTCAGCCCTGTGCATGAAGGGGCAGGTCCCCTCAAGGGAAGGCTCGCTGTGGCCCAGAGCTACATGGGACAGTGTGAGTCTCCACTTCTGGGACACAATATCATGACACGCATTTTTCCACAGCCCTGAAGTTCATGGAGAACGTGGCTTCATCAGTAACAAAGAAGATATTTATCGCCTGTCTACCCTTTTGTGTCATCTCTCAGTTGGCTGCTGGAAACAACATGTGTATAAGTATTGCATCCCCTTAAGCCCCAACATATATGAAGTAACAAATAATTCTGTGGCTTAACGTTGGTTCAGGGCGACTGTGTAACAGTTCTTACTCTGCTGATGCTTAATTATGGGTTTGGGAACTATGGAACCTCCTCAAGTATCTCTCATCATAAAACCATCTTTTCTTATTTTCCTGTTTCTTAGTAATTGCCAAAGACTCTCAAATGATGGCTTCACACAAAACAGCAGCTAAAGTTTTTGAGCCCTCTTGACATACCCACTGTGGTAAACATTTTACATAATTTCTAATTCTCATAATTCTACGAAGCAGATACGAATGTCCCCATGTCACAGATGAGGGAAAAACTCAAAACGAACTGACTCAGGTTCAAGTGGCTCAGTGGCAGCGCGTGCACGCAAACCCAAGTCAAATCACTACACCCCTTCGTATATGTACCAAATCTCCTACCACCAATTAACACACAGCGGCGGAGTCAGTACTCAGGGAACTCAATACGCTTTTCAGCTTTAAGGTGCTCCAGAGGCCGCTTCTAGCTGTTTTATAAAATCCCGGCTCACTGGTTTCTAACACTGGAAGAAAAGTCCGATTTTGTCACTGTTTGCACAGCAAGTCTGAAATGTTCACAACGAGATGATAGAATAAAACTAAAATATAAGCAGAATAATTTTTCCAGGTAGACAGACATAATGGACATTGGGCTATTCTGAAGCATTAAGCAAAGAAATTAAAATAACGTTGTTTAAGCCTTCCGTTACAAACAGGAAAGTTAAGACTGTAAGAAGGTGCAACAGCGCCACCTATGGGTAAAAAGACCTTCCAGGTTGCTGGGAAACATGCAGCACAAAAATTGCCTGTAGGATCAGAAACGGAAATCAGATAACTAAATGCTTATGTAGCACATACTGCACTTTACTTCGAGGGAAGGGAGGGGTATTCAGTATTTAATCTGATATTGATAGTACTCCTGAATATAAACAGAAGACATAGGCTCATGGCAACTCATCTTAGAAGAGGAAAGAATCCGGTCCAGCCACTTCATTTTACAGGAGTGGAAACTGAGACATGGGTTCTGTCCCCCTGGCAATCAGCAGCAAAGCTCTCCTAGGCCTCATCTCTTGCACTGTAGCAAAAGCACTGTACTAGGCACTATATTCATAAAAGTCACGTTTGTATTTTTCCAACAGTAGGTTATCTAAGTATATTGCAAAATACTTCTCAAAGAGCCAGGAAATCGTACAACCTTGTTGAAATACAAAAACATTTATTTACATAATAAAACAACATGAGCTTTATTCTCTCTATTAAAAAAGTGACATGTCAAATCAATGTTTTGATGTTTTAAACCTGTTAAGAGTGCAGAAAAAATCAAAATTTTCTTTAATCACAAAGAGAGAAGCTTATTCCCTGAAAATGATCAATGTGGATTTTACTTATCTTAATGGATCTGGTCAGAATCCCATGAATTTAAATTTCTGAGTGGATGGTTACACGGCAACATGAATTCTGAGTTGTAACAATACATATTCTGTGTAATTAATCTTCAAGGTCGTCTGCTTAAGGCAATTTACCTAGTCCCTGTCTCACTAGAATTATACAGATTTCATTAAAATATCATACTGCCCTAAAAAGTAATAAATCCTTGTTACTTTATACCATATTCAAATATATCATATATATACATATTGAATATGCATCAGAAATAAGCAACACTCTTTAGTATTCAGAGTTGATCATTCTAAAATATCTGTCATTGTGACAGTACATTTTTATTAAGCACCTCTTCAGTTCTTTGTATACAAGGCATCTAACTCTCACAGTCAGACAAGGTAAACAATATTACTCAAATTTCACAAATGAGGAAATGTACTTAAGCCATGATAACAACTTACATATTCATCAACAGGAAAGAAAAGAGTCAAGATTTTACTTAGATTGCTCACTGACAATCTTTTCTTCCATATTAAGACTGCCGTGCAGGGCTGGGGCGGATATTGGCAGGAATCACGGTTAGGGAGTCACCTGAGAAGACTCCCCACTGCAAGCAGCTCAGCCACTTCTCCTCCCTCATCCTGTATTGTTAGAGCCATGTTTCTAGGTTACTCTTATTTCAAGTAATAGCACTTTAACTGCACATCTGATCATCTACATCAGACCACCTTACATCCAAGCCACAGAAAATCATTCACTGACTGTACCAGCACCAAGACATAATGGTGATGGATTAGGGAGCCCTGCAGCATCCCAGCCTGCAGGCACAAACCCACATGTGCCCTGGTGATGTTCAAAAAATAAAATGCATGGAAATATCTCACTGCTGGTACACATCTGCCCTCAAATTCCCCCAAAATCATGCTGGCAAAGCACTACTTAACCCTCTCACTACAAAAAAAAAAAAGCTAAGAAGGCAAATTTAGGCTCTTCCATTGAAAACCAGCAACCACCACTGCCAGTAACTGAGCTGGAATGCTCCTGACTTCAAAAACCACTGCACAGTTACCTTTCAAACGTGAAAGTCATATATGTATTCCACATAGATGATATTACAGTAGGATTTTTCTTTTCAAAATTTCCAGTTGCAACGTTAGCACAAGAAACTTTATGTTTCAGGTTTAAAAAAATTAATTATCCTCCACTTTCTTAATTTTGAACCTATTATTATTTTATAAAAGTAGCTATGCTGCTTATTGTAAACCAACTTTTTGATTTCTGCAAAAAAGACCTTTATGACCTCACTATTTCAGAGCAAACTTTAATGATGTTTTGAGAGGTGGGGCCTGGGGCGCTCACTAACAGCTTTTTAAATACTGACAAGGATGTGCTATTAAGTAATGCAAAGACCCTAAATCCACTTTAACTCAGAAAGCAAAGAAACTACACCAAAGAATTACTTTAACATTTTTATACATTCCTATTCTTTTGAATATTAAAGGTCTTAAAAGATATGATTTATTTTGAGAAAGACAACAGCTGTATTAAATTTCCTCTCACCAATAAAGCAATCTTAATGAAGAATAAAAACCCCTATGGAAATCGAAATGACGGGATGTTTCTTGCTAAGTGAACATGCAGATCTCAACACAAGCTTAAATCCTATCAGATCTCACTTGAACGAGCTCAACTAACTCCTGGGCTACCCTGGAACTTAGCTCTTCTGTTCCAAAGTTAGCTGAGCTAGGATCATCACACAAGGCAGAGAAGGAGAGAAAAGGAAAGTCCAGCTGGCGGCCTCCATCTGTTTTCTTCCAGCCACAAGGTGCCGCTAGAGCGACCCCGCTATCAAGCCCTCCCCATAAGGAAATTCGGCTTCCACACTGCCCCTGCCGTCCTCAAGCAATCCCGACGCCCCTCTCCCAGCCTGTGAATGGTCTTCTAATGACCCCCCAGTTGGCGGCATCCTTCCCCTCTTCCCCGCTATACACACACACACACACACACACACACACACAGAGCCACGGCAGCCTTCCCAAATCACAAATTTGATTACATCACCCCCACTTCAAACCCTTCAGAGGCTCCCTGGTGGAATTCTAGCCCCACCCCAGACACTGCTTGCCCAGCCTCACCTCAGTACCCAGGTCCCCAGTGAACAAAGTGGCCCCCTGACCTGCTCCTACTTGCCACTTGCCTCCAGGCTCATTTTGACTGTTTCCCAAGGAAGCCTTCCGTCCCTCCAACCTCCCAAATTTTTTCCTCTGTTCCTAGAACATTCTAGGGTAATTCAACTTCTGACAATGTAAGCTCACAAGAACCAAATACATTTTGCTTAATAATGTGGCTGAAACTTTTCTCCCCTTGACACTCAGAAGTGCGCGTGTTATGAATAAATGAATGATGGGATGGGTCTCAAAGGGACAGACATACCTGCTCTCTCTCGTCCCGACCCTTCTGTCTGTACAATATCAGAAGCAAAACCAGAAGTACCTTTCCTGGCGGTCACTTACTGATGACGCTCTTCACTGCCTACTGTGTCAGTTCTAGTAAAACCCAACCTCTTCCAAAGCCCTCCACTCCATACACTCTCCAGTGTCCTCCCCAGCAGGGGCACCCTCCACCCTGGATCACACAGGGCACTCTCCACGGGTCCCCACACAAAAAGCCTCCAGGCCTCTGCCCGGGCTGCACCTGCCACCTGAGCCACATTCTTGACTCCTTCTCCTGGCTGACACTTACTCTGTCCTCACAACTGAATGTAGGGCCCATTTCTTCAAGGAAGTCCTCTCAGATAATGTCCTTTAGGTCTTCACTGGGCTCCATCTATAGCAGCAGTACATGGTGACCAACTGGTTGTTTGCCCACTCCTTTGAGACCACGAAATCTTGGGGGCCACGTGGGAAAGAGTGAGAGATTAAAAGAGGGGTGGGGGAAGCAAAAAGCAAAAATCACAGTCCAAGTCCCAAATTCAAGGATACTTTCTCAGAAAAAAGTATAAACCATTTCACACGTGTGCAATTTGGCTACTATTTTTGTGGCTTGTGGACAGCAAGAGCTTGGTGTTCTAGTCCAAAGCCCAGATTACATGCAAAAAAATGTATATATTCATATCCAAAGGAAACCAGAGCTGCTCAAAAACAGTTTGCAGTTAGAATTGAAAGGAATTTTGATAAAGGCAAACTCTCTCTCTCCCTTCTTTCATTTCTGGCATCCTATAATTTTAGAAGCATTTGCGTGACTAAGAGATGGCTACAGCCTGTGATTATGCACTGGAGTGTTTGAGGCTGAGGAAGCCCATATTATATTCACGGTGTACATGCAATCACACCTACACACTGATAGGTGCCGTGGTGGTGGAGCTGATGTTACAAAGCAGACAACCTTATTCTGTAAGAGAACTCTAAATAGAAAGTAAGAAATGCAATGTTGTGTACTCAATTTCATTTGTTATATGGGCCATTGACTGATAGTATACCTTGACTAATGAAACCCAAAAATAAATTGTCAACGTCGATTTTCTTCACCTGACCGTTTTATGCTAACTTTGGATATCAAACCCTCACTCCATAAGTAAACCTCAGGCCTACGCTGCAGCACAGTTACATCCCGCGGAAGATAGCCGAACAAGGGAGAACTGGAGAGTTTCCCTTCAGAAGCTGCTAAGTGTGGTTTTGCACCTGCACGTCATTTGTAATCAAGTAATCAACAAAGACGTAAGATTTAACAACTGTGGGGCGAAAAGCACTGCGGTGCTTCAGAACCATCAAAGAACGCTGAGTTTTGTGAAACAGTCCTGAGGCACTTAAATCATACTTTTTCTGAAAGGCTCCAAAACTGACCCACTTCACCATTCCAGGTATAACAGGGAAGTACTGGAAACAGTAGAGAGAACATGCTCTTGAAGTCTGACAAGGCCCTGCTTGAATCCTGCTACAGCATTTACTAGCCGCTAAAGGAACCAATTCCTTAACCCCTCTGAGAAGGCTTCCCAATCTTCAAAAGGGGGCTGCCACCGCCAACCTGGGAGGCATGGGTGTGAATGCAACATGCAAGTAGGTCGGCCGACTAGTACCTGACATTGGGCCTGGCTAGTTTCCCTCCGCTGCCCTTCTCCCCCTTTAAACATGCACTGTTCCCCCAGTAAGGATCAAGCCCCAGGAACAGACTGCCCATATCATCTGTGTATCTCCGGATACATGCCTTACCCTTAGGAGGCCAGAGAAACAACTGCCCTCTCCCAAGTCACTATCAATGTTCTTAAGAGTCTGGGTATTTTTAACTCTATTTTGCAGGGAGACTATTCCAGAACTGTCCAAACACCATTCTCCAGGTTGGCTCCCCTCCCAGCGCCCATCCTTTCTCACCTCAGATACTCTGTATGATTGCCTTCTGTTCATGGGAAAGTGAGTCCGGTAGGTTGGGGACTCCCCAGGCCTCCCTCCCTCCCTCACAGGTGAGTGTGACTACCTTCTCCCCACTTCCCACTCCAACTCAAGCTTCAAAAAATTCTACCCTCCGGCACCCTGCAGACTCTGCATCTTCCCAAGACACACACGTGGCTACGACCCTCCCTTCAGATTTCTTCCTGGCTGGCCCTGCACACCGCCCGGCCCCTTAAGGATAAATGGCATTATTCGAAAAATCCCAAACGCCGCTGACTGACACACCAAAGCTGCATGGTCTGGGCTTTCCTCCAAACCAGGCACAGCTCTGCCCCCCCAGCCAATGTCTGCACCTCTCGAGATGATCTAATTCACATGCAAGGCTGTGAACACCAGCTAAGAATGACGACTCCTAACGTGTATCTATAGTCCGGCTCCTTCAGGTGAGCCCCAGGGTCACATACCAGAGTGCCTCTTTGAAGTCCTAACTTGGATGACAAATGGCATCTTAAAAATGCCTCATGTCCACTATTTACTCTGGAATTCGATTCCTGGCAGGTACCTCCCAGGCTCCCCATTTTAGTAACAGTCCCAGCACCCACCTATGTGTTTGAGGTCACATTCAATTTCCACTGTTCCCTCCCACAATCCCTGCCCTGGAATCAGTCCTATTATTTCTGTCACTAAGCCCATCTCAAGTCTGGTTCTGCAGGCACCATGGCTGTAACCCCACAAGCTCACAGCATGGTGCACTGAGTCACAGTCCTCTGTAGGGTGCTCCCTGGAGGGGGAGGCATCTTCTGGCACGGGTCACCTCAGAAGGCACTGGATTCTCACAATGGAGGCCCAGGAGAAGGGACTCAAGTTACTCCCGTGGTCTGAACTTTGAAGGGCCCGAGGTCTGGGGGAGCTCCTAATAAGCAGACACACTTTCCAGTGAGCAGATGAGGCTGGAGGATCCCAGGCAAGGCTGTTCTCACTCCGACATCTGGGCTCTCGGGAGCCACGGGAAAGGCCTTTTTCCAGGGCACAGCTCGGCCATCACAAATCCCAGCCTGCATTTGCCAAGCCGGACAGCCTAGACTCCTACTTGCGACACTTATTTCAGTTCTGTTCCCCACCCAGAATGTGATGGATTCATTCAGATATTCTGGCCTGTCTCAATCGAGACAAATTTAGTGAAAAATGTAGTGTCCACATTTGGACCAGAGCATGAAAGGACAAACATGGCCTCATGGTCAGCATGATGGTGGTAGCCAAACCCTCCCACCGGGTGAGATGAACCAGGGTGGGGGTGAGAATCCAAGGTCCTAGGTCTGCCAAAGCATCTTCCTTCACGGCTGACTGAGGTGTCGGTGACTCACTACCGCAAACCTATGACAAGGCCGTCAGTGGTGGACGTCAGCTGCAACAGACACGGAGTCAGCTATTTACTGCCACCATGGGTTACAAGTAAAGGCCGCGGCAGGGAGGCCTGCACGGCTGCTGAGGCAAACCACAGACCCGGCTCTGAATGCCCACTGGCTGAAGCAGAGAGGAAGCTACGGTCCCCTTTAGCGGTCCCTGTGTCCACGAGATCCAGGTGAGCCAGTTACTGAGGAGAAGGCCATGTTATCCTGATATTCAGAAAAACCAGCCTCGTAAAGGGAACAAAAGAGTGGCATGGATTTTAGACCCACTTCTGCCCCTTTATGAAGGCAAAGCAAAGTAAATGGCACGGGGAATTTGAATGCAAAAACAAAACAAAACAAAACAAAACAAAACGGTGAATGTTTCCTCCAACAGCGTCCCCTGCAGCAGCTCACCCCAGAGCAGGCCACTTTCTCACCAGTGACTGCCGGTCAGGAAGCGCCGTCACGCATGTCACACAGCGACAGCCAAGAACGGTGTGCCGAGCACGTTTGTGTAAAAGCAGGAATCGAGAAATATCCTGCAGAATTTGACTTTACAAGGTTAAATACTCCATGAAAATAATCCCTCAGCAGCAGCCCAAATCAATTCGCATCTTACTTCTTCAAAACAATCAAACAAATTTAATAAAGGCATATTTGTCACCAAATATAAGGAGGACCAAACAGGTTCCTCAAAGCACGGATTTTAACAGGTATCAAACACCAGTGGGTGATGTAGTAACAAAGCAAATATTCCAAAAAATTAGAAATAAAAAAGATGACTAGGATAATACAGGGATCAAGACAGCTGTTAAGTTTTTGGTTTTTAAAGCGATGGAGACAGTACGGAGGGCGATCTGGCTATTTCAAATTCAGGGTGTGCACAGCCCACATTTTCAGACGCAACAAGATGCTAACGTGGCAGTACAAGAGAAAAAGGAATAAAGAAAAAGGAAAAGAGGAACAAGAGAAAATTAGAAAAACACAAGAACAAAAATGATTTTGACAGCATGTACAAGAATTTACGTGAGTGTGTGAGGCCAGGGACGCGGGAACGGTGAGAACCACCCTCACCTCCTGATCCAGGGAAGACAGGGGCCTGAGGGGAGCGACGCTGCCAGGGTACCCCAATGTGGTTAGCGCCCCTAACCAAAACTCCACCTACATGCGTCTAGGAAGCTTTTGAGCTATAAACTGTGGTCGCATTTCAGGCTGGACAATTTTACTCACTTCCAACAAGAGTAGCAGGAGAGAATTAGGCTCTGCTCCTGCACCAAAGCATTGTTTAAAAAATTAATGACTGTGGAATAGTAAAAGCAACAATGGAGTAAAAGTGACTGGAAGAGAACGTGCTTGACCCTAGCTCACTGGCCGCGATATCTCACTGACGTTCAGATGCTGGCTGAGCCCTTATGGTACCAGAACCGACAGACCCACCAGGAGGGAGGTTTAATGCGCTGCTGTATTTTCATGCCGAGGGCCATGGCTGGTACACGAGGTTCTGGGTAAACAATGGTGACAGTGTCTTCCACTATGGGCTAAGCACACATCCAGCTACTCCGCCAAATCCCAAGGGCAAACTTCAAAAGGCAAAAACAAGCTGGCATTCTCTGGTGGCTCTGCAGACTCAGAGCCAAGTAATTGGTGAGAAAAATGTCACCAGTGCCTCCTATGACAAAAGAGGCACTGGCCTGGGGGTGGGGCAGGGCTCCAGGCTTCCACTGCTCACCCACCAGTCTGTGCAGGGTGAGAAGGTGGTCCCTGCTTACGTTGCACCGATGCACCTACCTTGACTGACGCCTGGGGGCTCAGCAGGTGGTGACAAGTGAGGTAAACGGAGCCAGCCTCGGTGTAGCACAGTGCTGGCAGCTATGCCCACAACAGTGTCCAGGCTCCTAAACCTGACACTTCATCTCCAAGGAGCAGAAGGGGAGTGCGGGCATGTAGATCACAGGGCCCTGTGGGACAAGTACAGTTCATGGCCACGACATTACTTGCCCCTTCCTTAAGCCATAGAGGTATGTTCGGGAGGAACAGAAAATTCATCCAGAGCCCGCTAGGCACCTCACGCAGGTGGGACTTGGGTCCCCTGTTCCTATAACTCACAGGGCTGGTCTGGACATTCTTTTTATCAATTCTCTGGCATCTTCGTCTCCAACTTACCAACAACCAGAAAGTAGAATCTGAGATTAGTAAAGTTCAAGAATCACAGAGCACCGCCCCACAGCGGGCCCGGCAGCACGTGCCAGGTCCTCCGACCGACACCTGTGGGACCACCATGAGCGCTCTCCAGACTCATGGCCCAAGTCCACAGGCCAGGACGACACAGATTCCCTCACTCTCCCCAGCAAACAGGGACCACCTCTCGGCAAAGGCATCTCACCATCCTCTGCACGAGGGACAGCACGATAGATACACGGGGAAACAGAAGAAGGTGGGGGGTAGGCAGCTCAGAAGAGCTCGTCTGCACTTTCGAGGCAAAGTGGGGCCCTTGACTTAATCACAGGGACAAGGTGAGAATGAACATTTATCTGCTCTTTCCCATACTCCGTGATACGCTTTTCCCTGCATAAGGAGTTCATTCGGAAGTCCTTGGCGGTGTTTCTGATGTCCTAACATGGCATGCTGGCTGTCGGGCAGGAAGAGAGGGCCTGAGCCGAATAGGTGCTGGGCCTGGAAGGCAGGAGACACCGGCTCCAGCCCCAGCTCAACCAGCGCCTCTTTCTGCCTCTCGGGATTCGGCATCTCATCTATAAACAAAGGGATGAGACTGTCTCAGGACAGGCTGCCCAACAGAAATGAAATGAGAGCCATGTAAAGAAAGTTTCCCAGTTGCCACATTTAAAACGGTAAACAAAGAAACAAACTATCAAACAAAAACAAATACTAGAAACTAATTTTAAGAACAGATCTTACTTAATCTACTGCATGTAAAATACTATCATTTTGACATGTAATCAATATAGGAAGTAACAAGATAGTTTATATTCTTTTACTAGACAAACCTCAGCGTCTAATATGTATTTGACCTACAGCACATCTCAACACAGACCAGCCTCCTCCCCAGTGCTCCTAGCATCAGTGGCTGTGGCTACTCTATTGGACAGTGACTCAAGGGGTCCCACCATGGTCCTGGCTGAAAAGCGGGAGGAAGTGTCCACATTAACCCTAAAAGGTTCTCTCTGAAACAGAGGCAGATTCACTTTTAAATGTCTGTAAACCGGCGGGTTTCACCTCCCTCCACCTTAGCTACAACACAGTCCTCTTCCTTGCTGATCCCTTTCTGGATGTAGGGAAGAAACCCGGAACACAGCCAGGGTGGACTGGCCTCCAGGGAAACTTACCTGCTGTCTGTGTCCAGTCCCATGATGTCCTCCTTCTCAAACGGGATGCAGCGGAGGGTGATCTTGTTCCCAGAATTGTTGGGGGCTGCATCCAGCCACTTGGACATGGGCAAGATGAAGAATGACTCAGTGAAGTCCTCAATCCTCTTCTCCACCACCCTGCAGTCCTCTTAGATTAAAGGACACGTCGCTGCCCGGCTGCTCGGCTACCACCCCATGCAGCACAAAGACAAAGAGCTGAGAGTCATTAAGCGTGGTGCCATACAGCTCCTCTGCACATGAAGCTTCTAGGAGGCCTTGGCAGAGAGGAAGTCAGTAATGGTGACAGGGCCCACGAACTTGCGGTGGCTCTGGAAGCTGCTCCACCCACTCTCGGGTGCATATTGGTGCCTGTAGTGGATGCAGTGTGCCCACTGGAAGCCGCACGGGCTGATCTGGCTCACTGAGGAGGTTCGCTTATAGATGCAAAAGAAATTCTCCTCTGAGATGATCCCCTCTGAGATGATGGTTGGACCACAACGGGAAGAGTCTCATAGTCTTCAGCACACTGCACGTAGTCAGGGATGCTCATGTTGCAGGCCCTGCGGAGAGGGGAGAGGAGATCGAGGTACATACTGTGCTGTGGGCTGCGGGAGCATTTGGGATGCAGTGATCTGGTGTGTACCAGCCAGAAGGCAAGGGAAGCCAAAGCAAATCCGGGGGTACAGTTTGTCCTCAGCATCTGCACATAGCTCGGATCACATTACCCAGCTTTTGGTCTACGCTTCCTGCCCCTGCAGAGAAGGGTCATTTCTTGATTTCTGTTTCCAAGCACCTAGCAAGGTCCTGAAGAGAAGTCACTGCACAAAAATGCTGAATAAAGAAATGAACAAAGGAACAGCTTTCCCCAACCCCCTTCAGCAGAATATAAAGAAAAGGACCACAGTAGGATCAAAAGATCTGGATTTCTATCCAATTTATTTGAACTCCTAAGCTGCAGAATAATGGATGAGGAAACTTGCCTTGGGGAGGACTGTACAGTTCAGTGGTAGAGCACGAGCTTATCATGTACGAGATCCTGGGGTCAAACCCCAGTACCTTATTTTAAATAATGAAACAAATAAATAAACTTAATTACCTTCCTCAAAAAATATTTTTAATTCAAAATTAAAAAAACATCTTGCAATTGACACAACATTGTACACTTGACTATAATTCAATTAAAAACAAAATCCTTGCCTTACAAGAATATATCTGGATTACGGATGTTTGCAAATGTAAAATGCCTAGGGTAACACCTGCATAAAAAGGGTGGAATGTACAAATTTACTATTGCTCCTTTATGAGCTATATTTCCTTTGGGGGTTTATAACGTCTCAGAGCTAATTTTCTCAGATTAAAAAAAAGAAAACATTACCTGTTTCACCATACTGTTGAAGAATCAGATAACCCTATGAAAGCATCTGACCCACAGAGGTTACTAAATAAATGTCTGTTGAATGAATGACTAAACAAGCAAAGTGAATGCTGCTCCCTGCCACAGACCATCATATTGGTACTGCCTGGAAATCCCAAGCCCAAGTTCCACCCGTCTCTACACTAACCATGTGGGTGACATGGGCAGGCCTGTGTGATTCTCTAAGCCCCAGTTTAATCGTGAATAGAAGTGAGGGCAATAACACAAACTTAAAATTGTTAGTGAGTCAGTATGAATTGTACCCCAACTTTGCAAGATGGAACCATTAAGGAAAACTGGGCAAAGAGTCCATAGGCCATCTCCATACTGTCTCTTACAACTAACTACATGGGAATCTACATTATATCTCAAAATAAAAAGTCTAATTTTTTAATGAGCTTATTGAGGTTAAGTGAGCTCACTGTCTCAAATAAGGAACACACAGTACAAATAGGACAATGCCCAGTCCATGAGATACTCTCAGTTAACATTCCCACTGAACCCACTGGTCCCTCAAACTTCAGAGCAAGAAGATGGGTTGTCGTGGCAGGAGGCCACCACACCTGAAGCTAAGAAAGCTAATGGTGCCCACTTCCAAGAGCCCATGTCACCACCCTTGTTCTAATTTTCTATTTGTAATTTTTTTTTATTAAATAGAAACTCCCAATTGCATAGCCTTAACCTGACCAGACATCATGATGGCAGTCCTTCAATACCTGACAACACAGATCATTAAGGCAGCCCTTCTAGGTGAAACAATAAAATGAAAAGCCATTTCCACAAGACTTCTGTGTAAATTTACTAGGGAAATTCATCCTGGACTGAGGAAGAGGACTGGGGAGGAGGGGGCAATCTGGGGCACAGAGAACTATGGGCCACCTGCCCCACGATGGAATTCAGACTCAGCCCTCACCCTCCAGGAAATTCAAAATACACACCGACAGACTGCTATGGACAAGGTTTTTCTTTTTTAAACAAATCCCTGAATCCCTAGCAGGTCTTGTTTCTACCGAGACACAAATGAATTATGTGTATAATGTTTCACGAAAGCCTAAAATATTATCACCCCAACTTGACACATCAAGAAACTGAGGTAGAGAAATTTATCACATTGTACAAGATTAGAAGAGGCCACGTCAGTCTCTGTACTTAAATCCATGCCCCTGCTCCAGTGCTCACACTAGAAAGTGTGACATACTGCCCCTTTCCTGCCCTCTCCCTGCAATAAGTCTCTGAAGAGTCTTTTCTGTGCCACCTAGAATCACAATCACTTCAGTTTTCCACAAAGAGCTATGTCACTCTTTGGAGGATGTGTCAAAATCTAAAGGGTTGCGATGGGAGGAGAGATTTGCATTTTCTGCTTCTCAAAGGAAACATGGCTTTAAAACAAACTGAAAAGCACTTATCTAGTCCAAGCCCTTATTGTGCAGAGGAAGAAACGGAGGCTCAGAACAGATGAAGAAAGGGCCTTATTAATAAATATTGCCACAGAGCAGCACCAAGCCAGCCCTGGGCCCTTCTGGGGGAGTACATGGGAGGCCCAGGAGAATGAGTGTTAGAAAACGGAAAGAGAAGAAGCATACAACTCCCTGTCTCTACACCACCATAACATGAAGTTCCACCAAATTACCCAGTATGGGTGCAGCCAACATTAAGGTGGGCTAAACAGGTTATGGAAACCTGGAAGCCTCAACCATAGTGGAAATTCCAACGTTTACTATGTTTGTTCCCCTTTTCCCGACTCCACCAGGAGAAGCTGGGCGTCACAGCCGGTGGCTGTCAGCCCAGAGAGCAGCGCCCACGCCACTGAGCTGGTCCTCAGGGAGCAGGAAAGGGAGAGGAAGGCAGCCTGGGGGTCGCGGGGCAGGGAAAGTGGGGCGGGGTTGGAAACGCGGTCTGCAGCCCCGCTCGGAGGCCAGCCCCAGCCCCAGCTACCCCGTCCATGTCCGCAGACCCTGCCCGCCCGGGACACAGCCCGCCCAGGGGCGGGGACGGGCCGACGGCCCAGGAGAGGAAGCCCGGGAGGAGAGGACTCTCGGGCGGGAGAGGAGAAATGCACACCAGCCGCGGACTGAGGGGAGCCCGGCTGGGTGGGAGGCGGCAGGTGCACACCTCGCCCTGGACAGGTGTGCCTGGGGCGCCGGGGCAGGTGGCGCGGGCAGAGGGCTCTGGCCCGAGCAATCCAGCTGAACACACGCTGACTGGCGCCCTGGGGGGCTGTGACACGCCGACCGCCCTCCCGCAGCCGCCTCACCCCTTTCCCGATATCCCCTCACCTTGCACTTCCACAGCCAGAGGCCCCGGCCCCAGGCAGTAGCCAAAGGCCTACAGGGCGACAGAGCTGAGAAGCCATTGGGGCCGATCCCCGGCTCGGAGCTGGAGCTTCCAACCCGCGGTCCAGCTGGCAGCAACTGCGCATGCGCAGGAGGGCCAGCGATCCGCTCTGGGTCCTGAGAGAGAAGGGGAGCCGAGGGAGGGAGAATAGGGGAGGAGGAGGGGAGGCGGGGAAAAGTGGAGGGAGACACATGGACAGGAGGAGCAGAGGGAAGGCAGTTATCTGGAATTGGGAGGGGAGTAACAGAGATGGGGAGAAAGCGTTTTACCTCTTGTGGCACCCCGAAGGAGGCAGCAGTCCTGCCTCTGTACCCTTCTGTAACCCTTCAAGACCCGCAGCTGAAGTTCTACCTCGCTGGTCCAGCCCTCCACCCGATGCCCCCACGCGGAGCTTGGTTTTCTGTTGCTCTGGGAACCAAGCACCCACAGGTGTTGTCGCTCAGAACTAACTTGGGAAGAGTACATATTCCCCTTTTACATGCTGGGAAACAAGCAGGCACGATTTCTGCCTTAGTCCCACTGTCCCAGCTGTCGGGCTGGAGGGGAGCGGGGTGGTACAAGTTCAGCGCCCCAGACAGAGCAGACTGCCTGAGTGTTGGTGCATAGTCCCCATCCCTCCTGGGTAAAACACACCCCACACTTGTAGAAACATCAAGGGCTAACAGTAGGTCCCTGGGTGTAGGAGGTGTCCTCATGTGAAGGAAAAGCCCAGCTGGCTAACAAGCTAAGTCATAAATCTAAGTGTGATAAGTGTCGGTTTACTTCTCTAAGTTTTGCCAGGCTAAATCTTAAGTTTAGTGTCAGTTTACCTGGCTAACAAGCTAACTCGTAAATCCAAGCTCAACATGTGTCAGTAACGTGATCTATTACAAGTTGATAAGCTCCAGTGTACTGATTCCTTGCTTTTTGTTGTTTGAGCCTTATTGGCTAATACCCCCTTATTTGTAATTAACCCTTTAAAACCTCATGTGCACGTCTTGGAACTGCTCAGAACTTCGGAGCAGAAGCCCCTCTAAGCCCGCCGGCATAATAAATCTGAGTACTCCAACACTCCGATTGGTGCTTGTATCTTGGCTGGCCTGTTATTTCCGAAACTCTCAGTTCCAGTGCCCAGCTTGCTAGGTAGATAGGAGTGTTACCGAGTCCAAATTCATTCTCAGTGCAGGACAGGCCAATAAGTTGGGAGACCAGCTGTTCGGTCATGGAATAGCAAGTTTCTGTAGACCCAAATGGCAAAATAATGTCTTGAAAAACCATCTCCCCAAATCACAATTCAGGCTCCTTTCCTACATGCTTGGTTGTTGCAATCTTCTTGGTGTAGAATTCCTTCTTGTTAGAATCCTTTGTCCTTGCAGCTATCTGCCTGGGTCAAATCTTTGTAAACGACCAACAAAGCAAATGTTATTTTCTATTCTACAATTTGTTATCTTTTTATGAATGAAAAGTGTTAAATATCCTTAAAAGTCAGAGCCTCCAGAAAAGGCTCTCCTGTATATTTCAGGCTCTAAGCAACATTGTTTTACAAGCAAGATGAAGCCTAGGAGACAGAGCATAAACTTAAATTCAAAGGATCAGATCTAATATGGAGTCACACTTGTTCTGTTCTATTACCCGGGTAGAAGCCACTTGAGGATTTAAATCCCTTTAAGTTAAAAATAACTAAAACCTTAATGGAATTTACATACATAGTTGGGAATGTGCATAGCATATATGGAAAATCACCCAAAGGATAGTAAACAGTGGCATTACCAGGGAGGGCAGACAGAACAGAGAATGAGGGAAAACTTCTTTCACTTGTGTATATTTGTGCTCTGTTTGAATTTTTTGAACCATTTGCTTGTATTTCTTTTTCAGTTAAAAAAATATGTGTAATGGAGCAAAGGAATAACTAGCTCAGCAAATACAGCAGCCATGGAATCACTGAGTCATCACTTTTGATTTAAGCCACGAAGCATTGATTGACTCTCTCCAATGTGCCCAGTGCTGTTTTAAGACTTCTTTTATAATTATTATTATTATTATTACTACTACTACTACTACTATTACTATTACTATTTATTATTATTATTATTATATGAAATAATAAGAAGGTACCCCTCACCCCTGCCCATGGCTGGTGGAAAACCAACTGAGTTTTTTTGAGTTGTTTTCCAAGGAGTAGATATGAGTTATAAACTGAAAACATATTCAGGGCATAATAGGCAGAGTGTTTTTCCAGCAGGCCAGACAGCTATGAAGGGTTTTCAATAGAGGCGCCCAGAGGCTGAGAGGGAAAGCCACCAGGATCCTACAGAAAGCTGCCCAAACTGCCTACTCCATGGCACTACTGAAATAGGAAAGAACAAATCTGACTCCATATTTGATCTGTTCGTTTGACTTTAACAAAGCCAAGTTAATACGTTCCGGTCTTTTCATGGGTTATGATGTCACAGAGGAGACGGACATGTCAACAAGGAACCACTCTGCCGTGATCACGGAGCCGGGGAACGGGATGGGCTGCAAGATGTATGACACAGCCGCAACTGTGCCCGTGCTAGGCAGGTACTCAAAGCCGACTCAACAAGGTGTCAAACACCTGTGCCCACGTCCCCATCACCTGACATGTAATAAAGAGAAATGAAAACCTATAAAAGGCCAATAACCTTGGTGGATATACCGTCCAAAGGGGAAAGTCACAGTTTGACAACTGGCCTTCCCGTTTCCCTGGGATTTATTCTTGGAGAACCTTAAAAACCACTCCTCTCTCCTCAAGAAGTCCTGCATATTTGTCCTATCTTTGGCTCAGGGATGGAGCACGTTCAGGTGAACTTTAATGTCTGCACAGATTTGACTGTCTTTCTCCAGGTTCACTTGTCCATTCTAAAGGGGCCTGAGCTAAGTCCATCCTCCATAATGTATATTCCCTACATTGACAGCTCATTGAGTCTGCAATTAAAAGCCAGCAGAACAAGACCGTCCTCAGCTAAAAAGTTCACCCACCCTTCACTGCTTTCTTAATCTCCTCTCCTGGCTAATTGTAACAGACGAACACCTCCCTCCACCAAGCTACCCAACTATGTCATTTAGTCTCCCCAAAGAGAAAGTAAGGTCCATAAAAGAGGAGACAACTGCATAGTCACCTCTGAATTCCTAGCATATAGTAATGTCAATAAATAGAACTATGATTATTGCTACTTTCCTTTAAAACCTTTCTGGTTATTTGAATGAGACCTTGGAAGAGAGGTGTTTGTGGTCCAGTATCTTGATCCACAAGAATCTGGAGGCCTTTTTCGGAATGGATTTTCACTGATTCATTCAAAACACATCTTCTTAATCAAGGAGTAGCTGTGCTTTTCTGCCAGGAGTTTGTGGTCACTCTCACGCCAGAAGAGCTTTAAAATATATCCTTACTTTGGATTTGTTATTTTTCCCCTCTTCCAACAAAATTGACTTTCCTTACTTTCTTGCCTTGAGGAATTTTTTTTCCAATTTCACCCTTTAGTTAACCAAGATTCTCGGGATGGGCTTGGCCGATAATATGATCAGCCATCCAACTCCCAGTGTGAGGGGCCTCGGGCTCACCTCCTGCACTCCTGCCAAGGCAACTGAAAATCAGTTCGGGAGCCAACCGGCATCCCAGGGTTTCTAAGGCTCGTGTATCTCCCAGAATCCCTGCTTTCTCGTTTGTCTTGGCTTCTGAGGATTCCCCCTCTCTTTCTTGACAATTAGTTGTGCAGTTTGAAAGATGAGGAAGGAAGGTTTTATTTCTTAATCAGCATTTTAAGGAACTTGTGTAATGAAGGTTTTCACGAGTTTCTAGAAACCTCCATTGCCGAGACAGAAAACACACTATACATTTTCTAAATTTAGCTCTCATGTGCATTTTTTCTTTGGTTTTCTTAACTGTTAAATGATATTATTTAATTAAAAAAAAATAAGGCCCCAAATAGGATAGAACATTGAAGGGGCAAACAAAATTAAAGGGCAAAGACAGAAAAATGATAACTACTCTACAAAGCTAATATAATCCATGCACTATGTATCAGATCAGCAATTCTCAGTAACAGCTAATTGAAACATGATCATGAGGTAAAACGTCTCTCCTGTCAGGAGATGGCCATAAGAAAATAGAATTAAAACAACAAACTAATATCCTAAGTCTGACGAGGTACAGAAGTCTACCAGCTAAATGTGTCTGCTTCTGGAAAAGAGGGAGAGTCACCAGCTCTTTTCTGTGGAGCTTGAGCCCAGGGGAGGACGGTGAAGTGAGGTCAGTACGCACCCATTTAGCAAAGTGACTGATGAATAAAGAGACCTAAGCTTGGATGACAGACATGATACTACTATTCATTTGTCCTGTAAAGTATGTCTTCACGTTAAGTGATCAATACTTCGGGGTCCTCAGGGATTGAGATTATAGGAAAATGCACAGCCCGGGCCCAGATCTCCACTATGAGCTCGTGACACTGCACTTAGATGTCTCAAGGGCACCTCCAACTTCACCTGCAAAGAGCTGACTTCACGGTGCTCCTCCCATAGTCGTCCTGCCCAGGGCACCTGTTCGGGGGGTAAGGTCTCCCTGCATCTCCCAGCTCAGGCCCATCACTCACAGATGTGAATGGACCCCTCCTTCAGGGCCCAGATATCCTCAGTCACCGAGTCCCACCACCCTCACCTGACCTACCAGGTACTCACTGGCACTCCCTCAGCAGTGACTGTGTGCTGGGGACCACGCTGCACACTGTGCACACGTTACCTCACTGGATCTCCATAGCAGTCCTGGGAGGTCGGTGCATCATTGCTTCAATTGATTAGATAAATTGTTTCTCTTCCTTGAGTGCGTGACCCAAAGTGACACGGCTTCTGAGCCACAAGCCTGGGACTGAAAACAACTTGAAAATTGAACACTGATACACGTCGCAGCCACCCTACTGACTCATCACATCACCTCCTGCCGAGCCTTCTAAATGTTTCCAAGCATTCTGTAAGACAGAAGTGATCTACTAGAGCACCCCACTCCCCTAGTTAAAATCTGTCAATGACGGTCCACTGCCCTTTGGAGAAAGCCCCACCGTGCCTGAGCACAGCCCAATGGCTCGGCATCCGCGTTCCCTGAGCAGCCGTGCCGCCTCATCCACCACGCAGCTCTACACGTGCCTTGTCCAGGACAGGGATGTTGACACCGTACAACCCGGGGCTTGTCTCACTCGAACAATCATCACCTTCTTCAGTGTTCAACTTCTTCATTGCTGACACTTAGAAAAATGTTTTCTTAGGATGAATCGATATCTTTTTCCTTACAACTTCCCATCATTGATAATGATCTTCCTCCAAAATAGAGAAGACCTAATTCTCAGTCTCCTTATCTGTAAAGTGAGAATAACAAGGAAATATGAGAAGTTTTAAGAGAAATAATATTCATGTGAGGCTGAGGGACAATTCCATCATACAGTAAGCACTCAATATGTGCTTACTTAATATTAATAAGGGTATATTGCATTCCAGCAACTTTCAATCAATGTTTTATGACTTTGTCCAACAGACTACTGACAAAATTTTAGACGAACCCCTTTGAGCAGATCAGCACAAGCTTACTGGGAGAGGTAAGCGCTGACTCCAGTTACAGCTGCAGCCACCCAGCACTACGGGGCGGGGGCAGTTTGCTCAAACTCTTACATGTTGCTTGAGCATTTAGTTGTCATTATTGAATAAAGACAGGTGTTCTATAGTCAAAGCTCCTGAAACATAAATCTTCAAAAATAGATGCAAATTAGGTTTCAAGTACAAAACTCTCACTAGAATTTATTTGAAAATCATAGTCTTAGCTACTCCGCACATCAAAAGGGCATGTTCTCAATGTATCTGACTAAATACACTGAAAGGGTTGTTTAAAAGAAATTAAGAAGAAGCCATCCTGAATAAGCTCTCAGTATCATCTGCAAAAAGCCCCACCCAAGGGTCTCATTTCTCACTTCCACATAGGGGTTCAGGTAGCTTAACTTGGGTCTTGGTTTCTTATAACACGCGGTGGGGAATAGTTGTGGATAGATTTATGTAGCAAATATAAACCTAGGGTATTTGCTGTGAAGGAATTCTAGAAATAAGAAGATGGATATATAGTCCGACCCATAAGAAACTCAGCTTTTCCATTTACAACAGCATTAAAAATAAAATGAGAGATACATTTAACAAAAATTTACAAGATTTGTACATTGAAATCTTTGAAGTATCACTAAAATAAATTTTAAAAGATCTACATATATGGAAGATATCCCATTTTCAAGGAATGATAGAAAATATTATTAAATACGTTAAGACTCCTCAAAGTGATCTACATATTCAGTGGAATCCCTATCAAAATTCCAGCTGACTTCTTTGCAAAAATTGAAAAACTAATCCCAGAATTCATATGGACGTGCAAGGGGCCCAGGACAGTCAAAACAACCTTGAAAAAGAAGAGTAAAGTAGGATGACTCACTTTAAAGTGTACTAAAATGCTATAGTACTAAGTCAGCATGGTACTGGCATAAGGTTGGATAAATCAATCTATGAGACACAATAAAAACCAAGGGGAAAAAACTTACATTTACAGACAGTTTTCCACAAGGGGGACAACAACACTCCATTGAAAGAATAGTCTATGCAACAAATGGTACAGGGACAGCTGGGTGTCTGCAGGCAAAAGAATCAATCTGGAATCTGAACACTCATATTTTATATAACAAATAAAAATTAATTCAAAATAGATCACAGACAGAAATGTAAAAATTAAACCTATAAACTTTCTAAAAGAAGACACAGTATAAATCTTTGTGGTCTTAGGATAGGCTTTGGTTTCCTAGATACAATACCAAGAGCACAAGTGATAGAAGAAAAAACAGATAAACTGGACTTTATCAAAATTAAAACCTTTTTCTTACAAAGGACATCATCAAGAAAGTGAAATGACAGTGGAAATGGGTATCTCAAGTGATAGAGTGTGTGCTTAGCAAGAAAAATAAAATAAATCAAAATATCTAATTACCTCCCCTGTAAAGAAATTGTTTTAATGTTTAAAAAAATATAGTGAAAGGACAATGTGCAGAGTAGAAGAAAAATTTTGCAAAGCATGTATCTAATAAGAGAGTAGCATCCAGGATATATAACAAATGCTTACAACTGAACAATACAAGAAAATAGACCCAAATTTTAAATTTACCACGAATTTAAATAGATATACAAATGGCCAATAAGCATATGAAATGATGCTCAGCATCACTAGTCAAATCAAAATCAAAATGAGATCTCATTTTACACCCACTAGGATGGTTATAACCAAAACATGGACAATGACAAGTATCGTTCAGGAGGCAGAGAAATCTCATATGAGGCCAGTGGAAAGGCACAATGGTGCAGCTTCTTTGGAGAAGTCTGGTATTTCCTCAAATGCTTATAGTTATATGGCTCAGCAATTCCACACCTACATATAGAGTCATCCCTCAGAATTCTCGGGGGGTTGGTTTCAGGAACCCCACACCCTGGATACCATAATCCAAGGATGTTCGAGTCCCTTTATAATCAGCCATCTGAATCCATGTAGTGGAAAATACAGATATGGTGGGCCAACTGTACAGCCAACAGAATGATAATATATTCTCATAAAAAATTTCACATCAATATTCATAGCAGTTTCATTCAGAGTAGCCAAAAGTTACTAACAATATCCATCCATCAATGAACGGATAAACAAAATTACCAAGAATAGGCTCACAAACTTTTGGTCATTGAAACTTTGCCAAAGGAGGTGAGAACATACAATGGAGTAAAGGCAGCCTCTTCAGCAAATGGTGTAGGGAAAACTCAACAGCTGCATGTAAATCATTGAAGTTAGACTACTCCCTCACAGCATACACAAAAATGAATTCAAAATGTGTTAAAGACTTAAACATGAAGACAAGACACTATAAATCTCTTAGAAGCAACCATAGGTAAAACATCTGACACATCTAAACAATGTTCTCCAAGAGCAGTCTACTCAAGCAATAGAAAAACAAACAAAAATATACAAATGGGATCTAATTAAACTTACAAACTTTTTCATAGCTAAGGAAAGAGTAAGCAAAACAAAAACACAACCTACCTATGGAATGGGAGAAAATATTTGCAATAAATGAAACTGATAGGGGCTTAATTCCCAGAATATGTAAACAGCTTTTACACTTAATAAGAAAGAAAAACAAACAATTCAATTCAAAAATGGACAGAAGTCCTAAAGAAACATTTCTCCAATGAAGACATACAAATGGCCAGTAGGCACATGAAAAAATGTTCAATATCATTCTCAGAGAAATGCAAATCAAAACTGCAATCAAGTATCACCTCTAACCAGTCAGAATAGCCATCATTCAGAAGTTCACAGACAATAAATACTGGAGAGGCTGCGGAGAATTGGAAACACTCCTACACTGTGGTGGGAATGTAGTTTGGTGGAGCCAATGTGGAAAACTGCATAGATGTTCCTCTAAAGAAAAAAATTGACCTCCCATATGAACCAGCAATCCCACTCCTGGGCATATATCTAGAAGGAACCCTAATTCAAAAAGACACCTACACCCCAATATTCACAGCAGCACTATTTACAATAGCAAGACATGTAAACAACCTAAATGTCCACTGACAGATGACTGGATAAAGAGGTTGTAGCATATTTGTCCAATAGACTACTATTCAGACATAAAATAATAATAAAATAATGCCATTTGTAGCAACATCAACGGACCTGGGGAATGTCATTCTAAGTGAAGTAAGCCAGAAAGAGAAAGGAAAAAACCATGTGAGATCGCTCACATGTGGAATCTAAAAAGAAAAAAATAAAACAAAGAAACAAAAAGATAAACTTATCTACAGAACAGAAACAGACACAGAGTCATAGAAATCAAACTATGGTTACCAGAGGGGAAAGTGTGTGGGAAGCAATAGTTCAAGATTTGCAGATACTGAGTATGTAAAGAATAAACAGCATGTTTATTCTGTATACCACAGGAGAATATATTTAATATCTTATTGTAACGTATGTTTAAAAAGAGTATGAAAATGAATACATGTATGTTCCTATTTAACTGAAGTGTTGTGCTGTACACAAGAAACTAACACAACATTATAAACTGACTAGACTTCAATGAAAATATATTTAAATAGACCAAAAACGAAAACAAAGAGAAAGGATATTATCAAACAAAGACTACAAAGTACTGATTCAGGTTACAATATGGAAGAACCTTGAAACTTTATGCTAAAATAAGCCAGACACAAAAAGCCAAATAGTGACCTTTAAGGTGAGCTGTATCTAAGCGTTTATTGTACTACTCCTGTAAATTTTCCTGAGGTTTGAAATCTATCAGTATCAAAATAAAATGTATTATACATTAAAAACTTAAAACGCTTCCTCACAGGAGGGCTTTAATTATTAAATGCTGAAACGCATGTAAAGCGCTTGAAACAACACTTTGCACGTCCACACACAATCATTGCTGTCACTACCACTCAGAGGGTGGTGCCAGCGCTGATGAGAGCTGCCTCCACTCGAATCCCTGCAGACAGAAGTGAGGGCCTGAGATCTGACAGGCAGGGTGAGCGTGAACCTGGGTAAGACCCAGCCACGTCCCAGACTCTGCATTACCCGACTTTCTTATACAAACTGCAACATGTGTAATGTAAACATGCTTGAGGGACGTATCTTACAACACAGGGAATACAGACAATGTTTTACAGTAAATATAAATGGAGCATCTATTGTACACCTGAAACTAATATCATATTTTAACTCAGCTATACCTTTATAAAAAATTAAAAAATAATTTTAAAACGTTATCACTTTAATATTCAATTCGGTTTTTAAGTAACTACTAAACAGCTTAGAATATATAAAAGCATTTAATTGTGCTGTTGGTTTACATATTTATTTACATTCAGACTCTTGCTTACAGAGAATTTAAACAATTCTATTAAACACAGCTTAACAACCATAATAAAAAAAAGGCAAAACTGAGAATGAAGAGAAAATGGAGATTCAATACTTAAATGAAACCAGGGGGAGATAAACTCATAAAAATGGATTCCATGAAGTCAGGGCAAGTGTTAAAGGCTGACTAGGAATTAAGCTGTAAGATTCTTGGCAGCTAAAGCAAAAAGAAAAAGATGATGGGGCGGGTGGTAGAGCGTGTGCTTAGGGTGCACGGGGTCCTGAAAGTAAGCCCCAGGGCCTCCACTAACAGATAAATACATCTAATTACCTCACCCCCCAAAAGAGTTCCAAAGAAAGAAAAAGAGATATTTCTTTCCCAAAAAACCCTGATATTAAATTTAGATTAAATACATAAAAAAAGAAAAAAAGAAAAATAGAAAAGATAAGTGACACTGTGAAAGAAAAGCCCAGCTGGGCTAACAAGCTAAGTTACAAATCTAAGTGTGATAAGTGTCGGTTTACTGATCTAAGTTTTGCCGGGCTAACTCGTAAATCTGAAGTTTAGCGTCAGTTTACTGGGTTAATAAGCTAAATCGTAAATCTAAGGTCAACAATTGTCAGTAACGTGATCTTTCCAAATTGATAAGCTTCAGTGCACTGATTCCTTGCTATTTGTTGTTTGAGCCTTATTGGCTAATAGCCCCATGCTTGTAATTAACCCTATAAAACCTCATGTGCAGGTCTTGAAGGTGCTCAGAGCTTCGGAACAGAAGCCCCTCTGAGCCCGCCAGCATAATAAATCTCAGTACTCCAACACTCTGAGTGATTCTTGTTTCTTGGCTGGCCTGTTGTTTCTGTAACAACAAAAGCGATGATGCCCGTGAAATAAATCTGCGGTGACTGCTGTCAGGTCCCCATGTCTCACGTGGGAAAATCTGAAACATCCTTCTCACCACTCAGAGTCATCATAAGGCAACCCCACCACTCCCGCCATTAAATGCAGGAGCACAGGCAGGGCCCAGCCTTTGCTGTCTCTGTGTCATCACAGTGAGATAGGATGGAAGGGGGCAGAGCACAGCCATTCTAGGAAGGCCACAGCAATTAACATCAAAATGGTGAAGGATTCAAACCCCAATAGGCCTTGAGTCTCAGGATGAAGAGATTTAACTTCTAGCAGGTCTTAAGCTTCAGTAAACACCCATTGTAATAGTAACATGGTGAATAACATGCCCCAGGCACCATGGCAGTCCCAATGTTAGCTACCAAATGTCACATTGTGGGAAATGGCCAACTCCCTGGGAATCCCAGCCCCTTGCCCTAAGGCTGGTCCTTCTACTTATTAGCATATGAAACCACCAAGCCCAAGAAAACAAGCAACACAGCGCCACATCGCGGTCACCACTCTCTCACCCTCTTTGGAGAAGACCCACACTCTGTCTGTGGAGTGTGCACCTACTTTTAAACTGAGCATCAAACCCCCACACCTCGTGAAGTTTCTCTTGCATTTCAATGTATCTCTCTGAATAAATCTACTTTTACTCAACACTGGCTTGCTCTTGAATACTTTACTGCACGAAGCCAAGGAACAAAATCTGGTGGGGCACATCCCAGGGGCTCAACCAAAGCCTGGGACACAGCCCTTCTCATGCCCAACGTTTTTTATTCTTGTATCAACAGGACTGGGCTGTGAAGGGAAGTCTGAAGCCCCAGCTAAGGAACAGAAGCAGCCTCCAGTGCTCCAATTGGCGGGCAGCCTCTCCCCCAGCATGGGCCTTGGCGTCTGCCCGGTTCTCTGTGTTTCTCTGTTGTGCTGACTCCCCAGCCAGACAGCGTAATCCTAGGCCTGTCCCCACAAAACCCTTCTCTCCAAAATACAAGCACATCATGTCACAATCCTCTTGTTCAACCAGGAAATGTTCTGCCCACTTTTACCTCCCCAATAAGGTACCCAACTGTCCTCCCTCACATCACACCACTTCTTTCTTTGTACTCTGCACTCGCCAGACTCCATCCTGAACCCAGGTGCCTTGCTGGCTTGGACTGAGACGTTTCTTTCTCACACAGCCTGCGTCCTTTCACTTTCCCCTTGTTACCTTAAAAAAGCCTTTCCTGAGTGACCCACCCCTCTGATTCTGAACTTCACAAAATGCTGAGGTTGAAGTCACTATGTCCATACCTCCCAGGTTTGGCTAGGTTTCCTTCCCAAGATCTTCATTAAGGAGCTGCATCAAGAAATTTAAAGAAGCTATTCTTACATCTGAGCGGAGGAACCTGCAAGAAATTTAAATGGCATTGAAGAGAGAGTTAACCAGGACAGAGAATTCGCAGGTCCTAGTCAAAACTGTCATGAGGCAAAATGTTCCCCAAAGGCTCAGAGTGGCTTCTGAACACGGAGTCTGCAGGGAGGATGTGACAGGCAGTGAGTGGGGTGAGTGATAAAGGGTACACTCCCCCAGCTGGGGAAGAATAGGTTTTTTTCTAGTTTTCCAAACAATTTCTTACTACCTTTTACTCTTATTGTCACATACAATTTCCTACGAATTAAGCATATCAATGTCAGTAATTTGGGCCACTTGGGAAAAGCTACACGATGCCATTCACAGGACTGGGGCATGACAGCCACACCAGTCTAAGTTGAAAGACCAGTGGGGGTATTTCCAAGGAAATCACTGGCATGCAGCAAACTCCCCAGCTTCAATGACGTCATCTCAAAGCTGGGGCAAATAAAACTACCAAGGAAAGTGCGTGATGATTATGGCCGACACCTTTTTGCTAGGTAAGTGCCCGTGACACCTGCTGCTTAATGGGGAATGAGTACGATCAATGAGGCCCTGTCTACCTGGCCACATGCGCCCTGCCTTCCTGCCTTGGTGCAGCAGCAGAGCTTGTTTAGCTGAGATGAACGCCCCCAGAGCAGCCCCGACGGGAAAGCTCCCAGCTCTGCACGACGAGACGTGTTCCTTTCCTTCTCAGAGCTGATCACAATTTGCTGTCGTCTGTTTTTATGTTTATCCCTTTTGTAACTGCCTCTCCTCCGGAGATTTTGCTCAAGCAGCACAGGACCAGGTGTGTCTTGTGGCCTGCCGGATATCCTGGGCAGGGAAACAGCCAACCCCACATCTGGCTCTGGTGCTGAAAAGAGAGGGCACAAGGCCCAGGGGCCCATGCTGAACAGAGGCCCCTGCACCCAAAATTATGGTCTGACTGGGCAAATTACACAGTCTTCTTTATCATGAGATTCCTCATCTGTCCATGAAAATAACTGCCCATGGCACACAGAGTTACAAGGATTAAAGGAAATCACCAAATTTACTACCTATCCAAGGGGCTACCAGTGCATCCTCAAGAGACAAATGCTGCCTTTACGGCTCTGACACACGCTTAGCGGGGCGGCGCCACACAGTGAACACTACTAAGTGCCAGTGTGTTAAGTGCTTCATGTGTGCTATAATACTCTTTAAAACTTACAACAATCCCAGGAAGACACGAATATTATCATGCCCATTTCACAGATTCTCCAACAGTTTAAGAGAGTTTACATTCTAGTCCAAGGCCCTATGGTGAAAAAATGGCAATTTAAACTGGAATCTGGGCCCAGGCCTTGGCTCCATCTCTATCCCATCCACCTGACCACTTGCTTATGAATTCCACCGGTCCAATACACAAGTTTGCAGCCGGCCATCTCTTAAACGCAATGTGTGCCACCGTTTGTCAGTGTTGGTTAATTACCATAAACAGTTCTCAGAAACCACTACAGTAAAGAAAAGTGGACTTAAGGAATTCTGCACTGTGTTGTCCTGTAATGTGCAGAAACCCTTCCCTGCACCACCAAATCCAAGTGTATGCTTCCTCCATGTATATGTTTGCACACGGCTTATTAAAGTAGAAGGTACCTGCAGTAATTCCATCTCGGTTGCTTTCCAAGTTTGCAGATTATACATAATCAGTCTGTGAACGAACATAGTACAATGTGAATGAGAATACTGCAACCATGACAGTAAACAAAGAATACTGAAACCAAGTCATTAAAGGCTGCCACCACCCCCCAGCTAGGACAAGCCTGCAGCCCAGCCGCTACAGCAACTCACAATGGTGTCCTCTGAGCAGAATCAGAATAAGAAAAGACAGGCTACTTACTGGTCTTAGATAGCTAGGTGCTTGTCTAAAAACTGAATTCAGTGAGTCCAAATGTTTTCTTCCTCTCATACATACAAAAGTACTAAATTCTTGAACTTGAGATACCTGGCTTTCTTTAGATAACAAGCAATCCTTTATTGTTCCAACAATCTGGTCTTTGTTGTAAAGCTCCTATATATCCTAGCTCCTCCGCAACCTCTTTGGAGTAGTCCCTCAGAGAGATCTGGCAGGCTGTCATCCCGGCTCGAGCCCTCCCGCCAAATAAAACATAACTCTTAACTTTTAGGCTGCACATGTATTTCACTCAACAGTTTTGGACACCTTGAAGGGACCCACGGCAGACTTCTCTCCACCTGGACTCTCCGAGTAACCGGAGCCTTGGTACCAGCAGTGGCCCTTTGTGCTCATCCGCCTCCTCGGGGAGTCCAGATGAATTTGGGTGAGTCTCTCCTGGTTCTCAGATCTCACATACTGGCTGATGATCCTGAGTTTTATCTGGCGGTGTATCCAGGTACGTGGCCCTCCAGTTGAAAGAAATTGGGGTGAATTACCCACCCAGTGGAGACATACTGGGTGGGGCCTGGTTGAAAGTTAACAGGAAATACCCACCTTGAGGAGATGTCCAAAGTGGGGCTGGTGGAAATATATGAGGAAAATACTCACCCTGGGGAGACATCCCGAGTGGGTCCAAGTTGAAAGACACTGGGTTCAGGACTGAGTGGTTAGGTAAGAGGCTGGTCTAATATTTTCATCAATTTGGTTACAACCATTGAATTTTTCAGGATAAAAGTAAAACTCTTATGAGGAACCTTTCAACTCGAGAATTCGGACCATCCTCCTGGCTCGTAACAGCTTTCTCGGGTGACAGAGAATCTTCCAGCAGTGGTAGTGACAAAGACTTCATGCCACCAAGTTGTCCCTGTGGGAAATCTTACCAACAAATTTATTCTGGGAACCCGACCTTACAATGGGGAATAGAACATTCAAAAAAAAATAAAGAAAAGAAAAGGAAAGAAAAGAAAAAGAAATGACAGATTGCCTGTCTCCAACTATTACCCCAGCCAGGTTTATGTACATACAAAACTTACAACATTAACTGGGAGTAAGAAAAAAAAACTCACTCTGAAAGTAATTGACAGGCCTGATAAAAACATTTTTTGGAATTCTGAACTTATAAAAACAAAATCCCCTTTAGGAGGAACTTGGATTTCTCTTCCTGTGTCCTTGAAATGTAAATTTTTTATCTTTCTCTGGGTGTATTAAGTGTGTGTATGTATGTATATATATATTTACTTTATTTTTTAAAGGAAACCTTGGACTCTGTCATACAAAAGGTTCAACAATTGTGTACATATGGTGGCCATGCAAATAAATTGGGATTCTAAGCAATTCTTTGATTGTACCAATTTTCAGATATTTTGACATCTTAAACTTTGCTGCATCAGCCTGGACCACAATGGCCTTTAGCTTTTGGAGAGAAAACCTTTGAATTTTATTTAGGCAACACCCCGACAATCATGTGGAAGAGCCGCTTCATTTATTGGTTTAAAATCACTATATATATATATATATAATTTATATATATATTTATATATATATAAATTGATGGCCATATGATGGATCTTTTAATTTGGAAAAACTTTTAAATTGGGGAAAGTTTTAAGAGATCACATTATAAACAGCTGTTTTATTGGTACCTATTAAAATCAAGTTTAAATGTAGAAAAATATATCTAATGGTTAACCTAAGAACTTAGTTAAAAAAATAAAACTGGTTTGAAAAGCTACATTTGTGTTTTTCCTTCCCAATAAATGGTTCTAGAGATGCTAATAAAAACTTAGAATAATTAATGTTAATTAAATTGAATAACTGGAAAAAAGATTGTAAAAATGTCAAAAAAAAAAGAACGATAAGAATCTTATCCCAAATGGATAAATATTTTTATATGGTTATTTTGAATGAGATCAATAAAATGGACATTTTTGGATTTACATACAAGGTTTTGATACTACGCTACGTAAAGTTAAAAAAAAAGGACCAAAAAATCACCTACTCCCCCCCAACATTAAAGTTCAAACAAGTCAGTTTTATTTACCACAGTTTAAAATATATGTATATATAGACTGAAATACTTGATCAATGATTGCAACAACAGACCAATTAATGAAATTAAAAATTGAGAAGGGCCTAAGCTCTTTGGCTGAAACTTGGGCATCCTAGAGACTTCTATAAAATTATATACAATGCACAAAAAAAAAATGCTTCTGGCACTCCTTCTAGAAATAAGAATTATTGATTAAACCTAATAAATATAAAAATTAAAGGTATAAGATTTAATAAAATTGAGATAAAAGATTGTGAAATTGGTATATTTAAATGGTCTTTATACAATCCTTTTGCTTATGTTGTGGGATAGATATGTTTCAGTGGAAAAACGCTTCCCCTTCTTGGTATTATAAGGCTGGGCACATATCTGTCCCTCTGAAAATATTAATTGAACAAAGTAAAGGAAACCAGTAGAGTTACATGAGCAGTCCAATATAACGTAAATCTAAAAACTAATAATGAGTGGCTAATAAAAAAATATAATTAGTTTTACCCTGGGTTTAACTTATAACTCAAGGAAAAGAGACCTTACTAAATGCCTTATGCAAGCTTTGGAAGACATGATTCAGTAAACCTTAAAGTTTTAAAACATGGAATTCTTTGTTTACAGCTTTTCTCACTGACACAAAAATGTCAATTAAGGAGATAAAATTGGGTCTGGTTGACAGAGCTGTTCTCTGGGGACCTGGAAGAGAGTGTCTTTGTCTTGCAGATCAGAAATATAAATACAACAAACAGTGACCTTAGACTGAACCTAATTCCCTCAACGAAATAGAACTTAAGGCCAAGAAATTTTTGGCATTTTAAAACTCAGTATTCTGACGGGCCCTTCAGAGGTTGTGAAGAAATCTTAACTGTCTGTTTCATAAATAGTATGCCTTAGTGATTTGAGCAAGCAAATTCAGCTTACTGCAACTTTTATTATACCTATCTTATAAGTAAGTTTTAAAGTGAAGCTATGAGATCTCTAGCTTTTGTCTGATTATAAGCCAGTGTACACATTATAGTGGTGAGATATTTCTACTGCTAAAAAAAAAAGTCAAAGTGAAAGAGCTCTGCTTAATTGACGTAAAAAAATAAGAACTTAAAAATTAAGTATTAAGATAAAAACTGAACAAATTGACATTCAGCATCGTGTGAAATGGAAAATATTCAATATTAAGATAATATACGACATTGTTTAGTTTAAGTATGTTCTAATTAATATAGACATCTTTAAAGTCATCAATATTAAGTATAATACCTTTACTGTACCTAGGTTTAATGAATGTCAAATAAAATCCTGTTATATCTGTTGCAGATTTGTCAAAAAAAAGACAGTATTAATGTGGTGTGGTAAAATTTTAAGTAAATTAAATGCAAATGAGATGAGAGCTTTGGGTAAATATTTAATATATATTTTTAAAATGTATGCTTAAGATAATCTCTAAACGTTTGGTATCTTTAAATTCTAGAGTTGTGCAAAATTAAGTTAAATGATGGGATTTATTAAATAGCTATGCCATTTTGAGATAAAATAAGATTGAAATATGAATTACTTAATATTTAACTTCCTCTTACAGTGAAACTAAAGGTGTTTAGAAATATTAATAAATGGTTTGTGCCACACTGAAAAAATCTCTATTATTAAGGGAATGATCTCAGTATCCAAGGAAAGTAATATAAATGTGTAAAGGAAGATGTAAGAATGGAATTATATTTTGTTAATGAAAAATAGTGACTTTCTCCTGAAGCTGGTTACTTCTGAATGGAAGAGAAAATAAGGGACACACTAATATGAGTATAGAAATCTGTGGAAGGCTTGTGGAAAAGGAAACCTGAGGAAAGTGTTTTGTACGTGGTCAGAATTGGCTAAGTTTAGAATCAAATTGGGCAACGTAAGTGAATCTTAGAAGTAAGCTGGTACAAGAATAGATTTGGTTTTCTCTCTGTTAAGAGGAAAAAATTTTCTTAAAATGTTAATCCACATTCAGTAACAGATTGTAAAACTTCTTATACCACTTAGCTGATCTGTTCTGCCTTTACTTTTGATGTATTTTCTTGTTAATGAATTAGTACTACTTTACAGTGTTCTATATGTTTATCTGAGCAAGTGTTCTGAAATCTTTTAACAAGCTCTACAAATATCAAATTCTAATTAAAGTTCTTTTAATCTCCTGTTAAGTTTGGGATGCTACAGAGGGCCCCTGAAACATCCCAAAGAGAGATTTTAAACTAGTAACATTCATTTGGCATGTTAAATAACATGGTATTGTCAAATGAATCATAAAACTTTTAAGGTTATACTGAATGAGAAAATATTATTAATATAGATATTATAGAAATTATATGGACTCCCTAAAATTCTGGTATATCTGAAATGTTACCAGTGATAATTATGGTTATAGTGAACAGGTTTCTTTATCGATTATAGTGTACCGGTGTTTAACCATGCTTTTAAAACTTTTGTCATTTATAGACAGTTAATTGTTTTTTTCTGCTGGTTTTGCAAAATTATTTCTCTTCAAGGAGATTTACTGTTTTCTAATAAATTTCAAACTATAGCACTGAACTAAACTTGGTAAGAAATTTTAAAGTTCTAATGAAAACTCTCATTAAAAGAATTAGTTACATGGGACTGAGTAAACTGGTGAATATGATTATAATTTTTGATATTGTTTGAAATACTACTGGCTTTTAACCTGTTTCCCAGACATAAAGAACCTCTTCTCCTTAAGCTAGTTATGGTTCACAGCAATTTGATAAATTATACCTATGTAATCACACTTGGAACAGTTATCTTTTCCCTCTATCTGATCCCTCAAGAGACTAAAAACACTTAGGTCCCCAGTGGCTCTATCAGACAAATTAGGAAGTTCATCTCCTAATAGATATAGGACTATAAAGGTATTTTAAGGATTTTAAAGAGAAAAGAATTTACCTAAATCTGTAAGGCAGAAACCCATGAAAAGCCTTGACGTGGCTTTCTTGGCCTTAGCAAACCTTAGCATTCTACCCTGAGACTCCGTATTAAATCTTCCAACACAGCCAATTTAAAATAGCCTATATTATCAAATAATCAGACTTCACTTGTAAAGAAATTAATCTTCATTTGGTTTTATTTGAGAAAACTAAGGGTAACCTTAGAGAGAAAAAAAGATTATATTTTAGTGGATACTAATTCTAGTTTTGTTAATTGAGGTCCATATTTACTAAGACACTTCCCAGATCATTCCTTGCTGTTATGTCACATTGCTGTACAGTTTAATTGAATTATGAAAAGGATACTCTAGGTTTGTTTCTGAAGCTCAGTAATCGATCCTTGGGTAAAGTTCCAATGCCCCAAGACCTGCAGCCAGGGAATTATACATACTGGAAGAGGGATGACTTAAATTACTGTCTCCAACTTGAATGGAAGGGCCCTTTATCAGGCACTCTTAACTAGACCATACACACCAAAGCTGAAGGAAACAGACTTTCGGATTCATTTCCTATCAGAAACAGCCCCTGCAGTGCACTGGCCAATAGAGCACTGCTCACGTTAAAGCAGTGCCCAATTGGAGAAAAAGCTACCAGGCCAGGATGAGAAGAAGACGACATCTGAACTAGACAGCTGACCGAAGGCACCGGACCAGGCCTGTATAACAATTACTTTGATAATTTCTCCAACCTTTGATTATGAACTACTCCAATTGTTAAGCTTATGATAAATTACCTATGTCTAGTATTTCTGTGTTACCTTGGTGGGTTTCCCTACTACAAGGCTCTAACTAGATAGCCCTCAGAAACATTATTCTCAAAAGAAATTATAGTTCTGCTTAGGCCACTGTTGATCTTACAAGGTGGGAGACTTCACCTGGCCAATTAATACCTGCTGTGAGCCTGACAATAAATATGAACTTTCTCATAAGATCAAACTCAATGAGAAACACAAAATTTTAACCCAAAAATACAACTTCTCAACTATTAAATTCTTACTCGTGACCTTATTAACGTTACCAGTTGTATTACTTATATCCTATTTTATAAAATTGTTGTCTGTTACATTTCCCAATGTGTAACTAGGCCTACAAGATTGATGATTGCCAAACATCTTGAAGAAACAGATAGAATTTATAACTTTGAATAAAATAAATATAATAGTGTGATTCTAGGTATGGGAATGAGTAATGAAGGGTAAACACTTCCTGGATCATAATAGACTAGTAAGACAGGTGATCCAGAGAACTTTTAGTATCAACAAGGCCTAATAAAAAAATCTAACACCTTGAATGGCAATTCAGAAGATTCTTCACCTGAACTAGGAATGAGCCATCGTAGCACCGTGGGACAAAACTGGTCATGAAATGTCTCTCAAAATATTGGTCGAATTAAGGACCAAGGGGGAGCACTGTGAATGAAAATACTGCAACCATGTCAGTAAAAAAAGAATGCTGAATCCAAGTCACCAGCGGCTGCTGCCAAACTCCAGCGAGGAGAGGCCTGAAGCCCGGCCTCTCAGCCACTCACAGAGATGCCCTCTGAGCGGACTCAGTGTAGAAAGTACAGGATACTGGCCCTAGATAGCCAAGGGCTTGCCAAAGGAATGAATTCAATGACCCAAATGTTTGCTTCCCACCATACATAGAAAAGCACTTAATACTTGAACTTGAGATATCTGGTTTTCTTTAGATGAGAAGCAATTTTTTTATTGTTCCAATTACCAATTAGCTTCTATATATCCTAGCTCCTCCCCTACCTCTTGGGAGCAGTCCCTCAGAGTGATCTGAGAGGCTTTCATCCCGGCTCGAGCCCTCCAGCCAAATAAATCAAATCCCTTAACATTTAGGCTGAACGTTTATTTCAATGAAGTCCCAGAATAGACACAACTCATCAATTCTGTAATGGAACACACTGGATCAGGAACCAAAAGCGTGTTCTAGTCCCGAAACTCTACGGTTTCCTCATTCTTCCTGTCATTATACAATCCCTCCAGAACTCATTAACTTTCTGTCTACTCCTCTGGCAACCAAACTCATAGAAGAGTCGACTCAGCAGAGCGCCTTGCTGGGGAGAAACCCCGCAGCAGCTCTGCAGGCTACCTGCGCTCCCGAATGCTCTGCTGACCCTTGGTGTACTCCGTGGGGACCAGGCCAACAGAGCTCTTCCCAACAGCTGCAAAGTCGCACAAGTTAAATAAATCACTTTATTCTATACGATATTTTACGTATATATCCATCTCTGAAAACAGCTTTGCCAGAAGCCCAAAGCTTCAACATCAATCTGCAAAGGCAAATCCGGACCCCAAGGGAAAACAAGACTTAAGATGACGCTAAGGCCTCCAAAGTCCTCTCAAGGACCGTCAACCAAACTGCCTGCAGGTCTGCAGCTGCAGGCGGTTACATGACTGGTTTTAAAGCACCCCCCTCCTGCCCTCGGGCGCTACAATGTCCCTCTACGCCCTCCCTTCTCAGGGTAAGAGCAGCCACTGCAGAACCTTGCAGGGCAGCACTGAGAGGACTGGACAAAGAGGATCAGAGCTAAACTAAGCCTTCTGATGACAAGAGCTTGTCACTCTGTCACTTTACAGATGAAGATATATAGAGAGAGGTGGGGTGATATTACTCAAAGTCACACCGCTAATAAGTGGCAAAGTCTATATCTCTGTTCTTCCCTTCAGCGTGACGCCCCAGCTGGGAAGCCCACAGGGTTTTCTCGTGTCTGCCTGAACAGTCCTTTCCTGTCACTCATAATCCAATACAGGGTCTGACTCTAGCCTGTCTTTTCAGCATCTTTTCCCTCCAGTCTCGCAGGAACAAGGCGGTTTGGGCCACTGTATGACTTCTGGCTCCCAGAAAACTCAGTGCTTAGGCTGGTCTTGCCTGTGCATCCGGCCCCCTGCTCAGAGGCTCTTCCTTCCCTGCAGGAAGACGTTCACACTCTCCACAGGGACACCCCCTCAGGGGAGCCCTCTTCTCGCCCTCAGCACGGCAGGTGTCCCAGGCCACACCCCGAGCTGCCCCATTAGGACTGCGGGTGCCCAGGTCTGCTAATCAGACCAGCAGCATCAGAGCCAGGGAGTATGCCCGGGCCACCCTGTAAACCTACTGCCCTCCTCACAGCCCCCAGCCAACAGGTCACCTGAAAGTCACAGCAAGTGCCCCACCCAATCCAAAGCCTCTTCATTTGCCACCACCGCTGATGACTGGTCTCCAAACGTTGGTCAGTCTCGCACAAAACAGCACCTTCAACTGTGAAGCAGGGGGTTTTCACTTCTGCTCCCCATCCTTACTGGAAACGTCAAGGGAAACGAAGAGGCCTTTTCTCAAAACTTTTCTGATGACACCCTCCCACCCACAATACTCATATGCTCAAGAGCTTTGGCTCCACGTGATTTTGTTTCTCTGACGCTAAGTGGCTCAAAACACTGCGGGATTCTTTCACTTTTGAGGGTATTTTTACTCAATATATCGGCTTTAACCTGTTTTTGTCTCTGTCTTCAGTATCCCTAGCAGTTGCCACTTCTTATTCCCTTCAGCAGCCTCCCTCCCAACATCTAGTCTAGGAAATCTGCTGTGATGAGGTTCCCGGGGGCAGTCACAGAAGATGCAACTAAGGCACAGAGAGGCTACATAATTTGCCCAAGAAGATCAGCTTCAACCCCAAACAGTGTGTGTCAAGGCCCTCTGTTAAACTCTTATGCTAAGCAAGCTAACTTTTTGTAGATTATGGTTATAAACAGATGAGGTATAAAAATACAAACAAGGACACACATCAATTCTAAGATGTTCCTTAACTCCAATATTTTGTTTCTATTTATTTCTATTAAAAAAAATTAAGAACCTCTGCAGTCTGAATAGCAAAATGTTACTGGGCTTTAAATCCAGAATATAGAGGTGTTAAGTGAGTCATTACTCATATTTATTTGTATGTTCACAAGACAAAATGATTTGAAAGTCCCTCTCCCCTCCCCCTTCTCACTACTGGCTCTCACCTGAGCTCCCAGACCACACATTTAACAGCCTTTAAATTTACCCACAGCTGAACTCCTCAGTTTTCCCCCAGAACTCCCTCTGCAGCTTTCCTCCTCAGATCACCGCAGGAGCATCATTTACCTAATTAATTCACACAGAACCCTGGGCCTTACTCCATCCTACATTCACAGACAGAATTAATCATTTACTTTTTACCATCTAAACGTGCCTTCAATCTGTTCGGTTTTACCCAATGACCGTCCCACCGCTGAAGTGGAAGCCACCAACACTGCCCACCTGGACTAACGAGTCTCCCAAGTGGCCCCACAGCCACTCTCCCCTACTTGAGACAAATGGGATTGTGCCACTCCCGTGCTTTTGGGACTCTTTTCAAACTCACTGTTCTTAGAAGAAACCCCAATTTCTTCACCTGCTGAAGGTCTTTGCTATAAAATTGTCAGCTCAGGGAGGGCAGGACACCCCCTTTTCCCTCGGCCCCACCCTCTGGCAGAGCATCAGCTTGGGAGGACCTGCTGAGCTACACCAGCCTGTATTCTAAACCTGGTCTTGTGTTCTTAGCAAACTGCTTCACTTATCCATACAAATCCAAGGTAGATTAGAAAGATTTTAGATGTTTAGCTAGACTATTGATTTGGGGATTTTGCACTAGCAACTTGCAATTATATGTTCTAATGATTCTGTCTTCTTAAAACCACACCCAGATTAAAGGAGTATTTGTGGAATGTCTTCGGAGTAAAAGAGACTGTACTTTTATAGAATTTATATTTTATAACATGAACAACCCAGGCAGAATCACAAATGAAACTGCCTCACAAGTGACAGAAGACAGGTGAGAGGCATAAAGCAACAGGTAGCAAAGATGTTAACAGCAAAGTTGATTCTCCAACCCCACCAAAATTTCCTGAAAGAATCATTCTGAATTTTAAAAGTAAAAGACTATCATATAGAGAAATGAAATAAATAATCCTCTTCATCAGGGTTTCATGATCTCACTCCAGATTCTTTAGCAGGCCATACTGAATCCTAGCAGAGATAAATCAGATGGATTAGTGGTGAGAAATTTCCAGGAAAAGTGCAGTAATTCCTCCACTTGTGTAAGGACATGCACTCACCTGCCGAAGGTGAAAGTAGACCGCATCCTGGAGAAACTCGGAAGCTTCCAGGCTCCGCTTCTGGATGCCGAGGACATGGACAGCTTGGAAGTATGCTTCTAACTCAGTCACCGGCATTCTTACACTGCAGGGGAAACGGAGGCCCCCAGTCAAGAGCAGAGATGTTCCAGTCGTGTATCACAGGCCGTGCCTCGGGGACTCAGTGCCCTGCAGCATCCCGGCCCCAGGCGAGGACACGCAGCGTTTTCCACCCAAGCAGGAGGGGCACTGTGCTTGAGAAAGCCCATCCCTGATGGGGGCAAGAGGGGCTGGTGAGTTTGAGTGAACTTGTAATTGTCCAAAGAAATATGCCTGCATTCATTCAAGTGATGCAAACAACAGTATCAGGCTATTTAACAAAATTTCAATTGTCAGTGGAAATTTTGCCATTCCTTTCCGCTTGTCCTCTGCACTCTGAGACAGGCTTAGGCTCTCTTACACCTGCAGCTCTGAAGTAATAGTTGTGAAGTCATTTTACTTTGCTGCAAGTGTCCTCACTCCCCGTTTCACATTTTCTGTCCTCTCTTAACACAGTCGGATATCTTCCTGGATCCTTCCCTGAGTTCCTTGTTCCTCCTCCTCAGATCCTGAGATAAAGGACAAGTGAAGACACATGACCAGAAAGGCACTGTGGACTTGAACGAAGTCCTCAGTGGCCCCCTAGGTGAGTGCTGCCCACCCCTTACCTTCGATTCTCAAGGTTCTGCCCAGGGTGACATCCAGCCCAGAGAGGTGGCCCAGGTCAATTAAAACCTATGTGTCTTGGGCGCGGGGACAGGTACAGGAGCTGGTTCCGGAGCCAGGCCCCTCACCACCTGTGCTCCCCTCTCTCCCGAGGTCCCGCTGCCAAGTACTCAGGATCCGTGATCTTATGTCCTACTCTTCTACTCTACTCAAACACTTTTCCTTTTCCTTTTTCCCCTAACTATCCCCAGCTGGAGTGATTTTTCAATCACAGTATCTGAAAAAATTTCCTGCAGCCGAAAAAGAAGTCTCCAGAGGACAATGCCCATATGCTGGTTCCTGAAGAGAGCCCCTGTCTAGGGGGACCCTCACCAACACTCACGGGGCATCAGACATGTTGCAGGGTTGGCCACCCCAACAAGAGTTTGCTGTCACACCAGGGCCCGCACAGCATCCCTGCTCACAAAAATATTGTTGGCCCACTTATCGGTTATTAAGAAGCAAAAATACAAAATTGCTCATGTTTCTTACTAAAATTATCTATGAAGCTGAAAAGGGAATTGTAATAAAAAAGAACAATTTTGACCCTATGTTTGATCTATTCCTTTGGCTTTAAACCTGTGCCCTGTTTTCTAGGCTCAGACTTGGTAGATCTGCACCATTTGTAAAAGAAAGTTGCCTTTAGCCTGAAATCTACAGGAAAGCCTATTCTCCTGGCCCTGATCTTTAAAAATGTTAGCTCATCTGCACTTCTGTAGAGATGACATGTTGCAAAATAGAGAATAACCTTTGTTTTTTTGGAGGTTTTATAGGGGCACGATGATTTGATCCACATGGACACCTGCAAGAACAGCGGATTCAGAGGACAAACAATTCATGCAGCAAGAAGTATGCAACAATCAACCACAACCCAGCCCCTTTTTATTATAAAAGGAGATTGAATTCTGACTTGGGGAAGATGGATCTCGAGGATATCAGTCTGCCGTTTTCTGGGTCTGCCAGCGTTGCTAGTAAAGTCACTATTCCTTGCTCCAACTCCTCATCTCCCAGTTTATTGGCCTGTCATGTGGCAAGCAGAACGAGTTTGGACTCGGTAACAAAATGAGTGCATTGGAGGTAGTATTTATCCACTGTTTCCTTGTTTCCAATATGTAACATGTACATCATTTATGATCTAGTGCAAATAATTCATCAAAGACAACCACAAAAAGAAAGTTTACTCACCTAGCTATCAACACTGAAGTCACAACCTGTCAATTTTATATGCTGTTTAACAACACAACGGAAAAATATAATATAGGGAGTTAATTCCACGGAAATAAAATTATTTCTACTCCTTCAATACTTTTTCTTTTCTTTTCTATTTTATTTTGTTTTGCCTATTGAAAGGAAAATAATAGTCAAATCATTTTATTTCACGTATTTTTGTTATAGTTACATTCTTTAAATACTACAAAGATTTAAATTACAAAAACAAATTGTTCGTAAATTAGTATAAAGATATATACACAATCAATGGGGATTAGGAAAGGAATGGACATTTACTAAAAATCCACTGCAATCCAGTCTTTTACAACCATATCCTGGAATATAAGCTCTTTGATCCAGGGGGCCCCACCCCCTTTCTCACTGCCGAGTGCCTTAGTAATCAACTACCAAGGAACCATCATACAACCACGCGATAAGTACTTTAGGTATAAATGAGGGAATTAGCTCATCAATTCTAAAACAAAAACCATAAAATAAATACAGAACTTATTTACAGATAAAGAAAATTGGAACTCAAAAAAGTAAAGTTACTTCTCCAAGGTCACAAAGCTAATAACTGGTAAAGACAAGATTTGAACTCATCTGCCTCATTCTAAAAACTAAGGTGGAAAACCAATTCGACTGGGGAGGGTCCAGCAGCACAGCCTATCACCCTATATTTGTTCAGATCTAGCCTTAGACAGCCTGAGACAGCACCCCATTCCTATGGAACTTGAGGGAAAACAATAACAATAAGGATTTTATATCCAGTGGTTTGTTAGGTCTCATTTATATAAAGTGTCAGCAGGTCAGAAGAAAAACTCTGGAAAATATGAGTGGGTCCAGAGCTTTTTGCTGATTAGAAACTCAGTCTATCAGTACAGAGTGACCTTTCCATGAGAGGGCACATGAACATAAACTAAAGGCAGCTGAGCAATGAAAACTAACAAGACCCTGGAACTCAAGCAAGAAGGATCCCTGCCATCCACCACCCAGTTGCCTCTTCACCCGCGTGGACACGATGGCAGGAGACCCAGGTTCTTGTCCAAGTTACACCATCATGGATTCTCACCCATAAAAAGTTACGACTCTATGCTGTCTTAAGTCCCTTAAAACTCAAATATGATGACACCAATATCTCAGCAGAATATCTATGTCTCCACTTCCTCTCTTCTAAGAGGAGAATATTTCTATGGACACAAAGCAGAAATCCAATTTAAAAAACCATGCACGAAGCCAGGTGAAATTCTGCTCAAGAGACTTTGCTCTCACGCTCAGTAAATGAAAACTCAGAAAAAGTGGTCCTTCTCCCTCAGCAAATGGGAGGTAGCCTGATGTGTGTGTGTGTGTGTGTGTGTACGTGTGTGTGTGTAAATCAAATACAATCAAGTCTGGGATGTGTACAGCTTTTTTTGTCACTGTCATTTCATGGGGATGAGCCAACATTTAAAGTAATTTGGATCTGGTGTTCTGAGAGATTCTCAGGAACTTGGTGGAGGAGGTGAAAGAGAAGAGTAAAGGAGGAAAGAGGTACATGAAGCAAAGAAGTAAGAATACTGCCAGGGAAAGGCAAGACGTTAGTTTTGTTCTTCCTTGCACCACATATAAATTAGGGACTCGCTTTCCCCTGATGACTTATCGAGCACTGAGTTGCAGAAGAAGAAGCGACAGCCCAATTCTTACTGAGCTTGTGACTGTACGTGGCATCTTATAGACACAAATCATTTACCCTGATCAAACACTCTAGCAGCAGGCCGTAATTCTCCTGTTTTGAGAGACAGGACTTCAAACAGGATGTATAACTTGACAAAAGTCAGAGGACCAGTAAACTAAAGAGGATGAATTCAAACTCAGATCTGAATGCAGTCTGAGCTTCCTACTCCCAGGACTGGAAAATCCTTAACACACAGGCTCCCCAGCTCCTCTGCAGTGTTCCTGGCACCAAGCATTTCCCATGGCAATGGTCACCAGTTCTCACAGACACAGCGCTCTGTGCAGCCAATGACCTTGATCAGACCTTGATCATCTACCTGCCACGCCCACCAGGCTTCACCATACAGGCAGGAAAGCTGGCTTTCAAGTGCATACAAAGCCATCCCTGGTCTAATCTGGTCTCTTCTGTGGCTTCTCCAGCCTAAAGGTAGCCATGAAACTGCTCACAGTTTGTACATGAGCCTCACAACCTCTCTCCATTTGTCTCCCCACCTATACCACTTAGCTAAGACCATTTTGAGAACCTTGGACACAAATTTTTAAAAACAAAAAAGAAAGGATTCTGGAACAAGTACTTAATACTTACAATTTTAAATGACAAGTTACAAAGTGAGTATTTACAAATCTAATCTTCCTTTCTAAATGTCAGATTTAAGCATTTAAAAATATAATAGCAAAAAATTCTCACAAAATTGACAAAAACATAAACAATAATCTGGAATAAATTCAAAAATAATGGCCATGTTCTAAATGGAGAAACTTCAGGATTCTACTGAGGGGTAAAGTGAGAGGTGTGAATGTAGAGACATCAACAAATTGCATGGAGGAAGGCAGTTTTGTAAAGATGTAAGTTCTCATTAGAATAATTCAAAACTTACTAAAAATTCCCATGAAAACGCCATTCTGATTTTTTTTTAACTTGAACAAAATATTTTGGAATTCTTCAGGAATAATAAAGTCATAATTCTAGACAAGAAAATTTAGGATGGAATAAAATAATCAAAAAAAATTCAGACTGCCAATTATTAAATAAATTTTTACAATATATAACATATGGTGCTGGAGTAAGAAAGGCAGATTGACAGAAAGGAACCATGAGCTCAAAAAGAGACTCTAGTGTACATAAGTATTTTGTACAGGTGGGATTTCAAATCAAAGAGAAAAGTATGACTTCAATAATTGTCCTGGGACAATCAGAGATTCACCTGGAAAGAATAAATCCTATTCCTGTCATAAGGAGCAGAAGATAAATTACAGACAGTGATATAAATATTAAAAAGTACTAATAACAGCAAATACAACACTTTGCTCTTATCAATTCAACTTACCCTTACATTAACAAGTACTATTATCATCTCCATGTTAGAGATGAAAAAAAACCTACAGAAGAAATTTATTCCAATATAAGAAATTATTTCTAAGAATAATGTCAAAGATAAAACCCATAAGGAAGACATTTACTATCATATGAATATTTTGAGACACAACCAAAATAAAAAACCTCCTGAACAAAATGAAAGGCAAGAAATGATAAGAAAAAGCTCTGTGATACATGTTGATGAAGACAAGCGGTTAATGTTCATAACATACAGAGAGCTGTCACAAAGCAACAAGAAGCTCCTTCACTTAAATGTGTGCAATGGAAAAAAAGGTATCATTAATTTTAAAAAAGTCAAATGGCTAATGAGTAAAAAATGCTCAATACCTCATTGGTCATCAAATGCAAACTAAAACAATGAAAAAGCACTTTTGCTCATCATATTGGCAAATATTTTTAATACATATACTAGCTAGTGTCCATTTGTGGGAGAACAAACCATGAGTGACATTTTCGGAGGACGACATGTCAATGGATATGTAAACTCTGAAAAACTTACGTACACACTGACTCAACACCACTTCTAGGAATTGTTTCCTTTAGGAAAACAAAAATTCAGTCCAAAAAGATGTACCCATCAGGGCATTTACACAGCACTGTTTACAATGGTGGGAAGAAAAACTGAAGTGAAATCATATCCAGCAATAGAGAATTGGTTACATAAGTAATTGTACATCTTTTCATCCCCCACTGGAGAAGGAATTTCTAGAGTCACTTGAAAGGAGTCTGTGATGAATGTAAATGTCACATCCAGGGACTAAATTTCCAGAAGCCTTAACTAAAGGAATACACATACAAAATCATAGGAATGTCTGTACAAGAAGGATGCCAGTCAAACATCCTTTCTGACAGTGGAAAATGGAGAAAACTTAAGTGCCCACCATCAAGACAATGATGCGGTAAATCACAGCGACCTGCGAGCACTGAGGGAGCCAGCGTTTCGCCGTGGTCCAGGGCCTTGTCCACAGCATTCTCCCACCAAAGGTGTCCGTGGACAAGAGACCACACCCGCACTTCAGGAGAACCCTCCACTCTTTCTGAAAGGACTGGGTGAGTCTGGAGTGGGAGGACGTGTATGATATACACCTGAGTGAATAAAGCGAGCAGCAGAAAAACATATAGTATGGTCTCATTTTTAAATAAAGCATATATACACACACGTATATATAGAATTCTCATATGTGTGTATATATGTATGTCATAGGCATAAGGGTCATGAAATATATATACCAAATTTTCAACAGCTTTTACTCTCAGGAAATAAGGGGAAGGGAGGTAGGGGCCTTCCTGTACCACCACAGTTCTCTTTTTAGTATTTCAGTTAAGTATACTTGGAATTTAAAAGTTTATTTAAGTCCGAAGTAAAATGGACGATGACTCCACAAGACAGAATGCTATACTGGTCATCAAAAATCATTCCACTGGAGATAGAATATTGTAGAAAAACATATAATAAGCCAAATGGAAAATGGAGGTGTCCACACATTAAACAGGCACAGAGTGCTCTCTGGTTTTTTATGACAGAGGTGATACACACTGAAGAAAATAACAGAAAAAAGACGTTAACGTGTTAATTATTATCTTTGAATAGTGGGACCAGGATAGCAACTTTGCCCCCTTTTTCAGACTTATTATTTTAAATGCACATTCTTTTTCATCTGAAAAAAGCATTTTCAGGTGTGTAGTACCACGCATTGGAGAATAATACATGAATACTTAGAGAAACAAGTAAGTAGGAGACAAGACAGCAGCGTCACACAATGTACAACGGGCGATCCTGATTAACACTACACAGTTACATAAGGACCCACAGAGTGACAGCACCAGCTCTAACAGGGCGCTGCCCCCTTCTATTTGTCAGCAGTGTCTTCAGGGCTGAGGTAGTTCTGAGCACGGCCAGTGTCAGTGCTGGTGTCTGGATTGATGCTACTGGGCGTGAGGGCACCTGCAAGCCGAGAGGAAGAACAGAAACCATCCTCTGCCTTTCCTGTCTGGTTTCTTTGTTACTTTAAGAGAGGCATATATAAGATAAACTGTGTATCTTCCCAAATGAAATTTCAGTAATGAAATGGTTTTTAAAGTCTACACAGCTTATATTCTGCCTATAAATGTCTTTTCAACAAAGATCATATTTATTTAATGTTAATTAACTCAGTTAATTAACTTCCTGTTGAAAAATTCTAGTAAGGAACATGAAATGCCGTATGTAAAAGAACCACACCTGCAGTGACTAGCTCAGCTGTCTTGACGGCAGTGCAGTCAGCCCCCACCATCCCGTGGCCCTGAGCTCCTGATGCTGGGAAGAGAGCACGCTGCTGCCTCAGATGGAGAGAAACTGTGAAAGCATTTTTTGAACTCTACAGCAGTGACAAAACATAACTGACAAATCCCAGGCTCCTTTGAGGCTCTCATTTTCTGTTTCTGGCCAACCCCCGTCAATGAGCAGAACCACCCCATTCCCGAGCCATGGGACTCACGTGGGAAGCAGTTTTGGAGAAACTTCCAGGTATAGAATGTAGCCAACTATATGTAGAACTCTCACAAAAGAAAAGATGCAATACTCTGATTTTGGAAGACATTCAAAATATTCTTCTAAGCCTAAGTAGCTCAGCCACTTCTTTATTTCACGGTCAATGAGCATCTCCCACAAACCCTGTTTCCCTGTGTCTGCTGGGAGCCTTAGGCACACTCTTGCTGTCCATCTTGTAAGTCACAGGGAAGAGGCGTGTGTCTCACGCCTACAACCGTCATAAAGACTCGCCTCCTAGCTTCACTGTTTGAACTTGACCTCATTTTCTCACCTGTTTATTTGGTATCTGTTCTTCTGTAAGCTGCCTGAAACGCGTTTTGGAACATGTCAGAAGAATCAGTGGGTCGATAAATGGACAGATTGAGAGGTGAGAGATGGGCAGACAGACAGAGAGTCTCCAAGAAAAGGGAACAAATAAAATTTCCTATGCAAAAGCCTCTTCTAGTCAGGGAAGGAAACCACCACGGAGAAGTGTGAAGAGGCAGGTAGCTTAGGGCTGTTTCCTGGATTCCATGAAAAGTCACACCAAGAGATGAGAGGGTAGAATTTTAAATAGTAAAAGAAAAAAAGCACGTATGCTTGAAAAATATATCTACATTATGTATTTTCTAAAGAAGAGATTCAAATCAGCGGGGCCCAATAACACTATCCTTGGGTATTTACAGAAGTGAGAATCCCATCTCCAAACCACAAGGCATCCCTTCGGAGCACTGAGAGTCTACACGGGGCAGTCATAAAGCCGTCACAGCAAAAGCTATGCGATCCTACACTTACGAGGAACGAGCAGCTGTGCTCGGGCTGCCCACGCGCATCATTTACACCCCACAGCACCTCTACGGGGGGGGACGCCTAGTGAGCCCTGTCTCTGCAGGACAGAAAACCAGTCCTGGAGAGGCTAAGCCAACCTACCATTTCTCCATCCCCCAGGACTGGTCACTCCAGAGCAGGACTCGAACTCGGACCCACGTTTGTAACCACGGTACTACCGTACTTTGTGTGCTGTTTGTGTGTATAATACATTTGTTTCTAGCATGAAAGGATATTTAATAAATGATCGGTTGTCTTGTCTATCTCATTAGCTCACAATCAATCTTTATACTGTTGAATTGTACTCTTTTCCCCTGGAGAAAAGAACGGAAAGAGCGGGGTTCAGAATGAGGTGGGGCCCATTCTTTATCTGGTAACTCATTTCATCCAAGTCCCCAATGAGAGAGAAGGAGCAAATATTCTCTTCAACTTTTAAAGAGAGGGCTCCAGTGATGGTGACTTACTCAACACCAAAACCAAGGCTGGGGGCAGGGAACATGCAGCAACAAGAGCAGTATCACTTGTAGGAAGGTGGAAAGAGCTCATGGGAGGGCTCAGGGGGTCAGCCTGATTTAATTTCAATCGAAAAAAGAATAACACAATCTAAAAATACTAGCATGAAATGGACTTGCTCTTTCTTGTCATCTAGCATGTTTCTACAGCCCATATGTAACATTATCCTGAACCAGTGAAAGGAAGAATCTTCAGGGAGGGAAAATCAATGCCACAGGCAGGCTGAAAACCAGGCTGGAGGAAAGGAAGAGAAAGGGCATAGTTCAGAAGAGGGGAAAGGCTGGGAAAAAGACATCATCACAAGGACCCTCAAACATCAATCAACAATCATATTATCATTCATTCGAGAGAGTTACTGACGTCCTATTTTGTGCAAGATTTTACAGAGGGCCAAGCAAGAGTGCAGCGTTCATCGTGGCAGCAAGTCACGGGGCTGAAATACACTTCTGATCCCGGTACCTTGCACACTTGTCCTCAGTATAAAGGCAAAGAAAAATAAAGTAAAATAATGCTCTGTAAACTCAAAACATTGTTGAAAAAAATTAAAGAAGACCTAAATACCTGGACAGAGACACCACGCACATTCATGGATCAGAAGACAGCGCTCTTGGGATGGCAATGCTCCCCAGAGCGATTCATACATACAACGTGGTTTCGATCACAATCCCAGCGGGCTCCACTGCAGAAACTGTCTAGTTCTGCTACAATTCATATGGGAATTCTAGGGTTTCAGTAACCAAAATATACTTGAAAAAGAAGAACAAGTTGAGAGGACTTGTAATTCTCAATTTCAAATCTTACAACAGTATCTCCAGGTGAGGTTAGATGCCATTTTTAAGTTATTATTGTGCTTATCCTTATTTTCTAAATTCTCTAAAATGAATATAACTGTTACAATAAGAACAATAAAAAGTAAGGTATCTTTTAAAACATGCACACCGATTCATTCATTGGGAAAAAATATTTTAACTATTAAGAGATAAACAAATATCTAGTGAAAAAGTACTACTTAAAAACAAGAGAGCATTTACACGTTTCATAAATTGAAAACTGAAAAGCACAAACAATTCAAGTTTCTAGGGAGACCGATGCAACATATTAATAGTTATTTAAAAAAATTCTAATGGAACAATGAAAACTCAAGAAAGGGAAAATCGTGATTGACAGCCAAAGGCAAACACATGGAAAGCGAAGGCCTAGAAATCACAGTTCCTTTAACTCTGCTACTAACTCAATAGGAGAGGAAAGTCCTCACTGAGGGGACAGTGGAATCCCATGCAAAAGACAGGATGCACTGTACAAACTGCACTAGAATCGCGGGTGATTTTCTCAGAAGAATTCTAAAGTTACAACATTGCTGAAAAACTATGAAAACACTGACAGACAGATTAAAATACACAGTCATATATATTATATAGAAACATAGGAAGTCTGGTCCTATGTTGCAAAATAATACAAACATATTTGTTCATTTATGGGCACTGATTACTTTATGAAAGTTAGAATATTTCAACTAAAACAAATAATCAATAATACACTCCTCTTGTCAAATCTAGTTGATAAGTTACTCTGCTATGTAAACATAATGTATCAAAGACAGATCTAAAATTTGGGAAAAAGAGCTGTGTATGTTTTCTTGAACTCTTCTCAAAATTCCAAGCTTAATTTTAAAATGGATCTGAGCAGTATTTCTATATGATCTTTTCCCTCGTGAAATGAACAACACAGTCTGTTGTCAAAATTCTGTCCTTACAATGATTTATGAGCACCATATCCTAACAAAACTGCTGGACAGCATGGCACTATCCAGACACTGTGACCAAACAAATGAAACCCAAGGAAGACAGTGACCCTATTCTGGAAAGCTTGTAATCTTTGTCAACACCGTGGTTTTTATTTGATTGGTTAGAAAAATAAAATCACTCAAGTACTTTTATCTTTGAGCATTCTGTAAGTCATGACTCTGTTTTTAGTGTCATGAGCAGGAAAGACTTAAGGATGACTTGATTAAGTCAATTAGCAACAATCATCACTGGAGAGTGAGTAATAAAGAAGTTAAATGTCAGCAATGCTTCTGCCTACATGAGACCTAAAATAAACCTACACTGATATCCGAAAGGAAAATGAGGTGATGAGGTCCCCAATGAGAAAACAAACTAACAAGAAATCAAAAAAGGAAAGACTTTTTCAATAACGATTCCAAGAAGAAGTGGAGCATGGTGGTGAAGAGCACAGATGCTGGGGACAAACATGAGGGTCTGAGCTCCCTGTCACTGAGCTGTGACACTGATATGTCAGTGAAATTTTCTGCATCACAGTCTCTTATCCATAGACTGGGGACAAAAACAGGACCTGTCTGCTAGAATGGGTCCTAAGAATTAAGTTATTTTATATATAAAAGTTTAAATAAAATACCTCAGATTTTATATAATACCCCAAAAGCAAAAGGAACAAAGAAAACAGAGATAAATTGGAGTTCATCAAAATGTAAAACTTTGCTTCAAAGGACACCATCCAGAAAGTGAAAAAACAATAGACAGGAGAAAACTTTTTAGAATCATTTATCTGATTAGGAATTTGTATCTTCAATTAAAAAAAAAATCCCTAGAACTCAACAATAAAAAGGAAACTCAATTAAAAAGTGAATAAAGGATCTGAAAATGTATTTTTCAAAGAAAATTTACAAATGGCCAATAAGCACAATCAAATGGTGTTCAATATCATTAGCTGTAAAGGAAATCAAGTCAAAACCACTAGGGGAAACTGCTTCACACTCACTACAATAGGTTATAAAAAAAAAAGTGTAACAAGCACTAATGAGGACACAGAGGAAGCGGAGCACGCAGCCCTTGCTGGTGAGGATGTAACACAGCGTGGCCACTTTAGAAAACAGCCTGGCAGGTCCTCAGAGAGTTGAACATTTGGTTTATGAATGACCCAGCAATTCTGCTCTCTGGGCACACACGTAAGAAAACTGAAAACAAATGTCCACATAAAAACTCCTACAGGAATATTCACGGCGCCATTACTAGTCAGAGTCAAAAAACAGAAACAACCCAAATGTCTATCACGTGATGAATGGGTAAACAGAGGGTCTCAGCCATACAGTGGAATATTATTCAGCAATAGCAAAGCATAGAGTACTGACCCAGGCCACAACGTGGTCAAACATTGAACACGTTACTCAGTGTGAAAGAAGTCAGTCACAATAGACTGTTCCACTTACATGAAGTGACTCGATTTACATTAAATGTTCAGCACAGGTAAATCCACAGAGAGAGAAAAGTGGCTCCCTGGGGCTGGGGGAGGGTGGGGAAAATGGGAATGACTGCTTGTGCATATGGGGCTTCCTGTTGGGGGATGAAAATGTTCTGAGATTGACTTAGATGCATAATTCTGGGCGTAGAGTAAAAAGTGCTGCACATGTTAATGGGTGAATTGTATTAAAACTGTTAAGGAAAAAGAACCTATGGCCAGTACCTTCAAATAGTAAATGCAAATTGCTAACTTTTAATACAGGAAGAAGAAACTGCCCTCAGCATGAAAGCAGGAGATCAGCAAATGTGTGTTAACCGAAATTGGACAAGAGAAATTCACTTGAAACTGTTGCTGAGTGTTCACGAAATATTCAGAAATAGGAAAATCAGTTTGACATCACCAAGAAGCCTTCTGCTTCAAATGCAGATCAAGGTTTTAGCAAGCCCAGCTGCTAGAAATGATCAGAGAAGAAACCTGGTTCTTAAAACAAGCATCAGAAGCAACAAGGAAAAGGTGATGAGGAAAGCAGGCGGCCGAATACCTGGAACAGTTTGCTACAAATTATTTCTCCACTGAAAATTTAAAAATAAAATGAAAGTGATGAAATACTCTGTTGACCTCACGTGAATGGGCTTCCTTCGGGGCTCGACTGTTCTGTAACCCTGAATGAGAGACTGAGGAAACAGCATGGCTCCTGGAAGTCCCCATGTGACTGCCCACCAGCACGCTGACCACCATCACATCTGCCAGGGTTGAATTGTAGAGAAGAGACCAACTTCGGAAAGGCACAGGAAATGTTGACAAAGGAAGAAAAGGCTGCGGTCAGTCCTGGGACAGAGGCCCTCTGAGCAGAGGCCAGAAGGCTGCAGGTGAACTGTAGTGTCCCTGGGGCAGGAAGGGACCACTAGGGGAGCATATCTCAATTCTCTTCTCTCTCTCCCTCGGGTAGGAGAGATAAAGCCTTCATCGTTCTCACCTGGAACTGTGGGTTCTGGCTGGCAGAAGTCTTACCGACACGGAATGATTACTCAAGACTCTGTGGAAATAGTCAAGAAATAGAGAGGGAGTAGGGAGCCAAATCCACGAACATCTCAAATGCTCCCATATTTATTGTGTATAATCAAAGTAAAAAGTCATTAACAGCTACAGTGTTGATAGTAAACAGAAACCTGGGGAAAGAAGGGATCAGACAGAGATTGTAGAATCCAACATGAGTACAAAGGCTTAGTGTATCTTTAGGGAAGTCATGGGGTGAGGGGAGTAAGATATATTCTTTAGATATGTCAATTACACAGCAGACCACCAGAGCAGCTAGGTCCTTGTTTTGGGGATAATAGACTATCTAACTGTACACAAGCCCAGCGTTTATAGCTGAGGGCCTAGGTCATTGCTTTGCAATAAGCTGAGGGCTATCTAAAACCTCAACTTCGCAAGCAAAGCATTGTCTCTGCTTTTTAAGGCAAGGAGACAGCAGTGAGGATGCACAGGCGCTTGTTTGAAAAGCAGTTACTAAGCATATTTTTTTCTTCTTAAAGTTGACAGGAGGCTGGTGTCTGTTAAAATTTCTTAACCCAATCATGGGCTCCCACATGGAACCATTTTGGAGGACACCCTAGGATGACAAATCCTGGCTCTAGGCCTTTTCCTGCCAGCTTCAGCCACTCTAGCAGGGTCTAGGCACATCCCTGAATAACGATCATACAGAACCACCCACATTCTTAATTCCTGGTGCTTGAAACTTAATTTTAGCTCCACACAACTTAACGTAGAAACGTTTCAGAAATAAAAGATATTATAATCATTTTATATCTCATCATTTTACTGATTTTTCTGATTGCTCTAAGCTGCTGCTTCTTGGTAAAGCACTTAATTCTGCAGGTGAATTCAGTACTATCTTTGGGCATAACTAGCCAGTTTGGTCTCGCTAACTTCTATTGGTCAAATACCGATACACTTAATTGATTTCATTGTTCATCAATTTCATCTGGGAGGAGAGGGAGTATCACTTTGTTTCCCAGCCCACACTCAGCTTTTTATCATGAGCAACTCAGACCTCCGGAAACCAAAAAAACGCATTTGTTTCCCTTCTAAACTTTCAACAAACCCAACAGGATACATCAGCCTCGAGAAAGAATTCAACACAAATGTTTAAAGAAAAATCTATAAACCTGAAGCAACTCCATATCCGAATCATGATACACAATGACATGAGAGTAAGTGTGTCTGGCACAAAGCATGGGTGAGCCTCACCACCTGATTTTTATTCTTCAAAGGAAGGAAGGTTTTCCTATTTTTTATTATCACTCTGTCATTGTTTCTTATTAAGCCAAAAACTAGTTTATCAAATAATTAAGCACCGCAATAACAGATTTTTGTTGTATCAATTACAGAATGCATTCAGAGGGGTAACGAAAACCCACCTCTGTAAAAAATGCAAAATTTCTTCCCCTGTGAAGAACACGTATACAAAATGCAACAGAGAATTCAAACTCTTGTGGAGAGGAGCAAAAGCCAAAGAAACAAAGTCATTAATGTGAGTCAATTCAAAATTCACTGGACAATCATGTTCAACGCACTCAATGAAATTTAAAGGCACACTGCAAACCATTCACTTAATGATCTGCAGGCTAGAGGAAGAATTTCCCTCTTTAACAGACAACAGTAATCAATAGGGTGCCCCACCAAACAAGGATGAAAGAACAATCAGGTTTTTAACAGTTCTGATAAATCAGCATGTTCTAAAGATCAAAATCCAGAAATTTTAAACATTCATTCACACCACAATGAAACAAGCACTGAAAAAAAAAAAAACCCGCAGAAACTAAGCACATAAATCATGTACCTGGATCAATGAGAACTTCGTGTAACGCTGGAAGAAAAAACAGGCTATAGCCTTTTACTTGAAAAAATAAAACTACTTTTAAAGATAACTGCTAAAACACATTTCATCATTCATGTTGCCTTGAAAAATCTGAGGCACTTGTATCTGATCAGAAAAGCAATTCTGAGTAATAGCAGGTTACAATTCAGTGCCAGTTTGCTTTAGAAGAAAAGAGAAAAGTTACTGTTTCTCATATTATGCATGAAGTGTGAAGTGCCTCCCTGCCTCTTTCTCCTCCCGTTTTCTTAGCTCATGCTTCCCAACCCTTCTGAAATAAGTATGAGAACGACTTATTTCCACCAATATGCCAAATGACAAAAGAATATCAAGTTATTTGTGTAAATATAAGCATCCATCTTAAAGTAGAGGAGAAATATATCAGAAGTCTATATGGAACTTCTTTCTACCTTCCTGAAATCACACACACAGTCATTCACACAGACACAGACATATTCCCCCTGGATTACTGGGCACTTCACAAGCTTAGGACTTACAACTTCTAGAAGATAACTTTGTAGTTTGTTTAAAATACAAAACTGTCAGCTTTTGAAAGCCTTGATCATCTGCTAAACCATCCAAATATCAAAGAGACCCAATTAGCCTTCTCTGTAGAATGTAATTTTCCTTGATGGCAAAACAGACCCTAAGAAGTACTGGATCCAAGTCTCGTGTTTATCACTAGCTGTGATCATCTTTAAGCACATTAACAGATTCACAAATGTATGTCCAAACAACATATATTCTTATTGATATAGTATACGTGTTCAATTGCCTATACAGAGACTAGGTCCCATGATGGTGTTTAAGATCTATTTTGTGTATTGCAATATTTATTTTTAAGTGCAGACAAGGAGGGTGGGTGTTACTCACTTGTAGACCACCTGCTTAGCATGCACAATGTCCTGGCTTCAGTCCCCAGTACCTCCAAAAAAATAAATAGACATAAGGTCATATTTAAAATAAGAATATAGTTATAAAAAAATAGACTAAAAACCACTGCAATCGAGGAGCTGTAATTACAATAAAAAAACTAGTGTTTCTATCAAATATTGACTATATACCAATCACAGAGACAACCACAAATCACACCTGATAACCATCACGTGTGATTCTCATCAACCCTGCTAAGTAGACACGGATGAGAAACCCGGCACTGCAGATGAGGAGACAGAGCTCGGAGGAGCAGGGGACGCTGACTGCCCTGCTCCCTGTGACACCACGTCACCCCAGGGCAAGCGCTGACAGAGCTGCACTTAGGGGACACCCAGCTGCATGGAACCTTGGGGAACTGGGGAGTCCCAGAAAACACTAAAAATTGTTCAGTGAAAAACCAGCTCAAATATATTACACTGTGCCCCATCCTTTAAAGAGGGAACATGACTGAGACCTTTTTGATGCCTCCATATTCTTTCTGCCATCATCAGTTACTTGCCCTCACAGCACGACCAGTGATGAACTGGACCCCATATGAAGTGCACTCAGATGGCAGAGCTTTTAAAACTGTTTTATGAAGTTTGTAAAATTCTCTATATGCCTCACACAGGCGGTCACCAATCACATCTGCCCGGTGTGGATGTACCACCTGAAATCACTCCTTTCTGCTTTTTAAAATCCCTTCATCTAATCCAGACTTTTCAACAGCAAAGAAGCAGCTAAACCACAGACAGTGGACAGCTTTTCACCAAATTATTCGAACAACACATCAGACTACCTGGAAGCCCCTTACTTCTATTAAACCCACTTCCAGGTACTTCATCATTTTCTGATTGCTGGACTTGGACTCTGACTGGCCTACTCAGAGAGCTCCCAGCCTCATATCCGGGGGTTGGAGACGACCGTTTTCTTGCGGGAAATCAGTGAGGAAGGCGGACATCCTCCAGTCAGGTCTGCACGGCTAGAAGTGCCACAACGTTCTAAGAAATTATACCGTCATTACCACTGGGCTCCCATGGACTGGTTTCACATTAACCAAACTCATGGGACATTGATGCAAGAAAACCAGAAACTTAACTTAATGTAACAGAAGACGTGAAACTATGAACCAGCCTGCGATATCAGAGTTCAACCATGAGTACATTTTCTCCTCAACGGCAAAACCCGGGCAGTCACATGGCAAGCGTGGACAGAAGCAGAGCAGGAAGGGTTTCTAGATTAACTCAATGGACTAAATTTCTGTTATACAAACAGATCTTCTGCCTGGAAAACAATTAACGGCAATCACGGTGCACTCTTCTTGGACAGTGGCCGAGACACGACTTTGAGCACCTGTGTAACTCTCCCTTCTCTGTCCTTTCTGGGCTGATGCACAGACGTACAGAAATCCAGGGATGTAGATACATCTAAACACCCAAAGCCCATCTCTGGGAGCCTCAAAACCAAAGAGCCAGGGTTTAAATACCAGCTCTGCCAGTTACAAACTCTGTGACCATGGCAAACTTACTTACCCTCTGTGTGCCTCAATTTCCACACTGTAAACCTGGGATAACAATCAAACCTTCCTTACTCGCTTGTTGAGAAGATTGAACGATTCATTTCTGTAAAACCCTCAGAAAAGAATGTAGCACATTTTTGGTTCTCAACAAATGTCAACTTAAAAATACAGTGGTTTACAAGTCTCCTTTCTAATCGTCTTCTGTGTTTCCTGGCTAGATTAAGTCCCAAATAAAATCCTTATTTCTCCTTTTACAAACACTTGGGGTGCACCCTTCTTTTCCATCCCACCACCTGTTTAAACTGAAGGAGGGGATGCCTCTTCCCACTCCTCTGGGCCATAGAGAGTACTTCTCCCTTCACACCCTGACCTCTGGCCCACGGCTAGACCTCATCACACTAACAGAGTGATGTGTGAGTCCGGGGAGACAAGCAGGGCATGTGAAACCCTTCCTTTCCCTCCAGTGTTGACCACCATTTGGAAGCACCCAGGATGCTCAGATCCATGGCAGGACAGCCCTGTGCATGAAGGGGCAGGTCCTCTCAAGGGAAGGCTCGCTGTGGCCCAGAGAAAGCTGGGACAGGGTGAGTCTCTAATTCTGTGACACAGTATCATGACACGCATTTTCCCACAGCCCTGAAGTTCATGGAGAATGTGGCTTCATCAGTAACAAAGAAGACATTTATCGCCTGCCTTGTCTTTTGTGTCATCTCTCAGTTGGCTGCTGGAGACAACATGTGTATAACTTGGATCCCCTGAGGCCCCAACATATATGAAGTAACAAAAAATTCTGTGGCTTAACGTTGGTTCATGGCGACTGTGTAACAGTTCTGACTCTGGTGATGCTAAATTATAGGTACAGAAATTATGAAACCTCCTCAAATATCTTTCATCATAAAACCAGCTTTTCTTATTTTCCTGTTTCTTAGTAGTTGCCAAAGACTCTCAAATGATGGCTTCACACAAAACAGTAGCTATAAGTTTAAGAGCCCTCTTGACAAACCCACTGTGGTAAACACTTTACATAATTACTAATTCTCACAATTCTACAAAGCAGATACGAGCATCCCCAAATCACATGCAAGGGGAAAACTCAGAAGAAACTGACTCAGGCTCACGTGGCTCAGTGGCAGCGCGTGCACCCAAACCCAAGTCAAAGCACTTCACCCCTTCGTATATGCACCAAATCTCCTACCACCAATTAACACACAGCGGCAGGGTCAATACTCAGTGAACTCAACACACTTTTTACCTTTAAGTTTCTCCAGAGGCCGCTTCTAGCTGTTTTATAAAATCCCGGCTCACTGGTTTCTAACACTGGAAGAAAAGTCCGATTTTGCCATTCTTTGCACAGCAAGTCTAAAATGTTCACAGCGAGATGACAGAATAAAACTAAGATATAAGCAGAATAATTTTTCCAGGTAGACAGACATAATGGACATTGGGCTATTCTGAAGCATTAAGCAAAGAAATCAAAATAAAATAAATTTGTTTAAGCCTTCTTTTACAAACAGGAAAATTAAGACCGTTAGAAAGTGCAATAGAGCCACCTATCGCTAAAGAGACCTTCCAGGTTGCCTGGAATGGTGCAACACAAAAATTGCCTGTAGGGTGAGAAAGGAGAATCAGATAACTAAAAGCTTATTTAGCACACACTACACTTTGCTTCGGGGGGAAGGGAGGGTTATTCAGTATTTAATATGATATTGCTAATACTCCTGAATATAAAAAAAAGACATAGGCTCATGGAAACTCATCTTAGAAGAGGAAAGAATTCAGTCCAGCTACTTAATTTAACAGGAGGGGAGACTGAGATCTTCCTCCTGGCAATCAGCAGCAAATCTCTCCTAGGCCTCATGTCTTGCACTGTAGAAAAAACCAACAGATCTGTACTATGCCAATATTCATAAAAGTCAAGTCTGTATTTTTCCAACAGTAGGTAATCTAAGTATCTTGCAAAATATTTCTCAAAGAGCCAGGAAATAACACGTTTGTTGAAATACAAAAACATTTATTTTCATATTAAAACAGCATGAACTTAATTCTCTCTATTAAAAAAGTGACATTTCAAATAAAAATTTTATATTTTAAAACCTGTTGAGTGCAGAAAAAAAATCAAAATTTTCTTTAATCACTAAATAGAGAAGCTTATTCCCTGAAAATGATCAATGTGGATTTTTCTAAACTTAATGGTTCTGGTCAGAATCCCACGAATTTAAAAGTCTGAGTGGATGGTTACACGGCAACATGAATTCGGAGTTGTAACAATACACATTCTGTGTAAATAATCTTCAAGGTCGTCTGCTTAAGGCAATTTAACTAGTCCCTGTCTCACTAGAATGATACAGATTTCATTAAAACTTCATACTGCACTAAAAAAAAACTGAATCCTTGTTAGTTTAAGGCATATTCACATATATCATATATATACATATTGAATATGCATCAGAAATAAGCGACACTATTTAGTATTCAGAGTTGATCCCTCTAAAATATCTGTCATTGTGACAGCACAGTTTTATTAAGCACCTCTTGGGTGCTTTGTATACAAGGCGTCTAACTCTCACAGTCAGACAAGGTAAACGATATTACTCAAATTTCACAAATGACGAAATGTACTTAAGCCATGAAAACAACTAACATATTCATCATCAGGAAAGAAAAGAGTCAGGATTTTATTTACAATACTCACTGACAATCTTTTCTTCCATATTAAGACTACATAAAACCATTTCAGTCTTTGTAAATTTTTCAGTCAATAAGCACCACTAGAGAAAAACAAGCAATATCATTAGCAATGATTGGACTTTCAAAGCCCACTCCTATTTTGCACTATAATCATTTTTAATGTCTTTTTTAGTGCTTACATAGCACTAAAATAAAGAAAACATAAAGTATTTAAGTCATTACTTGAGAATAAAACATTTGTGAAATGTACAATTTTAATTTATGCCACTCTATCTCACATTCTCACTGGTGTCTCTCCTTTGAAGGCCTCATCAGGCTGAGATCGCTAAAATCGATCATTTATGGACTCACAGGGGTTCGGGTAACCACTCAACGGGAGGCTGATTAGAGGAGAAATTGAGAATGCATCCTGGGCAGCCTGGATTCCAGCACCGAGCTAGCCACCGCCAGCTGCGTGTGATTTGGGACAAGCTGGCCCATCTCTCAATCCCTCAGCTGCAAAAAAGGAGACACTGATACCTACAACCAAACACCTGCTATGAAGGAAAACATGAGGAAAGCATTTTAGCCTTAGATAGGTGTCCACTCACAGCGAGTTTGGTCATTATGATGATGAGGATGGCTGTTAATAAACTAAGATAGACCAAAAAGGAGAAATCACCTTAAAGGAGAAACATTTTAAGTCAATCAGCGTTTCCTTTTGGGTGGATTGCAGAATATTCTATGGATTTTTTAAATAAACTAAGTTTTGTCCATTAATTATAGATTTACTGGTTCATGGACAAGTCTCCAGATAAAGAATTAGAGGCCTCTGACCTCTGAATACGAAGAAAGTAAATTTTAAAAAAAATCAGGAGGGAGATTATACTTCATTTGGGAGAGTATGTGCTTAGCAAGAATGAGGCCCTCAGTTCAGTCCCCATTAACTCCATTTAAAAACTTTGTTTTTAAGAAATGGAGAATTAAAGCAAAAAGATGGAGGAATACAGAATTTTTTAGAGACTCATCTCAGATTTAAGATGGGGAAGAAACCATCCATTTCTCAGAGGAAATCTTAAGAACTATGTTAATTGGATCTGAGATGTCTAGTCTTCTAACATTATTCATGAATTCATATTACCAAGTCTTAAAACTACCTGAAAACCCACAGTGGTGATACTGATCGTAACAGCTGCCAACGTGGATCGAGCTCCGGCTAGGACTGCTCTGTTCTGACATCTCTGCCCCTGAGACCTCACCAGGCTGAGAGCACTAAATTCGGTCATTCATGAGCATCTCGTGAAAGGACTCCATTGTGCTTCTCACTCCCCCCTCACCATCTGAGGGAAGCAGTGTTATCATCTCCACCCGCAGATAAGGCCACTGAGGCATAGAGACTAAACCCGTTTCACGTTACATTGTTATTAAAGGATGTCTGTATTTCTGCTGTTTTGCTTTTGACAAAGAAATCTGAGATATCAATTCGAGACAGTTAAATAATCAAGTCTGTCAGTTCTTCACCTCAAAGAGCAGATACTATAAATTCCTGACGTAGGATGAGGCTGCCGCCACAAACTGACTCAGCTTGAAATTAATATCCAAGATGAAGCAGCGGATACACGTAAATATTCACGATTGTCAACTCTGCTCACGGGTCTGGGCCCTTCACTGCCTGAACGGGGGTGAAATCCCCACCCATGTCACGGAGGGAAGCACAGATTTTCAAGGTCTCACCCAGGCTTCACGGGCTGTTTCCCCCCACAGACTGTCCTCAAAGATTAAAAAGCTCTCAAGATTTTTACACCATACAAACCCTAAAGACATATCTGCAGATGGAGCACTTTCTCAGGCTTAAACATTTTTTGCCTACACTCAGCAAGGGGGAAAAAAGAAACATGACTCTGCAAAGTCTCTGAGCCTCACCACTCACAGGAGTAGAACGGCCACAGCAGAAGATGACCCTTCACATTGCAGGATGAGAACAAAATAAAGCCGCCCCAAAAACAGGCACTCCCAGAGACAGCGCTCAGCTGCCTTCTGCGCACTCACGGTTGTGCAGCCCTCTCCACCATCTATTTCCAGAACACTTCATCACCCCAGAAGAAACCACCTGTCACTAACAGTCACTCCCTAACACCCCTCCACCCAGCCCCTTGCAACCATCACCTGCTCTCTGCCTCTGCACGTGCCTTTTCTTGGCATTTCAGATCACTGAAATCAACAATATGTGGCCGTTTGTGTCTGGCTCCTTTCACTTATCATGCTGTTATAAAGACTCGTCCATGTTGAAGTGGTATCAGCATCTCTGTCTTTTTTTTTTTTTTTGAAAACGTTCAAGTTTATTTGAAGGTGGTAAGTACTATCAAAAAGAGTAGAGTGGAGTATAAGGGATTGGGTTTCAAAGGGAAAAGGGCGGGTTGAACAGTCAGGGTGGACTTCCCAGAGCAGGAGGCCTTTTTCATCTTCGCTTTTATTATTTTTTTTAATTCACTCTTACGTCTGAGTAATGTTCCACTACATGGAGATACTACATTCTGTTCATCCATTCAGCAGCTATGTATGTTCCAGGTCCAGAAGAATGAGTGTAAGAGGTGACTGGCAGGGATGGCACTTAAACAAAGGCAAAGATGTGCTTTAAAAAAAAAAAGACAACCAACAGAGGCACAAGGAAATTCACTGCGTTTCTGAGCAAAGTGCTTGCTTGCTTCAGCAGGTCTACCGCGCAGGGCTGGGGCAGATATTGAAAGGGATCACTGTGAGGAAGTCACCTGAGAAGACTCCCCACTTCAAGCAGCTCAGACAATTCTCCCTTATCCTTTATTGTTAGAGCCATTTTTCTAGGTTTCTCTTATTTCAAGTAATAGTACTTTAAGTACACATCTGATCATCTGCATCAGACCACCTTACCTCCAAGACACAGAAAACAATTCACTGACCGCAGCAGCTCCAGGACATAACGGTGATGGATCAGGGAGTCCTGCAGCATCCCAGCCTGCAGGTACCAACCCCAGATGTGCCCTGTTGATGTCCAGAAAGTAAAATGCATGGAAATATATCACTGCTGGTGCATGACTTATGCCCCCAAATTGCCCCAAAATCATACTGACAAAGCACTACTCAACCCACTCACTACAAAAAAATTAAAAAGCTAAGAAGGCAAATTTATGTTCTTCCATTGAAAACCAGCAACCGTCACTGCCAGTATCTGTGGTGTAATGGTCCTGACTTCAAAAACCACTGCGCAGTTACTTTACAAACGTGAAAGGCATATATGTATTCCATGTAGATGTTATTAGAGTAGGATTTTTCTTTTCAAAATTTCCAGTTGCAACATTAGCACAAGAAAGTTTATGTTTCAGCTTTAAAAGAAAATCAATTATCTTCCACTTTCTTAATGTTGATCCTATTATTATTTTATAAGGGGAGCTATGCTGCAGATTATAAACCAACTGTTTGGCTTCTGCAAATAATAGCTTTATGACTTCACTATTTCAGAGCAAACTTTAGCGATTCTTTGAGAGGTGGGGCCTGGTGCGCCCACTAACAGCTATTTAAATACTGACAAGTATGTGCTATTAAGTAATGCAAAGGCTCTAACTCCACATTAACTCAGAAACCAAAGAAACTACACCAAAACCTTACTTTATCATTTTTAAATATTCCGATTCTTTTGAATATTATATTTCTTAAAAGGTATGATTTCTTTTTGAGAAAAACCACAGCTGTATTAAATTTCCTCTCACCAAGAAAGCAATTTTTATCAAGAATAAAAACCCCTATGGAAATCCAAAACACGGGACGTTTCTAGCTAAGTGAACATGCAGATATGAACACAAACTTATGTCCTATCTGATCTCACTCGAACGAGTGCAATAAAATCCTGGCTACCCTGGAACTTAGCTTTTCTGTTCCATATGTTGGCTGAGCTAAGATCATCACACAAGGCAGGGAAGGAGAGAAGAAAGTCCACCTGGCGGCCTCCATCTGTTTTCTTCCAGCCACAAGGTATCGCTAGAGTGGCCCCGCTAACAAGCCCGCCCCATAAGGAAATCTGGCATACACACTGCCCCTGCCGTCCCCAAGCAGCCCAGACACACCTCTCCCACTGGTCGTCTCCCAGCCTGAGAATAGTCTTCTAATGACCCCTCCAGTTGGTGGCACCCTCCTCCTCTTCCCCGCTACACACACACACACAGAGAGCCAGGGCAGCCTTCCCATAGCACAAAATTGATTACATCAACCCCACTTCAAACCCTTCAGAGGCTCCCTGGTAGAGTTCTAGCCCCACCCCTGACCCTGCTTGCCCAGCCTCACCTCAGTACCCAGGTCCCCAGTGACCTCAGGGGCCCCCTGACCTGCTCCTAATTCCCACTTGCCTCCAGGCTCATTTTGACTGTTTGTCAAGGAAGCCTTCCCTCCCTCCAACCTCCCCACTTTGTTCCTCTGTTCCTAGAACATTCTAGGCTAAGTCAACTTCTGACACTGCTAAGCTCCCAAGAAGCTAATGCATTTTGCTTACTAATGTGGGTCCACCCTCTCTACCCTAGACACTCAGAAGTGCACGTGTTATAAATAAATGAATGACGGGGTGGGTCTCAAAGGGAGAGACATACCTGCTTTCACCCATCCCGGCCCTTCTTTCTGTAGAATATCAGAAGCAAAACCAGAAGTACCTTTCCTGAGGGTCACTTCCTGCTGACAGCCTTCACTGCTCCCTGTGTCAGTTTTAGTAAAACCCAAGATCCTCCAAAGCCCTCCTCCCAGGCCCTTTCCAGTGTCCTCCCCAGCAGGGCACCCTCCACCCTGGACCACAGATGGCAGTCTCCACGAGTCCCCAACCACAAGCCTCCAGGCCTCTGCCCGGGCTACACTTGCCACATGAGCCACATTCTTGACTCCTTCTCCTGGCTGACTCTTAGTCTGTCCTCAGAACTGAATGTAGAGCCCATTTCTTCCAGGAAGTCCTCTCTGATAATACCCTTTAGCTTGTGGCTGGGCTTCTTCTACAGCAGCACTGCATGGCAACCAACTGGTGTTTGTCCACCCACTCCTTTGAGACCATGACATCTTGGAGGCCACGTGGGAAAAAGGAGTGAGATGATGAGGGGTGGGAAGAGCAAAAAGCAAAATCAGAGCCCAAGTCCCAAATTTAAGGATCCTTTCTCAGAAAAAAAGAATAAAATGTTTCATACATGTGTCATTTGGCTACGATTTTTGTGGCTCATGGAAAGCAAGAGCTTGGTGTTTTAGTCCAAGAACCAAGTTACATGCAAAGAAATGTATATATTCATATATAAAGCAAGCCAGAGCTGCTCAATAACAGTATGCTGTTAAATTCCAAAGGAACTTTGATAAAGGCAATCTCTCTCTCTCTCTTTTTTTGTTTTTTGGAATCATATAGTTTCAGAAGTATTTGCGTAACTAAGTGATTGCTACAGCCCATGATTCTGCACTGCAGTGTTTGGGGCTGTGGAAGCCCAGATTACATGCACTGTGTAAATGCAATCACACCAACACACTGACAGGGGCCCTAGTGTCTGAGCTGAATTTTCAAAGCAGACAACCTTACAATAGAACACATTTGTAAGTAGAAAGTAAGAAATGCAATGTTCTGTACTCAATTTCATACGTTATATGGGCTACTAACCAACAATGCATCTTTTCTAATGAAACCCAAAAATAAATTGCCAACGTCGATTTTCTCCATCTGATCGTTTTATGTTAACATTGGTTATCAAACCCTCACTCCATACGAAAACCTCAGGCCTAAGCTGCAGCAGAGTTACATCCCGCGGAAGACAGCCTATCAAGGGAGAACTGGAGAGTTTCCCTTCAGAAGCTGCTAAGTCTGGTTTTGCACCTGTACGTCATTTGCAACCACGTTATCGTCAAAGGAGTAAAACCTTACATCTGTAGGGTGTAAAGCACTGCAGTGCTTCCAAACCATCAAAGAACGCTGAGCTTTGTGAAACAGTCCTGAGGCACTTAAATCGTACTTTTTCTGAAAGGCTCCGAAACTGACTCACTTCACCATTCCAGGTACAACAGGAATTAGTAGAGAGAACATGCCCTTGAAGTCTGACAAGGCCATGCTTGAATCCTGCTCCAGCATTTACTAGCCACTAAACGGAACAATTCCTTAACCCCTCTGAGAAGGCTTCCCAATCTGCAAAACGGGGCTGCCACCGCACACCTGGGAGGCATGGATTTGAATGCAACACGAAAGTAGGGCGGCCGCCTGGTACCTGACACAGGGCCTGGCTAGTTTCCCTCCGCTGCCCTTGTCTCCCTTTAAACTTGCACTGTTGCCTCTGGTAAGGATCAAGCCCCAGCAAGAAACTACCCGTTTCTTCTGTGTATCCCCAGATATATAACTTACCCTTAGGAGGCCAGAAAAACTGCCTCCTCCCCAGTTACTATCAATATTCTTTAGAGTCTGGGTTGTTTTAACTCTATTATACAGGGAGACTATTCTAGAACAGTCCAAGCACCATTCTCCACTTTGGCTCCCCTCCCAGCATCCATCCCTTTTCATTTCAGATCCTGTATGATTGCCTTCTGCTCATGGGAAATCGAGTCCGGTAGGGTGGGGACTCCCTAGGCCTCCCTCCCTCCCTCAAAAGTTAAGTGTGACTACCTTCTCCCCACTCCCCACTCCAAGTCCAGCTTCTGAGTAGTCTACCCTCCCGGACCCTGCAGACTCTGCAACGTCCTAAGACACACACGTGGCCACGAACCTCCCTTCAGATTTCTTCCTGGCTGGCCCTGCCCACCACCCGGCCCCTTAAGGATAAATGGCATTGCTGTGAAAATCCCAAACGCCGCTGACTGACACACCAAAGCTGCATGGTCTGGGCTTTCCTCCAACCGAGGCACAGCCCTGCCCTCCCCCACCCTCAGTCTGCACCTCTGGAGAAGTGCTAACCCACATGTAAGGCTGTGAACACCAGCTAAGAAGGACGAATCCCAACGTGTATCGCTATTCCGGCACCTTCACCTGATCCCCAGGCTCATAGACCCGAGTGCCTCTTTGAAGTCCTAACTTGGATGACAAATGGCATCTAAAAAATGCCTCATGTCCACCATTTACTCTGGAATTCGATTCCTGGCAGGTATCTCCCAGGCTTCCCAATTTAGTAACAGCCCCAGCACACATCTAGGTGTTTGAGGTCACATTAAATTTCCCCTGTTCCCTCCCCCCGGCCCTGCCCTGGAATCAGTCTTGTTATTTCCGTCGCTAAGCCCATCTCATGTCTGGTTCTGCAGGGACCACGGCCGGAACCCCACAACCTCACAGCAGTGTGCAGTGAGTCACAGTCCTCTGAAGGGTGCTCCCTGGAGGGGGAGGCATCTCCTGGCAAAGGTCACCTCAGAAGGCACTGGATTCTCACAAAGGAGGCCCAGGAGAAGGGACTCAAGGTTTGTCCGTGGTCTGAGCTTTGAAGGGCCCGAGGTCTTGGGGAGCTCCTAGTGAGCAGACACAGCTGCCAGTGAGCAAAAGAGGATGGAGGAGCCCAGGCAAGGATGTTCTCACTCCGACCCCTGGGCTCTCAGGAGCCACAGGAAAGGCCTGTGTCCAGGGCACAGCCCAGTCATCACAGATCCCAGCCTGCATTTGCCAACCCAGACAGCCTAAACTCATTCAACTTGCGACACTTATTTCTGTTCTGTTCCCCACCCAGAATGTGATGGACCCATTCAGATATTCTGTCCTGACCCAAGCGAGACAAATTCAGTGAAAAATGAAGTGTCCACATTTGGACCAGAGCATGAAAGGAGAAACAATGTCTCATGGTCAGCATGATGGTGGTGGCCAAACCCTTCCCCCGGGTGAGATGAACCATGGTGGGGGTGAGAATGCAACGTCCTAGGTCGGCCAAAGCATCTTCCTCCACGGCTGACTGAGGTGTTGGTGTCTCACTACCACAAACTAACGACACGGCCGTCAGTGGTGGACGTCAGCTGCAACAGACACGGAGTCAGCTATTTACTGCCAACATGGGTTAAAATAAAGGCCGGTGCAGGGATGCCAGCACGGCTGCTGAGGCAAACCACAGACCCGGCTCTGAATGCCCACTGGCTGAAACAGAGTGGAGCCTTCGATCCCCTTTAGCGCTCCATTTGTCCACCAGGTGAGCCAGCCTCTTCGGAGAAGGCTATGTAGTCCTGATACTCAGAGAAACCAGCCTCCTAAAGGGAACAAAAGAGTGGCATGGATTTTAGACACGATACTGCTCCTTTATGAAGGCAAAGTTAACTAAATGGCACGGGGTAGTTGAATGCAAAAAAAAAAGTGACTGCTTCCTCAAACAGCGTCCCCTGCAGCTGCTCACCCCCGAGCCGGCCACTTCCTCACCAGTGACCGCCGGCCTGGAAACGCCGTCACGCACGTCACACAGCGACAGCCAGGAACCACATGCCGAGCACGTTTGTGTAAAAGCCGAATCAAGCAAGATGCTGCAGACTTTGACTTTCCAATTTAAATACTCCATGAAAAGAATCCCTCAGCAGCAGCCTAAATCAATTCACATCTCACTTCTTGAAAACAGACAAATTTAATAAGGGCGCATTTGTCACCAAATATAAGGAGGACTAAACAGGTTCCTCAAAGCAAGGATTTTAACAGGTATCAAACACCAGTGGGTAATGTGCTAAGAAAGCAAATATTCCAAAAAATTACAAAATAAATAGATGACTAGGATAATACATGAATCAAGTCAGCTGTTAAGTTTTTGCTTTTTAAAGCGATGTAGACAGTACGGTGGGCGATCTGGCTATTTCCAATGCAGGGTGTGCACAGCCCACCTTTTTCAGACGTAACAACATCCTCACTGGGCAGTACAAGAGAAGAAGGAAAAAAAGAAAAAGGAAAAGAGGAACAAGCGAAAATTAGAAACACAGAAGAACAAAAATGACTTTGACAGCCTGTACAAGAGCTTAGTTGAGTGTGTGAGGCCAGGGACACGGGGACGGTGAGACCCACGCTAACCTCCTGCTCCAGGGAAGGCAGGAGACTGTGGGGAGCGGCGCTGCCGGGGACACCAACGTGATCAGCTCCCCTAACCTAAACTCCACCTACATGCATCTAGATAGCTTTTGAGCTACAAAATGTTGTCGCATTTCAGGCTGGACAGTTTTATTCACTGCCACCAAGAGTAGCAGGAGAGAATTAGGCTCTGATCCTGCACCAAAGCATTGCTATATAAATTAATGACTGTGGAATAGTAAAAGCAACAATGGAGTAAAACTGACTGGAGAAGAACGTGCTTGACCCGAGCTCACTGGCCGCGTTATCTCACTGACGTTCAGATGCTGGCTGGGCGCTTATTGTACCAAAACAGAGAGACCCACCTGGAGGGAGGTTTAATGCGCTGCTGTATTTTGATGCCGAGAGCCATGCCTGGTACACGAGGTTCTGGGTAAACAATGGGGATAGTGTCAACCACTATGGGCTAAGCACACATCCAGCTACTCCGCCAAATCCCAAGGGCAGACTTCAAAATGCAAAAACAAGCTGGCATTCTCTGGTGGGTCTACAGACTCAGAGCCAAGCAGTTGCTGAGCAAAAATGTCACCAGTGCCTCTTATGACAAAAGAGGAAGCACTGTCCAGGGGGCTGGGGCAGGGCTCCAGGCTTCCACTGCTCACCCACCAGTGTGTGCAGGGGGATAAGGTGGTACCTGCTTACGTTGCACCGATGTACCTACCTTGACTAATGCCTGGGGGCTCAGCAGGAGGTGACAGGTGAGGTGAATGGAGTCAGTCTGGGAGAAGCCCGGTGCTGGCAGCTGTGCCTTCAGCAGTGCCCAGGCTCCTAAACCTGCCACCTAATCTCCAAGGAGCAGAAGGGGAGTGCAGACATGTAGATCACAGGGCCCTGTGAGGACAAGTACAGATCATGGCCACGACATGCCTTGCCACTTCCTTAAGCCACAGAGGCATGTCCGGGGAGGAACTGAAAATTCATCCAGAGTTCGCCAGACACCACACGCAGGTGGGACTCGGGTCCCCTGTGCCTCTCACACACAGGGCTGGTCTGGACATTCTTTTTATCAATTCTCTGGAATCTTCTCCTCCAACTGACCAACAACCAGAAAGTAGGATCTGATCTTAGGTATGATCAAGAATCACAGAGCACCGCCTCCACAGCGGGCCCAGCAGTACGTGCCAGGTTCTCCGACCGTCACCTTTGGGACCGCCATGAGCGCTCCCCAAACTCAAAGCCCGAGGCCGTAGGCCGGGGGGATACAACTTCCCTCACTCTCCCCAGCAAAGTGGAACCACCTCTCGGCAAAGGCATCTCAACCTTTACTGCCCGAGGGACAACACGATAGACACATGGGAAACAGAGCAGAGGGTGAGGGGGTAGGCTGCCCAGAAGAGCTCGTCTGCACTTCCGAGGCAAAGTGAGGCCTTTGACCTAATCACAGGGGCAAAGTGAGCAGGAACCTTTCCCTGCTCTGTCCTATACTCCGTGACACAACTTTCCCTGCATAAGGAGTTCATTCGGAAGTCCCTGGCGGTGTTTCTGATGTCCTAACCTGGCATGGTGGCTGTCGGGCAAGGAGAGAGGGCCTGAGCCTTGCAGGTGCTGGGCCTGGGAGGCAGCAGACACTGGCTCCAGCTGCAGCTCAACCAGCGCCTCGTTCTGCGTCTCGGGATTCAGCATCTCATCTATAAGCAAAGGGATGAGACTGTCCCAGGACAGGCTGCCCAACAGAAATGAGATGAGATCCATGTAAAGAAAGTTTCCCAGTTGCCACATTTAAAAATTAAACAAACAAACAAAAAAACAAATATTAGAAACTGATTTTAAGAACAGATCTTACTTATTCTACTGTATGTAAAATACTATTATTTTGACATGTAATCAATATAGAAAGTAACAAGATAGAATACATTCCTTTTTCTAGACAAGCCTCAGCGTCTGATGTGCATTTGACCTACAGCACATGTCAGCTCAGACCAGCCTCCTCCTCAGCGCTCCTAGCATCAGTGGCTGTTGCTACTCTATTGGACAGAAACTCCAGGGGTCCCACAGTGGTCCTGGCTGAAAAACGGGAGGAAGTGTCCACACTAACCCTAAAAGGATCTCTCTGAAACAAAGGTGGATTCACTTTGAAATGTCTGTAAATCGGCGGGCTGCACCTTCCTCCACCCTTGGCTACAAGACAGCCTTCTTCCTTGCTGATCCCTTCCTGGATGTAGGGAAGCAATCCGGCACACAGCCAGGGCGGCCGGTCCTACAGGTAGGCTTACCTGCTCTCTGTGTCCAGTCCCAAGAAGTCCTCCTTCTCCAACAAGGTGCAGAGGAGGGGGATCTTGTCTCCAGACTTGTTGGGGGCCCTATCCAGCCACTTGGACTTCAGAATGATGAAGAGTGACTCAGTGAAGTCCTCGATCCTCTTCTCCACCAGCCTGCAGGCCTCGTAGATTGAAGGCCACGTCGGTGCACGTCTGCTCGGCCACCTCCCCATACAGCACAAAGCCAAAGAGCTGAGAGTCATTAACGAGGTGCCATACAGCTCCTCTGCACGTGGAGCTTCTCGAAGGCCTTGGCCGAGAGGCAGTCGGTAATGGTGACAAGGCCCACGACCTTGCAATGTGTCTGGAAGTTTCTCCACTCATTCTCGGGCGCATAGTGGTGCCTATAGTGGATACAGAGTGCCCACTGGGAGCCGCACGGGCTGATCTGGCTCACCAAGGAGATTTGCTTATAGATGCAAAAAAATTTTCCTCTGAGATGATCCCAACGGCTTTTACCATCACGGGGAGAATCTGTTCGTTCTCAGCGCACTGCACGTAGTCAGGGATGCTCATGTTGCAGTCCCTGCAGAGAGGTGAGAAGAGATCGATATACATACTCTTCTGTGGGCTGTGCGCCCCTCTGGGTTGCAGTGACCTCGTGTGTACCAGCCAGAAGGCAAGGGAAGCCCAAGCAAAGCCGGGGGTACAGTTTGTCCTCATCGTCTGCACATGGCTATTGTAGCTCGGATCACATTACCCAGCTTTTGGTCTAGGCTTGCTGCGCCTGCACAGCAGTGTCATTTCTTGTTTTCTGTTTCCAAGTACCTAGCCAGACCCTGATGCAAAGTCAGTGCTCAAAACTGCTGGATAAAGAAATGAACAAAGGAACAGCTTTCCAAACCCCTTTAAGTAGAATATAGAGAAAAGAACCACAGTGGGATCTAAACATCAGGATTTCAATTCCAATTTGTTTGAACTCCTAAGCTGCAGAATAATGGGTAAGAAAACTTGCCTTGGGGAGGAGGGTACAGTTCAGTGGTAGAGCACGTGCTTACCATGTACGAGGTCCTGGGTTCAAACCCCAGTACCTCATTTTCAAAAATGAAACTAATAAACAATCATACTTACCCTCCTCAAAAAATATTTTTAATTCAAATTTCAAAAAACATCTTGCAATTGACACAACATTGTAAACTTGACTATACTTCAATTAAAAAAAAATCCTTGCCTTACAAGAATATATCTGGATTACGCAAGTTTGCAAATTAAAATGCCTAGGGTACCACCTGCATAAAAAGGGGGGACTGTAGAAATTTACTATCGCTCCTTTATGAGCTATATTACCTTTGGTGGGGGTTATATCTTCTCACTTTCTTTAAAAAAAAGAAAACTTAACCTGATTCTCATTACTGCTGAGGAATCAGATAACCCTATGAAAGCATCTGACCCACAGAGGTTACTCAATAAATGTTTGTTGAATGAATGAATAAACAAGCAAAGTGAATGGTGCTCCCTGCTTTAGACCATCATAGTGGTACTGCCTAGAAATCCCAAGCCCAAGTTCACCCAACTCTGCACTAACCATGTGGGTGACCTGGGCAGGCCTGTGTGCTTCTCTAAGTCCCAGTTTAATCGTGAATAGAAATGAAGGCAATAACACAAACTTCAAAGGGTTAGTGAGGCAGTAATGAATTGTACCCGAATTTTGCAAGATCGAACCATTAAGGAAAACTGGGCAAAGAGTTCATAGGTCCTCTCCATATTATCTCTTACAACTACATGGGAATCTACATTACATCACAAAATTAAAAGTCTAATATTTTAAAGAGGATATTGAGGTTAAATGAGCTCACTGTCTCAAATAAGGAACACACAGCACAAATAGAACAATCCCTAGACCATGAGATACACTCAGTTAAATTTCCCACTGAATCCACTGGTCCCTCCAAATTCAGAGCACGAGGATGGGTCCTCGTGGCCAGAGGCCACTGCAACTGAAGCTAACAAATCTAGTGGTCCCCACTTCCAAGAGCCCTTCTCACCAACCTAGGTCTAAGTTTGTATTTGTAATTTATTTTTCTTTTTATTAAATAGAAACCCCCAATTGCATAGCCTTCAGTTCACCAAAACCTGACCACAGAGATCATGATGGCAGCCCTCCTTTGTGAAACAATAAAATGAAAAGCCATTTCCACAAGACCTCTGTGTAAATCTACAAGGGAACTTCATCCTGGAATGAGAGGAAGAGGACTGGGGAGGAGGGGGCAATCTGGGGCACAGAGAACCAAGGGCCACCTGTCCGACGATGGACTTTAGTTTCAACACTCACCCTCCAGGAACTTCAAAATACACACAGACAGAGTGTTATGGACAAGATTTTTTTTTTTCAAAGAAATCACTGACGCCCTAGCAGCTCTTGTTTCTAAAGAGACACAAATGGATTATGTGTATAATGTTTCACAAAAACCCTAAAATACTATCACCCCAACTTGACACATGAATAAACTGAGGGAGAGAAGTTTATCACATTGTGAAAGATTAGAAAGAGGCCACATCAGACACTGTATTTAAACCCAATCCCCTTCTCCACTGCTCACACTAGAAAGTGTGACATACAGCCCCTTTCCTGCCCTTTCCCTGCAATAAATCTCTGAAGAGTCTTTTCTGTGCCACCTGGAATCACAATCACATCAGTTTTCCACAAAGAACTTTGTCACTCCTTGGAGGACGTATCAAAATCTGAACAGTTGGGATGGGAGGAGAGATTTGCATTTTCTGTTTCTCAAAGGAAACATGGCTTTAAAAGAAACTGAAAAGCACTTACCTAGTCTACGGTCTCATTGTGCAGAGAAGGAAACGGACGCTGAGAAGAGATGAGGAAAGGGCCTTATTAACAAATATTGCCTGAGTGCAGCACCAAGCCAGCCCTGGGCACCACTGTGGGAAGATCTGGGAGGCCCAGGAGAATGAGTGTTAAAAAAAGGAAAGAGAAGAAGCATACAAGGCCCTGTCTCTTCACCACCATACCATGAAGTTCCACCAAATTATCCAGTATTGGGTGCAGCCAAAATTTAGGTGGGCTAAAGAGGTTATAGAAACCTGGAAGTCTCAATCATAGTGGAAATTCTAACATTTACTGTGTTTTTTTCCCAGTTCAAGCATCAGCTCAGTGGGTGCTCTGTACCAGGGACTACACGAGGCCTGGAGTTCTCCCAAATACAGATCTCTGTTACCACGTGTGAAAACCACATACAGGCCCACCAGAAGTAAAACGCCCACAGATAAGATGGAATTACTGAAACTGAAAGCCGCCAAGCAGCATATATTAACTAGGAAAAACGATGCTGATAGAAATGGACTCATGGACATAGAAACAAACTGTGTTTAGCAGGCAGGAAAGGGGGGATTAACAGATACACATTAATAAATATAAAATAAATGACAAGGACCTGCTATATAGCACAGGGAACTATATTCAAGTTCTTGTAATGAGTTGTACTAAAAACAATCTAAAACTTATGTATATACATATGCATCTGTTTATAACTGAATCTCTCCTGTACACCTGAAACTAACATTGTAAGTTAACTACACTTCAATAAAAATAATTAGAAAAATAAAAGCAAGTCATTAAAAAAATAAAAGAACACTGTAATCCCCTTAGCTGTAGGTGGTGGAGAATTCTGGTGGCAAACACCAAGTCCACTGGATCACTCCAGCACTGACTGTCACCCTTTCTGACCATCAGAGTGTCACTTGGCTTCACTGAGGTTACTTTTCTCTTCTGTGAAAAGCTACAGTTGCAACTAAGAATGTATAGAATCTCATCATTCACAAGCCCAACAATTTGTGAGGACTTCCCATGGGCCAGGCTCTGGACAGATGAAAATTTAGGGTCTCAGATATATTCATCGATAGAAGAAGTTTATGCCATAAAGACATTAATTATTCCTGTTTTTATAGACAGATTCAATGTAATTCTTATTAGAATTCCTACCAGATTTTTCATGGAATGTAACGAGTTAATTTATGGTCAGGAACAGCCAAGAAACTTCTTTAGAAACACCACTGGGGAAGGGTGGATAGGTCATTGATTTCCACTGTTCTTTCTGAAGTGATAAAAAACGTTCTGGAATAATAATGGTTGCAGCACTGTGAATATGCTAAAAGCTGCTGAATTGTACCATTTAAATGGATGGACTTCATGGTGTGTGAACAAAATCACAATAAAGCTGTTATATGAAAAAAAATATTTCTTGACAATTATTTTCCCCTCTATACAACTAGTCTGCTGCACAATTTAAGAAAAACAAAAAGCCAAAACAAACCAAACTGTGCCAGGAGCTCTTTAGGACTGCAATGTCCCTGGGACTCCAACGCCTCTGGTGGTGCTGTTCCTGTTAACACACACTAGCTGGGCTGGACTAGTTAGGGACTGTAACTATCTTTCTAAAATCTACGGTCACACGTTTCACCCTTGGAGAGGGAAGCCTGGAGGATGTCACAGCCTCATGCCTTCAGCTCATTTTTAGCTGAGCCAAGCCCTGCTTTCACCACTATAATCCCTCGCACTATAAAAACACGTGACATCATCAAGCACCGCCATCATAACACCTGAAATTGTTCAAGGAAATTACCTGGGGCAGAAACACTGAGGGAGGAGACGGAAGCTCCCTTAGCACTGACGCTCCCTTTTGCCAACTCCACCAGGAGAGGCTGGTATTTACAACCTGAGGCTCTCAGCCCAGGGAGCAGCGCCCACGCCACTGACCTTGTCCGCAGGGAGCGGGAAAGGGAGAGGAGGGCAGCCCCGGGGTCGTGGGGCAGGGAGAGCTGGGTGGGGGACGCGTCCGGCAGCCCGGCTCGGAGGCCAGCCCCAGCCGCCCGCCCCCGTCCGGGTCCGCAGACCCCGCCCGCGCGGGACACAGCCCGCACAGGTGTGGGGACGGGTCGGCGGCCGAGGAGAGGAAGCCCGGGAGGAGAGTTCTCGCAGGCGGAAGAGGGGAAGGGGACGCCAGCCGCGGACTGAGGGGAGCCCGGCTGGGGCGAGAGGCGGCAGGTGCACACCTGGCCCTGGACAGGTGTGACCGAGGCGCTGGGGCAGAGGGGCCTGGCCCGAGCAATTCAGCTGAACACACGTTGATTCGCGCCCTCGCGGGCTCTGACACGCGGACCACCCTCCCCCAGCAGACTGAACATTTCCCGGGAGCCCCTACCTTGCACTTCCACAGCCGGAGGTCCCGGCCCCGGGCAGAAGCCAAAGGCCTAACGGGCCACAGAACTGAGGAGCCTTTGGGGCCGATCCCCGGCTCTGAGCTGGAGCTTCCAACCCGCGGTCCAGCTGGCACCGACTACGCATGCACAGTCGTGCCAGCGACCCTCTGGTTTCTGCGAGAGAAGCTGGGGAAGTGAGGGAGGGAGAAAATGGGAGGGGGAAGGGAGGAGGGGAAAAGTGGAGGGAGATACATGGGCAGGAGGTGCAGAGAGAACGGAGGGATCTGGAGAGGGGAGGGGAGTAGCAGAGATGGAGAGAATAAGCTTTACCTCCGGCGGCACCCCGAAACAGGCAGCAGTCCTGCCTCTGCACCCTTCTCTAACACTTCAAGGCCCGCAGCTCAAATTTTATCTCCCTGGTCCAGCCCTTCAGTCGAGGCCTCTGCAGAACCCCTATGGGATCACGTCCGTTGCCCCCACGCGGAGAAGTGTTTCCTGTTGCTCTGGGAACCAAGCACCCGAGGGTGTTGTCGCTCAGAACTACCTTGGGAAGAGTACATATTCCCCTTTTACACGCTGGGAAACAGGCAGGCAAGATCTCTGCCTTAGCTCCACTATCCCAGGTTTTGAGCTGGTGGGGAGCGGGAGGTATAAAATCAGAGCCCCAAAGGGAGCATACTGCCTGAGTGTTGGTGCATAGTCCCCATCCCGCCTGATTAAACCACACCCCACCCTAGGGGAACCATCAAGGGCTCACAGTAGGTCCCTGGGTGTGGGAGAGCTGTCCTCATTTCCAGTGCCCAGCTTGCTGGGTAGATAGGAGTGTTACTGAGTCCAAATTCATTCTCCTCAGTGCAGGACAGGCCAGTAAGTTGGGAGACCAGGTGTTGGGGCATGGAACACCAAGTTTCTCTAGACCTTGATGGCAAAGTAATGTCCTGGAAAACCATCTCCCCAAGTCAGAATTCAGGCTCCTTTCCTACGTGCTTGGTTGTAGCAAATTCTTGGTGTAGGAATTCTTTTTTGTTAAAATCCTTTGTTCTTGCAGCTATCCGCCTGAGTCAAATCTCTGTAAACCTCCAGCAAAACAAACGTTATTTTCTATTCTGCAACTTGTTATCTTTTTATGAATGAAAAAGTGTTAAATATACTTAAAGGTCAGAGCCTTCAGAATAGGCTCTCCTGTATATTTCAGGCTCTAGGCAACATTGTTTCACAAGCAAGATGAAGCCTAGGAGACAGAGTACAGGGTTAAAGTCAAAGGAAAAGTTCTAGTATGGAGTCAGATTTGTTCTTTTCTATTACCCGGGCAGAAGGCACTTGAGGATTTAAACCCCTATAAGTTAAAAATAAGTAAACGTTTAAAGGAATTTGCATACATAGGTGGGAATATACAAAGCATATCTGGAAAAGCACAAAAAGGATAGTAAACAGTGGCATCTCCAGGGAGGGCTGAAAGAACAGAGGATGAGGGAAAACTTCTTTCACTTGTTTGACTTTAAACCTGTGCCCTTTTTCCTAGGTTTAGTCTTGTTCGTTCTGCACCTTTTGTAAAACAATGTTGCCTAAAGCCTGAAATATACAGGAGACCCTATCCTCAAGGCTCTGACTTTAAAGGAAATTAACACTTTTCCATTCGTATAAAGATAACAAGTTACAAAATAGAAATAACATTTGTTTGTTGGAGGTTTACACGGATCTGACCCAGGTGAAGAGCTGCAAGAACAAAAGATTCTAACAACAAAGAATTCATAAACGAAGTTTGCAACAACCAAGCATTCCTGCTTCCCCTTTTTAATATAAAAAGATCCTGAATTCTGACTTTGGGAGATGGTTTTCCAGGACATTTGACTTCCATCTTCTCATCTGGCTTTCCAAATTATAGTTGCTATTTCTTGCCGCAAAACCTGCTCTCCCGATTTACTGGCCTGTAATGCACAAGCAGAACAAGTATGGACTTGGAAAGACAAACATACATTGAAAGTACCCATTTGGTATTTTAAATGACCTGCTTCCACTCGTCTTCCTGACGTTTTCTTCTCTTGACAACTCCTGCTATGTGTATGAAAACCCTGCCATGTGGACACATTTACATCTCTAGCCACTACCCTTCCAGGTAAGAACTGATGCCAAGAAGTCAATGGAAGTTGCTAGAATGTATTACCTGGCCAGAAAAGAGCAGAAGTGGGTTCTGGCTGATGTTCAGGAGCAGGCTGGGACACCTGACAAGATGTCATATGTACGGATAGACAGCTGAGCACCAAAGGAGAAGCTTCTAAGCCTCCATAAGGGACTTGTTGGATAGGAAGGAAAAGTCCCAGCCTATAGCTCTGATCCCACCACAAGCTTCCTGGGCGAGGCTGCACAAGCTACTTAAATTCTCTAGGCCCGTGCTGCCCACCATGGGAGCCACCAGCCACATTCAGGATTATGAAGTTATTCTGTAGCCAGACAGAATTATAAATACACATTTTATTGCAAAAGTTCAGCAAGTATAATATTTAAAAACATTATTGGTTATCTTGCCCTAGCGAGTTATTTTTGTATGTCTAGCTTTCTGTGGTTTGCAAAGCCTGCGACTAATGTTTCCCTTACAGTGAGGTATTTTGAAATTATAAGTTACTGGACACAGTACCCTCATATCACACTTGAAAAAAATTGATCCACATAAGCAATGTGATCTGACTTAGTAGTTATGAGCAGGGGCTCTGGGGTCAGCCTGCCTGAGTATAAATTCTCACTCTGCCTCCAGGGGGTTCTGTGTGAATCTTGGAAAAATTATTGTTGTTGTTGTTGTTGTTGTTGTTGTTATTTGTGCCTCTTTTTCCTTCCCTTTTAAATAGCGAGAAATATGTAGACTCTATCTCGTACCGCGTTGCCAGGATTAAATGGGTAAACGTCTGTGCTGCCCACTTCCCTGGGTTTCAGCATTCTCCGGGCAATCAGTGCCAAACTCAGAGGCATTCTCCCCTGTCTTCGTCAGTCTGGGATGCTGTAACAAATTACCGTGGGTCGGGTGGCTTAAACAACCAGCATGTTCCTTAAGTTTTGGAGGCTGAGGTCAATGTATCTGGGAGAGAATAGCCTTCATGGCTCGAAGATGGCTGTCTTCCCTCTATCTTCATGGGCCAGAGAGCAGAGAGAAGCAAGCAATCTGGGACCCTTTATAACGGCACTAATCCCATTCATGAGGGCTCTACTCTCATGATTTCACTTTATCCTAGTAATCACCTCCCAAAGGCCCCGCCTCCCATACCATCACCCTGGGAGATGGGGTTTTGACATATGGATTTTGAGGGGATGCATTCAGCCCACACATCGGCTAACTCTCCCCAACATGCAGTCATCAAACCTGTAGCTAATATCAAAGTAATGTTTATATCCCTCTGCACATTTCCATTCCTGCATCCACTAACACTGAAGCCCTGTTATTTTATTCCTTATTTTTCTGATAGAGATTTAATTGATTCCTCTAATCCAATGCTCTCCTCACTCCAAACAGTCATCTTAACAGCCCTGCCAGGTAGGTCTTCCTTAAGACACCTTCCCACTGCACCTGGTTGTTTTTCAGTATAAATGTCAGAATCCTCTCCACACCCCAGCCTAGACCTTTAATCCCTTGCACTACCGCCCACTATGTTATTTTTCTATTACCACTGTAACAAATTTCCATAAGCTTAACAACTTAAACCAGCACAGATTTATCGCCTTATGGCTGTGGAGGTCAGAGATCCAACACAGTTCTCATTGAGCTAAATTCAACTTAACAGCAGGGTTCCTTCCTTCTAGAGGATCTAGAAGAGAATGTTTCCTTGTTTTTGGTTTTTTTTCTAGCTTCCAGAGGTTACCCAACTTCCTTAGCTTGTGCCCCACGACTTCCTCCATTTTCATGGCCAGCAGCCTTTCTGAACACTGCTCCATGGCTACACCTCCCTCTGAGTTTAAATTCAGCTGGGCTATGTCCTCCATTTTAAGGACCCCTGTGATTACATTGGGCCCACCTGGACAATCCTGGCTACTCACCCTATTGTCTCATCTCAGGATCCCCTTCTCCCCTCCCATTCAGGCATTATGTATGTGGCTGTGACATTCACCTTGTGTGACATTTCCTCTCATGAGCAATTTAAGGTTCAAGGCACTTATGAATGACTTTTTGTTTTTCTTTCTTAGTATTTCTACATTCAGTATGTGTGGTGAGATTATATGAATCCTTTTTATTTGTGGCCCTCCACTAATCTTTAATAATGTATCACGGGTTTAAAAGGCTAATAGACAATTTAGAAGACAGAAATCCTCTAAGATTTTTCTCCTAATATAATCTGTCATCCCTTTTACCATGTACAGAAACATGTCACAGTTGGCTAACCTGTGGCGGGGGAGGGACATGATTCTGCCAACACACTCCCCTCATTCTCACCAATTTGATGATCGGCTAACCAAGGATCTATGCTCCCCACTTCGCTCACTCCCTCCTTTCCACTGACTATTCTGTTCCCACTGCTACCTTCATTCACCACATTAGGATTTCATGACCAAATTCTTCTCTAAATAAAGTGGATTTCTTGCATCTAATGTCTGATAACTGTTCTTATTGTATATTCACACACTGACCTACAAATAACTCCACCGATCTCTTTATTTTCCTAGAATCGTCCAGAGGAATCAGTTCCATGATGATGATGATGATGATACTGACAGTGATGACAAGGGCCTCTCAAGGATTCTGATAAAGAGGGAATCAATAAAGAGAGGGAATCATTAAAAAAATTGCCCCAGAAACAGGCTTAAAAGTAAATAACTGCTAAAGTGTTTAATGAAATTGACTAATATTTAACTATTTTTAAAACTTTGTAACACTGAATTTAAAATTTTAATGGGAATTTTCATTCACCCCTAACCAAGATTCAACTCCAGGACCAAAATCTAAGGAATTCTATCTTCTAACAAATTGTCCACTAGCCTTTTAAACACGTGATCCTTTAAAAGGGGTAATTGCTGGGCTGAAAATAAGCAGGATTCATATAATCTCACCAGACACAGTGAATGTGGAAAGACCAAGGAAGAAAAACAAAAAGCCATTCATAATGTCTTGAAACTTACATTGCACAGAGGAGAAAATTTTAGCCAAGTTGTGTGTCACATCAACATGACGCCTGAGTGGGATGGGGAAGCTGATCTGCCTCATCAGACATTTATGCTGATTTGTTAGATGCCAACACAGTTTCCTCATTGGATTTGCTTCTAATAATTATGGAAGAGTTTAGGCTCTACCAAAAGCAGACTAAACATTTTTCCCTGCCGCCAAATCTCTGGACTGAATGTCCCCACAAGAAGGACATGATTATGTTTCATAGGGAAGTCTTCTTGAGAAGCAACAGGCTTTTCAAGGGCAGAACTGCATGTCCCCCCATGGAGGGCTGGAGGAGGGCTAGATGGGACACTAGAAAAACAGCAGGAGTGAGTTCAGATACTGCTGCTCAGGTTGCCAAAGTCAGCAGTGCTATCTCTAAGGATATGTCATTCTCCCAAAATTTCCATGAGTGAAGGAGCCTGTGAACACTAAGGAGGTTTTTAAGACACAGCAGCACATAATTTACATCACAACTCAATTACAGTATGTTTTGATATTTGGAAAATAATTAGCCATTGCTCTTTGAAACTGCAGCAGTAACAATAGAAATAAGAAAGACTGAGACGTCTTGGAGACAATAATCAATAAACAATTCTAAATCTGCAGGATTTCTTGACAATATGCAAGCAATGAGCTAGATGTGTGCTGCAGATACCTCTTACTGCAGGGCTCACTGCTGCAAAGCATAGAACTAGTTTTCTCAGAAGATATAGGGAACCAAGTCAAGATTCCTAATTTTGAGAGATTTACCATATGGCTGGAAAGATCAGACAAGTACATACAGCCAAATATGAATAAATGTAATCAAATAATATGAAATGTGAATGGAGCCAGAAAAAAGACAAATTCCTTTCACCTGGGAACTAGAGAGACTTCTGAAAATGCGGCTTTGGAGATGGCCAAAGACATGGGTGGAATTTTGGTAGAACAGGATGTAAGGAATTTAGAAACTGATTGTAAAATTCATATAAAAATGCAAAGGATCCCAAATATCCAAAACAACTTTGAACAAGAAAAACAAAGTTGGAAGACTTACACTATCTAATTTTCAGACTTTTTTTATAAAGCTACAGTAATCAGAATGTATGCTGTTGGTGTAAAACAGGAAAATAGAATAATGGAACAGAATAGAAAGTTCAGAACTAAACAAACACTTATATAGACAATTGATTCTCAAAAAGGATGCAGTGGAGAAAAGGATCTTTTCAACAAGTAGTGCTGGAATTGTTAGACAGTGATACGCAAAAAAAAAAATGAACTTTGATCCACACCTCACAAAATATACAAAAATTAACTCAAAGTGGATTATAGATTTTAATAAGAAATCTAAAACTATAAAACAGCTAGTAGAAAAAGCATAGGCTTAAGCTTTATGGCCTTGGGTTTGGCAAATATTTCTTTGCTATGACACCAAAAGTATCATCTATTTTAAAAAGTAACTGATAGAGTGAACTTTACAGAAATGAAGACTCTTCAAAGCTCTTCTAAACACTGCTAAGCAAATGAAAAGACAAGCTATAGACAGAAACTATTTGCAGATCATATGTCTGGTAAAGGTCTCTCTTTGTGTCTGATCCAGAATAAAAACATTTCAAAACACAATAATAATGCAAACACCTGAATGAATGAATGAGGCCAGAAAACACACTTCAATAAAGATATCTAGATGGATAATAAGCATATGAAAAGATGCTGATTAAAGATGCCATTAGTCATTATAGAAATGCTTTTAAAAATCACCAGTGAGATACTAGTTCACATATATACTAGAATGTATACGATTAGAAAGATCGACCTTACAAAGTGCTGGCAAGGAAGTAGAGCAACCAGAACTGATACATACCACGAGGAATTTACAATAGCACAACCATTTTGGAAAACTGTTTAACAGTTTCTTTAAAAAAGGTAAACACCTATCTACCATATAACCCAGATATTTCTCATCTGATGCTTTAGAAAATAAAAGTGTATGTCCATAAAAAGACTTGTAACCAAATATTCACTGCAATATTATTTATAATAGCTCAAGTTGGAAATAACCCACGCATCCATCAAGAAGTAAATGGAGAAACAAAGGATGGTCTAACCAAACACTGTTCGCAATAAACTATTCAGGAAAAACTCAGCATTAAGCAATACTCTGCTATGAGAAAAATAAGCTATTAATACAGCAACACAGATGACTCTCAAAATAATTACACTGAATGAAAGAAGTTAGACAACATAGAGTAGATACTGCATGAATCCATTCATACAACGATCTTGAGAATGCAAACCAGTATGTTGTGATAGAAAGCAGATCAATGGTTTCCAGGGGAATAGACGGGGAGGGAGGGAGGGACAACAAAATGCAGGAGAAGAGTTTTGTGGGTGATGGGTATGTTCACTGTCTTGAATGTGGTCATGGTTCCTTGGGGATATACTTATGTCAAAACGCATTAAGTTGTACACTTTAAATCTGTGAAAATTATTTTGCCAAGTATACCTCAAAGCTGTGTTAAGAAAAAAGGCACTTTTGTCGACGCAACTCCGGGCCTTATTGGAGTGAGATGATCAGTCTCTCACCCTGTCTGCCTAACGGGAAGGTAGAAAACCTCTTAAGGAAGATAAGATATGGATTTTTCATTTGCAGTGTCTGCCATGTAATAAAGAATTTCTAGACATGCAACATGTCAAGACTATATGATGGATAAAATGAGAATAAGAAATATTAGACAAAGGATGCAAACCCCCAGGTGATGTAGGCATCAGAGTTACCAATAAAGGCTATAAAACACTTTTAATATATTCAAGAAAATAAGGAAATGATGGGAGAACAGATAACAGGGTCAAGACTTTCACCAGAGAAATATATTGGAATGTATTTTTAAGAAAAATCAAACAGATACTCTAGAACTGAAGCTTTCAGCTCTGGAAACAGGTAAACAGAGCTAATTAGGATCCCTTTTAAGTAAAACTTTCAGTAATGCCGGATAAAATACAACAACAAAAGTAACACAGAGATAACTATGGAGAGAGAAGTTCCCAGGTGACAATAAAAAGAGGACACTTAACGCAAAAATGGTAATCTTGTGAGCTGATGCCACAGCACCCTGGAGGGAATGGGTTTTCATCTGCACATAAATAGGGATACAATGTCCATTAAGAAAAAGGGTCCATACCAGATGTAGAAGTCTTCCTTTATAGAAACCTCTGCATAAGACGTATTGGACGACTTGACTCTTCACTGAAAGGAAGACTCAAAGTTCTCCACCTGTGCACGCAGGAAAGGGGTGAAACAGCCGGTTCTCTAGGGAAAAACAAAATCTCCCTTAAAAAAATATAATCTCCACGCCCCTGCTTTATTCGAATGTGGAATCCATACTGATACTCCACTTAAGATTCCGGAATTCCCAAACTGAAAAATATAATTCAACGTTGATCATATCACCTGGAGCCTTAGGATAAGCAACACAAAATTGTTCTCTAGGGAAACTTTATAAACCAGGATGTAAGGGACAATCATAGGAAAAAAATTGTACTCACTATAGAGAAACTCCCACAACTCTACACACACACAGACACACAACTCTAAACAGAAGAAAATAAATGCCACAGGGAAGAAAGAGCTCACCGTAAAACACAGGATGATTAATATTCCAGAGCCTAAAATTTTGAAACAATCTAAGAGAGAGCATAAAATAAGTATGACTGAATCATTAAAAGATAAAATGAATCTTATGTAACATAATGAACAATCAGGACATCATGTAAAAGAAAGCAGATCAATTTTTTTATAGAGCTAAACAGAACTTATGGAAACAAAATACAGATATCATTTGGTATATAAAATTCAATGTATGGGTTAAGTAACATTTTAATCTTCAATATCTAGGGTGTTCATTAAAATTCAACAGTAATCTCTAAAGTAATTGTTTAAAAAGAGAATAAAAATAAAGAAGTCAAAATGAAGAATGCAAAATACGCCGGTCACTATTCTAAGTTCTCCATCCATTTTATCACTTAATGCTCACAGTCTTTGAGGTGGATAGTACCACTTTTTGTATATGAAGAAAGTGAGTCTCAAAGGGATTACATATCCCGGTTACATGGTTAGCAAGGGAGGGAACCAAGCCCGGATAGGCTGCCTCTACACGCCATGCTCTTAACCATGACCGCAAGGGATATAACCGGCAGGAGAAAAGCAGCGCAAAGCAAATAGAAATCACAAAACAAGAGGCCAGAAATACAACATCATCACTAATCACACTGTATTTAGATGAAATAATGAGTTAAAAGATTTACAGATTTCATTTGTTTACCTGAGACAAAGCAGAATTAAAACTTAAAACTGGTTGAAAGCTTAGAAGAATACCAGAAAGAAGTCAAAAGTTAGAGCCAGAAAAAGAGACACCTGAGAAATACTAATCAATGGAAAGGGAATCACTCAAGACTCCCACAGGTTCATAGGTACCTGAAACCCCCCTTGGCCTGACACTTACCAGCTCTGTGCCTGAGCAAAACACTCAATCCCCCGGAATCTTCGTTCACTCACCTGTGAATGTAAGGAACGATCCCTCCTTCCATCCGGCCAATTTGTATTGACTGCTGTGCCACGGGTACTGGTCAAGCTACCTGAGGTCCGTCAGTGAACAAATAAGGATCCTTGTCCCTGTAGGACTGAGGAAGAGCAGAACATAAACTACAGTCGTGACAGTCATGTGAAATATATGGTATTCTAGAAGGTGATAGAAATAATATGATCAGGGAGAGGGGTTTCTGGGGCAGAGACAAGGGGAAGGCAGTCTCCAGTTTAAAATGAGATGGCCAGAGCAGGCCTCACTGAGGACCTTGAGAAGGGGGCGCTAGTTGCTGAGCTTCCTCTAACACAGCACCGCACACTGGGTGATGGGAACTACAGAGGCTCACTGTCTCACAGCCCTGGGGGCGGGGAGTCTGCAGGCAGGGTGTCAGCAGAGCTGGTTCCTCCTGAGGGCTGGGAGGGAGAGGCTGGTCCAGGCCTCTCTCCTTGGCTTGGAGACGACCGTCTTCTCTCCACATTTCATCACGTCATCTCCCATGTACACGTATCTCTGTGTCCACATTGCCCCTTTTTATCAGGACACAAGTCATACTGAATTAAGGCCCACACTAATGACCTCTTCTTAACCAATGACCTCTGCAACAACCCTATTACCAAATGGGGTCATGTTCTGTAGTCCTGGCGGTTAGGACTTCAGCATATGAGTTTGACAGAGACCGGCCAGGGCAACAGGCCTGTGGGTGCAAGTCTGATGTCCCCAAGGGCCAGCAGGGAGGCCCGTGTTGCTGGAGCAGAGTGAGCCAGGGAGAAAACCGGAGATGAGCTCAGCTTGGGGAGGGGGAGGAAACCTGTAAGGTCACCATAAGGACTCTCGCTTCTTCACTGTGTGAAATGAGAAGCCATTGCAGGATTTTGAGCAGAGAAGATCACACCCAGGGTCTCACTCATGCCTGACTTAGGCGATGAGGATGAAAATATTTAGGCTTTTGAGCTGATAATACTTAGACTACATGTTGGACTTTGAGTTGATGGTGTAGTAAATGAGACTCTGGAGGGTGTTGGGATGAGGTGGATGCATTTTGCATGTGGGATGGACAAGAACCAGTGGAGCCAAAGGGAAGAACTTTGTAGAATAATGGCCCCCAATATGTCCATGGTCTGATCCCTAGAACCTGGGAATATGTCACTGTGCATGGCAAAAGGGACTCTGCAGGTGTGACTGTCAAGGACCTTGGGATGGCAGATCACTGTGGGAAAGCAAACGTCATCACGGAGGTCCTTAGAGGAGAGAGGCAGATTAGTCAGAGACAGAGATGTGAAGTGGCAGCAGAAGTCACAGTGACACAGGGCCCTGGGCCAAGGAGTATGAGCACCTATGCAAGCTGGGAAAGGTAGGAAGATGAATCCCTCCCAAGAGCCTCAGTGTGGAACGGAGCCTTGGCCACACATTGGTTTTAGTCCACTGACATTGACTTTGCACTTCTGCACCCTAGAACAGTGAGAAGATGAATGTGTATTGCTTTAAACCACTGAGTCTGTGGTCCTTTGTTACAACAGCAATAGGAAAGGAACTCAGGAACCAACATGAACATGAACCACTGGCTGCCTGCTGTGCTGGCAGGAAGTCCTTAGTCTCTGATCCTGGGGGAGTCTCCTGTCTTCTGGCAGCATCCACAAACTACCTCATGCTAACTTGACAGCTTGCAGGTGGTCAAATCATAACCCTGCACAGTTCTTGATATTTAGTTAATAAAAAAGATGGTGTCATCATGGGTATTTTTCCATTTTTAAATACACTTCAGTCTTCTAATTGAGAGACCATGTAAATAGTTTTTAATCTTAATAATAAATAACTGTGGTTTTATTTGGTTACTTAAATTATGAATAATAATATTCACATTAGTAAAAGTTATTAAAATCAACATTCTTCAATGAAAATATCAAGTTTCTTTTTGCATGAACATATATTAACTACAAGAAATGTTCCATGCTTTGTTCTACGAATTAGTGTTAGGGTCTTAAAGAATAATACTTTCCTCAAAAGATATTATAGCGAGGGGATTCCTTTTGGTGGAACAGTTCCTACATAAAATCTGGTGCATGGCTCAGGCCACAGGGAAACTAGAAATGATAGAAATCAGGAGGCATTATAAACACAGAACAATTTTTAAAGGAATTAAAAAACTGGATGTGTGAAAACAAAGAATCAGAGAATATTCTGGTGAAATAAAAGTATTTTTCAGCTTAAGCAAGACACTGGGTGAATAAATCTAAAATGAAAAAACCACCCAGAGATTAGCAGCGAGTCATGCATGCAGTGTGACTGATCAAAACCAAGTTGTTTCCAAACCAGTGTTCAGGCTTGCTGCCTTCATGAATCAAGTCTGTGTGGCACCAGGCCACCTTGAATACATGTTGATGAGGTATTTATAAGCCCTTCAACATCCCAGCTCCAAGCCCACACACACAAGCCAGACGACCATCACCTACACATCTGCAAAACACACAGCATGGTGAATAGCACTTTTCTTGCTCAGTAGCCGGTGGCAGGGTAGTGTGAGCAGACAGATATACAGGGACACAGGGACACAGAGGCACCTCCCCTCACTCAGCTGAAAAACTTCCGTGCATTCCTGGGGACAGGATTGTCATAAAGTGCACCATGCATTGATCCTCCTCCTAGGAAAGAAACGACAGTGTTGTCCTCAGGTTTGAGCAAGGGTGGCCAGGGGATCTCAGAAGAGCTGTTTCAGCACAACCAATGGAAATGTCGGCCACCGTGACCACGAGAGACAAGTCCCCTTCCATCCCGGTAGGCACTTGGGCTCCTGATAAAACTGGGCTCAGTAAAGGGTTGAGTAGAAGGCACAGACCTGAGGGGTGCCCCAGCAAGAGACAGGAGGTAGGGCCTGGTTTATGCTGCCATCAGGAATTTTCAAAACAGCAGAGCTGAGATGGATCATCTACCCCAGACTCCTAGCCTTAAGGTTAAAAGGGTGGCAGCCCTGACAGGCAAAGCAACATGCTAAAGGCAGAGCGTGGTAGTGACAGCGCCAGATGAAACGCACCGTGCCAACCCCATTCAAGGCCACTGACACTGAGGATGGGGCCAGGTTTCCAAGTAGGAGAATGAAACAGTGTAAATACTTTGTTCCCCCCAAAACCCCAAATTTTTTTTTAAAGGCACAAAAACTCACCTTAACTAGCTCTCTTCTGAGGGGCTCTCTTCTGTCTCTGTCTTTCTGTCTGTCTCCACTTCCCTCTCTCAGACACAAACACATACAATTTTGTGAAAGGGCAATTCCTGCCATACAAAGACAGACTTCACATCTTCAGAAAGACACTTGACAAAGCACGTTTCTCAATTCAAGTCTTTGTGTGAGGTCTGAGCAAATGGCTTATTTTCTAGAACAATCGGTGGTTCCAAAATCAGGAGATCATCTTCCCCAACGGAAGAGTTCTGGTCTGTATTGATGAAGTTGGGGATGTCACATTTCATGAGCCTGTTCAGCTCCTCCTCTGGCCACCTGCTGCATCTGAAGGCTTCCTGGAGCCGAATATCACTGTCAAGGGCAATGGTTGAGATACCAGCTTTGGCCTTGTCCAAGTGCTCCACTTCATTGATGTAGCAGGGAAAGAGGGACCTAGATTCATCATTGTCCTGCCAGAGAACACCTTGGGCACCAGCGGTCTTCCAAAGTCTGACACAAAGCTGTTAAGTCTGAATCTCTTCTCGGGAGACTCTGCATTGCTATAAAGAACACCAAAATAAAAGATCGCTCACACTCTAGCTCGGTGACCTGAAGAATCATAGTTTTTGCCATCTACTGAGAGTAAATCCCTGCACAGATCACGCTTACAAGCACTGGAAGTGAGAGACATCACTTCTGAACACATACAATTAAACCCAAGGCAAAAGTCTCAAGTGAGGGCCCTAGGACCATCCTGAAAAGACATCGCTCCCTGAGAATCCTCAATATTGGTGCCTCGAACACCAGTGTTTCTCAGTGGGACACTCAGATCATCTTCACCAGAATTAAAGTCCTTTTAAAAATGCAGAATTCTGGGGTACACACCCTCAGAGCCTCCAGAGGTAGGGACCGGTAGTCTGTATTTTCATAGCCACCAAGATCACTAACCATGCTCAGGTTTAGCAGCGCGGTCTACATCGGGTCACCTGAGCATCGACAATGCTGTCTCACGGGGTGGGGGGGCCATGTGTGTCAGGGTGCTTTCCTACCCACGTGTCTCCCCTGATTCTCAGAACTGACAGTGCAGCCCCATTGGGCAAGAAATACCACCATTTCACAATGCATACGCAGGGCGCCCGACTGACAGATACAATCAGTGATAGGAGAGGGGACAAAACTCAGGTTCCTGATCCCTTGTTTCACTTACTGTGGGACAAATGATCAGTTCAAGGGTAATAAATCAGTGAATGAGTGAATAACATGACTCTCGTTAGTCCAATGAGTGCCTGGAAGAGCGAGCCTAGGCACACTGAGAACCATAACAGCCCATCTACTTAATTTCCATCCTCCTCAGATTTATGTAAAGGTTACTTCCACCCAGGCAGTGACTCCTTAAAGGCAAGAATCATGTCTGAACAAACTCTCAAATCCAGAACAGAACAACTAGGCTCTGGAGTCTGTGTTTAGCGAGTGTTGAATCTCAGTGATTCCAGCTCTTACACCTTGCCTTCCATCCCACCCCTCACGATATGGCCCTTATGACCAGTTCTCCCGGGGCTGGGGCCACGGAACCCATTTACAGGACTGGAAGAATCTGATCATATAAACCATCCCCCAGATTATCATCAAGAGTCACCTGCATTTCAGGAATCGGTAATCCCAGAAGCTTTGCAGTTCAGACAGGTGAGGGACTTTTATATCAGCTGTGTTTTCTACTGTGACTGCCTGGGTAACATCAGACAAGGAATTATCAAAAGCCTGAGCTTTTCCTTTCAGGAATAATCTACTAAACAAATCTCGTTGACCACTCAACAAATGTGATGTAAAGATCAATGATTTACACAAGAGTACAACATTCACTAGGTCGTTGATTTTGAATCCGACAAAAATCATTTGAGAAAGATTGACAGAAGGTAGCTTTAATGCAAATTTACGTATTCTTACCTTTCAGTAAATCATCTTCCCCTACTTATCACTTCACCCAAGTTTAAAAGATGTTTGAGAACAGGGATGGGTGTGCCAGCAATCTGTGACCCAATAACCTAAAATGTCACCTAGGAAAAAGAGGGAAGTAACATATTTTTAAAAAGTATGGTGAGGACAGCAGGGCCATCCCCCAACTCCACACTAAGAAGCTCTGAGTAATAGCTTTCCTGTCTGCCTGGGGCATCAGCTGATGTGAAAACCCACCTAGAAACACACTGTCCAGCAGCTCTTCCATAACACAGGCTACACTTTCTCAGGATTAAGAATTGGGCCAAGTAACCCCTTCACTGAAGAATAAAGACAAAGGAGAACAAGAGAGTTCTTCCCCTCCCAAGGGGAGAGCCCAGACCTTGGGCTGCATGCACTGAGCCCACCTCCCAGGAGAAGGATAAACTGGAGAAGGACGTCCTGCGAAACTAGGGAAGCAAAGGTAGAGATGGGAACAAATTGACCAGCTTGCCAGGGACAGCCCCCTCCGTTGCTGCATTGGTGGCTGCCTCAGTCCCCTCAGCACATCCTGCCCACCTCCGGTGGCTAAGCTGTCAGAGAAACTGTGCTTTGCAACCTGGGGCAACAGAGGCTGCCCCCAGGCCAAGCTGCTGGGGAGATGGGAGCTAAACCACTAGCTCCCAAGAGGCAGACCCCATACTCTCACCATCACCCCGCCGCCCCCCAACTTAACGCACCCCCGTGACAATATGACCCTGAGATTTGTGACCTGGGAACGAGAGGCAGCAGAGGCCGCCCCCACATCAGGCCTCCAGAGAGATGGGAGGTTATCCTCCAGCTCGCAATAGGCAGTAACCCTCTCCTCTCCACCCCCTGATCTCACCGCACCCACCTCCCAGGAGCAACCTGACCTGGTGTGGTGTGTCAGGCGAATCTTGGGCAGGAGAGGCCGTCCCCAGGCCAGGTCAGGGGAAAGAAGAAGTGGCCCCATTAGGCAGCTGCGACGGCTGGCTGCCCCTTCCCCTCGACTTCATCGCGCCCGCCTCCCAGGAGAAAGCTGACCTGGAGATGGGCATCGGGCTTCTTGGGCAGCAGAGGACGCCCCCAGGATTGGCCGCGGGGAAGAGAAGGGCAAATTGACAAGCTCCGCCCTGCAGGCCCTCTACCCTCGACGTCGCCACCCTCGCACCTTAACGGCACCGCCCAGGGAGCCCCTCCCCAGCAGGCTGAATGGGACAGGTGTGTCTGCTGATCTGGGTCAGGAGAGGTCACTCCCACACCAGGCCATCGCGCAGATGGGAGCCAATCTACCAACTCCCCAATACATCCCCATCCCCCCGCATCAGCCACCGCTCCTGCCCCCTGACCTCACAGTGGCCTCCTCTAGGGAGCAGGCTGACCTGGAGATGGACGTCCGGCGAACTTGGAGCATCAGGGACCGCCCCCAGGGCAAACCATGAGGAGAAATGGGAGCAAATGGACCGGCTTCGTGGGAAAACGCGCCGTTGCTTCCACCACCTCAAACGTATCACGCCCGCCTCCCGGGGTCAAGCTGACTAGGATACACGTGTCCCGTAACCCAGGGCAACAGAGACCGCCCCCAGGACGAGCCGCGGGGAAGATGGGAGTAAATGGGCCCGCTCCACCGCTGCAGGCCTCCGACCCCCGCCACCCTTGCACCATGACTACCCTGCCTCCCGCCCCCAGCAGGCAAAGTGGGACAGGGGTGTCCCGGGACCTGGGGCAGCAGAAGCCGCCTGCAGGCCACGTGGTGCAGACATGGAGCTAATCCACAAGCTACCCCGGGGCAGCCTCCCTATCCCCGCAGCCACCAACTTACCAGATCCCTGACCGCACCGCACCCATCTCCCAGGAGCAAGCTCACCTGGAGTCGGACCTCAGGCAAATCTCCGGAGGCAGAGGTCGCCCCCAAGCCAGGCCGAGGGGAGAGAAGTAATGGAGCAGCTCCCTGGAACACATGCCCTGCCCCTTCCGCCTCCGCCGCCGCCTCCCAGGAGCAAGCTCATCTGGAGACCCGCGTCCCGCCTCTAGGGCAGTAGAAGCCGCCCCTGGCTCTGCCGCCGGGAAGAGCGGAGCGAATTGACCGGCTCCCACGCGGCAGCCCCCCTCCCCCCGTGGGCCCCGCACCTTAACGGCCCCGCCCCCACTCCGCACTCAGCAAGCTGAGTGGGACAGGAGTGTCCGGCGACCTGGGGAAGCAGAGGCCGCTCCCAGGCCCAGCAGCCAGGACAAAGCAGCTATTCCACCCGTTCGCCAGGGGTAGGCCCGCTCCGCCCCTCTGCCGCTGCCACCGCCCTCTGACCTAACCGCCCCACCTACCAGGAGCAAGCTTACCTGGAGTCCAACATCTGGCGAATCTCCGGCGGCCAATCCCCACCCCAGGCCAGGCTGCAGGGAAGAGAAGAAATCGACCGGCTTGCCCGGGCAGCCTCCCAACGGCCACCCCCACCGCCGCTGCCGCCGCCCTAAAGCATTGCAATAGCCTGCCTGGGTCAGGCTGACTGCAAGGATGTGCACTTGCCTTCTAATCCTGGCCACGTCCCTGAGCACCTCCCTGCATCCCTACACTCCCTGCACCTCTGAACCCCTGCTACACTCTGCAATTCTGCATCCCTCCACCCCCACATCCCCTGAAATGCCTGCGCCCTCCACAGCCCCTGCACCCCTGTCAGCAGTTACACTTTTGCACTGCTTACACTCCTGCACCCCTGCATGACCCACACACCACCTCTTGGGCCTTTGGCAGAGTCTCTGCTGTTAGACCAATGCACAGTGACTCACTCTTTGCCAGTATATGATGCATCAGTGGACGTCAGGGGTTGCCTGCAGGAAGGTACATGTTCCCGGTCACTAGCCTGGGCCACTAGGGTGATCTCTGTGAGGTCACCCAGGACGAGTTCAGAGATGCTGTTCTCTGGGAAGAGAGGAGTTGAAACCGGTCTTGAGGGCAGAGCTGTGCTCACCAGGCCGTCCACGCTTCATGTTTTACACAGGGCTTCGGAGAAGTGAAATGGATCCGGCCAAGTAAGACCGGCCTGCTGTGCGCCCACCTCAGTCCTGGGCTCTGAGTCAGACCGACTGGCTCCCACACTCAGGGCCCAGTTTGGGCACCTGAATTGTCCCTTTGAGGCATCCCATCAGTTCTCAGGATGAAGTCTGGCTGCTTCCACCCCATGGCCCTCCCTCCTACTGTGCTGGCCTCAGGAAGGTTCCTTATTTGGGTAGGAAGGCAGCCCACACCCTACCCCACCCCTCACCTTTCTCTAACCAAGGCTGGTGCTGTCTCTGTCCCTCAGAGTCTGGGAAGCCATCCCTCTTCAGTTATGTCCCTTCTGAGATGGACTTGTTTCCACTCAATTCTAGGCGAGGATGCACCATGGAATGCACTGGGTAAGAGAACCAAAATAAATAATTTCTTCTGTGAGGTTGTCTGTTTATCTACTGGGGCTGGGCTGTGTGTAGTTTGCTACAGCTAATTGTGTGAGAGACTAAAACAGCCTGTGTGTCCTTGTTTTCATCTCCCCGCTGTCTTTGGGTTTTCCCTAGACACTCCTGAGACATTTACTTCTTTTAGTTTTATTCCTGTTATTACACACGGGCCCTACTGACATGGAGGTAAGGTGTTGGGGGAGCGGGAAAGAGCAGGGCATCTGCAGTCCTGTGATTAGTTCTCATTGAGCCTGTGCCCTGAGCTGTGACCTCTACAAGTTTGTCTCTTTTCCCCCACCCCAATTTGGGTGACACAGAAGGGATTTCCCTTCTCCCAGGTTGGTTAGGCTCTGGTAAAATTATTTCTCATTAAACAAACAAACAAACAAAAAACAGCTTCCCCCAATGAAACAGAATGTTCTGGGTGTATTTCAATACAGTTATTTTCTCCTTTCCAGGCAGGAAGCATGAGGAGTTATCCTTTGACCTTCATTCTGAGAACAGGACACGGTCCTGGATGTAAAATACATGAAAAAGAGCATGGGGCCCCTCTGACTGGCCCCCTGGAGTTGTCACACTCTGATATCCCCACACTGAGCCTCCTGCTGGCCTCAGGGACCTGTTAAATCTGCCTGCCCCCGGGGTTCTTACAAAATCTGGTTCTGCCTTGGGAGCTGTGACTCTCCAAGCCTGCCCGCTGTTCCCTTTGCAACCTCTCTGGGTTGGGAGCAGCTTTCCCCCTCAGTTTTCTGGGATCTAAGAAGAGCAGTGGGTTTGCAGCTCCCTCAGATCTGGTGTTATTTTCAGGACAGGAGGAAGAACTTCTGAGCTCCACACGAGCTGGACCAAAGTCTGGAATCCTCCCTTCCTCTGCCTCTGTGCAATCAGTGTCTGTGGTTCTAGCCGAGTTTCTGAAGATGTGGACTTAAACACACATATCCCAGCCCCCACAGGAGCACACAGTCCCATAAATCCGCCTAGTTTCCACTGGTAACTATGGAGCCGATGGGGACACGGGTTTCGGGACCACAGAGGCCTGACTGCACGACTTGCTCCGTGGCCTATTTACGTGGTTGCTCCGGGCCTTGTCTGAAGTGGCTTGCTTACCACACCTGGTACGTGGGAAACACAAAATAAGTACTAGAACCTTCACTTTTTCTCCCTCCAGGGCCTTCAAACATAGAAAGTAATAAGTGAACTCAGACAGTCACAATGAGGTCCGTCCAGCCCGGCTCTCCTGAGTGATGGGCACTGACTTGCACCTTAACTCGGAACAGTAGAGGAACTGCCTTCCTCTAACTGGGCCTCTCCCCACACCAGGCACGCCCGCAGCTCAGACGGGGCCAGCTCCCCCACTGAGGTGTGTGCTGGTGGCTTCAGTGTGACCTGGCCCTGCCGGGACATGACCCTGCAGTGAGTGAGGTGGAGGGTCGGGTGGAGGGGGGTCCCTTCTGGGGTGGCAGGGGGCCCGGTAGCACCCCTCCCAGCCTGGTGCCTGGGGCTCCCTAACACCTCCTACAGCTCCTGGGTTGGCTCCGGTCCTGGCCACTCCACACACCCTCCCAGTATCTTTACATTATGTCCCTTTTCTGCTTTTATCAGCGAGAAGTGGCTTCTGTTGCTTGCTCAGTGAAACAGTACATCGGGAAACCAGACTACTTCTAACATCAGTAAAATACCAACCTCGGTCAGCTCGCCGGGCAGACCGTGCAGCACAAAGGCCTGAACAGGGCTGTGCGAACGGCTTACGTGAAGGGTCCTCAGCATCTGTCTTCAGAGATACAGAAGCTGATGGTTCAGGTAAAACCTCAGGGTGGGATTGAGGAATCCAAAGCTGGTTGGTTTCAAAGGCTAATTGGTCAGACCAGACCCCTGAGCTGTGGTCAGAAGCCTGGCTCAACGTCACGCAGACTCAGCGCCCTAAGTGCCGGGTGGGGCCGGTGCTGTTCCCTTTGCAGGCTCTCGTTGGGGATTCAGTGTAGCCCCTTAAATACAGCAGAAATTCCAGCCCCATTAGCCCCCACCCTGAGTGTTCCATGACACAAATCCCGGGAGTGTTTAATTTTCATCTTTGTTTAGGAGGATGAAGGTGGTTCAAGAGAAGACATAAATTCACACTTAGTGACACAAGGTCACAGCCAGTACTTCCTCCACGGAGAGCTATGTGCTCCCACAGTGGTGGCTGCAGGCTGGGCAGAGACCCTCTGCAGGTCCCAGAGGGACTCGCTCCTCTGGCCACAACTCATGGGTTGGACAACAGATCCAGAGGGTGACAGAGCATCTTTCCTGGGAATTTGGAACTGACACATAGAAATCAAGTTCACTCATCTGGGGATTGGCGGAGGGGAGGGGCGGTGGTTGAAAATCAAATGAAACCAGAGCATGAGAGAAAGTTAGAAGTGAAAGAGCGAGAGACAGAGAGACTGAGCTTGTGAGAGCAAATAGTCAGAAAGAAGGCAAACAATCAGGGGACAGAGGAATTCCAGCTCCTGACAGTCTAGTCTGTCCCAGCCCATCAACGACCCCGCGAGATGTTTAATAACATTCCAGTTTTGCAGATTAGGAAATAGGCTGAAAGAGGTGGGGGCTGGGTTTGGGTGCACAGTTAATTCAATTGCCGCTGGACCCCACACTTCCCATTGCCTGAAGGCACCCTAATCCTCACTGGGACCCCTGTGGTCCCCTGACAGCCCAGCACCCTGATCAAAGGGCCCCTGCGGGAGTGGGAACCCCTCTTGAGTGTGGAGAGTTCCCTGCCCCGAGATGCCATGCATCAGCAGGCTCCCGCTCACCCCAGGTTAACATCAGCCCAGCACAGTCTCCCGACCCGCTTCCCTCCCTGCCAGGCACCCCCATCCTTACCACCGAGTGTACTGCAGGAATTCAGGCACAGGGATGCCCAAATCAACACGAGCCCACCGGCTATAGAAACAGCAGACTCCCAGCCCCACCTGGGTTGCGAGGGGACAGAAGGTGTCCTCAACTTTCATGTGTCTAAGACAATCTTCTTCAGCTGGAGGTTCTAGAGAAAAATAAAAGGTCCAAAACATAGTTCGGTGAGGAATTCCTCCAAGGACCTGACTCCAGTGTCTACAACAATGTGTACCTACCCCCGGACTTGGGTGAAGGTGGATTATTGATCAGCACAACCACTGGTGGCCCAGCTCCTTGGCTTGGCTGCCCAGAGGGGGCTGGGGGAATGGGTAAGGCCAGGGCACTCAGGAAAAGCACAGAGGACCTGACCTCTCCCTTCTGCACTTGTAAACCCTTCCCCAAATCTCAAGGCATTGGACAGAGAGCCGCCACAATAATGAGATGCTCCCATCTCTTCACTCACTCCTGTCGGTTCACTTACATGCTGAGCATCCACTGGGTCCCAGGACATGACACATAGGATGGCTGATGGGACAGGCTTGGTCCTTCCCCCTGGAACCTGTTCAATATGATCAAAGAATGATCACTCATAAAGAGTTTCTCAAAATTATACAGAGACCAAAGACCAACTGCAGAGTGAACCAAATTTAAAAATATATATGAAGATCCCCCAGACTCCCCGCCTAAGGTTAACAGCATAAAGCAAAAAATTCTTGCCTTTAATCACCAAGAAAGTTGTCACTCCCTCTCAGGTGGAAAGGAGAGTTATTCTTTGAGCACGTCACAGAAGTGCTCCATCGGATTGGACCAGGGCATCTACATTCATTCAGCAAATGTGTATAAGCTCCTACTACATACGGGAATCTCCTAACTAGACCGTTCCCAAGGCACTCGGGCTTTATCAGTCAACAAAGTAGACATGACTCCCCATCACTGGGGGCTCAGAATTTTAGCAGAGGAAACAGGCAGCATGTTGGGGTAGCAAGAGTTTGGAAAAATTTTTAAAAAAGAGTGATATGAGCAAACTCGGGTGATGGCGGTCGGGTGGGAGGCAGACAGGAGGGAATAAGGCAATCCTGGCAGATCTCACGGAGTAATGAACTTGAAGCAGAATAGATCCGGAGGAAGAAGGAAGAGCCGGAGCCAGAGGCCCCCAGAGTGAGGGGGAGAGTGTGGGCAGAGAGGCAGAGCACGCCGGGTCCTGAGGCCTTTGTGACGACTTTGGCTCCTAATGACATGGTGACCCGTTTAGTGAGTTTTGAGGGGAGGGGTGATGTAGTCCAACTTATGCTTTTGTGTTTGTGTTTTTTGGGGGGAAGTAATTTATTTATTTTAATGAATGTGCTGGTGATTGAACCCAGGATCTCAAGCATGCTAAGCATGCGCCCTACCACTGAGCAACACCCACCACCCCCAATGTATGTTTTTACAGGCTCCCTCTGACTCTGTGTGGATGAGAGATTGTAGGAAAGCAAAGATGGAAACAGAAGGCTATTGGTATCCAGGAAAGGCTGAAGGTGGCTCTTAGGAGGGCGGGGAGCAGAGAGCAGGTATTTAATTAAGACAGAATATCCAGAATTTTCTAACAAGCTGGATTTGCTGTCTGTGAGTGTAAAAGAAAGAGAGAGAAAGGACATGGTTCCAACATCTGGGCCTGGACAATGGGAGGGATGTCCTCTCCGGATGGGAAAGGGGATGGGAAAAGGTGGGGCTGAGCAGGTGGAAAGGGGCTGGTATCAGCTCAGTTCTTCAATGTCATGGTTAAGGGGTGTGTTACATATTGCCACAGAAGTGCCTAATAGGTAGAGGAATCTGTTTTCTTTTTCTTTTTAACATTTAAAAAATATAATTAAACATATTAATTGTATTATGTGAATGATTTGGGAATTTTGCTTCATGCCAAGTTATATGTTATATATATCCAAATGGAACATATATCAAAAAAGGGGAGAAATGAGGGCTTTCACATAAACTGACTGTCCGTAACGTAGGTAAAATTTCAATAAAACCAGTCTTCAGGGCAAAAACCTCATCTCGGTGTTACATAAAAATAAATGAAAAACGACTATGTTCATGTACCATTATTTCATGTTACATAATAGCCCCAAACTAACACAGTGTTTAACTATGAGGCTTGTAGAAATACTATTCCCTTTATTCAAATAAATACAGAAGTGCAGAAATGTTCTAAGGTAGAATTAGCATCTTAGTGGAAATAATACATATTTGAGCATTTTACATGATATATATGTACTGATTCAAAATTTGGAAAAGTAATTACATAGTAGAACATATGTATGAATGAGAAAGCAAGATGAATGAAAGGAAAAGAATGTGATGTGAGTCTCAGGGATAAAGGCTCAGATAGAAAGGGGAAATCAGGGAATTTTGGAGAAATCGAGAAATTGATGGCATGCCAATTTCCAAGGCTGGGTTGCTTCCACCAAAGGAATAGCAGAGAGAGAGAGGAGAGGCCCAGGAACAAACCCTGGGGAACACCCACAGTATATGTTTGGAAAAAACAGGAGACATTGGCAAAGGACCAGCCAGCAGGCCAAAAGCAGAAACAGACAGAGTGATGGGCTGGAGGTTGAGTGAAGCAGGAACACGGGGTAGGAAGGATGGAAGAGCTGGGTCAAATGCTACCGAGGGACCAAGCATGATGAGGAGTCAAAATTGACCACTATATTTAGCAACATGGGGTCACTGATGGCCTTGACGGGGCAGTTTCCATAGAGCGAGGGATCAGGCGAAAAGCCAGAGTGGGTGTAAAAGGGGATGGCTCAAGAGAAGATGCAGATAGTGAGTTTAAACAACTCCTTAAAATTTGCTGCAAAGACACAGGGTGGCAATTGGTGGGGGTGAATTAGGGTCAAGGAGAGCTGTTTGTTTAAGAGGATGGACGTTTATATACTGATGGGTGCCAACTAGCAGGAGAACAAAATAGATGAGGCAGTGAAAGAGAGGATGGTTTTGGGAGTGACAACCCAGAGAAGATGGGAGGGATGGGGCCTCGGGGACTTTTGGAGGAACTGGCTTTCGATGCCACTTTTAATAAGCAGTGGGGCACCGAGAGTGAAGGTCACAGACATCAGAAGGCGAGCGGATGTGCTGGGAGTTGCTTGTGAAATTTCTCTTCTGTTGGCTTGTTTGCTTGTTCAAAGTATAAAACTAACGTTACCAGCTGAGGAACAAGGAGGAAGAAAGAGTTACTGGAGCCATGAGCAGAAGATAAGAAAGAGCCTTCCAGAGAGAATGGGACAGTAAAAAGGGCAGGGGGAGGCGGGGGATTGCGCTCCCAGAAAGTTACATTTTCTCTTTGACGTCCCCAAATGTTTGATGTGTTATTACCCTTCCTGCTGTCTACAAAATAAAAATTAATTATGGTTCAGAGGAAATGCTATTTCATTCTAAGAGGCTGCCTGTTCCTCAGGAATGGTCATCTTAAACTGCAAATATTACAAACAATGTTGAAAAGATGAACCTGTGTACCTAAAATCCCCTATTTTCTATTAATCTGTTTACTACTTAGTTCCCCTATCAATAACACATAACAAATACTGCCATGATGGAGGTACATCGATGCTTAAAAGGAAATGAGATCTGTATCCTTTTGCTAAATTCCATGGCTTCCTTAATATGCAGTTCCACTTGGAATTTAGGAATGTCTGGTATAAGAAGTGAGAAACAGTTTGAGAAAATCCCGGCTCAGAATTACACATCACAACCACATCTCACAAGTATACACAGCCGTAAAAAAAGTTTAAAAGCAAAACTCCGTAACTACTCTTACAGACCTTTGCAAACCTGGGCCTGCCAAAATGTTTCCAAACTGGAAAGGAACTCCAATTTCTTGCCTGGTACCGGACCAGAGGCTGGCCATCCTTTCCTGTAAAAGCGAGAGAGTAAATAATTTCAGTTTTGCAGATCATTTTGTTGTAACCATGCAGGTAGGCAATAAGAAAGCTAAGAGCACTGGGAGACAGGAAGCAAACGGGCATGCCCACACTCTCCCTTCCACTCAGGGCAGCTTCTCTGTGGTGGGGAGCTTTGCCACAATCACTTGCTTCTTTTTTCCATTGGTTTCTTTGTTTCCACCTTACTGCTCAAGCTCAGAACTTCAGGTTGGCCTGATCCTTCAGCATCCATGAAGAGAAGGCTGAGAGGGGTTGGGAACCCCACCTGATGGAGAAGAGAGATTACTGGGAGGGACATTGTGGAGGCCACCATGACACGAGACAATCACACCTTCCGGGGTGAAAGGGAACGAAGACAAGAGAAGGACACAGTAGTGGGACCCCTAGGTCGCCTTCCAGGCTTGTTCTCCCTCCACGGCAACCATGGGGGCCTGGGGGGTGTTGGGCTTCAGCTACGGTGATTAGGATGAAGGGACTCAATATAAAGGACCCTCCACCTCCTCACTAGGTTCCAAACGCAGCCCCTCTAAGTCCACCCTCTGAGTTTCTGGAACTCTGCTGGAAGAATACATGAGCAGGCCAGAGCCAGAGCCCAAGCCAAACATGACAGGGGTCTCGTGGGGCTGTAACCCCATGCTCAGTGGTCGGGGACTCCTTGCAAATCTGCAGAAATCCCTGTTCCACCTCATTCCTGGGAGAAACCCCAGATCTCCTCCTGCTCTGTCTGTTCTTCTCTTGAGGCTATTGTCCTGGAGGGATGCTGAGTCCTTGAACCTGGTCCTCCAAACGTACATAAGCAGCCTGTTCAATAAAACAAATTATGCACTTTTTCACATTTGCCAGTTTTTTGATTCCAGAAAGGCTGTGGGACTCATTCTCACAGTCTCCTGTGCCGCCACCACATGGTGGCCCTCTGCTCATGTAAACACGATTTCCCACAACCGCACCCTGCCTCCCAGCTTGTCAGAGGGGAGTGTCCCACAAAGACACAGGTGTTTGTGAGGATCCTGTCCCCCAGCAGAAAGCCTGCTCCTGGAGCCACGGACAGGGATCTGGCCTCCTAAGCCGCTCAGCTCTAATTCAAAGCCTAAAGTGGGGGCCCCGAACATTGCTGAATGACTTTCTGAATCACCTGGACTGGAGGGGACTGATTTTCTTTCCAGGAATGGAGGTAGCGCAGCCTCCATTTTCAGGGCTGACCTTGACGATGGATCTAGTTCCCCCGACTGCACCGCAGGAAGGAGAGGCCCTTCCATCCCACAGCTTGGAAACCCAACCCAATGGAGTACTGAAGCAGTGCATTGCTGCCAGGTCCAGCATCCCTGCAGAGTGGCCTCTGCCCTTGAATGAGCCCCTTCCCAGGGCCTTTTTTGCCCGGACACGACCACAACCCAGTCTGTGCCAGTGCTCTGGGGCTCTGCGTGTCCAGGGCACACAGGTGGGACCTGAACCAGGTGTCCCCTGGGCCTCAAGGGAGAGAGGTCTGCTTCTGCATCAGGGGAAGGTGACCCCAAAGGCTGGCAGGACACTCTCAATATGGACCTCCAGGAGCCCTGAGAGCAGTTTCCCTGCAGGTGTTAAGAGCCATCATCAGGAGGGCAGGCCCCTCTTTGTGCAGACCATCCAGCAGTGCTGGGCCCACGTGCTGACCTCAGAAATCTACATGCCCCAGGATACCCCAGGCAACCTCACAACTTCGTCACTTGGTGACCTGGGTACCACGAGCTCCTTGGCCATCCCATGAGGGTGGTCCTAGCAGGCATGGTCTCCAGGTTCTCCCGTTGAGAAATCCCCCTGGGTTTCTGTGGTCACAGAGCACACACCAGAAGATTCTAGTCCTGCAGTGACCCCCACAGCAGTCAGCTCCCCTGTGCATGTCCAGGGACAAATGACAGCAATTTATTGCCAGGAACCGTGATGAACAAGGGGGTGGGATTCCATACTAAGTTCAGGATCCTGGTAACTCACTTTGCACCCCAAAAAGCTTCCATGAGAAATGTGTGTATTGGGATGTCTGTGCCCCTAGAAGAGCTGTTCCTGAGGGTTCCTGGGACCCTCCAGCCCCTCTCAAGGTTCTCAGATCCTGGGTCTAAATTTCTATCTGCCTCTTTTGGTGTACGGCCACCTGTGTCTCGTGGTCACAGGTCACTTTATTGCATGACTTGGCATGTTCTTAGTGCTCGTCCTCCACCCCTGCACTAGACTCCCAAGATGTTCCCACTGACCCTTGGCTCCCTGGGTGGCTCGGGGGGCCCTAAGTCTGCACCCTTCACTCTCCTCCTCTACCCCCACCTCTGGGGCCACCCCTAGGTGGACTTGGAGGTGTTTGTGAGTCTTACACAAGGACATGTCTGGACAAAGCAGGACCCCACCCCCGGAAAACACACCTGCTCCCTTCTCAGAAGAGGACCCCACAGCCCCACATTGCCTCCCAGGGGTCTACTCAGGACACAGTCCCCCAGGTCTGGGCAAGGTGTCTCCCTGGAATCCTTGCTTCCAGGAAGAGTCTCTCTGTCCTTCTTCAGAGTTTAGAGGTGTTCCCATGTCCCTGACCACCAAGATGCCCAGCACAGTCCCTTCACTGACCTGGAGAGACAAGGAACTTATGTGGCCACAGGTCTCACAGGACACACCTGCAGGGACCCCAGGCTAAAGGGCTGTCCTTCTGCCTTCTCAGGTGTGGCTCCCGTGGTACCTTTTTGCAGGGGGCCCAAACGGGGAGTGTGGCCCAAAGCAGTTCATGAGGCTCTCTGGGCAGGGAAGACTTGGGCCAGGTGGCCTTGCCTGGTTTCCCTGCTGGGCCACTCTGAAAACCCCCGCTCCTCTGGCTGTGGCTGGAGGCCCCCCAAACCTCAGGGCGGGGCCCTTTCTCTCAGCCTCCACTGACTCCAAAGCCACGCTGGTGCTAACGAGGGTAAAGAGCTTTCTTGCCTTCTTTGGGCCAAGTTGCCACAGGTGGATGCTGCAGGGAGCTGGAGAGAGAGGTAGCACTTGCTCAGCTGTGAGTGGTTAAGCAATTTGACACCCTGTCAACTAGCCTTAAACATTGGAATGAGGACTTTCCCGGTAAAGCTGGAAGTTACTTTCAGTAACTTGTCTAAAGATTTCTTTTTTTTTTCCACTTAAAGACTCATAAAACCTCTCCCAGGTCATTCCTGGTATGGACCATTATCCAGGGATCAATCAGGAAATGCAGGAGGAGAGGGGTGGGGGTGGGGGAGTGGGGAGGTTAGATCAGAGCCCACGGAGAGGAGATGCCCCTCCCAGGAGCCACACACTGGGCAGTGACTTCTGGCATCCAGCTCTCCTGTTCTCAGGCCCATTCCATCTGCGGGGTTTTCCAAAAACATAATGGTGGAAGGGCCATGGAGGACACCTAGAACTTCCAGAATAGACAGGGGGAGCAGAGTTACCATGCTGGCCCTGGGTTTGGAGACAGACCTGCAGTGGAGACCACGGGCTTCTGAGAAGCCAGTTTCGAAATAAAGGCAGTATGCACTGGAATACCCGGCTCGAGAGAGTGCTTCATCATAGACATGTAATTTACATAGTTCTCACCACTAAATTCTGTGTTCCCAACACGCTACATGAATGACGGCTTCAACACACATTCACTTCTGAGATGTGAACAAGTGTAGAGCCGCTCTTTCATCCAGCATAATGGGCATGGCTACACCTAAGAACACTTACCAAGATTTCTCAGCAAGAGCCAATTTCGAAATAAAGGCAGTTTGTGCAGGAAAACCCTGTTGGAGTGAGGGCTTCCCCATACACATGTAAGTTATAGAGTTCCCCTCACCATGAAACGCTGTTCCCAACATGCTACATGCATGAAGGCTTCGACACACATTCAGTTCTAAGCTGTTAGCATGTGGAGAGCCGCTCTTTCATTCAGCACAAAAGGCATGGTTACACCCAGGAAGATTTACCCAGATTTCTCAGCTGCTTCCTTCAGCCAGATTCAAAATAAAGGCAGTTTGTGCTGGGAAAGCCTGTTGGAGCGTGTTCAGAGCTGTTTCGGGCTCTGTCCCAGCTGGAGGGTGCAAAGCCCAACCTCCAGAAAGAGGGACCAGGACCCCACCCGCCAGGTGGTGTTGCCTTTGTTGGGGAACAGTGATCTTTGGGTAAGATATTTTGCGGCTCTCTCTAAAAACTGCTTTGACTTAAGTTTGCATCCTTGTCACCAGTTCCAGGACAACAGAAAAGGCATACCCTACATCCCTTTGCACTCAACTCTTCCCAAAAGAGCAAATATTTGTCCATGAAAATACCAGCTGCTCTTCTAAGGCCCACTAAATACCCAGCAGTGTGGGCGGTGCACTCTTGATCAGGGACAGGAGGAGAGGGAACAGAGGTCCTCCGGCAGGCTTGGCCTGGTGTGGCAGCTGCGGTGTGGGTGCGTGGTGGGGAGGGAATGCAGGGAATCCTGTTTGAGGGGCCTCTGTGCACGCCTGCATTATAGTCTGAGGTTTCATACAAAGGCTCCAGGCATCCTAACTGATCACATACAGCCCCCACCCTTGGGCTGGAACCACCAGGAGATAAGTACCTGTAACAGGGACAGTGCCTGGTGTGGGGAGAGGTCATGGGACACTCCGGGGGCAGGGGCGGTGGTGCTGGGGAAGGCAGGGGATGCAGTGAAGGGTGGAGGGAGCAGGGTCCTTTGCTTGGGGGTGCGAGTTCTTTGGGAGACCACAGGGCATGGCACACATCATCCCCACCCTATACCCCAAATTCCTAGCCCCGCCAACACAGGGGCTGCTGTGCACCCTCTCAATGTGGCTCTCCTGTAAGACCGCACCCAACCAGGCATCTGGCACCCTGCCCTACCTCCCCTCTTGGAACAGATCCCGTCTTCTTGGAAACTGCCTAGCAGCGCGTATTCAAGGCCGGCAGCCGGCCTGGCGGATCTGCACTTCAGGTGCCCTACCTGGCCAGCCGTGCCTGCCTGGGCTCAGTCCTCTATCTTGCCCACCGGTAGCCTGGGTCCACTTCCGGTTCAAGCGGAGGCCCCGGAGCCCAGGCTGAGCCCGGCACACAAACAGGTGAGGGTGCCCCCGCCCCACTGCCCCACCGCCCCGCCCACTGGTGGCAGCACTGCCCCAGCCTCCGGCCGGTGCCACCTGCAGGTGAGGACGTCCGCGCGGCCCCGCCCGCCCCGGCCCCTCCCAGCTGCCCCATAAGCCTCCCCCCACCCCCGTCCTGGCCGCGCCCTGGCTCCCATTGGCTCCGAAAGTTCTGCCCTCGCACGTCTAGCCTCGGGAGGACGCAGACGCAAGCGCTAGGGGAGGGCCCCGCGGCGTTGCCATGGATACAGACGCCGCGCTCCTCGCGGGCCGGCGTGCGCTTCTGGGGCAGGCAGCGGGCTCCGGAAGTGTGCAGCTGCCCGGGACCATGGCGGTGTTTGCTGCTGGGGATGGCGGCTTGCTTGGCCGGGCCACTAGTTCTGGCCGCGTCAGTCGGCGGCCGACATCCTTTCTGGGGCGGCGTCTCACAGACGGTAAACGTACGGCCGTGCCGTTGGCGGGGCCAGTGGACATGGACCGGGGTGGGATCCGGGTTGGTGTGGCGGCCGGGGAGGGCTGTGGTGCCGGGGAGCGGGTTGGGGCGGGGGGGACAGGGCTGGGGCACAGCCTCCGGCTTTCCTCCCCCTCGGGCTCTGGGGCTTGGACCGCGAGTCCGGGTAGCCCTGCGTGGCCGCGGCCTCCCAGAACCCCTGGGAAGGGCAGGTGGAGGACCCGTCTTTTATGAAGCGGGGCCTTACCCGTGTTTTGAAGAGCCCCAGAATCAGATGTTGGAATAGGGTGGTTTATCAGCCTTGTATATCAGCAGGGAAATTTCAGTTCCATCCAGATGTTGGCTCCTTCGATAAAACTCAGGAGTAAGACAAGGGTCAGTGTCAATTAGCAGTTATCTAGGGCTTGACTCAAAATAGACTGTGCGGGGTGTAGAGATGGTAGATGGGCCCTCCCTTTCAAGGTTGGTAGTCTTCTGGGATTAGAGGCCTCAGTTGAGGATTACATCCTCATCTGCAGTAATGGAGGTTGTGGGAAACATTAACACAGAGAAGGGAGGGGTGTTGCTGCGGTAACTCATTAAAGAAGCCAGGACACTTGCCTGGCTCTTGTGTAGGAGAGTCTCGCCTAGGGTAGGGCAGCAGTTATCAAAGTGAGTCCGAGGCCCCTGAGATGCAAGACTATTTTCGTAGGAACGCCGGGAAGTCACCTGCCTTTTGCACACTCTTGCACTCCCGAGTTTCCTGTGGGATTTTCCAGGGAAAACCTGGTCTGTGATATCACAAAACAGGTAATGTAGAGACAGATAGAATTAAGCTCTCACCAGTCCAAAAGAGATTTTCAGAAATTAAAATCACTACTATTCCTCTCATTAATGATTTTTGTTTAGAAAAATATACTTATTTTTTGCTTAAGAGTATTAATGGTAACATATAGTAGGTTGTTATTATTTTTAAGTGAACTCATAAGCATTTTTTAAAGTTCTTATTTAACTTCTAACACAGGAACTATTGATAGATTTAACCTACATAAACAGCAGCCTTTTGAAGTCCTCAGTAATTAAGAGTGTACAGGGGTCTTTAGGCCAAGAAGTTTGAGGGCCCCTGGAGAACGGGTGCTCAGGTACTAGTCAGGTGCTTAGCGTTGATAGACAGATGCCAAGATGTCTTCTGCATGTGCTCCCGGACTCGAAATAATTGGCCACACAGAGATCGGTGGGCAGTGCCTCCACTATACAAACCAGAAGCTGCTGAACGTGTCTTGAGTCTAGGCCATGTGCTGTGCAGAGCTTCCCATTGTATCTGTTCTATCTAAGCTGGGATTCCTGTGCAGAGACCTGGCCCTGAAGACCCGCTCTCCTTTGCTCCCTCCCAGGTACCTTCTGTGTTATGTCAACCCTCCGGAGGGCTTCAGCCTCCGTAGGGGCGTCTGTATCCATATCGCCTTCCTCCTGAAGACCCTGCTGAAAATGGAGGAGTCGGTGCTGGTGATACCCCCTTGGGGCCGCCTCTACCATTGGTAGAGCCTGGACATCCACCAGGTCCGGATTCCCTGGTCTGACTTTTTTGATCTCTGAAGTCTCAACAGAAACATCCCTGACACTGAGTACGAACAGTTCATTGCAGGTGAGATGGTGATCGTTTAACTGGGGCCAGACGGTTTTTGTTCTGGTTCCGATGTGAACATCGGGCCGTCTTGCTTCGGGCTTGTCAGTCTGCTTAGGGGCCGTGCTCATGTTTCCTGCACTGCAGGTGAATTTGGTCTTTCCACAATTTTTCTCAGGAAATATATCTGAAGTGTATGAGCTCTGTGTTCCCTCCCCTCTGAAAACCCTGGCCTTCTGGTGAGATGGAGCGGTGACAAGGAGGCCACTGCCACAGAGGCTTTGTCCCAGCAGGACTCGCTCCCAGGGCATTAAGGGCCATTCTTACCTGAAGGAAAACACGATGTATGTGTACCATGGGCCACGTGCTGGAGAAGGTATGTAACCTCTCATTCAGTATAATTTGGTCCTGCTCAAGCTTCCCATTTTACTTTTTGTAGGAGGTAAGATTTGAAGATTTTCTTTGAATACAGCTATTTAGAGCTTATCTATTTTTTAATTGAAATGTGGTTGATTTACAATGTTTAGTTAGTTTCAGATATACAGCTGTTTTGTTAGTTTCAGGTATACAGCATAGTGATTCAGTTGTACATATACATAGTCTATTCTTTTTCAGGTTCTTTTCCATTATAGGTTGCAAGATACTGAACATTTTCCCCTGTGTTCTACAGTGAATCCTTGCTGTTTGTCTGTTTTACATATAGTAGTTTGTAATTGTTAATCCCAAACTCCTAAGTTTGTTTCCTAAGTCTGTGAGTCTGTTTTTGTTTTGTAAATAAGTTTATTTGTATCTTTTTTAAAAATTCCACATATAAGTGGTATCATATGTTACTTGTCTTTCTCTGTCTGAGTTATTTCACTTTAGTGTGATAATCTCCAAGTCCATCCATGTTGCTGTAAATGGCATTATTTCCTTCTTTGTTACAACTGAGTAATATTCTTTTATATATAAATACTACATCTTTATCCAGTCATTTGTCAGTGGGCGTTTAGGTTGCTTCTATGTCTTGGCCATTGAAAACAATGCTGCTGTGAACATTGGGGTGCAGGTATATTTTGAAATTAAGGTTCCCTCTGGATATATGCCCAGGAGTGGGATTGCTGGATCAAATGATGTCTTTTTTTAGTCTTTTGAGGAATCTCCATAATGTTTTCCACATTGGCTTCACCAAACTACATTCCAAGCGATAATGTAGGAGGGTTCCCTTTTCTCCAAGCCTCTCCAGCATCTATGGTGAGTGGATGTTTGAATGGTGGCCATACTGAGTAGTGTGAGATGATAACTTATTGTAGTTTTGATTTGCATTTCTCTGATAATTAGTGATATTGTGCCTTTTTTTCATATGACTATTGGCCATTTGTATATCTTCATTGGAGAATTGCTTGTTTAGTTGTTCTGCCCATTTTTGGATTGGGTTGTTTTTTTTTTCTTATTAAGTTGTATGAACTATTTTTATAGTCTACAAGTTAAGCCATGTTCAGTCTCATCTTTTGCAAATATTTTCTCCCAATCCATAGGTTGTCTTTTCGTTTTGCTTATGGTTTCTATTGCTTTGAAATAGCTGATAGGTGTAACTAGGTCCCATTTGTTTATTTGGCTTTTATTTTCTGTTGCTTGGGTGGATTGCCCTAGGAAAACCCTGCTGAGATATATGTCAAAAAATGTTTTGCCTATGTTTTCTTCTGAGAGTTTTTTAGCGTCTTGTCTGTTTAAGTCTTTAAGCCATTTAGAGTTTGTTTCTTTTTTGGTTTTTTTTTTTAACTCTATTATATCCTTTCGATTTGTGGTTACCCTATTTTTCAAGTATATCAACCCATTACCATATCTATTTCCTTTAGACTGATAATCACGTAGGCTCCAACACATCCTAAGAATAATGAGAAAAAGGAAAAAGAAAGAAAAAAAAATCTATCTTTTCTTGCTACCGTCTCCCTTTCCCACCATTTTGTATTTTGATGTACTTTTTCTTTTTTACATCTTCATGTTTATTGTCTTGTAATTCGTTATGTCATTTCCAATGATGGTTTTCCCATTTCTATAGCATCCTGCTTCCTTTCTGTTTAGAGTAGAACTTTTTAATGTCTCTGTTTGGTTCCATATTGCTGAATTATCTCCCTAACCCCCTCCCCCCTGAGCCTCTGAATACTCAGTACAGGGAAGCCAAACCATCCTAGCCTTCATCGGTCCTGGGATGCAATCTTCAGAGTGGGAAAGAAGAATCATTGAAAAATAATATTCTGTTTGTTGCTTTCTACCCTTGCCCAGAGAGTGAGAATCACCTCTGAAGGCGGAGGAAGAAAGATGGGGGCACGGGGCACAAAGTCTTTTCTCCTTTTGCTACTGAAAAAATGATTTCTTTTGTAATTAGTGATGATGCCCTTTAAATTGGTAAGATCGAGATTCCACAGCGTCAGCGCCTGTGAATAACCAGCTGGGAGAAAGCCCTCCAGGGCCCCTGTAGTGGGAAAGGCAGCCCCTCTGAGCACCTGTTGTTCTGTATTCTTCCTGCCTCCACACAGGTTCGCTAGGCACCATGCAGGACGATGCAGTTCCCCAAGGTGGAGGACTGGGAGACCCCTGCTTGGTGGCGAGCCACAGGGGCCCACACTTGAAGGACAAAGTGAAGAGTAGTGGGACAGGCATAGGAACAGAGGATGGTTGAGACCCAGGATAGTTTCCTGGAGGCCAGCAGGTGAGACTGGCGGGGCAGATGGGGCCCTGGTGCATGGGCAGTCCTTGAGGGATCTGAAGCAAAGATATGAACCAAGATACTGGATTCGTATGGGGGTAAATCGCCCCCTGGAGGCCGCTGGGCAGTGCAGCTGGCCCAGGAGGAGCGGGCACTTCCCCAAATTTGGGTTGACAGATCACAACCAACTCACTGGGAACCGAGAGGTACAGAGATATTGTTAACTTTTTGTCCCTCTTCCTGGAAAAAAATTGCTTTCTGTTGAATAGCCTGTGTAGTTAGTGAGAAATAAAGACATGAAGTAACATTTCCTCAAAAGTCATCCATTGTGTAGTTGTTAATAAGTGTCAAATGCAAACTTGAATAGATTAAATCAAACAGTCATCATCATATTTTAAAATCTTTTAAAATAAAAAATCTTGCTGCCTTTGTTCTTCATTTCAGGGTTCACTTGGTGATAATAGTAACAAAAGCAACAGCAAACCTTTAAAGAATTCTGTCCTGCTGTTCCAGGAACTCTGTGTTCATGACAAACCAATGAGGTGGCACTTTACAGGAAGGACAGTCATTAATCACACAGCTAGTAAATGGCAGGGGTGGGACTTGAACCCAAGCTGTCTGGCCCCAGAGCCCCCTCTCAGGCCCTTCAGTGCAGCTTATCACTTGGTATGCCCAACACAGGCCAGCATTAAAGAGCAGCGTGACCTTGGCCAAGGCTGCTTCACTGCTTGGCCTCTGTTTCTTCATCTGTAGAATGGGGGTGTTGGCAGTGAACTCTGTGAGCTCAGTGGTCACTTCCTCCAGCTCTGCTATTCTACTGCTTTGAGTTAATTTAAGAAGTATCCGAGCCCCTGAATGGCCCACCCATAGGCTGGCGCTTTGCTAGGCCGTGGGTTACGGAGAAAAATAAGATCAGCCTGCTTCTCCAAGGAGCCTGTGTCCCTCCACGGCAAACGGCTTTGAGGCCCAGGCTCCCTCGCTGGCAGTCGGGGACTGGGCAGGAATGTCTGATAGAAGATTGAGGCAGAGCCCTTCCGGGAACAGTGGTGGCCACAGAGCTATCAGGAGCGGGAGCATCTGTCCAGGCTTCTGAGAGGGGGGCCCTCATGAGGCAAGTAGCCCCCCAAACTAAGCCCTCAGGACAAAGATCCAGCCATTCCTGCAGTGTCACAACAGAACCAGTCCATCCTCATCACTGTGCCCATGTGCTCCATTGTCCTGGGGCCTTTCTTTCCCCTACACCCAGAAGACTCTTCTCCCTCTCTTCTCTGAGTGTCCCCTCACTTCACCCATGGTCCCTGCTTCCTGGGCCACCATCTCTGGAGTTGACGATTTGCCCCATCACACCCTCCGTTTGATCAGGAGCCTGGGTTGACCTCCTTGTGCTCACTTTCCCCCATGAGGTGATTTCTCCTCCTCTCTTGGGAGCACCTGGAAAACCCAGTCCATTCCTAGCAGTGCCTGCCACCCTGGCCTCCCTGCTCATCTGCCTCAGTCAGGAGCAGCTGGACCACCAACTCTGTATTGCCTCACCGCCTACCATCAAGACGTCAATGTTGATTCTCCCTCCACCACCCAGTATGGTCATTGTAGGGTCTTCTTCTCCGTCAGCCTGAGCCAGACACCTCCCATTCACCCTACCCCCGGGCTCATACCCGGGCGTGTCTCCACCCCAGGTCCAGCCTCTCTCCTTTATGTGCCCAACTCTAGCCATCCAGCTGCTTCTCCACCAGCCTCCTTGGCCCTCCTTCACCCTCACTGGGGCATCATGCACTGACTCCTCTGATTTCCTACCTGTCCACGTTCCTCTTACTTCCACTTCCCCACCTTCCAGCTCTGCATCCACAGTCAGCACTCTCTTTATGACAAACAAAACTCCCTTGAACCTTGATCTTTTCATTTCCTCACCAGGACGACCTCCATCTCAGTTCACCCAGCTCTATTTGTTCTGAGCCTGCAGGCAGCAGGCTCTCCCAGCACAGATTACTAAGACTACAAATCAATGCCCAGCATGTTGCCACTGCCAGGCAATCCTCCAGGATTTCTCTAGTGAGCACATTTCACCACTTGCCACACAGTGGTGTCAACATTCTGTGCTCTCTGCACACCTCTAAGCTTCCCTCTGTCTCTTCCCTGACTCCCAGCAGATGGCCTTGCCTCCTGCTTCAGAGAGAATGACATCTTACTGGAAAGGAACTCGCTCACCTGCAGCAAATCTGCTCACCTCACCTTTTATCTGTCCCTCTCCCACCTGGACTCTAGCTGTAGTGGTTCTTAATTTAGTGAGTTTAGTTGACATATATATACACAGTTAAAAGCTTAGCACACTATAGGCTACCTTCTTGGGCTTACTTTTTCAATTTAACATAGAGTGTATGATGCATCCACTTCGTTGCATGTACCTGCAGTTCATTTGTTTTAACTGATCTTAAATATTGTGTGTGAAAGTAACACAAGGCAAGTGTAAGCCAGGATTCAGGATGCTGGTTGCTTCCTGTGAGAAGAGGCCTAGGGCAGGATAGGACACAGTATGTCACTGTCAATAGTCCTGTTCTGGTGCTGGGTTATAGGTTCACAACTGTTTCTTATAATATTAATTTTAATAAATAAATACTTCTGACAGGCACCTTAGGTGAGAATGTGTCATGAACCAAGGTATACAATGGATAATATTACATCATTATTGTTATGTAATCTTGTTATAAAACATATTAATCATAATCCTACATTGTTATGTGTTATATATTATATAGATACATGAATTATATATTATGTATATAAATAACTACATATGTATTGTATACTATCTGATAATAAATAAACAGAACATAACATGCTAGTATATCTACTATTATGTATTATTTAATAAATAATATACTATATCCTGTTATATGACATGGCACCTAATCTTTAATCAAATAAAAATATGTCACTATATGTAATGGTAATTAATAAAATTAAATGAAAAAGCCCGCAGCTTTTAACGCCAACACCGCTCCAGCTGCCACTGTCTATCTTCTTCCCTTTCATGGTCGAGGTCCTCACGGTGCTATCTGTTCCCACTTTCATCTCGTTATCCTGAACTTTCCTCCGCCTCCCATCCCATGCTGCCTTCTGCCCTGGGGTCCCTCTACTCACCAGCGGCCTCTGGGGCACTGGTTTCCGGGCATTGTCTCAGGCCCAAGCTCACCCGCCTGTCCGCCGCCTCTGCCACCGCTGATGGGGACGGGGCGGGGGGGCAGAGTGCACCTGTTGTCCTGGAAGAGAATACAGCACAGACTCCGTGACCAGCAGGAGGTGTGGCCGGGACCTGCAGGACTGGCGGCAGAGCCAGACTGCATCCAGACCTGGGGCACTAGGAGTGTGAAGAAGCCCAGTCCTCACTGCCCCTGAAGTGAGGAAAACACCCTCAGGTGAGTTAAGGTGCTTATGACCTAGATCTGTTGGCTGGAAAGGACAAAGGAGTCCCTAAGGGGAGGGTAGTTGATGTTCCAGGCCCCACCAAGGCCCTAAGGGCTGGCGGGGAAGCAGGCTGGACGCTCCACTGGACCCAGTGTCCCCTCGGGGGTGGGGCCTTCCAGAACAAGCCAAAAGCCCTCGGTCTCTGGGGGGAACGCGGCAGTGTGGGAGCATCCCTGCAGTGAGTCAAGTGACGTCAGGGCCTGTGGGATCCGTTTTTATGGCCACATTGAGCCACAGCAGAAGCCACGGCAGGAGTGGATTCCTGTCTCTCCAGCTGACATCCTCGTGTCTGAGTGCCAGGCTTCAGACCCGATCCCCTGGGGCGCTAGGACAGTTATACACAGAGGCGGCTCGGGGAGGCCTCAAGAGGGCGGTACTGGCCTTCCTGCCGACACGATTACATGAAGATCAAACAATCCATCGATGGGAAGAAAATAAGAACCATGGTCACATCTGGACCGCAAGCTTAGATGTGGTATATGGGTGATATTTATCGACAATCTGGCGAGGATCTGGTCAAAGCTAGAGGCCAAGGCAGCAAACCGGTAGTGACACTAAGGAACATCGTGGTGCAGAGGCTGGACTGGGGGTCTGCAGGCTCCTCCCAGGAGGAGCCTCAGTGTTTGGGACGTGGCTAACGTGCCTGCTTCATGTCACTAGCAAGTGATGCCACCTGTGGAAAATCAGCTATAATCCTGAGCCGGGTCAGCCCTGGGTGATGTGATAAAGGCTCCTACAAGAGGAGGCGCCAGACGGATAGTGAACCAACCAACAGGCTGATGAGTTTCTGGCCTGTGTTTATCGTGCTTTCGTTGCCAAGAATGAGGAGAGAGTTGAATGGCTCACCATGAAGATTTTAACAACTTAAGAGAGTTCCATGTCTCACTGCATTTCAGTGTTACCCGGAGGAATTCAGGAGGTGTTTAGACCCAGAGGGGACTAACGGCCTCTTGGTTCCTCATCAACCTGGCAAGCCCACCAGCCCTCTATGGCCAGACCTTGGCAAGTGCCTTCCCTTGTTCTAACAAATCCCTTTCCACTCTCGCATGTGGTATGCTTTTATTTTTGTTTAATTAATGGGAATGAAGATACCTTACAGCCTCTTCAGACCTTTCCTTAGGCCTTCTGCTCTTAGGCCCCGGCAAGGGGGCCTGCTGCCCTGGGTCCTGCACTGCAGAGGGTCCCTCTGGCCCTGACACTTCCTCTGGCCACGCCCTCCATGGGGTGGAGTCAGCAGGGCCAAGGGGACAGGGTCATTGGCTCCTTCCCGTGCTCTAGAAACCCAGGACCCCAGACGCCCTGTCTCAGCAGCCCCTGACCAATTCCTAGTGCCTGCATCGGCTCTCCTGGAAGTTCAGATTCCCAGGACTCACAGAGAGGCCAAAGGGCAGCTGTATGTATGGAGGGTATGAGCAGATCCCGGATGTGAGTTCTGAGTGTCCCCCTGTGAACATCCAAGGCCACTTGTGGCAAGGGATGGACCCAGCATTGGGAAGAAAAGGGTCAGGCAAGTGGTCAGAGACTGGGAATCAGCTCTCACCACACGCTCACTTTCTTTGCTGGACTCCACTGTGTCTTGGAATTCTAAATTTGAACCTGGCCTTCCACCTTATAATGAACGTCTATTTGTAAAGGCAGGACTTTAGAACCTACTGCACTTAACATGTTTACATGTATAGGATGTGAGCTCCCAGGTATGCTCTGGCCCTGCACTTCCAAAGGTCCAGAGCAGTTATGTTGGCTCTACTGAGACTGTAATTGGTAAAGACCATCTCCAGAGAGGAGGGGCTCCTGCTTCACGCTCCAAAGTCAGGATCTTCTGAGTGGATAAAACAAGGGACACTGTGACCCTCATTGTAAATTGATTTAGAATAACACCATAGTGTCTAAGACGTGTGTGTGTGCACGCGTGCACCTGGGGATGTGTGTGGTACATGACTGTGTGTGTGTGTGCTCACTTGCACCTGGGGATGTATGTGGTTCTGTATGTTATGTGTGTGTGTGCACCTGAGGACGTGTGTCGCTGTGTGTATGTTATGGGTGTGTGGGTGGTACAAGACTCCATGTGTGTGTGCTCGTGGGGATGTATGTGGACCAGAGCCAGTGTGTCTGCACGTGTGTTTGTGTGTACTTGCATGCATTACTTTTAATAGTAGAAGCTGTCCTTTAGAAATACGATGTAGTAAAAATTGTATGATGTCCTTTGCTGTATAAATCAAAATTAAAATTATCTTCAATCACCAGAAATTTAGTCCCCCTCAGATTCTGTTTTTTTTCCATATTGATTATGTCCTCATTTTACTGATGAGGAAACTGTAGCTTAGAGATGTTGACTGACTCAACCAAGGGCATGGAGCTCGCGCGCCCAGGGCCAGGACCCAGTCCAAGCCGCACTGCTCCAGAGGCCTGGAGCCCTGCTCATGATCATGCGTGGCCTCTTGGCGGGGGAACAGATTCTGATGGGCTGTGGCCAGCGTGCAGGCTGCCCGTCCCGGGGACTCGGGAAGCCGGGTGGAGAGTACCAGACAGCAGACAAGAGTGAAGGGCTGCTCAGAAGTCAGAGTTTCCTAGGTCTTGGATGAGGAAGGAGGCTCACTGCTCATCCTTGATCCCTTTGCTGGTGGCCAAAAGGGACCAAGGCCCACGAGAGCACTTCTGGGAGCTGCCTGCCAACACCTGGAAAAGGACTGCTCAGGACTGGCTCTGCAGTAGGAGCAGAGGAAGGAAATGTCGCCTCCTGGTGGACATCCTTTGTGATGGCAGTAGGAGGCCTAGGAGCCTTGGTATCGAGGTGGCAAGGCAAGGTCCTAGTGGATGATCGTTTCCACGTGTCTTAAAAATCATTGCTTCATATATTTTATCCATTTTGTGGTTTATTTTAGGGTGGTAAATATGGTCAGTGTTACTCCATATTACCTAGATTAATTAATTTTTTTATTGTTAATTTTCTCTTCAGTGATTTGGAAGCTATATTGCCTCTTAAAGAAAATTCTCTCTAAATCTTTATAAATCATCTCTAAGTTCATAAATTTTTATGCAATTGGACCAGTATTCCTATAAGAGTCTCAAAAATGAAATAATCTATTAGATCCTGTTCCTCAATAATGATAAATTTAGCATATTTTACCTCTCTGTTGTTCTAAATTGTGTGTGTGTGTTTGTGTGCTCCAGTTACTACTTTTTAGACAGTTGCTTTAAGTTTGTTACATTAACAAAGAAAATATAGGTATATACATCTTGGATTTCATTGCTCACTACCACTATTTAATCCCATGTCTTTCCCACTTTTGAGTTATTTACTTATTGGGATTTCCCAATCAACTGGACACATGATTGACTAATTTTTTTCGAGCGGTGGACTTGGAAAACTTACATATCTATATGCAGATTTATGTTCTCCTCATCAACATCTCTCAGAGTGTTGTTGATGGCCCAAGCCTTGTTTTAAATTAAGGCACTGTTTTTCACCACCAAAAAAAAAACATTATTAATTTAAGGTGCTGTGTTTTAATGGCTGGCTATTCTTTTTTGGTGAATGGATATTAATAGAGATTTCCTTAACCTTCCTCCTTCTTTTTGCCATAACTCGAATTCATTGAGTAGCATGTTTTTACCATTACTCAGATTGGCTTCAACTTTGACTTCTGCTTTAAACCATCACCCCACTCTTTTTCTCCATGCTTATTCCTGAAAAAGTGAGCTCTCTATTTGTTTATAGGTGGTTCCCGTCAAAGATTTGTGACTCCCTGTCCAAAGTTCCAAAGGAAGAGAAAAGGAAAGATTCCTGTTTCTGGTGGTTACATTTTGTCAGGTTAGAGATCTAGTTATCCGTGTGGCTGCAGTGGAATCTGCAATATCTTGGCTCAGAGTTTCGTTTTTCTGGCTTACTAGGGGAACCGCATTAGCTGGGGTCACGTCGCTGTGGCCGTTGTCAGGATCCTGGGACTGAGGCAGCCCCTTTGCCTCCTTGTTATTTTGATCTTGCAAACTGGGTCCCAGTTATGTGAACCCTGCACCTGGTGGCCAGGATCGCCCCACACGTGACGTGTACCCAGTTCCTTGGCGTCCCTCACTGCTGTCAGCTAGTTCCAGTAAGAGTACGTGATGGCTTCCACTACTGTCCTTCCTCCATCCTCTCCAGGCAGGCCCTCCTTTCCCACTAGTTGGCCCTAAGCCTTCTCTCCTGCGCTACATACGCTGACGGAATTTCTCAGGGTTTCCAGCAGGTAGATGGGTCTCTTTTATGTTTGGACCCCTTCAGTGCTTGCAGTGAAAATATAGGATGTGGGAAGGAGGAGCTTGGGGATTCTCCGTATCTAGGGGCTCCCTATCCAGCAGATTCAACTAACGGTGGATTGAAAATATTGTTGAAAAAACAGAAAGTTTCAAAAAGCAACACTTGAATTTGCCATACACTGGCAACTACTTACATAGCATTCTTGTTGTATTAGATACCACGAGTAATCTAGAGATAATTTAAAGTACACAGGAGGACACAGTGAAAGAGAAAGTGACAACAAATATATGTGTATATTCATGTATAACTGAAAACTTGTGCTGTATGCTGGAATTTGATACAACTTTGCAAAATGACTATAACTCAATAAAAAATAGTTTGTATATATATATAAAAGTAGATGGGAGGATGTACATGAGTCCCATGCAAGTCCTATGTCATTTTATACAAGAGGCGTCAGCATCCATGGATGTTGACTTCAGGGTGAGTCCTGGAACCAGTGCCCCATGGTTACCAAGGGATTACTCGAAGTCCAGGCTCCTTATCCCAGCCTGCCATGTCCCCACATGGTCTGACTCCTACCTGTACCACACTTCCCTTGTCACTCTCCTCCAGCCCTGGCAGACTGCTCTCTGATTCTTGAACAGGCCACACTCACTGCGCATCATGTCTGGCCCTTAGAAATACCCGTTACTTTCTGAGCATGGCTCTGCTTTCACAAGATGGGCTGCATTGTCACTAGAGAAGTCAGTGTGGAGGTTCCTTTAAAAACTGAAAATGGACTTAACTCATGATCCAGCCTTCCCACTCCCGGGCATATGTCAGGAGAAAACTTTAATTCAAAAAGTCACATGCACCTCAATGTCACAGCAGCAGTATTTATAATAGCCAGGATATGGCAACAACCCAAATGTCCATTGACAGGTGACTGGATAAAGAAGTAGTAGTATATTTATACAATGGAATACTACTCAGCCATGAAAAAACAAATAATGTCATTTGCAGCAACATGGATGGACGTAGAGATAGTCATTCTAAGTGAAGTAAACAAGAAAAAGGGAAAAATGCCATATGATATCACTTATATGTGGAATCAAAAAAAGACACACATGAACTTAAATACAGAAGAGAAACAGATCCACAGACATAGAGAAACAAACTTATGGTTCACAGGGAGAGAAGGGGATGGGAAGGGATAAATATGGGGATTCGAAAAGTGCCCCTCTTGGGGAGTGATGGAAATGTTAGCTATCTTGATCATGGTGATAGTTTTCTGGGTGTAGACATTTATCAAATTCACCAAGTAGTACATGTGAAATATGTGTATTTTATTGTACAGGTATCATACCACAATAAAGGTGCCCTTAAAAAAAAACAGAAAAACACTGGCGGCATTTTGTCCTACGTTTTTATGTGTCTTAAGTGAGTGGGTCTACAAGATTCTGGTCTGCCATATTTTCTGAACCAGAAGTGCCCTCCTTCCTTTTTCTTTGGTAAACTGTCAGTGGGTGGCATTTATTCCCGTGGCTTCAACTGCTCTCTGTCCACTGATTAACTGTCAAATCTTTTCCAGCATGGACATCTCAGTTCAGTCCCAGAAATATACTTCTAATTGACAAGTAGACATTCCCATTTGATTAGCCCATAAAAACCTCAAGCTCTGTTTGTCTGGATTTACACTCTCTCAGAACTAGTTTTACTTTTTCAAACAATGGCATCACTGTCCCATCTCTTTTCTGTGCCAAACATCTGGGAGTTTTCCTTTACTTTTCCACTCCCTCACCCCCATAAGTACTACAATTCTATTACTTAATGTCCCCCAACTATGTCCCTGCTTCTTGCTTCCCACTGTATTAAATCACACCCCTTGCTAGTCTCCCCAGTGCTGTTCTTTAGAGTGAACAATCCACTTTGCTCACTTATAATGACTAATCTGTGTCACTCTCCTCCTTAAAACCCCAAAGAATTCCACTCTGCGTGTGTGAGGAAGTCCATGCTCCCTGATTTAACGTCACACCTTCTCATCACCTAGTTGCTGCTTTTTTTCAGCCTCAGATTCCGTTAGTTCCTCACAGCCTCTAGCCTCACTGACGTTCCTTCCCTATGTGCAAAGTGCTCTTAGACATGACCAGGGGTCTGCACGAGACAGGCAAGCTGCTGAGAATCCCGTCCCCACCACGCACTCTCCTGGTCTAGAGATTTGCTGGAATCCGTCAGATGTCAGTGCAGAAAGCATTTCCTCTCTGACACCTTCCCTACCTTCTAGAACACAGCCCTAGGCAGTGCAAGAGCACCTCTGAACATATAGTATATATGATGCCAAGTGACTCTTACCACATTGTTTTGAAAATCTATTTAAATTTGTATCTTCCACGACACACTGTGATCTCCTTGAGGGATGGGGGGCTGTGTGGTATTTGTCTAGACAGCTAATGTCTGGCACAGACCCCGGGCCATCGGAAACAGTGTGCTGACTCATCAAGAAGAATTGTCGTCTTTGCAACGTAAGAAAGACTACATGCTCTCTGATCTTACACCATCAGGCAAGGGTCAAAATAATTTCACATAGAACTACAGAGGCAAAATATGTGTATTCTTTTCCTCTTTGTGAGCCCGAGACCATAGGCATCCTGGAATGGAGGTGTCACTCAAAGCTGTCTGTCCCCTAGGCTGTCACGCCCAGCTTCAACATATTTTTTAGAAGTTGTAGGGATATGTGTACATCACCCCGTCTTAGAGCAAACGGTGCTTCAGCCTGACCAAGTTTAATGTTCATATAAAAATCAGAAATCTTCCAAACTGAAGCCTGAAGACACATTTCCCTTTTCTCCTTCTAGTCTCTCTGCCATCTGCACCCCACATCCCCACTGCTCATCTGCGTCAGGCCACGTTCTATCTAGAAACATTTCCGGTGGGACACTTGGATAAGAACTAATTATAGCAGTAATGAAACTGGTCCCATGAACGTAGGCTCTGCACAACAAGGATGCTTTGACCGGAGGCCTCAGCCGCGGCCTGCAGGATCTGTTCACGTGGTCTGCCTGGCTTCCCTGCAGATGTTGTGCAGAAAATCAAACCTGCAGTTAAAGTCATAGAAGACCCAAGAAATCCAGAAAAATGCAGTGAGATTCATCTCCTTGGGAATATTTTTGAAAACCATCGAGTAATATGAAGAAGAGATTTAAGAGGTTCGTTTCAAAGCAGATGATGTCCAACTGCAGGTGGGTCAGTTTTGCCATTGTTGCTCGCTAGTTGGCTTTCTGCTGCTTCTAACACGCCACTTTTAAGAGAAGTGGCCTGAGTCAGCCCTCAGAGCAGAAAGGTGAGCTGGGCCTGGAGACAGCCAAGCTCCTCTGCTGTGTAGTGACCCGCTGAGAAGGAAGGGTTGGCCCAGGGCTTCCTCTGACTCTCTCCCTCAGTTATAAACTCTATGAAGGGAAAATGGAACAAAAATCTTAATTCAATATGGTATTGTCAAATTATTGTCAAATTCATCCCCTTTGGAGGGGATGGTATATTTCAAGGGGTAGAGTACATGCTGGATTCAATTTGCGGTACCTCAATGTAAAAAAATAATAAGAAAAAATCTTTAAAAAAAGAAAAATAACGAAGAAGAAAAGAGATCTCAAACAACCCCAGTTTAAAAAGAAAAAAACTCTTTTAAAAATAGTAGTCAGCTAGGACTTTTGCTAGATTAGGAGTTTGGGATTAACAGCTACACACTACTATGTATAAAATAAATAACCAACTCCCAGGTCCTTAATAAATTAGTTCAACCTGAATCCTTTTTCTTTTTTCCCCTAAGCAACCCGTGGAAGCCTCTGAAATTCTCATCTTATAAAAGAATTCATTTAAAGGTGGTTTGAAAGTTACTGGTTAAAACAGTTATTTGTGGTTCCATGAATATAGGTCTAGTAAGAAAGACAGACAGTAAACCAGTAAGGAAATAAATATATGATGTACTGCCAGGTACTAATAATTGCCACAAAGAAACATAAAGCATATTAGGAGAGAAAATGTTTGAATAGGAAATATGTGCGTGCTATTTTAAATAATCTGGTCAGGTAAGTCCTCTCTGAGGGTAAATAATTTGAACAAAGTCCTGAATAAAGCAAAAGAATAAGCCACGTAGGTAACAGACAAGAAAAACCTCCCAGGCTGGAAGAAGTGTAAGTACTAGACTTGGAGTTAGAAACGCAGCTGTCCTGGTGGGGACCATCGGGGCGGTGAAGATGGGCTGGAGCAGAACGGTGAGAGCTGAGGCTGCAGAGATCGGTGAGGGCCCGGATCACATAGGGCCTTGGTAGGGACACTGGATATCCTTCTGAATACAATGGAAAATCACGAAAGTATTTTGCAAAGCGGAACAACTTGATCTGATTCATACTTTAATAAGACCGTTGTGGGTAACGTATGGGGAATAAGCAATGGAAGCAGGGCAAGGTAAACTGATGGGAAGCAAGTGGGAAGAGTGCTGCTGACCTGGAGAGAGACACTGAGGTTGGGCTGGGATGATGGTGGGAGACGGGCTGAAAGGGGGACACGATTTAACAGTAACGGTCACAGGCCTTAATGCTCGAGTTGGACACAGACACAGAGTGGTACAGCGTGATGGGTATGTGATATTTGGGGATGAGCCACAGTTTTTGTGCAGAGACCTGACAGGAGAATAAAGTGTGGACGTTGACGTCGGTAAGAAAGGTTGGTGGGTTTTGAATTCCCCCTAGAGTCGTGTCTCTGTTTCTCTGTACATGACGTCAGCCGAGCAGGGATGGGTGTTCCTACTTCTGCAGAGAATTGCGTGTCCTCCTCATTGACTAATTCGAGAGGCCGACCTGCCCATCCAATTGCAACATCTTGAATCTGCTTCTTTCTATCCAGGAGGAGATTTCCAACTAAGATGCCAATCAAAAATTCCCGTGTCCAGAGTTAGAGCTGTGTGCCTTTGGGAGGATCTCAGAGATGCATCCACAGAGGCTCGGTGTGCTCTCTCTCCCTCAGAGAACACAGTTCCCTTCAGCCCACTGGGTCTCAGCAGAGAAGATTTCACACATAGCCCCTCTCAGGCCCTGGGGACCAACCTCCCGCTTGGCCGAGCTCTGAAATTGAGCACGAGTTCCGGGCAAAGGGCCTTCTCCAGGGGGCCATCTGGCAGATTACATGAGGACAGTGTACAAAAGAGTGGGAGGGTTGATGGTATAAATGCATTTTTAGTTTTGGTCTGAAACTGATTCTGTCCTTCCGTTTCGTTAAGCAAGTGTTAGGCCAGACATGATTCTCCTTTTTCTTTATATTTGATCATCCAAGAGGTTTAGATAGGGGATTTGTTTTAGGATACGAATCTTTAAAAAAAAACCTTGCAAATAGCGTCTTGTTAGGCATTTTGACAAGTGAATTCTCCAGGCAGTATTGAACCCCCTTGTTCCTCCAGGGGGTCTCCAAAGGTATATATTTTCCAAATCTGACCCAAAGCCAATGAGTCTTTTCTTTTTTTTTAAGAACTTCACCATGGACAAAAGATGTCACTAAAGAAGGTGAGAAAAGAGCAGGTCCCCATAATCCAGAGTCCCTCCCAAAGAGCCCACAGAAGTAAAGAGGAGATGAACGAGAGAAACGTTTTATTTATGCACACGCAGGAGCCAACCAGAAAAGTACCTACCACGTTAAGTGGTGAAAGTTAAAGGCTTTTTTTATCAACCTAACTTAATAGGGAAAGGGGAAAGGAGAGAATTGGCTTCCATGACAGGTTTTCTTCTGCATCTTTTGAATCTCAGTTATCTTCAGCTTAAAGAGGTTTTGTATTAACCGTGGGTTCCATCTGACTTTCCATTCCTCGAACTTTGTTCTTCTTTTTCAAGATTCACTCATGTATTCTGACCCCCTGGATTTTCCACGTGAATTTTAGATTGATTGTCAATTCCTGCAAAATACCACCTGGGATTTGGGTAGGCATTCTTTGAATCCTTAGATCTATTCGTGGACATTTGTCATCTTAGTAGAATGAAGCCTTGTGCTCCATGAATATGGGATTATTCTCTTTGAATATAGGTCTTCATTTCTCTCAACAGACTCTCTCATCTATTGTAGTCTTCAGTGTCCAAGTCGGGTACTTCTTGCTCACCTCTATTGGATGCTGATTCAGAAGAGACACGACCTCCTGGAGAACCTCTGCTTCCACTGAGCTGACATGGAACTGAGTCCTGAGAAGGCTTTAAATTCCTTTAAAAATAGGATTAATGTACTTTAAGTACTCCATAGATGAGTAATGAATGGGTCACATTAGCATAGGATTTTAATCCTTTTAGAATTAGTAGAGTAATACAGACACAGTACAAAAAATTGAAATATTGCCTAAAAAAGAAGTGATTTGTAATTCCCACCCACAGCGGTGTCTGTCATGAATGATTTGGTGCTTATGTCTCAGTCTCTGTGTCTCTCAGTATGTCTCTCTCCATCTCTGTATCTCACACACTCACAATCAGATCAATTTCCATCTATATTGATTTCACACACATGTGGTCGTGCAGATGGGACCCTGGATGCAGAGATTGGGTCTGCATACTTCCACCCTGAGGCCTCCTTGACGTTGGGTTTAGACCGGGCACCCAATTTTCCAACTGAACAGCATTCATTCATCCACATGAACCAGAACGAATGGACCCCATCCCCTCTACATCAATATTAGTGTTGCCTTAATTCCGACTGTTTCAACCAGTGCTGTGATGAACACCCTTGAAAAGGCATCTTTGAATAGGTGTGTAAGGATTTTAATGGGATGAACTGTAAGTATCAGATCTTCTGAGGAAGAGATGCATCTGTGGCCCTTTGATGCGTCCTGCACCCTGTTCTCCTGAAGAGGAGCGTCCCTTCGCTCTTCCCTCCAGGGGATCTGCTGGAGCCTCTGCCTGCTTACATTGTCACCAGGGCTGGTTGTCACCTGACTAAAGAACCGCCAGTGTGATGGTGACCAATGCTGTCTCTGCAATGTTTCCGTCTGCCTCTGTTCTCACCTGAGAGGTCAAGCATCTCTAACACACACTGGCCACCTGCATTGCCTCTCATTGGAACTGCCCATGCCTGTTCTGTTTCTGTTTAGAACACTGAGTTTCAAAAGGATTTTGGAATACAGGGATGGGAAAAATTTCTCCAACCTTGGGTTATGAGGAATGAATTTTCCAGGTTGTGGTTTGCCTTTCAAGCAATTTTTCTGGGCTTTTACTAATTTTTTTTATTCGTTTGGTTTTGTTTTTGCCACAGGAAGAGCTAAGCATCTCCCTTGTGTCTTCTGGCTGTGGTGTCACAGGGGGAACAGCAGTGTCTACCCTGAGATTATGCACAGAGTTACCAAAAGGGCTTCATTTAGTGCATCACATCTTTAATCCCTCTGGATATCCCCTGAAAATAATAAAAATGCTGTTTCAAGTGAAAACAAACAAAAATCCTCAGCCCCAGGTGAAAACATGTGGGCAGGAAGGAAAAAATCCTTTTTTAAAATTTCATTGGCAGGGAACAACCAGTAGAGGTAAAGACACGCAAAGAGAAAGAAGACTTGGGGTTGACAGGGGCTGGGTGAGGAGGGAGGGGAGTGCATGCTCTGGATCCAAGGTTTCAATTTGAGGAAAGAAATAGTGTGAAACTAGATGGTAGTGATGGTCGCACAACATTGTGAATGCCCCTAATGCTCCTGAATTGCACAATTTAAAAGGGGAAAAGTCTATATTTTATTACATGAAACTCTAAAAAGAAAAATCAAGGATGTCATAAATGATGTGAAACAAGCAAAGGAAACTAAAGAAAATGAAACAAAAACATCTCCAGCGGAAGGGACGTCAAGTTTGTGGGGGGACTGACGGTGGGATTTTGGAGAACATTTTGGAGAAGAAGGTGTGGGTGGGTGCAGAGGGGGCTCTACCCCAGGTGGTGGTGATGCCTGAACTGTTTCTCCATTGCCCAGCAGTCCAGCTGCAGATGCAGGTTCAGGAGGAGCTTCAGGAGCGGCAGGAGGGAGCTCGAGGTCTCCTGCTGGATCCAATTCGTCCCATTTTTGGTCTCTGACATCTTCCCCTGCCCCTGCCTCCTCTGTAACTATTGGAATTGGAGAGAGTTTTAAGTCTTGTGGAAGACCTCATGCTGTGAGAGAGGAAAAATTTATCCACCTGCCTCCCTTTCCATGTGCCTCTACAAGGACAGAAATCTTCCCAGAGCTTTCCAGACAGCTCCCACCCAGAAAGTGCCCACAGGATGTGTTCTGTGACTGAATTTTTCCAGACAGGTGGTCTGAGGCCATTCTTTTTTCTGGTCCCAACAGTAGCCTCTAGGGACACCTCCCTGTGTGGCCCAGCCTTCGTCCCACCCTCACCTACACACATACACCGGCCCTGCCTTTTTGACCTTTGGTCTCTGCTTCAGGGGCTCCTGGTCCTCCACCTGACTTGCAGCGAGGTGGGCACGGTGCTCCAGGTCAGACCAGGGTGTGCTGAGCTACCCGTCAGCCCCGGGTAGGTCCCTGGGAGAGTCCTGGGTGATGTCTGGGTCGGAGGCCTGCCCCACTGATTTGTGGGCCATGGTGGTGGGGACCCCTCCATATCCAGACCCACCAGGAGCCTGCGCTGGCCCTCAGAAGAGTGACACACCAGCCCTTCACTTGGGGAGGGGGCGTTGGTGTTCTTATTCATCAGCTTCTTTTCAATATGTGGTATCTGGCTCTGCAATGATAGTGACCAGCAGCTGACCCAGCATGGAATCTCAGAGTCCTTCCCGGCCAGGAACACTCCTGATTCTGTAGACTCTACCCTCTGCTGCTAGATCAGACCAGAACCTTGTTCAGCTCAGACATCCGGGAGGGAATATACATACCCAGAGAGCATGGGCTCCACCTCGGGCAGCAGGACCCTTCCCGGGCTCTCCACATTCCAGCCAGCCAGCTTTGTCCTGGGCTGTCTATGTGACCGGGCCCCCCAGGCCTCTGTCCTGCTCTTTCTTGAGGCAGATACCCATCCCCAACATGACTGCTCCACCTTCACCAGGCAGGATGGGGCCGTGTGGCTACCTGGATGGGATCTGAGAGGTGGCCCAGCCTGGAGGGGCCTGCCCTGGGCCTCCCTGGGTTACCTTTGGGTCTCTCTGGCCAAAAGGCCAGAGGTGCCTTGGGTGAGACCTGACCCAGTGCCGGCAGCGTTGGTAGAGGCCCTCGCTGCGGGCTTTCCGGGGCCTGTGGCCTCAGGATAATGGGATGCAGCAGAACATGCCTCTGTCTCCAACCAGGTGAGCTGAGTAGGGACTTCTCTACAGAGCGGGTGCCTGGTGACTTCGGTTCCAAGTTCTGTTGGGCTCTATTGCCAGGGAAGTGAGGTCACTTCCTGGGGTCCACTTCTCCAAGCTTCCTCCTGACACAAAGCTCCTCTAGGGCCTTTCTGGGCTTCCAATCTCTCATTTCTCACTCCATGCCATGTCCACACACAGTGACACCATCTCAGCCCCCCCCATAGCCCTGGGGAGGCCTGGATGCAACCAGTGCCGCAGCTCTGAAGACACAGCTGGGTTCAGACCTGGCTCCCCCTACTCAGCAGTGTTATCATCCTGGACAAGCCATGTGCCTCTCAGGGCCTCCCCAATCCCCCATCAGCACAGTGGGGATCATTCTGGCCCCTGCTTCCTAGAGAACCCATCCTGTCTCTAGACCTAGAAACACCTATTGCTTCTGTCACCCCCACGGGCTGGCATCACAGGGAGATCGTGCACAGACTCAGCAAAGGAAGGACCCCACAGAGGGCTGGCGGAGTGCAAAGCACGCCCCACACAGGCCAGGGTCTGCCCTGGGGTCTGGAGAAAGTCACTTTCCTTGCTGCTTGCTTCCCCGCTCACAGTCGTGAGATTGAAATTAAATACAACTCTGACATCGTCCGCTCTGGCATACAACCTCCTAGGTCATTCTGTCATGTTGACATACAGGCCCAGTGTCCCATCTCGGCCTCTGTGGTGGGCTGCCCCACAATGGCTTCCTATTTTTTGCCTTCTGTTCCCACACCCTTGTGGGATCCCCACACCCTCCCCTGGAGGGTGGATCGACTTTGGGACCAGGTTCTGACACATAGACTGACTTGTGAAAATGTATGTGAGTTCCACTCATTACCAGCTCCAGTGTTCCTTCTCTCTGTCTCTGTCTCTCAGTGCCTCTCTGAGTTGTCTCTCTCTCTGTTTCTCTGTCTCCCCCTGGTTCTCTGTGTTTCAGTCTCTCTGTCTCTTTTCCTGTATGTATGTGTGTATATATTTATGTGTATATGTGTGTATTTATGTGTGTGTATTGTACGGGTCCAGGGCAGGTCACTTCTGAAAATCCCTTGATGATATATTGATTATTTTGAATTCATGTTACTGAAGAAACATTATCTTTGAAAATTGTGCAAGCACTTTGGTGGGATCTTCTCTAAGGCTCAGCACTGCTAGGGAAGGGATGCACCTGTGGCACTTTGATGTATCCTACACCTTGTTCTGCCGGAGAGGAGCGTCCATTTGCTCTTCCTTCCAGGGTACCTCCTGGGGCCTCTGCCTGCTCACGTTGTCACCAGGGCTGGTTGTCACCGGGGTAAAGACCTGCCAGGGTGATGGTGGCCAATGCTGTCTCTGCAGTCTGTCTGTCTGCCTGTGTCCTCACCTGAGAGGTCGAGCATCTCCAGCACAAACCGGCCACCTGCACTGCCTCTCGTTGGAACTGACTCTGTGTGTTTTGTTTCTTTTCAGAACACTGGGCTTCAAGAGCTTTTTGGACCACAGGGATGTGAAGCTTTTTTCCGACCTTGGGTCATGAGGAAAGGTATTTCCAGGCTGTGGTTTGTCTTTCCAGCTGTCTTTCTTGGCCTTTGTTTTCTGCTTTTGTTTGGTTTGATTTTGCCACAAGAAGAGCTAAGCATCTCCCTTCTGGCTCTGATTTCACACTTAGAACAGCAGTGCCTACCCCGAGATTATACACAGAGTTACTAAAAGGGCTTCATTTGGTATGTCTCATCTTTAATCCATCTGGACTCTCCTCTCAAAATACAAAAATGCTAATTCACGTGAAAAAAAAATAATTCACCCGTCCCTACTTAAGATATGTGGGCAGACAAACCCAAAAAAGCCACCTTTTATACGATTTCACTGATAGGGAACCTCCAGGATACGTAAAGACATAGAGAGAGAAAGGGGATTAGGGCTTGTCATGGGCTGGGGGAGGTAAGACGTGGGGTGCTCTTTGTATACAAGCTTTTACTTTGAGGAAGGAAATAGTCTGAAACAAGTGGTGCTGGTCTCACAGCACTGTGAATGCAATTAATGCTCCTTAAAATTGCACAATTTAAAATGGGAAAAGGCTAAACTTTATTCTTATATACTTAAAACAAAAATAGAATATAGTATAATAGAAAAGAAAAAATCTGACTCCATAGAAGATCTGTCCTTTTGGCTTTAACCCTTTGCCCTCTTTTCTAGGCTTAGTTTTACTAGCTCTGCACCTTTTGTAAAACAATGTTGCCTTTAGCCTTAAATATACAGAAGAGCCTACTTTCAAGGCTCTGATTTTTTAAGGATATTAACACTTTTGCACTTGTATAAAGACAACAGGTTGTAGAATAGAAAACTACTTTTGTTTTGTTAGAGGATTTACAGAGGCACTATGACCTGGTCTACGTAAACAGCTGCAAAACAAGATAATGGCGGACTAATATCTTGGAGAACCATCTTCCCCATGTCAACTTCAGGCTCCTTTTCTACTAAAAATGGGAGGGGCTGTGGTTGGTTGTTGCAAACTTGTTGGTGTAGAAATTCTTTGTTCTTGGAATCCTTTGCAGCTGTCCACGTGGGTCAGATCATGGTGTTTCTGCAAAACCTGCAACAAAACAAACTTTTTCTATTCTGCCACTTGTTATCTTTATAGGAGTGCAAAGTATTTATATCCTTAAAGCTCAGAGTTTTGGGAATAGGCTCTCCTGTTTATTTCAGGCTAAAGGCAACATTGTTTTACAAAAGGTGCATAACTAGCAAGTCTAAGCCTAGAAAACACGGCAGAGTGTTAAAGGAAAAGGAACAGATCCAATATGGAGTCAGATTTGTTCTTCTCTATTACAGTGACTTTTGGTGAGAGCTAAGTGGATGATTCCTGGGTGGGTCCTCCACTGTCCAAGGCTGGAGTTCAGGCAGGATCCCTGCCAGATTCACCATGACTTTGGACCTAATCTACTGCAGAGAAAGTGACAATTATTGGATTAAAATTACCTCTCAAAATCCCTTCAATTGCCTGTAAACTATACCACAGCAGGGGATGTCTCATTGGCCAGTCAACTGCCAGTCTCCCTTGATGCAAGGGACCAGCGTCGCGGTGAGATCCATGGTGGCCTGGCCAGTGCACCTTCCTACTTTGCTCTAAAACATTGGCTTCCTCACTTTGACGCCTTGACAGCTTCCTTCCCTCTTCCCTCTGGCCTGGTGTGAATGAACAAGGTCCCTGCACCCACCTGGGCTGAGACCAGGCCATGCACACAGCCCCATGCACACAGCCCACCATCTGCTGTCTACCCCTGGGCTCAAGTGCAAACTCTGAACTCCCCCACCCCAAAGGTCCGCGTGCTCAATGCCTCCGCCTTAGGGGTCTAGATCACCATCAGTACCATCAACCACCCAAATCCCAAGGCCAGTGCCTGGCAGCCTGGGATCAACCTGACCCATCGGGTCAGTTGAGGCACAGGCTGTGGGAATCAGGGTGCCAAGGCGGGAATTGGAACCACCTTCAGCCCAGCCTGCCTCACCCTGTAGCCTCAGACATTAACTATGAATGTGCACACTAGGCTGGATCCCCCACTGGTGGCAGTAGTAATCATTACTGGAGCACGGATTTCCCCACCTCAACCACAGGGTGAGGGGTGGGGGAGTGAGCTCAGGGTAGGGGTGCACTCAGAATGAAGGGGATCCCATGGTGAGAGGGTACAGGTTGAGAGGTGTGGGGCCCGATCAGATTGGAACTGACCTGGTTGAGAGGTGAGGGGGACAATTTCAGGATGTTGGGTGTCCTGTGCTGAGATATGAGGGGTAAGCTTGTGGGTGTAGGGGCCATAGGTTAGGACCTAGCAGGATGGAGTGTCAGGGCAGGGACCTCGGTGTGAGGAGAAGGAGCAGTGTCTTCAAGGTCTGGTGGGAGACTGGGCCTGGCCAGGGGTGGGAAGGTAGTAACAGGGAGGAAAAGGTGTGCAGGGGAAGTGGGGCTGGCGGGGTGTGGCCTGGCCCAGGGCAGTCGTGGTTCTAGTTCAGTGCCAGGACCCAGTCAGTGGCTGGGTGAAGGCTCTGGGGATGGAGACCCGGCGGGACAAGCAGGAGGGGCCCCACCTGGCTCCTCCCGGCCCCAGCGGCCAGGGCCGGTAAAGCAGGAGACCCACCCGAGCAGTTTGCGCTGCGGGCGGGAGGAGGAGGGGCGCGCACGCGCAGACGGACAGACGCGCGGACGCCGGAACCCACCCAGAACGCGTGGAAGCTGGCGGCAGCCGGTTGCTCCTGGACCAGCTCCTGGAAGAGGAACACGGCCTGGGGCCTGGGCCGCCGCTTGCCCGCGGCTCGGCTGCCGCTGCCGGACAGTTAAGAGGGCGCTGGTGGGGGCGCGCTGCTCGGGGAGCCGGCGGGTGACGCCTGGGCTGTGCGGCTGAAGAGACGCCCAGGGAGGGGTGCGGAGGTGAGGTCCCGGCTGCGCGTCCCGTTAGGACCCTGAGGCGGGTCCCAGCCCCGCTGTGGTTCGTGGTAACCCCGCTATTAGTAGTTCCTGGACCTCGCGTTTGTGCCGCAGCTTAAACCCGGGTTTAGGAGATCAGGTACAGCCCCGGGAGGTGGGAGGGCGCCGGACGGCTCCGGAGCATCTCCTATTGGCCCTCAGATCATGGCCTGCTCCTGGGAGGCGGGTGCGGTGCGGTCGCGGAGCCTCGGATGGAATGGGGGCTGCCCCATGAGAGCCCCTGGATTTGCTCCCATCTTACCCGCGGCCTGACCTTGGGGGCGGCCTCTAAAGACCCAGGTTCGTGGGACTCAGGTTACAGGTCAGTCTGCTCCTGGGAGGTGGGCTCGGTGTGATCAGTGTGCTGGGATGGCTGCAGCGGCAGCGGGAAATGGTCGCAAACCCCGCGCTCTCATAGGGCAGCCCCAATCCCGCCATAGCAGCCGCCACCTTTCCCTGACAGCACAGCACCCGCCTTCCAGGAGCAGGCTGACCTGTAACCTGAGTTCCACGAACCTGAGGCAGCAGAGGCCAAGCTCAGGCCATGCGCTGGGGAGTTTGAAGCAAATCCACGGGCCCCCATGGTCAGACTCCATAACCCGCCACTCCCTTCGACCACACCGCGCCCTCTTCCCAGGAGCAGGCTGACCTGGGGACCGTGCCTGGAGCAGCAGAGGCCGAGCCCTTGACAGGCCGTGGGGAAGATGGGGGCAAGTCGACCAGCTTGCCAGGTCGCTACCCATCTCCCTGCCGCTGCCCCAGGTTCGTGGATCACTTGTTTTCAAGCCAGTGGTTTCCTGAGAGGCAGGCGCGGTGCAGTCAGGTGGCGGAGGCTGCGGGGAGGGATGCTGCCCCAAGGGAAGCAGGTGGACTTGCTCCCATCTCCCCCAGGGCCAGACCTGTGGACGGCCTCTGCTGCCCCAGGTTTGCAGGACACATGTCATGTCAGCCTGTCCCTGGGAGGAAGGCTCAGTGTACTCGGGGCAGCATCAGTGGCTGACAAGGATTTTAGAAGTGGGCTCTAGCCCAGCATAACTAACTCTCCTTTCTTCTCTTGCTTCCTCAGTTGGTGGCTGTATCGGCTTTTTCATTATAGGTTATTGCTGGATAATGAACATAGGTTTCTGTGCTATATAGAAGAAACTTTATTTAAAATCTCTTTTTATATGTAGTGGCTAACATTTGTAAATCTCGAACTCCCCTTTCCCTAGTAACCTTAAGATTGTTTACTAAGTCTGCAAGTCTGTTTCTGTTCTGCAGATGAGTTCACATTGTCTTTTTCTCTCTTTTTTTAGATTGCACATATGAGTTGTATCATTTGGTATTTTTCTGTTTCTGGCTGATTTCACTTAGAATGACCATCTCTAGCTCCATCCATGTTGCTGCAAATGGTTTTATTTTGTCCTATTCATGGTAGAGTAGTATTCCAGTGTATAAATATGCAGCAACTTCTTTACCCAGTCATCTGTTACTACATTTAACTTGCCTCCATGTCTCGGCTATTGTATACAGTGGTGCTGTGAATACTGGTGAGCAGGTATCTTTTCACATTGGAGTTATTTCCAGTTATGTACACAGATGTGGAATTGCTGGGTCATAGGGTAAGTCTACTTTTAGTTTTATCAGGGATTTCCATGCTTTCCATAATGACTACACCAAACTAGATTTCTACCAGCAGTGTAAGAGGGTACCCTTCCCTCTACAGCCTCTCTAGCATTTATCATTCATGAACTTCTGAGCGATGGCCATTCTGACTAGTGTGAGCTGATTCTTCATTGTAGTTTTGATTTGAATTCCTCGGTTTATTAGTGATATCGAGCATTTTTTCCTGTGCCTATTGGTCAATTGTGTCTTCATTGGAGAAATGCTTGTTTAGGTCTTCTGCCTATTTTAGGATTGAGCTGTTTGTTTTTTTGTTATTAAGTTGTATGAGCTGTTTATATATTCTGAAAATTAAGCCTTTGTTAGTCGTATAATTTGCAAATATTTTCTCCCATTCGTAGGTTGTTGTTTACTTTTGTTTTACTTATGGTTGTCTTTGTTGTGAAGAAATTTGTGAGTTTAATTACGTCCCTTTTGTTTATTTTTTTCTCTTATTTCCATTGCCTTGGTACATTACCCTAGGAGAATGTTGCTAAGATTTATGTCAGATAATGTTTTGCCTATGTTTTCTTTTAGGAGATTTATCATGTCTTGTCCATCTGCATCTTTAAGCCTGTACTCTACATCTGTGCTTCAGTTTTGAATTTTGAGCTTCTTAGAGAAAACCTACTCTTAGCTCATACGTCAGATTCAACATGTCTAAAGCTGATTTCATAATCTTTCTTCTTGCAGCGTCTCCACTTATTCAGTGGGATAATCATTCTTCCGGTCTTAAATACCCAAAGGCTTGGAGTGGTCTTTGATTTATCTTTTTCTCACCACCCTCCATATTTTGTCAGCTTCTTGAACTGTATGTTTTTGGTTTCAAGTGTCTATTCTGATTGCTGATACTCTGATGAAGAGCTTTCATCCCTGATACGTTATTGTTTCCTTCTGCTGAATTCTTGGATATTCTCTCCCCCCCTTTCAGTCAACCTACAGTTTTGGCTCTCCAACATCTAGAGTCAAGTCAAAGAGTTAACACAACCAGATCTCAGTCAGGTAGTCTCGACCCATCATCATTTTGTACTTAGCTTATGTGTTCCAATTATTATGTAACTTAGCCTCCTATGGTAACATGTGCCTTATTAAAAACCAGGAGTCACCAGCCTTTTCCTATCCAGTCCTCAGTTAAAACAGATTACAATTGCCCTGAGAACTAGTTGGAGCCCCATCCCCTTCATAGAGTCTTCCCTATTTACTCCAAATACTTCTAGCTCCTCTTTGTATTCCTGCACTGTTTATGATCAGTAGCCTGTAATCTTGGCTTTGAGTACTGACTTGGTACCATCCCTGGGTGGTTTCCAATGTTTTTCCTCACTTAGCTGGTAACTGGAGAAGACTACCTTGTTCAGCCTCCTTTATACCCCTCACCCTGCTTAGCATCGGACAAAACATGCATCCAGGCAGTGCTTACCTACTTTATTTATTCGCAGGGTGGTGGTGTGGATTATAGCTAATAACTATTAATTCAGTGTTGCAATTAAAAAAGAAAGGCAAGAAAATCCATAAAACTTTATCTCCATGTTCAGTTTAGCGCTTTACCTCAATAGTTTTCTTAAGTCTGTATTTACATTCACATAGTGTTCAGTGCTTGTACAGTTTCCTGAGGCAAGCAGGTGAATTGTCATTATGTTTGACTTTCACGTTACATTTCATATTGGATATATTTGTGCAATGACAAAACCTTCTTTTATAAGTAAACAGCCGGAAGCCCAGAGAGACTAAGAGCCTAACCCAGGGTCACCTGGTTAGTGTTTGGCACAGGCCAGGACCACAGTTCACATCATCCAGCTGATCGTCTTCCAGTGCCTTTTCATTCCAGTGCTGGGAAATGTAGCCCCATCAGCCAAACGGCCAAGTCACATTGCTGCCCCTTTACCTGCCAGTGATGGCAGTGCTACAAATAGTGGCAAAGGAAAGGTCAGAAATAGGAGTGATAAAACACATTTAAGTGCTGGAAATGGATCCTCAACCTCCTCCTCCCTACTTGAGCGCCTCACAAGTGTCCCACTGTGACAGTGCTGATCATTGTTTATAACATAGCCTTAAAATCAGACATCTTTTATAAGACATGCTTTTATCTTGGTCCCTTTCCTGCTAGTAGTCACCATCATGGGCAGAAAGTGCTTGGTTATGTTCTGTTTGTCACATAGGTGGGAGGGAAAGTGGGAAAGGGAGTGGGTTGTACTGAAGCCGAGCATTTTACAGCTCTGTTGTTCTAGGACCAGAGCAGTTCCACTCTTGCTTTCATCACCTCTCCACCTCCGAGTCCCAGCCACCCATTCATGCCTGCTTCCCCACATGCCACGTCCTGGGGAAGGACAGAGTGGTGGGCAATGCCCCCTCCGTCCTCTGCTCTGGGAGGTGTAGGAGTCTGCATTAACTTTTGAGCTGTTTTAGTAATTGGGCTTTTCCAGCTTTTCTAGACATCTCCTTTCCATCTCTGAGAAATTGGATTTGTAACTTAACCATACATGGACTATACTAATGTATTCAGTGACATTAGTGTGATGTTGCCTCTAAGGTGTTCTGTGACTGGATAGGAGGTTTTTATTTCACAGGATGCTTCACATCCAATTCTAAAGGCCTAGAGGCTGCAGGTGTAATCCAAGTCCTTACATGTCTGTAAGGTAGACATGAACATTATTTGATAATATGACCATATGTTCATAGATTACGGTTAGTCCTCCGGCTCTGTATCTAATGAAAGTTTAAATTCCAAACACTTGAAGAAATTTTGTGGACCATGTCTTTTTGCCTGTAACCAGTTGCCAAAACTGAAATCACAACTCTACCACAAGCCACAGTGTTTCCCAGTAGAGAAAGCCCTCTAATTTTACAACCTCTAAGTAGTGCAGTGGTTGTTTGTGTGAGATGAGGGATGCCAGAGTATTTTTTGGGACACTAGAGTGGCATGACAAGTATTCTGGGACTGGTTACAGTTGAATCTCTACTTCCTATATCCTGGATTGATTACAGAGGCAATGTTAGTGCAGTAACCATCTTGTGTATGCAAGTGTAGGTAGGAAGACAAGAGAGAAAATAGAAGGGATATAAAGTAATGGAGGGACTTCATAGCAGTACAAATAGTGACTTTGACACCACCAGCTGATGACGTGAACTTGGCAAGAATTTGTGAGAATTGGTGGGTGTCATTGCAAGCAGGAGAGTCCTGCAGCTCTTGGGGTGAACAGGCAAAGGGGAGAGCAGATATGGTGGCTATCCGGGGGCTATTTTTGTCCTGAATGTGAAAATGTCCAGTCCCCTGTTCAATTTGGCAGCCACAACTTCACATGACTCAGGGCATTATTTCCACCAGAAATCCATAAAAATATAAACAACCTCTGTTTCCCAAAGTGTTTGTTCTCGATCTGAGATGATTGTCCTGTGGTGGGAGGTAAGTGGGTGATGGGCCCTGTTACATCACCCCCTTTCACTAGAAGTCTACCTCGCTGCTTTTCAACCTACTCCTAGAGGTGCTGTCATTCTGTTACACCTAGGCCTGTAAGACGGGCTTGCCTGAATCCTCACGTGAAGAGGGATAGTTATGTGCAGTTTTAAAAAATTGCTTGGGTCATGTGGTCCTTTGTTCCTTCCATTGGAAATCACTATTCCAGAGCAAATAGTATGCCTCCATAGAAAGTATATTGTTTGTAAGTTGTCTTCAGAGGTTTTGCAGTAGGTTTAAATATTTGCTTGGTGATGGCATCTTGATTGATTGAAGGAGGCAACCCTCACTAGGGGCATTGTGTGCTTTCTGTCTGAGAGTTCCTTTCCTGGCAGCAGAGTGTTCGTAGGCAGAGTTAGAAAGTTACCTGATCTGAGAAGCCGAATTTGCCCACAGCTGGGAATTGGCGGAAGAGTCTGTTATGGAAGGAAAGCTTTAGGATTATCTGGTAGCAGAGTTCTGGGATCCAAACCCTGGGAAACCTCAGCTTTTGTAGAGTATGTTCTGTAACAATAGGCTATAGGATAATTTTTACACTTGTTATAGGATGTAGAGTTGGGGAAAGGCTTAAAAGTGCAAGAACCTTAAAAGAGAATCTCCGAATATTTTAAAGAAGACAGTTCTCAGAATGAGAGCTTTTCTAGAAAAGACTAGCTCTTCACTTCACAGGGGAAGCAGGGAGCAGGTGTAACTGCACTTACGGTAACTTAAAAGGTAAACCTTACCCTCCCACTTAGCTGTTTCCTGGTGTAAGTTCATCTCGCACATCTGTAGTTATAGACCTGATGTGTCATTTTCTGGTACTCCATTCTGCTTCTTAGTGAGAGACTGACACAAAGCCACATAGCAATTGAAAAATTGCGCAAACGACTTTATTGTTAAAAATGTAGACCTGTGGCTGGGTGCTTCATTTGCAAGTGTCTTTCAGTACATAGAACACTGAAAAGAATGCAGTGTTATTTCTTTTTTTATTCCTTTAAGCCTTTGAAAAGAAGGTTTTCTTTGCAGAGTGTCTGGAGTACATCAGAACAAGCAGAAACTAAAAATAGCTTTAAGAAAGCTCCAGTATAGACGTTGCTTATAGTATGGTATCTGTCTTAAAGTTAATTCTTTAAAGCAGGAAGCTGTAACTCTCAATTTCTTAAGCAAATATAAACATTCTTGACACTTAATGACATTCTTTGTGGGGTGAAGCTGATTTTGCTTCCATTCTGAGCGTTGAAAGTCCTTCTATGATACTCCTACCAGTCCTCAATATTTTATTTTCCCTCTGTTGTGAACTTGTTATTAAACTTGAAGCAGATATAAATATCATTAACTTGCTACATATGTAGATGTTCAGTGTTACATAGTCAGAAAGTTTGTGTACATCACACGTATCTACATAATTCCCCCCTTTCCAACTGTGTTCCTGATAGGATTGTGGGAAATGGCAGTATGGGGATATGTCTTTCAGTACACAGTGTTTCCCCTCTTCCCTCTACCAGATCTGGATTTTCTTTCATCTTTCAGCTTCTAGACTTACTAGCTCTTTTTCTTAAGCTAGGTATGTCTCATCCCCCTGTGCACACAAACATGCGTACACACACACACACACACACACACACACATATATTCTGCCGTAAGGAGTAGCGTGCAGCATCCCATTCTCCCACTCCTTCTCTGGATCCACCCACTGGAGGCAGTGTCTTGCACGAATTCATTTGTAAGTTCCTTTATAAAATTCGAGTGGTTGGGAAATAGGACTGATATCCACACCTAGTAGGCAGGCCCTCAAGGACAACTTCTATGGTTAATGCCAGGTTATCTTAATGTTTGAGTATCTGGGTTTCATGTCTTCCTCTACCACCTGTGTGACCCATGATTCCCACATTTCTGCCTCCCTCTAGAATTTTTCTCTCCAACTCTGAACTCTTACAATGTTCTGCTGATTTGACATCTTCACTTGGAACTCTGATATCTTAAAATCAACATGTGTAAAAACTGAGCTCTTTGCCGTCCAACCCCCCAAACTGGTCCTTTCTGCAACATCCCCCATTCAGTTAGTGGAAACTTAATCCTTCCAGCTGCTTGGGTCAAAAAACTTGGAGTTATTCTGATTTTCACTGACATACCACATGAATTCTGTCAATAGATCTGGTTTAACACTGCCTTTAAAACAGATCCAGAACCCAGCCACTTCTCACCATGGCTCCTGCCTCCACTGCTGCTTCCCTGCCCTGAGCCACTGTCCTCTCCTCCTGCACAGCCCTTCTCAGAGGCTTCCCTCCTTTCATCTCTGACCCGTTTTGACTATTCTCACCCGGCAGTCAAGTGAGCCTTGAAAACCTAAGTTAGATTGTGTCGTCATTCTGCAGTGCCTCCCAATTTCACTCCGGGTAAAAGCCACAGTCCTTGCAACGTCCTCCAAGGCCATACAGGATCTGCACTGACCCTTCTCCGCAGCTCCAGCAGTGCCCCCATTCTGGAACATGCGAGGTGCACGCTGGCCTCGGTGATGGTTATTCCGTCTACCTGGGACTTCTCACCTCCTAGTCTTATTTCTAACCTCAGTCCTCAGTGTGGCCTGCTCTGGTATTTAATACAACATCACCATAATCCCATACCCTAAACTCTCTTTACCTTGCCCTTTTTTTATTTTTTCCATGGTTCCTCTTTCTTAACATGCCACTTCCTCTGCCTCTCTTTCGTGTGAATTGTCATCTCCACCCCCCACCCCAGCTAGACTCCAACCCAGCTCCGTGAGGACAGGAATTTTGTTTTGTTTATTGATCTATTCCAAGTGCCTAGATTAGTCCTGGGTACATAGTAGCCTGTCAAAAATTATTTGCTAAATAATTTAAAATATTATAAAATGAGTCATCCTTTCAGGAACGGGTGAGGAAAGGAAGCTGCATGAAAGAATGGTGCAGTAAATAATGATATTTGCCTGTTGTTCTTTGTGTGATATATATATATGTGTTTTAGCTTAATTTGGTATCCAGTTTCTTAATTTAATAGCTGTATTAAGGTGTAATTTACAGGCCATAAAATTCACAAATTATAATTGCACAAATCAGCCATTTTAGATATTTCTAGAGTTGTGCAACTGTGTCCTCACAAAGTCCCCTTTTTTCCATCCATATGCAGTTCGCCCTCCACTCAGTGGCACCCTGATTTTATTTGTTTTTGTTTTTTTGGCAATCACATCTCAAAAGAATAATTTACACAGCAGTACTAATAGAGCTTTGGCTTTTAGAAATGACACACTTAAATATGAATTCAGCTGTCATTGCTGAATGTAGGTAGCAGTATCAGACATCGGTGAGAAGAATGGACTTGAGTGTCAGACTGGCTGCAGTCTTACCCAGCTCCACCAGTTACCAAGTTACCCAAATTATTTTCTGCCTCAAATTCTTTATCTGTTATATGGGGGTAATAATAGCAGCTTATAGAGTTGTTGTGAGGATTAAGCAAATAGTGAAACAAAATTTAGTATAGTGGCCAGCTTATGTAATTACGTAAGAAATAGCCTTGCAGGTAGAGAGCAAAATTCAAATCAGTTTCTAAAGTATGTGTAAAATATGATCCAGTTCCTGCCTGGTTTGTAAACACGTATGCCTACTGCAGAATGTAAAAGCAGGCTAATTTCCAACAGAAAAGATCATTTCTTAGCATTTCTTTCAAAGATATATGCAAAATCATTTTTACTAAATTTCGGGTGCCCACCTCTGAAAGAGCTTTGACACCAGGGAGGTAATTATCTACTTTTTTGTTAAAATCATGCTGACCATCACAAAGTGTTCTGAATTATATTTTAGCCTTTATGTTGGGAAATACTGTGAGACTTCTTCTAAATTAATGGGGGGGCATTCACTGTAGCTCTTGTAGCTGTTTTGTTGTTTTCTTTTATGTACAGATGCACAAAGCAGGTTCATCAGAAGCCTCTCAATTCCAAAGATAATAACAGTGAAAAATATTATACAGTGACAGTGAATCCTTGGCATATGAAGAAAGATTGTAAAGCCCTGAATGAATTAAGAAGGTATTGTTACATTAACATACATGTAACCATGGCTCTCTTACCTTTATTTTTCACTTTATAATGAAGATACTCCCCACCCGTCAAGGTTGCTTTGTTTGATATAGGGAATATCTAAAGCCTTTTCTGCAAGTTTTTAAAATAAGTAACAGAAGGTAATTTATCAGAAGTGTGAATGGTGTAATCTGCTCTGTCTAGTATAGTAGCCACTAGCCACATGTGGCTATTTTGAATTGAGATGTTCTATAAGTGGAAAATATATAATAGATTTTTAAGACTTCATACAACAAAACTAATGTAAAATATTTATTAATAAGTTTTAAAAGTGTCAATCACACTTTTGAAATGATAGTATATTGGATATTTTGGGATAAATATAATTATTACTGAAATTAATTTCACTTGTTCCTTTTTATTTTCTAAATGGTATTACTGGAAAATTGTGACTTACACTATGTTTCTATTGACAATTCTGGCTTCTAACTTATTGCAAATAATATGAAAAGAAAACTTTGATGAAAAATTTTGTAATTGAATAGTTGATTTACATCATAATATTTTCAGGTGTGCAATACAGAGGCTCAACATTTTTATAGATTATATTCCATTTAAAGTCACCATAAAATAATGGCTATATTTCCCTGTGCTGTATGATACAGCCCTGTAAGCTATCCAATTTATACATAGTAATTTTTACCTCTCAATACCCTACACCTTCCCTGCCTCCCCTCTCCTCCTTCTCCCCATTGGTAACCACCAGTCTGTTCTATGTACCTGTGAGTCTATTTCTGTTTTATTATAGTAATTAATTTTTTCAATTTTTTATATATACATATAAGTTAATACATAGAATATTTGTTTTTCTTCCTCTGACTTATTTCACTATGCATAATAACCTGTAGGTCCATCCATGATATTGCAAATGGCATTATTTTGTTTTTTATGGCTGATCAGTATTCCATTGTGTGTGTGTGTTCATGTGTGTATATCTGTGTGTATACACATGCATATATGTGTATATATATATATATATATATATATATATATATATATATATATAATATACCACAACTTCTTTATCCAGTCATCTGTCAGTGAACACTTGGGTTGTTTCAGTGTTTTGGCTATTGTTAATAGTGCTGCTGTGAACATTGGGGTGCATGTGTCTTTTTGAATTATATTTTTCTCCAGAAATATACGCATGAATGGGATTGCTGGATCACACGGAAGTCTATTTTCAGTTTTTTATGGAAACTCTATACTGTCCTCCAAAGTGGCTGTGCAATTTACATTCCCACCAACCGAGTAGGAGGGTTCCTTTTTCTCTTAAAAGGTCAAAAATTCTCTAAATTTATATACTTTCCTTACAGTTTAGGACACAATTTGGCAAAAGCCAGAAAGAATTTGATAGGAGTAAATACAGTATTTTTTTTAAATGTCCATGCATTACGGATAGATATGTTATTGATGAGTTGGTTCCCTACATTTGTAGATGCAGAAGTTTTTATACCTTCATAGACATTTCAGTCTAGCAGAGAGAAAAATTTCTTTGCATTTTGCTGAACTTGTCCGGGTGGCTTTATCGAATATGGTCCAGGCCTCCAGAGGTGAATACACATCCAAACCTGAAACATTTGAATGTCTGCAAGATTTTAAGAGTCAAGAATGTCAGATCTGGACTATAAATCTGGTAAATGACATCAGTGAGTGGACTGAAGAAAACTCCATTTGAGTGCAAAACCTTTCATAAGCCAAAAAAGGCATTGAAAGTGTGGCAAAGCCAGAGACTTGTGTGTGACACATATGGCCACAAACCCATGGGGACAACCACAGGCGTCCTGGAGTGCCAAGGGAATTCCATGTGAGGAGTCCAGCACTCACAGGAATCCAATAAGTCCCTGCCAGCCAGAGCACCTTCATTGCTACCGTGCTGTTTTGAGCAAATGTCTTTTCAACAGGTTCAAATTGGTTTGTATTTTTTTTACATTTTTTATTAATTCATACTCATTTTACAGTGTTGTGTCAAATTCCAGTGTTCAGCACAATTTTTCAGTCATTCATGGACATATACACACTCATTGTCATATTTTTTTCTCTGTGATTTATCATAACATTTTGTGTATATTTCCCTGTGCTATACAGTGTAATCTTGTTTATCTATTCTACAATTTTGAAATCCCAGTCTATCCCTTCCCACCCTCTACACCCCTGGTAACCACAAGTCTGTATTCTCTGTCCATGAGTCTATTTCTGTCCTGTATTTATGCTTTGTTTTTGTTTGTTTTTTTTTTTTAGATTCCACATATGAGTGATCTCATATGGTATTTTTCTTTCTCTTTCTGGCTTACTTCACTTAGAATGACATTCTCTAGGATCATCCATGTTGCTGCAAATGGCATTATGTTGTCGGTTTTTATGGCTGAGTAGTATTCCATTGTATAAATATACCACATCTTCTTTATCCAGTCACCTGTTGATGGACATTTAGGTTGTTTCCATGTTTTGGCTATTGTAAATAGTGCTGCTATGAACATTGGGGTGCAGGTGGCACCCTGAAGTAGATTTCCTTCTGGGTACAAGCCCAGGAGTGGGATTCCTGGGTCATATGGTAAGTCTATTCCTAGTCTTTTGAGGAATCTCCACACTGTTTTCCATAGTGGCTGCACCAAACTGCATTCCCACCAGCAGTGTAAGAGGGTTCCCCTTTCTCCACAGCCTGTCCAGCATTTGTCATTTGTGGATTTTTGAATGACGGCCATTCTGACTGGTGTGAGGTGATACCTCATTGTAGTTTTGATTTGCATTTCTCTGATAATTAGTGATATTGAACATTTTTTCATGTGCTTTTTGATCATTTCTATGTCTTCCTTGGAGAGTTTCTTATTTAGGTCCTCTGCCCATTTTTGGATTGGGTTGTTTATTTTTTACTTATTGAGTCATATGAGCTGCTTATATATTTTGGAGATCAAGCCTTTGTCGGTTTCACTTGCAAAAATTTTCTCCCATTCCATAGGTTTTCTTCTTGATTTATTTCTGGTTTCCTTTGCTCTGCAGAAGCTTGTAAGTTTCATTAGGTCCCATTTGTTTATTCTTGCTTTTATTTCTTCTAGGAGAAAATTTTTGAAATGTATGTCAGATAATGTTTTGCCTATGTTTTCCGCTAGGAGGTTCTTGCCCTTCTTATTTCAGGGAATGGCACTATAATTTAGACACTGCCAAAGCCATAAAAGAGACAGAGGGATGTGAGGAGAAGGCTTGGAGGGTGCACCGTTCAGTGCTTTTAAATTGTGACAGTTACTTGTGCTTTTTTTACTTTTTTTTAATGGAGGTAATGGGGCTTGAACCCAGGACCTTTTACATGCTTAGCACGTGCTCTACCACTGGCCGGCATCTTTGACTTCTTCCTGCCCTTCCATCACACCTGTGGCCAATCCGTCCACCTGCTGAAATGTTTTCTTCTCTCTCCTCCTGAGAGGGCCTCAGCAGGCCTCCACATGAACCTGCCAATAGTCCTCCCTGCCTCTATCTTGTCTCTTTCTAGATCACTTTGCATGTCTCCTCTACCTTGGAGGCACACAGAGTCCTTTGAGATGTGCACCTGTGATCTCTCCACCTGGTTGCTCATCTGCCTCCCGCACCCTGTGCTCGCTTGTAGACTATTTGCAGTTCCTGGAAGGGACCTGGCTCTCTTTGGCCTCCCTCCTTTGCATGCGCAGCTCCCCAGGGAGAAATGGCCTTAACATTATACGTTCACCTGATCACTTCTAGGGCATCTCAGAACTCAGCACAGTGTTTCCCTCCTCTGGGAGAGCCTTGGCTACAGTTCCGGCTCTCTGCCCTGAGCACCCTCTGCTGACTGTTATCCAAGCCCTCTTAACACGCCTCCTCAGCCATCACTTCACTATGAGTCCTGTGCACCTAGGAGCTCCCGGAAGCAGGGACTGTGTCTTTTTCCTCTTTATTCTCAGAGCATTGTACAGACTCAGGTACAATGGTGGAGGGCACAGTGGTTATTCTGCAATTTCTCTAGAGTTGGGGCCTAGGGGTAACAGTCTGGTGGGAAGAAGGGCTTAGGGGATTTCCCCTGAAGCCACATTTTCAATTAACATTTCATGTTGTTTTTGTTTACTATTTGAAGTTACGAGTCTTAAAACAGAATGACGATTTCTAAAAATTACTTTACCGATGATTGAGGAAAATGGCAGTTTTCCATATTTAAGAATATTATTTAAAGTTTGTGTGACTGTGGTGGTGGAAAATAGAAATGCAGGGGCTACTAAAGCATTCTCATCCCCTTCCCCACCCTCAGGTCCTTTGGACAGAAGAGACAGAGGGATGTGAGGAGAAGGCTTGGAGGGTGCACCGTTCAGTGCTTTTAAATTGTGACAGTTACTTGTGCTTTTTTTTACTTTTTTTTTAATGGAGGTAATGGGGCTTGAACCCAGGACCTTGTACATGCTTAGCATGTGCTCTACCACTGAGCTATACCCACCCTTCCCCCCGATATTTGTGTTTTTAGTGGGCATAATGTGCTGGTAGCAGGTACTTTAGCATCAGACACAGTCACCTGCCTCTGACCATCACGTTAATACCTTTCCCCTGAGCTAGAGAGCTAGTCTGTTTCCAAAAGTTCAATAAATTATCTACATTTTCTTTTTTCTTAAACAAAAGGTATTAACTCATTTTTTTTAGTATCACCTATAAATATAATGTGATTTTATTAACCATTTACCAAAGTGTTAAGTGTAATAAATATTAAGTACAGATTTCTGAAGCATCAGTCATCACTGAAGATCCACATTCTGCTGTTCTCTCTCGATGTTAGTCACCTTACTATTGGAGTTCTGAAAGCAGCGCCAGGCAGAACTTGAGTACAAATGGGACACGGTTGAGCAGGAAGAACAAGTCCGACCAGAATAGGAGGCGCGGTGTCCCCACGTGGAGATAGATGAGATTACCCAGGAAGAGCGGGTGCTGTTTAGATGCACTTTAGTCTGTTTACTTCTGGACTTGTCAGCCTTGGCTGCATGTTGGAATCACCAGGGGACCTTAAAAAATGTTGGTGCCTGGATTCCATCACTGCAAACTCTGATGGTACTTAGTGGCCTGGGGTGCATTCTGGCATAGGGAAGTTTTTAAAGCTCCTCTGGTTATTCTAATGTGCAGCCAAGGTGAAGGAGCACTGCCTGGAATGGTGGACACAGAAGAGAAGTGAGGCCCTTCCTTCATAATAACAGTAAAAAGGGGGAAAAGAAAAAGACTGGTATAAGTGTATAAGAGGCATTGATTTGTATCCTTTCATAACACCAAAAAAAATGCAAAATATAAATTAGCTACAATGACATAGTTGTAGAAGGAAAGACAAATTGGTTTTTATAGTTGACTCCCATTTTTTCACATGCGGCCTCGTTTTCATCGTAGACTAAGTGCCCCTTTGTCTTGAACTAAGTCCCAGTCACTGCTACCCCTTCCTGTTGGGATGTGCACAAAGAAGCATGGCTCTCATCCTAAAGTCAGAGAAAGGGTAGAAGAAGCAGGGAAACATTTGTTGAGGTGCCATCATTGTTTGAGCAGTGTTTGAGCTAGTCATGTTACATAATTGGAAATGTAAATTTATTGCTGCCACTCCTGCTGCAAAATTAAAAAAATAAAACTGTATATCTTTGTATCAACATTCTAGAGCTATGAAAAGATGATTTTTGAGTCATTTGTATTATTGCTTCTTTCCATCAGCTGAGATAATTTAGAGCTGTTTGTTCTTGCAGTCAGCAGCAGCAGGACAGAAGGTTATGAGCATGAATAACACTTGGAAAAAATGCTTTTATTAGGAGCATCTGAAAATGTCTCCAAATATAGATTTAATAAATGAATCACAGATCTACATAATGTTGGCATTGAAAAGATATGGAGAAAGCAGGTCAAAATCCTCTTTTATAAATGGAAAAAAATGAGGTTCAGCTACCAATAGAAAGTGACATTTCTCTTTTACAATGTAATAAGCTTCTAATAATCCCCATTATGAATAGCTCCCATTGTTTACAACTGAAGATGGGGGTAAAAGCATATGTTGGTGAATGACTGTACATTCAGAGATGAAAGCTGAATCTTAGACAAAATTAGATGTTCATAATGCTTTTGAGTCCTGAAAAACAAAAAACTTATCATATTGGCAGCATACAAAAAATACTGAAGAAAAGTTTTTTGGTCATTTAAACTACCAAGTTTAAATTTAAAATTGCCAGCTAATTAGTTTAAATTTTCATTGGAACATGCTTGTTGAAAAATTGAAGATGAAGACTCATTTAACTTTATAGTTCTTCCTTATTTAAAAAATTGCCTTTTTTTTTTTTAGTTTTGTATTTGAAGTATTTTACTTTACTTGTGAAAGCATGCTCCATTGTTTAGAGAGGCCAGCGTTGTGGTAGTGAGATCTTGGGAATGAAGTTGCCTAAATTCATATTTGAACACAGCAGCTTGCTTCCTGAGTGATCTTGGACAACTTAACTTCTCTGTGCCATAGTTTCCTATAAAATAAGAATAAGAGAGTTGCTTCTTCATGACAGTGGTAAGGACGGGTCGAAGTAATGTACAGAATCTACTTGGAAGGCTTCCTGGCACAGAGGAAGGGCCATGTACTTAGTTACAGCTATTATTATACTATATCTGGTTTTATAATCCAGTTAAATCTTGAGTCTAACTGATTTCATCTGTTAAAAAATTCTAAATATAAACTCTAAAATGGAAACTCTTAAACTTCATAGTTGTAGCTAATTAACACATAAAGCTCAACGAAGAAACACACAGTGGAGACCATTTAGCTGCAGACACCTGTGATACTTTCTGTCCTGCACAGACTCTAAGCTGTCACTACCGTCACTTCTGAAATCAAAGGCAAGCTAAGGAATAGAGCTTTACAGCTTGGCCTCGTCAGGTGCTCAGACCATGGCAGGGACAGTTTACTGTTCACATGTGCATTTTCAAAAAATAGTATTAAAACGAACACTGTACATATTTTGTTGTGTGTTTGACATCGTTAACAGAAAAGAAAAGGAAAAAGAAAAACAGGAAAAAAACCCATGCATTTACAAACAAGGAGGCAATGTCTGAAAATTATTATTATTCTTTTTATGTTTAGGATTTAGTGACCAGTAAGGAGAAATAGCATTTTATTGGTGTAATCCCTTGATTGACTAAATTTGTTTTTTTAATAAGGAAGAAGAGCGTGTTCCATTTACCACCTGGGGAAAGTGTATACATATAACCCTTTGTGCAAGTGCTCTTTTTCTTGGTAAGAACCTACCACAGACTTTTAAAATCTAATGTGAAATGCTGAGAAAACTGAAAGTCAAGTTGGGAACTATGTAGTCTCATAGAGAAAACTATTTCCAGAGAAAATCTGAGCCAACGCAGGGCGCCACTCTGGAGGTTCCACAGTCTCTTCTGCTCACAGTGCTTCCCCCAATTCTTTTCACCTCATTTGTTCAAATCAGATCAGTGGTTTAGGATTCTCCAGGGTCTGATTAAGAGACCAGATGGAGGCATTAAGATTTCTAAAATTTTCCAAGTGTAACAACCTAGTTAAAATGTCTAAGAATAGCCTAACAAAAGAATAGTAGGAACTATCAAAAAATAAAAGTAAACTACTGAAAGATATAAAAGATGCTTTAATCACATGATTCTAGATTAAAAGATCATATCTCCAAAATATCAGAAGTTATAAAATTCATTTGGGTTTATTGTGAATAAAATCATATTAGCAATATAATAATTAATAAGATAATGAGAGTTTTACTAGTTCAAGAATAGCCAGATTAGAAAATAGGGCAGGAAGTCCAGATATGGGCTCTGATATCAATAATAATTTACTATAAGAGATGGAAGGCATTACAAATCAGGGAGATAAATAAAGGTTATTCAGTGAATGGAACACTTGTTAGCTACTTGGGGGGAAAAGAAAAGATTGAAATCATACAGTGAACCATATATTATGATAAATTCCAGAAACATTTAAAAAGTAACACAATTAGAAAAAAAACTAGAAATAAATATGGATGAGTATACAACCTCTAGATGAACAGTAAGTTTCAGAGGAAATTATACAAAGATTTTCATGCATCATAAGCATCCAAATTTTAAACAAAACACCAGAGGTTGTTATTTGTTTACAAATCCGACAAGGGGCTAATTCCTTCAATACACAGAGAGTTCAGATCACTTCAAATGTAACATCAAAATATCTCAGGAGCGTAGAAGGCAGAGAAGATGAACACACATTCACAAAGGAAAAAATAGATGTCACACTTCAATGGTAATTCACTCAGTGCACATCAAAATGAAATAGTTTTCCACCTCTCAAGTGACACAGCTCTGTTTATGAGGATGAAATGTCAGTGATCACCAATCCCATGCCTAGGTTACTGGATAATTTTTGTGAAGTATGGTTGATTTACAATGCTGTGTTAATTTCTGGTGTACTCCTCAAGCCTTCTTAGAAAGCAGTCTGACAGTTGATATCAAGAGTCAAAAATATTCATATGTTTTAATCCACTAATTCAGCTTTGAAAAACTTTTAATCAGGAATTATTTCAAAATGACAGGGAAAAGTCATTATGGATGCAAGTCACAGACATATATAAAATCTCAGCCAAAATATTCTTCCAACTATTCACAAAGTAGAATAGTATGCAGCCATGAAAAAGTGTGTCCATGAAAATATTTTATGACATGTCAAAGTGTTATGCTTATGATAGATTTGAGAATAAAATTAATATATAAAATGATTTGTAATATACAAACAATGCACCGTTCTGAAGAAATTATGTCTATAGGTCAAAGCATTATTCTTATTTTTTTTTTATTCATTTTCAGATTTGGAGTCTTTTGATTGTAGGTGACAAAATCAATCTCCAATGTGTTTAAACAACAACCAAAAAATGGGGATGCATGGGATTTATTGGTTCCTGTAAATGAAAACCTCAGGTCTGAGGTCTGGCTTCAGTCAAGGAGAGATACCCTAGCCCAGATGATGTCAAGGGCTGCTTTTGTCCTGTCTTCATTCTGTGTCCAAAGATGTCTCAGCATGTTGCTTCTAGGCACGCAGCATCCCAGATCATCCATCCAAACCAAGACAGGTCTCTTTTGGCAGCTTCCTCTCTTAATAGAGGAAGCTTATGGTTCACATGGGCACCAGTAAGTATCTCCTCACATAATAGTGGCTCTTCCTGGGTTATTTGCCAATTCTCCAATCATGTGCGAGGCCAATACTATGAGGGGTATTATTTGTCTTAAACCAACTGAGATCTACTTCTGGTGCTTCAGAAAGAGTGGGTCAATCGAGGTTAAATCACAGGACTATAAACAAAATAGAGGTTACTTATCCTATAGCAAGTTCTGGGTCCTCTTCTAAGACTGGGGACAGATCCAGGACAGCAATTCTGTCCACTACTGAGTACTTTCAAATTTTCTTTAATGAGCAAATGTTAAATTTATGATCAGAAAATGTGATAAATAAGAAGAAACTTGAGGAAGGAGAATGGAAAGCTTTCCTGTTTCTTAAGAAATAGTGAACCCATTAAGTGCTTGGAAGAAAAATGGAAATGTGTCAAGTTTGTAAAAGTTCTGAAATGAATTAGAATTGATTTTACAGACCATGTAGGAGACAGTGCTATACAGTTAGTGTGTCTTTGGGCTCTTTGAGTATTTCAGTACTTTCACTGAATAGTTGCTTGATTTGGGGCAAATTGCATCATCTCCACGTGGCTCTATTTCCTCATCTGTAAAAGATATAATATTACCTTCCCCACAGGGTGATTGTGAGGATTTTGAAAAATAGATGTGTGCTGAAGCAATAGTAAGCATTTAAGGATTCTTAACTATTATGTTTACTTCATATATAATTAAAAAATTATTATGCAGACTTCTAAAAATGCATACTATTTAAATTGCCTTTATGTGCTGTACAAGAGAGGAAGGCTTAATATACCTTCTATAATACATTTTTCTCAGCCTTAACTAATTTTCACATTTAATCACACACACACCAAAAAGTTATTCCTTTCACAAGCATGAAGACTTAACTGTGAAGAAAAGGATGATGAAAGAGAGTAGAGGAGAAAATAAAATGCTTTCTCTACAAACTGATGGCTTAAAAACTAAGAAAAACACCTTTTTAAGACTTTGGTCACCATATTCATAGCTTATACTTAGGTAGAGTTTTTCACATGCCTGTGGTTAATGTTCCAAATTTTTTCACAATTAGTAAATAATTGATTCATCACAATAGTCCTATAAATTGCTATTGTTATTCCCCCATTATATGGGTGAGGAGATTGAAGCCCCTTGAGGTTAATAAATTTACACAAGGCCCCACAGCTAGCTTCGGAGCTGGGATCCAGATGCAGGAGTGTGGCTCCGGGAGGTGCTTGTAAACACTCCCACTGCTCTCCCCTGCAGGTGCAAGCCAGCGGCCCACTGTTACTATAAATAACATGATGTGGTTCACTTAGTCCTGAAATTCACATTCTTTGTAGCTTTCTCTCTGGGGCTGCCATCAGGAGCAGCCAGGGACACTGAGTACATGCTTCTGGACTATGACCAAGAAGGTAGATGGAAGGAAAACAGTTTAAAAATGGGATCTTTAATGCGCATTCTTCAGTGGCCAGAAAAAAACCTGCCTAGTGAGGAACTGAAACCCTATTAGCCACGTGCAAATTATGCTTCAGACACCCCCGCTGCCCTTGGGTCCACACAGTCAGAACTACAGTGGATCAGGGACATGAATCTTGTGCAAATGCAGGGAGTAGGGATACCTGCCATTTTAAGATCTCAAGGAGTGTGAAAAGCATGTGAAGCTTTCATCAGCAGAGACCTGCTGTCACTTCTACTGTTTCCCTCAGGGCATGTCCACAGCTTCACTGGTTCTATTCAGAATGAAGACGACAGCTAGCACCTGCTGAACCCTGAATCAGTGATAGGTTCCCCCTTGAAAGGAAGCATATCCCCTTCATGGGTTACAACTAGTTCATAACATAAGTAATTCTACAGATGTAGAAGGGATACTTTCATTTGTTATGCTATCACAGACTTCCCTCCAAAAGAACATGCCACCAGTTGCCCCATTTTGACCCATTAAAATATACTTAATAGGCTTTCTTCTTTAGTGCAGTTTTAGGTTTACAGAAAAATTCACAGAAAGTGGAGTTCCCATATATTCCCTATGCCCTGCACACAGCTGCTCCTGCTGCCAGCGTGTTACATTAGTGGATGCACTCATTCTTTTTGACATCTTTCATTCCTCCTCCACTAAAATTTAACATGCCTGATATTCACGTCTCTTATGGCATTTACGTGCGATTTATATCACTTCTCACGTTTATGTGAAGTTTACAACACATGCATGTTTTCTGTTTAAGCTGGGTTGGGGGCAAGTTTTCTGTGTAAAAATACGATCATTAGTGAGTCTCATGCTGCTGGGTTTTTGGTTTGTCAGGTCCTGTTGACCATTGCTTCAGTTATTGGGATCATTGTCTACGGACTTTCACTGTTCACTGTATTTCCTGCAAAACTTCCCAAGAACCTGAGTGGAACAGACCCAATCCAAAAGTACCTGACTGTGCAGGTGGGCCACGCCCATCACTGCTTCCCTCATCAGTTTTATCATCTTCATGACCCTGAACGCCATATATGAGAACGTGTCAGTCATGATGACTGACTCTGGTAAGCTCCTCCTGCAGCTGAGATAATTTCTACACAAGTTTTAGAACCAGGTCAAAACAGAGACTATCTTTTAGGAACTTGAATTGCAGTACATTACAGTCTTTAGTTAACTTCAACTGCAAACCTATTTTCTCTAGCCTATATGAGAAGTGAATTAGCTCCATTTTTGCATTAGTAAAAGGGACAAAGGACGCTTTAGAATGTACAAGCTCTGTGTAAATATGTCAGTGTTTAATAATAATTTCAATTACATTAGATAATGTACCCTATTGTTGAAAGTAAATAGTCTCTGTATTGCAAATAAGTGGAAGAGGGTCGTGGTTCCAGTGGCAGATTTGCTTGCGCGTTACGGAGAGGACAGATAATCACAGTTTTATGTGTCTTCCCCCCATGCTGTTCCTGTTAGTGTAGCTCCATTCTCATCAGCTGCGGCTTCTATAATAAATATTTCTTCTCTCTGGCTTGTATCCCACCCAGCGGCTTAGCGGCCTAAGTTAAGTGCTTCCCACACGTTGCATGTGGCTGGGTGGTTCTCCCAGTGGTCTGCTCAGTGGTCATCTTCTGAAAATACTAAGACCAATTCAAATTCTGAACTAGGAGGATGATCGTTTTATGTTCCCCAAATGTTTCTAGCAAGTTGCCCCGTGTTTTGTTTGTCTTCTTCAATAGTCCTACCTTACTGCCGTTCAGGGAGACAAGAGAATTTTATTTAGCAGGATGTTGAGAAGTAGCTTTCTTTCAAATTACACCTGACAGAGGACAGTTCTTGACCATTGGATACTGTTGTGCTTATAAATTTTAAGGAACGGGTGACTTTTTTTTTTTTTGCCTTGTGGGATATTGCATTCTTAGTGGGAGAAACTCTTACAACATTGTGTACAGTTGGAAATAACATAGTGGATAAGTTAAGAAATTCAAAACAGCTGATATAAAACAGTGTGAATTGCGTATATATATATATATACTATATATATATATACACCCATACATATTTAGCGTGTTAACTCATGTGTCCGTGGCTTTGATTAGGGTTTCAAAGCCGTTCACAGATTTACAGACTTACCTTTTCTTTATTCTAGCTGCAGAGCTCCCAAGGACCAGACTGACTATGAGAATAACCCAGCCATGAAGGTGTTCTTGTTCCAGTTTGTCAACTACTACTCCTCGTGTTTCTACATCACATTCTTTAAGGGCAGATTTGTGACTTATCCGTGACATCTGTTGTATTGGCTGTAAAAATACAGAAATGAAGAGGTGTGAATACAGCTTTGTGTTCTGACAGTCTAACCTGTTTCAGGTTTTCTCTTAGTTGCCCAAAGAAGAGTGTCTTTACTCTCTGATCCTTTGATTTTTTTAGGCATAAAATAATGACTTTATTTCATGTTAGAGCTATCTAAAATTTAAATGAGATTTTCTTTCTAATATTCCAGTGTGACCCAAGTGGCTGTCTCCTTGAACTGATGACACAGCTGACAATAATCATGGGAGGACAGTCCATCTGGAATAACATACAAGAGGTGTTGCTTCCGTGAGTACTCAGTCATGTGTTCTTGGGGTGAGAACGGCCCACCCACCCACATCATTTTCCTGCGTGGCCATCTCTAGAACAGGGGAGACTCTCTGCTTATTAAAGCTCTCCAGATAAGATGATCCAGCCAACAGTATAAACGTACCTGCTGTTTAATAATTATGTTTAAATGCCTTCTTTTTTATGTTTAACATAAATCCTCAAGTGCTATAGTCTCTGCTTATTAGCCCACCACTGGGGACTGACGGATCAGAGCCCATTGAGAGATGGCCCTTTTTGGGGCCATGAACTAAGTTTTCCCACAACTTCCTGCAAATTTCTCCTCCTTTTATATATGCATTTAAAAATCCATAACAGAAATTTGTTGAGTGCCTAGTATGTGCTAGTCACTGTATTTAATGTTGTACATATATGTATGTGTGCGTGTATCTGTGTACAATTTAATCACCCAAACAATCCTTATTCTTATCTTCCTTTTGCAAATGAAGATCCTGTGGCTTAAAGAGGGTAACTGATTTGCCCAAGCTCTCATTGCCAATAAGAGACCACTGTGGGACTCAGATGTAAGACCCTATCTCTCTGAATCCATGTTCTTCTAAGAACAGAGACTCCCTTGGGGTCCTAAGGCACAGGGTTACATAATGTTTTAAGAGACACTTGTCTAAAATAATAACAACAGAAGTTTTGACTTACTGTTCTCTTCCTAAAAATGAGAAAAGCAGATGTTAGCAAAGGTCACACTGTCTTTTTGATTTTCACATAAGCCCAATCCCACATCAGAGTGGACAGTCCAGTGTTATCTGCAATTTCTGAACATTTCAAGGAGCTTACTGTATTCGCTTTCTGTTGCTGTTTTAACTAGTATCCCCAAATATCATGGTAGTAGGAAGAAAAAAGAAAAAGTCTCCTCTAAACAACACAAATATAACCTTGTATTTTTCTTGAACGCAGAAGCCTGCTGAAGTCAAAGTGTTGGCACGTCTGTTTCTGAAGGCCCCAGTGGAACCTGTATCTTTGACTTCTGTGGCTTCCAGAGGCCACCTGCGTCTCTTGGCCTGTGACCACTTTTCTCTATCTCAAGGTCAGCATGGTTGTGTGCCTCTGACCCTGATCCTGTGGTCACATCTCCTCTCCTCTCTCCCCTCTTCTGCCTCCTTCTTCCTCCTTTAACGGCCCTGGTGATTACACTGGGCCCACATCTATAATCCAGATGGTCTCTCTTAGAGTCGACTGGTTAGCAACCTTAACCACATCTGCAACCATAGGCCCCCTTTCCCAGGGAATCTGACCTCTTCCAATGTTCTGGGGATAAGGACATAGACATATTGTGGCGGAACATTTTTCTGCCTACCACACTAAACTTTTTAAGATAATTTCTGGCTTTGAGTTTCTGTTCTCATGAAACTGTTGATCTCTCTTCTGTCTTGCCTTCCACACCAGCATTCTGTTCCTGGCCAACGTAACTGCAGAGCTCGCCCCTCTCTGTGGTGTCCCCCAAAACCACTTACACAAGCAGATCTTACTGTTGTTTGGAGCATGGGGGAGAAACTCAAACAACTTGAATTTTGAAATAAAAAACCTCCATCATTTTAAAATCTTCCATGTCACTATAAAAAATTTATTTTTTTTACTTCGTTTTTTAATTTTTAAACTATTTTAAACTTTGTAACTTTTTTAAACTTTACATTTTTCTTATCATCCTTCATTGTAGGCTCCAGAAACCTGCTATTCTGCCCACCGCATCCAAGTTCCCTTTCATTGTTTCTCCTCCCTTCCCTAACCTTCCTTCTCTCTCCCTTATTACCAAGTTTCTGTCCATTCTCTTTATAGGGCAGTTAAATTAATTATTCTTTCTTTCTTTCTTTCTTTCTTTCTTTCTTTCTTCCTTTCTTCCTTCCTTCCTTCCTTTCTTTCTTTCTTTCTTTCTTTCTTTCTTTCTTTCTTTCTTTCTTTCTTTCTTTCTTTCTTTCTTTCTTTCTTTCTTTCTTTCTTTCTTTCTTTCTTTCTTTCTTTCTTTCTGTTTTTGCAGAGTGAACCCCTTTGCGTGTCAGTGTGTCCTTCCACATTTCTTCATAATGGCTTCAACTTTCAGCTTCAGTATGGATAACTGGGGTCTGTCTCGAAACAGGCATTTCCCTTGTCCCCCAGCTCACCACGCCCCTCAAGAAAAGATTCTGATCTTCGCTGTGAAATGAATCTTTTTTTCCCTACTGTGCAGTAGACAACCCTTGCCCTGAGCTCACAGTCAGATATTTCCAGAGAAGTAAAAGTAGGTCATGTGCAAATAATTGTCGGAGCCAGCCGAAAATCGATCACGTCCAGAAAACCTGTGCTGCAGGACTGAGAAAGAAAGACAAGACTAAAAGGTGGGGTTGAGAGGGTCTCACTCTAGCCCGCAAGACGCTAGGTCAAGAGTGGACGCCGAATTTATTTCCAGCAGTTAATTTATATGATTTTAACCCATTAGCTCATACATTCCTGCATGTAGGCAAAGGTATTGTTTTAAGGCACATTAACAACGTGTACTAAAATCATTAACTTGTATATTGTTACAGACATCATTATTGTTTACAGTTCTCGTAAAACTAAGATTAAGAGTTCCTGGAACCAAGATGATAAACTAAGGCATTGTTCCTCTAAGCTAACATCATGACTCCTGTGCTATTATCTCAGGTGATTGTTCTTCAGGCTAAGATTACTAACTTGCATGCCGATTGCATCTCTCCTTCCAAAGGTCCTTAGTGACTTGATAGCTCAGGATGTTCCTTCAGGCCTTAATGCATCTGGCACATTCCTCAAAGGGGTGGCGGGACAGAGATTGTCCATGAGAGATCAACCTCAGAGCCTGATTCCCTGCACTGTGGGAGTTTAGGCCCAACCTCTGTGCTCGGCAGTCCTCAGGTCATGAGTGGCCCCCCACAAATAATACTACTTTTCTCTGTGAAAAGAAATAGATCAGATAGAGGAAATACTTAACTCAGATTACTCAAAAGCATTTCCTGAAGGAAATAAGTAAATTATTGAACACTAAATTTTGTTGAATCTGGTTATCCGTGAGCTATTTTTACCAATCAAGAAGGATATATTTCCTAAACTGGTACTGAGCAATTCATGTGAAATGAAACTTGCTCACATGAACTAGTTTAAAGTAAAGGATGCATTATAGTATCTGTGGTCTGTTTATACTTTTGCTTAAGTAAGCACACTGTTCTAGGTTCCAGTGAGCTGAACTTTGCCTCCATGTATTTCTACTATGGGTTAAAATATTTAGGGAATTTATTTTGAATTATGATTCCCTTTTTTGAAAACCAGGAATTCTGAATTGTAGCCAGGTTCTAGGGTGGCTAGTGTTTTCCTCACTGCCTCTTCTCTTTGTATAAGTGCAGTTTCCTTCTTAATTTTTCATATAAAATCCTAACATACCAAAGATCTATCAATTACTCTTGCTGCACCAAAACTATACACTTCCTCAAAAATACATAGGAAGAGAAAAGAAAACTTATCAAAATTAGCGACTATTTTCATGCTATTTAAATATGTCTAAAGGAACATAATGAAATGAATTTCACTATATCTCACCTGCCTCCACCCCCCCAATCCCATGTGGGGTTCTTGAGTAGGATTCTGGGAGCAAAAGAAGAAGGAGAGTGATGCCGTGATCCAGGCTCCCTCTGGGGTCTCCCCAGCACTTGGATCTGCACCTGGTATAAAGTAGGTCTCAGTCCGAGCAAGCTGAGTGAGTGAGTGACTCACAGGCATCGAATGCATAGCATCAGTGAATCAACAGCATTCTTTGTAGGACTCAGAGAATAAGCTGAGTGCCCTGTGGCCTTCCCAGCCTCACATACTATTTTGATGTTGGGGTCATTTCTGGGAATGTTATTCTGTACTGGACAAAAGGCTAGTACAATTCCAGGGTTAAGCAACTTTCCTAGGGAAATTTTATGATAAAATATTAAGAAAAATAGTTAAATGCCCAAAATGACATAGCATTGTCCTTTGGTGTTTAGATAATGTATGGCTGTAATTTTCTTACTTTATATGTTTTCTACATTTTCCACTGTGCGTATGCACTACTATATAATAAGAAAAAGCAAATGTTTAAAAGAGAACATCTCTCTTCTCCAGATATGATTTGGTTAGAGGATGAGTCAGAGAAATATAATAAGAGAATCTTAAATACATGTGTCCATAATTCACTCTTTAAATTCAGGAACAGGAAACTCAGGAATGAAATAGATTAAGAGAATCAAAGATACTTGTATTCAAGATTAGCAAGTAGGGGTGTCCTCAACAGAAATGGTGATAATCTATAATTCAGGGATTAAATGTGATAATGAAAGTACAAAGACAACATGAAGTAGAAAATGCCACGTGGCAAGCACAGAGTAAAGGGCAATTTACTATGATTATGCCAATATGTGTGATCAATTCCCAAGCAAATGATTATGTAACCCCTGCTAGAGGGAGAAAGCTTCCAGCCTTGGCTGGAGAGTGGGGAGGATCCAGTGTCTGTATTTTTTAAAATGTCAAAAGGTGCTTCTCATGTGCAAATTGATATCCCTGCACGAGAGCCTTAAACCAACAGAAAACCCAAAAGACCGTTGACAATGATGGGTAGACGACAGCCCAAGCTTTTCTGCCACAGATGAGTGGTTCCACTCAGGAAGACTGAGCAAGAGGCTCAGGGTCTTAGCTAAGGACAAGCAAGTCGGGACTTCTAATATGACCTAATGCCATTGACGGGGGAGGGCAGTTCAGCACAAGAAGGGAGCGCCAGGTGAGTTAACATGGAAGTTTCATTCTGGATCCAAACTGTGATGGATTTGGGTCCCGGAGGGTAAAAGCCCTTCTTCCCTGGGGCATGGACCGGATTCCACAAGAGGCTGAGACAGGAAGTATGAGGCAGAGAAAAATTCCCCCAGGAGAATCCCGAGTCTGGGTGCCAGGGAGGGTGATGGACGAGCGTGGTCCCAGCGCCACCCGCACCGCAGGGCTCCGAGTGGCTGTGGAGCTGCGCGCCCCCGGCCGGACCTCAGACCTGCCTGCAGTGCTCTGGGCTGCGGCCTGGGGAGAGGCTTTAGCAGCAGGCTGGCCGCATCATTCTCGTAGGTGCCGCAGTGACCCCCAACCCTGTGGCCACGGTGATCCCAAGCCAAGGGTCTAAGTGACTTCAACCCTATTTACAGGTGACCACAGCCGGTTAGCCTGTGCTGCTCAAAAGGAAGATCCCACATGGGGTTTTGCTGTGTCAGGGTGGTTGCTGATACCTGGCATGCTTTGAATCGTTTCATCCTGACAGCACCCTGGGCAGTGGAAGTTTCATCTCTTAATTTTATTTCAACTTTTTCTGTTGAAAGTATAGTTGGCTTACAATATTGTGTTAATTCTTGGTGTACAGCCTAGTGATATATATATATATATATATTCCTTGTCATATACTTTTCCACTATAGGGTATTAAAAGTTATTGAGTGTAGTCTTGTTGTTTCAAACAAAAATTACTAAACAAAGTAACAAAGTAAGCAGACTAAACCTAGCCATGTATATGACACAGCTGAGTATATCTCAGGATTTAAATGTGGTTTTGATCTCCAGGATCTCTTTATCAACTTTTCATATGTAAAGTGCCTATGGAACACTTCTCAGAAAAATGTTTTAAAAGCATAAGGTTTAGAGAATAAAGAAGGAAGACAATTATACTGAAAAGCAGATATCAAAAATATAGAAATGGGCATTTGTGATACAGTAATATCTGAAATATTGTAAGAACGTGTTGAATAAGAGGATCCAGTGGTGGGTCTACTAACTGCAACATTCTGCCATAGCAGTGAGTGTAAATCATCTTCTGAGATCTGCAACAATTGCATTTTGAATGTAAATAAAGTTAACTAACAAATAAGCCATGAACTGTGGAATCAGATTCAGAGTTATCTCGAGTCCCTATCCCCAGCACTTCCCAGAGCTCCCTGCTGTTCCCCTAATGTCATTGAAAGAAGTGGGGAAAGTTTGTGAAGCGAAGGGCATGTTCCATTGCAAAGAAATCTCAAAGCACACCTGGGAGCATGGCCAGTGAAAGGTTAATGCTGAGATTAGAGGCTGTGGGAAACCAAGCAGAGGCAGCTCTTTACAAGTCACATCATATGCTCTGTGTGTGTCTACGTGTGTATGCATACAGACGTGTGGGCATGTATGATGTATACACCTGCCTTTCGTGAGAAGCCGCCTCACTGTCCAAATTTGAAATCCATCCAAACGTGCAGTGCAGTCAGTCGAAGCTCAGCCAGACGCTAAGTTGTCTGTTGTTGCTCTGTCTCTTCTGCTGAACTCCACGAGTAAACCACGCGCCAGCTGTTGCTTTCAGGGACAACAGCTCTGTAGGCTACAGGTCCATGCCTTGTTTCACTGCCAACTCTGATTTCCTTTCAGGACAAATTGCCATTTGAAAAAGGGGGAAGCATTCAGTTGGCCCACAAGCCTCTGAGTGAGGAAAAAACATAACGTTAGAGACAGCTCTGTGGGACAGCATCCAGAAGGGGGCAGAGCATTGGGCTGCGAGTCGAGGCTGTGTTTCTTTCAAGCTCTGCACTGAATTTGAGGTGGCATGTCACTTCTTTGGCCCTTGATTTGTTCAGCTTATATTAGGGTTTTGGACCTGTTCTATCCAACGTTAGAGTATCACTTTTTTGCTCGGTGACCCTCCAGGGCTCCGCAATTCCTTCAAAGGGAAAAATGCCCACATCCTCATGGCAGCCTCTAAGGCTCCACCCCCAAAACCACCACTTATTTCCTATTCACTGTGGCCCACACCAGTCTCCATGCTGTCTGTCCAGCTTGAGGGACCTCCAGGCCTATGATCACTGTTCCCTCTGCCCCTCCTCTGCCCACCCCTTTGCTTCCGTCTTTGCCTTATTCAAAGGTCACTGTCCCATCCCCACTCCTCCCTAGCACACATTCCTCGCCCTCCTTTATTTTCCTCCACAGCACTTATCACCAGCTCACAGACCCTGTATTACTTTCTTTTACTTATTTTCTCTGACGATTTTCAGACTGGAAAGGCCATGGTGGATAATAACAGAGAAATGGGGGTAAAAAAGACAAATGAGGGACGGCATCTTCTAAAAGCTAAAATGCCCACCTGAAAAGGAGGTAGGAGATAAAGTAGTAATAGTCGTTACAATTTTGGTAAAACCAAGGCACGTAGTCAGGACTAGTTTTCACAATATTTGAGGGTAGGGAGGCAGCAATAAAAAGAAATTTATCCTGAAAACAAGAAATTAAATCCTTGGGACGATGATGTGTTCAGCTTGAGATGTCAGGAATACTTTTATGACCTTGGTCTGATAATATCCTGCCTTATTATTTGATCTGTTTGACAGCTGGGTCATGAATCTAATGGTGCCACAGTTTCGGGAGCAGAACAGACCACCCCACTATGGGAACGGGACAACCATCTGTATCCCATGGGCAAACTGGCGTTACTTTATGAATACCCTGAAATGAGTAAGTCATCAGTGGAGATTTCTGTGCTGTCGGTTATACTAGAATATGCTTTGGGTCTCAGAAGCATCGGTTACCGATCCAAACAATGACCTAGCATACCGACACGGAGCCCGCTTTTCTACATTAGATGCAATTATGCTGTCAGGCTTTCAAATAGGGTGCCTGTGTGTATCTTTGTCAATATTTATGTTGTACAAAGCTGAAGATTTACTGTCAAGGAATGAAATGGAATACTCATTCAGATACGTCTCCAACATTGATTCTCAAATCCTTCTGGTCATGTCGTCTAAGGATGAACTCAGAACCGTTACTAGATATGACTCAGCTCGGGCTGTAGCCCTTGTGGCACAGCTGTTGGCTGATATCCTTCTAAACAGAGTCATGTGAGCCAGCCAGCCGGTGCAGAAAGCCCGCAAGAGCATCCTGCCTCATGGCAGCAAGGTTCACAGGGTCACCCCTTCCACATCTCACACCTACCTTTGATATTGTTCCTATTTCTTCTGGCCGATGGTTTCTGCCTGATTCCTTGAGTGACCTCATGGCACATCACTGGCTTGAATTCAGAATGAATTTGCTGATCTGGAGTATCGGTAGAACACAGATCTCCTCCTTCTCCAATGTCTTTGTCCATTTCTGTACATTTGCTTGGGCTCTGTTTCTCTTTGGTTGAACTTGGTTTTGAGCTCTCAGTTGCCTTTTAATTGTTGCATCTCAAAATAGATTTCCATAGGAAACGTTATCTTTTCTATTATGCATGGCGCACTTTTATCTGCTAGAAGGCTGATGATGTGCACGTTTTGTATCTGAGCCCTTTCAGCTCACCACTGCCTTGAAGTAGTTTTTTTTTTTTTTAAGCTTAGGAGACAGGAAAAGATTTTTGTTAATAGGCTTCGCATTTATGCTTGCAGATTCATGTCTGCAAAGGCACCACTTTGTGCTTCCTGTTTATAAGTCTACAGATAGAGGGAGTTTTCTTTTTCCTAAATTACATTCTATATATAAAATAATTGCTTTTAAAAATATACATTATACATAGAAACACATCTGGTTCCCTCGGTGAATGAAAGGTCACCTTGTGGCATCTTCAGTCAGCTATGCTTTGTGATCTGGTGTCTGATTTGAGTTTCATCTTTGCTTTTGTTGTGTTTAGTGACCAGGTGCCATTAAGGGTGCAGCTTCTGTCCCTGGTGTAGAAATTATGTTCGTTTATTCTTCTTATTTTCAAAAGGACTTTAAGCCAATGACCTGTTAATCCAAAATGAGTCATAATGGTAAATATGTCTTATTGGGGCTATTATCAGCATTAATAATAACAACAACATTCTGGGGGCAGCATATCATTTGGTATTTTAACACACACAAAAAAAGCCTTGGAAAAAAGTTATTGTTCTACTTAAGTCAAATAAAGTTCATGAAAGGAAAAGTTGTATGCTTTTGGGAAAAATTGATAGGGCTTTTAGAACTTTATAGTCTAATTAAAATACAAATTAAATAATTCAGCCTAACTCTACCCTACAAAACAGGGTGGAGTAACAGCTATTCTAGAGAGATTGTTCAGATTTATTCGTTTTCGTATTATCTAAAAAATCCCTGACTAATTAGATAATTCAATCCATTTCTGAAAGTAGGCCGTCTGTTATTCTGTATTCAATGCTGGAGTGAAACTTATTTTGGGTTCTTTTCGTTCATGGGAGATAGAATTTCCTAGTGCTTTTGAAATATTTTTGTTCTTCTAAAATAAAGTGCCTTTGGTGGTGATCTCCTGACCTCAGTTTCCTCCTCCCAGTTTTCCTCGTGATCATTAATGACACCCCACCTGCCTTTTTAGTTACGTCTCTTAGCTGCTGAAGGGGAATAGCTTGTGACAGATGACCCTGGAGCCCTTTACCTGTGCTTCATTAGGCCTCGCTCTCAGCCACCAACACTAGTCTCCTTCGCCTGAAGTACTTTTATCTGTTTTTCTGCCAGGAAGGACACTTGCCATGCCTTGGCAGGGACCCCTCCACTTTTTAGAGATTTTCTACTCTCCTTTCTAGGCATGAATTGCACTTGATTCTTGTCTTGATGGTGCGTGATCGTGTCCGTGTGCATTGTGCTCCCTGGCTGCACTGATCCTGTCAGAGGCAGTAGTCAGGCTTTTCATCTTCCCGTCCATGTCTGGAGCACCACAGCCTGGACCCTGGTTCTCATACGTGTTTAAGTGACTTGAGCTTGGATTTTCAGCACACTCACATAAAACTGTTAGATGAGGTGGCGGTAACATTGCCCCCAATGCCCCCACAAGGTTCTATATGACATATGGTTTTCTCTGAGTGAAATTTCTCTTTTATTTGTTTTATTGAATTCCCCACTGTCCTTTGAGATTATTAGAGTAACTCTGAGTTGTTTACCACAATAGCTCTCCCCCCACCAGCGAATGATCCTGCTGCCTGAGAACTCAGACATGGGACATAAGAGAAATAATCTATCAGTCTTAAAATCTGGAAGCCATAAGATACCGTTTTGTACTTAGAGCACCCACAGCACAAACACCAGTCTCTCAAGAATTTGACGCTGCCTTCCCAGAGGGCGGGTGCCATAAGTGAAATGCTGTGAGGGATGAAGTGAGAGCTCTTCGTCTCTGGTACTGCCTTTTCCACCCTTGCTGTGTTAACTTGATCTTCCCTTCATATATTATGTTCTCCATTTAATTTACTGCATTTAATATCAGTTTCACTGATATTCAATACTGCATTCAATATCTCCTTTCACCCGTCCCCTCCATTCCCTCTCTCTCCAGTGCTATCTCACCCACGCCTTCCTGCACTCTCCAGGACCAGGCCTGTCTCCCCCACACCCTCACCTCTGTTCCGTCTACCCAACACCTGCACTGACATTTCCTTAACTCCGAAGAATGAACTTTCCAAAATGGCAGCTGAGTAACTGGGGGGAATTGTAGACCTCTCATCTCTTTACTGATTCATTTATTTACCCAACCAACAGACATTGAGCACTGCTATGCCAAACACTGTATCAACTGCTGGGGAGACCAAGACAGGTAAGACGTGGTGTCTGCACTCCCCAGGCCAGGCGAGGCATGGCGAGTAGTTGATGGATTGCTAAACAGGTGAACACAAATTGGACTTCCTAGAGCTGGAAATATTTGAACTGAATCCTGAAAGGTGAAAGGAATTTAGCTCTCTATTTTGTGGTAGAGGGAGTGGACACTTCATGCAGAGAGGAAGAGACATATAAGAGTACATGGCATGAAGCGGCTTGGCCAGACTGAAGAACAACAAGTAGGGCTAGAACAAAGGATCCATAGGTGGGAATATCAGGTGCAGAAGGCCTCTGTCACAATGGGCCTTGTGTGCTTATACTTCAATGTATCCTTAAGGAAACAGGGATATATTGGAATATTTGTAAGTAAGAAAATTGCATAATGTTTATGTTGCAGAATATCTGGTTATTCTGGAAGCAGAATGGAAGATACTATTTTTTGGGGGAGGCCCATATTTTGGGGGGAAAGGATTTTTCGGGGACCACCCCAGGTAACCCAGACAACAAGTGGCACACGCCTGCAGAGAGGCCTTGGGCAGAAGGAGAGAGACATGGGCGGCAGAAGTGGTGACTGCTGCAGGGGGGACTGCAGGGCTGGGGCGGCAGGCCGCAGAGATGCTAGGGTGACTTTCCAGTGACCCATCCGTGGAGCGGATCTGCAGGGGGAGTGTAAGGGGAGGAGCTGGTTTCGAGGAGATGGTTCTGTGTGTGGCATTTTCAGTGCGAAGTGTCTACAGGACATCTGAGGGGTGATGTCCATTGTTAAGCTGGATTCACCAGTCAGGAACTCAGAGGAGCTGTGGGTGAGGCCGTGGGGGCGATTCAGTCCTACCCGGCAGAGGACTGAAGACGAGGCCCTGGGGAAAGTGCCATGTACATGGCAAATGGGAGGAGAGAAATCCACCAAGAGAGAGAAGAATAGCAGAGCAGTTGAGAGAAAACTAGATGAGGCAACACAGAGAAGGCTGTAACCTTGCTAAAGAGGGATTTGAACACTGACTAAAAGGAGTATAGTGAGAAAGAGTGGTCTGTGGGGCAAAAAAACAAGGGCTAAAGCCCACCTTTAATTGTCTAAACTGAGGAAAAGGCGGAGGAGGACTACACTTAGGTAGCCTTTATAAAACAGATCTGTTTGTATCTGAGTATGTGCATATGTGCACACACACCTTTCTGCCTGGGCTTTTAAAATTTATTTAAGTAAAACAAAAATTAAGGGGGGAAAACATTCCACTGAGAGGAAAATATTTGTCCATGGCAAAAGCTACCTGGTAATCAAATAAACAGGAGCTGAAAATGCCCACTGGTTTGAAACACGCAGCCACCGGCAGTGCAACTCCTGTCTCAGTGCCACGGTGAGGGCCGTGGGGGATGCAGGGCTCTGAGCCCTGGAGGAGTCATCAGCGCAGGCACTTCTCCAAGAAACTGGACTTTAAATGGAAGAAGAAAGTATAGAAAGTATCAGAGAGCAATACAGGGCCGTGAGAGAGGGTGGGCGAGGGTCAGTTTTGTTTTACAGGGGGCGTTTCTGGCCTTGCTGAGTTGCTAGGCCTTTGCTCTTGTTGGTCTTTGTTCCAAAAGCTTTTTAGAAAGTTCTTCTCGCTTGAATATCTGAATAGATTAAATCATGTTGGGTTATTTCTAGTGTTTTATTTTTTAATTAAAAAATTATCTGGAATTTGTTTTAATGTCAAAAGTGAGGACAATGTACCAGGCCTTCTAATGATTTAGCAAATTACACCAGTACTTGAATCCACTGATTTTAAGTGTCAGTTTTATAATATTACTAAAATCTCTTAAATATCCACGTCTATTCTTGAAATGTATTCTATTTCATTCATACTCTCAGTGCACTATTTCTATACTGTTTCCATGACCATAGATTAATATCTCCTACAGTTGGTCCTATTTTATCCTTTTCCAGAATGTCCCTAATACTACAATTTCAAACATCCCTCCTCATTATTTTATTTGTACATTTGTGTATATTTCTGGAAGAAATTTAGAATCACCTTTCAGAATTTTTTCTTAAATCCATTCGGGATTATTAACTAAATTTGCATTCAAATACTAAATTGATTTTGGAGAAAAAATGTTCTATGTTCCCCAAATTTGAATCTGTCAACTGAAGAGGGTGGTGCATTCTACTGTTCATTCAATCATCATTTTTTTCTTTTTTAAAGTCATTTATCAGAATCATTTTAACATTTTTCATTAATTTATTTCTGAATAGCCTGTGCCTTTGTTGTCATTATAAATGATATCTTTTCTGGATTTGAACTGGGATGATTGCTAATGAAGTCTTAATTTCTAGATTCTCTTGAATAAGAAGGGGATCTGACAGTGTGGGGGCTCTCTTTCCAATATGGTGACTGTGAGCAGTGCTTTTCATTAGGATGTCCACTTGCCAATTTGCCAGTGGCTGCACCCACTCCCCACATTTCTGCTACTAACCTGCCCCCTGTAGGCAGATGAGTTCATGTAGGGTTAGGTGGGTTTTGGACACAGATACTGACATCACTGCTGCCACGTTGCTGACACTCTGGCGTCACTAACTCTGGTTCTTGCTCTCTGACCTCCCTGAATATGACAGCTCCTTTTGGGCTGTGGACATGAGGCATCTTTCCAGCACTGTCGGCTTTTCTGCAACACACCCCTGCCTCTCAGGTCAGAAGCAAATGTCAGATCCTCCTACCCATCCACCCCATCCACGGTCTTGCCGTTCCTGGCCAGAGTGGTCCCTATCCCTTGACTGAGCAGTAACACTAAAGGGACTACAAACTTGCCTCTCATCCACTGTCTTAGTTACATACCTGTGCTAGTTTAATTAAAAGTCTGTCAGTTAGGGTCTAAAAGTCTTATAGATCTCTGGCCTTATCATTTCTAACTGCTCCCCCACCCCATGGAAGAGCTTATGCAGATCTCTGCTGCCCCATCTGTAGCAATGTCCTGTAAACTACAGACAGAGAGAAAAGAACTTCTAAGCCACCACCATAGCTTTGACTTCCTGTGACCACACAGACCATAGAAATATCAAGATAAAAATTCATGCAGAAGGATATTTTGCTTTGGAAGACACTTTAATTGCATACCTTTCTGTGACTTGTAATAACTTCATAGACTCTCTGAATGTGCTGCACTCACCTTCCCAGACTCAAGGGAGCTTGCTCACTTGCCTGTTTTCAGTGCATTTCCTCCAACATTCTCTATGCAGAGCTTTCCCAAAAGTACATTCCTTATTCCTATTTAAATTCTTATATACAACCACAATATTCTTTTTCTTAATCCTCAATGACAAATCATCTTCCAAGATTGTATTATTTCAACACTGAGAGTGAATAATATGCTTCAAGATTCCCAAGTTTATTACGAGCAAACAACTATGGTTGGTTGAAGATTTTTAAGTATGTTATTCCTACTAAGGGTATATACGTGAAAGAAACAGGTTGTAATGAGTCTTCTTCCGAGAGATTTTTTATTTGCCTTTTGTTTGGATTCTTTCACTGTTGAACATTATTATTACCATGAATGTCTTTTCTCTTTGGGATTTAGTTCACCATTTGCCCCTCTCTCTTTACTGGAGTAGAGGAATTGTTGTTGTCCTTCCATCCATCCACCACTCCATGTTGTGTGTCCATTCCTTCAACAGGTATTCAGTTTGGGTTCACCACCTTATCTGTGGCCTCTTTCCATTGGCCCCTCTGTTGGCTCTGGAGAACAATATATTGCAAATCAGAGTGGGTATGTGGAAACTTGACTACCCAGTATAGACGCATGGTGCCAGAAAAAGCCCAGGACATCACAGCGTGGCAGCCCACCATACAAGGAACAGCAATTCTGGCTGTGGTGGACCAATGTGAGTAAAATGGCTTCATGGGCTGAAGACTTTGAAAAGTCCAAACGTGTATTGGCATTGCTTCCTAAGGAATCCAGTGTTGGGTATTGTTTAATATGAGAGGGAGATGCTAACACTATCATCGTTATAAACAACATATTTGTTGTAAATGTAATTGTTATTATTTTAATATATTTTCTTTATAATTATTATTTGTGACTTACAAGAGATCTTACAGAGGCAGTTGTTAAGAAGCATGGCCATTATACTGTTGCTGAAGTGTTAATTCAGTAGAAGCATGATAATAATATTAATAAGTATTCACTCGTTTGATCCTCACATGGCTCTAAAGGTTACCCAGCAGTGCTTGTATAATGGAGATAGAAATCCATCCGTTTAAGAGTTTGTAGAAACTAAAATAAGAGCAGTCATTCCACCGTATTTTACCGTATATTCCAGACTATCAGTTTAAAGTAGGAACTACCTGATGAGGCCATACAAACCCTTTGTGCATCCCCAAACATTAATTACATTCCTGGACCCCTGGGGCAGAAGTTCTTCCAGAAGGTGGTCCCATCTCTCCTCCCCACCGCACTCTTGGCCTTTGCTACCCACTGTTGGTCATTAGCTAAGCATCCTCATGTCCTGCATATGTCTGAGCTGTGAGGGAACAGAACTCAGCTGTTTACAAACTGTAATGACTATGACCAGTCTGAACAGCCTCTCTCCTTCCCTGCCCACACCTCCACAGGGCAACGGGGGGCTCACAACCACAGCGATTCCCATGCCAGCCCATCAGGGAACCTTCTTCCCTAGAAATATTCTTACAACCAGGGCTGTTTCCTCGCTTACTTCACTGCCAGTTTCACTCCCAGGTTACAGTCCCCAACAAAAGGCTATCCCAGTTTGAATAACTTAATCAAGTCATATTTACGCTAAGTCCCTGGCACTTTCCCATGAGCACTCATAGAAACAGAACAGGGCCTGGAAGTGGCTGTGGGCCAGGTTCCTGGGTGAGGGGACTTGCTGGGCCCTTCAGGTTCTGTAGTCTGGCCCGAGCTTAGCTCCCAGCACGGCGTCTTCCCATCTGCATGATTTCGGGCAAGGCTTCAACACTTCAGAGCTTCATTTTATCCCTGCTTCATTTTTTAAGACTGTTATGCAGCAAAAAGTGTGCTTAGGGAACTCAGTGAGTCAATGAATGGATGTCACATAAGATGGTCCTCAGGGAAAGGGAATGTTAGTTATCTTCATTATTCACCATTGATAAAATTGGCTTCACAGACTTGGCCAGGTATCACAGCTACAGGCACAAGAATTTGACAATGTGTCACTGTGGATCATAGTCACTATTTTACACAGTAAAACAGCTGTCTGAGACCACCCAGCTGTCAGCCCACCAGACTCCCCACCCCAAGAGCCCTGAATTTATCTGATTTGCTTGCTACCATTACTTTTTGGAGAAAGTTGGCAAATCACACACAGTCAGTGACTGCTAGGTTATGTCCATTCCCATTCACTCAAGTGGCCCCATTTTCAGTATCCACTGTGCTGCAAAACATAGACTAATATTCAGAATAGGACAGCAAGGCCTTTCCCGATCCACAGTCAGAGAAGCATGAATTTGTCATGTTTAATATGGCATATGACACTAAGCAAGGCAGGAAAACAGGCTCCTGTGCTTTAGGGAAATTTTTAGTAACGATGTTTGAAACTAAAAGTGTTTTTGTTTGACCTTCAGCTAATCAGAAAATTCAATTGACTCCTATTACCCATTCCTCTGGTGTCGTGGTTTGATTGTATTAGGCAGTTTTTCCTCATCTCCCCAGTATGACTTTGCTCCATCAGCACAGATGGAGTGTCTCCAAGGCTGCTCCGTGTGCATGGGCGTGTGTGTGCACACATGTGCCCCCACTGATTGGTGCCACTGATTCATATCCAGGGGATGTTCTGTCTTATAACTCAGGCATTGCTTCATTATATCCTACAAAACTGCTTTTAGATCATTGATTGAACTAAAGACAATCCTCTTGCCCACATTAGGAAGTGACATCTTCCAAGACACAGGTCCTGTGTGTTTGTATTTATGTATAAGTAAGAATTAAATATGCATGTCATCCCCTCACATATTTAATTTGTGCCTTCCCAATTGAATGTGCACAGTAAGGGCTAACTTACCATAACAGGAGAACTTGTAGGAAGAAAGAAGGAGGAATTGGCCACAAGGGAGAAGACAGGACATCAAGCAGGAGTTTGGTATAAAATCATTTACTCTAAAGCTGCTCTGGCTCAATAAATAAGTGGAATTGGCATTGTTGTATCATGCCAGAGCATCTGGTATTGAAGACCGATTTTAATTTATTTTGATATAACTGGAAAATTGTGTTGGAACAACATGGGAAATGAAGCACACTGCATCTATCTGTACTCCTGAAGTGTGTCTCACAGCTACTCAGTTTTGAGGAAAATTATCTTGTCTGGAGACAATACAATTATTTTCATTGTTGGAATTTTTCTAGCTTCCAGAAGCACATCTGCAGGTGATTCTGTAAAAGTCTAGAGTTGACTTAAATAGCAGGAAATTTTTGCCTTTTGAAATCAGGAGAAGTGAAATAATTTTGCCTACCACCACCACCACCAACAACACCACCACCAGGCAAGCACGTGTACACCCAGAAAGATTTCACATCAGACGGAATGGCAAAGCTGAGTCTGTTACCGAGGCCAAAGTTGTTCTGCTCACTGCACAACAGTGATAAAAAAATAAATCAGGAGACAATGTTTTGGAGCAAGGTATAGTAACTTTATTCAGAAAGCTGGCAGACCAAGAAGATGGGGGACTAATGTCCTGGAGAATCATCTTGCCCAAGTCAGAATTCAGGCCCCTTTTAAGCTGAAAAGGGGAGGGGGTGTGGTTGGCTGTGCAAACTTCTTGCTGCAGGCATTCTTTGTTCTTGCAGTCATCCATGTTGGTCAGGCTGTGGTGTCCCTGTAAACCTCCAACAAAACAAAGGTTATTCTCTATTTTACAAATTGCCATCCCTGCATAAGTGCAGAAGTGCTAACATCATTAAAGGTCAGAGCCCCGAGAATTGGCTTTCCTGTAGGTTTTAGGCTAAAGGCTAAAGTTGTTTTACAAAAGGTGCAGAGCCAGCAAGATTAAGCCTGGAAAACAGGGCACAGTGCTTCAAACTAAAGGAACAGATCCAATGTGGCGTCAGATTTGTTCTCTATTACAGTTCGAGTTAGGGGAAATTTTGCAGTAGAAAATTCCATCAGTTTTTTTTCTTGCTTTACCTGACATCTTGTTTGTTGGCTTATGGTCTCATGGTGTCTAAACCGTATGTTCAGATGAATACTATTAAAATCATATGGTGCAGAAAATATATCTGTTTTGCTTCAAAAAATGAAACATTTAGCTTTGTTTATTCCCATAGAATTTGGATTGAATCATTTCTCGACTTTCTTCTTCCTTCAAACCAGTATTTTATTGGAGAGTTTAAAGCCCAAATTGAAGAGTTTTGCAGGAAAATATACACAAAATGTTATGATAACTCACAGAGAAAAAAATGTGATAATGAGTGTGTATATATCCATGAATGACTGAAAAATTGTGCTGAACACTGGAATTTGACACAACATTGTAAAATGATTATAAATCAATAAAAAAGGTTTTAAAAAAAGAATTTTGGAGAAGACTCATGTAATTCATAATAGCTTTACATCCGAATTTAAGGGTGATCCATATTTATACTTTTAATCAAGGAACACAATAAACTTTCTTAGTCGATCATTTATGGCGTTTTTAACTTTGTCCATGTAATCTTTTGGAAGTTGAGAGGCTTAGACACCTGATCTAACAAAACAGGAATCATTGCTTGACTCTGTGAATGAAAGAATCCCAGTATAGTTTCCTGCAATTATATTTTATTAAAAATAATAAGGAATTCTTACTCTCTAATAAAGCAACAGACAGAAGAACATACTGAGTTTTTAAAATCAGACTATGGATTAACTTATCTAAACAAGTCAAGATAGTTTAGGGAAAAAAGTATGAACTTGAAGGAAAATACATATTGTGTAATTAATATCCTATTTTTAAGAAGCAAATGATAAAAAAAACCCAAAAATTTAATCATTTATCTAGATAGTAGTTATATAAAGCCAACTTTTTTCATAAGTTACATAAATAAAAGGGCTATCAAAATCTACATTATTAAAGATTATACCAAATAGATCACCAAGGTTGATTGATTTTCATGTTATTAATAATTTTTGAAAATATAACTTACATATAACATATCCAAGCAGCCCTTCAGTTATCCACAGTACCCTAGTCTACAGTTATTCTTACTGTACTTTAAACAAGTAATAGGCAAGGTTCAGGCCCTTGCTTTTGAACTGCCACTGGAATTCTGGATATTCTCTTAGGTTAAAGACCAAAAGCAAAGTAAGAATTCTGGTTTAAAGCAGTTGCTCAAAGACTTCAAAACATTCACTATCTATATCCAGGTACAGGAAAGAATTAAGTTTTCTGAACATTAAAATAAAGAAATCTTCTGCTGAAAACTAAATTCTGTCATATATGCTGACCATAACTATACAGGCTTCAAATTAATGCTCCCTTTACTGTTTTCCTACCAACATAGATCATTATAATTGCTTTCAAGTTCCATTTATGCTAGATGAACGAACGCCTCTCCACATGCTCAATTCTGATAGTTGTGTGTGAAAGCCGTCAATCACCTAGCTTGTTGGGAACACACAGTTTCTTATCAGTGGGAAAATACATGACATAAATATATATGGGGAGGTACTAGCTCCAACTCGGTTTTACAGAGAAAAGTGCCTGTACTTGAAACTGACACTAAGAAGCATACTGAGAAATCACATTAAGTGTTTCTATGGCTCCTCAATCCCTTTATGCTACATTAATGAACGCGTCTCCACATGCTCAATTCTGAGAGTTGAATGTGCGTGTCATCGGTCAATGACGTATCTTGATGTGAACACACAGTTTCTTTAGAGTTTGGAACTAAACTACATATATATATATATGGATAGGTAGTAGCTCCAACACGGTTTTACATTGAAAACTGCATGAACTTCAAACCGGCACTAGAAAACATACGTACAAATCGCAGTAAGTGTTTCTAAAGTTACAAAATCCATTTATGCTACATCAACGAACGCCTCTACACATGTTCAATTCTGAGATTTGAATGTGTGTGAAAGGCATCAAACAACTAGCTTGTTGGGAAAATACAGTTTCTTTTCTATTGTAAACTACACGATATCTATATGGTGAGATACTAGCACCAACCTGGTTTTACAGAGGAAATTGCATGAAATTCAAACCGGACCTAGGAAAAATAATGAGAAACCAGACTAAGTGTTTCTACTGCAACCCATTGCCCTCATCCTAGATGAATGAACGCCTCTCTCCATGCTCAGTTCTGAGAGTTGAATGTGTGCAAAAGCCATCAATCAGTTAGCTTGTAGGGAACACACAGTTTCTTTTGAGTGGGGAAAAACAATACATACATATATATAGGAGGTAATATTTCCAAGTCGACTTTACAGTGAAAACTGTATGAAATTCAAACCAGCACTAGGAACGAAACTGAGAAACCAGAGTGTTTCTAATGCAACCCATTCCCTTTATGCTAGATGAATGAACGTATCTTAAAATGCTCCATTCTGAGACTTAAGTGTGTGTGAAAGCCGTCAATCACCTAGCTTTTTGGGAACACAGTTTCTTTTGAGTTGGGAATAACACTATATAAATATATATGGGGAGGTACAAGCTCCAACTCTGTTTTACAGTGAAAAATGCATGAAATTCAAACCGGCACGAGGAAACATACTGAGAAACCATAGTAAATGTTTATATGGCAACTCATTCCCTTCATCCTAGATGAACGAACGGCTCTCCACAGGCTTAGTTCTGAGAGTTGAATGTGTGTGAAATCATCTATCACTAGTCTTGTAGGGAACACACAGTTTCTTTTGACTGGGGAATTACACTACATACATATATATATGGGGAAGTACTAGCTCCAAGTCGATTTTACAGTGAAAACTGCATGAACTTCAAACCCGAAATAGGAAACATACTGAGAAAACAGAGTAAGTGTTTCTACTGCAAATCATTCCCTTTATGCTAGATGAAGGAACCAGACTCCACATGCTCAATTCTGAGAGTTAAGTGTGTGTGAAAGCCGACAATCACCTAGCTTGTTGGAAACAAACATATTCTTTTGAGTGGAAAACTACAATACATTCATATATATGGAGAGGTACTAGCTCTTACACTGTTTTACCGTGAAACCTGCAGCAAATTTACCGACACTAGGAAACATACTAAGAAACAAGAGTAATTATTTCTAGTGCAACCCATTCCCTTTATGCTAGACAAACGAAAGCCTGTCCACATGCTCTTTTCTGAGTTTAATGCTAGCGAATATGATCAATCACTTAGCTTGTACGGAACATAGTTTCTTTGAGTGCCAAACTAACTACATACATATATACGGGGAGGTACTAGACCCAAGTCGATTTTACAGTGAAAACTGAATGAACTTCAAACCGGCACTAGGAAACATAACTGAGAAACCAGATAAGTGTTTCAACTGCAACCCATTCCCTTCATCCTAGATGAACTAACGCTTCACCCCATGCTCAGTTCTGAGAGATGACTCTGTGCAAGAGCCTTCTATCACTTAGCTTGTAGGGAACACACAGTTACTTTTGATTGGGGAAATACACTACATATGTATAAATGAGGAGGTACTAGTTCTAAGTCGGTTCATAAGTGGAAAATGCATGAAGATCAGACCGGCACTAGTTAATATACTGAGAAATCAGAGTAAGTGTTTCAATTGCTAACTATTCCCTTTATGCTATATGAATGAACGTCTCTACACATGCTCAATTCTGAGAGTTAAATGAGTGTGAAACCCGTTAGTAAGCTAACTTTTTGGGAACACACAAATTCTTTTCAGTGGGAAACAACACTAAATAACTATATATGGGGAGGTACTAATTCCAACTCGGTTTTACAGTGAAAACTGCATGAACTACAAACCCGAAATAGGAAACATACTGAGAAAACAGTGTAAGTGTTTCTACTGCAAATCATTCCCTTTATGCTAGTTGAAAGAACGTCTCTCTTCCACATGCTCAGTTCTGAGTATTGAATATGTGCGAATGTAAACTATAACTAAGCTTGTATGGAAAACATAGTTTCCTTTCAGTGGGGAAATGCACTGTATACATCTATATTGGAAGGTAATTGCTCCAAGTCATTTTTACACTGAAAACTGCATGAATTTCAAACCGCCACTAGGAAACAAACTGAGAAACCAGAGTAATTATTTCAAGTGCTACCTCTTCTCTTTATGCAAGATGAAAGAACGTATCTTAACATGCTCAATTCTGAGAGTGAGTGTGAAAGACATCAATCACCTAGCTTGTTGGGGAAAAACAATTTTTTTCATGGGGAAAATACATGACACAATTTTATATGGGGAGGAACTAGCCCCAACACGGTTTTACAGTGAAAACTGCAAGAACTTCAAACCGGCACTAGGAAACAGACTGAGAAACCAGTGTAAGAGTTTCAACTGCAAAGAATTCCCTTCATCCTAATTGAACGAAAGCCTCTACACATGCTCAGTTATGAGGGATGAATTGTTGCAAATGTAAAACATCACTTAGCTTGAAGGGAAAACATAGTTTCTTAAGAGTGCAGAAAAACACTACATATATATATATGGGGATACTACCTCCAAATCGGTTTTACACTGAAAAATACACGAACTTTAAACGGACACTGGGAAACATTCTGAGAAACCAGGGAAGATCTTTCTACTGCAAACCATTGTCTTTTTGCTAAAAGAACGAACGTCTCTCCACATGCTCAACTCTGAGAATTAATTGTGTGTGAAAGCCGTCAATCACCTAGCACCTTGGGAACACACAGAATCTTTTCAGTGGGAAACTACTCTATATACATATATATAGGGAGGTACAAGCTCCAACTCGTGTCTAAAGTGAAAAGTGTATCAACATCAAAACGGCACTAGAAAACATACAGAGAAACCAGAGTAAATGTTTCAACTGCAACACATTCCCTTCATGTTAGATGAAAAAAGTCTCACCTCATGCTCAATTCTGAGAGTTAAGTGTGTGTGAAAGCCGTCAACCAGCTAGCTTGTTTGGAACACACACTTTCTTTACACTGGAAAACTATACTATATAAATATATATGGGAAGGTAATATTTCCAACTCGGTTTACAGTGAAAACTGCATGAAATTCAAACAGGCACTAGGAAACCTACTGAGAACCCAAGTTAGCGTTTCTATTGCAAACCATTCCTTTTAGGTTAGATGAACGAAAATCTCTCCACATGCTAAATTCTGAGATTTAGGTCAGTGTAAAAGCCATCAGTTACCTAGCTTGTTGGGAAAACAAAGTTTTATTGAGCAGGAAACTACACTGTATATATATATATGGGATGGTACTAGCTCCAACTCGGTTTTACAGAGAAAAATGCATCAATTTCAAACCGGAATTAGGAAACATAATCAGACCCCACAGTAAGTGTATCTACAGCAATCCATTCTGTTTAGGTAGATGAACGAATCCATCCTCATATACTCAGTTTCAAAAATTGAATGTGTGTGAAAGCCGAAAATCACAAATCTCGGGATTACATGGTTTGTTTACAGTGAGGAACACACTACATAAATATGCATCGGCAGGTACAGTTTCCAACTAGGTTTTACAGTGAAAACATCATGAAGTTCAAACCGAAAATATTAAAAATACTGTGAAAACAGAGTATGAGATTCTAGTGGTACCTATTCTCTTTATGCTATAAGAACAAACGTCTCTCAATTTGCTCAGTACTGAGAGTTAAGACTGTGTGGAAGCCATCAATAAACAAGCTTGAAGGGAACACAGAGTTTCATTCAGTGAGAAAACAATCTACATACATATATATGGGGGTAATAGCTCAACACGGTTATACAGTGAAAATTGCATGAACTTCAAACAGACACTAAAAAACATACTGAGAAACCAGAGTAAGTGTACCTACTGCAACCCATTCACTTTCTGCTAGATGAATGGACGTCTGTCCACATGCTGAACTCTGAGAATAAAGTTTGTGTGAAATCCGTGAATCACCTAGCTTGTTGTGAACACATAGTTTTTTTCTACTGAAAAAAATATATACATATATACTGGGAGGTAATAGCTCAAACTCGACTTAACAGTGAAAAATGCATGAACGTCTAAGTGGCTCTAGGAAACATAATGAGAAACAAGAGTAAGTGTTATAACTGCCACCCATCCACTTAATGCTAGATACACGAAAGACACTACACATGCTCAATTATTAGAGAGAAGTGTGTGTGAAAACCAACAATCACCCACCTTTTTGGGAATGCAAAGATGCTTTTCAGCTGGAAACTACAGTACAAATATATATATGGGGAGGTACAAGCTCCAAATCAGTTTTACACTGAAAATTGCAGGAAATTAAAAACGGCACTAAGAAACAGACTGAGAAAAAAGGGTGAGGGTTCCTCCAGAAACACGTTTCCATTGTGCTACATGAAAGAAAGTCTCTCCACATGTGTAGCTTTCAACCGAAAAGAAAGGTGGTTTTCCCAACAAGCTAGGTGAAGGACGGCTTTCACACACACTTATCTCTCAGAAATGCGCATGTGGAGAGATGTCATTTCATTTGGCACAAAGAGACAGGATTGTAGGAGAAACAATTACTCTGGTTTTTCAGTCTATATCATAGGGCCGATTTGAAGTTCCTGCAGTTTTCAGTGTAAAACCTGGTTCAACTTGTACCTACCCATATATATGTATGTAGCGGGGTTTGCAACTGGAAGAATCTTTGTGATCCCAACAAGCTAGGTGAAGGACGGCGTTCACACACAATTATCTCTCAGAACTAAGCATGTAGACAGACGTTCATTCATGTAGCACAAAGGAACGGGTTGCAGTTAAGCACTTACTATGGTTTCTCAGTCTAATTCCTAGTGCCGTTTTGAAGTTCCTGCAGTTTTCACTGTAAAACCGAGTTGGAATTTTACCTCCCCATATATATGTATGGAGTGGAGTTTGCAACTGAAAAGAATCTATGTGTTCCCAACAACCTAGGTGAAGGAAAGCTTTCACACACATTTATCTCTCAGAACTGATCATGTGGAGACACGTTCATTAATCTAGTACAAATGGAAATGTTTGCAGTTCAAACAATGTCTCTGGATTCTCAGTCGGTTTCCTAGTGCCGGCTAGATGAACCTGCATTTTTCACCGTAAAACCGAGTTGGAGCTTGTACCTCCCCATATATATATAAATAGTGGAGGTTGCAACTGAAAAGAATCTTTGTGTTCCCACAAAGCTAGGTGAAGTATGGCTTTCACACACAATTATCTCTCAGAAATGAGCATGTGGACAGAAGTTCGTTCATATTGCACAGAGGGAACGGGTTGCAAGAGAAACACTTACTCTGGTTTCTCAGGCTGTTTCCTAGTACCAGTGCGATTTTCCTACATTTTTCGCTATAAAACCGAGCTTGAACTTGTACGTTCCATTATAAATGTATGTATCGAGTTTGCACCTGAAAAGAAACTTTGTGTTCCAAACAAGGTAGGTGAAGGACGGCTTTCACACACACTTTTCTCTCATACCTGAACTTGTGGACAGACTTTCGTTCATGTAGCACAAAGTGAACGGGTTGCAGGAGAAACACTTACTCTGGTTTCTCAGTCTGTTTCCTAGTGCCTGTTTGAAGTTCCTGCAGTTTTCACTGTAAATCCGTGTTTGAGCTACCACTTCTCTATAAATATGTATGTAGTGTACTTTGCAATTGAAAAGAAACTTGGTGTTCCCAAGAGGCTAGGTGAAGGACGGCTTTCACACACACTTATCTCTCAGAACTGAGCATGTGGAGAGACGTTCGTTCATCTAGCTCAAACGGAACGGGTTTCAGGAGAAACACTTACTCTGTTTTCTCAGAATGTTTCCAAGTACCGGTTTGAATTTCCTGCACTTTTCAGTGTAAAAGCGTGTTCGAGATAGTACATCCCCTTATATATTTATTTAGTGGAGTTTGCAACTGTAAAGAATCTCTGTGTTTCCAAATAGCTAGGAGAAGGAAGGCTTTCACACACACTTCTCTCTCAGAACTGAGCATGTGGAGAGACGTTCCTTTATCCAGCACAAAGGGAACGGGTTGCAGGAGAAACATTTACGCTGGTTTCTCAGGCTGTTTCTTATTGCCGGTTTGAAGTTCCTGTAGTTTTCACTGTAAACCGATCTGGAACTTCTACCTACCCTTATATATGCATGTTTGGAGTTGGCAACTGGAAAGAAACTTTGTGTTTGAAACTAGCTAGGTGAAGGAAGGCTTTCTCACACACTTATCTATCAGAAATGAGAATGTGGAGAGACATTCGTTCATCTAGCACAAAGGGAACGTGTTGCAATAGAAACACTTACTCTGCTTTCTCAGTCTATTTCCTAGTGCCGGTTACAAGTTCCATCATTTTTCACTGTAAAATCGCGTTGGAACTTTAACCACCCCATATATATGTATGTAGTGGAGTTTGCAACTGAAAAGAAACTTTGTGCTCCCAACAAGCTAGGTTTAGGACGGCTTTCACACGCACGCATCACTCAGAACTGACCGTGTCAAAAACTTTCGTTCATCTAGCACAAATGGAACGGGTTGCAGTAAAAATACTTTCTCTGGTTTCTTAGTCAGTTTCCTAGAGCCGTATTGAATTTCCTGTAAGTTTCACTGTAGCACAGAGTTGGAGAGTGTACATCCCCATATATATGTATGTAGTGGTGTTTACAAAAGATAAGAAATTTTTTTGTTCCCAACAAGCTAGTTGAGAGACGTCTTTCACACACACTTATCTCTCTAAACTGAGCATGTGGAGAGACATTGGTTCATCTCGCACAAAGGGAACGCATTGCAGGGTAAACACTTTCCCTGGTTTGTCAGTTTTGTTTCCTTTTGCCGGTTTGAAGTTCCTGTATTTTTCACTATAAAACCGAGTTGGAGCTTGAACCACACATATATATTTATGCATTGGAATTTCAAATTGGAAAGAATCTATTTGTTCCCAACAAACTATATGAAGAATGACTTTCACACACAATTATCTCTCAGAATTGAGCATGTGAAGAGACGTTCGTTCATCTTGCACAAAGGGAACGGGTTGCAGAGGAAACACTTACTCTGGTTTCTCAGGCTGATTCCTAGTGCCGGTTTGAAGTTCCTGCAGTTTTCACTGTAAAACCGAGTTGGAGCTTGTACCTCCCCATATATATGTATGTAGTGGAGTTTGCAACTTAAATATAATTTTGTGTTTCCAACAAGCTAGGTGAAGAACGTCTTTCAGACACACTTATCTCTTGGAACTGAGCATGTGGAGACACGTTCATTCATCTAGCACATGTGGACCGGGTTGCAGGGAAACACATACTCTTGTTTCTCAGTGTGTTTCCCTGTGCAGTTTTGAAATTCCTGTAGTTCTCACTATAGACCGGAGTTGGAACTTGTACCTACCCATATATATGTATGTAGTGGAATATGAAACTGAAAAGAAACTTTATGTTCCCAACAAGCTAGTTGAGAGACGTCTTTCACACACACTTATCTCTCTAAACTGAGCATGTGGAGAGACGTTGGTTCATCTTGCACAAAGGGAACGCGTTGCTGGGTAAACACTTACACTATTTTGTCAGATTTGTTTCCTTTTGCCGGTATGAAGTTCCTGCAGTTTTCACTGTAAACCCGAGTTGGAGTTTGTAACTCCCCATACATATGTATGTATTGGAGTTTGTAACTGAAAAGAAGCTTTGGGTTCCCAACAAGTTAGGTGAAGGGCGGCTTTCACACACACTTATCGCTCTAAATTGATCATGTGGAGTGACGTTCGTTCACCTAGCACAAAGGGAATGGTTTACAGGAGAAACACTTACTCTGGATTCTCAGTCTTTTTCCCAGTACCTGTTTAAATTTCCTGTATTTTTCACTGTAAAACCGATTTGGACTTTGTACCACCCCATATATATGTATGTAGTGGGGTTTGCAACTGAAACTAATCTATGTGTTCCCAGCAAGCTAGTTGAAGATCGGCTTTCACACACACTTATGTCTCAGAACTGAGCATGTGGAGAGACGTTCGTTCATCTAGCACAAAGGGAATGGTTTACAGGAGAAACACTTACTCTTGTTTCTCAGTTTCCTAGTAGCTGTTTAAATTTCCTGCAGTTTTCTCTGTAAAACCGAGTTGGAACTTCAACCTCACAATATATATGTATGTATTGAAGTTTGCAAATGATAAGAACCTTTGTGTTCCCAACAAGCTAGCGTTAGTACGGCTTTTACACACAAGCATCTCTCAGAACTGAACATGTGGAAAAACCTTCGTTCATCTAGCACAAATGGAACGGGTTGCTGTAGAAACACTTACTCTGGTTGCTCTGTCATTTTCCTAGTGCCGGATTGAATTTCCTGTACGTTTCACTGTAAAACCGAATTGTAGAGTTTACCTCCCCATATATATGTATGTAGTGGTGTTTGCAAGTGATAATAAACTTTTTGTTCCTAACGAGCTTAGTGAAGGATTGCTTTCACACACACTTATCTCTCAGAACTGAACATGTGGAGAGACGTTCGTTCATCTTGCACAAAGGGATCGTGTTGCATTGGAAACCCTTACTCTGGTTTCTCATTCTGTTTCTGTGTGCCGTTTTGAAGTTCCAGCCGTTTTCTCTGTAAAACCGAGTTGGAGCTAGTACCTCCACGTATATATGTATGTCCTGTTGTTTCCCACTGAAAAGAATCTCTGTGTTTTTCATAAGCTAGGTGATTAACTGCTTTCACACACAGTTAACTCTCAAAATTTTGGTCATGTATAAACTTTCGTTCATTTGACTTAAATGAATGGGTTGCAATAATAACACTTTCTCTAGTTTCTCAGTATGTTTCCTAGTGCCCGTTTGAAATTTATGACATTTTGTTTTAAACTGAGTTGAAGCTTTTACCTCCCCGTATATCTATCTGTAGATCAAAGTCAACTGTGTGTTCCGAACAAGCTTTTTTATTGTATTTATTTTAGTGTTTCACAAATATTCATCTCTCAGACTTGATCATGTTCAGAGGCTATAGTTCATGTAGCATTAGTGTAATGTGGAGCAATTCAAACACTCTGATTTCTCAGTATGTTTCCTAGTGCCTGTTTCAATTTCATTCTTTTTCCCCTGTAAAACATTGTTTTAGCAAGTACCTTCCCATATATATTTATATAGTGTGTTTCACCAGTCGAAAGATACATTATGTTCCATGAAGTGAAATTATTGTCGTCTTTCACATACATTCAACTCTCAGAATTGATCATGTGGAGATGCGTTCGTTCATCTAACATTAAACGAGTGGGGAACAGTAGAAACAGTCTGATTTCTCAGTATGTTTCCTTGTGCCTTTTTGAAGTTTATGAAATTTTCACTGTAAAAACGAATTGTAGCTAGTCCTCCCCTTATATATATGTTTTGTGATTCCCCACACAAGAGAGGTTGTGTTTTCCTGACAAAAGAGGTAATTGTTTGCTTTCACACACATTCAACCCTCAGAAATTAGCTGTGGGTAAACGTTCGTTAATCTAGCATAAAAGAAATGGATTGCAGTAGAAAGTCTTACTCTGGTTTCTTGTATGGTTTCTTAGTGCCTGTATAAAGTTCACATAATTTTCACTCTTAAACTGAGTTACAATGAACACCTCCCCTTATATATGTATGTATTCTAGTTTTCCACCCAAAAGAAACTGTGTCTTCCCAACAAGCTAATCGTTTGGCGGTATTCACACACATTCAACCCTCAGAATTCAGCATGTGTTGAGGCGTTCTTTTATCCAGCATAAAAGGTAGAGTGAATTGTAGTAAGACATTCTCTGATTTCTCTGTATGTTTTCAAGGGCTGGTTTCAATGTAAAAGTTGATTGCCCTGGAAAATACAATTGCTGTGATTGCTTCCCCTTCGATATGTAAGTAACGTAGTTCCTCTAGACCAGAAACTATGGCTTTCCAAATAGTTATGTGAAGGACGTCTCCAACAGACGTACTGATGTCAGAAGTGACCATGTGGAGAGGCGTTCTTTCATTCAGCATAAAATGTAGAGTGACATGTAGAAATAATTACTCTGATTTCTCAGCATGATTCTTAAAGCCGGTCTCAAGTAAAAGCAGTTTGCAACGGAAAAGAGCCCTGGAGTTTTTGCTTCCCCTTAGATATGTATCTAGCCTAATTCCCCGTGGCCAGAAACTCTGGGTTTCCAAAAACCTAAGTGAAGGAGGCTGCAACACAGATTCCATTTCCAAAATGGTACATGTGAGGACGCATTCCTTTACGTAACGTAAACAGCAAGGCTTACGTCAGTACCTACCATGATTTCTCAGCATGTTTCCTAGAGTAGGTTTAAAGTTAAAAGCATTTTTTGCTCAAAAACCTTATTAGAGCTTGTACCTTCTCTTATATTTATAGGTCAGGCAGTGCCCCTAACACCAAAATTCTGTGTTCCAACAGGGTTGGTGAAGGATGGTTTTCACACACTTTCAGTTTTCTCTCCCCCACCCTCTTTTGCTAAGGGAATCATGCAGGTTGTCTATTATGGAAGCCAAGGAATTTTTTTTCATTTAGGATCAAGCTCGGAGAAAACTGAGACTTGCTTCTCCTTCATTTCACTGCTAGATTTCCTCTTGATGCATTTCCAAAACCTCAAGTGTGTGTTCCTGTAACCAAGAAATTATTTCAAAGAAAATGAGCAGGTTTCCATAAGGCCACTACTTCTTTTATATTCTTGCTTTTTAATACCTCTTTTCCATCTATCTCCAGTTATCTTATTTGTATGTACTTTGGTTGTGGCTGAAGGCTAATCAGCAATAGTGTAGAAATTATTGTTTGATATTACTAATCTACTTTCTTTCCATGGATATTTGAATTATCATTGGATTTTAGGGAAGATAATTTCTTTTAAAAAATTCTGGTAAGTATCTTGTGGGTGATTCTGAATCTCTTCTTTAAGAATTATAATGCTTAATTTCTGAATAAGTGATATTTTCATAGAGCTCAAAATTCCAAAGGTTTGAGTGCCACCACTCTCCCAAAGCCTTTCAAACTTTTCCTTGGGGGCACTCAGAACTGCGTGTGTGTGTGTGTGTCCTTCTGGACTTAGTTTAGCCTGAAATGAGCAAAGGGAAGTACCCCCCTTTTTACACAAACTGCAGAAGACTTTCACAAATTTATAAATTTCAAAAATATATGAACTGTAATGTTGTAGAATTTTACAAGAGGCAGTGACCTTCAGAGCTGTCAACAATGGAAGCAGAACAGTTGGAGGAACAGCAGGTGCTCGTGCTCAGTGGCTGAAGTCACATAACATCCACGGCCACCTCTGGTTAATCTTATAGAGTTGGTGCTGTCTGCAGGCTTTCAGGGCTGTGCCCCCCTCCCCACCAAATATATATATTAGGAAAAGTGGTGAGCCTCAGTATGAGAAACAATAAAGAATTAAAAGGGGAAATTGAGTTTATTGTTTTTAAAAAGAAAAATTAGCATCCAGGTAGTTTAATTTCAGCTCCGAATAGACTGATGTAATAACACTGACAAGGATGCGTAAACACCTGTAAGATCATGGGGCAGGACTGAAGACTCTGAAACAGCAATACCCACAAACAACCTTCACTGCTGTCCTTGACAACCTTATTGAATTACTTGATTTAAAAAAGACCATAGATATTAAATATCATCATTTTGAGAAAGCAGTTCTTTTGAAATCTTATATACTAATATAACTGAATTGGATAAAGATATGCTAAATTTGTGATAAAGTATCCAAACAGGTAACGATTACTGAAAACACCACAAATTGAAGATGACCACAGGATAATGTGCATATATACTTTAATGATCTGGAAGAATCAGCTCACCATTGTATTCAAGACATCTAGAGATGATGTCAAATTTGGTTGTCCTTGGATACCTTTTTGTGAATGTTAGAATGAAGTCAGGGTCAAGCACACAAATTTAGTTTAAAAGCAAAAGGTGAAACAGACTTCTTTTCAAAAAGCTATTGTGTCTGGCTAGAAATCATCGAATCCATGGGTCAAGGGAAGAAAAAAAACCTAGTGACCACGTGACTGTTTCAGGAGCTGGTGGTAAAATGACAGTTGACAATTATTTAAATTAGATATGATATTGATGTCCAACTGACCCAATGATTTTTAGTCCATGTGCAAAAAATATATCAAGAAATACATACTGATTTATGTTTTCTCAGCTGTGTTGCCCCCCTTCAAGCCTGCATTCTGATTGGGAATCTAATAACTTCTACTGCAGGGAGGAGGATTTTCAGAAAAGGAGTGTCCCCCAACTGAGAAAATGAAGAAAAATTAGATGTACACTGTAGAGACACAGGGAGATCTGTTGAACCAGACGACACTTGCTTTACTGTCAATTAGTAGGAGGCGCAGCTTTTTGATGAGTTGGGTAACATATTGCTGCTTTTCTCAAGGTATTGCCCACGGCTCTTGAGAAGTGATGAAGTGGGGCCAAGGAATTAGCCTCCGAATGCCCTCTGCCATGGATGTTGTCTCTATTTTCCACTTTTAAGATTTAGCTTAGACATGTTGCAGTGTCTTACCAAGTGAGCTACAGACAGTAAGTGCATCTTGAAACACACGACTCTTTCCTTCTCACTGCAGCAGAGAACCTCTGCATTGGAGCATCCTGAGATGTCATCCGTGGTCATTTTTCATGTTAGGAATCAGTAAAGATGCTATGTCCACATGGATGAGGAGGGTAAGGTTTCAGTCTCTAAAGTGGTAATGATGGGTTGACCTTTTCACTTAATGAGTCTCACATCAACAAATGCATGTCTGTTCTGGACCAAGAAGAAACAAATGTTTCAAAAATAATAGCTTGAAAGGTCAGTGGGACAAGTCAGGCATCTTCTTCATGTCTTCAAGTTCGGATATCAAACATGGGTTTCCTATCCTGAGTGATACTGACAATTTGTCATGCTCTGCGCCTCATGTATACCAAAGGCTTTCCTAGATAAAATGTCTAGAAATGGTAACATTCTTGATATCTGTTAAACAGGGGAAGATGAAGGAATTAAAATTAGTCCCTAATGTGCATTGATTTTTTTAAAGACATCAATTTTACAGAAATTTTGAAGAATTAAAGTGACAGAAAATTTCAAAGCACCTTCTCCTTCTGGTAGAAAACTGTTCTGTTTTCCTTTTTTGATGAATGTGACATAGAACCAGTACTACTATTGTTTGTATTGTACTTAGGGTTTACAGAGTAATTCACCGCTATCCTCCTATTTCATCTGTGCAATGACCTCTGGAAGATAAGGTTTCCTAGTTATGCTTTTTAATGTCTATTTTTTAACTCTGTCTAAAAGCAGATTGATTGAGCTCCATTTGCTCAATTTAGACGGCTGGACTGATTAATTGTGTCAGAACATTCCAGGAGGCAGATGAAAGGAAGAGACAGGGGTTCTACATGATGGAAACTGTTCCTGAAATGATTTGGCCAACAGCCTTATCCATTTTTCCCACGGCTGGAAACAAAACACAACCCAAGGCAAGGAAAACAGGGAGTCCATGTGACTCCAACCTTGGCACGTAGAGTCACGGCTGTCCTCCTGTGCCTTGGAGAAGAGGATGCTTTGGGTCTCTGTTCTACAATCTCTGTTTTGCTTTTCCTCCACAGTGTCTTATTTTACTAGCATATGCTGTAACTTGACTTACATTTCATAACATTAAAACAAAAATCAGGAACTCTTTATCATTTATTAACTAATTGGTAAATAGTTTTTCATGAATTTTTAACTTTATTATTAGGACTTACCGTGGCAATGTACAACAGCTAGTTCCCCAGATAACAGCAGTAGCTTACACATGCTAAACTTGTATTTCCCTCTTACATAAAGAAGTCAAGCAATTGGTACCGCAAGGCTGGTTTGCATGAAGGCCCCAGGGTCAGAGAACCAGATGCTTGTTATTTTCAGCCCGTCAACTTGATGGCCCAAAGTGGCTGCCTGAGGGTCAACCATCAAGTCCACATTCCAGGCAGCAGAGAGGAAGGAAGAAAGGTGCTTCAGTTCCCTTTTGGGATGGTTCTGTAAAGTCCCAGGTAGCTTTCCTGCTTTTATCTTGTTTAGACAGAGGGCTGAGAGACAGCTTGCTATGAGGTAAGCTCAGCTGAGGACCAGGCATCTCCCTCGAGGGGAGGAGAGGGAGGGGGCAAGGGGGCACCTCTCATCCTGCACGTGGTGTAAGGCACCACGATGAGCCGCCAGGGGCCTCCGCAGTCCGTCCATTGCTTCGGGCTGCACTGAGCGGCTGGTAACAGTTGAGATTTTCATGTAGAGCTGCGTGTATGCTGGAACAATTGCTCAGTTCATTTAAACTAGTGGCTAGCAGAGCACGTTGGAGAACACATTTGTTCTCACCTTCTAGCCAGGGACCCTCCCGCCAGGTTTCTGTCCTGCTGTTCATTTCCACATTATTTCCCAAGACTTCCGGAACAAATGTAAGAAGCCTGATGCTCAAATGCTTTTCCGTGTGATTCCCCCCTTGTTCTTTGTAGGAACAGCAAATTGCCTAGAGAACATTGGACAAAATGCCAACACCCCATTTTTTTAAGTGTCTGAGATTTGATGTTAGGAAATAAAAGAAATTTCCAGGAACACCCTTAAGAAACATTATTTCTTTCAAATGTGATTTGGAAAAGCAAAGGAAAATACATTTTATAGCACAGCTTTTAAGACAGCTGAAGAGGCAGTAAGTTCCCATAATGTAACTTCCAACAATTCTTTATATTTCTCTTGGAATTTCCTTGGTTCTTGATGTAAATTTTTAATAATTAATATCAGCTTTCTATTCTTTCACTTCCTGTAGTTGTAGAATTAATGTGAAAATAGCTCTTTGTGTCACTGATGAAGCCTCCTGGTCAGACTTCTAGCTAAACAGCTTGTGTACGTTTTGGTGGCAGGTGTGCTAAATAGTAGTTTTCAGGCACATGAGGGATGCCCATCACACCAGCACTGCGGGAGCCTATTTCTCACCCACGACCAGGTGAGAACCTCCTTTCTTCCGCCGCCTCACCCAGGCCCCCATATTCTGATTCTTTCTCACGACCCATTTTCATAAATTTCAGCCCTGCACCAGCAGAGGAAGTCTTGGTTTCTCAAAGACCAGGAAATTAGTTCTAGGTTTTCTGTTAAAGGACAGTGTATAAAATCAGGCACTTTGATATGTCTTTTGAGGTCTCAGGATCCCTGCATTTAAAACAAGAACTTGAGTTACAATACTATTCTCTTCCACTTTTGAAATTCTAAAGCTCCACACAATAGCTTTTTTTAATTGCTAAAATTTTTCTAGACTATATTTTTCGAAGATTCACAAATATCTGTTAATTTATATTTAAAAATGTTATATTTAAGAAATGGAATATTTACATTTAAATAGGAATTTAAGTCAAGAAATGTTTGATACTGAATGTTTACTATGAATTCAAGTATGTAAGCTTGATGTCTGTGGTACTGTCGATAAAACACAAAATTTGAGAGTTGTTGGTTAAAGTTTATCTGGGGCAAAATGAGGACCAGATTCCAGGTGACAGCATCTCAGAGAGCTTGCAGGAACTGCTCTGAAGATGAGGGGGAGCTCAGAATTATATAAGATTTCAGTGAAGGGGGACGTGCGGTCCAGTACACGGTTAGGCAGAGGCTGCTGCTAGTCAAGGAGCAGGTGTCTCTGTTAATGATTTTAGTGCTTTTCTAGATAGGAAGAGATGCAAGAATTTGGGCTCATAAAATTTCCTGAAAATGTCTAACTATCTGAAGACTTTTCTGCCCATTTTCCCAGAGCACAGAGCGCCCCATTCCTGATGTTTAGAGGGTGTTGGAGGTCAGCAGCTGCAGTGGCTCATGACTAAAGCAAATCAGAGGCAGATGACAAGTGCCAATTTTTAGTTGACAATATGTATATATTGTAGGAAAAAATGTTACTTTCCAACCCTACCCGTACTCTAGTTTTAGTTAGAGATCAACGGATTACTGTGTTAGATGACTTAGGTCAGACGAGAGGGCGACGGATTCGTCTCGTGAGCCGGCCGGTGCTCTATGTCAGCCTCCTTGATCACATTCAATTTCCTTTCTCTTCAAATAGCATGCTTCTGATTTTGTGAAGTTTAGAGCCTGTCCTGTGCACATGGGGTCTGGAGATGGCCCTGTTCCTGTGGTCTTTGTTTATTCTGTGAATTATGGTGTGAAACTTTATGTGCCCAAGCTTCATCATAACTTCAAATTTAAAGGATTTAAATATGGGAGATGGATGCCAAGTTCTGGGAATAGATTTTCAGGATAACAGCCAGGATTGGTAAAAAGTAGGGAGAATGGATACAGCCTTCAAAAAAGAAATGCTATTTTACAATTTCTGGCAGAAAAATTAAAAGGCTTGTTGGGATTCTATCAGGAATGTTTAATTGGTAGACTTGTCTCCCATTTTCACGAAACAAAATAATTTTATTATTTGTTCAGGGCCTACTATCTGGCAATGAGGTAGCCCCTTTGCATATAGTTTTATCATTTAATCTCTACAAAGAATCCTAGGAGAACACACGTGTCACAGGTGAGGGAACCAAGAACATCCAGGGTATGTGACAGGAAGGCAGATGGGCTGGAGGGCTTACCCTCCTTCAGGCTGAGACAGAGACACCAAGGCTTATTGACAAGCATGTTGCTGAAGTGGTTTACTTAATACTTTGCTTCCTTCATGAAGTGGACCCCTTGAAATTGTCTATGTCTGGCTTATCTTCCCCTCTCTCTTCTACCTCAGGACTTCTCATAAGTAGAATGAATTCGGCCTCAACTTATTCAGTAAAACCAGAAAATATAAAATTAGGCCACACAAATGTCTGATTAGTCCTTGTAATTCAGTAATTTCTAAAATTCCTAGAAACGCAAGGAAGGTGTGTTACCTCGGGGACTGAGTGCATTTGAAGAGTGAGAAATGTAGTGTGATCTGGTAAAGGCATAGGCTCTATAGACAAAGATCCGGGTTTGGATCCTGGCTCCACCATGTACTGGAAACATGACCATCCAGAGCCTCAGTTTCTTCATGTGTTGAATGGGCTGATGGAGCTCACCTCTAAGCAGTCAGGTCAAAATGAGATGGTACGAGTGACTCTCAGGCAGAATGCTTGACATAGTGCTAGTTACTCTTGCTGCTTTATAATGTCTTCTTAGGTAATTCTGTTGTCCATTGGCTTGCGAATACCTCCTCATTTGGTTTAAGAAAAATAGCATGCCTTAAGAATTTTAAAATAAGGAATGAAGATTTGCTGAATACTGCTGGGTGTATTCTTATAGTTCATTTATTAAAAAAAAAGTAGGAGTTCTCTAAACAGAATTTATTCAGTGTGCCTTGAATATGATTCAGTTAAATATGATTTTCCTTTAAATTCTTTTCAGAAATTTTCTGTGATATTTTTATTGAATAGTAGTTGAAGTTTTCTGAGGAGGGGTTACATTTTAAAAAGTTTATTCTAGTAACAATTGATACATTAAATAAATGATTCATATCCCTGGACAGCGTAAAGCCCTGTTTTTTTTTTAATATATAAAATTTTGGGGGATAGTTCTATGACATTTTATTGGGCAGAAGTATTTCCCATTTCCATTTTACAGGCAGAGAAGATGAGTCACACGATACTCATTATACAAGAGCAGCAGAGGTTGATTAATTTGGGCAGAAGAGGAAAAGTGTGTGGAGAAAAAATCCTTGCTTCTCAAACTGGTCACATTCTGTGGTGCTGTGCAGCTGAAACGGTTTTGAATTTGTTTCTGGGTTGTCCTAGATTTCGGCCCATGTGCCTGGAAAGGTCTCTCAGGCAAACATGCTAATTTAAGAAGTTTGTCATTCTAAATGCTCTTAAGAGGATTAAACAAATTCCACAGCAAATAAATGAACATGTTTGGAAGGTTTCCCACCCTCATGTAATTTCCAGAAAACAGACAGTATTCACTTGCTAAACCAAACACACAGGTATATTAATGAGCCTGACTCACATGACTGGACAGCAAGGAGGGAGCCTCATCTATTGGGTGAGTTCTGCTGCAAGAACCGCACCTGAAGGTTTAATTAGTATTTATTTCCAGCGAGTGCTGCTCCAGCCTTTTTCTCCCCAATGTAAGAAAGCGCCCTCCTTGCCTGGCCGTTAGTGTGCAGAGCCCCGCGGCTACAACACTCCCCTGATCATCAGGAGGCTGATGGAGCCAGTTTGGTTAGAAACGTTTAGCTACACTCGCAGCGGGGATCATCAGTCACTTCTGTGTGTTGACCTCCATGTGCAGGGGAGAAAATCGAGTTTTGCTGGCGACAAACGCTAATTGACCACCAGTTGTTTCAGAGGGACTGTGATGTTGAAAACTGGAGTCCCTTTCATTTTTATATGTTGGATGCAGACAAACTGCACGGCGACACCCCCACTGTAAGTACACCCACCAGGGAGGGGGTCGGAATTTGGATCTGCACGTATTCAGATCCTGGCACTGGTCAGCTTACTGTGTTCTCGCTGGGTTTGGGAGACTGTTTCCATAGTGATTTATTTGGTTTCCAATAAATTTGCACAGCCGTCTCCTTCAGTCGAGTTCTGATGAGTTCAGTTGGGAGGGGCATGTGAAATTGGGGCAGGCAGAGAGGTGCAATGAAGACTAGACACCATCTGGTTTCCTCTCATTTTTTATGGGCCCAAAATGGTTGTCTTGTTTTCTTTTCCCCTCCATCCACCCCTTCAGGTCAGGGAGTCATCTTCAAGAATATCTTCCTAAAATATAAAGTAATGAAGACGGCAGTGTGTCTCTTTGGTTGATTTCATTTGACTTGGGTTCATTATTAAAGATTTTCTGATGAGGATTTTATGAGCTCTTAAAAGCTGGAAGAGCAGCACAACCAAGGAGAGAAAGTCAGAGAAACGAGTCAGTGGCCACTGTGAGGTCTGGGGGATGAGGGCAGGAGGTGGGGCAGAGGCAGAACCTTGGCCACCCCTGCAGCCCTGAAGGCAACGTGCGCATGTAAAGCCAGCGTCTCTTGTCACCATGTGTTCTAACAGGACTCCCACTAAAAGAATGCTTGGAGATTTGGGGAGGCCTTACCCTTTACCCTCTTGTCAAACATCTTTAATGCTGACTGTATTTATTCAAGATGACACAGAGATCACCTGCAGAGCTTGAGGGAGCTGTGCTTGCTTCCTGTCTTGCCCGCCCCAGGCTCACTCATCAGACACCTGATTCTTGCAGGCACTGCAGTGCCCGTGGGGGGAGTTCTGCTCCTGGGGGTCTCTGCTCCTGTGGTGGGAGCTCTGCTCCTCAGGCAGCTGGGCACTGGAGTGCTAACATTGGAGCCGGTCACACCAGCGCTGATCCCTCTCCACGTGATGAGCCCTTTGTGTAAATAGTAGAGGTGGGATCCAGAGTCTTCCTGTGTCTACAGAGTTCTCCAGTAAAGCCAACTTGGAGGAAAGAAAGAAAATGCCTACTGTTTCAAGACTGTGTCCTAAGGGTTTAAAGCTCACTGTGGAGCACACGTGAGATCTCATCCAGTAAATACTCTGGGGTCTTGACTCTTACTTGTCATGAATTTGGCATTCTCATAATGTTATTTCTCTTATAATATGTCTAAGCAATCATTTTTGTGTGATGGTTATATGTGCATAAATGTCCTGAAGAAACTGTTGTGGATGGAATTGTGGGCATCAGTGATACCACAAGGGCTGGTGGCCCTGGGGGCTGCCCGAGCTCCACACCATTTGTTACCAGCAGTCTTTCAGATTGCATCTTATTCTAGAGCTCACCGGGGCTCCCATCTCTCACTATGTGTCTTGAGAGAATATTTGTTCAGGGGGGAGGGGACAGGATGCTTCCAAGTCTGCGTTCTGGGGTTCCCTGTCTAAAGGTGGCACTGGCACAAATCCTTTATTCATGGAGTAATGAAGCCCCACAATCTCGTGGCTAATTGGGCCTCCCTGTCCTTCTTCATGTGAGAAGCCGGAGGGCATGGGTTAGGCCCCCAAACCTGTTTATGGTGAGCTTTCAGCCCTATCACACCACCTGGGTTGTCCCGTTTCAGTCACATGACTTTGATTTTTGCAGGCAGGTGTGACTCCTGGACAGTGACTGGGACTTCCAGGTTTCCCCTACAGTAGGAACACTGAAGAAATTTCAACCCGTAAGGTGTGTTTGGGGGCCTCGAGGACAAGTAGGGACCCACAGACAGATATCTGGATGGGTGGCGATCAGGCCCGAGTCTTGGAAGGACAGAGATTCCATTACTGTTGTAACAGTGAACTTAAGGGAGGAATTCGGGAAGGTCTGATGCAATTGAGATTAAAAGTATTATCTGGCTTTTTTTGTTAGCAGTAGTGGTTTTTAACCCTTAGACCCATTCCCGCTTTTATAAGAAATATTTTGTAACCTTTCTTTTTGGTGCCTGGAATTGAACATCATAGAAAATGTAACCTAAGTATAAATATGATAAACAAATAGACAGGTAGATGGAAAGATGGGGTACCTCAATTCTTATATTATGGGTTATTTTATATTTATGCAAATTAGTGACCACTCAGGACAAAAGGCACATACAAAGGAAGTCACTTCTAATAAATTATTTTTCCAAGCCTTACCTAACTGGGAAACAAGTGGCTTCACAATGTTAGAGCACCTCCCAGGTCCCCGGGGAAATCTCCTTGTCACAGTTACACTTGCTGATGGTGTCCTGTGCCAAGTGCAAGCACATGCAGTTCGGAAGCTGCCCGAAGCCCGACTCCAGGGATTCCTTCTCCGTCGCAGCTGTGAGGGAGCCTTGCCTTTCCTGACCACAACCACAGAGGCGATTTTAACTCTCTGAAAACTGCCATACAATTGTATACCACAACCCCCACAAGATATGTTGAATAAAGTAGAAAACTTTAAGTGCCTCCTTTACGATAGAAATAGGATATAAAATAAATCATGATTTAAAAAATTCTAGTGCCCGAATAAGTGCTACATTACACTGGATGCATTATTAGGTTAGATAACTTCATTACTGCTTTCCATACCACATCTTCTAGTTAGATTTTATTTATCTTTTTTTTCCTAAAGAAAAAAAATCATATGATGCATTCTTGTGTCAGAGGTGACGAGCAGAGAGCAAGTGTAAAACCAGAAATCGTGATGCTGGTCAGTCTAATATCAGCTCCGTCACTGCACAGATCGTCTTAACTCATTTTACTGCACTTTTTGGAATTACCTTCTCACTTGGAAAAACCCCTGTGTCAGTTAGATTTGTTAGTAAAACAGTACTTTTTCTTACTTAGTGCATCAGTGATGTTTTCAAGATGATAAAAAATTTTGCCCATTGCATTTAAACAGTTGCTTGTTCTTGTAATTCATGGCTCATGGTCTCGTATTTGTCACAAGTGGAGAACTGTGTTTTCTGTGTGCAAATTCTCATTGCTTTGGTGACTCAGGGACACGTGTCCTTACTGGATGGAGTATGACAGCAGTTGTTTGCATTCTCTCCCTAAATCTGGAGTCCTGTGTTATGATTCCTGTTAACTTAAAAATTATGAATATTGTTATTTACCTAAATAGCTAACATCGCACCAGTGATGCATATCAAATTGGTCCAACTAGGAATTCCAACATTAAGTGAGATAGTAATTTCACAACCCACTATTCCAAAAATTTGGATTGATGGTTCAATTATACCAGGGACATTACCTGTTTAATTGAATCAATCATTGCTTTCTTCAATAAAAGTTTCCATTCCATCTGCTCTTTTGGTTTATTGTTCCTCAATGTTTTGTTTGCTTTCTTTCCCAAATATATATGATTTTGGCTTTTGTCATTGAAAATCCTTGCTGGTTTTGCTACCTCATGCTGGAGAGGAAGCCTTGTGACTGTTTTATAGTCACTGGTTTCATGGTTGTATGAGTGCTTAATGTCACCTTGCAGGGGTGTACAGAACTAATGAAGTGTGTACATAAAAGGCTTAGTCTACACTGAGTGCAGGGTTAGTGTGAGCAGCTCATGTCATCAGTAACATACTTAATCCATTACAATCATCCTCTGTTAATCAGTGTTATCATTCTAACGTCTCCAGGAGAGGAAATGTAGTAGTCTAAATGCAAATCTTTGCCACTCTTTTAGTCAATTCAAAACCTTTAAAGCTTTGCTGTAATAGGACTGTGTGCCTGCTATTCCTACTTCTGCTCCTGACCCAGGACGCGGTCTCCACGGCTGATGATCCACGAGAGACACTGGATTCTTGGTCCCATGGCTCTGTGTGTTCTGGGACATCTGGGGACTTCAGCACTGTTTTAGGGGCTTTGGGTCCCACCTCTTCATAGCATTGCTGAGATGAGATCTGTGGTTTCACCCTCTTTCTTGAGTGTACGGTTCATTTTTTCTAGAACCAACACACACCACCGTGGCAACACTGCTTTGACCATGTGCTGGGACAGCGAATGCTTGTCAGTTCTTGGGTTTAAATTTTCTGTTCTAATTTCTAAAATGGGGTCTATTGACAGATACACTCCATGTAAACAGAAGCTCTGTGGGGTTTTCAGCAACTTCTAAGAGCATAAATATTCCTGAAGCAGCTAATCTTCCTCCCAACAAGTGAGGAGCAAGCCAGCAAGTCATTGGTGACTGTGACGGCCAAGCTGTGCAACCCAGGCTGCTCACTGAGGAGCAAGGAGAAAATTTTAAAAACCTACTTCCATGCTGTCTTTCACAGAATCTCAGAAATGAACGTTTTAATATCTAAAGAGAGGTGATTTTTTAAAATAAATTTTTTATTTTTTTCCTTTTTCAGTTTTATTAGGTAGAATTATTACAGTTCAACTTCACATACACATATTGCATGTAAATACATGTATTGAGTGTATTGCATTTTTTAGTTTACATATATGTACTAATTACTCTTTCTAAGAACAGATTAGATCTTTAGATTTTTAAAATTACAGTTACCAGAGGAATAAGGACATTTACAAAAGAATAATAAACAGAATATAGTAATCCAATCACAAAGGACAGTCAGATGTGCTTACATATATTCAAGAAATCAAAATAATATTTAGTTCATTTATGGTCTTATTATTATTGCTACTAATTGTAGATTCCCCATAAATGAAGTCATATTTCATTTTTGTTTCTCTTTCCACCCCACTTCACTTAGAATGACGGTCTTCAGGTCCATCATGTTGCTGCAAATGGCATCTTTTATGGCTGAGTAGTATTCCATTGTATATACGTATCAGCTCCTCTTTATCCAGTCATGTGCTGATGGACATTTCTGTTGTTTACATGTTCCTTGTTCTATGTCCCTTCTGGCAACAATTACGGATTTTAAATATTTTCCACTTTAAAATCCTTCCTGAAGGAGATGTGGTAACTGGAATCAAAAACAGTTACAGCACAGGGTGGTGTGTGATGGGCCCTGGGGGCTTGGTAGAAAGGTTGGCAGTAAGGATTTCAGATTCTTATCAAATGATTCCACCTCTTGTAGCCCTGCTGACTGCCTCTCTCACGGCCTGCCCTACAAGTCTGACCAGTCCCTTCTATGAATCCTACTGTATTGTGCACATATTTTGTCCAATTGGTTTCATCTAGCAGGAACCTTAAGTGAGGCACCCAAGCTCCTGTGTTGCTTTCTTCCATCAGCCCTTAACTTCCTTGGGAGCCAGGACTGTCTCATTGCCCCAAGGATCCCTAATGCCTAGTGAGATGCCTGATACAGCTGGTATTTAACGAGCACATGGGTCAAATGGAAAAACCTGATTAAAAGAAAGGCCCTCATTTTTCAGACATGCCTACTTGAGTACAAAGGGTAAAATGACATGTCTTTTTGGATTTGCTGTCAAATACTTCAACAAAGGACAAATAAAAGAATAAAGGTCTGAATAAAGGAAATATGGAAAAGTTTGTGAATTCCTTAATCTGGGTGATGGGCTTATTGTACTATACTTACTGATGTATACTTAAGTTAGTTTATAGTTTTACTGTCGTTAGCTGAATAGCAAGTATCAATACGTATTAACTGAAATCCTTAAAACTGACCAAACTTACCCCACACAACATCCTTAATAACCTAGTTGTCTGTCTTATGGAAATCTTTTCCCACAAAGACAGGAAAAAAGGGAAAGGCAGATCCGTGCAGTATTTCCACGTTGTCAAAAGACCAAAGGCCAACACAAAAGAAGAGATTGTAGAAAAGATAAAGAGGCTGAAATCAATGTCCGGAAAATCTAGCTAAGTTTCCAAAATGGCCCAACTTAACTAACCACAGCACTGCCGCATCAAGAATGGGGCAAATAGCACCTAGTGGATTTTTTTTTAATAAATAAATAATGATCCAGTTCCTACCACGGGCAATTATGATAAGACAGAGTATAAGTTCTAACAACAAATAGTGTTCAAATCATAATTTCTACTTGATTCAAACTGTTTCTACTATAAATTTTGAATCTTTTTATTCTTTAGACAGATTTGTGGCATATGACCTACTGATAAAATTTTCAACTGGCTTGTATTAAAAAAGGTCACCATAGTGAGAGTTTATTTCATCAACTATTCCTTTTTGGGAAATCCATGTGCCTTGTCACTCTCTTTCATAAGATTTCCTGTGGAAAATTCAATCCTTCATTCAGGAAAAGGCTGAGCAATATATCTCACGGAAAACCGTCATAAACTGCAACACAAGAAAATGAAAATGACACTGAGCATCCCGTTAAGCCGGCAGACACACACAGCACACTGCTGTGTTCCCGCCTCGACTTTCTGTAACCAGCAGGGAAAATTTGCATTTCAAGAACAGACATAAACAATTTTCAGGACCTGAGCACACAATTTCCCTTTCAGGATTTAGTGAGCTTCCATTTAATTCTTTGAGAAATGTTTAAAACAACAGAACAACAGCTGAGATAGTGTTTAAAGTAACTTTCATGCCAGTGAAAATAAAGCCAACCGATAGTTAGCATTTTTACTTTATTTGATCTCACTCTCTTACTTTACCTCCCCAACCTCCTCCACAAAATGATGGTGAACATCCCCTCCTGGGTCAGAAGGCTAAGTAGGAAGTACCAATCACATTGAGGTGTGCTTTGTTGTTTTATTTTTCAAAACAAACAAGTTTCATTCATGTGATTTAGTAAGATCAGAAACAAATTCTACTCAATAAATGGTAGCCAAAACGTGTCATCATAGCTGCTCATCAGGTTTGGCCCCACGTTACACACTTTTACATGGACATGTGCCATGTGCTGTCATGGGAAACGGTAAGTGGGGACAGGGCCTCTGCTCTCACAGGGCACACAGTCTGGTGGGGGAGGCGGTGTTCAATCATTGCCCTTTTTTTTAATGTACTTACAAATTATGGGAAATGCTACTTAAAAAGAACAAAATGAGTCAATGAAAGTGAAAAATACAAGGACAGTATTTAGGCTGAGGGAAGACAGGGAACCTCTTTGAAGAGCTGACACTCCAGTGAGACCCAAAGGACAAATCCGGTGCTGCAGGTGAAGGGCAGGGACACACTGATAAAGGGCTGATATCCAGAATATACCAAAATTTTTTAAACTCAACAAGAATGATGAATAACCTGATTAAAAAATGAGCAAATTGCCTGAACACACATCCCATCAAAGAAGAAATCTAGATGCCAAAGAAGCCTAAGGAAAGATGCTCCACAGCATCTGTCATCAAGGGGATGCAGAGTGAAACAGCGAGATACCACTGCACACCTGTCAGAACTGCCAAAATGCAGAACACTGACAGCACCGAATGCTGGTGAGGATGTGGAGCATCAGGAATTCTAATGCATTGTTGGTGGGAATGTAAAATGGCCCAGATACTTAGGAAGGCGGTCTGGCATTTTGTTGCAAAACTAGACGTACTTCTAACATATGATCCAGCAACTGTGCTCCTTGGTGTTTACTCGACGAAATGGAAACTTATGTCCACACACAAATCTGCATACAGATGTTAATAGCAGCTTTATTCATACTCAACAGAATTCAGAAGCAACTAAGCTCTTCTTCAGTAGGTGAATGGATAAATAAACTGTGGTCCAGCCAGAAAATGGACTATTATTTGGTGCTAAAATGAAATGAGTTATCAAGGCATGGAAAGACATGGAGGAACCTTAAATGCATATTACTAAGTGAAAGAAGCCAATCTGGGAAGATTCTGCAACTGTCTGATTCCAACTGTATGGTGTTCTGGGAAAGGGAAAACCACAGAGACTAAAAGATCAGTGGCTGTCAGAGGCTAGAGGGGAAGGAGCAATGAATGAGTTGCAGCACGGAGCATTTTAAGGTCATTAAGACAGACGACTCTGTATGATGCTGTGATGGTGGATACATGTCATTGTACATCTGTCCAAACCCACAGAGTGCACACCACCAAGTGTAAATCCTAGTATCAATTATGGGCTCTGGATGATGATGACGTGTCAGTGTAGGTTCTCCCATTGTCACAAATGTACACTCTGGTGCAGGTGTCAATATTGAGGAGGCTGTGGGGACAAACTGCAGTTCATACACCTAATTCAGCCCCAGCCACCGCTGTTAATAAAGCTCTGTGGGTGTGTGGACTGTCCGGCTCTTCTGGCATCTGAACAGCAGAGCTGAGCAGCAGCACCAGAGATCAGGAGGTTTGCAGACCCTGAAATATTTACCCGCAAGCTCTTGACAGAAAAAGTCTGCTGAGCCTTGTTCTAAGTGAGTAAAAATTCACCCTGATGAGACAGGACAGCAGGGCCCAATCCAGGCATGGTTAATTGTACTGAAGCAATGTTTTAGTTCCAACACCTTTGCTGAAGTCCTGCAGGTCCAGCGACAGAATGTAGCCAGGAAGCGTCTGCAGGAGGAGGCGGTAGCAGGCCTTCCAGCCAGGCTCCGGGATGCCGGGGGCCGCGCGCTGCATGGGGGCCTCCCGCTTGAAGAAGGTGGACTTGCAGTGGAAGCCGATCAACTCATAGAGCTCGGAGAGGAGGCAGCACTGCTGAATTCTCTCCTCGGAACGCTGAAGCACAGGGAGAAAAGCAACAAGCATCTGAATGAAACACGTAAGTGAAAAAAGCCCGTAAATATATTTTCCCTTAAAACAGAGACCCGATGACACAGGAAGGAAGAGGAAGGCTGACTCAGTGCACTGACGGGACCGGATGCAGAAACGCAGGGAAGCAGCGCTGTGCAGACGCTCCAGACCCCCTCCGGGCCCCACCTCTCCGCGTTCCGCCTGTCCTTTAACTAGAAAAGCCCGTATTCCCTGAAATAGAGGAATCTGCTACATAAACATGGGACACAGAGAAGGGAAAGAGGAAAAGGAAGGGAAAGTAAAGGAACAACAGTTCATCTAGAGCCTAGTGTCTGGGCGGGATTTTCACCAAACACGCAACTTCTCAAAGCACAGAGCACACAGAGAGAGGTTGACAGAGTGACTGCGACTTTTGCTCCTTAAGCACCAGATACCTGCCAGCACACGCTGCGCCCGTTACTGAATCATTACGATCATCTCAGAAACTATTACTACCCCAGCTCACAGGCAAGGAAATCTGAAACTCGGGGAGGAATTATTATCATCCTGGACAAATTCCCACAGCTCAGAAGTGTCAAAGCCTCTGGCAGACCCTGGACTAAAATGCTCCTCATCACCACGGGTCCTGAGCCTCAGGCTCATGGCCACATCAGGTCAGCACGGGCCCAGAGCACGAGTCTGTGGGACAGGGAATGCTCCCACTCGAAGTGCCAGGTCAAGGCCCTCAGGAACTTATGAAATGAAACCAAATCCCCAAACTCATTTCCAACCCACTGCCCTGTCAGGGAGGACTGCTCGGCACATCTGCCCTGTCACCTGTGCACAAGCTGAGCAAGGGGCACAGACAGTGATGTGACGTCCCAGTGGAAGTGGCTCGGAGACCACTTCATCACAGGACAGATTCTCCCGGCTTCCAACGTTAACTTTCCATTCCATTTCCAACTGGAAAGTAAGTTTAGACTTGTTTTCCTCTCTTAGAAACAAAGAGACTGGTAACATCAGCGGGAAACTCAAGACGGAGGAAGAGTCTCCTGACCATTTGGTAGGATAGGCTGGGGAGGGAACAGAGACAGGTATCAGAAAGTCCTGTGTTCCAGTCCAAAGTCTGCACGTCACTCACTTTGACGGTTTCCATTTTAATACATATGATAAAATCTGATTATGACTGTTGGTAAAACTAAATGAAATAACATTCCACTAGCATAGGTGTAAAATCCTCCATGAGTGTTCCAGAAATGGTCGTGACCGTGGTTAGTTACTGTCTGCCAAGTCTTGTGTTCTAAGCTCACATCACCCAACCAGAGATGTGCCAGAGAATGCCTCACCAGCCAGCAGCCTTCTCCAACTTGGAAACTCACAGTGTCTGAAGAACAGGCAGTGGCGGATGCTTTGGGGCACTCTGGAGGTAGCAATCCAGTGATGACTTTAAAAAGCAGGGGAGAATTTAGGGGACCATACAGTTCAAATACAGAGTACTCATTACATGTCTACAAATATTCATGTCTAGCCATGATGACTCAGAGAGGAAATACATATTCAAACGTATATCATTTTCCCACATAAGTGCATTAAAACAATTTGGAAAGAGTGTAACTTTCTTCTCTAGATCACACAGCGGGGATTACAAGGTTTGTACTGACAGCCCTACTTGTAAATCATCTGCAAACGTAACTGGGTCCACTATCAGTCATCATCATTCAAAGGGAAGGATAGAAAAAATCAAAGCCAAGCTAATACGCTCCAGTCTTTTGTTTGGTTACGATGTCACAGAGGAGATGGACAGCTCAATAAGGAACCACTCTGCCGTGATTACGGAGCCCGGGGAGCGGGATGGCGGCAAGATGTATGAGGAAGCTGCAAGTGTGCCCGTGCTTATAGGCAGGTACCCAATGTCACCTTGACAACGTGTGAAATGTTTATGCCCATGTCCTCATAACCTGACATGTATTAAAGAGAAATGGAAACATATAAACGTCCAATAAACTTGGTGGATACACCGTCCAAAGAGCAAAGTCACAGTTTGACAACTGGCCATCCCGGTACCTTGGGAATCATTCTTGGAGAACCTTAAAAACCACTCCTCTGTCCTCAAGAAGTGCTGCCTTTTTGTCCTATCTTTGGCTCAGGGATACCGCACGTTCAAGGGAACTTCAATGTCTGCACAGATTTGACTGTCTTTCTCCAGGTTCACTTGTCCATTCTGAAGAGGCCTGAGTTAAGTCAAAATTCCATAAGATTAATTACCTCCAGTGACAACTCAACGAACCTGCAATTACAAGCCAACTGAACAGGACTGTCCTCAGCTAAAAATCTCACCCACCCTTCACTGCTTTCTTAAACTCCTCTCCTGGCTAATTGCAACAGACTAACACCACCCTCCACCAAGTTCCCCAACTAAGTCAAAGAGAAAGTAAGGTCCATAAAAGAGGAGACAACTGCATAATTACCTCTGAATTCCTAGCATATAATAATGTCAATAAATAGAACTATGATTATGGCTTCTTTCCTTTAAAACCTTTCTGATTATTTAAATGAGATCATGGAAGGGAGGTGTTTGGGTCCAGTATCTTGACCCAGAAGACTCTGGGGGCCTTTTACAGAATGGCTGTCCACTGATTCATTCAAAACTCACCTTCTCTTTCCGGGAGGAGCTGTGATTATCTGCCAGGAGTTTGTTTTCTCTCTCATGCCAGAAAAGCTTTAAACTAAATCCTTACTTTGGATATGTTATTTTTCCCAGCTTCCAAAAAATTTACTTTCCTTACTTCCTTGCCTTGAGGAATGCTTTTATTATTTTCTTTCTAATTCACCCTTTTATAAAGCAGGATTCTCAGGATGCGCTTGGCCTTACATAAGAACAGCCATCCAACTCCCAGTGTGAGAGGCCTCAGGCTCACCTCCTGCCCTCCTGCCAGGGCAACTGAAACACAGTTCAGGAGCCAACCGGCACCCCAGGGCTTCTAAGGCTCACGTATCTCCCAGAATCCCTGCTTTCTGGTTTGTCTTAGCTTCTGAGAATTTCCCCTCACTTTCTTGACAAATAGCTGTGCAGCTTGAAAGATGAGGAAGGAAGGTTTTTTCTTAATCAGCATTTTAAGGAACTTATGTAATGAAGGTTTTCACGAGTTTATAGAACCTCCATTGCCGAGACAGAAAACACACTAGATATTTTCTAAATTTAGCTATCATGTGCATTTTTTCTTTACTTTGGTTTTCTTAACTGCTTATAGACATTTTTTAATTAAAAAAAAAATAAGGCCCCAAATAGGATAGAAAATTGAAGGGGCAAACAAAATTAAAGGGCAAAGACAGAAAGTGAAAAGTACTCTACAAAGTTAATAGAGGAAATACACTATGGATCAGATCAGCAATTCTCAGTAACAGCTAATTGAAACCTGACCATTAGGTAAAACGTCTCTCCTGTCAGGAGATGGCCAACAGAAAATAGAATTAAATCAACAAACAAAAATTCGAACTCTGGTGAGGTATAGAAGTCTACCAGCTAAATGTGTCTTCTTCTGGAAAAGAGGGAGGTTCACCAGCTCTTTTCTGTGGAGCCTGAGCCCACGGGAGGTCAGTGAAGTGAGCTCTTTAAGTACCCAATTAGCAAAGTGAGAGATGAATAAAGAGATGTGAGCTTTGATGACAGAGATGATACTACTATTCACGTGTCCTGTAAAGTATGTCTTCACGTTCAGTGATCAATACCTCGGCATCCTCAGGGATTGAGATTATAGGAAAATGCACAGCCCGGGCCCAGACCTCTTCTGTGATTGTGACAATGCACTTAGATATCTCAAGGGCTCCTCCAATTCCACCTGCAAAGAGCTGACTTCATGGTGCTCCTCCCATAGCCGTCCTTCCCAGGGCACCTGGTCGGGGGACAAGGTCTCCCTGCCTCTCCCAGCTCAGGCCCATCACTCACAGATATGACAGGACCTCTCCTTCAGGGACCAATTTCCTCAGTCAATGAGTTCCACCACCCACACCTGTCCTACCAGGTACTCACTGGCACTCCCTCAGCACCGACTCTGTGCTGGGGACCACGCTGCACACTGTGCACATATTATCTCACTGGATCTACACAGCAGTCCTGGGAGGTCGGTACATCACTGTTTCAATTGATTAGATAAATTGTTTCACTTCCTTGAGTGTGTCATCCAAAGTGACACGGCTACTCAGCCACAAACCTGGGACTGAAAATCACTTGAAAATTGAACACTGCTACATCTCGCAGCCACCCTACTCTGACTCATCACATCACCTCCTGCCGAGCCTTCTAAATGTTTCTAAGCATTCTATAAGACAAAAGGGATGTACGAGAGCACCACACTCCCCTACTAAAAATCTGTCAATGACGGTCCACTGCTCTTAGGAGAAAGCCCCACTGGGCCTGAGCACAGCTCAACGGCCTGGCATCCTCGTTCCTGCGCTGCAGCACCGCCTCACCCTCCACGCAGCTCTACACGTGCAGTGTCCAGGACAGGGATGCTGACTTCGTATAACCCGGGGCTCGTCTCACTCAAACAATGATCACCCTCTTCAGTGGTCACCTACTTCAATGCTGACTCTCAGAAAAATATTTTCTCTGGATGAATCAAAATCTTTTTCCTTACAACTTCCCATCATTGATAACGAGCTCCCCCCAAAAGAAAGAAGACTTAATCCTCAGTCTCCTTATCTGTAAAGTGCGAATAACAAGGAAATATGAGAGGTTTTAATAGAAATATTATTCATGTGAGGCTGAGGGACAATTCCCAACATACAGTAAGCACTCAATATATGCTTACTTAATATTAATAAGAATAGATTCCATTCCAGCAACCTTAAAACAATGCTTAATGGCTTTGTCGAAAAGACTACCGACAAACTGTTGGACGAACCGTTTTGAGCAGATCAGCACAAGCGTACTGGGAGAGGTAAGCGGGGACTCCAGTTACAGCTGCAGCCACCCAGCACTACGGGGCAGGAGCAGTTGCTCAAACTCTTACTTGTTGCTTGAGCATTTAGTTGTAGTTACTGAATAAAGACAGGTATTATTTAGTCAAAACTCCTGAAACATAAATCTTCAAAGATTGATGCAAATTATGTTTCAAGTACAACACTCTCACTGGAAATTATTTAAAAAATGATAGTTTAAGCTCCTCCGCACATCAAAAGGGCATTTTCTTAATATAACTGACTATATATACTGAAAGGATTGTTTAAAAGGAATTAAGATGAAGCCTTACTGAATAAGCTCTCAGTATCATCTACAAAAACCCCACCGAAAGGTCTCATTTCTCACTTCCACATAGGTGTTCAGGTGGCTTAACCTGGGTCTTGGTTTCTTATGACACGGGGGTGGGAAGAATTGTGGATAGATTAATGTAGCAAATATAAACCTAGGGTATTTGCTGTGTAGGAATCCTAGAAATAAATAAATTGATATATATTCCCACTCTTAGGAATCTCAGCCTTTCCATTTACAACAGCATTAAAAATAAAATGAGAGATACATTTAACAAAATTTTACAAGATTTGTACACTGAATATTTTGAAGTATCACCAAAAAATATTTAAAAGATATACATATATGGAAGGCATCCCACGTTCATGGAATGATAGACAATATTGTTAAAAATGTTAAGACTCCCCTAAGTGATCTACAAATTTAATGAAATCCCTATCAAAATTCCAGCTGACTTCGTTGCAAAAATTGAAAAACTGATCCAAAATTTCATATTGAAATGCAAGGGACCCAGGTCAGACTAAACAATCTTGGAAAAGAAGACAAAGTTGGAGGACTCACTCAAAGTTGGAGGACTCACTGCAAATCTATAGCACTCAAGTCATTATGGTTCTGTCATAAGTTTGGATTCAGAAATCTATGAGACATAACAAAAAATCCAGTGGGGAAACTTACATTTACAGTCAGTTTTCCAGAAATGTGCCAACAACACTCCATTGAAAGTATAGTCTATTCAACAAATGGCGCAGAGACACCTGGGTATCTGAAGGCAAAAGAATGAATCTGGAATTTGGACCCCCGTATTTTATATAACAAATTAATATTAATTCAAAATGGATCACAGACAGAAACGTAAAAACTAAATGTATAAACTTTCTAAAAGAAGACAGTATAAATCTTTGTGGTCGTAGGATAGGCTATGGCTTCCTAGATACAATACCAATAGCACAAGTGATAAAACAAAACAGATAAAATGGACTTCATCAAATGAAAATCATTTGTTACAAAGGACATCATTAAGAAAGTGAAATGAAAGGGGAAGGGGGTAGCTCAAGTGATAGACTGCATGCTTAGGAAGAAAAATAAAATGAATAAATCTTATTAACTCCCCCTAAAAAATTGTTTTAATGTTTAAAAAAAGTAAAGTGAAATGACAATCTGCAGAATAGGAGAAAAATCTTGCAAAGCATATATCTAATAAGAGACTAGTATCCAGGATATAAAACAAATGCTTACAAATGAACAATACAAAGAAAATCGACCCAATTTTTAAATTTGCCAAGGATTTAAATAGATACACAATTGGCCAATAAGCATCTGAAAAGATGCTCAGCATCACTAGCGAAATCAAAATCAAAATGAGATCTCATTTTAAACTCACTAGGATGGTTATAATCAAAACATGGACAATAACAAGTGTCAGTCAGGAGGCAGAGAAATGGGAAACCTCAATATGCAGCCGTTGGAAAGGGGCAATGGTGCAGCTTCTTTGGAAAAGCCCGATGTTTCCTCAAAAGGTTAGAGTTATGTGGCTGAGCAAGTCTACTCCTACATGTAGAGTCATCCTTCAGTGTCCTCGGGGGGTTGGTTTCAGGAACACCCCACCCTGGATACCATAATCCAAGGATGTTCGAGTCTCTTTACAATCAGCCATCTGGATCCATGAAGTGGAAACTACAGATATGGTGGGCCAACTGTACAGCCAACAGAATGGAAACGTATTCTCACAAAAACTTGCACATCAATATTCATAGCAGTATCATTTAGAGTAGCCAAGAGTTACTAACAATATCCATCCATCAATGAATGGATAAACAAAATTATCAAGAATAGTCCCACAAACTTTTGGTAATTTCATCTTTGACATAGGAGGTGAGAACATACAATGGAGTAAAGACAGCCTCTTCAGCAAATGGTGCAGGGAAAACTGCACAGCTGCATATAAATCAATGAAGTTAGACTACTCCCTCACAATATACAAAAAAATGAATTCAAAATGGCTTAAAGAATTAAACATGTAGACAAGACACTATAAACCTCTTAGAAGAAGACATAGGCAAAACATCTGACATATAATTCAACAATGTTTTCCTAGAGCAGTCTACTCAAGCAATAGAAATACAAGCAAAAATATACAAGTGGGTTCTAATTAAACTTACAAGCTTTTGCACAGAAAAGGAAACAAAAAGTAAAACAAAAAGACAACCTATGGAATGGGAGAAAATAGTTGCAATAAATGACAGTGACAAGGGATTAATTCCCAGAATATGTAAACAGCATTTACACTTGATAAAAAAGAAAAACAAACAATTCAATCCAAAAATGGGCAGAATACCTAAAGAAACATTTCTCCAATGAAGACATGCAAATGGCCAATAGGCACATGAAAAAATGCTCAATATCATTATCAGAGAAATGCAAATCAAAACTGCAATCAAGTATCACCTCTCACCTGTCAGAATAGCCATGATTCAGAAGTTCACAGACAGTAAATTCTGGAGAGGCTGCGGAGAATTGGGAACCCTCCTACACTGTGGTGGGAATGCAGTTTGGTGGAGCCATTGTGGAAAAATGTATAGAGGTTTCTCAGTAGACAACCTTGACCTCCCATATGACCCAGCAATCCCACTCCTGGACATATATCCATAAGGAACCGTAATTCAAAAAGACACTTTCACCCCAATGTTCACAGCAGCACTGTTTACAATAGCAAGACATGGAAATAACCTAAATGTCCACTGACTGACGACTGGATAAAGAGGTTGTAGTATATTTGTCCAATAGACTACTATTCAGCCATAAAATAATAATAAATTAATGCCATTTGCAGCAACATGAATGGACCTGGAGAATGTCATTCTAAGTGAAATAAGCCACAAAGAGAAAGAAAAATACCATATGAGATCGCTTACATGTGGAATCTAAAAAAACAAAAACAAAAACAAAAACAAAAAACAACGAAACAAAAAGATAAACTAATCTACAGAACAGAAACAGACACAGAGACATAGAAACCAAACTATGGTTACCAGAGGGGAGAGGGTGTGGAAGGAATAAATTGGGAGTTAAAGATTTGCAGATACTGAGTATGTAAAGAATAAACAGCAAGTTTATACTGTATAGAACAGGAGAATATATTTAATATCTTATACTAACTTATGTTTGAAAAGAATATGAAAATGAATACAGGTATGTTCCTATTTAACTGAAGTGATGTGATGTACACAAGAAATTGACACAACATTATAAACTGGCTAGATTTCAATGAAAATATTTTTAAATAGACCAAAAATGAAAAAAAAGGAAAAGGATATTATCAAGCAAAAAGAATAAAGTACTGATGCAGGCTACAACATGGATGAACCTTGAAACTTTATGCTAAAATCAGCCCGTCACAAAAGGGCAAATAGTCCCCTTTAAGGTGAAATGTATCTAAGAGTTTATTGTACTACTCCTGTATATTTTCCGGAGATTTGAAGTCTATCAATATCAAAATAAAATGTATTATTCATTAAAAACATAAAACGCTTCGTCACAGGAGGGCTTTAATTATTATATGCAGAAATGTATGTAAAGCACTTGGAACAACAATTTTCGCGTCCACACACAGTCACTGCTGTCACTGCCACTCGGAGTTTGGTGCCAGCACTGATGAGAGCTGCCTCCACTCGCTCCCCTGCAGACAGTAGTGAGGGCCTGAGCTCTGACAGGCAGGGTTTGCGTGAACCTGGGTCAGACAAAGCCACGTCCCAGATTCTGCGTTACCCAACTTTCTTATACAAACTGCAGCATGTAATGTAAATACGCTAGAGGGATGTATCTTACAACACCGGGAATACACACAATGTTTTACAGCAACTATAAATGGGGCATCTATTGTACACCTGAAACATATATTATATTTTAAATCAGCTATGTCTTTATGAAAAATTAAAAAATAATTTAAAAATGTTATCACTTTAATATTGAAATCGGTTTTTAAGTAACTACTAAACAGCTTAGAATGTATAAAAGAATTTAAGTGTGCTGTTTGTTTACATATTTATTTACTTTCAGCCTCCTGCTAAAAGAGAAATTGAACAATTTTTAAAACACAGCTTAACAACCATAACAACAAAAAGGCAAAACTGAGAGTGAAGGGAAAATGGAGATTCAATACTTAAATGAAAACAGGGGAAGATAAAGTCATAAAAATGGATTCCATGAAGTCAGGGCAAGTGTTAAAGGCCGACTAGAAATTCAGCTGTAAGATTCTTGGCAGCTAAAGCAAAAAGAAAAAGATGATGGGGCAGGTGGTAGAGCGTGTGCTTAGCGTGCACGGGGTTCTGGGTTCAAGCCCCAGGGCCTCCACTAACAGATAAATACACCTAATTACCTACCCCCCAAAAGAGCCCCAAAGAAAAGAAAAAGAGAAATTTCTTTCCAAAAAACACCTGATTTTAAATTTGAATTAAATACTTACAAAAAAAGAAAAATAGAAAAGATGAGTGACACTGTGAACGAAAAGCCCAGCTGGGATAATAATCTAAGTCACAAATCTAAGTGTGTTAAGTGTCGGTTTACTGATCTAAGTTTTGCTGGGCTAACTCGTAAATCTGAAGTTCAGTGTCAGTTTACGGGGCTAACAAGCTAACTCGTAAATCCAAGGTCAACAATTGTCAGTAATGTGATCTGTTCCAAATTGATAAGCTTCAGTGTACTGATTCCTTGCTTTTGTTGTTTGAGTTATTGGCTAATACCTCCATACTTGTAATTAACCACATAAAACCTCATGTGCAAGTCTTGGAGGTGCTCAGAGCTTCGGAACAGAAGCCCCTCTGAGCCCGCCGGCGTAATAGATCTCAGTGCTCCAACCCTCTGAGTGGTGCTTGTTTCTTGGCTGGCCTGTTGTTTCCGTAACAACGCAAGCGATAATGCCCATGAGATAAATCTGCGGTGGCTGCTGGCAGGTCCCCATGTCTCACGTGGGAAATTCTGAAACATCCTTCTCACCACTCAGTCATCCTCAGCCCACACCACACCTCCCGCTGTTAAATGCAGGAGCACATAGAGGGCCCGGCCTTTGCTGTCTCTGTGTCATCAGAGTGAGACAGGATGGAAGGGAGCAGAGCACAGCCATTCTAGGAAGGCCACAGCAATTAACATCAAAATGGTGAAGGATTCAAACCCCAATAGGCCTTGAGGCTCAGGATGAAGAGATTTAACTTCTAGCAGATCTTGAGCTTCATTATACACCCATTGTAATAGTAACATGGTGAATAACACTGCCCCAGGCAACATGGCAGTCCCAAAGCTAGCCATAAAATGTCAAAAGGTGGGAAATGGCCATCTCCCTGGGAATCCCAGCCCCTTGCCCTAAGGCTGGTCCTTCTACATATTAGCATATGAAACCACCAAGCCCAAGAAACAAGCAACACAGTGCCACCTCGCGGTGACCACTCTCTCTCCCTCTTCGGAGAAGGCCCACACTCTGTAGGTGGAGTGTGTACCTACTTTTAATCTGAGCATCAAACCCCCACACCTCGTGACATTTCTCTTGCCTATCAATGTATCTCTCTGAATAAATCTACCTTTACTCAACACTGGCTAGCTCTTGAATTCTTTACTGCAGGAAGCCAAGGAACAAAATCTGGTGGGGCACATCCCAGGGGCTCAACCAAAGCCTGGGACACAGCCCTTCTCATGCCCCTCATATTTTCTCTTGTATCAACAGGACTGGGTTGTGAAGGGAGCTCTGAGGCCCCAGCTAAGGGACAGAAGCAGCCCCCAGGGCTCCAATTAGCGGGCAGCCTCTCCCCCATCAGGGGCCCTGGGGTCTGCCCGATTCTCTGTGTTTTTTTGTTCTGCTGACTCCCCAGCCAGAGAGCGTTCTCCTTAGGCCTGGCTCCACAAAACCCTTCTCTCCACAATACAAGCACATCATGTCACAATCCTCTTGTTCAACCATAAAATGTTCAGCCCACTTTTTCCTTCCCCAGTTAAGTACCTAAAAGTCCTCCCTCCCATCCCACCAATTCTTTCTTAGTGAGAACTCAGCACTCCCCGCACACTATCTTGAACCCTGGTGCCTTGCTGGCTGGGACCGAGATGTTTCAGTCTCAAACAGCCTGAGTCCTTTCTCTTTCCCCTTTCTAACTTAAAAAGGCCTTCCTGAGTCTCCCACCCCTCTGATTCTGAACGTCAGAAAATGCTGAGGTTACAGTCACTATGTGAATACCTCCAAGGTTTTGGCTAGGTTTCCTTTGCAAGATCTTCATTTAGGAGCTGCATCAAGAAGTTTAAAGAGGCTATTCTTACATCTGAGCGGAGGAGCCTGCAAGAAATTTAAATGGCTTTGAAGAGAGAGTTAACCAGGGACAGAGAGGTCGCAGGTCTTAGTCAAAAGTGTCATGAGGCAAAATGTTCTTCAAAGGCTCAGGGTGGCTTCTGAACATGGAGTCCTCAGGGAGGAGGTGACAGGCAGTGAGTAGGGTGAGTGACACAGGGTACTCTCCCCCAGCTGGGAAAGAATTGGATATATTCTACTTTTCCAATTTCTTACTACCTTTTTCTGTTATTGTCACATACAATTTCCTACGAATTAAGAATATCGATGTCAGTCATTTGGGCCAATTGGGAGAAGCTACACGATGCCATTCACAGGGCTGGGACATGACAGCCACACCAGTCTAGGTTGAAAGACCAGTGGGAATATTTCCATGGTAATCACGGGCATGCAGCAAACTCCCAGCTTCAATGACCTCCTCTCAAAGTTGGCGCCAATAAAACTACCAAGCAAAGTGCGTGATGATTATGGCCAACATCTGTTTATTAGTTAAGTGCCCGTGAGAGCTGTCGCTTAATGGGGAATGAGTACGATCAATGAGGCCCTGTCTACCTGGCCACACGCGCCCTGCCTTCCTGCCTTGGTGCAGCAGCAGAGTTTGTTAAGCTGAGATGAACGCCCCCAGAGCAGCCCCGACGGGAAAGCTCCCAGCTCTGCACGGCGAGACGTGTTCCTTTCCTTCTCAGAGCTGATCACAGTTTGCTGCCGTCTGTTTTTATGTTTATCCCTTTTGTAACTGCCTCTCCTCCGGAGATTTTGCTCAAGCAGCACGGGGCCAGTTGTGTCTTGCGGCCTGCCGGATATTTTGGGCAGGGAAACAGCCGAGCCCACATCTGGCTCTGGTGCTGAACGGAGAAGGCACAAGTCCCAGGGGCCCATGCTGAACCGAGGCCCCTGCACACAAAATTATGGTCTGACTTTGGGCAAATTATAGTCTTTTTTACCCTGAGATTCCTCATCTGTCTATGAAAATAACTGCCCATGGCACACAGAGTTACAAATATTTAAGGAAATCACCGAATTCACAACCTAGCCAAAGGGCTACCAGTGCATCCTCAACAGACAAATAATGCCTTTACGGCTCTGACACACGCGAAGTGTGGTGGCCGCACAAAGTGTACACTGCTAAGTGCCAGTGTGTTAAGTGCTTCATGTGTGCTATAATACTCTTTAGAACTTAACAACAATCCCAGGAAGAAACGAATATTATCATGCACATTTCACAGATTCACCAACAGGTTAAGAGTGGTTACATTCTAGTCCAAGGCGCTATGGTGAGGAAATGGCGATTTCAACGTGAATATGGCCCCAGGCCTGGGCTCCATCTCTGTCCCATCCACCTGACCACTTGCCTATGAAATCCACCTGTCCAATACCCAAGTTTGAAGCCGGCCAGCTCTTAAATGCAATGTGTGCCACAGTTTGTCTATGTTCCTTAATTACCATAAACAGTTCTTAGAAAACACTTCAGAAAGGAAAGTTGGACTCACGTCCCTTCCCACAAAGAAGAGGAATTCTGCCTTGCCTTCTCCTGTAACTTGGAGAAACCCTTCCCATTCACCACCGAATCATTTTGTATGCTTCCTCCGTGTTCATGTTTGCACACGGCTTATTAAAGTAGAAGTTACCTGCAGTAATTCCATCTCGGTTCCTTTCCAAGGTTCCAGATTATCCATAATCAGGGTAATATTATAATTTTCTGTGAACGAAAATACTACAATGTGAATGAAAATACTGCAACCATGTCACTAAACAAAGAATGCTGAAACCAAGTCATCAGCGGCTGCCGCCACTCCCCCAGTGAAGACAGGCCTGCAGCCACTCACAACGGTGCCCTCTGAGCAGACTCAGAATAAGAAAGGACAGATTACTGGCCCTAGATAGCTAGGTGCTTGTCTAAAGAATATATTCAGTGAGCCCAAATGTTTGCGTCCTCCCATATATTGAAAAGCACTAAATTCTTGAACTTGAGATACCTGGCTTTCTTTAGATAACAAGCAATCTTTTATTGTTCCAACTACCTGGTCTTTGTTGTAAAGCTCCTATATAATCCTAGCTTCTCCCCTACTCTTGGTAGAAGTCCCTCAGAGTGATCTGAGAGGTAGTCATCCTGGGTCTAGCCCTCCCGACAAATAAAACATAACACTTAACTTTAGGCTGCACGTTTATTTCAATCAAGTCCCAGAATAGACACAACTCATCAATTCTGTAATGGAACACACTGGATCAGGAACCAAAAGCGAGTAGTAGTCCCAAAGAACTACGGCTCCCTCTTTCTTCCTGTCATTATACAATCCCACCAGAACTCATTACTTTGCTGTCTGCTCCTCTGGCAACCAAACTCATAAAAGAGTGAACTCAGAAGAGCACCATGCTGGGGAGAACCCCCCGCAGCAGCACTGCAGGCCGCCTGCCCTCCCGCACGCTCTGCTGATCCCTAGTGTCCTCCGTGGAGACCAGGCCAACAGAGCTGTTCCCTACAGCTGCAAAGTCCCACATATTAAATAAAAGCATTTTATTTTATATGACATGTTACGTATATAACCATCTCTGAAAACAGCTTTGCCAGAAGCCCAAATCTTCAACATTAATCTGCAAAGGCAAACCCGGTCCCCAAGGGAAAAGAAGCCTTAAGACGATGCTAAGGCCTCCAAAGTCCTCTCCACAACCATCAACCAAACTGCCTGCAGGTCTGCAGCTGCAGGAGGCTACATGTCTGCTTTTAAAGCAACCCCTTCCTGCCCTCGGGAATTACAATGTCCCTCTATGCCCTTCTCAGGGTAAGAGCAGCCGTTGCAGAACCTTGCAGGGCAGCACTGACAGGACTGGACAAAGAGGATCAGAGCTAAACTAAGCCTTCTGATGACACGAGCTTGTCACTCTGTCACTTTACAGATGAAGATATATATATAGAGAGGTGGGGTGATATTGCTCAAAGTCACACAGCTAATAAGTGGCGAAGTATATAACTCTGCTCCTTCCTCCTGTGTGACACCCAACTGGGACACTCACAGGGTTCTCTCGTGCCTGCCTGAACAGTCTTTTCCTATCACTCATGACACACCAGAGTGTCTGAACTTAGCCTGCATTTGCAGCATATTTTCCCTCCAGTTTCTCAGGAATAAGGCCGTTCGGGCCTGTATGAATTCCGGCTTCCTGAAATCTCCGTGCTCAGGCTGGCCTTGCCTGTGCATCCAGCCCGCTGCTCAGAGGCTCTTCCTCCACTGCAGGAGGATGTTTCTAATCTTCACAGGGACACCCCCTCATGGGAGCTCTCCTCTCGCCCTCAGCACGGCAGGTGTCCCAGACCTCATCCCGAGCAGCCCCATTAGGACGGTGTCTGCCCAGCTCTGCTAGTCAGATCAGCAGCCTCAGAGCCAGGGATTATGCCCAGGTCACACTGCAAACCTACTGCCCGCCTCACAGTCCCCAGCCAGCAGGTCACCTGGAAGTCACAGCAAGTGCCCCACCCAATCCAGAAGTCTCTTCTTTTGCCAGCACCACTGATGACTGGTTTCCAACCTTTGGTCAGTTTTGCACAAAACAGCACCTTCTACAGTGAAGCGGGTGGTTTTTCTTCTGCGCCTCATCCTTACTGGAAATTTAAGGGAAACCAAAAGGCCTTTTCTCAACCCTTTTCTGATGACACCCTCCCACCCACAATACTCATATGCTCAAGAGTTTTGGATCCACATGATTTTCTTTCCCTTACGCTAAGTGGCTCAAAAAATTGTGGGGTTCTTTCTCCTTTGAGGGTATTAGTACTCAGTTTCTTGGCTTTAATCTGTTTTTGTCTCTCTCTTTAGTGACCCTAGCAGTTGCCACCTCTTACTCCCTTCAGCAGCCTCCCTCCCAACATCTAGTCTAGGAAATCAGCTGTGACGAGGGGCCCGGGGGCAGTCACAGAAGATGCAACTAAGGCACAGAGAGGCTACATAATTTGCCCAAGAAATCACCTTGAGCCACCAACAGAGTATGTCACGTCCCTCTGTTTAACTCTTATGCTAAGCAAGTTAACTTTTTGTAGATTATGTTTATAAACAGATGAGTTATGAAAATACATACAAGGACACACATCAACTCTAAGATATTCATTAACTCCACTATTTTGTTTCTATTTATTTTATTTCTATTAAAAAAATTAAGAGCCCCTGCAGTCAATATAGCAAAATGTTACTGGGTTTTAAATACAGAATATAGAGGGGTTAAGTGTGTCATTACTCATCCTTATATGTATGTTCACAAGATAAAATTATTTGAAAGTCTCTCTCCCCTCTCCCTACTCACTACTGGCTCTCACCTGAGATCCCAGACCACACATCTAACAACCTTTCACTTTACCCACAGCTGAACTCATCAGTTTTCCCCCAGAACTCCCTCTGCTGCTTTCCCTCCTCAGAACACAGCAGGACCATCATTTACCTCATTAATCCACCCAGAAACCTGGGCCTTACTCCATCCTACCTTCACAGAAAGCATTGATCCTTTCCTCTTTACCATCTAAACATGCCTTCAATCTGTTCGCTTTTACCCACTGACCGTCCCACCTCTCAAGTTGAAGCCAACAACACTGCCCGCCCGGACTCATGAGTCTCCCAAGTGGCCCCACAGCCACTCTCCCCTACTTGAGACAAATGGGATTGTGTCACTCCCACGCTTTTTGGACTCTTTTCATACCCACTCTTCTTAGAATAAACTTCAATTTCTTCACCTGGTGAAGGTCTTTGCCATGAAACTGTCAGCTCAGGAAGGGCAGGACACGCCCTCATCCCTGGGCCCTGCCCTCTGTCAGAGCATCAGCTTGGGAGGATTGAGTTCTTAGCAAACTACTTCACTTATCCATACAAATCCATGGTAGATTAGAAAGATTTTATATGTTGATCTTGACTATTAATTTGGGGATTTTGCACTGGCAACCTGCAAGTATATATTCTAATGATTGTGTCTTCTTAAAACCACACCCAGTTTAAAGGAGTATTTGTGGAATGCCTTCGGAGTAAAAGGGACTGTACTTTTACAGATTTTATGTTTTATAATATGAACAACCCGGACAGGGTCAAAAATAGAACCGCCTCACAAGTGACAGAAGGCAGGTGAGACGCATATAGCAACAGGCCACAAAGATGGTAAGAGCAAAGTTGTTTCTCCAACCCCCGAAAAAATTCCTCCAAGAACTGAAAACTCAGAATTTTGAAAGTAAAATACTATCATCTAAAGAAAGAAAATAAATAATCCTCTTCATCAGGGTTTCTAGATCTGACTGCAGAGTTATTAGCAGGCCATACTGAATCCTAGCACAGAAAAATCAGATGGACTAGTGGTGAGTAAGTTCCAGGAAAATGGCAGTAACTCCTCCACTTGAAAGAGGACACACACTCACTTGTTCAAGGTGATTGTAAACCACATTCTGCAGAAATTCAGAAGATTCAGGCACCGCTTCTAGATGGTGATGACAAGGAAGGACGGCTTGGATGCATGCTTCTAACTGAGTCACCGGCATTCTTACACTGCAGGGGGAAATGGAGGCCCTCAGCCAAGAGCACAGATGTTCCTGTCATGTATCCCAGGCCGTGCCTCGGGGACTCAGTGTCCTGTAGCAGTCCGGCCCCAGGCGAGGACCCGCAGCGTGGCCCACGCAAGCAGGAGGGGCACTGTGCTTGAGAAATCCCATCCCCGATGGGGGCAAGAGGGGCTGGTGGGGTTGTGTGAACCTATAAATGCTCATAGAAATACACCTGCATACATTCAAGTGATAAAATTCAAAGTAGCAGGCTATTTGAAAAAATTTCAATTGTCAGTGTTAATTTTACCATTCCATTCCGCTTGTCCCCTGCACTCTGAGACGGGCTTAGGCTCTCTCACACTTGCAGCTCTGATGCAATAGTTGTGAAGTTATTTTACTTTGCTGCAAGTGTCTTCGCTCCCAGTGTCACTGTGACTGTCGTCTCTTAACACAGTCAGATATCCTCCTGGATCTATCCCTGAGTTCCTTGCTCCTGCTTCTCAGATCCTGAGATAAAGAACAGGTGAAGGCACATGACTGGAAAAGTCAATGTGGACTTGACCAAAGTCCTCAGTGACCACCTTGGTGAGTGCTGCCCACCCCTTACCTTCGATTCTCAAGGTTCTGCCCAGGGTGACATCCAGACAGGAGAGAGTCCTGGGCCCTATTAAAAGCTGTGTGGCTTGGGTGCAGGGAAAGCTGCAGGTGCTGGTTCCATAGCTGGTCCCATCCACATCTCTGCTCCTCTCTCTCCCGAGGCCCCGCTGCCAAGCCCCCAGGCTCCCTGAGCTTCTGTCCTTCTCTTCTACTCTACTTCAAGCCCTTTTCCTCTTCCTTTATTCCCTGATTATCCCCAGCTGGAGTGATATTTCTTTTTTTTAACATTTTTTATTGATTCATAAACATTTTACAGTGTTGTGTCAAATTCCTGTGTTCAGCACAATTTTTCAGTCATTCATGGACATATACACACTCATTGTCACATTTTTTTCTCTGAGATTTATCATAACATTTTGTGTATATTTCCCTGTGGAGTGATTTTTCTATCATAGAATCTGAAAAAATTTCCTGCAGCTGAAAAAGAGGTGCCAGAGGTCAACGCCCATATGGTGGTTCCTGAAGAGAGCCCCTGGTTAGGGGAACCCTCACCAACACTCACGGGGCATCAGGCATGTTGCAGGGTCGACCACCCCCAACAAGAGTTTGCTGTGACCCCAAGGCACGCACAGCATCCCTGCTCACTAAATTGTAGTTGTAGTCCTTTATTATGAAGCAAAAATAAAAAAATTGCTCATGTTTCTTACTAAAATTATTTATGAGGGAGAAAAAAAATTGTAATAGAAAGAACAAATTTCACTCCATGTTAGATGTGTTCATTTGGCTTTAATCCTGTACCTTGTTTTCTAGGCTCAGACTTGCTATCTCTGCACCTTTTGTAAAAGAAAGTTGCCTTTAGCCTGAAATATCCAGGAGGGCCTATTCTCCGGGCTCTGATCTTTAAGGATATTAGCTCTTCTACACTTATGTATAGATGGAAAGTTGTAAAATAGGGAATAACCATTCTTTTTTTTTTGGAGGTTTTACGGGGGCAACATAATTTGACCCACATGGACAGCTGCAGGAACAAAGGATTTCAAGGACAAACAATTCATACAGCAAGAAGTTTGTAACAACCAGCCACATCCCCGCCCCTTTTTGGTATAAAAGGAGACTGAATTCTGCCCTGGGGAAGAAAGATCTACTGGATATCAATATGCCATTTTCTGGGTCTGCCAGCTTTTCAAATAAAGTCTCTTTTCCTTACTCCAACATCTCATCTCCCGATTTATTGGCCTGTCATGCAGCAAGCAGAACGAGTTTGGACTTGGTAACAAAATGACTGCCTTAGGGGTAGTATGTCTCCACTGTTACCTCATTTCCAGTATGTCACAACCTATCAATTTTATATGCTTTTTAACAACACGAACAAAAAACCTATTATAAGGAATTGATTCCACAGAAATAAAATTATTTCTACTCCTTCAAAACTTTTTTCTTTTCTATTTTATTTTGTTTTGCATATTGAAAAGAAAATAAAAGTCAAATAATTTTATTTCACGTATTTTTATAGATAGATATTGTAAATACTACAAAGATATTTAAATTGCAATAAAAATTGTTCATATATTAGTATAAAGATATATACACAATCAATGCAGATTAGGAAAGGAGTAGATATTTACTAAAAATCCACTGCACATCCAGTCTTTTACAAGCATATCCTGGAATAAAAGCTCTATTATCCAGGGCTCCCCCACCCCCATTCTCACTACCGAGGCCCTTAGTAATCAACTACCAAGGCACCAGCATAGAACCATGCGATCACTATTTTAGGTATAAATGAGGGAATTAGCTCATTCAATTCTAAAACAGAAACCTTAAAGTAAATACTGAACTTATTTACAGATAAACAAATTTGGACACAAAAAATACAGTTTCTCCCCAAATTCACAAAAATAATAACTGGTAAAGGCAAGATTTGAACTCATCTGCCTGATTATATAGCTATGGTGGAAAGTCCCTTTGACTGTGGAGGAACAGCAGCACAGCCTATCACCCTATCTTTGGATCTGGCTTTAGACAGCCTGAGACAGCAACCCATTCCTATGGAACTCAAGGGCAAACGATAACAATAAGGATTTTATATTCAGTAGTTTCTTAGATCTGATTTATATAAAGTGTCAGCAGGTCAGCAGAAAACTCTGGGAAATATGAGTGGGTCCAGAGCTTTTTGCTGATAAGAAACTCAATCTATCAGGAGAGAGTGACCTTCTCATGAGAGGCCTCATGGACAAAAACTAAAGGCAGCTGAGCAATGAAAACTAGCAAGAACATGGAATTCAAGAAGAAGGATCCCTACCATCCCCTGCCCATTTGCCTCTTCACCCTTGTGGACAAGATGGCAGAAGATCCAGGTTCTTGTCCAAGTTACAACATCATGGATTCTCACCCATAAAATGTTACGACTCTATGCTGTCTTAAGTCCTTTCCAACTCAAATATGATGACACCAATATCTCAGCAGAATGTCTATGTCTCCACTTTCTCTCTTCTATTAGGAGACTATATCTATGTCTACAAAGCAGAAATTCAATTAAAAACACCATGCACGAAGCCTGGTGAATGTCTGTGTAAGAGACACTGTTCTCACGCTCAGTGAGTGAAAACTCAGAAAAAGTGGTCCTTCTCCCTCTGCAAGTGGGAGGTAGCCTGATTGTGTGTGTGTGTGTGTGTGCACGCGTGTGTGTGTAAATCAAATACAATGTATTCTGGGATGTGCACAGTTTTTTTTATGTTACTATCATTTCATGAGGATGAGCCAACCTTTTAAGTAATTTGAATCTAGTATTCTGAGAGAGTCTCAGGTTCTTTTGGTGGAGGATGGGAAAGGGGAAAGGAATGGAGAAAAGAAATAAATGAAGCAAAGGTGTAAGGATACTGCTAGGGAAAGGCAAGACATTAATTTTGTTCCCACTTTCATCACACACAAATTAGGGACTGGCTTTCCCCCATGTCTTGTCAAGCACTGAGTTGCAGAAGAACAGCCGACAGCCCATTTCTCACTGAGCTTGTGACTGTACGTGGCATCTTATAGACACAAATTATTTAACCTGATCAAACAATCTAGCAGCAGGCTGTATTTCTCCTATTTTGAGAGACAAGAAAACAGGAAGTGAAAGAGGGTATATAGCTTGACAAAAGTCAGAGGACAAGTAAACTAAAGAGGATGAATTCAAACTCAGATCTGAATGCAGAGTCTGATCTTCCCACTCCCAGGGCTGGAAAATCCTTAACACACAGGGTCCCCAGCTCCTCTGTATTATTCCTGGCACCAAGCATTTCCCATGGCGATATTCTCCAGTTCTCAGACACAGCGCTCTGTGCAGCCAATAACCTCCATTCGACCTTGATCATCTACCTGCCACGCCCACCAGGCTTCACCAGGCAGGAAAGCTGGCTTTCAACTGCATACAAAGCCACCCCTGGTTTATCCTGGACTCTTCAGTGGCTTTTCCAGCGTAAAGGCAGCCATGAAAGTGCTCACAGTTTGTACATGAGCCATACTACCTCTCTCCATCTGTCTCCCCACGTATAATACTTTGCTATGACCATTTTGAGAATCTTGAAAACAAATTTTTAAAAACAGAAAAGAAAGGATTCTGTAACAAGTACTTAATACTTAGAATTTTAAATGAGAAATTACAAAGTGAGTATTTACAAACCGAATCTGCCTTCCTAGGTGTCAGTTTTAACAGTTAAAAAATATAATAGCAAAAAATTCTCACTTAAAAAATTAACAAAATCATCAACAATAATCTGGAATAAACTCAAAAACAATGCCCATGTTGTACATGGAGAAATTACAGGACTGTACTGTGGGGTAAAGTAAGAAGTGTGAAAGTAGAGACATCAACCTTTTGTATGGAGGAAAACAGTTTTGTAAAGATGTACGTTCTCCTAAAGATAATTCAAAATTACTAAAAAATCCCATGACAACACATATCCTTTTTTTTAACTTGAAAAAATTATATTAGAATTCTTCGGGAAAAATGAAGTCATAATACTAGCAAAGAAAAATAGGGATCGAAAAGCAAATCAAAAAATTTGCACTGTCAGATATTAAATAAATTTTTACAATATGTAAGATATAGTGCTAGTGTTGGAAAGTAAGATTGACAGAAATAAATCATGAGCTCAAAAAGAGACTCTAGTGTACATAAGTATTTTTTACAGGTGGGATTTCAAATTAAAGAGCAAAGTAGGAATTCAATAATTGTCTTGGGACAATCACAGAATCCCCTTGAAAAAACAAATTCTATTCCGGTCATAATGACCGCAAGAAAAATTACAGAAAATGATGTAAATATTAGAAAGTACTAATAAGAGCAAATACAACTCTTTGCTCATATCAATTCAGCTTCTCCTCACTGTAACAAGTACCATTATCATCTCCATCTTAGAGATTAAAGAAACCTACAGAAGAAATTTATACCATTATAAGAAAGCATTTCTAAGAATAATATCAAGAATAAAACCCAAAAAGAAGACATTTACCCTCTTAAGATTATTTTGGGCCACAACAAAAATGAACCTACTGAACAAAATGAAAGGCAAGAAATGACAAGGAAAAGCTCTCTGATACATGTTGATGAAGATAAGGGGTTAATGTTCATAACATACAAAGAGCAGTCACAAAGCAACAAGAAGCTCCCTCACTTAAATGTGCGCAAAGAACAAAAGGGATCATTCACTTTTTAACAGTTAGATGGCTAATGAGTGAAAAATGCTCAATACCACACTGGTCATCAAGTGCAAACTAGAACAATGAAAAAGCACTTTTGCTCATCATATTGGCAAATATTTTTAAAAGATATTCTAGCTAGTGTCCATCTTTGAGAGAACAAACTGTGATCGATCTTTAGGAGGATGACATGTCAATGGATATCTAAACTCTGAAAAACGTGTGTACACACTGACTGAACTCCACTTTAAGGAATCGTTTTGTTTAGAAAAAAAATCAGTTCAAAAAGATGTACTCATCAGAGCATTTACACAGCACTGTTTACAATGGTGGGAAGAAAAGCTGAAGTGAAATCATATCCAGCGATAGAGAATTGGTTACATAAGTTATTCTACATCTTTTCATTCCCCACAGGAGGAGGAATTTCTAGATTCACTTGAAAGGAGCCTGTGATTTATGTAGTTGTCACATCCAAGGGCTAAATTTCCAGAAACCTTAACAAAAGGAATACTCACACAAGATCACAGGAATGTTTGTACAAGAAGGATGCCAGTCAAACACTCTTTCTGACAGTGGAAAATGGAGAAAATTTAAGTGTTCACCATCAAGACAATGATGTGTTAAATCACGGCGAGCTGTGGGCACTAAAGTTCCGGTGTTTCAGCGTGGTCCAAGGCCTTGTCACCAGTACTCTCCCACTAAAGGTGTCCTTACACAAGAGACCAAACCTGCACATCAGGAGACCTCTCTACTCTATCTGAAAGGACCGGGTGAGTCTGGAGGGGGAGGACGTCTATGATATATACCTGAGTGAATAAACCGAGCTGCAGAAAACATACAGTATGGCCTTATTTTTCCATAAAGCATATATACACACACATATACATAGAGTTCTCATACACGTGTATGTATGTGTATATATATATATGACATAAGCATAAAGGTCATGAAATATATACTCCACATTGTCAGCAGTTTTTACTCTCAGGAAAAAAGGGGAAGGGAAGTAGGGGACTTTCGGTACCACCACAGTTCTCTTTTCAGTATTTCAGTTAAGTATACTTGGAATTTAAAAGTTTATTTAAGTCCAAAGAAAAATGGACGATGCCTCCACAAGACAGAATGCTATACTGGTCATTAAAAATCATGCCAGGGGAGATAGAATATTGTAGAAAAATGTGTAATAAGCCAAATGGAAAATGGAGGTCTCCACACAGTATACAGGCACACATTGCTCTCTGGTTTTTATGACAGAGGTGATACACACTGATGAAAAGAACAGAAAATAGATGTTAAAGTGTTAATTATTATCTCTGAGTACTGGGACAAGGATAGACGCTTTTGACCCTTTTTTCAGAATTTTATATTAAATACACATTATTTTTCATCTGAAAAAAGCATTTTTAGATGTCTAGTACTGCACATTGGAAAAAATACACGAGTACTTACAGAAACAAATAACTAGGAGACACCGCAGCACCGTCACACAGTGTAGAAAGGGCGATCCTGAATAACACCACGCAGTTACATAAGGACCCACAAAGTGAGAGCACCCGCTGTAACAGGACGCGGCTCCCTTCCATTTGTCAGTTGTGTCTTCAGGGCTGAGGCATTTCTGAGCATGGCCAGGGTCAGTGCTGGTGTCTGGATGGATGCCACTGAAGGTGAGGGCACCTGCAAGCCGAGAGGAAGAACAGAAATCATCCTCTGCTTTTTCTGTCTTATTTCTTTGTTACTTTTAAAGAGAGGAGTAGATAAGATAAACTGAATCTTCCCTACTGAAATTTCAGTAATGAAACCGTTTTTAAAGTGTTCACAACTTATATTCTGCCTATAACTGTCTTTTCAACAAAGCATCATATTTATTACATGCTAATTAACTCAGTTAATTAACTACCTGTTGAAACCTATTAAAGAACATGAAATACACTACGTGAAAGCAACAAGCCTGCAGTGACTACCTCAGCTGTCTTGACGCCAGTGCAGTCAGCCCCCACCATCACGTGGCCCTGAGCTCCTGATGCTGGTAAGAGAGCACGCTGCTGCCTCAGATGGAGAGAAACGTTAAAAGCATTTTCTGAAATCTACAGCACTGACAAAACATAACTGATAAAACCCAGGCTCCTTTGAGGCTGTCATTTCCGTTTCTGGCCAACAACCGTCAATGAGCAGAAACACCCCATTCCCGAGTCATGGGACTCACGTGGGCAGCAGTTTTGGAGAAATTTCCAGGTATAGAATTTAAACCAACTATACATAAAACTCTGAAAAAGAAAAGATGCAATACTCTGATTTTGGAAGACACTCAAAATATTCTCCTAAGCCTTGGTAGTTGGAAAGGCTGGGCTTCTCCTAAGCCAGTTATTTATTTCACAGCCAGTGAGCATCTCCCACAAACCCTGCTTCCCTGTGCCTGCTGGGAGCCTCAGGCACAATGATGCTTTCGATCTTATAAGTCACAAGGCAGATTCGTGTGTCACAAGCCTGCAACTCTCACACAGGCTCAACTCTGAGCCTCACTGTCGGAACTTGGCCCCATTTTCTCACCTGTTTATTTGATATCTGTTCTTCTGTAAGCTGCCTGAAATGCTTCCTGGAACAAGTCAGAAGAATGAGTGGGTAGAGAAACGGACAGATGGACAGGTGAGAGACGGGCAGACAAACAGAGAGACTCCAAGAGAAGGGGAGAAAACAAAATTTCCTATGCAAAACCCTCTTCTAGTCAGGGAAGAAAACCACCACGAAAAAGTGTGAAGAGGCAGGTGGCCTAGGACTGTTTCCTGGATTCCATGAAATGTCACACCAAGAGATGAGAGGGTAGAACTATAAATAATAAAAGAAAAAAAGCATGCATGTTTGAAAAATATCTACATTATGTACTTTCTAAAGAATAGATTCAAATCAGCAAGGCTCAATAACACAATCCTTGGGTATTTACAGAATTGAGAATCCCATCTCCAATCCACAAAGCATCCCTTTGGAGAACTGAGAGTCTACACGGGGCGGTCATATAGCCATCACCGCAAAAGCTGTGCTATCCTGCACTTACGAAAGACGAGCAGCTGTGCTCGGGCTGCCCACGAGCGTCATTTACAGCCCACAGCACCCCTACGGGGGAGGGATGACTTGCGAGCCCTGTCTCTGCAGGACAGAAAACAAGTCTGGGTGAGGCTAAGCCGACCTACCAGTTCTCTATCTCACAGGACTTGTCACTCCAGAGCAGGACTCGAACTCGGACCCACGTTTGTAACCACAGTACTACCGTACTTTATGTGCTTTTTGTGTGTATAATACATTTGTTTCTGGCATGAAAGTGTATTTAATAAATGATCGGTTGTCTTGTCTATCTCATTAGCTCACAATCTTTATATTTTTGAAATGTACTCTTCCCCTGGAGAAATGAACGGAAAGAGCGGTGGTCAGAATGACGTGGGGCTCCATTCTTTATCTGTTACCTCATCTCATTTAAGTCCCCAACCAGGGAGAAGGAGCAAATGTTCTCTTCAACTTTTAAAGAGAGTGCACCAGTGATGGTGACTTACTCAACTCCAAAACCAAGTCTGGGGGAAGGGCACATGCAGCAACAAGAGCAGTATCACATGTAAGAAGGCGAAAAGAGCTCAGGGGATGGCTCAATGGGTCAGCCTGATTTAATTTCAATTGATAATTCAATAACACACTCTAAAAATACTAGCATGCAATGGATTTGCTCTTTCTTGACATCTAGCAAGTTTCCACAGCCCACATGTAACATTATCATGAACTAGTGAAAGGAAGAGTCCTCAGGCAGGGAAAATCAATGCCACAGGCAGGCTGAAACCCAGGCTGAAGGAAAGGAAGAGAAATGGCATAGTTAAGAAGAGGGGAATGTCTGGGAAAAAGACATCATCACAAGGACTCTCAAGCATCATCCAGCAATCATATAATCATTCTTTCAAGACAGAGTTACTTAGGTCCTATTTTGTGCGAGATTTTACAAAGGGCAAAGAGAGACCACAGCGTCCATGGTGGCAGCAAGTTGCGGGGCTATAATACAATTCTAATCCCGGTACCTTGCACACTTGTCCTCAGTATAAAGGCAAAAAATAAAGTAAAATAATACTATGTAAACTCTACACATTGCTGAAAAAAAATTAAAGAAGACCTAAATACCTGGATAGGCACACCACGCAAATTCCTGGATCAGTTGACAGCATTCTTGGGGGGGCAGCGCTTCCCAGAGAGATGCATACATGCAACGTGGTCTCGATCACAATCCCAGCGGGCTCCTCTGTAGTAACTGTCTAGCTGCTGCTACAATTCATATGGGAATTCGAGGGTCTCAGTAACCAAAACGTACTTGAAAGAGAAGAACAAAGTGAGAGGACTTGTAATTCTGAATTTCAAACCTTACAACTGTATCTCCAAGTGCGATTAGAGGCCATTTTTAAGTTATTATTGTGTTTATCCTTATTTTCTAAATTCTGTACAACAAATATACCTGTTACAATAAGAAAAATAAAAAGTAAGGTATCTTTTAAAACATGCACACCGATTCATTCATTGGGAAAAAATTATTTTATCAATAAAGAGGTAAACAAATATCTAGTGAAAAAGGACTATTTAAAAACAAGTGTGCATTTACAATTTTCATAAATTGAAAACTGAAAAGCACAAACACATCAAGTTTCTAGGGAGACTGGTGAAACATATTAATAATTATTTTCAAAAATTCTAATTGAACAATGAAAACTCAAGAAAGGGAAACTCGTGATTGACAGCCAACAGCAAACACGTGGAGAGCAAAGGCCTAGAAATCACTGTTTCTTTAACTCTGCTACTAACTCAATAGGAGAGAAAATTCCTCACTGAAGGGACAGTGGAATCCCATGCATAAGATACGATACACAGTACAAACTACAGTAGTATCGGGAGTGAATATCTTAGAAGAATCCTGAAGTAACAATGTTGCTGAAAAACTATAAAAACACTGACAGACAGATTAAAACACACAGTCATATATATTATATAGAAACATATGAAGTCTGCTCCCATGTTGCATAGAAATACAAACATATATGTTCATTTATGGGCACTGATTACTTTATCCCAGGTAGAATATTTCAACTAAAGCAAATAATCAATATTACACTCCTCTTGTCAAATCTACTTGGTAAGTTACTCTGCTATGTAACCATAATGTGTCTAATATAGATCTAAAATTACTGAAAAAGAGCTTTGTACGGTTTCTTGAATTCTTTTCAAAATTCCAAGCTTAATTTTAAAATAGATCTGAGCAGTATTTCTATATTACCTTTTCCCTTGTGAAATGAACAACACAGTCTGTTGTCAAAATTCTGTCCTTACAATGATTCACGAGCACCGTATCCTCACAAAACTGCTGGACAGCAAGGAACTATCCAGACACTGTGACCAAATAAATGAAACACAAGGAAGACAGTGACCCTATTCTGGAGGGCTTATAGTCTGTGTCAACACTGGGGTTTTTACTTGATTGGTTTGATTGGGTAGCAAAATAAAATCAATCAAGTACTTTCTTTGAGCATTCTATAAGTCATGACTGTTTTTAGTGTCATTAGCAGGAAAGACTTAAGCATGACTTGATTAGGTCAACTAGCAACAATCATCACTGGAGAGTGAGTAATAAAGAAGTAAACTGATAGCAATGCTTCTGCCTACATGAGACCTAAAATAAATCTATATTGATCTCCGAAAGGAAAATGAGGAGATGAGGTCCCCAATGAGAAAACAAACTAACAAGAAATCAGAAAATGAAAGGCGTTTTCATTAACGATTCCAGGCAGTAGTGGAGCATGGTGGTGAAGATCACAAATGCTGGGGACAAACATGAGGGTCTGAAATCCCACAGCACTGGGTAGCTGTGACACTGATATTTCAGTGAAATTTTCTGCATCTCAGTCTACTATCCATAGACTGGGGACAAGAACCGCACCCATCTCCTAGAACGTTCCTACAAATTAAGTTATTTTATATATAAAAGCTTAAATAAAATACCTCAGAATTTACATAATACCCCAAAAGCCCAAGGAACAAAGAAAACAGAGATAAATTGGAGTTCATCAAAATTTAAAACTTTGCTTCAAAGGGCACCATCCAGAAAGTGAAAAAACAACACACAGGAGAAAATTTTTTCAAGTCATTTATCTGATAAGGAATTTGTATCTCCAAATGAAGAAAAAAAAACCCTATAACTCAACAATAAAAAGGCAACTCAATTAAAAGGTAAATAAAGGATCTGAAAAGGTATTTTTCAAGGAAAATATACAAATGTCCAATAAGCACAATGAAAGAATGTTCAATAGCATTAGCTGTAAGGGAAATCAAGTCAAAACCACTAGGAGAAACCGCTTCACACTCACTACAATAGGGTATAATAAAAAAAAAGGGTAACAAGCACTAAAGAGGACACAGAGGAAGCGGAGCACGCAGCCCTTGCTGGTGGGGACGTAACACAGCGTGGCCACTTTGGAAAACAGCCTGGCAGGGCCTCAGAGAGTTGAACATTTGGTTTCTGACTGACCCAGCAATTCTGCTCTCTGGGCACACACGTAAGAGAAATGAAAACAAATATCCACATAAAAAATCTCACATGAGTGTTCACGGCGACATTACTCATCACAGCCAAAAAGCAGAAACAACCCAAATGCCTATCATCTGATGAATGGGTAAACAGTGGGGCCCAGCCATAGAGTGGAATGTTATTCAGCAATAGCATAGCATAGAATAGTGACTAAGGCCACAACATGAGCAAACATTGAAAACGTTACTCAGTGTGAAAGAAGTCAGTCACAATAGACCGTTCCACTTACATGAAGTGACTCGATTAACATGAAATGTCCAGCACAGGCAAATCCAGAGAGAGAAAAGTGGCTCCTTGGGGCTGGGGGAGGATGGGGAAGATGGGAATGTCTGTTTATGCGTACAGGGCTTCCTGTTGGGGGATGAAAATATTCTAAGATTGAATGGGATGCACAATTCTGGGCATAGAGTAAAAACCGCTGTACATTTTAATGGGTGAATTGTATTAAAACTCTTAAGAACAAAAGGACCTTGGGCCAGTATCTTCCATAGTAAATGCAAATTGCTAACTTTTATTAGAGGAAAAAGAAACTGCCCTCAGCATGAAAGCAGGAGATCAGCAAATGTGAGTTAACCGAAATTGGACAAGAGCATTTCACTTGAAACAGTTGCTGAGTGTACACGAAATATTCAGAAATAGGAAAATCACATTGACATCACGAAGAAGGATTCTGTTTCAAATGCAGATCAAGGATTCGGCAAGCCCAGCTGCCAGAAATGACCAGAGAAGAAACCTGGTTTATTAAACTAGCACCAGAGACAACAAGGAATGGTGATGAGGAAAGCAGGCGGCGAATATCTGGAACAATTTGCTACAAATAATTTCTCCACCGAAAATTTAAAAATAAAATGAAAGTGATGAAATGCTCTGTTGACATCACGTGAATGGGCTTCCTTCGGTGCTTGACTGTCCTGTAACCCCGATTGAGAGACTCAGGAGAATCAGCATGGCTCCTGGGTGTCCCCAAAGGACTGCCCACCAGCACGCTGACCACCATCACATCTGCCAGGGTTGAATTGCAGAGAAGAGACCAAGTTCTGAAGGGCACAGAAAATGTTGACAAGGGAAGAAAAGGCTGAGGTCAGTCCTGGGACAGAGGCCCTCTGAGCAGAGGCCAGAAGGCTGCAGGTGAACCGCAGTAGACCTGGGGCAGGAAGGGATCACGAGGGAGCATATCTCAATTCTCTTCTGTCTCTTCCTCTGGTAGGAGAGATAAAGCCTGCATTCTTCTCACCTGGAAATGTGGGTTCTGGCTGGCAGAAGTCTTACCGACACGGAATGATTATTAAAGACTCTGTGGAAAAAGTCAAGTAACCAAGAGGGAGTAGGGAGCCATCTCCATGAGCCTCTCAAATGCTCCCATATTTATTGTGTATAATCAAAGGAAAAATTCGTTTGCAGTTGTGAAATAATAAGGAGGAAATTCGGGAAAGACAGGATGAGGCAGAGATTATAGAATACACAATGAGTAAAAAGGATTAGTGTATCTTTAGGGAAGTCATGGGGTGAGGGGAACAAGATACATTTTTAGATATGTTCATTACAAAGCAGACCACCAGACCAGCCAGGTCCTTGTTTTGGGGATAATACACTATCTAACAACACACAAGCCCAGCGTTTATAGCTGAGGGTCTCGGTCCTTGCTTTGCAACCAGCAGAGTGCTATCTAAAACCTCAACTACACAAGCAAAGCATTGTCTCTGCTTTTTAAGGCAAGGAGACTGGAGTGGGGATGCACAGGCACTTGCTTGCAAAGCAGTATCAAAGCATATTTTTTCTTCTTAAAATTCAGAGGCGACTGGGGTGTGTTATAATTTGTTAACCCAATCATGGGCTCCCACATGGAACCATTATGGAGGACACCCTAGGATGACAAATACTGGATGTGGGTCTTTTCCTGCCATCTTCAGCCACTCTAGCAGGGTCTAGGCACATCCGAGAATAAAGATCCTACAGAACCACCCACACTCTTAACTCCTGGTGCTTGAAACTTAATTTTAGCTCTACACAACTTAACATAGAAAAGTTTCAGAAATAAAAGATATAATATTCCTTTTATATCTCATCATATTGCTGATTTTTCTGATTGCTCTAAGCTGCTTCTACTTGGTAAAGCACCTCATTCTGCAGCTGAATTCAGTAATTTCCATTGTACATTTCTAGCCAGTTTGGGCTCTCTAACTTCTATTGGTCAAATACCGATACACTTAATTGAATTCTTTGTTTATCAATTTCAGCCAGGAGGAGAGGGAGTGTCACTCTTTTCCTCAGCCCACCCTCAACTCTTTTCTCATCAACTCAGGCCTCCTGAAAACAAAACAAAGCATTTTTTTCCCTTCTACTCTTTCCACAAACACAACAGGAAACATCAGCCTGGAGAAAGTATTCAACACAAATGTTAAAACAAAAATCTATAAACCTGAAGCCACTCCATCTCCGAATCATGATACACAATGACATGAGAGTAAGTGTGTCAGGCACAAAGCATGCGGGAGTCTGACCACCTGATTTCTATTCTTCAAAGGAAGGAAGGTTTTCGTATTTTCTATTATCATTCTTGGTCATTGTTTCTGATTATGCCAAAAAATAATTTATGAAATATTTATGCACTGCAATAACTGATTTTTATTGTATCAATTTTAGAAGGCATTCAGAGAGGATAGGAAAACCCACCTCTGTAAAAAATGCAATATTTCTTCCCCTGTTAAGAACATGTATACAAAATGCAACAGAGAATTCAAATTCTTGTGGAGAGGAGCAAAAGCCACAGAATCAAAGCAAAGTCATTACAATGAGTCAATTTAAAATTCACTGGACAAACATGTTCAATGCATTCAAATAATTTTAAAGGCATGCTGTAAACCATTCACTTAATTATCTGCAGACTAGAGGAAGAATTTCCCTCTTTAACAGACAACAGATATCAATAGGGTGCCCCACCAAACAAGGAGCAGTGAACAATCAGGTTTTTAACAGTTCTGATAAATCAGCATGTTCTATAGATCAAAATCCAGAAATTTTAAACATTCATTCAAACCACAATGAAACAAGCACTTAAAGAAAAAAAAAGAAAAGAAACTAAACACATAGATCATGTAGACAGAACAATGAGAATTTCTTGTACTGCTGGAAGAAAGAACAGGCTATAGCCTTTTACTTGAAAAATAAAACTACTTTTAAAGATAACTGCTAAAACACATTTCATCATTCATGTTGCCTTAAAAAATCTGAGGTACTTGTATCTGATCAGAAAAGCAATTCTGAGTAATAGTATGTTAAAATTCAGTGCCAGTTTGCTTTAGAAGAAAAGAGAAAAGTTACTGTTTCTCATTCTGCACAAAGTTTAAAGAACCTCCCTGCCTCTATCTCCTCCCATTTCCTAAGCTCATGCTCCCTAACCCTTCTGAAACAAGTATGAGAAAGTCCTATTCCCAATATGCCAAATGACAACAGAATATCAATTTATTAGTGTAAATACATGCCAACACCTTGAAATGGAGGAGAAAGGTATCAGAAGTCTATATGGAATTTCTTTCTACCTTCCTGAAATCACACACACCAACGTTCACACAGACACAGACACAGACACAGACACATACCCCCTGGATTACTGGGCACTTCCCAGGCTTAGTATCTACAACTTGTAGAAGATAACTTTGTAGTTAATTTAAAATACAAAACTGTCAGCTTTTGAAAGCCTTCATCATCTGCTAGACCATCCAAATATCAAAGAGACCCAATTAGCCTTCTCTGTAGAATGTAATTACCCTTGATGGCAAAACAGACCCTAAGAAGTACTGGATCAAAGATTCGTGTTTATCACTACCTATGATCGTTTTTAAGCACATTAACAGATTCAGAAATGTATGTCTCAACAACATTTATTCCTATTGAAATAGCATACGTCTTCAATTGTCTATACAGTGACTAGGTCCCATGATGGTGCTTAAGAGCTATTTTGTGTATAGCAATATATATTTTCAAGCGCAGAAAAGAAGGGTGTGTATTACTCAGTTGTAGAGCACCTGCTTAGCATGCACAATGTCCTGGCTTCAGTCCCCAGTACCTCCAAAAAAATAAATAAAAATAAATGCATATTTAAAAATAAGAATAAAGTTATAAAAAATGCAGACTAAAAACCACTACAATCTAGGTGCTACAATTATACTAAAAAAACAAGTGTTTCTATCAAATATTAACTATATGTCAATCACAGAGACAACCACAAGTCACACCTGAAGCATCAAGTGTGATTCTCAGCAACCCTACTAAGTAGACACGGATGAGAAACCCGGCTCTGCGGATGAGGAGACGGAGCTCGGAGGAGCAGGGGACGCTGACTGTCCTGCTCCCCGTGACACCGCATCAGCCCAGGGCAAGTGCTGACAGAGCTGCACTGAGGGGACACCCAGCTGCATGGAACCTTGGGGCACTGGGGAGTCCCAGAAAACACTAAAAACTGTTCAGTGAAAAACCAGCTCAAATATAATACACTGTGCCACATTCTTTAAACAGGGAACATGAGTGAGACCTTTTTGATGCCTCCGTGTCCTTTCTGCCATCATCAGTTACTTGTCCTCACAGCATGACCAGTGATGATCTGGACCCCATATGAAGTGTACTCAGATGGCAGAGCTTTTAAAGCTGTTTTATGAAGTTTGTAGACTCTGTCTATGCCTCACACAGGCGGTCATCCATCACGTCTCACCGGTGTGGACGTACCACCTAAAATCACTCCTTTCTGCTTTTTAAAATCCCTTCATCTACTCCAGAATTTTCAACAGCAAAGAAGCAGCTCAACCACAGACAGTGGACAGCTTTTCAACAAATGGATTCGAACAGCCCATCTGACTACCTGGAAGCCCTTGTCTTCTATTAAACCCACTTTCAGGTACTTCATCATTTTCTGATTGGCGGACTCGGCCTCTGACTGGCCTAGTCAGAGAGCTCCCAACCTCACATCCAGGGGTGGGAGAGGACCCTGCTGTTGGGGAAAATCAGTGAGGAAGCTGGACATCCTCCAGCCACGTCTGCACGGGTAGAAGTGCCACAACGTGCTCAGAAATTATACCGTCATCACCCCTGGGCTTCCATGGACTGGTTTCACATTAACCAAACTCATGAGACACTGATGCAAGAAAACCAGAAACTTAACTTATTAATGTAACAGAAGACGTGGATCTATGAACCAGACTGAAATATCAGAGTTCAACCATGAGTACATTTTCTCCTCCATGGCCCAATCACGGGCAGGCAGTCACATGGCAAGCATGGACAGAAACGGAGCAGAAAGGGTTTCTAGATTAACTCAATGGACTAAATATCTATTATACAAAAAGATCTACTGCCCAGAAGACAATTAACGCCAATCACGGTGCACTCTCCGTGGACAGTGGCCAAGACATGACTATGAGCAACTGTGTAACTCTCCTTTCCCTGTCCTTTCTAGGCTAACAGATGCACAGATGTACAAAGATTCAGGGATGCTGATAATGTTAAACACCAAAAGCCCATCTCTGGGAGCCTCAAAACCAGGCAGCCAGGGTTTAAATACCAGCTCTGCAACTTACTATTTCTGTGATTTTGCCAACTTAATTACCCTCTGTGTGCCTCAATTTCCACACTGTAAAACTGGGATAACAATCAAACCTTCCTTACTCGCTTGTTGAGAAGATTGAAGGATTCATTTCTGTAAAACCCTCAGAAAAGAATGTAGCATATTTTGGGTGTTCAACAAATGTCAACTTAATATCAAAGTGATATACAAGTCTCCCCTCTAATCATCTAATGTGTTTCCTGGCTAAACTAAGTCCCAAATAAAATCCTTATTTCTCCTTTTATAAACTCTTGGGGAGCACCCTTATTTTCCATCCAACCACCTGTTTAAACTGAGGGAGGGGATGCCTCCTAACCACTCCTCTGGGCCATGGAGAGTGCTTCTTCCTTCACACCCCTGGCCCACAGCTAGCACTCATTACACTAACAGAGTGAGGTGTGAGTCCGGGGAGACAAGCAGGGCATGTGAAACCCTTCCTTTCACTCCAGTGTTGGTCACCATTGGGAAGCACGCGGGATGCTCAGCTCCATGGCAGGAAATCCCTGTGCATGAAGGGGCAGGTCCTCTCAAGGGAAGGCTCGCTGTGGCCCAGAGCTACATGGGACAGGGTGAGTCTCTACTTCTGGTACACAGTATCATGACACGCATTTTCCCACAGCCTTGAAGTTCATGGAGAACTTGGCTTCATCAGTAACAAAGAAGACATTTATCGCCTGTCTACTCTTTTGTGTCATCTCTCAGTTGGCTGCTGGAGACAACATGTGTGTAAGTATTGGATCTCCTTAAGCCCCAAAATATATGAAGTAACAAATAATTCTGTGGCTTAACGTTGGTTCAGGGTGACTGTGTAACAGTTCTGATTCTGCTGATGCTAAATTATGTGTATAGGAAGTATGGAACCTCCTCAAATATCTTTCATCATAAAACCATCTCTTCTTATTTTCCTGTTTCTTAGTAATTGCCAAAGACTCTCAAATGATGGCTTCACACAAAACACCAGCTAAAGATTATGAGCACTCTTGACATACCCACTGTGGTAAACACTGCACATAATTTCTAATTCTCACAATTCTACAAATCATATACGAATGTCCCCATCTCACAGACGAGGGAAAAACTCAAAACGAACTGACTCAGGCTCAAGTGGCTCAGTGGCAGCGCGTGCAGGCAAACCAAAGTCAAAAAATTACACCCCTTCGTATATGTACCAAATCTCCAACCACCAATTAACACACAGCGGCGGGGTCAAAACTCAGGGAACTCAATACACTTTTCACTTTTAAGGTCCTCCAGATGCCGATTCTAGCTCTTTCATAAAATCCCGGCTCACTGGTTTCTAACACTAGAAGAAAAGCTCGATTTTGCCATTGTTTGCACAGCAAGTCTGAAATGTTCACAGTGAGATGACAGAATAAATCTAAGATATAAGCAGAATAACTTTTCCAGTTAGACAGACATAATGGACATTGGGCTATTCTGAAGCATTAAGCAAATAAACCAAAATAAAATAACGTTGTTTAAGCCTTCTTTTACAAACAGGAAAGTTAAGACTGTAAGAAGGTGCAACAGTGCCACCTATGGCTAAATGACCTTCCAGGTTACCGGGAAAGATGCAACACAAAAATTGCCTGTAGGATCAGTAACGAGAATCAGATAAATAAACGCTTATGTAGCACATGCTGCACTTTGATTCGGGGGAAGGGAGGGATATTCAGTATTTAATCTGATATTGCTAATACTCCTGAATATAAACATAAGACATAGGCTCATGGAAACTCATCTTAGAAGAGGAAAGAATCCAGTTCAGCCACTTCATTTTACAGGAGGGGAAACTGAGACATGGGATCTGTACTGGCAATCAGCAGCAAAGCTCTCCTATGCCTCATGTCTTGCACTGTAACAAAAACCAACAGATCTGTACTAGGCCTATATTCATAAAATTCACGTTTGTATGTTTCCAACACTAGGTTATCTAAGTATCTTGCAAAATACTTCTCAAAGAGCCAGGATATCATACAAGGTTTTTGCCATACAAAAACATTTATTTACATAATAAAACAGCATGAGATTTATTCTCTCTATTAAAAAAGTGACATGTCAAATCAAAGTTTTGATATTTTAAACCTGTTAAGAATGCAGGAAAAAAATCAAAATTTTCTTTAATCACAAAAGAGAGGAGCTTATTCCCTGAAAATGATCAATTTGGATTTTACTAAACTTAATGGATCTGGTCAGAATCCCACGAATTTAAATGTCTGAGTGGATGGTTACACGGCAACATAAATTCTGATTTGTAACAATACATATTCTGTGTAAATAATCTTCAAGGTCATCTGATGAAGGCAATTTAACTAGTCCCTGTCTCACTAGAATGATACAGATTTCAATAAAACTTCATACTACAACAACAAAAAAATGAATCCTTGTTACTTTAAACCATATTCAAATATATCATATATATACATATTGAATATGCATCAGAAAGAAGCGACACTCTTTAGTATTCAGAGTTGATCCTTCTAAAATATCTGTCATTATGACAGCACACTTTTATTAAGCACCTCTTGGGTTCTTTGTATACAAGGCGTCTAACTCTCACAGTCAGACAAGTTAAACGATTTTACTCAAATTTCACAAATGAGGAAATGTAGTTAAGCCATGAAAACAACTTACATATTCATCAACAGGAAAGAAAAGAGTAAAGACTTTACTTTCAATATTCACTGACAATCTTTTATTCCATATTAAGACTACATAAAACCAATTCAGTCTTTCTGTAAGTATTTCTGTCAATAAGGGCCACTAGAGAAAAACAAGTAACATCATTAGCAGTGGTTGGACTTTCAGAGCCCACTTCTCTTTTGCACTATAATTATTTTTAATGTTTTGTTTTTAGTGCTTACAGAGCACTAAAATAAAAAAAAATTAACTTTTTAAGTAATTACCTGAGAATTAAAAATTTGTGAAAATGAACAATTTTAATTTCTGCCCTCTGTCTCACCTTCTCAATGGTGTCTCTCCTTTGAAGGCCTCATCAGGCTGAGATCACTAAAATCGGCCATTTATGGAATCACAGGAGTTCGGGTAACCACTTAACGGGAGGCTGATTAGAGGAGTAATTAAGAATGCATCCTGTACAGCCTGGGTTCCAGCACCAAGCTAGCCACCGCCAGCTGCGTGTAATTTGGGACAAGCTGCCCAAGTCTCAATCGCTCAGCTGCAAAAATGGAGACACTGATACCTACCCTCAAACACCTGCTATGAATTAAAACATGAGGAAAGCATTTTAGCCTTAGGTAGGTGTCCACTCACAGCGAGTTTGGTCATTATGATGATGAGGATGCCTGTTGATAAATTAATCTCGACCAAACAGGAGAAATCACCTTAAAGGAGAAACATTTTAAGTCAATGAGCATTTCTTTTTGGATGGATTGCAGAATATTCTATTGATTTTTTAAATAAACCAAATTTTGTCCATTAATTATAGATTTACAGGTTCATGGACAAGTCTCCAAAAAAAGAATTAGAGGCCTCAGACCTCTGTAAACTAAGAAGGTAAATTTGAAAAAAAGTCATGGAGGAGATTATACCTCATTTGGGAGAGTATGTGCTTAGCATGCAGGAGGCACTCAGTTCAGTCCCCATTAACTCCATTTAAAAACTTTGTTTTTTAAGAAATGGAGAATTAAAGCAAAAAGATGGAGGAATACAGAATTTTTTAGAGACTCATCTAAGATTTAAGATGGGGAAGAAACCACCCATTTCTCAGAAGAAATCTTGAGGACTATGTAAACTGGATCTGAGATGTCTAGTCTTTTAACATTATTCATGAATTCATATAACCAAGTCTTAAAATTACCTGATAATGCACAGTGGTGATACTGATCATAACAGCTGCCATCACGGATCAAGCTCCGGCTAGGAATGCTCTGTTCTGACATCTCTGCAACTGAGGCCTCACCAGGCTGAGAGCACTAAATTCGGTCATTCATGAGCATCTAGTGTTAAGTCCTCCATTTGTGCTTCTCATTCCCCCCTCACCAGCCCCTCTGAGGGGCGCACTGTTTTCATCTTCACCACCCACAGATAAGGCCACTGAGGCACAGAGACTAAACCCGTTCCAGGTCACACTGGCATTAAAGGACGTCTGTATTTCTGCTGTTCTGCTTTTGACAAAGGAATCTGAGATATTAATTCAAGGCAGTCTGTCAGGTCTTCACCCCAAAGAGCAGATACTATAAATTCCTGATGTAGGATGAGGCTGCTTCCGCAAACTGACTCAGCTTGAAATTAATATCCAAGATGAAGCAGCAGATACAGGTAAATATTCACGACTGTCAACTCCGCTCACGGGTCTGGGTCCTTCACTGCCTGAACGGGGGTGAAATCCCCACCCGTGTCTGGGAGGGAAGCGCGGCTATTCCCGGGCTCACCCAGGCTTCATGGGCTATTTACCCCCACAGACTGGCCTCAACGATTAAAAGCTCTCAAGGTTTTTACACCATGCAAAACTAAAAGACATTTCTGCAGATGGAGCACTTTCTGAGGCTTAAATTTTTTTGCCTACACTCAGCCAGGGGGAAAAAAGAAACATGACTCTACAAAGTCTCTGAGCCTCACCACTCACAGGAGTAGAACGGCCTCAGCAGAAGGTGACTCTTCACATTGCAGGGTGAGAACAAAATAAAGCCGCCCTACAACAGGCAGTCCCAGAGACAGCGCTCAGCAGTCTTCTGCGCACTCACGGTTGTGCAGCCCTCACCACCATCTATTTCCAGAACACTTCATCACCCCAAAAGAATCCCCCTATCACTAGCAGTCACTCCCTAATCCCCCTCCACCCAGCCCCGTGCAACCATCACCTGCTCTCTGCCTCTGCATGTGCCTTTTCTGGGCATTTCAGATCACTGAAATCAACAATATGTGGCCGTTTGTGTCTGCTTCCTTTCACTTAACATGCTGTTATCAAGACTTGTCCATTTTGAAGTAGTATCAGCATCTCTTTCTTTTTTTTTTTTAAATTTTAAAGATTATTAGAAGGTGGTAAGTACTATCAAAAACAGTAGAGAGGAGCATAAGTGATGTGGTTTCAAAGGGAAAAGGGTGGGTTGAACAGTCAGGGTGGACTTCCCAAAACAGGTGGCATTTTTCATTTTCCTCTTTTTTTTTCTTTTTTATTCACTCTTACGTGTGAATAATGTCCCACTACATGGAGATACTACATTCTGTTCATTCATTCAGCAGCTATGTATGGACGAGGTCCAGAAGAATGAGTGTAAGAGGTGACTAGCATGGATGGCATTTAAGCAAAGGGTAAAATGTGCTTTCAGAAAAAAGCCAACAAAGAGAAGCACAAGGAAATTCAGTGCGTTTTTGAGCAAAGTGCTTGCTTGCTTCGGCAGGACTACCGTGCAGGGCTGGGGCGGATATTGGCAGGAGTCACGGTGAGGGAGTCACCTTAGAAGACCCCCCACTGCAAACAGCTCAGCCAATTCTCCTCCCTCATCCTTTATTGTTAGAGCAATGTTCTAGGTTACTCTTATTTCAAGTAATAGCATTTTAACTGCACATATCCATCAGACCACATTATCTCCAAGCCACAGAAAATCATTCACTGACCGGAGCAGCTCCAAGACATAACGTTGATGGATCAGGGAATCCTGCAGCATTCCAGCCTGCAGGCACAAACCCCACATGTGCCCTGGTGATGTCCAGAAAATAAAATGCATGGAAATATCTCACTGCTGGTACACGACATCTGCCCTCAAATTGCCCTAAAATCATGCTGGAAAAGCACTACTCAACCCTCTCACTACAAAAAAAAAAAAAAAAAAGCTAAGAAGGCAAATTTAGGCTGTTCCATTGAAAATCATCACTGTCAATAACCGAGCTGGAATGCTCCTGACTTCGAAAACCACTGCGCAGTTACTTTTCAGACGTGAAACTCATATATGTATACCACGTAGATGATATTGCAGTAGGAGTTTTCTTTTCAACATTCCAGTTGGAACATTAGCACAAGAAAGTTTATGTTTCGGCTTTAAAAAAAATCAATTATCCTCCACTTTCTTAATTTTGAACTTATTATTATTTTATAAATGGAGCAATGCTGCGTATTATAAACCGTTCGATTTCTGCAAAGAAGACCTTTATGACCTCACTATTTCAGAGCAAACTTTAAAGATTCTTTGAGAGGTGGGGCCTGGGGCGCTCACTAACAGCTCTTTAAATACTGACAAGGATGTGCTATTAGTTAATGCAAAGGCTGTAACTCCACATTAGCTCAGAAAGCAAAGAAACTACACCAAAGACTTACTTTAAAAATTTTATATATTCCTATTCTTTTGAATATTAAAGTTCTTAAAAGATATGATTATTTTTGGAAAAGACAACAGCTGTATTAAATTTCCTCTCACCAAGAAAGCAATCTATATCAAGAATAAAAACCCCTATGGAAATCGAAACGACAGGACGTTTCTAGCTAAGTGAACATCCAGATCTGAACACAAACCTAAATCCTATCAGATCTCACTCGAACGAGCTCAACAAAGTCCTGGGAAACCCTGGAAATTAGCTCTTCAGGTCCAAATGTTGGCTGAGCTAAGATCATCACACTAGGCAGGGAAGGAGAGAAGAGGAAAGTCCACGTGGTGTCCTCCATCACTTTTTTTCCAGCCACATGGTGCCTCTAGGGCGGCCCCGCTAACAAGCACCCCATAAGGAAAGCCGGCAAGCACACTGCCCCTGCCGTCCCCAAGCAGCCCCGATGCCCATATCCCAGCCTGTGAATGGTCTTCTAATGATCCCCCAGTTGGTGGCACCCTCCCTCTCTTCCCCACTACACACAGACACAGAGCCATGGCAGCCTTCCCAAATCACAAATTTGATTACGTCAACCCCACTTCAAACCCTCCAGAGGCTCCCTGGTAGAGTTCTAGCCCCACCACTGACTCTGCTCGCCCTCCCTCACCTCAGTACACAGGTCCCCAGTGACCTCAGGGGCCCCCTGACCTGCTCTTACTTCCCACTTGCCTCCAGGCTCATTTTGACTGTTTCCCAAGGAAGCCTTCCCTCCCTCCAACCTCCAAAATTTGTTCCTCTGTTCCTAGAACATTCTAGGCTAAGTCAACTTCTGACAATGCTAAGCTCTCAAGAAGCAAATACATTTTGCTTACTAATGTGGCTACACCCTCTCTCCCCACGACACACAGAAGCGCGAGTGTTATGAATAAATGAATGACGGGGTGGTTCTCAAAGTGACAGACATACCTGCTCTCGCCCGTTCCGACCCTTCTCTCTGTAGAATATCAGAAACAAAACCAGAAGTACCTTTCCTGAGGATCACTTTCTGTTGACACCCTTCACTGCCTACTGTGTCAGTTCTAGGAAAACTCAAATTCTTCCAAAGCCCTACACCCCGGACTCTCTCCAGTGTCCTCCCCAGCAGGGGCTCCCTCCACCCTGGACCACACAGGGCACTCTCCCCGGGTCCCCACGCCAAAAGCCTCCAGGCCTCTGCCCGGGCTGCACCTGCGACCTGAGCCACATTCTTGACTCCTTCTCTTGGCTGACTCTTACTCTGTCCTCACAACTGAATGTACAGCCCATTTCTTCTAGGAAGTCCTCTCTGATAATGTCCTTTAGGTCTTGTCTGGGCTCTATCTATAGCAGCAGTACATGGTGACCAACTGGGTGTTTGCCCGCTCCTTTGAGACCACAAACTCTTGGGGGCCACGTGGGAAGGAGTGAGAGATTACAAGAGGGGTGGGGGAAGCAAAAAGCAAAAATCACAGCCCAAGTCCCAAATTCAAGGATACTTTCTCAGAAAAAAGTATAAACTATTTCACACGTGTGCAATTTGGCTACTATTTTTGTGGCTTGCGGACAGCAAGAACATGGTTTTCTAGTCCAAAACCCAGGTTACATGCAAAGAAATGTATATATTCTTATCCAAAGGAAACCAGAGCTGCTCAACAACTGTTTGCAGTTAGAATTGAAAGGAAATTTGATAAAGGCAATCTCTCTCTCTCTCTACTTTCTTTTATGGAATCATATAATTTTAGAAGTATTTGCGTGACTAACAGACGGCTACAGCCCGTGATTCTGCACTGGAGTGTTTGGGGCTGAGGAAGCCCAGATTACATTCACTCTGTAAATGCAATCACACCAACACACTGATAGGTGCCGTGGTGGTGGAGCTGATGTTCCAAAGCAGGCAAAATTATTCTGTAAGAGAACTCTAAATAGAAAGTAAGAAATGCAATGTCCTGTACTCAATTTCATTTGCTATATGGGCCATTAACTGATAGTATATCTTGACTAATGAAACCCAAAAATAAATTGTCAACATCGATTTTCTTCATCTGACCATTTTATGCTAACTTTGGATATTAAACCCTCACTCCATACAGAAAGCTCACGCCTATGCTGCAGCACAGTTACATCCGTGGAAGAAAGCCGACCAAGGGAGAATTGGAGAGTTTCCCTTCAGAAGCTGCGAAGTGTGGTTTTGCACCTGTACATCATTTGCAACCACGTCACCGACAAAGGAGTTAGACCTTACCTCTGTGGGGCGAAAAGCACTGCGTGCTTCAGAACCATCAAAGAACACTGAGCTTTGTGAAACAATCCTGAGGCACATAAATCATACTTTTTCTGAAAGGCTCCAAAACTGACCCAATTCACCATTCCAGGTATAACAGGGAAGTACTGGAAATAGTAGAGAGAACATGCTCTTGAATTCTGACACGGCCCTGCTTGAATCCTGCTACAGCATTTACTGGCCGCTAAATGGATCAATTCCTTAACCCCTCTGAGAAGGCTTCCCAATCTGCAAAAGGGGGCTGCCACCGCCCACCTGGGAGGCATGGATGTGAATGCAAAACGCAAGTAGGGCGGCCGACTGGTACCTGACACGGGGCCTGGCTTGTTTCCCTCCGCTGCCCTTTTCCCCCTTTAAACTTGCACTGTTCCCCCGGTAACGATCAAGCCCCCGGAACAGACTGCCCGTATCTTCTGTGTATCCCTGGATACATGCCTTACCCTTAGGAGGCCAGAAAAACAACTGCCTCCTCCCAAGTCACTAACAATGTTCTTAAGAGTCTGGGTATTTTTAACTCTATTTTTCAGGGAGAGTATTCCAAAACTTTCCAAGCACCAAGCATTATCCAGGTTGCCTCCCCTCCAGCTGCCCATCCCTTCTCACCTCAGATACTCTGAATGATTGACTTCTGTTCATGGGAAAGCGAGTCCGGTAGGGTGTGGTCTCCCTAGGCCTCCCTCCCTCACAGGTGAGTGTGATTACCTTCTCCCCACTCCCCACTCCAACTCCAGCTTCTGAGGAGTCTCCTCTTCCGGACCCTGCAGCCTCTGCAACTTCCCAAGACACACATGTGGCCAAGACCCTCCCTTCAGATTTCTTCCAGGCTGGCCATGCCCACCCCCTGGCCCCTTAAAGATAAACGGCATTAGAGTGAAAATCCCAAACGCTGCTGACAGACACACCAAAGCTGCATGGTCTGGGCTTTCCTCCAACCCAGGCAAAGCCCTGACCCCCCTCAGCCTCAGTCTGCAGCCCTCGAGATGATCTAATTCACATGCAAGGCTGTGAACACCAGCTAAGAATGACGACTCCCAACGTGTATCTCTAGTCCGGCTCCTTCACCTGAGCCCGTCTCATAGACACGAGTGCCTCATTGAAGTCCTAACTTGGATGACAAATGGCATCTTAAAAATGCCTCATGTCCACCATTTACTCTGGAATTCGATTCCTGGCAGGTACCTCCCAGACTCCCCATTTTAGTAACAGCCCCAGCACCCACCTATGTGTCTAACGTCACATTCAATTTCCAATGTTCCCTCCCCCCGGCTCTGCCCTGGAATCAGTCCTGTTATTTCCGTCACTAAGCCCATCTCAAGTGTGGTTCTGCAGGGACCATGGCCGTAACCCCACAAGCTCACAGCATGGTGCAGTGACTAACAGTGCTCCGTAGGGTGCTCCCTGGAAGGGGAGGCATCTCCTGCCACGGGTCACCTCAGAAGGCAATGGATTCTCACAAAGCAGGACCAGGAGAAGGGACTCAAGTTTCTCCCGTGGTCTTAGCTTTAAAGGGCCCGAGGTCTGAGGGAGCTCCTAATTAGCAGAAACACTTGCCAGTGAGCAGATGAGGATGTGGGAACCCAGGGAAGGCTGTTCTCACTCCAACTCCTGGGCTCTCGGGAGCCACAGGAAAAGCCTGTGTCCAGGGCACAGCCCAGCCATCACAGATCCCAGCCTGCTTTTGCCAACCCGGACAGCCTAGACTCCATCTACTTGCGACACTTACTTCTGTTCTGTTCCCCACCCAGAATGTGATGGACTCATTCAGATATTCTGGCCTGCCTCAAGCGAGACAAATTCAGTGAAAAATGAAGTGTCCACATTTGGACCAGAGCATGAAAGGAGAAACAAGGCCTCATAGTCAGCATGGTGGTGGTGGCCAAACCCTTCCACCGGATGAGATGAACCATGGTTAGGGTGAGAATCCAAGGTCCTAGGTCGGCCAAATCATCTTCCTTCACGGTTGACTGGGGTGTTGGAGACTGACTACCACAAACTAACGACACGGCCGTCAGTGGAGGGCGTCAGCTGCAACAAAAACGGATTCAGCTATTTAATGCCATAATGGGTTAAAAGTAAAGGCCGGGGCAGGGAGGTCTGTACGGCTGCTGAGGCAAACCACAAACCCGGCTCTGAAAGCCCACTGGCTGGAGAATAGAGGAAGCTACGGTCCTTTTAGCAGTCCCTGTGCCCAACAGATCCAGGTGAGCCAGCTACTTAGGAGAAGGCCATGTTGTCCTCATACTCAGAAAAACCACCCTCGTAAAGGGAACAAAATAGTGGCATGGATTTTAGACCCACTTCTGCCCCTTTATGGAGGCAAAGTAAAGTAAATGGCACGGGTAAGTTGAATGCAAAAAAAAAAAAAAATACTAACTGCTTCCTCCAACAGCTTCCCCTGCAGCTGCTCACCCCCGAGCCAGCCACTTTCTCACCAGTGACCACCGGCCAGGAAGCGCCATCACGCACGTCACACAACGACAGCAAGGAACCGCGTGCCGAGCACGTTTGTGGAAAAGCAGGAATCGAGCAAGATGCTGCAGTCTTTGACTTTCCAAGTTTAAATACTCCATGAAAAGTATCCCTCAGCAGCCGCCTAAATCAATTCGCGTCTCACTTCTTCAAAACAATCAAACAAATTTAATAAGGGCGCATTTGTCACCAAATATAAGAAGGACGAAACAGGTCCCTCAAAGCAGGGATTTTAACAGCTATCAAACACCAGTGGGTGATGTGCTAACAAAGCAAATATTCCACAAATTTAGAAAATAAAAAGACTACTAGGATAACACATGGATAAAGGCAGCTGTTAAGTTTTTGCTTTTTAAAGCGATGGAGACATTACGGAGTGCAATCTGGCTATTCCCAATGCAGGGTGTGCACAGCCCACATTTTCAGAAGCAACAAAATGCTCACTGGGCAGTACAAGAGAAAAGAGGAATGAAGAAAAATGAAAAGAGGAACAAGAGAAAATTAGAAAAACACAAGAACAAAAATGTGTTTGACAGCATGTACAAGAATTTACGTGAGTGTGTGAGGCCAGGGACGCGGGGACGGTGAGACCCACCCTCACTTCCTGCTCCAGGGAAGGCAGGGGCCTGTGGGGAGCGGCGCTGCTGGGGGACCCCAACGTGTTCAGCGCCCCAAAACAAAACTCCACCTACATGCGTCTAGGCAGCTTTTGAGCTACAAATTGTGGTCGCATTTCAGGCTCACTTCCACCAAGTGCAGAAGGAGAGAATTAGGCTCTGGTCCTAAACGAAAGCATTGTTTAAAAAATTAATGACTGTGGAATAGCAAAAGCAACAATGGAGTAAAAGTGACTGGAAGAGAACGTGCTTGACTCGAGCTCACTGGCCGCGTTAACTCACTGACGTTAAGATGCTGGCTAAGCCCTTATGGTACCAGAACAGAAAAAACCCACTAGGAGGAAGGTTTAATGCGCTGCTGTATTTTGATGCCGGGAGCCATGCCTGGTACACGAGGTTCTGGGTAAACAATGGGGACAGTTTCAACCACTATGGGCTAAGCACACATCCAGCTACTCCACCAAATCCCAAGGGTAGACTTCAAAAGGCAAAAAAAAGCTGGCATTCTCTGGTGGGTCTGTAGACTCAGAGCCAAGCAGTTACTGAACAAAAATGTCAACAGTGCCTCCTATGACAAAAGAATAGGCACTGGCCAGGGGCCTGGGGCAAGGCTCCGGGCTTCCACTGCTCACCCACCAGTCTGTCCAGGGGGAAAAGGTGGTCCCTGCTTATATTGCACCGATGTACCTACCTTGACTTATGCCTGGGGGCTCAGCACGTGGTGACATGTGAGGTGAACCGAGCCAGCCTTGGTTTAGCACGGTGCTGGCAGCTATGCCCTCAGAAGTGCCCAGGCTCCTAAACCTGACACCACATCTCCAAGGAGCAGAAGGGGCTGCGGACATGTAGATCACAGGGCCCTGTTAGGACAAGTACAGATCATGGCCACGACATGACTTGCCCCTTCCGTAAGCCATAGAGGTATGTCTGGGAGGAACAGAAAATTCGTCCAGATCCCGGTAGGCACCTCACACAGGTGGGACTCAGGTCCCCTGTTCCTATCACTCACAGGGCTGGTCTCTACATTCATTTTATCAATTCTCTGGCATCTTCTCCTCCAACTTACCAACAACCAGAAAGTAGGATCTGATCTTAAGTAAGTTCAAGAAACACAGAGCACCGCCTTCACAGCCGACCCGGCAGCACGTGCCAGGTCCTACGACCGTCACCTGTGGGACCGCCATCAGCGCTCTTCGGACTCAAGGCCCGAGGCCGTAGGCCGGGGGGACAGAACTTCCCTCACTCTCCCCAGCAAAGGGGGACCACTTCTCGGCAAAGGCATCTCACACTCTTCTGCCCGAGGGACAGCACGATGGACACACGGGGAAACAGAGCAGAACGGGGGGGGGTAGGCAGCCCAGAAGGCTCGTCTGCACTTCCGTGGCAAAGCGGGGCCATTGACTTAATCACAGGGACAAAGTGAGGAGGAACATTTCCCTGCTCTGTCCCATACTCCGTGACAAAACTTTCCCTGCGAAAGGAGTTCATTCAGAAGTCCCTGGCGGTGTTTCTGATGTCCTAACTTGGCATGGTGGCTGTCGGGCAGGAAGAGAGGGCCTGAGCCGTGCAGGTGCTGGACCTGGGAGGCAGGAGACACCGGCTCCACCCCCAGCTCAACCAGCTCCTCGTTCTGCGTCTCGGGATTCAGCGTCTCATCTAAAAGCAAAGGTATGAGACTGTCCCAGGACAGGATGCACAACAGAAAAGAAATGAGAGCCATTTAAAGAAAGTTTCCCAGTTGCCATATTTAAAACTGTAAACAAACAAACAAAAAACAAATACTAGAAACTGATTTTAAGAACAGATATTACTGTTCTACTGTATGTAAAATACTATGATTTTGACATGTAATCAATATAGAAAGTAACAAGATAGTTTACATTCTTTTTCCTTGACAAGTCTCAGCATCTGATGTGCATTTGACCTACAGCACATCTCAGCACAGACCAGCCTACTCTCCAGCGCTCCTAGCATCAGTGGCTGTGTCTAACCTATTGGACAGCAACTCCAAGGGTCCCACCAGGGTTCCTGGCTGAAAAGCAGGAGGATGTGTCCACACTAACCTTAAAAGGATCTCTCTGAAACAAAAGTGGATTCACTTTTAAGTGTCTGTAAACCGGAGGGCTGCACCTCCCTCCACCCTTCGCTACAAGACAGCCCTCTTCCTTCCTGATCCCTTTCTGGATGTAGGGAAGCAAAACGGCAAAGAGCCAGGGTGGATGGGCCGACAGGTAAACTTACTTTCAGTCTGTGTCCAGTCCCATGAAGTCCTCCTTCTCAAACAGGATGCAGAGGAGGGGGATCTTGTCCCCAGAATTGTTGAGGGCCCTATCCAGCCACTTAGACTTTAGCAAGATGAAGAGTGACTCAGGGAAATCCTTGATCCTCTTCACCACCCTGCAGCCCTCGTAGATTGAAAGACACGTCGGTGCTTGTCTGCTCGGCTACCTCCCCATGCAGCACAAAGACAAAGAGCTGAGAGTGATTAAGCGAGGTGCCATACAGTTCCTCTGCACGTGGAGCTTATCGAAGGCCTTAGCCAAGAGGCAGTCGCTAATGGTGACAAGGCCCACGAGCTTGCGGTTGGTCTGGAATTCGCTCCACCCATTCTCGGGCGCATAATGGTGCCTGTAGTGGATAAAGAGTGCCAACTGGGAGCCGAACAGGCTGATCTGGCTCACCAAGGGGATTCACTTATAGATGCAAAAGAAATTCTCCTCTGAGATGATCCCAACGGCTTGGACCACCACGGGGAGGGTCTTGAAGTCCTCAGCACACTGCACATAGTCAGGGATGCTCATGTTGCAGGCCCTGCCGAGAGGGGAGAGGAGATCGATGTTCATACTTTGCTGTGGGATGCAGGCACCTCTGGGTTGCGGTGACCTGGTGTGTACCAGCCAGAAGGCAAGGGAAGTCCAAGCAAAGCCAGGGGTACAGTTTGTCCTCAGAGTCTGCACATGGCTAACGTAACTCGGATCACATTACCTAGCTTTTGGTCTAGGCTTCCTGACCCTGCAGAGAAGGGTCATTCCTTGTTTTCTGTTTCCAAGCACCTAGCCAGACCCTGATGCAAAATCAGTGCTCAAAACTGCTGAATAAACAAATGAACAAAGGAACTGCTTTCCCAAACCCGCTTCAGCAGAATATAAACAAAAGAACCACAGTGGGATCAAAACATCTGGATTTCACCTCCAATTTATTTGAAATCCTAAGCTGTAGAATAATGGATAAGAAAACTTGCCCTGGGGAGGAGGGTACAGTTCAGTGGTAGAGCACGTGCTTAGCATGTACGAGGTCCTGGGTTCAATCCCCAGAACCTCATTTTAAAAAATGAAACAAATAAATAAACCTAATTATCCTAATCAAAAAACATTTTTTAATTCAAAGTTGAAAAACACCTTGTAATTGACACAACATTGTAAACTTGACTATATTTCAATTAAAAAAAAATTCTTGACGTACAAGAATATATCTGGATTATGGAAGTTTGCAAATGTAAAATGCCTAGGGTACCACCTGCATAAAAAGGGGGGACTGTACAGATTTACTATCCCTCCTTTATGAGCTATATATCCTTTGGGGGGGTATAAATACTAAGAGCTAATTTTCTCAGATTAAAAAAGAAAATATTACCTGATCATCAGTACTGCTGAAAGATTAGATAACGCTATGAAAGCATCTGACCCACTGAGGTTACTTAATTAGTGTTTGTTGAATGAATGAATAAACAAGCAAAGTGAATGCTGCTCCCTGCCACAGACCATCATAATGGTACTTCCTGGAAATCCCAAGCCCACATTCCACTTGACTCTACATTTACCATGTGGGTGACCAGGGCAGACCTGTGTGCTTCTCTAAGCCCCAGTTAAATAATGAATAGAAATGAGGGCAATAATACAAACCTCAAAGTGTTAGTGAGTCAGTAATGAATTGTACCCCAACTTTGCAAGAACAGAACCATTTAGGAAAATTGGGCAAAGAGTCCATAGGCCCTCTCCATATTATCTCTTATGACTACATGGGAATCTACATTACATCTTAAAATAAAACTCTAGTTTCTTAAAGATGCTTTTGAGGTTAATGAGCTCACTGTCTAAAATACGGAACACACAGCAAAAATAGGACAATGCCCAGCATACGAGATACACTCAGTTAAATTTCCCACTGAACCCACTAGTCCCTCCAACTTCAGAGCACGAGGATGGGTCCTCGTGGCCAGAGGCCACTGCACCTGAAGCAAACAAAGCTAATGGTCCCCACTTCCAAGTGACTCTGTAACTACCCTAGGTCTAAATTTGTATTCATAATTTTTTTCTTTTCATTAAATAGAAACCCCCAATTGCATAGCCTTCAGGTCACCAAAACCTGATCGCAGAGATCATGATGGCAGCCCTCCTTGGTGAAACAATAAAATGAAGAGCCATTTCCACAAAACCTCTGTGTAAATCTACTAGGGAACTTCATCCTGGTCTGAGAGGAAGAGGACTGGGGAGGAGGGGGCAATCTGTGGCACAGAGAACCATGGGCAACCTGTCCCACAATGGACTTTAAACTCAACTCTCACTGTCCAGAAACTTCAAAATACACACAGAGTGCTATGGACAAGTTTTTTTTTTTTTTAAAGAAATCCTTGACTCCCTAGCAGGTCTTGTTTCTACCAAGACACAAATGGCTTATGTGTATAATGTTTCACAAAAGCATTAAAATATTATCACCCCAACTTGACACATCAAGAAACTGAGGGAGAGAGGTTTATCACATTGTACAAGTTTAGAGAGAGGCCACGTCAGACACCGTATTTAAACCCAAGACCCTGCTCCAGTTCTCACACTAGAAAGTGTGACATACTGACCCTTTCCTGCCCTCTCCTTGCAATAAATCACTGAAGAGTCTTTTCTGTGCCACCTGGAATCACAATCACATCCATTTTACACAAACAGCTATGTCACTCTTGGAGGAATTATCAAAATCTAAAGGGTTACAATGGGAGGAGAGATTTGCATTTTCTGTTTCTCAAAGGAAACATGGCTTAAAAAGAAACTGAAAAGTACTTATCTAGTCTAAGCCCTCTTTGTGCAGAGAATCAAATAGAGGCTCAGAAGATATGAGGAAAGTGCCTTATTAACAGATATTGCCTCAGCACAGCACCAAACCATCCCTGGGCAATTCTGGGTGAGGATCCGGGGGGCCAAGGAGAATGAGTGTTAGAAAAAGGAAAGAGAAGAAGCATACAACTCCCTGTCTCTACACCACCATACCATGAAGTTCCACCAAATTACCCAGTATGGGTGCAGTCAATATTAAGGTGGGCTAAACAGATTATAGAAACCTGGAAGTCTCAAACATAGTGGAAATTCCAACATTTACTATGCTTTTTTCACAGTTCAAGCATCAGCTCAGTGGGTGCTCCATACCAGGGACGACACTAGGCCTGGAGTTCTCCCAAATACAGATCTCTATTACCACATATGCAAACCACATAAAGGCCCACCAGAAGAAAAGCGCCCACAGATAAGATGGAATTACTGAAACTGAAAACAGCCAACTAGCATATATTACTAGGAAAAACGGTGCTGCTAGAAATGGACTCATGGACATAGAAAGCAAACTGTGTTTAGCAGGCAGGAAAGGGGTGATTAACAGATACAAATTAATAAATATAAAATAAATGAGAAGGACCTACTATATAGCACAGGGAACTATATTCAATTTCTTGTAATGAGTTGTACTAAAAATAATCTAAAACATATGTATATACATAGGAATATGTTTATAACTGAATCTCTGTTGTACACCTGAAACTAACATTGTAAATTGACTACACTTCAATAAAAAATAATTTTAAAAAATAAGTAAAAATAAAAGCAACGCCATTAAGAAAAAATAAAAGAAAACTCTAATCCCCTTAGCTGTAGGTGGTGGAGAATTCTGGTTGCAAGCACCAAGTCAACTGGATCACTCCAGCACTGGCTGTCACTCTTTCTGACCAACAGAGAGTCACTTGCTTCACTGAGGTTACTTTTCTCTCCTGTGAAAGGCAACAGTTGCAACTAACGATGTATAGAATCTCATCATTCACAAGCCCAACAAGTAGTGAGGACTTCCCAAGGGCCAGGCTCTGGACAGATGAAAATATAGGGTCCCAGATTTATTCATGCTTAGAAGAATTTTAAGCCATAAAGACATTAATTCTTCCTGTTTTGATAGATTCAATGCAATTCTGATTAGAATACCTACCAGATTTTTCATGGAATGTAACAAGATAATTTATGGTCAGGAACAGCCAAGAAACTTCTTTAGAACCACCACTGGGGAGGAGTGGATAGGTCATTGATTTCCACTGTTATTTCTGAGGTGATGAAAACGTTCTGGAATAATAATGGTTTCACCACTGTGAATATGCTAAAAGCTGCTGAATTGTACCATTTAAATGGATGGACTTCATGGTGTGTGAACAATATCACAAAAAAGCTGTTATATGAAAAAAAAATTTCTTGACAATTATTTTCCCCTCTATACAACTAGTCTGCCACACAATTTAAGAAAAACAAAAAACCAAAACAAACCAAACAGTGCCAGGAGCTCTTTAGGATTGCAATGTCCCTAGGTCTCCAAAGCTTCTGGTGGTGCTGTTTCTGTTAACACACACTAGCTGTGCTGGACTTATTTGGGACTGTAACTATCTTTCTAAAATCCACGGTCACACGTTTCACCCTGGGAGAGGGAAGCCTGGAGGATGTCACAGACTCATGCATTCAGCTTATTTTTAACTGAACCAAACCCTGCTTTCAACACAGAACTCTCTCTCTCACTATAAAAACACGTGACATTAACAAGCACAGCCATCATAACACCTGAAAGTGTTCAAGAAAATTACCTGGGGCAGAAACACTAAGGGAGGAGACGGAAGCTCACTCAGCACTGAAGCTCCCTTTTGCCAACTTCACCAAGAGAAGCTGGGCGTTACAGCCTGAGGCTCTCAGCCTGAGAAGCAGTGCCCACACCACTGAGCTGGTCCTCAGGGAGCAGGAAAGGGAGACGAGGGCAGCCCCGGTTTGCGGGGCAGGGAAAGAGGGGGGTTGGGGACGCGGGCTGCAGCCCCGCTCGGAGGCCAGCCCCTGCCGCCCGCCCCCGTCCGGGTCCGCAGACCCCGCCCGTCCGGGACGCAGCCCGCCCATGGGTGGGGACGGGCCGGCGGCCGAGGAGAGGAAGCCCGGGAGGAGAGGACTGGCGGGCGGGAGAGGGGAAGGGGACGCCAGTCGCGGACTGAGGGGAGCCCGGCTGGGGCGAGAGGCGGCATGTGCACACCTGTCCCTGGGTAGCTGTGGCCGGGGCAGAGGGGCAGAGGGGCCTGGCCCGAGCAATTTAGCTGAACACACGCTGACTCGCGCCCTCACGGGCTGTGACACGCCGACTGCCCTCCCGCAGCCGCCTGAACCTTTCCGGTGAGCCCCCCACCTTGTACTTCTACAGCCGGAGGCCCCGGCCCATGGCAGGAGCCAAAGGCCTACCGGGCAACAGAGCTGAGATGCCTTTGGGGCCGATCCTCGGCTCGCAGTTGGGGCTTCCAATTCACGGTCCAGCTGGCACTGACTACGCATGCGCAGGAGGGTCAGCGATCCTCTGGGTTCTGTGAGAGAAGCTGGGGAAGTGAGGGAGGGAGAAGATGGGAGGAGGAGGGGAAAAGTGGAGGTAGACAGATGGACAGGAGGTGCAGAGAAAAGGGAGTAATCTGGAGGGGGGGAGGGGAGTAGCAGAGATGGAGAGATAAATCTTTACCTCTGGTCGCACCCTGAAACAGGCAGCAGTCCTGCCTCTGTACCCTTCTCTAACCCTTCAAGGCCCACAGCCCAAATTTATCTCCCTGGTCCAGCCCTTCACCCGAGGCCTCTGCAGAACCCCTATGGGGATCACACCCGTTGCCCCCACGCGGAACTGGGTTTCCTGTTGCTCTGGGAACCAAGCACCCGCGGGTGTTGTCGCTCAGATCTACCTTGGGAAGAGTACATTTTCCCCTTTTACACGCTAGGAAACAGACAGGCAATATCTCTGCCTTAGCTCCACTGTCCCAGGTGTTGGGCTGGCGGGGAGCGGGGTGGTACAAGATCAGAGCCCCAGAGGGAGCAGACAGCCTGATTGTTGGTGCATAGTCCCCATCCCTCCTTAGTAAACCACACCCCACCATAGGGGAAACATCAAGGGGTCACAGTAGGTCCCTGGGTGTGGGAGAGCTTCCCTCAGTTCCAGTGCCCAGCTTGCTAGGTAGATAAGAGTGTTACCGAGTCCAAATTCATTCTCCTCAGTGCAGGACAGGCCAATAATTTGGGAGACCAGGTGTTGGAGCATGGAATAGCAAGTTTCTGTAGACCTAGATGGCAAACTAATGTTGGAAAACCATCAACCCAAGTCAGAATTCATGCTCCTTTCCTACGTGCTTGGTTGTTGCAAACTTCTTGGTGTAGGAATTATTTGTTGTTAGAATCCTTTGTTCTTGCAGCTACCTGCCTGGCTGGGCAAATCTGTAAACCTCCAAGAAAACAAACGTTATTTTCTATTCTGAACCTCTTAATCTTTTTATGAATGAAAATGTGTTAAATATCCTTAAAGGGCAGAGACTTCAGAATAGGCTCTCCTGTATATTTCAGGCTATAGGCACATTTTTATACAAGCAAGATGAAGCCTAGGAGGCAGAGCACAGGATTAAAGTCAAAGGAACAGGTCTAATATGGAGACAGGTTTGTTCTTTTCTATTACCGAGGAAGAAGCCACTTCAGGGTTTATAGCACTTTAAGTTAAATATAACTAAAACTTTAAGGGAATTTACATACATAGGGGGGAATGTGCATAGCATATCTGGAAAATCACACAAAGTATAGTAAACAGTGGCATCTCCAGGGAGGGCTGAAAGAACAGAGAATTAGGGAAAACTTCTCTCACTTGTGTATTTTAGTGCTGTGTTTGAATTTTTTTAACCATATGCATGTATTTGTTTTTCAGTTAAAAAATGTAATGGATCAAAGGAATAACTAGAACAGCAAATACAGCAGCCATGGAATCGATGAGCCATCACTTTTGATTTAAGCCAGGAAGTATTTATTGACTCTCTCCTATGTGCCCAGCGCTGTTTTAAGTATTCTATTATTATTTTTTTTTAATAATATTATAACATACTATCCCTCACTCCTGCCCATGGTTGGTGGAAAACCCACTGAGTTTTTATTGAGTTGTTTTCCAAGGTGTAGGGATGAGTTATAAACAGAACACATATTCAGGGCAAAACAGTCGGAGTGATTTTCCAGTAAGCCAGACAGCTATGAAGGGTTTGCAATAGAGGCGCCCAGAGGCTGAGAGGGAAAGCCTCCTGGACCCTATAAGAAGCTGCCCAAAGTGCCTTCTCCATGGCACTACTTAAATAGGAAAGAACAAATCTGACTCCATTTTAGATCTGTACTTTTGAATTTAACAAAGCCAAGTTAATACGCTCTGGTCTTTTCATGGGTTATGATGTCACAGAGGAGACGGACAGGTCAACAGGGAACCACTCTGCATTGATCACGGAGCCAGGGAACGGGAAGGGTGGCAAGATATATGACGCATCTGCAGCTGTGCCTGCGCTTCTAGGCAGGTAACCAAAGTCACCTAGACGAGGTGCCAAATGCTTGTGCACACGACCTCATCACCTGACATGTATTAAAGAGAAATGGAAGTCTATAAAGATCCAATACCCTTGGTGGGTACACCGTCCAAAGAGCAAATTCACAGTTTGACAACTGGCCATCTCTGTTCCCTGGGATTCATTCTTACAGAACCTTAAAAACCACTACCCTGTCCTCAAGAAATGCTACATATTTGTCCTATTTTTCGCTCAGGGATGGAGCATGTTCAAGTGAATTTCAATGTCTGCACAGATTTGACTGTTTTTCTCCAGGTTCACTTGTCCATTCTAAAGAGGCCTGAGCTAAGTGCATCCTCCATATGATCTATTCCCTCCAGTGAAAGCTCATTGAGCCTGCAATTAAAAGCCAACTGAACAAGACTGTCCTCAAGTAAAAAGTTCAGCCACTCTTCACTGATTTCTTAACCTCCTTTCCTAGCTAATTGCAACAGACTAACACCTCCCTCCACCAAGCTACCCAACTATGTCAGTTTGTCTCCCCAAAGAGAAAGTAAGGTCCATAAAAGATGAGACAACTTCATAGTCACCTCTGAATTCCTAGCATATAGTAATGTCAATAAATAGAACTATGATTATGGCTTATTTCCTTTAAAACCTTTCTGGTTACTTAAATGAGACCATGGAAGGGAGGTGTTTGCGGTCCAGTATCTTGATCCACAAGACTCTGGAGGCCTTTTTCGGAATGGCTGTTCACTGATCCATTCAAAACACATCTTCTCATTCCAGAAGTAGCTGTGTTTTTCTGCCAGGAGTTTGTGGTTACTCTCATGCCAGAACAGCTTTAAATTATATCCTTACTTTCGATTTGTTAATTTTCCCCTCTTCCAACAAAATTGACTTTTCTTAATTTCTTGCCTTGAGGAATATTTTTTTTCCTAGTTCACCCTTTAGTAAACCATGCTTCTCGGGATCTGCTTGGCCATACATATGATTAGTCATCCAACTCGCAGTGTGAGAGGCCTGGGGCTCACCTCATGCCCTCCTGTCAGGGCAACTGAAACCCAGCTCAGGAGCCAAACGGCCCCCCAGCGCTTCTAAGGCTTGCTTACTTCCCGGAATCCCTTTCTGGTTTGTCTTGGATTCTGAGTATTTCCCCTCACTTTCTTGACAATGAGCTGTGCAGCTTGAAAGATGAGGAAGGAAGGTTTTATTTCTTAATCAATATTTTAAGGAACTTGTGTAATGAAGGTTTTAACAAGTTTCTATATCCCTCCATTGCCGAGGCAGGAAACACACTAGATATTTTCTAAATTTAGATATCATGTGCATTTTTTCTTTGCTTTTGTTTTCTTAACTATCAGACATTTTTTAATTAAAAAAAATAAGGCCACATATAGGATAGAGCCTTGAAGTGGCATACAAAATTAAAGGGCAAAGACAGACAAATGAGAAATACTCTACAAAGTTAATAGAATCCATACACTATGGATCAGATCAGCAATTCTCTGTAACAGCTTGTTGAAACATGACCATGAGGTAAAACTTCTCTCCTGTCAGGAGATGGCCAACAGAAAATAGAATTAAAACAACAAACTAAAATTCTACGTCTGGTGAGGTATAGAAGGCTACTAGCTAAATGTGTCTTCTTTTGGAAAAGAGGGAGGCTCACCAGCTCTTTACTGTGGAGCCTGAGCCCAGGGGAGGGCAGTGAAGAACCGCCCTGTAAGTACCCAAGTAGCAAAATGAGTGATGAATAAAGAGACTTGAGCTTTGATGACAGAGATGATACTACTATTCACTTGTCCTGTAAAGTATGAGTTCACGTTCAGTGATCAATACCTCTGCGTCCTCAGGGATTGAGATTATAGGAAAGTGCACCGCCCGGGCCCAGACCTCCTCTTTGAGCTCGTGACATTGCACTTAGATGTCTCAAGGGCACCTCCAACTCCACAAAGACCTGACTTCACTGATCTCCTCCCATAGCAGGCCTGCCCAGGGCTCCTGGTCGGGGGGCAAGGTCTCCCTGCCTCTCCCAGCACGGGCCCATCACTCACAGATGTGACAGGACCTCTCCTTCAGGGCCCAGATTTCCACAGTCACCGAGCCCCACCACACACACCTGTTTTTCCAGGTACTCACTGGCACTCACTCAGCACTGACTCTGCTGGGAACCACACTGCCACATTATATCACTGGATCTCCACAGCAGTCCTGGGAAGTTGGTACTTCACTTCTTTAATTGATTAAATTGTTTCACTTCCTTGAGTGTGTCATCCAAAGTGACACGGCTACTCAGCCACAAACCTGGGACTGAAAACCACTTAAAAATTGAACACTGCTACACCTCACAGCCACCCTACTCTGACTCATCACATCACCTCCTGCCGAGCCTTCTAAATGTTTCCAAGCATTCTACAATACAAAAGTGATCTACAAGAGCACCCCACTCCCCTACTTAAAATCTGTCAATGATGGTCCACTGTCCTTAAGGGAAAGCCAAACCTGGCCTGAGCACAGCCCAACGGCACGGCATCCGCGTTCCCTGCGCGGCCGCGCCGCCTCACCCACTACGAAGCTCTGCACTGGCCGTGTCCAGGACAGAGATGCTGACTCCGTACAACCTGGGGCTCATCTCACTCGAACAATGATCACCTTCTTCAGTGGTCACCCTCTTCAATGCTGACTCTCAAAAAAATATTTTTTCAGGATGAAACAATATCTTTTTCCTTACAACTTCAAGTCATTGATAATGAGCTCCCCCCAAAAGAGAGAAGACGTAATTCTCAGTCTCCTTATCTGTAAAGTGAGAATAACAAGGAAATATGTGAGGTTTTAAGAGAAATAATATTCATGTGAGGCTGAGGGACAATTCCATCATACAGTAAGCACTCAATATGTGCTTACTTAATATTAATAAGAATATATTGCACTCCAGCAACCTTAAATCAATGCTTTATGGCTTTGTCCAATAGACTACAGACAAACTGTTGGATGAACCCCTTTGAGCAGATCAGCACAAGTGTACTGGGAGAGGTAAGCGCTGACTCCATTTACAGCTGCAGCCAACCAGCACTACTGGGCGGGGGCAGTTTGCTCAAACTCTTTCATGTTGCTTGAGCATTTAGTTGTCGTTATTGAATAAAGGCATGTGTTGTTTAGTCAAAGCTCCTGAAACATAAATCTTCAAAAATTGATGCAAATTGGGTTTCAATACAACACTCTCACTAGAAATTATTTGAAAATGATAGTCTTAGCTCCTCTGCATATCAAAGGGCATGTTCTTAATATATCTGACTAAATACACCAAAAGGGTTGTTTAAAAGAAATTAAGATAAAGCCATCCTGAATAAGCTCTAAGTATCATCTGCACAAAACCCCACCCAAGGGTCTCATTTCTCACTTCCACATAGGTGTTCAGGTAGCCTAACTTGGGTCTTGGATTCTTATAACACGGGGGTGGGAAGCGATGTGGATAGATTTATGTAGCAAATTTAAACCTAGGGTATTTGCAGTGTAGGAATCCTAGAAATAAACAAATTGATATATACTCCCACCCTTAAGAAGCTCAGCCTTTCCATTTACAACAGCATTAAAAATGAAATGAGAGATACATTTAACAAAAATTTACAAGATTTGTACATTGAATATTTTGAAGTATCACCAAAAAAATTTAAAAGATTTACATATACGGAAGACATCCCATGTTCATGGAATGGTAGACAATATTGTTAAAAATGTTAAGACTCCCCAAAGTGATCTACATATTCAGTGGAATCCCTATCAAAATTCCAGCTGACTTCTTTGCAAAAATTGAAAAACTGATACCAAAATTCATATGGAAGTGCAAGGGACAGGGGTCAGCCAAAACAATCTTGAAAAAGTAGAACAAATTTGGAGGACTCATTTTAAAGTTTACTAAAAAGCTATAGTACTCAAGTCAGTATAGTGATGGCATAAGTTTGGATAAATAAATCAGTGAGACACAATAAAAACCCAGAGGGGAAATACTTACATTTACAGTAAGGTTTCCACAAGAGTGCCAACAACACTCCATTGAAAGAAGAGTCTATTCAACAAATGCTGCTGGGACAGCTGGGTATCTGCAGGCAAAAGAATGAATCTGGAATCTGGACCCCCATATTGTATATAACAAATAAAAATTAATTCAAATTGTATCACAGACAGAAATATAAAAACTAAACCTATAAACTTTCTAAAAGAAGGGACATTATAAATCTTTGTGGTCCTAGGATAGGTTTTGGTTTCCTAGATACAATACCAAGAGCAGAAGTGACAGAAGATAAAGGCAGATAAACTGGACTTCATCAAAATTAAAACTTTTTTCTTTCAAATGACATCATCAAAAAAGTGAAATTACAGGGGAAGAAGGTATCTCAAGCGATAGAGTGCGTGCTTAGCAAGAAAAATAAAATAAATCAATACATCTAATTACCTCCCCTATAAAGAAATTGTTTTAATGTTTAAGAAAACTAAAGTGAAAAGACAATCTGCAGAATAGGAAAAACATTTTACAAAGCATATATGTAATAAGAGACTAGTATCCAGGATATATAACAAATGCTTACAACTGAACAATACAAAGAAAATCGACCCAATTTTTAAATTTACCAAGGATTTAAATAGATACACAAATGTCCAATAAGCATATGAAAAGATGCTCAGCATCACTAGCTAAATCAATAGCAAAATGCGATCTAATTTTACACCCAATAGGATGGTTATAATCAAACATGGACAATAACAAGTGTCATTCAGGAGGAAGAGATACCTTATATGCGGCCATTGGAAAGGAACAATGGTGCAGCTTCTTTGCAGAAGTCTGGTGTTTTCTCAAAAGATTAGAGTTATTTGGCTCAGCAATTCCACTCCTACATATTGAGTCATCCCTTAGAATCCTCGGGGGGATGGTTTAAGGAACCCCCCACCCTGGATAACATAACCCAAGGATGTTTGATTCTCTTTACAATCAGCCATCTGGATCCATGAAGTGGAAACTACACATAAGGAGGGCCAACTCTACAGCCAAAAGAATGAAAACTTATTCTTACAAAAACTTGTACATCAATATTCATAGTAGTATCTTTCAGAGTAGCCAAAAGTTACAAACAATATCCATCCATCAATGAATGGATAAACAAAATTACCAAGAATCGTCCTACAAACTTTTGGTTTTTGAATCTTTGACAAAGGAGGTGAGAACATACAATAGAATAAAAATAGCCTCTTCAGCAAATGGTGTAGGGAAAACTTGACAGCAGCATGTAAATCAATGAAGTTAGACTACTCCCTCACAGCATACACTAAAATAAATTCAAAATGGCTTAAAGACTTAAACATGTAGACAAGACACTATAAAACTCTTAGAAGAAAACATAGGCAAATCATCTGACATACATTTCAGCAATGTTCTCCTAGAGAATTCTACTCAAGGAATAGAAATAAAAGAAAATTTACATAAGTGGGATCTAATTAAACTTACAAGCTTTTGAATAGCAAAGGAAACAGTAAGCAAAACAAAAAGACCACCTATGGAATGGAAGAATATATTTACATTGAATGAAACTGACAAGAGCTTAATTTCCAGAATATATAAACAGCTTTTACTTTTGATAAGAAAGAAAAACAAACAATTAAATCCAAAAATGGGCAGAAGACCTAAACAAACATTTCTCCATTGAAAACATACAAATGGCCAATATGCACATGAAAAAATGCTCAATATCATTATCAGAGAAATGCAAACCAAAATTGCAATCAAATATCAACTCTCACCAGTCAGAATAGCCATCATTCAGAAGTTCACAAACAATAAATGCTGGAAAGGCTGTGGAGAATAGGGAACGATCCTACAGTGTGGTGAGAATGCAGTTTGGTGGAGCCATTGTGGAAAACAGTATAGAGATTCCTCAAAAGACAAAAACTTGACCTCCCATATGACCCAGCAATCCCACTCCTGGGCATATATCCAGAAGGAACCCTAATTCAAAAAGACACCTACACCCCAATGTTCAGAGCAGCACTATTTACAATAGCAAGACATCAAAATAACCTAAATGTCCACTGACAGATAACTGGATAAAGAGGTTGTAGTATATTTGTGCATTAGACTACTATTCATCCATAAAAAAATAATAAATTAATGCCATTTGTAGCAACATGAATGGACCTGGAGAATGACATTTTAAGTGAAGTAAGCCAGAAAGAGAAAGAAAAGTACCGTATGAGATCGCCCACATGTGGAATCTAAAAAAAAAAAGCCAAAGAAACAAAAAGATAAACTTATCTACAGAACAGAAACAGACACAGAGACATAGAAACCAAACTATGGTTACCAGAGGGGAGATGGTATAGGAAGGAGTAAATTGGAAGTTCAAGATTTGCAGATACGGACTATGTATAGAATAAACAGCAAATTTATACTGTATAGCACAGGAAAATATATTTAATATCTTATAGTAACATGTTTAAAAAAATATGAAAATGAATACAGGAATTTTCCTATACAACTGAAGTGTTGTGTTGTACACAAGAAAATGATGCAGCATTATAAACTGACTAGACTTCAATTAAAATATGTTTAAATAGACCAAAAATGAACCAAAAGAAAAAGGATATTATCAAACCAAAAGAATAAAGTACTGATTCAGGTTACAACATGGATGAACCTTGAAACTTTATGCTAAAATAAGCCAGACACAAAAGGGCTAATAGTGCCCTTTTAAGTAAACTGCATCTAAGTGTTTATTGTACTATTCCTAGAAATTTTCCGGAGGTTTGAATTCTATCAAAATTAAAATAAAATATATTATTCATTAAAAACATAAAACGATTCCTCACAGGAAGGCTTTACTTATTAAATGCAGAAATGCATTTAAAGCTCCTGGAACAACACTTTGCACGTCCACAGACAGTCACTGCTGTCACTGCCACTCAGAGGTTGATACCAGCGCTAATGAGTGCTGCCTCGACTCGCTGCCCTGCAGACTGGAGTGAGGGCCTGGGCCCTGACAGGCAGGGTGACCGTGAACCTGGGTCAGACACAGCCACGCCCCAGATTCTGCGTTACCTAACTTTCTTATACAAACTGCTACATATAACATAAACACGCTACAGGGATGTATCTTACAACACAGGTAATATAGCCAATAATTTACAAAAAATATAAAAGGAGCATAATATTAAAAATTGTGCATCTATTGAACACCCTGAAACTTATTTCATATTGTAAATCAGCTATACCTTTATAAAAAATTAAAAAATAATTTTAAAATATTATCAATTTAATATTCCATTCGGTTTTTAAGCAACTACTAAACAGCTAGAATGTAAAAAAGCATTTAAGTATGATAAATTTGCTTACATATATATTTACTTTCAGCTTCCTGCTAAAAGAGAATTTAAACAATTTTTTAAACACTGCTAACAACCATAACAACAAAAAGACAAAAGTGAGAGTGAAGAGAAAATGGAGATTCAATACTTAAATAAAACCAGGGGAAGGTAAAGTCATAAAAATAGATGCCTTGAAATCAGGGTAAGTGTTAAAGATGGACTAGATATTCAGCTGTAAGATTCTTGGCAGCTAAAGTAAAAAGAAAAAGATGATGGGGTGGGTGGTAGAGCTCAGTGGTAGAGCGAATGCTTAGCGTGCAAGGGGTTCTGTGGTCAAGCCCCAGGGCCTCCACTAACAGATAAATACACCTAATTGCCTACCCCTCAAAAAGAGCCCCAAAGAAAAGGAAAAGAGAAATTTCTTTACGAAAAAATCTGATATTAAATTTCGATTAAATACATAAAAAAAAGAAAAATAGAAAAAGATGTGTGACACAAGTGATAATGCCCGTGAGATAAATCTGTGGTGGCTGCTGACAGGTCCCCATGTCCCACGTGGGAAAATGTGAAACATCCTTCTCACCACTCAGAGTCATCCTCAGCCCACACCACCCCTCCCCATGTTAAATGCAGGAGCACAGGCAGGGCCCGGACTTTGCTCTCTCTGTGTCATCACAGTGAGACAGGATGGAAGGGGGCAGAGCACAGCCATTCAAGGAAGGCCACAGCAATTAACATCAAAATGGTGAAGCACTCAATCCCAAATAGGCCTTGAGGCTCAGGATGAAGAGATTTAATTTCTAGCAGATATTGAGCATCATTATACACCCACTGTAATAGTAACATGGTGAATAACAAGCCCCAGGCACCATGGCAGTCCCAAGGCTAGCCACAAAAGGTCAAAGGGTGGGAAATGGCCAACTTCGTGGTAATTCCATTCCCTTGCCCTAAGGCTGGTCCTTCTACTTATTAGCATATGAAACTGCCAAGCCCATGAAAACAAGCAACACAGTGTCACCTCGCGGTCACCACTCTCTCTCCCTCTTTGGAGAAGTCCCACACTATGTCTGTGGAGTGTGTACCTACTTTTATTTTTCAGTTAGCATTAAAGATTTTTATTTCAAAATACAGACGTTTTGTAAGAATTACAGTCAACAGATGACACTTTAAAGTCAGCAAGGCTTTGTTTACGCTTTACCCTAGTTCTAACAGATTTCATACTCTAGAAAAAAAAAGAGAGAGAAAAAAATTGAAAAAAATAAAAAATCCTGCCATATTTGAAAAAATTAAGTTCAACTATGATCAACTTTCAAATAAAAATGCATTTCATATTAAATATAAAAATGCTCAATAACGGTTTTATATCTGGAAACATCCCTTGAAAACTTCCTCACATTCTTTTTTTTTAAGATTTTTAATTGATTTATAATCATTTTACAATGCTGTGTCAAATTCCAGCGTTCAGCACAATTTTTCAGTCTTAAGTGCACATATAAACACTCATTGTCACATTCTTTTCTCTGTTACCATAAAGTTTTGTGTAAATTTCCCTGAGCTATACAGTATAATCTTGATTATCTATTCTACAATTTTGAAATCCCAGTACCTACTTTTAATCTGAGCATACAACCCCAAAACATCGTAGTGTTTCTCTTGCCTTTCAATATATATCTTTGAATAAATCTACATTTACTCAAAATTGGCTTGCTTTTGAATACTTTCCTGCATGAAGCCAAGGACCCACATCCGGCGGGGCACATCCCAGGGGCTCAACCAAATGCTGGGACACAGCCCTTCTCATGCCCCACGTTTTTTCTTGTATCAACAGGACAGGGTTGTGAAGGGAGCTCTTAGGCCCCAGCTAAGGGACAGAAGCAGCACCAAAGGCTCCAATTGGCGGGCAGCCCCTCCCCCAGCAGGGGCTTGTGGTTGACCCAGTTCTCTGTGTTTCTCTGTTGTGCTGAATCCCCAGCCAGAGAGCGTTCTCCCTAGGCCTAACCCCACAAAACCCTTCTCTCCAAAATACAAGCACATCATGTCACATTCCTCTTGTTCAACCAGGAAATGTTCAGCCCACGTTTTCCTTCCCCAGTAAAAACCTAACTGTCCTCCCTCCGATCCCACCAATTCTTTCTTTGTGAGAACTCTGCACTCTCCACACACCATCCTGAATGCTGGTGCCTTGCTGGCTGGGATCGAGATGTTTCTGTCTCACATAGCCCGCGTCCTTTCACTTTCCCCTTGCTACCTTAAAAAAGTCTTTCCTGAGTCACCCACTCATCTGATTCTGAACTTCACAAAGTGCTGAGCTTACACTCACTATGTGCATACCCCCCAAGTTTTGGCTAGGTTTCCTTCACAAGATCTTCATTAAGGAGCTGCATCAAGAAGTTTAAAGAGGCTACTCTTACATCTGCGAGGAGGAGCCTGAATAAAATTTAAATGGCTTTGAAGCGAGAGTTAACCAGGGGCAGAGAGGTCACAGGCCTTAGTCAACAGTGTCACAAGGCAAAATGTTCTTCAAAGGCTCAGAGTGGCTTCTGAACACGGAGTCGGCAGGGAGGAGGTGCCAGGCAGTGAGTGGGGTGAGTGACAGAGGGCACGTTTCCCCAGCTGGGGAAGAATAGGTTTTTTTTGTATTTTTCCAATTTCTTACTACCTTTTTCCCTATTGTCACATACCATTTCCTATGAATTAAGAAAATCAATGTCAGTCATTTGGGCCACTTGGGAGAAGCTACATGATGCCATTCACAGGGCTGGGACATGACAGCCACACCAGTCTAAGTTGAAAGACCAGGGGGGGTATTTCCAAGTTAATCACGGGCATGCAGCAAACTCCCCAGCTTCAATTACCTCATCTCAAAAGTGGGGGAAAAAACTACCAAGCAAAGTGTGGGATGATTATGGCCGACATCTGTTTACTACGAAAGTGCTCGTGACAGCTACCGCTAAATGGGGAATGAGTATAAACAACGAGGCCCTGTCTACCTGAGCACACGTGCCCTGCCTTCCTGCCTTGGTGCAACATCAGAGCTTGTTTAGCTGAGATGAACGCCCCCAGAGCAGCCCCCACCGGAAAGCTCCCATCTCTGCACCGCGAGATGTGTTCCTTTCCTTCTCAGAGCTGATCACATTTTGCAATCGCCTGTTTTTATTATTATACCTTTTGTAACTGCCTCCACTCCGGAGTTTTTGCTCAAGCAGCACAGGGCCAGGTGTGTCTTGCTGCCTGCTGGGTATTCTGGGCTGGATGACAGCCGAGCCAACATCTGGCTCTGGTGCTGAAAGAAGGCGGTATAAGGCCCAGGGGCCCATGCTGAACCGAGGCCCCTGCACCGAAAATTATGGCCTGAGTTAGGGCAAATTACACAGTCTTCTTTACCCTGAGATTCCTCATCTGTCCATGAAAATAATTGCCCATGGCACACAGAGTTACAAGGATTAAGGAAATCACCAAATTCACAACCTTTTCAAGGGGCTACCAGTGCGCCCTCAACAGACACATGCTGCCTTTATGGCTCTGACACACGCCAAGCAGGGTGGCCGCACAAAGTGAACACTGCTAATTGCCAATGTGTTAAGTGCTTCATGTGTGCTATAATACTCTTTACAACTTACAACAATCCCAGGAACAAAGGAATATTATCATGCCCATTTCACAGATTCACCAACAGGTTAAGAGAGGTTACATTCTAGTCCAAGGCTCTATGGTGAGGAAATGGCGATTTAAACCTGAATCTGGGCCCAGGCCTGGGATCTCTCTCTCTCCCATCCACCTGACCACTTGCCTATGAAATCCACCTTCCAATAAACAATCTGCAGCTGGCCAGCTCTTAAATGCATTGTGTTCCACCGTTTGTCAATGTTGGTTAATTACCATAAATTGTTCTCAGAAACCACTACAGAAAAGAATGGTGGACTCACATCCCTGCATACAAAGGAGAGGAATTCTGCCTTGCCTTCACCTGTAATGTGCAGAAACCCTTCCCTACACCAACAAATCCTTTTGTATGATTCCTCCATGTTTATGTTTGCACACGGCTTATTAAAGTAGAATGTACCTGCAGTAATTCCATCTCGGTTGCTTTCCAAGTTTGCAGATTATCCATAATCAGTCTGTGAAAGAAAATAGTACAATGTGAATGAAAACACTGCAACCATTTCAGTAAACAAAGAATGCTGAAACCAAGACATCAGTGGCTGCCAACACACCCCAGAAAGGAAAGGCCTGCAGCCCAGCCTCTGCAGCCACTCATAACAGCGCCCTCTGAGCAGACTCAGAATAAGAAAGGACAGGATACTTGCCCTAGATAGCTAGGTGCTTGTCTAAAGAATGAATTCAGTGAGTCCAAATATTTGCTTCCTCCCATACATAGAGAAGCACTAAATTCTTGAACTTGAGACACCTGGCTTTCTTTAGATAACAAGCAAACTTTTGTTGTTCCAACAACCTGGTCTTTGTTGTAAATCTCCTATATATCGTAGCTCCTCCTCAACCTCTTCAGAGCAGTCCCTCAGTGCGATCTGGGAGACTGTCATCCTTGCTCGAGTCCTCCTGCCAAGTAAAACATAACTCTTAACTTTTAGGATGCCCATGTATTTCAGTCAACAGTTTTGGACACCATGAAGGGACCCAGAGCAGACTTCTCTCCAACTGAACTCTCCGAGGAACCAGAGCCTTGGTAGCAGCAGTGGTCCTTTGTGCCCGTCCTCCTCCTCGAGGAGTCCAGATGAATTTTGGTGAGTTTCTCATGGTTCTAGGATCTCCCATATTGGTTGATGATCCTGAGATTTATTTGGTGGTGTATCCAGGTAACTGGCCCTCCAGTTGAAAAATACTGAAGGGAATAACCCACCCAGTGGAGACATGCTGGGTAGGGCCTGGTTGAAAGGTAACAGGAAACACCCACCTTGAGGAAACCTCTGAGGTGGGACTGGTGGAAACATACCAGGAAAATACTCACCCAGTGGAGAAGTCCCGAGTGGGTCCAAGTTGAAACACACTGGGTTCAGGACTGAGTTCTTAGGTAAGAGGCTGGTCTAATGTTTTCCTCAATTTGATTACCTCCATTGAATTTTTTGGGATAAAATTAAAGTTCTTATGAGGAACCTTTCAACTCGAAAAATGGGAACCTCCTCCTGGCTGGTAACAGCTTTCTCCGCTGACAGAGAAACTTGCAGGAGTGGTAGAGGCAAATACTTAATGCCATAGAGTTGTCCCTACAGGAAAACTTATTAGCAATTTTATTTTGAGAACCCGACCTTAGAATGGTGAATAGAACTTTCAAAAAAAGAAAAAAAAACAGAAAAGGAAAGAAAAGAAAAAGTAATCACAGATTGCGAGCCTCCAACTAATTCCACAGCCAGGTTTATATACGTACAAAACTAACAAAATTAATTGGGAATTAGAAAATAAAAACTCACTCTGAAAGTAACTATCCAGGCCTGTTAAAAACATTTTCTGGAATTCTGAACTCATAAAACAAAATCCCCTTTAGGGGGAACTTGGATTTCTCTTCCTATGTCCTTGAAATGTAAACGTTTTATCTTTTTCTGGGTATTTTATGTTTGTGTATGTATGTATATATATGTTTCCTTTTTTTTTTAAAGGAAATCTTGGACTCTGCCATACAAAAGGTAGAAGTATTGTGTACATATGGTGGCCACGCAAATAAATTGGGATTCTCAAGAATCCTTTGACAGAGCAGTTCTTTGGGGAACTGGAAGCGTGTGTCTTTGTCTAGCAGATCAGAAATATAAATACAGCAAACAGTGACCTAGGACTGAGCCTAATTAGCTCAAGGAGATAAAACTTTAGAACAAAGAAATTTTTGGCATTTTAGAACTCAGAACTCTGACGGATCCTTAAGAATTTGTCAAGAAATCTTAAATGTCTCTTTCATAAACAGTAAGCCTTAGTGATTTGAGCAAGCAAATTCAGTTTACTCCAACTATTATTATACTTATCTCATAAGTAAGTTTTAAAGTGAAGCTATGAAATCTCCAGCTTTTGTCTGTTTATAAGCCTGCGTACACATTATAGATGTGAGATATTTCTACAGCTAAAAAAAAAAAAATGAAAGTCAAAGAGCTCTGCTTAATTGGCATAAAAAATAAGAGCTTACAAATTAAGTATTTTAAAATAAAAACTGACCAAATTGAATTTCAGCTTCACGTGAACTGGAAAATATTCAATATTAAGATAATATTTGACATTGTTTAGTTTAAGTATGTTATAATTAATATAGACATCTTTAAAGTCATCAATATTAAGTATACTACATTTACTGTATCTAGGTTTAATGAAAGTCAAATAAGATCCTGTTATATCTGGTGCAGATTTGTCAAAAAATATTATAGTAATGTGGTGTGGTAAAATTTTAAGTAAATTAAATACAAATGAGATGAGAGCTTAGGGTAAATTTTTAAAATATATTTTTAAAATGTATGCTTAAGATAATCTCCAAATGTTTGGTATCTTTAAATTCTAGATTTGTGCTACTTTAAGTTAAATGATAGGATTTTATTAAATAGCTATGCTATTTTTGGATAAAATAAGATTGAAACATGAATTAATTAAGATTTAACTTCCTCTTACAGAGAAATAAAGGTGTTTAGAAATATTAATACATGGTTGGTGCCACCCTGAAGTAGTCTCTATTATTAAGGGAATGATCTCAGTATCCTAGGAAAGTAAGATAAATGTGTAAAGGAAGATATAAGAATGAAATTATATTTTGTTAGTGAAAAATAGTGACTTTCTCCTGAAGCTTGTCACTTCTGAATAGAACAGAAAATAAGGGACACACTAATATGACTATAGAAAGCTGTGGAAGGCATGTGGAAGAGGAACCCTAAGGAAAGAGTTTTGTACGTAGTCGGAATTGGCTAAGTTTAGAATCAACTTGGGCAAAGTAAATGAATCTTCGACTTAAGCTGGTACAAGACTAGATTTGGTTTTCTCTCTGTTAAGAGGACAAAATTTTTTTAAAATGTTCATTCACTTTCAGTAACAAAATGTAAAGCATATTATACCACTTACCTGATCTGTTCTGCCTTTACCTTTGACATACTTTCTTAATGAATAAGTACTACTTTACAGTGATCTATATGTTTATCTGACCAAGCTTTTTGAAATATTTTAATAAGCTCCCCAAGTATCAAGTTCTAATTAAAGTTCTTTTAATCTCCAGTTAAGTTTGGGATGCTACAGCGTGCCCCTGAAACATCCCAAAAAGAGATTTAAAACTAGTAAATTTCATTTGGCATGTTAAATACATGGTATTGTCAAATGAATAATAAATCTTCAAAGGTTATATTGTATGAGAAAACATTATTAACATAGATATTCTACATATTATATGGACTCCCTAAAATTATGGCATATCTAAAATGTTACCAGTCATATTTCTGGTTATAGTATGCAGGTTAATTTATTGATTTTAGTGTAATGGTGTTGAACCATGCTTTTAAATATTTTGTCATTTATAGACAGTTAATTGTTTCCTTCTGGTGATTTTGCAAAGTGCTTTCTCTTCAAGGAGATTTACTGGTTTCTAATAAATTTCAAACTATAGCACTGAACTAAACTGGGTAAGAAATTTTAAAGGTCTAATGAAAACTGATTTGAAGAATTAGTTACATCTGGTGAGTATGGTTATAATTTTTGATTTTGTCTGAAATACTACTGGCTTTTAACCTGTTTCCCAGACATAAATAAACTCTTCTCCTTAAGCAAGTTATGATTCACAGAAATTTGATGAATTATACCTATGTAATCTGATTTGGAAGTGTTATCTTTTCCCTCTATCTGATCCCTCAAGAGACTAAAATCTCTTAGGTCCCCAGTGGCTCTATCAGAAAAACGAGGAAGTTCATCTCCTAACAGATATAGGAATCCCAAAATATTTTAGGGATTTTAAAGAGAAAAGAATTTACCTAAATCTGTAAGGCAGAAACCCATGACAAGCCCTTGATGTTGCTTTCCTGGCCTTAGAAAAGCTTATTAACATTCTACCCTGAGACTCGTTATTAAAAGTTCCAACACAGCCAATTTAAAAAAGCCTATATGATCAAATAATCAGACTTGTAAACAAATTGTCTTCATTTGGCTGTATTTGAGAAATATTAGGGTAATTTTAGAGAGAAAAAAGATTATATTTTAGTGGATATTAAATTCTAGTTTTGTTAATTGAGGTCTATATTTAATAAGACACATTCCAGATCATTCCTTGCTGTTATGTCACATTGCTCTGTTTAATTGAATTATGAAAAGGATACTCTAGGTTTGTTTCTGATGCTCAGTAATCTATCCTTGGGTAAAATTCCAATGCCCCATGACCTGCAGCCAGGGGGTTATACATCATGGAACAGGCATGACTTAAAGAACTGTCTCCAACCTGAATAGAAGGACCCTTTATCAGGTACTCTTAAATACACCGTACACACCAAAGCTGAAGGAAACAGACTTTCGGATTCATTTCCTATCAGAAACAGCCCCTGCAGTGCACTGGCCTATAGAACACTGCTCACCTTAAAACAATGCTCAAATGGAGAAAAAGCTACCCAGGTCAGGATGAGAAGAAGACTACATCTGAGCTAGACAGCTGACCCAAGACACCGGACCAGGACTGTATGCCAATTACTTTGATAATTTCTCCTACCTTTGATTATGAACTACTCCAATTGTTAAGTTCATGGTAAATTACCTATGTCTAGTACTTCTATGTTACCTTGGTGGGTTTCCCTACTCCATGGCTCTAACTAGATAGCCCTCAGAAATGTTATTCTAAAAAGGTAATTATATTTCTGTTTAGGCAACTGTGGAACATACAAGTTGGGCGATCTCACCTGGCCAATTAATACCTGCTCTGGCCCTGACCATAAATAAGAAATTTCTCATAAGGTCACTCAAACTCAATCGGAAACACAAGCAAAATTTTAACCCAAATATGTAACTCCTCGACTATTAAATTCTTACTCGTGCCTTTATTAATGTTACTAGCTTTATTACTTATATCCTGTCTATTTTATAAAATTGTTGTCTGTTACATTTCCCAATGTGTAACTAGGTCTACAAGATTGATGATGGCTAAACATCTTGAAGAATTAGATAAAATTTATAACCCTGTATAAAATAATTGTAATAGTGTGATTCTAGGTATAGAAATGAGCAACGAAGGGCAAACATTTTTTGGATCATAATAAACTAGTAAGACAGGCGATCCTGAGAACTTTTAGTATCAACAGATCCTGATAAAAAACCTAACACCTTGAATGGCAGCTCAGAAATTTCTTCAGCTGAACTAGGTATGAGCCATCCTAGCACCGTGGGACAAAATTGGTCATGAAATGTCTCTCAAAATATTGGTCGAATTTAGGACCAAGTCGGAGCACTGTGAATGAAAATACTACAATGTGAATGAAAATAATGCAACCATGTCAGTAAACAAAGAATACTGAAACCAAGACATCAGCGGCTATTGCCACCCCCAGCGAGTACATGCCTGCAGCCCAGCCTCACAGCCACTCACAGTGGTGCCCTCTGAGCGGACTCAGAATAAGAAACGACAGGAAACTGGCCCTAGGTAGCTAGGTGCTTGTCAAAGAAATGAATTCAATGACCAAAATGTTTCCTTATTCCCATACATAGAAAAGCACTTAATTCTTGAACTTGAGATACCTGGATTTCTTTAGATAACAAGAAAACTTTTATTGTCCCAATTACCTGGTGTTTGTTGTAAAGCTCCTATATAACCAGCTCCTTCCCTACCTCTTGGGAGAAGTCCCTCAGAGTGATCTGAGAGGCTTTCATCTCGGCTCGGGTCCTCCCTCCAAATAAAACATAACTCTTCACTTTTAGGCTGGGCGTTTATTTAAAGCAAGTCCTAGAAGAGACACAACTCATCAATTCTGTAATGGAACACACTGAATCAGGAACCAAAAGCGTGTTCTAGCCCAGAAAAACTACGGGTTCCCCTTTCTTCCTGTCATTATACAATCCCACCAGAACTCATTACTTTACTGTCTGCTCAGACCAAACTTAGAGAAGAGTCAACTCAACAGAGTGCCTTGCTCTGAAGAACCGCCTGCAGAAGTAAGATGGTCTGCCTGCCCTCCTGCATGCTCTGCTGACCTCTACTGTCCTCCTTGGAGACCAGGCCAACAGAGCTGTTCCCAACAGCTGCAAAGTCCCACACATTAAATAAAACATTTATTTTATACCATATGTAACTTATATACCCATCTCTGAAAACAGCTTTGACAGAAGCCCAAATCTTCAACTTTAATCTGCAAAGTCACATCCGGTCTCCAAGGGAAAACAGGTTTTAAGACGATGCTAAGGCCTCCCAAGTCCTCTCCACTACTGTCAACCAAACTGCCTGCAGGTCTGCAACTGCAGGAGGCTACATGTCTGCTTTTAAAGCAACCCCTTCCTGTCCTCGTGTACTACAATGTCCCTCTATGCCCTCCCATCTCAGGGTAAGAGCAGCCGCTGCAGAAACTTGCAGGGCAACACTGACAGAACGGGACAAAGAGGATCAGAGCTAAACTAAGCCTTCTGATGACACGAGCTTGTCACATTGTCTCTTTACAGATCAAGATATATGTAGAAAGAGGTTCAGTGATATTGCTCAAAGTCACACAGCTAATAAGTGGCAAAGTCTATATCTCTGCTCCTCCCTCCGGCAGGACGCACCAGCTGGGACACCCACAGAATTCTCTTGTGCCTGCCTGACCAGTCCTTTCTTGTCACTCATAACCCACCACAGTGTCGGACCCTAGCCTGACTTTTCAGCATCTTTTTCCTCCAGTCTCTCAGTAACAAGGCTGCTCGGGCCACTGTATGACTTCCGACTCCCCAAAACCTCTGTGTTCAGGCTGGTCTTGCCTATGCTTCTGGCCCCCTGCTCAGAGGGTCTTCCTCCCCTGCAGGAGGACGTTTCCACTCTCCGCAGGAACACCCACACAGGGGAGCACTCCTCTCACCCTCAGCACGGCAAGTGTCCCAGGCCACATCCAAATCTGCCCCATTAGGACTGCGGGTGCCCAGGTCTGCTAGTCAGACCAGCAGACTCAGAGCCAGGGATTATGCCTGGGTCACCCTGCAAACCTACTGCCCGCCTCACAGCCCCCAGCCAGCAGGTCACCTGGAAGTCACAGCAAGTGCCCCACCTAATCCAGAAGTCCCTTCATTTGCCAGCAACGCTGATGACTGGCTTCCAAACTTTGGTCAGTTTCACACAAAACAGCAGCTTCCACTGTGAAGCAGGGGGTTTTCACTTCTGCGCCCCATCCTTACTGGAAACGTCAAGGGATTCCAAAAGGCCTCTTCTCAACCCTTTTCTGATGACACCCTCCCACCCACAATACTCATATGCTCAAGAGAATTGGGTCCACGTGATTTTGTTTCCCTTACGCTAAGTGGCTCAAAACACTGCGGGATTCTTTCAATTTGAGTGTAATTCTACTGTTTCCCGGCTTTAATCAGTTTTTTTTTCCTCTCTTCAGTATCCCTAGCAGTTGCCACTTCTTACTCCCTTCAGCAGCCTCCCTCCCAACATCTAGTCTAGGAAATCAGCTGTGATGAGGGCCCCGGGTGCAGTCACAGAAGATGCAACTAAGGCACAAAGAGGCTACATAATTTGCTCAAGAACATCAGCCTCAAACCCCAACATTGTGTGCCCCGTCCCTCTTTTTAACTCTTATGCTAAACAAGCTTTTGTAGATTATGCTAATAAACAGATGTGGTATCAAAATACATACAAGGACACAGATCAACTCTAAGATGTTGATTAACTCCACTATTTTGTTTCTATTTGTTTTATTTCTATTAAAAACATTAAGAACCTCTGCCCTCAATATAACAAAATGTTACTGGGTTTTAAAAACAGAATACTGAGGTGTTAAGTGTGTCATTACTCATACTTATTTGTATGTTCACAAGACAAAAGGATTTGAAAGTCTCTCTCCCCCCCTACTCACTACTGGCTCTCACCTGAGCTCTCAGAACACACATCTAACAGTCTTTCACTTTACCCACAGCTGAACTCATCAGTTTTCCCCCAGAACTCCCTCTGCATGTTTCCCTCCTAAGAGAACAGCAGGACCATCTCATTAATCCACCCAGAAACCTGGGCCTTACTGCATCCTACCTTCACAGACAGCATTCATCCTTTCCTTTTTACCATCTAAATATGCCTTCAAACTTTTCAATTTTACACACTGACCCTCACACAGCTCAAGTAGAAGCCACCAACACTGACCACCTGGACTCACAAGTCTCACAAGTGGCCCCAAAGACACTCTCCCCTACTTGAGACAAATTGGACTGTGTCAGTCCCATGCTTATAGGACTCTTTTCAAACCCACTGTTCTTAGAATAATCTCCCAGTTCTTCACCTGATGAATGTCTTTGCCATGAAACTCTCAGCTCAGGGAGGGCAGGACCCGCCCTCTCCACTCGGCCCCACCCTATGGCAGAACTTCAGCTTGGGAGGACCTGCTGAGAAACACCAGCCTGTATCTAAACCTGGTCTTGTGTTCTTAGCAAACTGCTTCACTTATCCATACAAATCCAAGGTAGATTAGAAAGATTTTAGATGTTGAGCTAGACTATTGATTTGGGGATTTTGCACTAGCAACCTGCAATTACATGTTCTAATCATACTGTCTTCTAAAAACCACACCCAAATTTAAATACTAATTGTGGAATGTCTTTGAAGTAAAAGGGACTGTACTTTTACAGACTTTATGTTTTATAACATGAACATCCTGCACAGGGTCACAAATGGAACTGCCTCACAAGTGACAGAAGCCAGATGAGAGGCATATATCAACAGGTCACAAAGATGGTAAGAGCAAAGTTGATTGTACAACACCCAAAAAAATTCCTCAAAGAACTGAAAACTCTGAATTTTCAAAGAAAATGTTATCATATAAAGAAATAAAATAAATAATCCTCTTCATCAGGGTTTCAAGATCTGACTCCAGAATTTTTAGCAGACCATACTGAATCCTAGCACAGAAAAAACAGATGGAATAATGGTGAGTAAGTTTCAGAAAAACTTCAGTAATTCCTGCACTTGTAAGTGGGCACACACTCACCTGCTGAAGGTGAATATAGATCGCATTCTGGAGAAATTTGGAAGCTTCCAGGCTCCGCTTCTGGATGGCAAGGACACGGACAGCTTCGAAGGATCTTTCTAACTGAGTCATCGGCATTCTAACACTGCAGGGGTAAAAGGAGGCCCTCAGTCAAGAGTAGAGATGTTCGTGTCTCACAGGCTATGCCTCAGGGACTCAGTGCCCTGCAGCAGCCCTGCCCCAGGCAAGGACCCACAGAGTGGCCCACCCAAGCAGGAGGGGCACTGTGCTTGAGAAAGCCCATCCCCGATGGGGGCAAGAGGAGCTGATGGGGTTGTGTGAACCTATAAATGCTCACAGAAATACACCTGCATATATTCAAGTGATACAATTAACAGTAGCAGGCTATTTAACAAAATTTCAATTGTCAGTGGAAATTTTACCATTCCTTTCCGCTTGTTCCCTGCACTCTGAGACAGGCTTAGGCTCTCTCACACCTGCAGCTCTGATGCAATAGTTGTGAAGTCATTTTAGTTTGCTGCAAGTGTCCTTGCTCCCCGTGTCACTGTGAATGTCCTCCCTAACACAGTCAGATGTCTTCCTGGATCTCTCTCTGAGTTCCTTGCTCCTGTTCCTCAGATCCAAAGATAAAGGGCAAGTGAAGACACATGACCAGAAAAGGCACTGTGCACTTGACCAAAGTCCTCTGTGACCCCCTAGGTTAGTGCTGCCCACCCCTTAATTTCGATTCTCAAGGTTCTGACCAGGGTGACGTTCAGACACGAGAGAGTCCTGGGTAATTAAAGGCTGCGTGTCTTGGGCGCAGGGACAGGTGCAGGAGATGGTTCTGGAACCGGGCCCCTCCACACCCCTGCTTCTCTCTCTCCGGAGGCCCTGCTGCCAAGCCCCCAGGCTCCATGATCTTCTCTCCTTCTCTTCTACTCTACTCCAAGCCCTTTTTCTCTTCCTTTATTCCCTAATTATCCCCAGCTGGAATAATTTTTCAATCACAGTACCTGAAAAATTTTCCCGCACCTGAAAAAGAGGTCTCCAGAGGTCAATGCCCATATGCTGGTTCCTGAAGACAGCCCCTGTTTAGGGGGACCCTCACCAACACTCACAGGGCATCAGGCATGTTGAAGGGCCGACCACTCCCAATAAGAGTTTGCTGTGACCCCAAGGCATGCACAGCATTCCTGATCACAAAAATGTATTTGGACCACTTATCCGTTATTAAGAAGCAAAAATAAAAAAAAATTGCCCATATTTATTAATAAAATTATTTATCAGATGGAAAAAAATTGTAATAGAAAAGAACAAGTTTGACTCCATATTAGATGTGTTCCTTTGGCTTTTAACCTGTGCCCTGTTTTCTAGGCTCAGACTTGCTAGCTCTGCACCTTTTATAAAAGAAAGTTGCCTTTAGACTGAAATATCCAGGACAGACTATTCTCCGGGCTTTGATCTTTAAGGATGTTAGTTCTTCTGCACTTATGTAGAGATGGCACGTTGCAAAATAGAGAATAAACTTTGATTTCTTTTGGAGGTTTTACAGAGGCACCATGATTTGACCTACATGGACGGCTGCAAGAACAAAGGATTCCAAAGAAAAACAATTCATACAGCAAAAAGTTTGCAACAACCAACCACACCCCCACGCCTTTTTAGTATAAAAGGAGACTGAATTCTGACTTGGGGAAGAGGGTTCTCCAGGATATCAGTATGCCATCCTCTGAGTCTGCCAGCTTTTCAAATAAAGTCACTTTTCTTTGCTCCAACACTTCATCTCCTGATTTATTGGCCTGTTATGCAGCAAGCGGAACGAGTTTGGACTTGGTAATAAAATGACTGCATTGGTGGCAGTATGTCTCCACTGTTTCCTCATTTCCAGTATGTCACAACCTATCAATTTTATATGCTGTTTAACAACACAACCAAAAAAACCTATCATAGGGAACTGATTCTACAGAAATAAAGTTATTTCTGCTCCTTCAAAACACTTTTTCTTTTCTATTTTATTTTGTTTTGCTTATTGAAAACAAAATAAAAGTGAAATCCTTTAATTTCACGTATTTTTGTTACAGCTATATATTTTAAATACTACAGAAAGATTTAAATTGCATTAAAAAATGTTCATATATTATTATAAAGATATATACACAATCAATGCAGATTAGGAAAGGAATGGATATTTACTAAAAATCCACTCCACATCCAGTCTTTTACAAGCATATCCTGGAATATAAGCTTTAGAATCCAGTGGTCACCCACCCCCTTTCTCAACGCCGAGTGCCTTAGTAATCAACAACCAAGGCACCATCATAGAACCACGCGATCAGTATTTTAGGTATAAATGAGGGAATTAGCTCATTCAATTCTAAAACAAAAACCTTAAAATAAATACTGAGCTTAGTTACAGACAAAGAAAATTGTACACACAAAAGTAGTTTCTTCCCCAAGTTCACTAAGCTAATAACTGGTAAAGGCAAGTTTTGAGCTCATCTGCCTGATTCTAAAAACTAAGGTGGAAATCACATTTGATTGTGGAGGGTCCAGCAGCACAGCCTATCACCCTATCTTTGTTCAGATCTAGTCTTAGACAGCCTGGGACAGGACCCCATTCCTATGGAACTCGAGGGCTAACGATAACACAAAGGATTTTATATCAAGTAGTTTCTTATATCTCATTTATATAAAGTGTCAGCAGGTCAGCAGAAAAAACTGGGAAATACGAGTGGGTCCAGAGCTTTTTCTGATAAGTAACTCTATTTATCAGGACAGAGTGACCTTCCCATGAGAGGCCACATGGACCTAAAGTAAAGGCAGGTGAGCAATGAAAACGAGCAAGACCCTGGAAATCAAGCAAGAAGGATCCCTGCCATCCCCCAACAAGTTACCTCTTCACCCGCATGGACACGATGGCAGAAGATCCAGGTTCTTGTCCAAGTTACACTATCATGGATTCACACCCATAAACAGTTATGACTCTCTGCTGTCTTAAGTCCTTCCCAACTCAAATATGATGACACCAATATCTCAGGAGAATGTCTATGTCTCCACTTCCTCTCTTCTATTAGGAGAATAATTCTATGGCCACAAAGCAGAAATCCAACTAAAAACACCATGCACGAAGCCAGGTGAAAGTCTGCGTAAGACACTTTGCTCTCACGGTCAGTGAATGAAAACTCAGAATAAGTGGTTCTTCCCCCTCAGTAAGTGGGAGGTAGCCTGATTGTGTGTGTGTGTGTGTGTGTGCGTGTGCACGCGTGTGTGTCTAAATCAAATACAATGAATTCTGGGATGTGTACAGTTTTTTTTATGTTACTGTTATTTCATGAGAATGAGACAACCTTAAAAGTAATTGGAATCTATTGTTCTGAGAGAGTCTCAGGTTCTTTCGGTGGAGGGGGGAAAGGGGTAAGGAAAGAAGAAAAGAATTAAATGAAGCAAAGGAGTAAGAATACTGCTAGTGAAAGTCAAGACATTTATTTTGTTCCTACTTATATCACACACAAATTAGGGACTGGCTTTCCTCCGATGACTTGTCGAGCACTGAGTTGCAGAAGAAGAGGCAATAGCCCATTTCTCACTGAACTTGTGACAGTACGTGGCATCTTATAGACACAAATCATTTACCCAGATCAAACACTCTAGCAGCAGGCCATAATTATCCTATTTTGAGAGACAAGAAAACAGGGGTTGAAAGAGTGTATATAACTTGACAAAAGTCAGAGGACCAGTAAACAAGAGAGGATGAATTCAAACTCAGATCTGAATGCAGAGTCTGCTCTTCTCACTCCCAGGGCTGGAAAATCCTTAACACACAGGCTCCCCAGCTCCCCTGCAGTGTTCCTAACACCAAGCATTTGCCATGGCGATGGTCTCCAGTTCTCACAGACACAGTGCTCTGTGCAGCCAATAACCTCCATTGGACCCTGTTCATCTACCTGCCACGCCCACCAGGCTTCACCATAAAGGCAGGAAAGCTGGCTTTCAAGTACATACAAAGCCATCCCTGGTCTTAACTGGGCTCTTATGTGGCTTCTCAAGCCTAAAAGCAGCCATGAAACTGCTCACAATTTGCACATGAGCCACAATACCTCTCTCCTTCTGTCTCCCCACCTATACTACTTAGCTGTGACCATTTAGATAATCTTGGATACAAATTTTGAAAAACAGAAAAGAAAGGATTCTGCAACAAGTATTTAATACTTACAATTTTAAATGACAAGTTACAAAGTGAGTATTTACAAACCGAATCTGCCTTCCTAGGTGTCAGTTTTTACAGCTTAAAAAATATAATAGCAAAAAGCTCTCACTTAGAAAATTAACTAAAACATAAACAATTATCAGGAATAAACTCAAAAATAATGCCCATGTTCTACATGGAGAAACTACAGGACTGTACTTAGGGGTAAAGTAAGAGATGTGAATGTAGAGACATCAGCATATTGCATGGAGGAAAGCAGTTTTGTAAAGATCAAATTTCTTCTAAAGATAATTCAAAACTTTTTAAAAAATCCTATGAAAACACTTTTCTGTTTTTTTTTTAACTTGAACAAAGTATTTTAGAATTCTTCAGGAATAATTAAGTCATAATACTAGCCAAGAAAATTTGGGATGGAAGAAAAGAATCGAAAAAAAATTGCACTGTCAGATATTAAATAAATTTTTACATTTTGTAAGATATGGCGCTGGAGTAAGAAAGTAAGGTTGACAGAAATAAACCATGAGCTCAAAAATAGACTCTAGTGTACATAAGTATTTTGTACACGTGGGATTTCAAATCAAAGAGAAAAGTATGAATTCAATAATTCTCCTGGGGCAGAGAATCACCTGGAAAGAACAAATTCTATTCCAGTCATAATGACCACAAGAAAAATTATAGAAAGTGATGTGAATATTAGAAAGTACTAATAACAACGAATACAACTCTTTGCTCACATTAATTCAACTTCCTTTCACTGTAACAAGCACTATTATCATCTCCAAATTAGAGGTTACAAAACCTACAGAAGAGATTTGTACCGTTATAAGAAAGTATTTCTAAGAATAATACCAAAAATAAAACCCAAAAAGAAGACATTTACTAACTTAAGTATACTTTGGGCCACAACAAAAGTAAACCTACTGAACAAAATGAAAGGCAAGAAATGACAAGTAAAAGCTGTGTGATACATGTTGATAAAGTCAAGGGGTTACTGTTCATAACATACAAAGAGCTGTCACAAAGCAGCAAGAAGCTCCCTCACTTAAATGTGTGCAAAGGACATAAGGGATCATTCACTTTTTAAAAGTCAGATGGCTAATAAGTGAAAAACGCTGAATACCTCACTGGTCATCAAATGCAAACTAAAACAATCAAAAAGCACTTTTGCTCATCATATTGGCAAATATTTTTAAAAGATATTCTAGCTAGTGTCCATCTGTGAGAGAACAAACTGTGAGCGACGTGTTTGGAGGACGACATGTCAATGCATATGTAAACTCTGAAAAACGTGTGTACACACAGACTCAACTCCACTTCTAGGAATCGTTTAATTTAGAAAAATTTAGTTCAAAAAGATGTAGTCATCAGGATATTTTCACAGCACTGTTTACAATGGTGGGAAGAAAACATGAACTGAAATCATATCCAGCGATATAGAATTGGTTACATAAGTTATTCTACATCTTTTCATTCCCCACTGGAGAAGGAATTTCTAGAGTCACTTGAAAAGAGCCTGTGATGAATGTAAATGTCACATCCAGGGACTAAATTTCCAGAAGCCTTAACTAGAGGAATACTCATATGAGATCACAGGAATATTTGCAGAAGAAGCATGCCAGTCAAACATCTTTTTGACAGTGGAAAATGGAGAAAATTTAAGTGTCCACCATCAAGAAAATTATGCAGTAAATCACAGCGAGCTGTGGTGTCTCAGGGGGCCGGAGTTTCAGCGTGGTCCTGGGTCTTGTCCACAGCAATCTCCCACCAAATGTGTCCTTGCACAGGAGACCACACCTGCACATCAGGGGACCCCTCCACTCTATCTGAAAGGACCGGGTGAGTCTGGATTGGGAGGATGTCTATGATATACACCTGAGTGAATAAAGCGAGCTGCAGAAAACATATAGTATGACCTTATTTTTCAATAAAGCATATATGCACACACATATACATGGATTTCTCAGATTCATGTATGTATCTATGTATGTATGTGTATATATATATATATATATATATATATATATGTCATAGGCATAAATTTCATGAAATATATATACCACATTGTCAACAGCTTTTACCCTCAGGAAATAAGGGGAAGTAATATAGGGGTCTATCGGTACCACCACAGTTCTCTTTTTGGTATTTCAGTAAAGTATACTTGGAATTTAAAGGTTAATTTAAGTCCGAAGTAAAATGGACGATGTCTCCACAAGACAGAATGCTATACTGGTCATTAAAAATCATGCCAGAGGAGTTAGAATATTGTAGAAAAACACATAAAAAGCCAAATGGAAAATGGAAGTCTCCACACAGTAAAGAGGCCCAGCGTGTTCGCTGGTTTTTATGAGATAATTGATACACACTGACGAAAAGAACAGAAAATAGATGTTAAAGTGTTAATTATTATCTCTGAATTGTGGGACCAGGATAGTCCATTTTGTCCCTTTTCTCAGACTTATTATATTAAATACACTATTTTTCATCTAAAAAAACATTTTAAGAAGTGTAGTACCACTCATTGGAGAAAATACACGAGTACATACAGAAACAAGTAACTAGGAGACACCGCAGCAACGTCACGCAATGTAGAAAGGGCGATCCTGATAAACACAGCGCAGTTACATAACGACCCACAAACTGAGATCACCTGCTGTAACAGGACGCGGCCCCCTTCTATTTGTCAGTTGTGTCTTCAGGGCTGAGGCAGTTCTGAGCACGGCCAGTGTCAGTGCTGGTGTCTGGATGGATGCCACTGGAGGTGAGGGCACCTGCAAGCCGAGAGGAAGAACAGAAATCATCTTCTGCTTTTTCTGTCTTGTTTCTTTGTTACTTTAAAAGAGAGGCATAAATAAGATAAACTGTGAATCTTCCCTAATGAAATTTCAGTAATGAAACTGTTCTTAAAATCTTTACAGCTTATATTTTGCCTATATCTGTCTTTTCAACAAAGAATCATATTTATTAAATGTTAATTAACTCAGTTAATTAACTTCCTGTTGAAACCTTCTATTAAAGAACATGAAATGCATATGTAAAAGCACCACGCCTGTAGTGACTACCTTAGATGTCTTGACGGCAGTGCAGTCAGCCCCCACCATCCCGTGGCACTGAGCTCCTAATGCTGTTAAGAGAGCACGCTGCTGCCTCAGATGGAGAGAAACTGTGAAAGCATTCTCTGAAATCTACAGCACTGACAAAACATAACTGACAAATCCCAGGCTCCTTGGAGGCTGTCATTTTCTTTTTCTGTCCAAACACAGTCAATGAGCAGAACCGCCCCATTCCCGAGCCATGGGACTCACGTAGGAAGGAGTTTGGGAGAAATTTCCAGGTATAGAATGTAACCAACTATATGTAGAACTCTGACAAATAAAAGATGAAATACTCTGATTCTGGAAGACAATCAAAATATTCTCCTAAGCCTTAGTAGCTGGAAAGGTTGGGCTTCTCCTTAGCCACTTATTTATTTCACAGCCAGCGAGCATCTCCCACAAACCCTGTTTCCCTGTGTCTGCTGGGAGCCTCGTGCACACTCTTGATGTCCATCTTATAAGGCACAGGGCAGAGGCGTGTGTCTCACGCCTGCAACCCTCACACAGGCTTGCCTCCTAACCTCACTGTCTGAACTTGGCCCCATTTTCTCACCTGTTTATTTGGCATCTGTTCTTCTTTAAGCTGCCTGAAGTGCTACTTGGAACAAGTCAGAAGAATGAGTGGGTAGAGAAATGGACAGATGGACAGGTGAGAGATGGGCAGACAGACAGAGAGACTTCAAGAAAAGGGGAACAAAGAAAATTTCCTATATAAAATCCTCTTCTAGTCAGGTAAGAAAACCACCACAGAGAAGTGTGAAGAGGCAAGTAGCTTAGGGCTGTTTCCAGGATTCCATGTAAAGTCACACCAAGAGATGAGAGGGTAGAACTATAAATAATAAAAGAAAAAAGCACGCATTCTTGGAAAATATTATCTACAATATGTACTTTCTAAAGAATAGATTCAAATCAGATGAGCGCTATAACACAATCATTGGGTATTTACAGAAGTGAGAATCCCATCTCCAAACCAGAAAGCATCCCTTTGGAACACTGAGAGTCTACACGGTGTGGTCATAAAGCCATCTCTGCAAATCCATTCTATCCTGCTCTTAGGAGAAATGAGCAGCTGTACTGGGGCTCCCCACGCACGTCATTTACACCCTTGAGCACATTTACGGGGGAGGGATGCCTTGGGAGCCCCATCCCTGCAGGACAGAAAACAAGTCCAGGAGAGGCTAAGCTGACCTACCAGTTCTCCATCTCACAGGACTGGTCACTCCAGAGCAGGACTTGAACTCGGACCCACATTTGTAATCAAGTTACTACCGTGCTCTGTGTGCTTTTTGTGTGTATAATCCATTTGTTTCCGACATGAAAGGATATTTAATAAATATTCGGTTGTCTTGTCTATCTCATTAGCTCACAATTAATCTTTATATTGTTGAATTGTGCTCTTTTCCCCTGGAGAAAGCAACGGAAAGAGCAGGGGTCAGAATGAGGTGGGGCTCCATTCTTTATTTGGTACCTCATCTCATCCAAGTCCCCAATGAGAGAGAAGGGGCAAATGTTCTCTTCAACTTTTAAAGAGAGGGCTCCACTGATGGTGACTTACTCTACTCCAAAACCAAGACTGGGGGTAGGGCACATGCAGCAACAAGAGCACTATCACATGTAGGAAGGCGAAAACAGCTCACGGGAGGGCTCAGGGGGTCAGCCTGATTTAATTTCAATCGATAAAAGAATAACACACTCTAAAAATACTAGCATGCAATCGATTTGCTCTTTCTTGTCATCTAGAAAGTTTTCGCAGTCCCCATTTAACATTATCATGAACCAGTGAAAGGATGAGTTTACAGACAGGGAAAATCAATGCCACAGGCAGGCTGAAAACCAGGCTGGAGGAAAGGAAGAGAAACGGCATAGTTAAAAAGAGGGGAAAGGCTGGGAAAATGACATCGTCACAAGGACTCTCAAGCATCATCCAACAATCATATAATCATTCATTCAAGAGAGAATTACCGACGTCTCATTTCATGCAAGATTTTACAGAGGGCAAAGCAAGAGCGCAGCGTCCATGGTGGCAGCAAGTGGCGGGGCTCAAATACACTTCTGATCCCGGTACCTTGCACACTTGTCCTCAGTATAAAGGCAAAGAAAAAAAGTAAAATAATACTCTGTAAACTCTATGCATTGTTGAAACAAAATTAAAGAAGACCTAAATACCAGGACAGACACTCCACACACATTCCTCTATCAAAAGAAAGTGCTCTTGGAATGGCAGTGCTCCCAAGAGCGATCCGTATATTCAACGTGGTCTCCATCACAATCCCAGCGGGCTCCTCTGCAGAAACTGACTAGTTGCTGCTACAATTCATATGGGAATTCGAGGGTCTCAGTAACCAAAACGTACTTGAAAAAGAAGAACAACGTGAGAGGACTTGTAATTCTCAATTTCAAACCCTACAGCTGTACCTCCAGATGATATTAGAGGCCATTTTTAAGTTATTACTGTGTTTATCCTTATTTTCTAAATTGTGTACAATGAATATACCTGAAAGAATAAGAAAAATATAAAGTAAGGTATCTTTTAAATCATGCACACCGATTCATTCAATGGGAAAAAATTATTTTAACTATAAAGAGATAAATAAATATCTAGTGAAAAGGGACTACTTTAAAACAAGTGTGCATTTACAATTTTCATAAATTGAAAACCGAATAGCAGAAATACATCAAGTTTCTAGGGAGACCGGTGAAACATAGTAACAGTTATTTTCAAAAATTCTAATTGAACAATGAAAACTCAAAGGGAAAATCGTGATTGACAGCCCACAGCAAACACATGGAGAGCAAAGGCCTAGATATCACAGTTCCTTTAAATCTGCTACTAACTCAATAGGAGAGGAAATTCCTCACTGAGGGGACAGTGGAATCCCACGCATAAGACAGGATACACAGTACAAACTGCAGTAGTATCGGGAGTGCATATCTTAGAAGAATTCTAAAGTTACAACATTGCTGAAAAACTATAAAAACAGACAGACAGATTAAAACACACAGTCATATATATTATATAGAAACATATGAAGTCTGCTCCCATGTTGCATAGAAATACAAACATATATGTTCATTTATGGGCATTGATTACTTTATCCCAGGTAGAATATTTCAACTAAAACAAATAATCAATAATACACACCTCTTGTCAAATCTAGTTGATAAGTTACTCTGCTATATAACCATAATGTGTCTAAGATAGACCTAAAATTAGTGGAAAAGATCTTTGTATGGTTTCTTGAACTCTTTTCAAAATTCCAAGTTTAATTTTTAAATATATCTGAGCAGTATTTCTATATGATCTTTTCCCTCGTGAAATGAACAACACAGTCTGTTGTCAAAATTCTGTCCTTACAATGATTCACGAGCACCATATCCTCACAAAACTGCTGGACAGCAAGGCATTATCCAGACACTGTGACAAAACAAATGAAATACAAGGAAGACAGTGACCCTATTCTGGAGGGCTTATAATCTGTGTCAACACCGGGGTTTTTATTTGATTGGTTTGATTGTTAGAAAAATAAAATCACTCAGGTACATTCTTCTTTGAGCATTCTGTAAGTCATGGCTCTGTTTTTAGTGAGTGTGATGAGCAGGAAAGGCTTGAGCATGAATTGATTAGGTCAACTAGCATCAATCATCACTCGAGAGTGAGTAACAAAGAAGTAAACTGATAGAAATGTTTCCGCCTACATGAGACCTAAAATAAACCTACACTGATCTCTGCAAGGAAAATGAAGGGATGAGGTCCCCAATGAGAAAACAAACTAACAAGAAATCAAAAAAGGAAAGACTTTTTCATTAACGAATCCAGGAACGAGTGGAGCATGTTGGTGAACATCACAGATGCTGGGGACAAACATGAGGGTCTGAACTCCCACAGCACTGGGTAGCTGTGACACTGATATGTCAGTGAAATTTTCTGCATCTCAGTCTCCTATCCATAGACTGGGGCAACAACAGCACCCGTCTCCTTGAATGGTCCTAAGAATTAAGTTATTTTATATATAAACGTTTAAATAAAATACCTCAGATTTTAACTATTACCCCAAAGCACAAGGAACAAAGAAAAGAGTGATAAATTGGAATTCATCAAAATGTAAAACTTTGCTTCAAAGGATACCATCCAGAAAGTGAAAAAACAACAGACAGGAGAACATTTTTTCAAATCATTTATCTGATTAGGAATTTGTATCTTCAAATAAAAAAAACCTCCTACAAATCCACAATAAAAAGAGAACTCAATTAAAAAGTGAATAAAGGATCTGAAAAGACGGAGAAGATGGAGGAGTAGAAGGACGCTCGTAAGTCACCCTCTCCCATAAATACACCAAGACCCACATCTACAGACCCACTCAGCCAACATGAGCACCTGCGAAACTCCGACAGAACATCGCCGTCTTCAAAAGATAAAGATGTCAAAAATCTGGTAGGAGAAAAGGAAAAAAGAAAGAACAAAAGGCAAAGCACCGCGGGAGGGTTCCCGCGGGATGGGAGCGGCAAAGGAGGACTGACGCTCGCTCGCTGGTCTCCCCTCTCCAACTAAGAGGCCAGCGGGGAGGAGGGGGAACCTCCGGGGCTCGCATCTGTACAGAGCAGCCCTTGTCTGAGAGAACTATGTTAAACGGGCACAGAGCGTACCCCCGAAGCCCAGCCTGAGACGTGGGCCGGCAGTGGCGGGCAGGGCCATGTTGCACAAGCCGGGCGGAGGACGGGGGCGGCTGCACGGAGGCAGCCCCAGGGGACTGCAAGTGGCTGAGCGCCGTGGCTGTGGGTGTACAGGGCAGAACAACCTGGGCCCAGCATAAAACAGCAAGGTTGATGTGCTCTTGGGGGGAAGGTTGCATACCCCCATCTCTGAAAACCCACGGAAACTTTTTGGGGGAAGAGAGGTGGGGCTCAGGCAGAGCCGCCATATCGTCCGGTGCTGAGCATCCAGGCGGGGGCGGGGGCGAAACCTGCATCCGCACCGAAGGGCTTAGCAGCCTCAAGGGCCAGACTGAGACGGGCCTACATCCCGGGGCAGATAGGATCCTTCCATCCTGGTCCCTCAGAGAACTTGCTTCACAAAGACAAAGAAGGAGCTGGGTTTTGGCCCTGAGCAGGGACAAGGCTGTCCCTCGGTCTTCCCGGAGCACAAGTGCGGAGCGCCGATCAGGGCGGAGAGCGCAGCTGCACAGAGCAGCTGAGCTACCGGTGGCGCAGGTAGAGGGAGAGCGGCCCCCCGCCTGTCGGGCAGGAACACAGCCCCTGACCGAGGTGCTGGGAGGGGGCACGACCGGCCCTCCTGCCTGGCCAGTCTGCAACATCTGACTGCGCCATCCGGAGGGGCAGTGACCCGCCCGCCCGCAGCAGAGGAGAGCTGCACCTGACCCCGTGTTAGGAGGAGGCGCAATCGGCTTGCCGACAGGTGCTGGGAGCAGCACAGAAGAGGGCGCCAACGGAGGGCCTATGAAAACAAGCTGAGCTTCCAAAACAGGACGAAGACAGAAGGACTTCACATTAAAAGCACACAGACTCCAGGAGAACACCGACAACCCCCCTTTTTTTTAAAAATCTGTTTTTACCTGTTCTATTTTCTATTACTCTCATAATTTTTACTTCTTAATTCATTTCTATTTCTCTTGGGTTTTGATGTCCTGTTATTGATTAGACACAGGTTTCAAATACATCTATTCATCTCCCCCCCTTATATTTTAAAGATTTTAAAAGGACGTCTCAACCCGATTAATTCTCTGCTTCAACTCGCGCATCTATTATTCATTATACACTGTTTCAAACCCTCTTTCTCCCTTCTTATAAAATTCGTTCTCCCTCTCTTATTTTTTCCTTTTCTTTCCTAAGTTCTATTCCTAAATGGGCATTAGATAGATAAAATACTTAAGATCCAAATTAGACAACTGATACTCCATAAACCACAGTGCCACAGAGGTATGAGCAAGATGAGGAAGCAGAGAAACCTTTCCCAATTAAAAGAACAAGAGAAATCCCCTGAAAGAAAGATCAATGAAATAGATATCGATAGACTACTGGATCAAGATTTCAAAAAAGGAGTGAGCAAATTGCTGAAGGAATTAAAAGAGATAGTGCTTAGAGATATAAAATATGTCAAAAATGAAATTGAAGCTATAAAGAAGAGCCAAGTAGAATGGGTAAACTCATTGACAGAGATGAGGAATGACCTAATAGCTGTGCAAAGCCGAGTAGATAATGCAGAGGAACGAATTAGTGATCTAGAAGACAGGGCAATAGAAAGCAACCATTCAGAAGAACTACAAGATAAGCAAATAAAAAAATAATGAAAATAGCATAAGGGACTTATGGGATAATATAAAGTGTACCAATCTTCGCATACTAGGGTTCCCAGAAGGGGAAGAAGGATCAAAGGGGATTGAAAAGGTTTTTGAAGAAATCATGACTGAAAACTTCCCAAACTTAAAGAAGGAATCAGATATCCAAGTACAGGAAGCTCAGAGGGTCCCAAACAGGAAGAACCCAAATAGACCCACACCAAGACATATCATAATCAAGATGGCCATAGTCAAGGATAAAGAAATGATTCTAAAGGCAGCAAGAGAAAAGCAAAGATTAAGTTACAAGGCAACCCCCATAAGGCTCTCAGCTGATTTCTGCACACAAATACTACAGGCCAGAAGGGAGTGGCAAGATATATTCAAAGCCCTGAATGAAAAAAAGATGCAACCTAGGATACTTTATCCAGCAAGGCTATCCTTTAGGATAGAAGGAAAAATAAAGAGTTTCACAGACAAAAATAACCTGCAGGAGTTTACCAACACTAAACCCATGCTAAAAGAAATACTGAAAGGGCTATTCTAAATAGAAAAGAAGCAGAATGCTACAGAAATGAGAAACTCACAACTGGAAAGGTGATAATTCATGAATTACAAATAAAGTAAACACGAAATTATAAAAGAAGACATGCAAATCACTGAGAGTGGGAGAGGGAGGCAGGGAAATATAGAATATTTTTTCTTTCTTTTTTAAATGTTTTAACGATAGGATGGGTTTGAGATCATGTTACTATCAGTTTAATACAAACAGTTATAGTAATGGGTTAATAGATTAAAAAAAAGGATGACCACAAGCCAAAAATTTACAAGGGAGTCACAAAAATTAACTAAAATCAATGATAATACAAAGGAAAATTATGAAACCACAAAAGGAAGAAGAAAGGAACAAAGAGGATATACCAATTCAACTGCAAAGATAAGTTTAAAATGGCAATAAACACACATCTATAATTAATTACTGTAAATGTTAATGGACTAAATGCTCCAGTCAAAAGACATAGAGTGGCAGACTGGATAATAAAGCAAGAACCTTCAATATGCTGCATAAAAGAGACCCACTTTAGGGAGAAGGAAACATATAGATTGAGAGTGAAAGGATGGAAAAGGATATTCCATGCACATGGAAAAGCCAAAATAGAAGGTATTTCAATACTGATTTCAGACAAAACAGACTTTAAAACAAAGGCCATAAAGAAAGATAAAGAAGGACATTTTATATTGATTAAAGGAGTGATACAAGATGAAGATATTACTCTCGTTAATATATATTCACCCAATATAGGAACACCTAAGTACATACAAGAATTACTAACAGAGATAAAGGGGGATATTGATGGGGATACAATCATAGTTGGAGATTTTAACACTGCATTAACATCATTAGACAGATCTTCCAGACAGAAAATAAACAAGGCAACAGAGAAATTAAATACTACAATAGAAAAACTAGATTTGGCGGATATTTTCAGAGCATTACACCCCCAAAATAGGATATAAATTCTTTTCAAGCGCACATGGAATATTTTCCAGGATCGACCATGTACTTGGGCACAAAAGAAACCTGAACAATTTTAAGAAGATAGAAGTTATCTCAAGCATCTTTACTGACCACAATGCCATCAAACTAGAAATCAACAACGGTGAAACAAAGGAGAAAAAAATGAAAGCATGGAGATTGAACAATATGTTATTGAAAAAAACAATGGATCAATGAGGAAATCAAAGCTGAAATTAAGAAATACCTTGAAACAAATGATAATGAAAGCACAACCACTAAAAACCTATGGGACACAGCAAAGGTAGTGATAAGATGGAAGTTTATAGCGATACAGGCCTTCCTCAAAAAAGAAGAACAATCTCAAATAAAGAAGTTAACCCACCAACTGAATCAATTAGAAAAAGAAGAACAAAAAACCCAAAAAGCAGCAGAAGGAAGGAAATAATTAAGATGAGAGAGGAATTAAATACAATAGAGATTAACAAGACCATAGAAAAAAATCAACCAAACCAAAAGCTGGTTTTTTGAAAAAGTAAATAAAATCGACAAACCTCTGGCCAAACTCACAAAGAAGAAAAAAGAGAGAGCACAAATTAGCAAAATAAGAAAGGAAAATGCAGAAATTACAACAAACAAAATAGAAATACAGAATATCATACGAGAATATTATGAAAAACTACATGGAAACAAACTGGATAACCTAGAGGAGGTGGACAAGTTTCTGGAAATCTACTGTCCAACAAAACTGAATCAAGAAGAAACTGAACAGTTGAACAATCCGATCACTAGAAAGAAATAGTTATAGCAATTAAAAACCTCACTACAAATAAAAGTCCAGGACCGGATGGCTTCACTGGGGAATTCTACCAAACATACAAAGAAGAACTCATACCAGTCTTTCTCAAACTCTTCCAGACAATTGAAAAGGAGGGAATACTCCCAAACTCATTCTATGAAGCCACCATCACCCTGATACCAAAACCAGGCAAAGGCACTACAAAAAAAGGGAATTATAGGCCAATATCACTGATGAACATAGACGCCAAAATCCTCACCAAAACTTTAGCAAATAGAACCCAACAACACATAAAAAATATTATACATCATGACCAAGTGGGGTTCATCCCAAGGACACAAGGCTGGTTGAACATACGGAAATCAATCAATGTAATACATCATATCAACAAGAGAAAGGACAGAAAACACATGATCATCTCAATCGATGCAGAAAAAGAATTTGATAAAATTCAACATCCATTTATAATAAAAACTCTCGCCAAAGTGGGTATAGAGGGAACATATCTCAAAATAATAAAAGCTATATATGACAAACCTACAGCCAGCATAGTACTCAGCGGTGAAAAACACAAAAACTTCCCACTAAAATCTGGGACAAGACAAGGATGCCCACTATCACCACTCCAATTCAACATAGTCCTGGAAGTCCTAGCCACAGCAGTCAGGCAAGAGAAAAAATAAAAGGGATCCAAATTGGAAAAGAAGAGGTAAAACTGTCATTAAATGCTGATGACATGTTACTATATATAGAAAACCCTAAAAGGTACACCAAAAAGCTTCCAGAGCTGATTGAAGAATTCAGCAAAGTAGCTGATTACAAAATTAACGTTCAAAAATCAGTTGCATTTCTTTACACTAACAATAAATCAACAGAAAAAGAAAGTAAAGAAACAATCCCCTTTAAAATAGCACCCAAAGTAATAAAATATCTGGGAATAAATCTAACCAAGGAGGTGAAATATTATACACAGAAAACTATAAACCATTGATGAAGGAAATCAAAGAAGACTTTAAAAAATGGAAAGATATTTCATGCTCTTGGATTGAAAGAATCAATATTTTTAAAATGGTCACACTGCCCAAGGCAATCTACAGATTTAATGCAATCCCTATCCAAATACCCAGGACATATTTCACAGAACTAGAACAAATCATAATAAAAATTATGGAACCATCAAAGACCTAGAATTGCCAAAGCATTACTGAAGAGAAAGAAAGAGGCTGGAGGAATAACTCTCCCAGGCTTCAGAAATACTATACAGCTATAGTCATCAAGACAGCATGGTATTGGTACCAAAACAGACATATAGACCAATAGAACAGAATAGAAAGCCCAGAAATGAACCCACTTACTTTTGGTCAACTCATCTTCAACACAGGAGGCAAGAATATACAATGGAATAAAGACAGTCTCTTCAGGAAATGGTGTTGGGAAAACTGGACAGCAGCATGTAAAACAATGAAGCTAGAACACTCCCTTACACCATATACAAAAATCAACACAAAATGGATTAAAAACTTAAACATAAGACAAGATACAATAAACCTCCTAGAGGAAAACATAGGCAAAACATTATCTGACATACATTTCAAAAATTTTCTCCTAGAAGAAATAAAAGCAAGAATAAACAAATGGGACCTAATGAAACTTACAAGCTTCTGCAGAGCAAAGGAAACCAGAAGTAAAACAAGAAGAATACCTACGGAATGGGAGAAAATTTTTGCAAGTGAAACCGACAAAGGCTTGATCTCCAGAATATATAAGCAGCTCATACGACTCAATAAGAAAAATTAAACAACCCAATCCAAAAATGAGCAGAAGACCTAAACAAGCAATTCTCCAAGGAAGACATAGAAATGATCAAAAAGCACATGAAAAAATGTTCAATATCACTAATTATCAGAGAAATGCAAATCAAAACTGCAATGAGGTATCACCTCACACCAGTCAGAATGGCCGTCATTCAAAAATCCAAAAATGACAAATGCTGGAGAGGCTGTGGAGAAAGGGAAATCCTCCTACACTGCTGGTGGGAATGCAGTTTGGTGCAGCCACTATGGAAAACAGTGTGGAGATTCCTCAAAAGACTAGGAATAGACTTATCATATGAACCAGGAATCCCACTCCTGGGCTTGTATCCACAAGGAAATCTCCTTCAGGATGACACCTGCACCCCAATATTCATAGCAGCACTATTCATAATAGCCAAAACATGGAAACAGCCTAAATGTCCATCAACAGGTGACTGGATAAAGAAGATGTGGTATATTTATACAATGGATTTCTTTTCATCCATAAAAACCGACAACATAATGCCATTTGCAGCAACATGGATGCTCCTGAAGAACGTCATTCTAAGTGAAGTAAGCCAGAAAGAGAAATAAAAATACCATATGAGATCGCTCATATGTGGAATCTAAAAAACAAAAACAAAAACAAACAAAAACAAAGCATAAATACAGGACAGAAATAGACTCACAGAAAGAGAATACAGACTTGTGGTTACCAGGGTGGTGGAGGGTGGGAAGGGATGGACTGGGATTTTAAAATTGTAGAATGGATAAACAAGATTACACTGTATAGCACAGGGAAATATACACAAAATATTATGATAAATCACAGAGAAAAAAAGTGACAATGATTGTGTATATGTCCATGAATGACTGAAAAATTGTGCTGAACACTGGAATTAGACACAACATTGTAAAATGTTTATAAATCAATAAAAAATTTTAAAAAGGTAAAATGAATCTTATATAACATAGTGAACAATAAGGACATCATGAAAAAGAAAACAGATCAATTTTTTTTAAGAACTATACAGAACTTATGGAAACAAAATACAGATATCATTTGGTATATAAAATTCAATGTATGAGTTAAGTAACATTTTAATCTTCAATATCTAGGGTGTTCATTAAAATTCAACAGTAATCTCTAATGTAATTGTTTAAAAGAGAATGAAAATACAGAAGTCAAAATGAAGAATGCAAAATAGGCCGGTCACTATTCTAAGTTCTTCATATATTTTATCACTAAATGCTCACAGTCTTTGAGGTGTATAGTACCACTTTTTGTATATGAAGAAATTGAGTTTCAAAGTGATTAAATATCCTGGTTACATGGTTAGCAAGTGAGGGAATCAATCCCAGATAGGCAGTGTCTAGACGCCTTGCCCTTAACCATGACTGCAAGATATATAACAGGCAGGAGAAAAGCAGAGCAAAGCAAATAGAAATCACAAAACAAGATGCCAGAAATAAGACATTATCACTAATCACAATGTATTTAGATGAAACAAATAATGAGTTAAAAAATTTACAGATTTCATTTACCTGAGACAAAGCATAATTGAAACTTAAAACTGGTTGAAAGCTTAGAAAAATAACAGAAAGAGGTCAAAAGTTAGAGCCAGAAAAAGAGACACCTGAGAAATACTAATCAATGGAAAGGTAATCACTCAAGCCTCCCTCAGGTTCATAGGTACCTGAAACCCACCTTGGCCTGACACTTACCAGCTCTGTGCCTGAGTGAAACACTCAGTCCCCCGGAATCTTCGTTCACTCCTCTGTGAATGTAAGGAATCATCCCTCCCTGCATGTGGCCAATTTGTATTGATGCTGTGCCACGAGTACTGGCCAAGACACCTGAGGACCGTCAGTGAACAAATAAGGATCCTTGTCCCTGTAGGAGTGAGGAAGAGCAGAATATAAACTACAGTCGTGACAGTCATGTGAAATATATGGTATTCTAGAAGGTGATAGAAATAATATGATCAGGGAGAGGCAGTTTCTGGGGCAGAGACAAGGGGAAGGCAGTTTCCAATTTAAAATGAGATGGCCAGAGCTGGCCTTACTGAAGACCTTCAGAAGGGGGTGCTAGTTGCTGAGCTACCTCTAACATAGCACCGCACACTGGGTGACGGGAACCACAGAGGCTCACTGTCTCACAGCCCTGGGGGCGGGGAGTCTGCAGGCAGGGTGTCAGCAGGGCTGGTTCCTCCTGAGGGCTGGGAGGGAGAGGCTGGTCCAGGCCTCTCTCCTTGGCTTGGAGACGACCGTCTTCTCTCCACATTTCATCACGTCATCTCCCATGTACACGTGTCTGTGCCCACATTGCCCCTTTTTATCAGGACACAAGTCATACTGGATTAGGGCCCACCCTAATGACCTCTTCTTAACCAATTACATCTGCAACAACCCTATTACCAAATGGTGTCATGTTCTGTAGTCCTGGGGGTTCAGCATATGACTTTGACAGAGACTGGCCAGGGCAACAGGCCTGTGGGTGCATGTCTGATGTCCCCAAGAGCCAGCAGGGAGGCCAGTGTGGCTGGAGTGGAGTGAGCCATGGAGAAAACCGGAGATGAGCTCAGCTTGCGGAGGGGGAGGAAAGCTGTAAGGTCACCATAAGGACTCTAGCTTCTTCACTGAGTGAAATGAGAAGCCATTGCAGGATTTTGAGCAGAGAAGATCACACCCAGGGTCTCAATCACGCCTGATTTAGGTGATGAGGATGAAAATATTTAGGCTTTTGAGCTGATAATAGTTAGACTACATGTTGGACTTTGAATTGATGTTGTAGTAAATGAGACTCTGGAGGGTGTTGGGATGAGGTGGATGCATTTTGCATGTGGGATGGACAAGAACCATTGGGGCAAAAAGAACAACTTGGTAGAATAATGGCCCCCAATATGTCCACTGTCTGATACCTAGTACCTGGGAATATGTCACTGTGCATGGCAAAAGGGACTCTGCAGGTGTGACTGTCAAGGACCTTGGGATGGCAGATCACTGTGGGAAAGCAAACGTCATCACGGAGGTCCTTAGAGGAGACAGGCAGATTGGTCAGAGACAGAGATGTGAAGTGAAAGCAGAAGTCACAGTGACACAGGGCCCTGGGCCAAGGAGTGTGAGCACCTCTGCAAGCTGGGAAAGGTAGGAAGATGAATCCCTCCCAAGAGCCTCGGTGTGGAACGGAGCCTTGGCCACACGTTGGTTTTAGCCCACTGACATTGACTTCGCACTTCTGCACCCTAGAACAGTGAGAAGATGAATGTGTATTGCTTTAAACCACTGAGTCTGTGGTCCTTTGTTACAACAGCAATAGGAAAGGAACTCAGGAACCAACATGGACATGAACCACAGGCTGCCTGCTCTGCTGGCAGGAAGTTCTTTGTCTCTGATCCTGGGGGAGTGTCCTGTCTTCTGGCAGCATCCACAAACTACCTCATGCTAACTTGGCAGCTTGCAGGTGGTCAAATCTTAACCCTGCACAGTTCTTGATATTTAGTTAATAAAAAAGATGGTGTCATCATGGGTATTTTTCCATCTTTTAAATACACTTCAGTCTTCTAATTGAGAGACTGTGTAAATAGTTTTCAATCTTAATAATAAATAACTGTGGTTTTATTTTGTTACTTAAATTACGAACAATAATATTCACATTAGTAAAAGTTATTAAAATCAACATTCTTCAATGAAAATATCAAGTTTCTTTTTGCATGAACATGTATTAACTACAAGAAATGTTCCATGCTTGTTCTACGATTTAGTGTTAGAGTCTTAAAGAATAATATTTTCCTCAAAAGGTATTATGACGAGGGGATTTCTTTTGGTGGAATGGTTCCTACATAAAATTTGATGAATGGCTCAGGCCACTGGGAACCTAGAGATGATAGAAATAAGGAGGCATTATAAACACAGAACAATTTTTAAAGGAATTAAAAAACTGGATGTGTGAAAACAAAGAATCAGAGAATATTCTGGTGAAATAAAAGTATTTCTCAGCATAAGCAAGACACTGGGTGAACAAATCTAAAATGAAAAAAACACCCAGAGATTAGCAGCGAGTCATGCATGCAGTGGAACTGATCAAAACCAAGTTGTTTCCAAACCAGTGTACAGGCTTGACGCCTTCATAAATCAAGTCTGTGTGGCACCAGGCCACCTCAAATACATGTTGATGAGATATTTATAAGCTCTTCAACATCCCAGCTCAAAGCCCACACAGGAGTCACACGACTATCACCTACACGTCTGCAAAACACACATCATAGTGAATAGCACTTTTCTTGCTAAGTAGTCGGTGGCAGGGCACTGTGAGCAGATAGAGATACAGGGACACAGGGACACAGAGGCATCTCCCCTCACTCAGCTGAGAACTTCCCGTGCATTCCTGGGCACAAGTTTGTCATAATGTACACCATGCATTGATCTTCCTCCTAGGAAAGAAACGACAGTGTTGTCCTCAGGTTTGAGCAAGGGTGGCCGGGGGATCTCAGAAGAGCTGTTTCAGCACAACCAATAGAAATGATGGCCACCGTGACCACGAGAGACGTCCCCTGCCATCTCGGTAGGTACTTCGGTTCCTGACAAAAGCTGGGCTCAATAAAGGGTTGAGTAGAAGGCACAGACCTGAGGGATGCCCCAGCAATAGGCAGGAGGTAGGGCCTGGTTTATACTGCTCTGGGTGTATCCCAGCCTCATCCGAATATGAAATCAGAAATTTGCAAAACAGCAGAGCTGGGATGGATCACCTACTCCAGACTCCTCACCTTACAGTTAAAAGGGTGGCAGCCCTGACAGGCAAAGCAACGTGCTAAAGGCAGAGCGTGGAAGTGGCAGCACCAGATGAAACACACCGTTCCAACCCCCGTTCAAGGCCGCTAACACTGAGTATGGGGCCAAGATTTCCAACTAGGAGAATGAGAAAGTGTAAATACTTTGTTCCCCCCAAAACCCCAAATGTTTTTAAAGGCACAAAAACTCACCTTAAATAGCTCTCTTCTGAAGGGGCACTCTTCTGTCTCCATCTTTCTGTCTGTCTCCATTTCTCTCTCTCAGACACAAACACATACAATTTTGTGAATGGGGAATTCCTGCCATACAAAGACAGACTTCACATCTTCAGAAAGACACTTGACAAAGCACATTTCTCAATTCAAGTCTTTGTGTGAGGTCTGAGAAACTGGCTTATCTTCTAGAACAATTGGTGGTTCCAAAATCAGGAGATCATCTTCCCCAAAGGAAGAGTTCTGCTCCGTGTTGATTTAGTTGGGGATGTCACATTTCATGAGCCTGTTCGGCTCCTCCTCTGGCCGCCTGCTGCATCTGATGGATTCCTGGAGCCGAAAATCACTGTCAAGGGCAAAGTTTGAGATGCCAGCTTTGGCCTTGTCCAAGTGGTCCACTTCATTGACGTAGCAGTGAAAGAGGGACCGAGATTCATCACTGCGCTGCCAGAGAATACCTTGGGCACCACTGGTCTTCCAAAGTCTGACACAAAGCTTTTCAGTCTGAATCTCTTCTCGGGAGACTCTGCATTGTTATAAAGAAAACCAAAATAAAATATCGCTCACACTCTAGCTCGGTGACCTGAAGAATCATAGTTTTTGCCATCTACTGAGTGCAAGTCCCTGCACATAGCACGCTTACAAGCACTGGAAGTGAGAGACATCATTTCTGAACACATAAATTTAAACCCAAGGCAAAGTCTCAAGTGAGGGCCCTTGGACCATCCTGAAAAGACATCGTTCCCTGAGAATCCTCAATATTGCTGTATCGCACAACACTCTTTCTCAATGCGACACTCAGAACATCTTCATCAGAATTAGTTAAAGTACTTCTTAAAATGCAGAATTCTGGGGTACACTCAGCGTCTTCAGTGGTAGGGACAGGTAGTCTGTATTTTCAGAGTCGCCAAGATAACTAAAAACGCTCAGGTTTAACATCGTCATCTACATCGGGTCACCTGAGCATCGACAATGCTGTCTCACGTGGTGAGGGGGTTGCCATGTGTGTCAGGGTGCTGTCCTACTCACGAGACTCCCGCAGGGTGCCCGACTGACAGATACAATCAGTGATAGGAGAGGGGACAAAACTCAGCTTTCTGATACCTTGTTTCACTTACTGTGGGACGAATGATCAATTCAAGGGTAATAAATCAGTGAATGAGTGAATAACATGACTCTCGTTAGTCCCACGAGTGCCTGGAAGAGCAAGCCTGGGCACACTGAGAATCATAACAGCCCATCTACTTAATTGCCATCCTTCCAAGATTTGTGTAAAGGTTACTTCCACCCAGGCAGTGACTCCTGAAGGGCAAGAATCATGTCTGAACACACTCTCAAATCCAGAACAGAACCTGACAACAATTAGGCTCTGGAGTCTGTGTTTAGTGAGTGTGGAATCTCAGTGATTCCAGCTCATACACCTTGCCTTCCCATTCCACCCCTCACGATATGGCCCTTATGACCAGTTCTCCCGGGGCTGGGGCCACGGAACCCATTTACAGGACTGGAAGAATCTGATCATATAAACCATCCCCCAGAATATCATCAAGAGTCACCTGCATTTCAGGGATCAGTAATCCCAGAAGCTTTGCAGGTCAGGCAGCTGAGGGATTTTTATATCAGCTCTGTCTTATACTGTGACTGCCTGGGTGATATCAGACAAGGAATTCTCAAAAGCCTGAGCTTTTCCTTTCAGGAATAATCTACTTAAAACTCTCATTGACCATTTAACAAATGTGATGTGAAGGTCAACGATTTACACAGGAGTATAAAATTCACTAGGTCGTGGATTTAGAATCAGAGAAAAATCATTTGAGAAAGATTGACAGAATGTAGCTTTAATGCATATTTAAGTATTCTTACCTTTCAGTAAATCATCTTCTTCCCCTACTTATCACTTCACCCAAGTTTAAAAGATGTTTCAGAACAGGGATGAGTGTGCCAGCAATCTGTGACCCATTAACCTAAAATGTCACCTAGGAAAAACAGGGGACTAACACATTTTTAAAAAGTATGGTGAGGACAGCGGGACCATCCCCCAACTCCACACTAAGAAGCTCTGGGTAATAGCTTTCCTGCCTGCCTTGGGCATCAGCTGATGTGAAAACCCACCTAGAAACCACACTGTCCAGCAGCTCTTCCGTAACACAGGCTACACTTTCCCAGGATTAAGAATTGAGTCAAGGAACTCCTTCCCTGAAGAATAAAGACAAAGGAGAACAAGAGAGTTCTTCCCCTCCCCAGGGGAGAGCCCAGACCTTGGGCTGCATGCACTGCGCCCACCTCCCAGGAGAAGGATAACCTGGAGAAGGACGTCCTGCGAAACTAGGGCAGCAAAGGTAGAGATGGGAACAAATAGACCAGCTGGCCTGGGACAGCCCTCTATGTCGCTGCCTTGGATGTTGCCTCCGCCCCCTCAGCACAACCTGCCCACCTCCGGTGGCTAAGCTGTCAGGAAAACTGTGCTTTGAGACCTGGGGCAACAGAGGCTGCCCCCAGGCCAAGCTGCTGGGGAGATGGGAGCTAAACTACTAGCTCCCAAGTGACAGTCTCCATAACCTCGCATTCACCCCGCTACCCCCGCAAATTAACGCACCCGCGGGACATTATGACCCTGAGAAGGGTGACCTGAGAACGACAGGCAGCAGAGGCCGCCCCCAAGTCAGGCCTCCAGAGAGATGGGAGCTTATCCTCCAGCTCGCAATAGGCTGAACCCCTCTCCTCTCCACCCCCTGATCTCACCGCGCCCACCTCCCAGGAGCAATCTGACCTGGTGTGGTGTGTCAGGCGAATCTTGGGCGGGAGAGGCCGTCCCCAGGCCAGGTCAGTCAGGGGAAAGGAGAAGAAGTGGCCCCATTAGGCGGGGCAGCAGGCCGTGGCAGCTGCCCCTGCCCCTCGACCTCATCGCTTCCGCCTCCCAGAAGCAAGCTTACCTGGAGACGGGCATCTGGCTTCTTGGGCAGCAGAGGACGCCCCCAGGATTGTCCACGGGGAAGAGGGGAGCAAATTGACAAGCTCCGCGCTGAGGGTCCTCTACCCTCGCCGTCTCCACCCTCGCAACTTAAAGTCACCGCCCAGGGGGCCCCTCCCCAGCAGGCTGAATGGGACAGGTGTGTCTGCAGATCTGGGGCAGGAGAGGCCACTCCCACACCAAGCCATCGGGGAGATGGGAGCTAATCCACCAACTCCCCAAGGCATCCCCATCCCCCGCATCAGCCACCGCTCCTGAACCCTGACCTCACTGTGGCCTCCTCTAGGGAGCAGGCTATCCTAGAGATGGACGTCCGGCGAACTTGGGGCAATAGGGATCGCCCCCAGGGCAAACCATGAGGGGAAATGGGAGCAAATGGACCGGCTTCATGGGAAAACCCGCCGCTGATGCCAACACCCCCAACGTACCACGCTCGCCTCCCAGGGTCAGGTTGACTAGGATACACGTGTTCCGTAACCCAGGGCAACAGTGACCGCCCCCAGGACAAGCCGCGGGGATGATGGGAGCAAATGGGCCCGCTTCCCCGCTGTAAGCCCCAGACCCCAGCCACTCCTGCACACTGACTACCCTGCCTCCCGCCCCCAGTTGGCTAAGTGGGACAGGGGTGTCCCGGAACTTGGGGCAGCAGAGGCCGCCTGCAGGCAACACGGTGCAGACATGGAGCTAATCCACAAGCTACTGCGGGGCAGCCTTCCTATCTCCGCAGCCACAAACTTACCAGCTCCCTGACCGCACCGCACCCATCTCCCAGGAGCAAGCTCACCTGGAATCGGACCTCAGGCAAATCTCCGGCGGCAGAGGTCGCCCCCAGGCCAGGCCGCGGGGGAGAGAAGAAATGGAGCAGCTCCCTGGAACGGCCCCCATCCCCCTGGCGCCGCTGCCCCCGCCTCCCAGGACCTAGCTCACCTGGAGACCGGCGTCCCGCCTCTAGGGCAGCGGAGGCCGCTCCCAGGCTCCCCCGCGGGGGAGAGCGGAGCGAATTGACCTGCTACCCCGTGGCAGCACCCCTCCCCCCGTGGGCCCCGCCCCTTAATGTCACCTTCCACTCTCCCCACTCAGCAAGCTGAGTGGGACAGGTGTGTCCGGCGACCTGGGGCAGCAGACGCCGCTCCCAGGCCCGGCAGCCAGGAAAAGGCAGCTAGCTATTCCACCAGTTCGTCAGGTGCATCCCCGCCTCGCTCCTCTGCCGCTGCCGCCGCCCCCGGACCTAACCGCCCCACCCCCCAGGCCAGGCTGCACGGAGGAGAAGAAATTGACCGGCTTCCCCGTGCAGCCTCCCACCCTCCGCCGCCGCCGCCGCCGCCGCCCCAAACCATTGCACTAGCCTCCCGGGGTCAGGCTGACTGTGAGGATGTGCACTTGCCTTCTGATCCTGGCCACGTGCCTGAGCACCTACCTGCACCCCTACACTCCCTGTACCTCTGAACCCCTGCCACTCTCTGCACATCTGCACTGCCTGCACCCCCAAAACCCCTGAACTGCCTGCACCCTCCACAGCCCCTGCACCCCTGCCACCACTTACACCTTTGCACTGCGTACACTCCTGCACCCCTGCATGTCCCACACACCACCTCTTGGGCCTGTGGCAGAGTCTCTGCTGTTAGACCAATGCAAAGGGACTCACATCTTTGCCAGTATATGATGCATCAGTGGACGTCTGTGGTTGGCTGCAGGAAGGTACATGTTCCCGGTCACTAGCCTGGGCCACTAGGGTGATCTCTGTGAGGTCACCCAGGACGGGCTCAGAGATGCTGTTCTCTGGGAAGAGAGGAGTTGAAACCGGTCTTGAGGGCAGAGCTGTGCTCACCAGGCCGTCCACACTTCATGTTTTACACAGGGCTTCGGAGAAGTGAAATGGATCCGGCCAAGTAAGACCGGCCTGCTGTGCGCCCACCTCTGTCCTGGGCTCTGAGGCAGACCGACTGGCTCCCACAGTCAGGACCCAGTTTGGGCACCTGAAAGGTCCCTTAGAGGCATCCTATCACTTCTCAGGAAGAAGTCTGGCTGCTTCCACCCCATGGCCCTCCCTCCAACTCTGCTGGCCCCAGGAAGGTTCCTTATTTGGGGAAGAAGGTAGCCCACCCCCTACCCCACCCCTCACCTTTCTCTAACCCAGGCTGGTGCTCTCTCTGCCCTTCAGAGTCTGGAAAGCCATCCCTCTTCAGTTATGTCCCTTCTGAGATGGACTTGCTTCCACTCCATTCTAGGCGAGGATGCACCATGGAATGCACTGGGTAAGAGAACAAAAATAAACAGTTTCTTCTGTGAGGTTTTCTGTTTATCTACTGGGGCTTGGCTGTGTGTAGTTTGCTACAGCTATTCGTGCGAGAGGCTAAAGCCGCCTGTGTGTCCTTGTTTTCATCTCCCCGCTGTCTTTGGGTTTTCCTTAGACACTCCTGAGACATTTACTTCTTTAATTTTATTCCTGTCATTGCACAGGGGCCCTACTGATATGGAGGTAAGGTGTTGTGGGAGTGGGACAAATTAGGGCATCTGTAGTCCTGTGATTTATTCTCATTGAGCCTGTGCCCTGAGCTGTGACCTCCACAAGTGTGTCTCTTCCCCCCCACCCCAATTTGGGTGACACAGAAGGTTTTTCCCTTCCCCTAGGTAGGTTAGGCTCTGGTAAAATAATTTCTCACTAAAAATTAAAAAAAAAAAACAAAGCAAAACACAACCCCCCACAATGGAAGAGAATGTTCTGGGTGTATTTCAATAGAGCTATTTTTTCCTTTCCTGGCAGGAAGCATGAAGAGTTTTCCTATGATCTTCACTCTGAGAACAGGGTACGGTCCTGGAGGTAAAATGTATGAAAAAGAGTAGGGGGCCCCTCTGACTGGCCCCCTGGAGTTTTCACACTCAGACTTCCCCACGCTGAGCCTCCAGCTGGCCTCAGGGACCTGTTAAATCTGCCTGACTCCTGGGTTCTTACAAAAGCGTGTCCTTCCCTGGGAGCTGTGACTCTCCAAGCCTGCCCGGCTGCCTCTCTGTGTTGGGAGCAGCTTTCCCCCTGTTTTCTTGTGGATCTAAGAAGAGCAGTTGGTTTTCAGCTCCCTCAGCTCTGGTAATGTTTTCAGTACAGAAGGAGCAACTTCTGAGCTCCTCACAAGCTGGACCAGAGGCTGGAAGCCTCCCCTCCTCTGCCTCCATGCAGAAAGTCAGTGGCTGTGTTTCTAGCCGAGTTTCTGAAGATTTGGATTTAAACACACACATCCCAGCCCCCACAGGAGCACACAGTCCCATAAATCCCTACAACTTCCACTGGTAACTATGGAACTGATGAGGACACGGGTTTCGGGGCTGCAGAGGCCTGACTGCACGACTTGCTCCGTGGACTATTTATGTGGTTGTTCTGGGCCTTGTCTGAAGTGGCTTGCTTACCGCACCTGGTACATGGGAAATATCAAATAAGTACTAGTACCTCCACTTTTTCTCCCTCTTGGGCCTTCCAACCTAAAAAGTAATAAGTGAACTCAGACGGCCTAGTCACCACAATGAAGTCTGACCAGCCTGGCTCTCCTGAGTGATGGGCACTGACTTGCATGTTAACTCGGAATAGTAGGGGACCCGCTTTCCTCTAACTGGGCACCTCCCCACACTGGGCATGCCCTCAGCTGAGACGGGGCCAACTCCTCATTGAGGTGTGTGCTGGTGGCTTCAGTGTGACCTGGCCCTGCCAGGACAAGAACCTGCAGTGAGGTAGAGGGTCAGGAGGAGGGGGGGTCCCTGCTGGGGCAGCAGGGGGCCCGGTAGCACCCTGCCCAGCCTGGTGCCTGTGGCTCCCCAACATCTCTTACGGCCCCCGGGTCGGCTCTGGTCCAGGCCACTCCATGCACCCTCCCAGTATCTTTTCATTAAGTCCCTTTTTTGCTTTTATCAGCCAGAGGTGGCTTCTGTTGCTTGTTCAGTGAAATAGTGCATCAGGAAACCAGATTATTTCTAAGATCAGTAAAATACCAACTTCGGTCAGCTCGCTGGGCAGACCGTGCAGCACAAATTCCCGCACAGGGCTGTGCAAATGCCTTACGTGAAGGGTCCTCATCATCTGTCTTCAGAGATACAGAAGCTTGTGGTTCAGGTAAAACCTCAGGGAGGGATTGAGAAATCCAAAGCTGGTTGGTTTCAAAGACTAACCTGGTCGGACCAGACCTCTGAGCTGTAGTCAGAAGCCTGGCTCAACGTCACGTGGACTCAGAGCCCTAAGTGTACGGTGGGGCCCGTTTTGTTCCCTTTACAGGCTCTCGTTGGGGAGTCACTGTATCCCCTTACACTCAGCAGGGAATCCAGCCCTCTTAGCCCCATGGATCCCTGAGTGTTCCATGACACAAATCCCGAGAGTGTTTAATTTTCATCTTTGTTTAGGAGGATGAAGGTGGGGCAAGAGGAGACATAAATTCACACTTAGTGATACCAAGTCACAGCCAGTACCTCCTCCTCGGAGAGCTATGTGCTCCCACAGTGGTGGCTGGGGGCTGGGCAGAACCCCTCCACTGGTCACAGAGGGACTCACTCCTCTGGCTGCAACTGATTGTTTGGACAACCAATCCAGAGGGGACAGAGCATCTTTCCCGGGAATTTGGAACTGACACACAGAAATTAATTTCACTCATCTGGGGATTGGGAGGAGGGTGGGAATCAAATGAAACCAGAGCAGGAGAGAAAATTACAAGTGAATGAGAGAGAGACAGAGAGACTGAGCTTGTGAGAGCAAATAGTGGCAAGGAAGGTTAACAATCAGGGGACAGAGGAATTCCAGCTCCTGGCTTTCTAGTGTGTCCCAGCCCATCAACGAACCTTCGGGATGGTTAACATCATTCCAGTTATGCAGATTAGGAAACAGGCTGAAAGATACGGGGGTTGGCTTCGGGTGCACAGTTAATGTAAGTGACACTGGACCCCTCACTTCCCACTGCCTGAAGGCACCATGATCCTCACAGGGACCCTGCTTTGCTGACAATCCAGCACCCTGATCAAAGGGACCCTGCGGGAGTGGGAACCTCTCTGAGTGTGGAGAGTTCCCTGCACCGAGATGCCATGCATCAGCCGGCTCCCGCTCACCCCAAGTTAACGTCTCCCCAGCTGTGCAGTCTCCCGACCTGCTTCCCTCCCTGCCAGGCACCCCGTTCTTACCACCGAGTGTACTGCAGGAGTTCAGGCACAGGGATGCCCAAAGCAACACGAGCCCAACGGCTGTACAAACAGCAGACTCCCATCCCCACCTGGGCTTCATGGGGATAATATGTGTCCTCACCTTTCATGTATCTAAGGTAATCTGTTTCTTCAGCTGGAGGCTATAGAGAAAAATAAAAGGTCCAAAACATCGTTCAGTGAGGAATTCCTCCAAGGACCTGACTCCAGAGTCTACAACCAGTTGTGCTGGCCGCTCATACCCCCGTACTTTGGGTGAGGTGGATTATTGATCAACACAATCGTTGGTGGCCCAGCTCCTGGTCTTGGCTGCCCAGAGGGGGCTGGGGGAATGGGTAAGTCCAGGGCACTCAGGAAGAGCACAGAGGACCTGGCCTCTCCCCTTCGCACTTTTAAACCCCCAAATCTCAAGGCATCGAACAGAGTGCAGCCACAACAATAATGAGATGCTCCCATCTCTTCACTCACTCCTGTCGGTTCACTTACGTGCTGAGCATCCACTGGGTCACAGGACATGACACACAGGATGACCGATGGGACAGGCTTGGTACTTCCCCCTGGATCCTGTTCAATCTGATGGAAGAATGATCACTCATAAATGGTTTCTCAAAAGGGTATATAGACAGAAGACAATCTGCAGAGTGAATCAAATTTTAAAATATAAATGACGATCCCCCAGTCTCCCCGCCTAATGTTAGCAGCATAAAGATAATAGATATTGCCTTTGATCACCAAGGAAGTGGTCACCCCCCTCAGGAGGAAAGGAGAGTTATTCTTTCAGCAGGACACACAAGTGCTCCATCAGATTGGACCAGGACCTCTACATTCATTCAGCAAATCTGTATAAGCTCCTACGACATATGGGAATCTAGTAACTAGACCCGATCCCAAGGCTCTTGGGCTTTATTAGTCAAGAAAATAGACACGACTCCCCATCACTGGGGGCTCAGAGTTTTAGCAGAGGAAACAGGCAGCATGTTGGGGGTAGCAAGAGCTCGGGGAAAAATAAGAGTGGTATGAGCAAACTCAGGTGATGGTGGTGGGGTGCGAGGCAGGCAGGAGGGAATAAGGCATTCCTGGCAGATCTCACAGAGTAATGAACTTGAAGCAGCATAGATCCGGAGGAATAAGGAAGAGCTGGAGCCAGAGGCCCCCAGAATGACGGGAAGAGTGTGCACGGAGAGGCAGAACACGCCGGGTCCTCGAAGACTTTGGGACGACTTTGGCTCCTAATGAAATGGTGACCCTTTTGGTGAGTTTTGATGGGATGGGTGATGTCCAATTTATGCTTTTGTTTTGGTTTTTTGTGGGTGGAGGGTAATTTATTTATTTTAGTGAAGGTGCTGTGGTTTGAACCCAGGATCTCATGCATGCTAAGCATGTGCTGTATCACTGAGCTACACCCACCCCCTCAATGTATGCTTTTATAGGCTCCCTCTGACTCTGTGTGGATGAGATTGTAGAAAAGCAAAGATGGAAGAAGAAGGCTATTTGGTGTCCAGGAAGAGGCTGAAGGTGGCTCCTAGGAGGGTGGGGAACAGGGAGTAGGTGGTTAATGAAGACAGAGTAGCCAGAATTTTCTAACAAGCTGGATTTGCTGTGTGTGTGTGTATGGGTGTGTGTGTGTGTAAGAGAAAGAGAGAGAAAGAACATGGTTCCAACATCTGGACCTGGAAAATGGGATGGATGTCCTCTCCATCCACAGGGGATGGGACAAGATGGGGCTGAGCAGGTGGAAAGGGGCTGGAATCAGCTCAGTTCTTCAATGTCATGGTTAAGAAGTCTATTAGATATTGCCACAGAAATGCCTAATAGGTAGAGGAGTCTGGGGTTTTTTTTTCTTTCTTTTTAACATTAAAATATATAATTTGAATGTATTAATTTTATTATGTGAATGAAATTGTAATTTTATTTCATTCCAAGTTATATGTTATAATATCCAAATGGAAAATATATCAGAAAAGGGGAGAAATGAGGGCTTTCACAGAAACTGACTGTCCATAACGTAGGTAAAATTTCAATAATACCAGTCTTCAGTGCAAAAACCTCATCTTGGTGTTACATAAAATTAAATGAAAAAGGACTATGTTGATGTATCATTATTTCATGTTACATAATAGCCCCAAACAAACACACTGTTTAACTGTGAGGCTTGTAGAAATACTATTCACTTTATTGTCATAAATACAGAAATGCAAAAATTTTCTATGGTCGAATTAGCATCTTAGTGGAAATAATAGAGATCTGAGCATTTTACATGATATTTATGGACTGATTTAAAATTTGGAAAAGTAATTTACACAGTAGAACATACGTATGAATGTGAAAGCAAGATGAATGAAAGAAAAATAATATGAGTATCAGGGAGAGAGTTCCAAATGGAAAGGGCCAATCAGGGAGTTTTGAACAAATCGAGAAATTGATGGCATGTCAATTTCCAAATCTAGTTGCTTCCACCAAAAGTATAGCAGAGAGATAGTGGAGAGACCCAGGACCCAACTCCTGGGCACATTCGTAGTAAATGTTTGGAAAAAAGTGGAGACGTTGGCAAAAGACCAGCCAGTGGATTGAAAGCAGAGTGATGGGCTGGAGGCTAAGTAAAGCAGGAACACGGGGAAGGAAGGATGGAAGAGCTGGGTCAAATGCTGCCAAAGGGCCACGCATGATGAAGACTAAAAACTGACCACTATATTTAGCAACGTGGGGTCACTGATGGCCTTGACAGAACAGTTTCCATACAGCAAGGGATCAGGGGAAAAGCCAGAGTGGGTGCAAAAGGGGATGGCTCAACTGAATATGCAGACAGTGAGTTTAAACTACTCATAAAAGATTTGCTGCAAAGACATAGGCTTGCAATTGGTGGGGCGAATTAGAGTCAAGGAGTGATGTTTGTTCCTTTTAAGAGGATGGACTTTTATATACTGATAGGAGACAACTAGCAGGAGAAAAAAATAGATCAGGTAGTGACAGAGAGGATGGATGTGGGAGTGACAGCCCAGAGAAGATTGGATGGATGGCCCCCCTGGCGACTTTTGAATGCTCTGGCTTTCGATGTCACCTGTAATAAGAGGTGGGGCAGCGAGAGTGAGGTTACAGACATCAGAAGGCGAGCGGATGTGCTGGGAGTTGCTGGTGAAATTTCTCTTCTGTTGGCTTCAGTTTGCTTGGTCAAAGAAGAAAAGTAAACTTACCAGCTGAGGAAAGAGGAGGAAGTTACTGGAGTCATGAGCAGAAGATACGAAAGAGCCTTCAGGGACAATGGGACAGTGAAAAGAGCAAGGGGAGACGAGGGGAGTGTGCTCTCAGAAAGTTACATTTTATCTTTGAGGTCCCCAAGTGTTGGAGGTGTGATTGCCCTTCCTGCTGTTTATGAAATAAAAATTGAGTATGGTTCAGGGAAAATACAATATCATTCTAAGTGGCTGCCTGTTTCTCAGGAATGGTCATCTTAAACTGCAAACATTACCAAAATGTTGAAAAGAAGAACTTGTGTACCCAATGACCCACTATTTTCTATAAATTTGGCTGCTATTTAGTTCCCCTATCAATCCTACAGAACCGATACTGCCTAGGATGGAGATACATCGATGCTTATATGGAAATGAAATCTGTATCTTTTTCCTAAACTCCATGGCTTCCTTAACATCCCATTCCCCTTGGAATTTAGGGGTGTCCGGTATAAGAAATGAGAAACAGTTTGAGAAAATCCCGGCTCAGAATTACACAGCACAACCTCAGCTCAGAAGTGTACAGCCGTCAAAATGTTTAGAAACAAAACTCCGCAACTACTCTTAAAGGATTTTGCAAACCTGGGCCTGCCTAGATGTTTCCAAACTAGAAAGATACTCCAATCACTTGACCGGTACGGGAACCAGAGGCTGGTCAGCCTTTTCTGTAAAAGTCAGAGAGTAAATATTTTCAGTTTTGCAGATTATTTTGTTGTAAACATGCAGGTCTGCAATAAGAAAGCAAAGAGCACTGGGAGACAGGAAACAAATGGGCATGCCCACACCCTCCCTTCCACTCAGGGCAGCTTCTCTGTGGTGGGGAGCTTTGCCACAATCACTTGTTTCTTTGTTTCCATTGGTTTCTTTGTTTCCACCTTACTGCTCAAGCTCAGAAATTCAAGTGAGCCTGGTCCTTCAGCATCCATGCAGAGAGAAGACTGAGCAGGGATGGGGACCCCATCTGACAGAGAAGAGAGAAGGCTTGTCACCATGACATGAGACAATCGCACCTTCCGGGGTGATAGGGAACAAAGATAAGGGAGGGGCACAGCAGTGGGACCCCTGGGTCACCTGCCAGGCTTGCTCTCCCTCCACGGCCACCCTGGGGGCCTGGGTGGTGTTGGAACTCAGCTACAGTGATTAGGCTGAGGAGACTCAGGGTAAAGGACCCTCCGTCTCCACACCGAGTTCCAAGCGCAGCCCCTCTAAATTTACCCTCTGAGTTTCTGGAACTCAGCTGGAAGAATACATGATCAGGCCAGACCCAGAGCCCAAGCCACACACGACAGGGGTCACGTGAGTTTGTAACCCCGTGCTCAGTGGTCGGGGTCTCCTTGCATATCTGCAGAAATCCCTGTTCTGCCTCATTCCTGGGAGAAACCCCACATCTCCTCCTACTCTGTCTGTTCTTCTCTTGAGGGTATTGTCCTGGAGGGGTGCAGAGTCCTTGAACCTGGCCCTCCAAACGTACATAAGCAGCCTGTTCAATAAAACAAATTATACACTTTTTCACCTTGGCCAGCTTTTTGATTCCAGAAAGGCTGTGGGAATTTTTCTCACTGTCTCCTGTGCCCCCACCACTTGGTGGTCCTCTACTCATGGAAACACGATTTCTCACAACTGCACCCTGCCTCCCAGCTTGTCAGAGGGGAGTGACCCACAAAGACACAGGTGTTTGTGAGGATCTTGTCCCCAAGCAGAAAACCTACTCCTGGAGCCACGGACAGGGATCTGGCCTCCTGAGCTGCTCAGCTCTAATTGAAAGCCTAAACTGGGGACCCCGAACATTGCTGAATGACTTTCTGAGTCACCTTGGCTGGAGAGGCCTGATTTTTCGTTCTAGGAATGGATGTAGCGCAACCTCCATTTTCAGGGCTGACATTCATGATGGATCTAGTTCCCCCAACGGCACCCCAGGAAGGAGAGGCCCTTCCATCCCACTAGTTAGAAACCCATCCCAGGGGAGTTCTGAAGCACCTCATCGCAGTCAGTTCCAGCATCCCTGCTGAGTGGCCCCTGCCCCTGCCCCTGAATGAGCCCCTTCCCTGGGCAATCCCTTCCCCGACATGACCACACCCCAGGTGGTGCTGGGGAAGGCAGGGAGTGCAGTGAGGGGCGGGGGGAGAAGAGCACTTTGCTCTGGAATGAGGGTTCTTGGGGGACCATAGAGCAAGGCACACACCACCCCCAACCTATACCCCAAACAGCCCCGCCAACACAGGGGCTGCTCTGCTCCCTCTCACCATGGCTCTCCTTTGAGACTGCACACAACCCGGCATCTGGCACCCCAGCCCTACCTCCCATCTTATGACAGATCCCTTCTTCTTGGAAACTGCCTAGCAGCGCGTATTCAAGGCCGGCAGCGGGCCTGGCGGATCTGCATTTCAGGTGCCCTACCTGGCCAGCCGTGCGTACCTGGGCTCAGCCCTCTCTCTCGCCCACCGGTAGCCTGGGTCCACGTCCAGTGCAATCGGAGGCCGCGGAGCCCCGGCTGATCTCCACACAGGGACATGTGAGGGTGCCCCCGCCCCGCTGCCTCGCTGCCCCGCTGCCTAGCTGCCCCTCTGCCCCGCCCACTGGTGGTAGCACCGCCCCAGCCTCCGGGCAGCGACACCTGCAGGTCACGACTTCCGCGCAACCACGCCCTCCACGGCCCCGCCCAGCTATCCCAAAAGCCTCCCCCCACCCCCGTCCTGGCCGCGCCCTGGCTCCCATTGGCTCCGCAAGTTCTGCCCTCACACATCTAGACTCGAGAGGATGCACGACGCAAGCGCTAGGGGAGGGCCCCGCGGCGTTACCATGGTTACAGGCACCGCGCGCCGCGCGGGCCAGCGTGCGCTTCTGGGGCGGGGAGCGGGCTCCGGAAGTGTGTAACTGCCTGGGACCCATGGCGGCATTTGCTGCTGGGGATGGCGGCTTGCTTGGCCTGACGACTAGTTCTGGCCTGGTCAGTCGGCGGCCGACATCCTGTCTGGGGCGGCGTCCCACAGACGGTAAACGTACTTCCGCGCCGTCAGCGGGGCAGGTGGACATGAACCGGGATGGGATCGGGGTAGGGGTGTTGGCCGGGGAGGGAGGGCTGTGGTGCCTGGGAGTGTGTTGGGGCGGGGCGGGGCAGGGCTTGGGCACAGCCTCAAGCTTTCCTCCCCATCAGGCCCTGGGGCTAGGGCCGCGAGTCTGGGTCGCCCTTGGTGGCCGTGGCCTCCCAGAACCCCCCGGGAAGGGCAGGCAGAGGACCCATCTTAGATGAAGCGGGGCCTTACCAGGGTTTTGAAGAGCCCCAGAATCAGATGTTGGAATGGGGTTGTTTATCAGCCTTGTTTATCTGCAGGGAAATTTCAGTCCCATCCAGATCTTGATTCCTTCTGTCAACCTCAGGAGTAAGACAAGGGTCAGTGCCGGTAAGCAGTTATCTAGGGCTTGACTCAAACTGTGCGGGATGTAGGGATGGCAGATTGGACGCTCTCTCTTGAATTTAGCAGTCTTCTGGGATTAGAGGCCCCGGCTGAGGATTACATCCTCATCTGCAGTAATGGAGGTTGTGAGAAACACACAGAGAAGGGAGGGTTGTGGTGGCCGTAACTAATTACAGAATCCAGGACCCTTGCCTGGCTCTAGTGTAGAAGAGTCTCGCCTAGGATAGGGCAGCAGTTATCAAAGTGTATCCAAGGCCACTGAGGTGCAAGACCATTTTCAAAGAAACGCCGGGATGTCACCTGCCTTTTGCATACTCTTGCTCTCCCGAGTTCCTGTGGGGTTTTGCAGGGAAACCCTGGCCTGTGATATCACAAAACAGGGAATGCAGTGGCAGATAGGAGAATTCAGCTCTCACCAGTCCATAAGAGATTTGCAGAAATTAAAATCACTGCTATTCTTCTCACTAATGATTTTTGTTTTGAAAAATAGAATTAAATTTAGTTTAAGAGTATTAATGGTAACATACAGTAGATTGTTAATATTTTTAAGTGAATTCATACACTTTTTCTAACTTCTTATTCAACTTATAACACAGGAAATATTGATAGATTTAACTCACATAAATGACAGCCTTTTGGAGTTCTCAGTAATTGTTAAGATTGTATACGGTTCTGTAGAACAAGAAGTTTGAGAGCCCCTGGGGAACGGGTGCTCAGGTGCTAGTCAGGTGCTTAGTGGGGTTAGACAGACACCAAGATTTCTTCCGCAACTGTTCCCGGACTTGAAGTAATTGACCACATGGAGATGGGTGGGCAGTGCCTCCACTTTATAAACCAGAAGCTGCTGAATGTTTCTGGAGTCTAGGCCATGGGCTATGCAGGGATTCCCGTTGTATCTGTTCTATCTAAGCCAGGATTCCTGTGCAGAGGCCTGGCCCTGAAGACCCGCTCTCCTTTGCTCCCTGCCAGGTACCTTCTGTGTGACTTGAACCCTCCAGAGGGCATCAGCCTCCATAGGAACGTCTGCATCCACATTGCCTTCCTCCTGAAGACCCTGCTGAAGATGGAGGAGCCGGTACTGGTGCTATCCCCTTGGGGCCACCTCTACCACTGGCAGAGCCCCGATATCAACGAGGTCTGGATTCCCTGGTCCGACTCCTTTGACCTCCCAAGTCTCAATAGAAACATCCCTGACATTGAATACGAGCAGTTCATTGCAGGTGAGGTGGTGGTCATTTAACTGGGGCCAGGTTGTCGTTGTCCTGGTTCTGATCTGAACATCGGGCCATCTTACTTTGGGCTTGTCTGTCTGCTTAGGGGCCCTGCTCATGTTTCCCACACTGCAGGTGAATTTGGTTTTTCCATAGTATTTTCGGGAAATCAATTTGAAATGTATGAGCTCTATGTCCCCTCACCTGTCAAAACCCTGGCCTCCTGGTGAGATGGAGCGGTGACAAGGAGGCCACTGCCACTGAGGCCTTGTCCCAGAAGGACTCACTCCCTGTGCACTCAGGGCTGTTCTTACCTGTAGGCAAACACAATGTGTGTGTGTAGCAACGGACCCGTGCTAGAGAAGATATGTAACTGCCCATCCAGTATAATTTGGTCCTGCTCAAGTTACCCATTTTAAGTTTTTTAAGAAGGAAGAGTTCAAGATTTTCTCTGAATAAAGTTATTTAGAGCTTATCAATTTTTTTAAGTTGAAATGTGTTTGATTTACAATGTTTTGTTAGTTTCAGATATACAGCTGTTTTGTTAGTTTCAGGTATACAGCATAGTGATTCAGTTGTACATATACATAGCCTATTCTTTTTCAGGTTCTTTTCCATTATAGGTTGCAAGATACTGAATACTGTTCCCTGTGTTCTACAGTGAATCCTTGTCGTTTGTCTGTTTTTCATATAGTAATTTTTATCTGTTGATCCCAAACTCCTAAGTTTTGTTTATAAGTCTGTGAGTCTGTTTTTGTTTTATAAATAAGTTCATTTGCAACATTTTTTAAAAATTCCACATATAAATGATATCATATGATACTTGTCTTTGTATGACTTATTTCACTTATTGAGATCATCTCCAGTTCCATTCAAGATGCTGTAAATGGCCTTATTTCCTTCTTTGTTATGACTGAGTAATATTCTGTTATATCTAAATACCACATCTTTATCCAGTCATCTGTCAGTGGACGTTTAGATTGCTTCTATGTCTTGGCCATTGTAAACAGTGCTCCTGTGGACATTGCGGTGCAGGTATCTTTTGGAATTAAGGTTCCCTCTGGATATATGCCCAGGAGTGGGATTGCTGGATTAGGTGATAAGGTTTTTTTTTTTTGTTTTGTTTTGTTTGTCTTTTGAGGAATCTCCATACTGTTCTTCACAGTGGCTGCACCAAACTACATTCCCACCAACAATGTAGGAGAGTTTCCTTTTCTTCACAGCCTCTCCGGCATTAATGGTTTGTGGACTTTTCAATGATGGCCATTCAGACTGTTGTGAGATGATAACATTGTAGTTTTGAGCTGCATTTCTCTGATAATTGAGCGATATTGAGCATTTATTTATATGCCTATTGGCCATTTGTGTGTCTTCATTGGAGAATTGCTTGTTTAGTTTTTCTGCCCATTTTTGGATTTGGTTGTTTATTTTTTTCTCATTAAGTTGTATGAACTATTTATATAGTCTAGAAATTAAGCCATGGTCAGTCTCATGTTTTGCAAATATTTTCTCCCACTCCATAGGTTGTCTTTTTGTTTTACTTATGGTTTCTATTGCTGTGCAAAAGTTTATAAGTTTAATTATGTCTCATTTATTTATTTTGGCTTTTATTTCTGTTGCTTGGGTTGCTTAGTTTGCCCTAGGGAAACATTCCTGAGATGTATGTCTAATAGTGTTTTGCCTATGTTTTCTTGTTAGAAGTTTATAGTGTCTTGTCTAATATTTAAGTCTTTAAGCCATTTTGAGTGTTTCTTTTTGGTTTTTTTGCGACTCTATTGTATGCTTTTGATTTGTGGTTACCTTATTCTTCAAATATATCAATCCATTACTATATCTATTTCCTTTAGACTAATAATCACGTAGGCTCCAACACATCCTAAGAATAACGAAGAAAAAAAAAGAAAAAAATTTATATTTTCTTGCTCCCCTCTCCCATTCCCACATTTTTTTATTTTGATGTCCTTTTTCATTTTTACATCTTTAAGTTTATTCTCTTGTAAATCGTTACTGCATTTCCAATTATGGTTTTCCTGTTTCTATAGCGTCCTGCTTCCTTTCTGGTTAGAATAGAACCTTTAATGTCTCTGTTAGGTTCAATATTGATGAGTTATCTCACCTCCCCCCCCCAAGCCTCTGAATACTCAGTCCTGGAAAGCTAAACCATTCTAGCCTTCATCGGTACTGGGAAAGCAATCTTCAAAGTGGGAAAAAACATTCAAAAGTAATATTCTGTGAGTTGCTTTCTACCCTTGCCCGGAGATGAGGAACATCTGAAGGTGGAGGAAAAAAGTTGGAGGTGGGGAACACAAAGTCTTTTCTCCTTTTGCTTCTGAAGAAATGATTGCTTTTGTAATTAGTGATGATGCCCTTTAAATTGGTGAGATCGAGATTCCACAGCTTCAGTGCCTGTGAATAACCAGCTGGGAGAAAGCTCTCTAGGGCCCTTGCAGTGGGAAAGGCAGCCCCTCTGAGCACTTGTTGTTCTGTGTTCTTCCTGCCTCCACATGGGTTCGCTAGGCACCATGCAGGAAAATGCAGTTACCCAAGGTGGAGGACGGGGAGACCCCTGCTGTGTGGCAAGCCACAGGAGCCCACACATGAAGGACAAAATGTAGAATAGTGGGACTGTCATAGGAACAGAGGATGGTTGAGACCCAAGATAGTGTCCTGGAGTCCAGCAGCCAAGGTTGGTGGGGCAGATGGGGCCCTGGGTCATGGGCAGTCCTTGAGGGATCTGAAGCAAAGATAGGAACCAAGAGACTGGATTCGTGTGGGGATATAGTGCCCCTTGGAGGCTGCGGGGCAGCTCAGCGAACCCAGGGGGAGCGGGCACTTCCCCAAAGCTGGGTTGGCAGGTCAGAACCAACTCACTGGGGACCGAGAGACACTGAGTCATTTTTAGCCTTTTGTCCCTCTTCCTGGAAAAGAAACTGCTGCCTGTTAAATAGCCTGTGTCGTTAGTGAGAATTAAAGACATGAAGCAAGATTGCGTCAAAAGTCATCCATTGTGTAGTCCTTAATAAGGGTCAAATGCAAACTTGAATAGATGAAATGAAACATTCATCAGAGGATTTTAAAATCCTTTAAAATAAAAATTCTTGCTGCCTTTGTTCTTCATTTCAGGGTTCACTTGGTGACAATAATAGTAAACAAAGCAACAGCAAACCCTTAGAGAACTCTGTCCTGTTGTTGCAGGAACGCTCTTTTCACGACAATTCAATGAGTTGGCACCAGTATGAATTCCACTTTAAAGGTAAGGACATTCATTAATCACACTGCTAATAAATGGCAGAGATGGGACTTGAACTCAAGCTGTCTAGCCCCAGAGCCCCCTCTCAGCCCCTTCACTGCAGCTCATCACTTGGCATGCCCAACACAGCCAGCATTTAAGAGCAGTGTGACCTTGGCCAAGGCTACTTCACCGCTTTGTCTCTGATTCCTCATCTGTAGAATGGGGGTGTGGGCAGTGAACTCTGTGAGCTCAGTGGTCACTTCCTCCTACTCTGCTATTCTACTGCTTTGAATTAGTTTGGTAAGTATCTGAGCCCCTACATGGCCCACACCTGGCCTGGCGCTTTGCTAGGCCCTAGGTTACGGAGAAAAGTAAGATCAGCCTGCTTCTCCGAGGAGCCTGTGTCCCTCCATGGGAAGCAGCTGCGAGGCCCAGGCTCCCTCACTGGTGGTCGGGGGCTGGGCAGGAAAGTCTGATAAGAGAAGATGGAGGCAGAGCCCCTCTGGGAATAGTGGTGGCCACACAGCTCTTAGGAGCGAGAGCCTCTGTCCAGGCTGCTGAGAGGGGGGTCCTCATGAGGTCAGTAGTCCCCCCAAACTAAGCCCTCAGGACAAAGATCCAGCCACCCCTGCAGTGTCACCATAGAGCCTGTCCATCCTCATCACGGTGCCTCTGTGCTCCTTTGTCCTGGGGCCTCTCTTCCCCCTACACCCAGAAGCCTTTTCTCCCTCTCTTCTCTGAGTTTCCCCTCACTTCCCCTGTGGCCCCTGCTTCCTGGGCCACCATCTCTGGAGTTGACGCTTTGCCCCCTCACACCCCCCTGTTTGATCAGGTGCCTGGATTGACCTCCTTGTGCTCACTTTCCACCTTCAGATCACTGCTCCTCCTCTCTTGGGAGCACCTAGAAAACCCAAATCCTTTCCTAGCAGTGCCTGCCACCCTGGCCTCCCTGCTCATCTGCCTCAGTCAGGAGCACCTGGACCACCAACTCTGTATTGCCTCACCTCCTACCAGCAAGACTTCAAAGTTGATTCTCCCTCCACCACCCAGTATGGTCATTTTAGGGTCTTCCTCTCCGTCAGCCTGAGCCAGCCACCCCCCATTCACCCTACCCCCGGGCTCATACCCGGGCGTGTCTCCATACCAGTTCCAGCCTCTCTCCTTTAAGTGCCCACCTCTAGCCATCCGGCTGCTTCTCCACCAGCCCCCCTGGCCCTCCTTCACCCTCACTGGGGCATCAAGCACTGACTCCTCTACTTTCCTGCCTGTCCACATTGCTCTTACTTCCACTTCCTCAACTTCCATCTCTGCATCCACAGTCAGCACTCTATGACAAACAAAACCCCCTTGACCCTTGATCTTTCCAGTTCCTCACCAGGACGACTTCTATCTCGGTTCACCCAGCTCTATTTGTTCTGAGCCTGCAGGCAGCAGGCTCTCCCAGCACAGATTTCTAAGACGACAAATCAATGCCCACCATGTTGCCACTGCCTTGTAATCCTCCAGGATTTCTCTAGTGAGCACATTTCCCCACTTATCACTCAGTGGTGTCAACATTCTCTGCTCTCTGCACACCTCTAAACTTCCCTCTGTCTCTTCCTTGACTCCCAGCAGATGGCCTTGCCTCCTGCTTCAGAGAGAATGACATGTTACTGGAAAGGAACTCGCTCACCTGCAGCAAATCTGCTCACTTTACCTTTTATCCGTCTCTCTCCCACCTGGACTCTAGCTGTAGTTGTTCTTAATTTAGTGAGTTTAGTTGACATATATTTACAAAGTTAAAAGCATAGCACACTATAGGCTACCTTCTAGGGCTTACTTTTTCAATTTAACATAGAGTGTATGATTCATCCATTTAGTTGCACGTACCTGCAGTTCATTTGTTTTAACCGATCTTAAATATTGTGTGTGTGAATATAACATAAGAGAAGGGTAAGCCAGGATTCAGGATGCTGGTTACTTCCTCTGAGAAGAGGCCAAGAGCAGGATAGGGAAAGAGGACACAGTATGTCACTGTCAATATTCCTGTTATGATGCTGGGTAATATGTTCATAACTGTGTCTTATAATATTAATTTTAATACGTAAATATCTCTGACAGACAACTAAGATGAGAATGTGTCATGAACCAAGATATACAATGGGTAAAATTACATCATTATTGTTATGTAATCTTGTTATATTATATATTAATCATAATCTTACATTATTTATTATGGGTTATATATTATATAGATGCATGAATTATATATTATGTATAAAAACACCTATATATGTATTATATACAATCTGATAAATAAACAGAACATAATATGCTGGTATATCTTCTATTATGTGTTATTTAATAAATAATAACATACTATATCCTGTTATACGACATGGCACATTATCTTTAATAAAATAAGAAATCTGTCAATTATATTGGTAATTAGTAAAATTTAAAAAAATAGCCTGCAACTTTTAACGCCGACACCGCTCCAGCTGTCACTGTCTTTTCTCTTCCCTTTTATGGTCGAGGTCCTCACAGTGCTATCAGTTCCCCCTTTCATCTCCTTATCCTGAACCTTCCTCCTCCACCCTTCCCATGCTGCCTTCTGCCCCGGGGTCCCTCTAGTCACCAGCGGCCTCTGGGGCACTGATTTGCGGGCAAGGTCTCATGCCCCAGCTCACCTGCCTGTCTGCCGCCTCTGCCACCGCTGGTGGGGCGGGGTAGGGGCAGAGTGCACCTTTTGTCCTGGAAGAGAACACAGCACAGACTCAGTGACCAGCAGCAGGTGTGGCCGGGACCTGCAGGCCTGGGGGGAGAGCCAGACTGTCTGCATCCAGACCGGGGGCACTTGAAGTGTGAAGAAACCCAGTCCTCACTGCACCTGAAGTGAGAAAAACACCTTCAGGTGAGTTAAAGTGCTTATGACCTAGGTCTGTTGGCTGGAAAGGACAAACTGGCCCCTAAGGGGAGGGTAGTTGATATTCCAGGCCCCACGAAAGCCCTAAGGGCTGGCGGAGAACCAGGCTGGACATTCCACTGGACCCAGTGCCGCCTCAGTGGTGGGGCCTTCGGGAACAAGCAGAAAGCCCTCGGTCTCTGGGGGGAACGCGGCAGTGAGGGAGCATCCCTGCAGCGAGTAAAGTGAAGTCAGGGCCTGTGGGATCCGTTTTCATGGCCACATCGAACCTCAGCAGAAGCCACAGCAGGAGTGGATTACTGTCTCTCCAGCTGTCATCCTCGTGTCTGAATGCCAGGCTTCAGACCCGATCCCCTGGGGCGCTAGGACAGTTATAGACAGAGGCGGCTCAGGGAGGCCTCAAGAGGGCGGTACTGGCCTTCCTGCCGACACGATTACACGAAGATCAAACAATCCATCGATGGAAAGAAAATAAGAACCATGGTCACATCTGGACCCCAAGCTTAGACGTGGTGTAATGGGTGACATTTACTGACAATCCAGCGAGGTTCTGGCCAGAGTTAGAGACCAGGGCAGCAAGCTGGGAGTGACACTGAGGAGTATCATTGTGCAGAGGCTGGACTGGGTGTCTGCAGGCTCCTCCCAGGAGAAGCCTCAGTGTTTGGGAGGTGGCTAACATGCCTCCTTCGTGTCAAAAGCAAGTGATGCCACCTGCGGAAAATCAGCTGTAATCCTGAGATGGGTCAGCCCTGGGTGATGTGATAAAGGCTCCTACAATAAGGGGGGGCCAGATGAACAATGAACCAACCAACAGGCTGAGGAGATTCCCACCTGTGTTTATCGTGCTTTCATAGCCAAAAATGAGGAGAGAGTTGACTGGCTCACCATGAATATTTTAACAACTTGAGAGGGTTCCAAGTCTCACTGCATTTAAGTGTCACCTGGAGGAATTCAGGCAGTGTTTAGACCCAGGGGAGGCTAACGGCCTCTCAGTTCCTCATCAACCTGGCAAACCCACCAGCCCTCTATGGCCAGACCTTGGCAAGTGCCTTCCCTTGTTATAACAAAACCCTTCCCTCGCACGCCTGTGGTAAGCTTTTCTTTTTAATTAATGGGAATTTGGATACCTTACAGCCTCCTCAGACCTTTCCTTAGGGCTTCTCTCCTTAGACCCCGGCAAGGGGGCCCTCTACCCTGGGTCCTGCACTGCAGAGGGTCCCCCTGGCCCTGACACTTCCTCTGGCCGTGCCCTCCATCGGGTGGAGTCAGCAGGGCCAATGGGACATGGTCATTGGCTCCATCCCGTGCTCTAGAAAACCAGGACCCCGATTGCCCCGTCTCAGCAGCCCCTGACCCATTTGTAGTGCCTGCACCGGCTCTCCCTGGAGTTCAAATTCCCAGGACCCACAGAGAGGCCAAAGGGCAGCTGTTTGCATGGAGGGTATATGCAGAGCCCTGACGTGAAATCTGAGTGTCCCCCTGTGCACATCCAAGGCCCCTTGTGGCAAGGGATGGACCCAGCATTGGGAAGAAAAGGGTCAGGCTAGTGATCAGAGACTGAGAATCAGCTCTCCCCGCACGCTCACTTTCTTTGCAGGACTCCCCGGGGTCTGGGAATTCTAATTTTGAACCTGGTTTTCCCCTTACAATGAATGTATATTTGTAAAGGCAGGAACTTACAACCTCCTGCAATTAAAATGTTTAGATATATAGGATGTGAGCTCCCAGGTATGCTGTGGAACTGCACTTCCAAAGGTCCAGAGCAGTTATGTTGGCTCTACTGAGACTATAGGTGGTAAAGACCATCTCCAGAGAGGAGGGGCTCCTGCTTCACTCCCCGAAGACAGGATCTTCTGAGCGGATAAAACGATGGACACTGAGACCCTCAATTGTAAATTGATTTAGAATAACGCCAAAGGTGTGTATGACGTGTGTGTGCTCACATACGCTCCTGAGGAATTGTGTGGTACATGACTGTGAGTGTGTGTGTGGCTGTGAGCGTTTGCGCCTGGGGATGTATGTGGTTGTGAGTATGCTATGTTTGTGTGTGCGTCTGAGGACGTGTGTGGTTGTGTGTATGGTAGGTGTGTGTGTGATACATGAGTCCATGTACGTTTGTGTGTAGGGAAGTATGTGGAGCAGAGTCAGTGTGTCTGCACGTGTGTTTGTGTACGTACATGCATTAGTTTTAACAGTAGAAGCTGTCCTTTAGAAATACGATGTAGTAAAAATTGTATGATGTCCTTTGCTGTATAAATCAAAATTAAAATTATCTTCAATCACCAGAAATTTAGTCCCCCTCAGATTCTGTTTTTTTTCCATATTGATTATGTCCTCATTTTACTGATGAGGAAACTGTAGCTTAGAGATGTTGACCGACTCAAACAAGGGCATGGAGCTCGCGCGCCCAGGGCCAGGACCCAGTCCAAGCTGCACTGCTCCAGAGGCCTGGAGCCCTGCTCATGATCATGCGTGGCCTCTTGGCGGGGGAACAGATTCTGATGGGCTGTGGCCAGCGTGCAGGCTGCCCGTGCCGGGGACTCGGGAAGCCGGGTGGAGAGTACCAGACAGCAGACAAGAGTGAAGGGCTGCTCAGAAGTCAGATAGTTTCCTAGGTCTTGGATGAGGAAGGAGGCTCACTGCTCATCCTTGATCCCTTTGCTGGTGGCCAAAAGGGACCAAGGCCCACGAGAGCACTTCTGGGAGCTGCCTGCCAACACCTGGAAAAGGACTGCTCAGGACTGGCTCTGCAGTAGGAGCAGAGGAAGGAAATGTCGCCTCCTGGTGGACATCCTTTGTGATGGCAGTAGGAGGCCTAGGAGCCTTGGTATCGAGGTGGCAAGGCAAGGTCCTAGTGGATGATCGTTTCCACGTGTCTTAAAAATCATTGCTTCATATATTTTATCCATTTTGTGGTTTATTTTAGGGTGGTAAATATGGTCTCTGTTATTCCATATTAGCTGGATTGAATAATTTTTTTATTGTTAATTTTCTCCTAAATGATTTGGAGCTATATTGCCTTTTAATGAAAATTCTCTCTAAATTTTTATAAATCATCTCTAAGTTCATAACTTTATATGTAATTGGACCAGTATTCCTATAACACTATCAAAAATGAAATAATCTATTAGATCCTGTTCCTCAATAATGATAAATTTAGCATATTTTAACTCTCTGCTGTTCCAGATTGTGTGTGTGTGTGCGTTTGTGTGTGTGTGTGTGTGTGTGTATGTGTCCTCCAGTTGCTACTTTTTAGACAGTTGCTTTCAGTTTGTTATATTAACAATGAAAATATAGGTATAACCTTCTTGGATTTCATTGCTCACTACCACTATTTAATAATATGTCTTTCCCACTTTTGAGTTATTTCCTTATCGGGAGTTTCAAATCAACTGGACGTATGATTCACTAAGTTTTTTCGAGCAGTGGACTTGGAACACTTTCATGTCCATATGCAGCTTTATGTTCTCCTCCTCAACAACTCTCAGCGTGTTGTTGTGGCCCAAGCCTTGTTTTAAAATATGGCATTTTTTTATCACCAAAAAAACAAAAAAGATTTCTTCATTTAAAGTGCTGTCTTTGTGTGACTGGCTAGTCTTGTCTGGTGGATAGAGATTTCCTTAACCTTCCTCCTTCTTTTCGCCATAACTCGGATTCATTGAGATGCATGTTTTTACAATTTCTCAGATGGGCTTCCGCTTTGACTTCCGCTTTAAACCATCACCCCACTCTTTTTCTCCATGCTTATTCCTGAAAAAGTGAGCTCTCTATTGGATTAAAGATGGTTCCCTTCAGAGATGTGTGGCTCCCTCTCCAAAGGTCCAAATGAAGAGAAAAGGAAAGATTCCTGTTTCTGGTGGTTACATTTTGTCAGCTTAGAGATCTAGTTATCCGTGTGGCTGCGGTGGAATCTGCAATATTTTGGCTCAGAGTTTCCTTTTTCTGGCTTCCTACGGGAGCTGCATTAGCTGGGGTCACGGCGCTGTGGCCGTTGTCAGGATCCCGGGGCTGAGGCAGCCCCTCTCCACCCTTGTTATTTTGATCTTGCAAACTGGGTCCCAGCTATGCGAACCCTGCACATGGTGGCCAGGGTTGCCCCCCACGTGACGTGTCTCCAGTTCCTCGGCATCCCTCACTGCTATCAGCTAGCTCCAGTAAGGGTAATAGCTGGCTTCCACTGCGGTCCTTCCTCCTTCCTCTCCAGGCAGGCCCTCCTTTCCCACTAGTTGTCCCTATACCTTCTCTCCTGCGCTACATAAGCTAAAGGAATTCCTCAGCATTTCCAGCGGGTAGATGGCGCTGTTCTATGTTTGGACTCCTTCTGTGCTTGCAGTGGAAATTTAGGAGGTGGAAAGGAAGAGCTTGGGGTTTCTCTGTATCTAGGGGCTCCCTATCCAGCAGATTCAACTAACTGTTATTTGAAAATATTCTTGAAAAAACAGAAAGTTTCAAAAAGCAACACTTGAATTTGCCATGCACTGACAACTACTTACATAGCATTCATGTTGTATTAGATACAGTGAGTAATCTAGAGATGATTTAAAGTGCACAGGAGAACACAGCAAAAGAGAATGTGACAATGAATGTACGTGTGTATTCATGTATAACTGAAAAATTGTGCTCTAAGCTTGAATTTGATGCAACATTGTAAAATGACTATAACTCAATAAAAAATGTTTATATATATATATATATATAAAGTACATGGGAGGGTACACATAAGTTCCATGCAAGTCCTATGCCATTTTCTACAAGAAGCATCAGCATCCATGGATGTTGATATCAGGGGGGAGTCCTGGAACCAGTGCCCCATGGTTACCAAGGGATGACTGGAAGTCCAGGCTCCTTATCCCAGCCTGCCATGTCCCCACGTGGTCTGACTCCTACCTGTACCACACTTCCCTTGTCACTCTCCTCCAGCCCTGACAGACTGCCCTCTGATTCTTGAACAAGCCACACTCACTGCGATTCATGTCTGGCCCCTAGAAATATCCGTTACTTTCTGAGCATGGCTCTGCTTTCACAAAACGGGTTGCATTGTCACTAGTGAAGACAGTGTGGAATTTCCTTTAAAAACTGAAAATAGACTTAACTCATGATCCAGACTTCCCACTCCTGGGCATATGTCCGAAGAAAACTCTAATTTAAAAAGCCACATGCACCTCAATTCTCACAGCAGCACTATTTATAATAGCCAGGACATGGCAACAACCCAAGTGTCCATCGACAGTTGACTGGATAAAAATGTAGTAGTATATTTATACAAAGGAATACTACTCAGCCATTAAAAAGAACAAAATAATGCCATTTGCAGCAGCATGAATGGATGTAGAGATAGTCATTCTAAGTAAAGTAAGCCAGAAAAAGAGAAAAATGCCATATGATATCACTTATATGTGGAATCTAGAAAAGGACACAAATGAACTTAAATACAAAAGAGAAACAGACCCACAGACATAGAGAAAGAAACTTACGGTTACCAGGGAGAGAAGGGGATGGGAAGGGATAAATATGGGAATTGGAATAGTTTCCCTCTTGGGAAGTTATGGAAATGTTAGCTATCTTGATTGTGGTGATGGTTTTCTGGGTGTAGACATCTATCAAATTTATCAAATAGTACATGTAAAATATGTGTAATTTACTATACAGGAATCATACCACAATAAAGGTGACTGTATAAAAAAAAAAACAAAAGATTGGCGGCATTGTGTCCTATGATTTTATGTGTCTTTAGTGAGTGGGCCTTCAAGTTTCTGGTCTGCCATATTTTCTGAACCAGAAGTGCCCTCCTTCCCTTTTCTCTGATAAACTGTCAGTGGGTGGCATTTATTCCCGTGGCTTCAACTTCTCTCTGTCCACTGATTAACTGTCAAATCTTTTCCAGCAAGGACATTTCATTTCAGTCCCAGAAATATACTTATAATTGACAAGTAGACATTCCCACTTCATTAGCCCATAAAAATCTGAAGCTCTGTGTGTTTGAATTTACACTCGCTCAGAACTAGGTTTACTTCTTCAAACAATGGCATCACTATCCCATCTGTTTTCCGTGACATACATCTGGGAGTTTTCTACTCCCTTACCCCTGTCAGTACTACAATTCTATTCTTCAATATCCCCCAACTAAGTCCCTGCTTCTTGATTCCCACTGCATTAATTTACACCCCTTGCTAGTCTCCCCAGTGCTGTTCTTTAGAGTGAACAATCCACTTTGCTCACTTTTAATGACTAATCTGTGTCACTCTCCTCCTTAAAACCCCAAAGAATTCCCCGCGGCGTATGTGAGGAAGTCCACGCTCCCTGATTTAATGTCACACCTTCTAATCATCTAGTTGCTGCTTTTTTTCAGCCTCAGCTTCCATTAGTTCCCCACAGCCTCTAGCCTCACTGACCTTCCTTCCCTAAGTGCAAAGTGCTCTTAGACACGACCAGACCTCTGCATGAGACACAGAAGCTGCGGAGTATCCCGTCCCCACCACACACTTTCCTGGTCTAGAGATTTGCTGGAATCCTTCAGATGTCAGTGCAGAAAGCATTTCCTCTCTGACACCTTCCTTACCTTCTAGAGAACCCTGCCCCAGGCAGTGCAAGAGCCCCTCTGAACATGCAATATATATGAAGCCAAGTGAGTCTTACCACATTGTTTTGAAAACCTATTTAAATTTGTCTCTTCCACGACACACTATGATCTCCTTGAGGGATGGGGGGCTGTGTGGTATTTGTCTAGACAGCTAATGTCTGGCACAGACCCCGGGCCATCGGAAAAAGTCTGCTGATTCATCAAAAAGAATTGTCGTCTTTGCGACGTAAGAAAGACTACATGAACTCTGATCTTACACCATCCGGCAGGGGTCAAAATAATTTCACATAGAACTACAGAGGCAAAATATGTGTATTCTTTTCCTCTTTTTGAGCCCGAGATCATAGGCATCCTGGAACGTGTCACTCTAAGCTGTCTCTCCCCTAGGCTGTCACGTCCAACTTCAACATATTTTTTAGAAGTTGTAAGGATACGTGTACATCACGCCATCTTAGAGCAAATGGCGCTTCAGCCAGACCCAGTTTAATGTCCATATGAAAATCAGAAATCTTCCAAACTGAGGCCTGAGGAAACATTTCCCTTCTCTCCTTCCAGTCTGTCTGCCATCTGCATCCCATATCCCCACTGCTCATCTGCGTCAGACCACCTTCCATCTAGAAACATTTCCGGTTGGACACTTGGATGAGAACTAATTACAGCAGTCATGAAAATGACCCCATGAACGTAGGCTCTGCACAACAAGGATGCTTTGACCGGAGGCCTCAGCCATGGCCTGCAGGGTCTGTTCAAGTTTTCTGCCTGGCTTCCCTGCAGACGTTGTGCAGAAAATCAAGCCTGTAGCTAAAGTCATAGAAGGCCCAAGAAATCCAGAAAAATAGAGTGAGAGTCATCTCCTTGGGAATATTTTTGAAAACCATCCACTAAAGGAAGAAGAGATTTAAGAGGTTCGTTTCAGAGCAGATTATGTCCAACTGCAGGTGGGTTAGTTTTGTCATTGTTGCCCTCTAGTTGGCTTTCTGCTGCTTCCAACACGCCTCTGTTTAGAGAAGTGGCCTGGCCCTCAGAGCAGAAAGGTGAGCTGGGCCTGGAGACAGCCAAGCTCCTCTGCTGTGTAGTATACCGCTGAGAAGGAAGGGATGGCCCAGGGCTTCCTCTGACTCTCTCCCTCAGTTATAAACACTCTGAAGGGAAAATGGAGTAAAAAATTCTTAATTCAGTATGGTATTGTCAAAGTATAAAAATAATTGTCTTTGGAAGGGAGGGTATAGTTCAAGGGGTAGTATACGTGCTGGGTTCAATTTCCAGTAACTCAACGTAAAAAAATAATAAGAAAAATTCTTTTTCAAAAAAAGAAAATGAACAAAGAAGAAAAGCGATCTCAAACAATCCAACTTTAAAAGCAAAAAGAAACATTTTATACATAGTAATAAGCTCTGTCTTTTGCTAGATTAGGAGTTTGGGATTAACAGATACACACTACTATGAATAAAATAAATAATAAACTCCCAGGTCCTTAATAACATAGTTCACCTGAATCCTTTCTCTTTTTTCCCCTAAGCAACCCGTGAAAAACTCTGAAATTCTCAACTTATAAAAGAATTCATTTAAAGGTGGTTTGAAAGTTACTGCTTAAAACATTTATTTGTGATTCCGTGAATATAGGTCTAGTAAGAAAGATAGACAATAAATCAGTAAGCAAATAAATATATTATGTACTACCAAGTACTAATAATTGCCACAAAGGAACATAAAATATATTAGGAGAGAAAATGATTGAATAGGATATATGTGTGTGCTATTTTAAATAATGTGGTCAGATAAGTCCTCTCTGAGGGTAAAATAATTTGAACAAAGTCCTGAGTGAAGCAAAAGAATAAGCCACGTAGGTAACAGACAAGAAAAGCCTCCCAGGCCGGGAGAAGTGTAAGTACGAGACTTGGAATTACAAACACAGTTGTCCTGGTGGGGACCGTTGGGCGGTGAAGATGGGCTGGAGCAGAACGGTGAGACCTGAGGCTGCAGAGATGGGTGAGGGGCCGGATCACACGGGGCCTTGGTAGGGACTCTGGATATCCTTCTGAATACAATGGAAAATCACGAGAGTATTTTGCAAAGCGGAACGACTTGATCTGATTCATAATTTAATAAGACCGCTTTGGGTAACATATGGGGAATAAGCAATGGAAGCAGGGCAAGGTAAGCTGATGGAAAGCCAGTGGGAAGAGTGCTGCTGACCTGGAGAGAGACACCGAGGTTGGGCTGGGATGATGGTGGGAGATGGGCTGAAAGGGGGACACAATTTCACAGTAACGGTCACAGGTCTTTTTTTTAACATTTTTTATAGATTTATAATCATTTTACAATTTTGTGTCAAATTCCAGTGTTCAGCACAATTTTTCAGTCATTCATGGACATATACACAATCATTGTCACTTTTTTTCTCTGTGATTTATCATAACATTTTGTGTATATTTCCCTGTGCTATACAGTGTAATCTTGTTTATCTATTCTACAATTTTGAAATCCCAGTCTATTCCTTCCCACCCTCTACCTCCTGGTAACCACAAGTCTATATTCTCTTTCCATGAGTCTATATCTGTCCTGTATTTATGCTTTGTTTCTGTTTGTTTGTTTGTTTTTGTTTTTGTTTTTTAGATTCCACATATGAGCGATCTCATATGGTATTTTTATTTCTCTTTCTGGCTTACTTCACTTAGAATGACATTCTCTAGGATCATCCATGTTGCTGCAAATGGCATTATGTTCTCGGTTTTAATGGCTGAGTAGTATTCCATTGTATAAATATACCACATCTTCTTTATCCAGTCACCTGTTGGTGGACATTTAGGCTGTTTCCATGTTTTGGCTATTGTAAATAGTGCTGCTATGAACATTGGAGTGCAGGTGTCATCCTGAAGTAGATTTCCTTCTGGATTCAAGCCCAGAAGTGGGATTCCTGGGTCATATGGTAAGTCTATTCCTAGTCTTTTGAGGAATCTCCACACTATTTTCCATAGTGACTGCACCAAACTGCATTCCCACCAGCAGTGTAGGAGGGTTCCCCTTTCTCCGCATCCTCTCCAGCATTTGTCATTTTTGGATTTTTGAATGACGGCCATTCTGACTGGTGTGAGGTGATACCTCATTGTAGTTTTGATTTGCATTTCTCTCATAATTAGTGATATTGAACATTTTTTCATGTGCTTTTTGATCATTTGTATGACTTCCTTGGAGAATTGCTTGTTTAGGTCTTCTGCCCATTTTGGATAGGGTTGGTTATTTTTTTCCTTATTGAGTCTTATGAGCTGCTTATATATTTTGGAGATCAAGCCTTTGTTGGTTTCACTTGCAAAAATTTTCTTCCATTCCTTAGGTTTTCTTCCTGTTTTATTTCTGGTTTCCTTTGCTCTGCAGAAGCTTGTAAGTTTCATTAGGTCCCATTTGTTTATTCTTGCTTTTATTTCTTCTAGGAGAAAATTTTTCAAATGTATATCAGATAATGTTTTGCATATGTTTTCCTCTAGGAGGTTTATTGTATCTTGTCTTATGTTTAAGTCTTTAATCCATTTTGAGTTGATTTTTGTATATAGTGTAAGGGTGTGTTCTAGCTTCATTGTTCTATATGCTGCTGTCCAGTTTTCCCAACAACATTTGCTGAAGAGACTGTCTTTATTCCATTGTATATTCTTACCTCCTTTGTCGAAGATTAGTTGACCAAAGGTTTGTGGGTTCATTTCTGGGGTCTCTATTCTGTTCCATTGATCTATAGGTCTGTTTTGGTACCAATACCATGCTGTCTTGATGACGGTAGCTCTATAGTATTGTCTGAAGTCTGGGAGAGTTATTCCTCCAGCCTCTTTCTTTCTCTTCAGTAATACTTTAGCAATTCTAGGTCTTTGATGGTTCCATATAAATTTTATTATGATTTTTTCTACTTCTGTGAAATATGTCCAGGGTAATTGCATAGGGATTGCATTAAATCCATAGATTGCTTTGGGCAGTGTGACCATTTTAACAATATTGATTCTTCCAATCCAAGAGCATGGAATATCTTTCCATTTTTTAAAGTCTTCATTAATTTCCTTCATCAATGGTTCATAGTTTTTTCTGTATAAATTTTTCACCTCCTTGGTTAGATTTATTCCCTGATATTTTATTACTTTGTGTGCTATTTTAAAGGGGATTGTTTCTTTACTTTCTTTTTCTTTTGATTTATCATTAGTGTAAAGAAATGCAACTGATTTTTGAACGTTAATTTTCTAACCTGCTACATTGCTGAATTCTTCAATCAGCTCTAGTAGCTTTTGTGTGGACCTTTTAGGGTTTTGTATATGTAGTAACATTTCATCAGCATATAATGACACTTTTACCTCTTCTTTTCCAATTTGGATCCCTTTTATTTCTTTCTTTTGCCTGACTGCTGTGGCAAGGACTTCCAGGACTATGTTGAATAGGAGTGGTGATAGTGGACATCCTTGTCTTGTCCCAGATTTTAGTGGGAATCTTTTAGTTTTTCACTCTTCAGAACTATGCTGGCTGTAGGGTTGTCATATATAGCTTTTATTATGTTGATATAAGTTCCCTCTATACCCACTTTGGCGAGAGTTTTTATCATAAATGAATGTTGAATTTTATCAAATGCTTTTCCTGCATCAATTGAGATGATCATGTGGTTTTTGTCCTTTCTCTTGTTGATGTGATGTATTACATTGATTGATTTGCGTATGCTGAACCGGCCTTGTGTCCCTGGGATGAACCCCTCTTTGTCATGATGTATAATCTTTTTTATGTGTTGTTAGATTCTATTTGCTAAAATTTTGGTGAGGATTTTGGCGTCTATGTTCATCAGTGATATTGGCCGATAATTCCCTTTTTTTGTAGTGCCTTTGCCTGGTTTTGGTATCAGGGTGATGGTGGCTTCATAGAATGAGTTTGGGAGTATTCCCTCCTTTTCAATTGTCTGGAAGAGTTTGAGAAAGACTGGTATGAGTTCTTCTTTGTATGTTTGTTAGAATTCCACGGTGAAGCCGTCCAGTCCTGGACTTTTATTTGTAGGGAGGTTTTAATTGCTATTTCTATTTCCTTTCTAGTGATCGGATTGTTCAACTGTTCAGTTTCTTCTTGATTCAGTTTTGGTGGACAGTATGTTTCCAGAAACTTGTCCATCTCCTCTAGGTTATCCAGTTTGTTTCCATATAGTTTTTCATAATATTCTCGTATGATATACTGTATTTCTATTTTGTTTGTTGTAATTTCTTCATTTTCCTTTCTTATTTTGCTAATTTGTGCTCTCTCATTTTTCTTCTTTGTGAGTTTGGCCAGAGGTTTGTCAATTTTATTTACTTTTTCAAAAAAACCAGCTTTTGGTTTGGTTGATTTTTTCTATGGTCTTGTTAATCTCTATTGTATTTAATTCCTCTCTGATCTTTATTATTTCCTGCCTTCTGCTGCTTTTTGGGGCTTTTTGTTTTTCTTTTCTAATTGATTCATTTGGTGGGTTAACTTGTTTATTTGAGATTTTTCTTCTTTTTTGAGGAAGGCCTGTATCGCTATAAACTTCCCTCTTAGCACTGCCTTTGCTGTGTCCCATAGGTTTTGAGTGGTTGTGTTTTCATTATCATTTGTCTCAAGGTATTTTTTAATTTCAGCTTTGATTTCCTCATTGATCCATTCTTTTTTCAATAACATATTGTTTAATCTCCATGCTTTTCTTTTTTCTCCTTTGTTTCTCTGTTGTTGATTTACAGTTTCATGGCATTGTGGTCAGTAAAGATGCTTGAGATAATTTCTATCTTCTTAAGTTTGTTGAGGTTTCTTTTGTGTCCATGGCCATGATCGATCCTGGAAAATGTTCCATGTGCACTTGAAAAGAATGTATATTCTATTTTTGGGTGGTGAAATGCTCTGAAATTATCCACCAAATCTAGTTTTTCTATTGTAGTATTTAATTTCTCTGTTGCCTTGTTTATTTTCTGTCTGTAAGATCTGTCTAGTGATGTTAATGCAGTGTTAAAATCTCCAACTATGATTGTATTCCCATCAATATCCCCCTTTATCTCTGTTAGTAATTCTTGTATGTACTTAGGTGCTCCTATATTGGGTGCATATATATTAACGAGTGTAGTATCTTCATCTTGTATCACTCCTTTAGTCATTATAAAATGTCCCTCTTTATCTTTCTTTATGGCCTTTGTTTTAAAGTCTATTTTGTCTGAAATCAGTACTGCAACATCTGCTTTTTTGGCTTTTCCATTTGCATGGAATATCCTTTTCCATCCTTTCACTCTAAATCTATATGTGTCCTTCCCCCTAAAGTGGGTCTCTTGTATGCAGCATATTGAAAGTTCTTGCATTATTATCCAGTCTGCCACTCTATGTCTTTTGACTGGAGCATTTAGTCCATTAACATTTACAGTAATTAATGATAGATGTGTGTTTATTGCCATTTTGAACTTATCTTTGCTGTTGAATTGGTATATCCTCTTTGTTCCTTTCTTCTTCCTTTTGTGGTTTGGTAATTTTCCTTTGTATTATCATGGATTTTATTTAATTTTTGTGACTCCCTTGTAAATTTTTGACTTGTGGTTACCATTTTTTGTAAATCTATTCACCCATTACTATAACTGTTTTCATTAAACTGGTAGTAACATGATCTCAAACCCATCCTAATTTTAAAAAAAGTTTAAAAAACAAAAAAAAAATTCCATATTTCCCTGCCTCCCTCTCCCACTCTCAGTGATTTGTATGTTTTCTTTTATAATTTCGTGTTTTCTTTATTTGTAATTCATGAGTTATCACCTTTCCAGTTGTGAGTTTCTCATTTCTGTAGCATCCTGTTGGTTTTCTATTTTGAATAGCCCTTTCAATATTACTTTTAGCATGGGTTTAGTGTTGCTAAACTACTGCAGTTATTTTTTTTTGTCTATGAAACTCTTTATTTCTCCTTTTATCCTAAAAGATAGCCTTGCTGGATAAAGTATCCTAGGCTGCATCTTTTTTTCTTTCAGGGCTTTGTATATATCTTGCTACTCCCTTCTGGCCAGTAGTGTTTGTGTAGAGAAATCAGCTGAGAGCCTTATGGGGGTTCCCTTGAAATTCACTCTTTGCTATTCTTTTGCTGCCTTTAGAATCATTTCTTTATCCTTGACTCTGGCCATCTTGATTATGATATGTCTTTGTGTGGGTCTATTTGGATTCTTCCTGTTTGGGACCCTCTGAGCTTCCTGTACTTGGATATCTGATTCCTTCTTTAAGTTTGGGAAGTTTTCAGTCATGATTTCTTCAAAAACCTTTTCAATCCCCTTTGATCCTTCTTCCCCTTCTGGGACCCCTATTATGTGAATATTGGGACGCTTTATATTATCCCATATGTTCCTTATGCTATTATGATTATTTTTTATTTGCTTATCTTGTAGTTTTTCTGAATGGGTGCTTTCTATTGCCCTGTCTTGTAGATCACTAATTTGTCCCTCTGCATTAACTAGTCGGCTTTGCACAGCTATTAGATAATTCCTCATCTCTGTCAATGCGTTTATCCATTCTGCTTGGCTCTTCTTTATAGCTTCAATTTCATTTTTGACATATTTTATATCTCTAAGCACTATCTCTTTTAATTCCTTCAGCAATTTGCTCACTCCTTTTTTGAAATCTTGATCTAGTAGGCTATCGATGTCTATTTCATTGATCTTTCTTTCAGGGGATTCCTCTTGTTCTTTTAATTGGGAAAGGTTTCTCTGCTTCTTCATGTTGCTCATACCTCTCTGGCACTGTGGTTTATAGAGTATCAGTTGTCTATTTTGGATCTTAAGAATTTTATCTATCTAATGCCTATTTAGGAATAGAACTTAGGGAAAAAAGAAAAAATAATAAGCGAGAGAGAGAAAGATTTTTAAAGAAGGGAGAAAGAAGGTTTGAAAACAGTGTATAATGAATAATAGAAGAGCGAGTTGAAGCAGATAATTAATCGGGTTGAGACGTCCTTTTAAAACCTTTAAAAAAAAAGGGGGTGGGGAGATGAATAGATGTATTTGAAGCCTGTGTCTAATCAATAACAGGACATTAAAACCCAAGAGAAATAGAAATGAATTAAGAAGTAAAAATTAAGAGAGTAATTGAAAATAGAACAGGTAAAAACAGATTTAAAGAAAAACAAACAAACAAAAAATAAACAACAACAACAACAAAAAAAGGGGGTTGTCGGTGTTCTCCTGGAGTCTGTGTGCTTTTAATGCGATGTCCTTCTGTCTTCGTCCTGTTTTGGAAGCTCAGCTTGTTTTCATATGCCCTCCGTTGGTGCCCTCTACTTTACTGCTCCCAGCACCTGTCGGCAAGCAGATCTCGCCTCCTCCTAACACGGGGTCAGATGCAGCTCTCCTCTGCTGCGGGTGGGCGGGTCACTGCCCCTCCGGATGCCGCAGTCAGATGTTGCAGACTGGCCAGGTGTCACAGGTCTTAATGCTCGAGTTGGACACAGACACAGAGTGGTTCAGGGTAATGGGTATGTGATATTTGGGGCTAAGCCACAGTTTTTGTGCAGAGACCTGACAGGAGAATAATGTGGGGACGTTGACGTCGGTAAGAAGTGTTGGTGGGTGTTGAATTCCCCCTAGAGCCACGTCTCTGTTTCTCTGTAGATGAAGTCAGCAGAGGAGGGATGGTTGTTCCTATTTCTGCAGAGAATTGCGTGTCCTCCTCATCGACATATTCGAGAGGCCGACCTGCCCGTCCAATTGGAACATCTTGAATCTGCTTCTTTCTATCCAGGAGATTTCCACTTAAGATGCCAATCAAAAATTCCCGTGTCCAGAGTCAGAGCTGTGTGCCTTTGGGGTGGTCTCAGAGATGCCTCCACAGAGGATCTGTGTGCTCTCTCTCCCTCAGAGCACACAGTTCCCTTCAGTCCACTGGGTCTCAGCAGAGAAGGTTTCACACATAGCCCCTCTCAGACCCTGGGGCCAACCTCCCACTTGGCCGAGCTCTGAAAATGAGCACGAGTTCCGGGCAAAAGGCCTTCTCCAGGGCGCCATCTGGCAGGTAACCTAAGGACAGTGTACAAAAGAGTGGGAGGGTAGATTGTATAAATGGATTTTAATTTTTGCTCTGAATCTGATTGTGTCCTTCCGTTTTGTTAAGGAAGTGTTCTTAGGCCAGACATGATTCTCCTTTTATCTTTCTATTTGGTCATCCAAGTGGTTTAGATAGGGTATTTGTTTTTGGGTAAGAATCTTTAAAAAATAACTTGCAAATAGCGACTTGTTAGGCATTTGGACAAGACAACCAGTAAATTCTCCCAGCTGTATTAAACCCCCTTGTTCCTCCAGGGGGTCCCCAAAGGTATACATTTTCCAATCCTGACCCAAAACCAATGCGTCTTTTCTTTTTTTTAATCACTTCACCGTGGACAAAAGATATCACTAAAGGAGGTGAGAAAAGAGCAGGTCCCCATCATCCAGAGTCCCTCCCACAGAGCCCACAGAAATAAAGAGGAGATAAACGAAAGAAACGGTTTATTTATACACACACAGGAGCCAACCAGAAAAGTAACTACCATGTTAAATGTGAAAGTTAAAGGCTTTGTTATCAAACTAACATAATAAGGCAAAGGGAGAGGAGAGAATTGGATTCCATGACAGGTTTTCTTCTACATCTATTGAATCTCAGCTATCTTCAGCTAAAGTGCTTTTGTATTAACCATGTGTTCCATCTGACTTTCCATTCCTCGAAATTTGTTCTTTTTCAAGATTCACTCATGTATTCTGAGCCCCTGGATTTTCCACGTGAATTTTAGAGTGATTGTCAATTCCTGCAAAAGACCACCTGGGATCTGGGTAGGCATTCTTTGAGTCCTTAGATCTATTCGTGGACTATTGTCATCTTAATAGAATGAAGCCTTCTGCTCCATGAATATGGGATTATTCTCTGTAAATGTAGGTCTTAATTTCTCTCAACAGAATCTCTAATCTATTGTAGTCTTCAGTGTCCAAGTCTGGTACTTCTTCATCACCCCTTTTGGATGCTGATTCAGAAGAGACACGACCTCCTGGAGAACCTCTGCTTCCACTGAGCTGACATGGAACTGAGTCCTAAGAAGGCTTCAAATTCTTTTAAAAATAGGATTAATGTACTTTAATTACTCCATAGATGAGTAATGAATGGGTCACATTAGCATAGGATTTTAATCCTTTTAGAATTAGTAGAGTAATACAGACACAGTACAAAAAATGGAAATATTGCCTAAAAGAGAAGAGATTTGTAATTTCCACCCTCAGAAGTGACTGTCATGAATGATTTGGTGCTTATGTCTCAGTCTCTGTGTCTCTCAGTATGTCTCTCTCCATCTCTTTCTCTCACACACTCACAATTAGATCAGTTTCCATCTATGCTGATTTCACACATATGTGGTCTTGCAGATGGGACCCTGGGTGCAGACGGGTCTGCATACTTCCACCCTGAGGCCTCCCTTGACGTTGGGTTGAGACCAGGCACCGACTTTTCCAACTGCACAGCATTCATTCATCCACATGAACCAGAACGAGTGGACCCCATCCCCTCTCCATCAACATTAGTGTTGCTTTAATTCCGACTGTTTCAACCAGTGCTGTGATGAACACCCTTGAAAAGGCATCTTTGAATAGGTGTGTAAGGATTTTAGTGGGATGAACTATAAGGATCAGAACTTCTGGGGAAGAGATTCATCTGTGGCCCTTTGATATTTCCTGCACCCTGTTTTACTGAAGAGGAGCGTCCCTTCACTCTTCCCTCCAGGGGATCTGCTGGAGCCTCTGCCTGCTTACATTGTCACCAGGGCTGGTTGTCACCTGACTAAAGACCTGCCAGTGTTATGGTGACTGGTGCTGTCTCTGCAGTGTTTCCGTCTGCCTGTGTTTTCCCCTGAGAGGTCAAGCATCTCTAACACACACTGGACACCTGTATTGCCCCTCATTGGAACTGCCCATGCCTGTTCTGTTTCTGTTTAGAACACTGGGTTTTGAAAGATTTTTGGACTACAGGGATGGGAAACTTTTCCTCAACCTTGGGTTATGAATAATGCTTTTTCCAGAATGTGGTTTGTCTTTCAAGCATTTTTTCTGGGCTTTTTGTAATTTTTTTGATTTGTTTGGTTTTGTTTTCACCACAGGAAGAGCTAAGAATCTCCCTTCTGTCTTCTGGCTGTGGTGTCACAGGGGGAACAGCAGTGTCTACACTGAGATTATGCACAGAGTTACTAAAAGGGCTTCATTTTGTACATCACATCTTTAATCCCCCTGGATATCCCCTTAAAATAATAAAAATGCTGTTTCAAGTGAAAACAAAAAAATCACCAGCCCCAGGTGAATACATGTGGGAAGGCACAAAAAGCCAACTTTCATAAAGTTTCATTGAAAGGGAACACCCAGGAGAGGTAAAGACACGCAGAGAGAAAGAGGACTTGGGGTTGTCAGGGACTGGGTGAGGAGGGAGGGGAGAGCGCTCTCTGGATCCATGGTTTCACTTTGAGGAAAGAAATAGTGTGAAACTGGATGGTAGTGATGGTCGCACAACATTGTGAATGCCCCTAATTCTCCTGAATTGCACAATTTAAAAGGGGAAAAGTCTATATTTTATTACATGAAAGTCTAAAAAGAAAAATAAAGGATGCCATAAATGATGTGAAACAAACAAAGGAAACTAAAGAAAACCAAACAAATACATCTCCAGCGGAAGGGACGTCAAGTTTTGGGGGGAACTGACGGTGGGATTTTGGAGAACATTTTGGAGAAGAAGGTGTGGGTGGGTGCAGAGGGGCTCTGCCCGAGGTGGTGGTGATGCCTGAACTGGATCTCGGTTGCCCAGCAGTCCAGGTGCAGAAGCAGGTTCAGGAGGAGCTGCAGGAGCGGCAGGAGGGAGCTCGTGGTCTCCTGCTGAATCCAGATCGTCCTTTTTTGGTCTCTGACATCTTCCCCTGCCCTTGCCTCCTCTGTAACTATTGGATGTGGAGAGAGTTTTAAGTCTTGTGGAAGAGCTTATGCTGTGAGAGAGGAAAAATTTATCCACCTGCCTCCTTTTCCATGTGCCTCTTGAAAGACAGAAACCTTCACAGACATTTCCAGACAGCTCCCACCCAGAAAGTGCCCACAGGATGTGTTCTGTGACTGAATTATTCCAGAGAGGTGGTCTGAGACCATTCTTTGCTCTGGTCCCAACAGTAGCCTCTGGGGACACCTCCCTGTGTAGCCCAGCCCTCACCCCTCCCTCGCCTACACATAGGCACCAGTCCTGCATTTCTGACCTTTGGGACCTACTTCGGGGGCTCCTGGTCCTCCACCTGACATACAGCGAGGTGGGCAATGTGCTCCAGGTCAGAGCCGGGTGTGCTGAGCTACCCGTCAGCCCCGGGCAGGTCCCTGGGAGAGCCCTGGGTGATGTCTGGGTCGGAGGCCTGCCTCACTGATTTGTGGGCCATGGTGATGGGGACCCCTCCATATCCAGACCCACCTGGAGCCTGTGCTGGCCCTCAGAAGAGTGGCACACCAGCCCTTCAGTTGGGGAGGTGGCGTTGGTGTTCTTATTCATCAGCTTCTGTTCAGTATGTGGTATCTGACTCTGCAATGACAGTGACCAGCAGCTGACCAGGACTGGAAATCTCAGAGCCCTGCTCGGCCAGGAACACTGCTGATTCTGTCCACTCGACCCTCTTCTGAGTGATCAGACTGGGACCTTGTTCAGCTCAGACACCCGGGAGGGAAAAGACATACCCAGAGAGCATGGGCTGCACCTCGGGCAGCAGGACCATTCCCCGGCTCTCCACATCCCAGCCAGCCAGCTTTGACCTGGGCTGTGGATGTGACCAGACCCCCAGGCCACTGACCTGCTTTTGCTTGAGGCAGAAACCCACCCCCAACATGACTGATCCACCTCCACCAGCCGGGAAGGGCCTGTGGTTCTACCTGGGTGGGATCTGAGAGGTGGCCCGGCCTGGGCGGGCCTGCCCTGGGCCTCCCTGTGTTACCTTTGGGTCTCTCTGGCCAAAGGGCCAGAGGCGCCTTGAGTGAGACCTGATCCAGCGCCGGCAGCGTTGGTACAGCCCCTCACTGCGGGCTTTTTGGGGGTTGCGGCCTCAGGATAATGGGATGCAGCAGAACATGCCTCTGTCTCCAACCAGGTGAGCTGAGTAGGGACTTCTCTACAGAGTGGGTGCCTGGTGACTTTGGTTCCAAGTTCTGTTGGTCTCTATTGCCAGGGAAGTGAGGTCACTTCCTGGGGTCCATTTACCCAAGCTTCCTCCTGACACAAAGCTCCCCAAGGGCCTTTCTGGGCTGCCAATCTCTCATTTCTCAGTTCTTGCCATGTCCACACACAGTGACACCAACTCACCCTCCCCCATAGCCCTGGGGAGGCCTGGATGCAGCCAGTGCCGCAGCTCTGAGGACACACCTGGGTTCAGACCTGGCTCCCCCTACTCAGCAGTGCTATCATCCTGGACAAGCCACGTGCCTCTCATGGTCTCCCCAATCCCCCATCGGCACAGTGGGGGTCATTCTGGCCCCTGTTTCCTAGAGAAGCCATCCTGTCTCTAGACCTAGAAACGCCTACTGCATCTGTCACCACCACGGGCTGGCATCACAGGGAGATCGTGTACAGACTCAGCAAAGGAAGGACCCCACAGTGGGCTGGTGGAGCGCAGAGCACATGCCACACCGGCCGGGGTCTGCCCTGTGGTCTGGATAAAGTCACTTTCCTTGCTACTTGCTTCCCAGCTCCCAGTCGTGAGACTGAAATTAAATACAACTCTGACATCGTCCGCTCTGGCATACAACCTCCTAGGTCATTCTGTCATGTTGAAATACAGGCGCAGTGTCTCATCTCGGCCTCTGTGGTGGGCTGCCCCACAATGGCTTCCTATTTTTTGCCTTCTGTTCCCACGCCATTGTGTGAACCCCACACCCTCCCCTGGAAGATAGATGGACTTTGGGACCAGATTCTGACATGTAGACTGACTTGTGAAAATGTGCGTGAGTTCCACTCATTACCAGCTCCAGTGTTCCTTCTCTCTGTCTCTGTCTCTGTCTCTCAGTGCCTCTCTCTCTGTCTTGTCTCTCTCTCTGTTTCTCTGCTCCCCCTGCTTTTCTGTGTTTCAGTCTGTCTGTCTCTTTTCCTGTATGTATGTGTGTATATATATATATATATATTTATGTGCATATGTGTGTATTTATGTGTGTGTATTTTTCGGGCCCACGGCAGGTCACTTCTGAAAATCCCTTGATGACATATTGATTATTTTGAATTCATGTTACTGAAGAAAAATTATCTTTGAAAATTGTGCAAGAACGTTGGTGGGATCTCCTCTAAGGATCAGCACTGCTAGGGAAGGGATGCACCTGTGGCACTTTGATGTATGCTGCACCTTGTTCTGCCGGAGAGGAGCGTCCATTTGCTCTTCCCTCCAGGGGAACTCCTGGGGCCTCTGCCTGCTCACGTTGTCACCAGGGCTGGTTGTCACCGGGCTAAAGAACTACCAGTGTGATGGTGGCCAATGCTGTCTCTGCAGTCTGTCCGTCTGCCTGTGTCCTCACCTGAGAGGTCGAACATCTCTAGCAGACACTGGCCACCTGCACTGCCTCTCGTTGGAACTTTCTGTGTGTGTTTTGTTTCTTTTCAGAACACTGGGCTTCAAGAGGTTTTTGGACCACAGGGATGTGAAGCTTTTCTCTGACCTTGGGTAATGAGGAATGGTTTTTCCAGGCTGTGGTTTGTCTTTCCATCTGTCTTTCTTGGCCTTTGTTTTCTGTTTTTGTTTGCTTTTATTTTGCCACAAGAAGAGCTAAGCATCTCCCTTCTGGCTCTGGTTTCACACTTAGAACAGCAGTGCCTACTCCAAGATTATGCTTGAGTTACTAAAAGGGCTTCATTTGGTACGTCTCATCTTTAATCCAGCTGGTTTTCCTCTCAAAATACAAAAATGCTAATTCACGTGGAAACAAACAAAATTTCACCCGTTCCTACTTAAGATATGTGGGCAGACAAACAAAAAAAAAAAGCCACCTTTTATACGATTTCACTGATAGGGAACCTCCAGGATACGTAAAGACATAGAGAGAGAAAGGGGATTAGGGCTTGTCATGGGCTAGGGGAGGTAGGACGTGTGGTTCGCTTTGTATACAAGCTTTTACTTTGAGGAAGGAAATAGTCTGAAACAAGTGGTGTTGGTCTCACAGCATTGTGAATGCACTTAATGTTCCTGAAAATTGCACAATTTAAAATGGGAAAAGGCTAAACTTTATTCTTACTATCTTAAAAGAAAAATTGAATATACTATAATAGAAAAGAAAAAAATCTGACTCCATAGAAGATCTGTCCTTTTGGCTTTAACCCTGTGCCCTCTTTTCTAGGCTTAGTCTTACTAGCTCCGCACCTTTTGTAAAACAATGTTGCCTTTAGCCTGAAATATACAGGAGAGCCTATTTTCAAGGCTCTGATCATTAAGGATATTAACACTTTAGCACTCATATAAAGACAACAAGTTGCAGAATAGAAAATAACTTTTGCTTTTGTTAGAGATTTTACAGAGGCACTATGACCTGGTCTTCGTAGACAGCTGCAGACCAAGATAATGGCAGACTTGGAGAACCATATTGCCCATCAGACTTCAGGCTCCTTTTCTACTAAAAAGGGGAGGGGCTGTGGTTGGTTGTTGCAAACTTCTCATTGTAGGATTTCTTTGTTCATGGAATTCTTTGCAGCTATCCACGTGGTTCAGATCATGGTGTTCCTGTAAACGTGCAACAAAACAAACTTTTTCTATTCTGCAACTTGTTATCTTTATAGGAGTGCAAAAGTGTTAATATTCTTAATGTTCAGAGCCCTGAGAATAGGCTCTCCTGTTTATTTCAGGCTAAAGGCAACATTGTTTTTCAAAAGGAGCAGAGCTAGCAAGACTAAGCCTAGAAAACATGGCAGAAGGTTAAAGGAAAATGAACAGATCCAAAATGGAGTCAGATTTGTTCTTCTCTATTACAGTGATTTTTGGTGAGAGCTAAGATGATGATTCCTGGGAGGGTCCTCCACTGTCCCAGGCTGAAGTTCAGGCAGGATCACTGCCAGATTCCCCATGACTTTGGACCTGATCTCCCACAGTGAAAGTGACAATTATTGGATTAAAATTACCTGTCAAAACCCCTTCAATTGCCTGTAAACTATACCACAGTAGAGGATGTCTCATTCACCAGTCAACTGTCAGTCTCCCCTGATGCATCGGACCAGTGTCGCAGCGGGATCCATGGTGGCCTGGACAGTGCACCTTCCTATTTTGCTCTCCAGTCTTGGCTTCCTAACTTTGATGCTTTGAAAGCTCCCGTCCCTCTTCCCTCTGGCCTGGTGTGAATGAACAAGATTCCTGCACCCACCAGGGCTGAGACCAGGCCACACACAGCCCCATGCACACAGCCCACCATCTGCTGTCTACCCCTGGGCTCAAGTGGACACTCTGAACTCCCCCACCCCAAAGGTCTGCGTGCCCAGTGCCTTCGCCCTAGGGGTCCAGATCACCATCAGGACCATCAACCACCCAAGGCCCACAGGCCAGTAGCTGGCAGCCTGGGATCACCCTGACCCATCGGGTCAGATGAGACACTGGGTGCAGGGATCAGGGTGCCAGGGCGGGAATTGGAACCGCCTTCAGCCCAGCCTGCCTCGCCTTGTAGCCTCAGACATTAACTATGAAAGTGCACACTAGGCTGTGTCCCCCACTGGTGGCAGTAGTCATCATTACTGGAGCCCGGATTTCCCCACCCCCAACCATAGGGTGAGGGGTGAGGGAGTGAGCTCAGGGTATGGGTGCACTCAGAGTGAAGGAGATCCCATGGTGAGGGGTCATATGTTGAGGAGTGTGGGGCCCACTCAGAGTAGAACTAACCTGGCTGAGAAGTGAGGGGGACAGTTTTAGGAAGTTTGGTGTCCTGTGGTGAGGCACGAGGGTGTAGGGGCCATAGGTTAAGATCTAGCAGGACGGAGTGTCAGGGCATGGACCTCGGTGTGAGGAGAAGAAGCCCTGTCTTCAAGGTCAGGTGGGAGACTGGGCCTGGCCAGGGGTGGGAGGGTAGTAACAGGGAGGGGAAGGTGAGAAGGGAAAGTGGGGCTGGCGGGATGTGGCGTGGCCCAGGACAGTCGTGGTTCTAGTACAGTGCCATGACCCAGTTGGTGGCGGGGTGAAGGCTCTGGGGATGGAGACCGGAGGGACAAGAGGGAGGGGCCCCACCTGGCTCCTCCCGGCCCCAGTGGCCAGGTCCATTAAAGCAGGAGACCCACCCGAGCAGTTTGCGCTGCAGGCGGGAGGAGGAGGGGCGCGCACGCGCAGAAGGACAGACGCGCGGACGCCGGAACCCGCCCAGAATGCGTGGAAGCTGGCGGCAGCCGGTTGCTCCTGGACCATCTCCTGGAAGAGGAACACAGCTTGGGGTCTGGGCCGCCGCTTTCCGTAGGCTTGGCTGCCGCTGCCGGTCAGATAAGGGTGCGCTGGTGGGGGCGCTCTGCTCGGGGAGCCGGCGGGTGACGCCTGGGCTGTGCAGCTGAGGAAGCGCACAGGGAGGGGTGCGGAGATGAGGTCCCGGCCGTGCAGCACGTTAGGACCCTGAGGCGGGTCCCAGCCGCCGCTGTGGTTCGTGGTAACCCCGCTATTAGTAGTTCCTGGACCTCGCGTTTGTGCCGCAGCTTAAACCCGGGTTTAGGAGATCAGGTACAGCCCCGGGAGGTGGGAGGGCGCCGGAAGGCCCAGGAGCATCTCCGATTGGCCCCCAGATCATGGCCTGCTCCTGGGAGGCGGGTGCGGTGCGGTCGCGGGGCCACGGATGGAATGGGGGCTGCCCCATGAGAGCCCCTGGATTTGCTCCCATCTTCCCCGCGGCCTGACCTAGGGGGCGGCCTCTAAAGCCCAAGGTTCGTGGGAGTCAGGTTACAGGTCAGTCTGCTCCTGGGAGGTGGGGGCGGTGAGGTCAGTGTGCTGGGATGGCTGCAGCAGCAGCGGGAAATGGTCGCAACCCCCGCGCTCTCACAGGGCAGCCCCAATCCCGCCATCGCAGCTGCCGCCTTTCCCTGACAGCACAGCACCCGCCTTCCAGGAGCAGGCTACCTGTAACCTGAGTTCCACGAATCTGGAGCAGCAGAAGCCAAGCTCAGGCCATGCGCTGGGGAGTTTGAAGCAAATCCATGGGCTCCCATGGGCACACTCCATAACCCGCCACTGCCTTCGACCACACCGCGCCCTCCTCCCGGGAGCAGGCTGACCTGCGGACCGTGCCTGGAGCAGCAGAGGCCGAGCCCTGGACAGGCCGTGGGGGAGATGGGGACAAGTCCACCAGCTTGCAAGTTCGCTGCCCATCTCCCTGCCGCTGCCCCAGGTTCGTGGATCACTTGTTTTCAAGTCAGTGGGTTCCTGAGAGGCAGGCGCGGTGCAGTCAGGTGGCGGGGGCTGCGGGGAGGGGTGCTGCCCCAAGGGGAGCAAGTGGACTTGCTCCCATCTCCCCCAGGGCCAGACCTGGGGACGGCCTCTGCTGCCCCAGGTTTGCAGGACGCATGTCATGTCAGCCTGTCCGTGGGAGGAGGGCTCAGTGTACTTGGGGCAGCCTCAGTGGCTGACAAGGATTTTAGAAGTGGGCTCTAGCCCAGCATAACTAACTCTCCTTTCTTCTCTTGCTTCCTCAGTTGGAGGCTGTATCGGCTTTCTCATTATAGGTTATTGCTGGATAATGAACATAGATTTCTTTGCTATACAGAAGAAACTTTATTTAAAATCTCTTTCTATATGTAGTGGCTAGCATTTGTAAATCTCAAACTCCCAAATTTATCCCTTCCTATCCCCTTTCCCCTGTAACCTTAAGATTGTTTACTAAGTCTGCAAGTCTGTTTCTGTTTTGTAGATGGGTTCACAGTGTCTTTTTCTCTCTTTTTTTACATTGCACATATGAGTGGTATCATTTGGTAGTTTTCTGTTTCTGGCTGCTTTCACTAAGAATGACGATCTCTAGCTCCATCCATGTTGCTGCAAATGGTTTTATTTTGTCCTATTCATGGTGGAGTAGTATTCCAGTGTATAAATTTGCCACAACTTCTTTATCCAGTCATCTGTTGCTACATTTAGCTTGCCTCCATTTCTTGGCTATTGTATACATTGGTGCTATGAATACTGGTGTGCAGGTATCTTTTCACATTGGAGTTCTTTCCAGTTATATACAAAGATGTGGGATTGCTGGGTCATAGGGCAAGCCTACTTTTTGTTTTTTGAGGGATTTCCATGCTTTCCATAATGACTACACCAAACTGGATTCCCACCAGCAGTGTAAGAGGGTACCCTTCCTTCTGCAGCCTCTCTAGTATTTATCATTCATGAATTTCTGAGTGATGGCCATTCTGAATGATGTGAGCTGATACTTCATTGGAGTTTTGATTTCAATTTCTCTGTTTATTAGTGATACCGAGCATTTTTTCATGTGCCTATTGGCCATTTCTGTCTTCATTGGAGAAATGCTTGTTTATGTCTTCTGCCTATTTTTGGATTCAGTTGTTTGTTTTTTTGTTATTAAGTTGTATGAGCTGTTTATATATTCTGAAAATTAAGGCTTTGTTACTCGTATCATTTGCAAATATTTTCTCCCATTCGTAGGTTATTGTTTCCTTTTGTTTTATTTATGGTTGCCTTTGCTGTGAAGAAATTTATGAGTTTAATTACGTCCCTATTGTTTATTTTTTTCTCTTATTTCCATTGCCTGGGTAGATTGCCCTAGGAGAACGTTGCTAAGATTTATCTCAGAAAATGTTTTGCCTATGTTTTCTTTTATGAATTTTATCATGTCTTGTCCATCTGTATCTTAAGCCTGTACTCTAGATCTGTGCTTCAGATTTGAATTTTGAGCTTCTTAGATAATTCCTACTCTTAGCTCATATGTCAGATTCATCATGTCTAAAGCTGATTTCATAATCTTTTTTCTTGCAGCGTCTTCACTTATTCAGTGGGATAATCATTCTTCTGGTCTTAAATACCCAAAGGCTTGGAATGGTCTTTGATTTATCTTCCTCTCACCACCCTCCACATATTGTCGGCTTCTGGAACTGTATGTTTTTGGTTTCAAGTGTCTATTCTGATTCCTGATACTCTGATGAATAGCTTTCATCCCTGATACATGAATTATTCCTTCTGCTGAGTTCTTGGATATTCTCTTCCCCCCCTTTCAGTCAACCTACAGTTTTGACGCTCCAACATCTAGAGTCAAGTCAAAGACTTACCACAACCAGATCTGAGCCAGGTAGTCTTGACCCTTCATCATTTTGGACTTACCTTATGTTTTCCAATCATTTTGTAACTTAGCCTCCTAGGATAACCTGTGTCCTATTAAAAACCAGGAGTCACCAGCCTTTTCCTATCCAGTCCTCAGTTAAAACAGCTTAGAATTACCCTGAGAACTAGTTGGAGTCCCATTTCCTTCATAGAGTCTTCCCTATTTACTCTAAATACTTCTAGCTGCTCTTTGTATTCCTGCACTGTTTATGATCGGTAGCCTGTATTCTTGACTTTGAGTACTGACTTGGTAACATTCCCGGGTGATTTCCAATGTGTCTCCTCACTTAGCTGGTAACTGGAGAAGACTCCCTTGTTCAGCCTCCTTTATACCCCTCACCCTGCTTAGCATTGGGCAATAGCAGGCATCCAGGCAGTGCTTACCTACTTTATTTATTCGCAGGGGTGGTGGTGTGGATTATAGCTAATAGCTATTAATTCAGTGTTGCAATTAAAAAAAAAAGCCAAGAATATCCATTAAATTTTATCTCCATGTTTAGTTTAGCGCTTTACCACAACAGTTTTCTTAACTCTGTGTTTACATTCACATAGTGTTCAATGCTTGTACAGTTCCCTGAGGCAAGCAGGTGAGATGTCATTATGTTTGACTTTTACGTTACATTTCATATTGGATATATTTGTGCAAGGACAAAACCTTCGATTATAAGTAAACAGCGGAAGCCCAGAGAGACTAAGAGCCTAACCCAGGGTCACCTGGTTAGTGTTTGGCACAGGCCAGGACCGCAGTTCACATCTTCCAGCTGATCCTTTTCCAGTGCCTTTTCATTCCAGTGCTGGGAAATGTAGCCCCATCGGCCAAACGGCCAAGTCACATTGCTGCACCTTTACCTGCCATTGATAGAAGTGCTACAAAAAGTGGCAAAGGAAAGGTCAGAAATAGGAGTGATAAAAGACATGGAAGTGCTGGAAAGGGATCCTCAACCTCCTCCTCCCTATTTGAGCGTCTCACGTGCCCCACTCTGACAGTGATGTTCACTGTTTATAACACTGTCTTTAAAATCAGACTGATCTTTTATATGACATGTTTTTATCCTGGTCCCTTTCCTGCTAGTAGTCACCGTCATGGGCAGAAAGTGCCTGACTTGTTCTTTTTGTCATGTAGGTGGGAGGGAATGTGGGAGAGGGAGCGTGTTGAACTGAAGCCGAGTTTTTTACAGCTCTGTTGTTCTAGGATCAGAGCAGTTCCACTCTTGTTTTCATCACCTCTCCACCTCCGAGTCCCAGCCACCCACTCTTGCCTGCTTCCCCACATGCCACGTCCTGGGGGAGGACAGGGTGGTGACCAATGCCCCCTCCGCCCTCCGCTCTGGGAGGTGCAAGAGTCTGCTTTAACTTTTGAGCTGTTTTGGTAATTGGCCTTTTCCAGCTTTTCTAGACATCTCGTTTCCATCTCTGAGAAGTCGGAGATGTAACTTAACCATACATGGGCTATACTAATGTATTCAGTGGCATTAATGTGATGTTGTCTTTAAGGTGTTCTGTAACTGGATAGGAGGTTTTTGACTCACAGGATGCTTCACATCCAATTCCAAAGGCCTACAGGATGCAAGTGTAATTCAAGTTCTTACATATCTGTAAGGCAGACATGAACATTATTTGATAATATGACCATATGTTCATGGATTACGGTTAGTCCGCCGGCTCTGTATCTAATAAAAGTTTAAATTCCAAACGCTTGAAGAAAATTTGCGGACCATGTCTTTTTGCCTGTAACTAATTGCAAAAACTGAAATCGCAACTCTACCACAAGCCACAGTGTTTCCCAGTAGAGAAAGCCCTCTACATTTACAACCTCTAAGTCATGCGGTGGTTCTTTGGGTGAGATGAGGGACGCCAGAGTATTTTGTTGGGAAACTAGAGTGGCATGACAAGTGTTCTGTTACTGGTTACACTTGAATCTCTACTTCCTATGTCCTGGACTGATTACAGAGGCAATGTTAGTGCGGTAACCAACTTGTGAATGCAAGTGTAGCTAGGAAGACAACAGAGAAAATAGAAGGGATATAAAGTAATGGAGGTACTTCAGAGCAGTACAAATGGTGACTTTGACACCACCAGCTGCTGACGTGAACTTGTCAAGAATTTGTGAGAAGTGGTGGGTGCCATTGCAAGCAGGAGAGTCCTGCAGCTTTTGGAATGAACAGGCAAAGGGGAGAGCAGATATGATGGCTACCCGGGGGCTATTTGTGTCCTGAATGTGAAAATATCTGGTCCCCTGTTCAATTTTGCAGCCACAACTTCACATGACTCAGGGCATTATTTCCACCAGAAAACCATAAAAACATAAACAACCTCTGTTTCCCAAAGTGTTTGTTCTCGATATAAGATGATTGTCCTGTGGTGGGAGGTAAGTGGGCAATGGGGCCTATTACATCACCCTCTTTCACTAGAAGTCTACCTCGCTGCTTTTCATCCTACTCCTAGAGGTGCTGTCATTCTGTTACTCCTAGGCCTGTAAGATGGGCTTGCCTGAATCCTCACGTGATGAGGGATGGTTTCGTGCAGTTTAAAAAAATTGCTTGGGTCATGAGGTCCTTTGTTCCCTCCATTGGAAATGACTATTCCAGAGCAAATAGTATGCAACTATACAAACTATATTGTTTGTAATTGTCTTCAGAAGTTTTGCAGTAGGTTTAATTATTTGCTTGGTGATGGCATCTTGATTGTTTGAAGGAGGCAACCCTCACTAGGGGCTTTGTGTGCTTCCTGTCTGAGAGTTCCTTTACTGACAGTAGAGTGTTTGAAGGCAGAATTATTAAGTTACCTGGTCTGAGAAGCCGAATTTGCCCGCAGCTGGGAATTGGCAGAAGAGTCAATTATGGAAGGAAGGCTTTAGGATTATCTGGTAGCAGAGTTCTGGGATCCAAACCCTGGGAAACCTCAGCTTTTGTAGAGCATGTTCTGTAACAATAGGCTATTGGATAATTTTAACACTTGTTATAGGATGTAGAGTTGGGGAAAGACTTAAAAGTGAAAGAGCCTTAAAAGAGAATCTCCGAATATTTTAAATAAGACAGTTCTCAGAATGAGAGCTTTTCTGGAAAAGACTAGCTCTTCACAGGGGAAGCAGGGAGCAGGTGTAACTGCACTTACGGTAACTTAAAAGGTAAACCTTGCCCTCACACTTAGCTGTTTCCTGGTGGACGTTCATCTCCTACATCTGTAGTTTTAGACATAATGTATCATTTTCTGATACTCCATTCTGCTTCTGAGTGAGAGACTGACACAAAGACACATAGAAATTGAAAAACTGCGCAAAGTACTTTATTGTTAAAAATGTTGACCTGTGGCAGGGTGTTGCATTTGCAAGTGACTTTCAGTACAGGGAACACTTAAAAGAATGCAGTGTTATTTCTTTTTTTATTCCTTTAAGCCTTTGAAAAGAAGGATTTCATTGCAGAGTGTCTGGAGTACATCAGAACAAACAGGAACTAAAAATAGCTTTATGAAAGCTCCAGTATAGACGTTGCTTATAGTATGGTATCTGTATTAAAGTTAATTCTTTAAAGCAGGAATTTGTAACTCTCAATTTCTTAAGAAAATGTAAACATTCTTGACCCTTAATGACATTCTTTGTGGGTTGAAGCTGCTTTTGCTTCCATTCTGAGCATTGAAAGGCCTTCTATGATGCTTCTACCAGTCATCAATATTTTATTTTCTCTCTGTTGTGAACATGTTATTAAACTTGAAGCAGATATAAATATCATTAACTTGCTACATATGTAGATAGTCAGTGTTACATAGTCAGAAAGATTGTGTACATCACACGTATCTACATAATTCCCCCTTTCCAACTGTGTTCCTGATGAAAGGATGGTGGGAAATGGCAGTATGGGGATATGTCTTACAGTACACAGTGTTTCCCCTGTTCCCTCTACCAGATCTGGATGTTCTTTCATCTTTCGGCTTCTAGACTTTCTAGCTCTTTTTCTTAAGCCAGGTGTGTCTCATCCCCCTGTGCACACTCACATGCGTACACACACACACACACACACACACACACACACACACACATTCTGCCTTAGGGAGTAGCGTGCACCATCCCATTCTCCCACACCTGCTCTGGACCCAACCCCTGGAGGAAGTGTCTTGCACGAATTCATTTGTAAGTTCCTTTTTAAAACTCGAGTGGTCGGGAAATAGGACTGATATCCACACCTAGTAGGCAGGCCCTCAAGGACAACTTCTATGGTTAATGCCAGGTTATCTTAATGTTTGAGTACCTGGGTTTCATGTCTTCCTCTACCACCTGTGTGACCCATGATTCCCACATTTCTGTCTCCCGCTAGACTTTTTCTCTCCAACTCTGAACTCTTACAATCTTCTGCTGATTTGCCATCTTCATTTGGAACTCTGATATCTTAAAACCAACATGTGTAAAAACTGAGCTCTTGGTCCTCCTACCCCCCAAACTGGTCCTTTCTGCAACCTCCCCCATTCAGTTAGTGGAAACTTAATCCTTCCAGCTGCTTGGGTCAAAAAACTTGGAGTTATTCTGACTTTCACTGACATACCACATGAATTCTGTCAATAGACCTGGTTTAACACTGACTTTAAAACTTATCCGGAGCACAGCCACTTCTCACCATGGCTCCTGCCTCCAATGCTGCTTCCCTGCCCTGAGCCACTGTCCTCTCCTCCTGCACAGCCCTTCTCAGAGGCTTCCCTCCTTTCATCTCTGACCCGTTTTGCCTATTCTCACCCGGCAGTCAAGTGAGCCTTGAAAACCTAAGTTAGATTGTGTCCTCCTTCTGCAGTGCCTCCCCATTTCACTACGGGTAAAAGCCACAGTCCTTACAACGTCCTCCAAGGCCGTACAGGATCTGCACTGACCCTTCTCCACAGCTCCAGCCGTGCCCCCATTCTGGAACATGCGAGGTGCACGCTGCCCTTGGTGATGGTTATTCCATCCACCTGGGACTTGTCACCTCCTAGTCTTATTTCTTACCTCAGTCCTCAGTGTGGCCTGCTCTGGTATTTAATACAACATCACCATCATCCCATACCCTAAACTCTCTTTACCTTGCCCTTTTTTGATTTTTCCATGGTTCCTCTTTCCTATCATGCCACCTCCTCTGCTGCTCTGTTGAGTGAATTGTCATCTCCACCCCCCACTCCAGCTAGACTCCAACCAAGCTCCGTGAGGACAGGAATTTTGTTTTGTTTATTGATCTATTCCAAGTGCCTAGATTAGTCCTGGGTACATAGTAGGCTGTCAAAAATTATTTGCTAAATAAATTAAAAGACTATTTTAAAAATGAGTCATCCTTTCAGGAACGAGTGAGGAAAGGAAGCTGCATGAAAGAATGGTGCAGTAAATAATGATATTTGCCTGTTGTTCTTTGTGTGATATATATATATATGTGTTTTAGTCTTAATTTGGTATCAAGTTTCTTAATTTAATAGCTGTATTAGGGTGTAATTTACAGGCCATAAAATTCACACATTATAATTGTATAAGTCAGCCATTTTAGCTATTTCTAGAGTTGTGCAACTGTGTCCTCACAAAGTCCCCTTGTGTCCGTCTATATGCAGTTTGCCCTTCCCTCAGTGGAACCGTGATTTTATGTTTTTTTTGGCAATCACATCTCAAAAGAATAATTTACACAGCAGTACTAATATATCTTTGCACTTTTAGAAATGACATACTTAAATATGAAATCAGCGGTCATTGCTGAATGTAGGTAGCAGTATCAGACATCGGTGGGAAGAATGGACTTGAGTGTCAGACTGGCTGCAGTCATACTCAGCTCCACCATTTACCAAGTTACCCAGATTATTTTCTGCCTCAAGCTCTTTATCTGTTATATGGGGGTAATAATAGCAGCTTACAGAGTTGTTGTGAGGATTAAGCAAACAGGGAAACAAAATTTAGTATAGTTGCCAGCTTATGTAATTACCTAAGAAATAGCCTTGCAGACAGAGAGCAAAATTCAAATCAGTTTCTAAATTATGTGTAAAATATGATCCAGTTCCTGCCTGGTTTGTAAACATGTATGCCTACTGCAGAATGTAAAAGCAGGCTAATTTCCAACAGAAAAGATCATTTCTTAGCATTTCTTTCAAAGGTATATGCAAAATCATTTCTACTAAATTTTCTGTGCCCATCTCTGACAGAGCTTTGACACCAGGGAAGTAACTATCTACTTTTTTGTTAAAATCATGCTGACCATCAGAAACTGTTCTCAATTATATTTTAGCCTTTATGTTGGGAAATACTGTGAGACTTCTTCTAAATTAATGGGGGGGCATTCACTGTAGCTCTTGTAGCCTGATAAGCCTGCACTAAATTATCTTTTTTTAACTTTTAATTAAAGTAATTAATTAATTTTTTGCAGGGGGGTGGTAATTAGGTTTTTATTTATTTTATTTTTAGAAGAAGTACTGGGGATTGTACCCAGGCCCTTGTGCATGCTAAGAATATGATCTTTCACTTAAGCTATACCCTCCCCCCAAACTATCTTTAACAAGGTCTTTTTCTCTGTTTTGTTGTTTTCTTTTATGTACAGATGCACAAAGCAGGATCATCAGAAGCCTGTCAATTCCAAAGATAATAACAGTGAAAAATATTGTGCAGTGACAGTGAATCCTTGGCATATGAAGAAAGATTGTAAAGTCCTGAATGATTTAAGAAGTTATTGTTACATTAACATACATGTAAACATGGCTCTCTTACCTTTATTTTTCACTTTATAATGAAGATACTTCCAACCCGTCAAGGTTGTTTTGTTTGATGTAGGGAATATCTAAAGCCTTTTCCGCAAGTTTTTAAAATAAGTAACAGAAGGTAATTTATCAGAAGTGTGAATGGTGTAATCTGCTCTGTCTAGTATGGTAGCCACTAGCCACATGTGGCTATTTTGAATTGAGATGTTCTATAAGTGGAAAATACATAATAGATCTTCAAGACTTCGTACAACAAAACTAATGTAAAATATTTATTAATAAGTTTTAAAAGTGTCAGTCACACTTTTGAAATGATTGTATATTGGATATTTTGGGATAAATATAATTATTACTGGAATTAATTTCACTTGTTCCTTTTTATTTTCTAAATGGTATTACTGGAAAATTGTGACTTGCACTATATTTCTATTGACAGTTCTGGCTTCCAACTTATTGCAAATAATATGAAAAGAAAACTTTTATTAAACATTTTGTAATTGAGTAGTTGATTTACATCATATTATTTTCAGGTGTCTAACAAAGAGGCTCAACATTTTTATAAATTATATTCCATTTAAAGTCACCATAAAATAATGGCTATATTTCCCTGTGCTGTATGATACAGCACTGTAAGCTATCCATTTTATACATAGTAATTTTTACCTCTCAATCCCCTACCCCCTTCCTGCCTCCCCTCTCCTCCTTCTCCCCATTTGTAACCACCAGTCTGTTCTATATACCTGTGAGTCTATTTCTGTTTTATTATAGTAATTAATTTGTTCTATTTTATATATATATATATAAGTTAATATATAGAATATTTGTTTTTCTTTCTCTGACTTATTTCACTTAGCATAATACCCTGTAGGTCCATCCATGTTATTGCAAATGGTATTATTTTATTTTTTATGGCTGATCAGTATTCCATTGTGTGTGTGTGTTCATGTGTGTATATGTATGTGTATATATATGTATATATACATATATATATAATATACCACAATTTCTTTATCCAGTCATCTGTCAGTGAACACTTGTGTTGTTTCAGTGAACACTTGGTTTGTTTCAGTGTTTTGGCTATTGTAAATAGTGCTGCTGTGAACATTGGGGTGTATGTGTCTTTTTGAATTATATTTTTCTCCAGACATATGCCCATGAATGGGACTGCTGGATCACACGGAAGTCTATTTTCAGTTTTTTATGGAACCTCTATACTGTCCTCCAAAGTGGCTGCACAATTTACATTCCCACCAACCGAGTAGGAGGGTTCCTTTTTCTCTTAAAAGTTCAAAAATTCACTACATTTATATACTTTCCTTACAGTTTAGGACACAATTTGGCAAAAGCCAGATAGAATTTGATAGAAGTAAATACAGTAATTTTTTAAATGTCCATTCATTATGGATAGATATGTTATTGATAAGTTGGTTCCCTATTTTTGTAGATGCAGAAGTTTTTATACCTTCACAGACATTTCAGTCTTGCAGAGAGAAAAATTTCTTTGCATTTTGCTGAACTTGACCGGGTGGCTTTAGCGAATATGGTCCAGGCCTCCAGAGGTGAATACACATCCAAACCTGAACCATTTGAATGTCTGCAAGAATTTAAGAGTCTAGAATGTCAGATCTGGAGTATAACTCTGGTGAATGACATCAGTGACTGGACTCAAGAATACTCCATTTGAGTGCAAAACCTTTCATAAGCCAAAAAAGGCATTGAAATTGTGGCAAAGCCAGAGGCTTTTTTGTGCCACATATGGCCACAAACCCATGGGGACAACCACAGGCCTTCTGGAGTGCCAAGGGAATTCCATGTGAGGAGTCCAGCACTCACAGGAATCCAGTAAGTCCCTGCCAGCCAGAGCACCATCATTGCTACTGTACTATTTTGAGCAAATGTCTTTTCAACAGGTTCAAATTGGTTTGTTGTTTTTTTTTCCATAAAAATAATCAAACAACTTCTTGTTCCCTTGGTGAAAGTAAAAGCCTAACATTTTCTGATTTCTTTTGACAGAGGAAACATGAGCCTGTGAATCTAACTTCATCTGTGTTGGTCTACAGCTGGGAGCAACCAGATCAGTGTCAGTCCCCTTGCAGCCACTGGCTGGGAGCCTGCATATTACCTGGAATGATATTTGAAACATGTCACACTAGCCGTGCCTTCGCTGTGGGCTGGGAGGCGAGTCAGTCAGAATCTGCATTATGGAATGTATGTTTCAGATCCACAGCTAGGAGATCTTTTTTAATAGCCAGAGAATGTAGTCATAAATATATCTATTAATGTATTTATGTAAGAACTGTTTTAAAGATTTTTTTTATTATAAAACTTACCCCCCAAAATTGAAAATGAAAGAACAGTGGAATTAAAAATCATCTGTACCTTAATTATACATTAAGAATCTTAAAATCCTTCTAAACATTTTTTTGTTCAAATGAAGATATTTTTCCCTTCCAAAAAGGAAAATTATTATTTCACATTTTTTGCTTTCTCCTTTTATTATATATTCCATATCAATAAATATAATTCTTTTAAATCCCTTTTAATGACTGTTTAACACTATATTGAACAGATATGTAAATAGTCCTAGGTTTCAGAAATTTATAAAATTGTCATTGCAATGCCACTGCAAAGAATATTTTGGTGTTTCTATTTTTAGTTACTAATTTGGACTAAAAATTAACAAGTTTGCTTTTTTCATCTAAAACATTGGTTATTTTATGAATGAACTGTAAGGATTTTAAATAACTTTTCAGTAATTTCAACAAAGAAATTATCTTTAAGGCAAAAATATATGATAGTTTGCAAATCAATTTTTATTATATCTTCACCTTTACCAGTGTCATATGTGTGTGTGTTTACACAAGTGCTTTAACTACCAGCAATGTAAGAAAAATCTGTGTACTAAAAATGTGAAAATAGTTTCCTGGTTTGTGTTTTCATTCTCCCAATATAGGTTTTGGGTGACAAGCTTCTATTTGCAAAAGTATACACCCTGTGGGAGGTGCTCTGTACATACGCTGAGATACTGCACATAATATTGCCTCTGAAGCCCAATGATCTGAAAACCCGGTCCTCAGCCTTTGGTAATTTCAGCTGTTTTATGAAAGTCCTCCAAGTGGATCAAAGTATCATCAAGCCGAAGCAAGAATTTTTCATTGCCCTATTTGAGAAGAGCTGCGTGAATGACTTTTATATTCAGGATAGAGATATATTCTTCAATCCCACCACCAGAGGCCGCATTGTAAGTCTAAACCGAGTTTAGCTGCTGTCTTGGGGATGATTTAGAACCTGCTGTTGAATTATCAGTGATTTGGTTTGGTTGGTTTGGTTTGGTTTTTAAAAGCTGCCCATAAAAAGGAAAAAAGAGAAAGAAAAGAAATATGCCTAGAGATTCCTGTTAGGATAGTAAACAGTGTCTGGTTAGTTACCCTGTGTAAACCACACGCTCTCTTAGAATCTTTTTAGGTTTACTTCATCCTTTCTCAGATCAAGTATCAAGTAAGGGACAGTGTTAAAAAAAATTCAGGATTAACAGGCTTGTGAGCTCCAGGATCTGCAAGGCAGCTTTCCCTCCCCATGGTGTAAGTCAAATGGCAAAAATGAAATAAAGCACCACATATCTCCTCCGGTGTTAACAGGAAAAGGCTAATCTTCTGGACCTTGTTTGTTCCTGGGTAAAATGAAGATAATATATCAGGAGGCGACAAGCTCATTTAAGGCAGGCACCATGTTGCCTTGTTCACTGCTGAATCCAAGGCACCGGGAAGGCTGAGTTTAACGAGTGAATGAATGAACTGTAGTCCCCCCAGAGTTACCATGTGGGACAGTGAGGATTAGCAGCTAAGAGCATAGACTCGAGAGGGAAGGGTACAGCTCAAGTGATGGGGTGCATGCTTAGCAAGCATAAGGTCCTGGGTTCAGCCCCCAACACCTCCTCTAAAATAGACAAATAACCCTAATTACCTCCCCATGCCCCACCAGAATTACCTTATTATCTCCCCACCACCAAAAAAGAAAAAAAAGAGAAGAGGCCAAGAGCGTAGACTCATGCTGGAATACATGTGCTGGTTTCTCGCTGTCGACCTTGTAAATGTCACTTAGCCTCTGTGTCTCTCAAGTTCCTCACCAATAAAATGGGGATAATTTTAGCACCCACCTCGTAGAGCTGCTATGGAGATTAATGAATCTATGTCAATGTTAGAACAGTCCTGGCTAATATTAAGTACTATGCATCTGTCAGCTTTTTTCATAATTACTGACAGATGTTATTATCGACCAAAGAAGTATTAGTTCTTTGTAAGGGAAATGCATGTTAGACCATTTCATTTATCATTTTCTGTAATTCAGGCTTTTCCCTCTGAAATACCATTTTCTGTCTGTGCACTAGAAAGCCACAAGTTTTTCCAAATTTCATCTGTCTGGGTTCTTGTCATGACGGCAATACTGCAGAGTGCTGACATTTTTTAGGGACTCTGTGTGAGATGACAGCGACCCCTCAAATTCAGGAGCGCTTTCTCTAACTGATAACATCTCGCTTGAAATGAAGTTTTTAAAATGTAACAGCTTCAGACGCTTAATGATGCCATAGATGCAAGGATGTTCTATCTAAGCTCTTTAAATAAATCCTTTCATTGAAATAAAGGAAATACTATATTATAGCGTTCTATGACTTTGCTATCTTTGCTATCCATTTATCTGACTCTCTAAGACCAAAGAAAGCAAAGAATGAGATTGATCATTACTACTGTGTGGTACACATATTTGTGGATGAAGACAATACTGAAATGTACTGTTTAAGATATTAAAATAGACACTAAACTGCTGCTTGATGCACATGCACGAACAGAACAGGGAGCTGGGTGCAGGGAGCAAACACTGAGTTTCCTGGATCAGAGACCCAGCATAGCAGTCCAGCCCAGCAGTCCATATGATTCATATTTATGTCCCAGCAATATTAGCAGTGAGAGTCTGAAATGAATTTTGGGGACACTTGCAAACAGCTGTCATGATTACTAATGTGGGACACCAGGATTCTACAGTGTTTAGTTGGAAGCTGCGCACAACCAGTTCTTTTCCACTAAAGCCTCTTGTAATTGCTGGTCCCACATCCAGGCTGAGGAATCATCTCATGTGGTGTTTGGGGGGAGATAAGTGGAGTCAGGACCCATGTTAAGGCTGGGTGGGTAATAATCTGGTGCTAGTACAGGAGAAAGGAAAGTAGGTCAGGTGGGAAGGAGAATGACTGGATTTAAATTTTGGTTCTTGAGTAAGCTAATTATATAACATCATGTCAAGTTTCTTTGTTGTTTATATTCCATGCGCTGTCACCGAATAACTACTGAATTGTGGGGACAAAAAGCCTGGGTTTTAGAATTGACCCTGCCCCCAACCTGCCAGAGTCCAGGTTCCTCTGGGTGTCCAAGGAGGGGGCTGAACCATCAGGTGTCCCTCCACTGCAGCAGTTTGGGCACTTGGTTGGCCTAAATTTTTTGCTGTGGAAGACTGGCTCGGTTGTAGGACATTAAGCATCTGCAAGGCTCTCACCAGGTACCCACGGTGGTCCTAGGACTGTGACATCCAAGCATTCCTTTCCACCCACGTTTACAAATGACCCTCAGGGGGTTAGTATTAATCCTGGGTGAGAATTATGAAAAATTATATGGTACCTCCATCCCTTCTGGCAAGTGAGGGCCCCTTATTTACAAATGACCACGAAGTGTTAGCACCACATTTTATCAACAGAACACGTGAACACGTGGTGACAGTGATGCTCACCTGTTTGCTTCTGCTTCCCAGTGCAACTTCAGCCTATGTCAGAGGACCTCAGCTGCCCCAGTGAACAGGGCCTTCTGTACAGGGAATGGGCTCCTCCTCGAAGCACAGACAAGAAGCAGCCCTTAGATCTCCTCAGGTGAGCTGTTGTGGAGAGCACTCCAGTGGGAAGAGCTCAGGGTTGCCCTCACAGCATCTGAGTGTGACAGTCCTCCAAGAGTATTACCAACCAGGAAGCACACAGGAGCTCTGAGCTTTGTTGCCCCCAAGTTTTTACTGGAGGCTTTATTAAAAAGACATAATTTATTGGGTCACTACCAACATGGCTAACCCAAACCCTAATTGTAAGTCAAAACTTTCCTTAGCCCAAAACGCTGAGCCCCTTCATCTCCTGGTGGTCACTCACTTGTCACAAAGCTCAAAGCCCCACTCCTCTAATCACATGGTTGGTGTCTCTGACAGGCCAGTCCCCATCCTGAGTCGTCTCATGGACACAAGCCATCCAAGGGTCCACCATGAATTGCAAAGGCACTCCTACTTGGAAAATTTAAAGCCTTTAGGGGTTGTTCAGGAACTGGGATCAAAGACCTACCAAATTCTTCATTAAATAGTAGTAAATGTTCGATTTCACTTAAATTATAAAATAAGAGAGAAATTCTCACTGCTTTGCTGTATCTGATGTTTGACACCGGTTCACTACACCACGTGACTGTAATGTCGCGCTCAGCATATCTTCTCAGAGCAGCAGTGCCGGCTGCTCCCCGGGAGATTATGCTGTTTGGGCAAGGCTACTGGGGGGAGGGAGGCCAAGGAGAACCGAGCAAACAAAAATAATCGGGCGAATAAGGAAAAAATGTAAGATTGAAAAGAAGGAATTAACACAGTTTTGAGATGGGAGGCTTGGGGGTAAGTGAGTCAAGAAAGCTATCTTTGAGTAGGTTACATGTGAGCTGAGATGGCGATAAGGAGGCTGGACTTTGAGGATCTGGGAAAATTCACCCCAGGAATAGAGGCAGCTTGTCCATTGGCCCCGAGGCACAAATGTACTCAGCAGGTTTGAGGAGATACTGGAGCCAGCGCTGGTGAGAGTGCTGAGACGCAAGGTTTAGAAGGGCTTCAGGAACATGGAAAGGAGTGTAGACTCTAAGTGCAGTGAGAAGCAGTCATGATAGTTTAAGCACTAAAGTAATTTTCTCTCACTCACAATTTTTCAAAGATAATGTGGAGAATGAATTGCAGGGATCCAGGAAGCAGGGAGGCCGGGTAGGAGGCACTTGGAGTGGGCCAGATGAGAGATGGTGGGAGCCAGGGAGGAATGCGTTTGGGGAGTGGAGCTGACAGGATGCAGTTATGGGCTGGCTGTGGATGGTGAGGAGAAGAGGAGGGTCAAGTTAGCCCCAGGTCGGCCTGGAGCCAGGTGCCTGTTCTTTCTCATCTCAGTGCCCCATGCAGGTGCACCTACTTTGGCAAACCTCTTAACTTTCAAAATGAAGGTTTTATAACACGGAAGTCTTTGTGTTTGTTTCACATTTTTTGGAAAGATTCAAACATGTACAGAAGTAGAGAGAACAGCACAGCCAGCCTGCCTGTATCAGTCACCCAGCTCCAGAATTATAAACTCAGAGTCACTGTTGTTGCACCTTTCATCTCCACCTCCTCCCTTCCCCCACTATGGGATCATTTTGAAGACAATCCTACATAGCTTAACCTTTCATTAGTGATATGACATGGTCTCTTTCTAATACAATTGGAATATTCCTTTTTTTTTAAGGGTTACAAAATAATTCCCTGATTGTCACAAAAATACACTTTTAAGTAGTTTTGGGGTTGAAGTCAGGATCCAGAATAGGTTCAGACATTGCAGCTAGCATATCTCTCAAGTGGGTTCTAATCTATAATTTTCCTGTTTCTCATTTTCCTTGAAATTTCTGAGGGGTTCCTCTATTTCCTGTTTGTCTGATTTCATTCTCCCCTGTGGTGTTAGACTTGTTTCTACATCCTATGTATTGGCTTTAAGTGATTTGATCCTCCCCTAAAATCTTGATCTGATTGAGGTTCAACTTTGTGCAAGAATACTTGTTCTGTGAAGTTTTGTACTCCTGTCATAAGGTACATATTGTCCAGTTAACTCTTTTTTGGTGACAGCAGTCAATAATGATTGTCACCCGGGATCATTATTTCATAAGGGATTTTATTTCATGTGGTCATACTCTTATTTTCTCCCTCAATTATCAGCAGGATCACAGACATGAAGAGGCACTTTCTCATTAACCAGTGTATCGTGTAGAACACAGTTTTAAGAGGATGTTTGTACATATGTAAATATTTAAAGTTGATACATTTTTCTTTTCTTTTAATTTTCTTTTTCTAATGGAGGTACTGAAGATTGAATCTAGGACCTTCTGCATGCTGAGCACACACTCTGGCACTGAGTGTACCCCATCCCCCTTGAGATTAATGTTTATATGATATTTTCCTTCTGTTATTTTTGTTTTATGTTACACAGAATTTGACTGCAGGGCAATGGGTTTGATGGCTCTTTAATCATTCTTTATGGGCTTTTGGGGTTTGTGTGTGTGTTTGTGTTTGTAAAGAAAACAATTTTCCCACTAGTTTAAGTATGTTTTACTAAGGAAAATATGTTGATCTGTTCCCTGCTCCTGGTCCATGTGTTCCCTTTGTTGCTTCCCACTAGTGACCCCTTGATCTCTGTGACAAGACTAGCATGTCTTTAATCCAGGTTGAAGGAGATCTGAAGAGATTTATTCAAGGAGATGAAATTTGAAGACAATGTATTGGAAAGTATTGAGAAAGTTATTCATTAGGAGAAGGTCTGGGGTTGAATTGTTATGTGCACAGAAATCTAAGCTATGAACCACCAAGACAATTATTAACTCCAGGGAAAACAAAGTAGGGAAGGAAAAAGTAAGGCTAGCAGACAACTTGCTACACCTGTGAACAGTCTGTACAGAGTCCTAATAATGTAAAGCAAGGATACTGAGCTGATCAAAATTATAATGTAATTGTATCAAAAGTTTGGAAGAATGAAGGTTTGGGTGTGTAGATGAGATGGTGTTTGAAAGAGAGCTGAATCCTCATTTTCCAAAATAGAAAGTTAAATAGGTGATACATAAAGATGAAAAAGTCTGTAGGCTGTGTTACAAGGATATTAGTCAGAGATAGGGAGTAATTATTCTAAAAGTCAGCAGTAGGAGCTGAACGTGGTTGCTTCTGGCCAGGAAATGGGGCGTTTGTTGGGAACTGCTCCTTTTTACAATCGGTTTTCGAGAACAGTTTGACTATTTAATGAATGTGTGGTATAAATTTGATAAAAGGAAATCAAAGCTGAATTTTGAAAAATTGATGTTAAGAATTGGGGTGTTTTTGACAGAGAGAGATAACAATTAGACAAAACTACATTTGAAGGGATCCTCATTATTCCTAGCATTTCAGCAAGGACTAGGATGCAGGCATCTGTTTAAGGTTCAAAAATTCTTTCTGACCTTCTTGCCGACATGTAACCTTTGGAAGTAATGAACACTCCGTCACTGTAAATATCCAGGCAGAGGCTGCCTGACCAGCTCTCTAACTGTAGCAGGGTGTGTTTACCATTGGCCAGTTGGAGCAGGCAACTTCTAACATTCTTTCAGTTTTGAATGTGGCATTTTCAGGACGGATAGTTGATAAGTATTTATTACAAAAAGCTTAACAAGAAAGAGTCCAATACACCTCAAACCCATTGCCAGGGTTTTCTCTGCCAGATACCATCCTGAGCCTGCCATCTGTGAGCCAGGCCACAAAGCCCAGTCACATGAGAATGAACACACTTTGTCACTCCTATCTGATTTGGCATTGGGCTCAGCCCTTTTCCCCATGGGATGGTCCAAGCCCAGGTCTCTGATGATGGAGCTGGTCTCACAGCAGCCCTGTGAGCGCTGGTCCAGCCCAAGGGGGTTCCTGCGTGAAGTTTCCCAGGACTACAGGCTTTCCTCTGAGCTGAGTCCCCCCTAGCGGGAAGCTCCAGCCTGAGCCGGAAGCCTCAGAGAGAACTCAGAGCTGAGGGAATCCACAGGTTTTACCCAGCACTGCCTAGTCAGCAGTGAGCCAGTTGAGGGAATTATCAGCAAAAGCAAGACACACCTGAGCCGCCGTCTCATTGTTCCGCCTCAACCCTAAACCCTCTGTGTCTGCCTGTCTGTGTCTGTCTCCGTCTCCCTGTCAGGACCAGCCTGGCACCGCTTCATGCTCTGCCTCCTTTCTTCTAATCTTGCCTCCCTGGCCTGTTCCATCTACTCCAGATTAACTGAGAAACATTGAAGGGTTTTTAAAACCTAGGAACAACAGTCGTGCTAGATACAAAGAATACAGGGCAGTACCTTCCTCAGTCACATCCCTCCTGCCCTCTCCCATTCCCACAATGAGTTTTATAAATATTTTGTCAGACAGACATTGCACTCCCAGTTGTTATTATTATCAGCCATTTCCTTATTATCTGTGGTTTACGATTCATTTGCTCCAGGGAAGTTCCCGAGATAAGGCAGGAGCAGATGACTGAGCCAGTTGTTGGTGTCCACTGTGTGAAGCCTGTTAAGAATGATCTTTGGGGGGATTTGTTGAATGTGCCAGACTGTCCAGTGAGTGGTGATGATCCCCTGCAACTGCTCTGGAGTCGGCCTCGTCCCCTCCATTGCTCTTTTCTCATTTATCTCTCATCAGCAGGTGAACCAGTGATCAGTACTTCTATGATATGTAAAACATTTCTTATTTCACGGTAGAATTTCGGGGCTGCTATAAAAAGGCATATGTTTTAAGTGTGAATTGTCAGAGGTTTAAACGTAAAGCCACCTTGATTTAGAATCAGAAATTAATATGATGGAGGGAGGGTATAGCTCAGTGGTAGACTGCATGCCTATCATGCATGAAGTCCTGGGTTCAATCCCCAATGTGTCCATTTAAAAAATAAAGAAATAAACCTAATTATGACCCCCCAAAAAACAAAGAAAAAAGAAATTAACATGAGGATGAAGCTACAGAGTGATTATATGTGTCTTCTGAAACTTCCTTCTGTCTTTCTGCAGGAAATTCTATGGGAAGAAGGTCTGAATCTTCTTTGCTTGGCTGGGCTATTACACTCAGATGCTCCTCCTGGCAGCAGTCGTGGGGGTGACTTGCTTTCTGTATGGATATTTTAATCAACATAACTGTACCTGGAGGTAATTTCTCTTTATTCCTTGTTACCGTGCTTACTTAACTTAGAATGACATTCTCCAGGAGCATCCATTTTGCTACAAATGGCCTATATTGTCAGTATTTATGGCCGAGTAGTATTCCATTTTATAAATATACCACTTCTTTAGCCAGTCATCCGCTGATGGACATTTAGGCTGTTTCCATGTCTTGGCTATTGTAAACACTGCTGCTATGAACATTGGGGTGCAGGTGTCATCTTGAAGTAGGGTTCCTTCAGGATATATGCCCAGGAGTGGGATTCCTGAGTCACATGGCAAGTCTATTCGTAGTGTTTTGAGGAAACTCAATACTGTTTTTCACAGTGGCTGCACCAAACTGCATTCCCACCAGAAGTGTAGGAGGTTCCCGTTTATCCACAACCTCTCTAGCATTTGTCATTTGTGGATTTTTGAATGATGGCCATTCTGACTGCTTTGAGGTGATACCTCATTGTACTTTTGATTTGTGCATCTCTAATAATTAGTGATATTGAGCATTTTTTCATGTGCCCATTGATCATTTGTATGTCTTCATGGGATAATTGCTTGTTTAGGTCTTCTGCCCATGTTTGGATTGGGTTATTTGGTTGTTTCTTATGAAGTCATATGAGCTGCTTATATATTCTGGAGATCAAGCCTTTGTCAGTTTCATTTGCAAAAATGTTCTCCCATTCTGTAGGTTGTCTTTTTTTTTACTTATGGTGTCCTTTGCTGTACAGAAGCTTGTAAGTTTCTTAAGTCCCATTTGTTTATTCTTGCTTTTATTTCTATTGCTTGGGTAGACTGCCCTAAGGGAACATTTCTGAGATGTATGTCAGATATTTTGCCTGTATTTTCTTCTAGGATGTTTATTGTATCTTGTCTTATGTTTATCTTGCTGAAGAGACCGTCTTTATTCCATTGTATATTCTTGCCTCCTTTGTCGAAGATTAGTTGACCAAAAGTTTGTGGGTTCATTTCTGGGCTCTCTATTCTGTTCCATTGGTCCATATGTCTGTTTTGGTACCAATACCACGCTGTCTTGATGACTAACTCTACAGTATTGTCTGACGGCTGGGAGAGTTATTCCTCCAGCCTCTTTATTTTTCTTCAGTAATGCCCTGGAAATTCTATGTCTTTGATGGTTCCATATAAATTTTATTGTGATTTGTTCTAGTTCTATGAAATATGTCCAGGGTAATTGCATAGGGATTGCATTAAATCTGTAGATTGCCTTGGGGTGTGTGACCATTTTAACAGTATTGATTCTTGAAATCCAAGAGCATGGGATACCTTTCCATTTTTTAAAGTCTTCTTTAATTTCCTTCACCAGTGGTTTATAGTTTTCTGTGTATAATTCTCTCACGTCTGTGGTTAGATTTATTCCTACTTATTTTATTACTTTGGGTGCTATTTTAAAGGGGATTGTTTCTTTACTTTCTTTTTCTGTTGATTCATCATTTGTGAAAAGAAATGCAACTGATTTTTGAACATTAATCTTGTAACCTGCTTCCTTGCTAAATTCTTCGATCAGCTCTAGTAGTTTTTGTGTGGAACTTTTAGGGTTCTCTATATATAATATCATGTCATCTGCATATAGTGACACTTTTACCACTTCTTTTCCAATTTAGACCACTTTTACTTCTCTTACTTGCCTGATTGCTGTGGCCAGGACTTCCAAGGCTATGTTGAGTAGGAGTGGTGATAGTGGGCATCCTTTTCTTGTCCCAGATTTTAGTGAGAAGCCTTTGAGTTTTTCACCGTTTAGTGCTATGCTGGCTGTAGGCTTGTCATATATATCTTTTATGATGTTGAGATATGCTCCCTCAATACCCACTTTTGTGAGAATTTTTATCATAAATGGGTGTTGAACTTTATCAAAAACTTTTATGCATCTATTGAGATGATCATGTGGTTTTTGTCCTTTCTCTTGTTGATGTGAAGTATTACATTGATTGATTTGCATATGTTGAACCACCCTTGTTTCCCTGAGATGAACCCCATTTGAGCATGATGTATAATCTTTTTTATGTTCTGTTGGATTCTATTTGCTAGTATTTTGGTAAGGACCTTTTGCATCTGTGTTCATCAGTGATATTGGTCTGTAATTCTCTGTTTTGGTGGTGTCTTTGCCTGGTTTTTGTATCAGGGTGATGGTGGCTGCATAGAAAGTGTCTGGGAATATTCCTTCTTTTCAATCTTCTGGAAGAGTTTGGAAAGGACTGGTATGAGTTCTTTTTTGTGTGTGTGTTAAAATTCCCCGGTGAAGCTGTCCACTACTGGACTTTTATTTGTAGGGAATTTTTTTTTATTGTTTATTCGATTTCATTCCTAGTGATCAGTTTGTTCAAGTGGTCAGTTTCTTCTTGATTCAGACTTGGTGGTCTGTATGTTTCCAGAAACTTGTCCATCTCCTCTAGGTTATCCATTTTTTTCCATGTAGTTTTTCATGATATTCTCATATGATATTCAGTATTTCTATGTTATTTGATGTAATTTATCCATTTTCCTTTCTTATTTTGCAAATTTGTGTTCTCTCTTTTTTCTTCTTTGTGAGTTTGGCCAGAAGTTTGTCGATTTAATTTACTCTTTCAAAAAACTAGCTTTTGGTTTGAATATTTTTTTATTTTTTTAATCTCTATTTTTTTTATTTCCTCCCTGATCTTTAATGTTTCCTTCCTTCTGCTGACTTTTGGGTGTTTTTGCTCTTCTGTTTCTAGTTCTTTTAACTGGTGGGTTAGATTGTATATTTGATATTGTTCTTATTTGAGGAAGGCCTGTATCGCCCTAAACTTTCCTCTTAGCACTGCTTTTGCTGCGTCCCAAAAGTTTTGTGTGGTTGTGCTTTCATTTTCATTTGTCTCAAGGTATTCTTTAATTTCAGCTTTGATTTCATCATTGACCCATTGGTTTTTTAATAGCACGTTGTTTAATCTCTATGCTTTCCTTTTTTTCTCTTTTGTTTCTCCTTAGTTGATTTCTAGTTTCAATGGCATTGTTGTCAGTAAAGTTGCTTGAGATAATTTCTATGTTCTTAAAATTGTTGAGGCTTATTTTGTGACCAAGTACATGATCAATCCTAGAAAATGTTCCACACGCACTTAAAAAGAATATATATCCTATTTTAGGGTGTTGTAATGCTCTGAAAATATCCACTAAATCTAATTTTTCTATTGTATCATTTAATTTCTCTGTTGCCTTCTTTATTTTCTGTCTGGAAGATCTGTCTAGTGATGTTAATGTGGTGTTAAAATTTCTGACAATGATTGTATTCCCATCAATTTCCCCCTTTATCTTTGTTAGTAGTTGTTTTATGTACTTAGGTGCTCATGTTGGGTGCATATATACTAATGATTGTAATATCCTCATCTTGTATTGCTCCCTTAATCATTATAAAATGTCTTTATTTATCTTTCTTTATGGCCCTTGTTTAAAGTCTATTTTGTCTCAAATCAGTACTGTTACATCTGCTTTTTTGGCATTTCCAGTTGCATGGAATATCCTTTTCCGTCCATTCACTCTCAATCTATATGTGTCCTTCTCCCTAAAGTGTGTCTCTTGTATGCAGTGTATTGAAGGTTCTTGCTTTATTATCCAGTCTGCCACTCTGTCTTTTGACTGGAGGATTTAGTCCATCATTTACAATAATTAATGATAGATGAGTGTTTATTGCTATTTTGAACTTATTTTTGCAGTTGATTTGGTATTTCTTCTTTGTTCCTTTCTTCTTCCTTTTGTGGTATGGTAACTTTGTTTTGTATCATCTTGGATTGTATTTAGTTTTTGTGACTCACTTGTAAGTTTTTGGCTTGTGGTTACACTTTTTTGTAAGTTTGTTAACCAATTACTGTAACTGTGTGTACTAAACAGATAGAAATGTAATCTCAAACCCATCCTATGGAGAATACAATATTTAAAAAAAAAGAAGAAGGAAGAAAAAATACTCTATATTTTCTTGCTTCCCTCTCCCACTCAATGATTTAGATATCTTCTTTTACAGTTTCATGTTTATTCTATTTGTAATTCATGGTAGTTATCACCTTTCCAGTTATGAGTTCTCATTCCTGTAGCATCCTGCTTCTTTTCTATTTAGAGTAGACCTTTCAATATTTTTTTGCATGGGTTTAGTGTTGCTAAAGTCTTTTAGTTTTTGCTTCTCTGTGAAATTCTTTATCTCTCCTTCTATTCTAAAGGATAGCCTTGCTGGAGAAAGTATCCTAGGCTGCATCCTTTTTTTCATTAAGAACTTTGAATATATCTTGCCACTTCCTTCTGGCCTATAGTTTTTCTGTAGAGAAATCAGCTGAGAGCCTTCTGTTGTAACTCACTCTTTGTTTTTCTCTTGCTGCCTTTAGGATCATTTCTTTACCCTTCAGTCTGGCCATCTTGATTATGATATGTCTTGGTGTGGGTCTCTTTAGGCTCTTCCTGTTTGGGAACCTCTGAGCCTCCTGTGCTTGGGTGTCTGAATCCTTCTTTAGGTTTGGGAAGTTTTCAGTCATGATTTCTTTAAATACCTTTTCCATCCCCTTTGTTCTTTCTTCCCCTTCTGGAACCCCTATTATGCATAGATTGGCATGCTTTATATTATCAGATAGGTTCCTTATATTGCTTTCATTGTTATATATTTGTTTTTCTCTCAGCTGTTCTGATTGGGTGCTTTCTGTTGTCCTGTGTTCTAGGTCACTTATTCGTTCCTCTGCATTATCTAGCCTGATTTTTACAGCCTTTAGGTCAGATCTCATTTCAGCCAATTAATTTACCAATTCTAATTGGCTCTTCTTTATAGCTACTATTTTGTTTTTGACATATTTTATGTCTCTAAACACTATCTCTTTTAGTTCCTTCAGTAATTTGATCACTGCTTTTTTGAAATCTTGATCTAGTAGGCCATCAATGTCTATTTCATTGATCATTCTTTCAGGGGATTTCTCTTGCTCTTTTAATTGGGAATACTTCTGCTTTTTCATACTGCTCATATCTCTCTGGCACTGTGGCTTAAGGAGTATCAGTTATCTATTGTGGTCCTTAAAGGAGTTTATTTTTTTATCTATCTAAAGCCTATGTGGAAATAAAACTTAAAAACGAGAGAGAGAGAGAATTTTAAAAAAATGGAGGAAAAGAAGGTTTGAAAACAGTGTATAATCAACAATAGAAGAGCAAGTAGAAGCAGAATAGCAGTCGAGTTGAGATGTCTTTTTAAAGCCTTAATAAAATGAAGAAAAATATCAAAACACAATATTTAAAACCTGTGAATAATCAATAACAGATCAAAACCAAGAGAATTAAAAATGAAATGAGAACTGTAAATGTATAGAACTATTTAAAAACTAAGGATTAAAAAGGTAACAGAAAATAAAACAGGTATAAAAAGATTTAAAAAACAAAGATGCATTCTCCTAGAGACTGTGCACTCTTAATGGTTTTATTGAGAGGTCTTTGTGTCTTCGCCCTGTTTCACGAAATCAGCTTGCTCTCTTGGCCCCCTCGTCTGTGCTACTCACAGTGTCCGTCAGCAAGAATATCGTGCACCTCCAACACTGGGTCAGGTGCTGCTCTCCTTCGTGGTGGGCAGGTGGGTTACTCCCCCTCCAGAAGCCACAGTCAGTGCTGTGCCAGTTGCTCCATAGGTGGGCTCAGCTTCAAGAATAACAGCTTTATGTAGGTATAATTCACATACCATAAAATGCAGCATTTGAAAGTGTGCATTAGTGTTTTAAGTACATTTCAGGGCTTTGTAGACATCACTCCCAAAAGGAACTGGTACCCTTTAGTAAGTCAGTCCCTAACCTTCCTTTTCCCTTAGCCCCCAGCAGCTACCACTCTACTTTCTGCCTCTATGGATTTGCCTGTTCTGGGCATTTCATATAAGTAGAACCGTACAGTATGCTGCCTTATTTGATTGTCATCTTTCATTTAGTGTGACGTAGTCTAGACTCATCCATGGTGTAGCATATATCAGTACCCAAATTCCTTTTTGTGTTCAAATAATATGCCATTGTTATAAATACTCCACATTGCTTATCCATCCATCAGTTGATGATGAATAATTCTGCTCTAAATGCTCATGGACAAGTTTTTGTGTGAACACATATTTTCAGTTCTCTTGAGGATATATCAGAAAATGGAATTGCTGGGATTTATTCTACTTTTAAAATTTTGAGGAATTGCTAAAGTAGTTTTTATAGTGACTGCACCATTTTATATTTCCAGTAGTAATGTATGAGGAGTCCAGTTTCTCCACATCCTAATCAACACTTTATTACTGGGTTTATAGATACATATTTATATATCCTATATCATATATATTTGTCATCCTTGTTGGTATGAAGTGGCATGTCATTGTGCTTTTGATTCTGTTTCCCTAATGCCTACTGATGTTGAACATCTTTTTATGTGCTTATTTCCCATTCGTATGTTTTTTTGGAGAAACATCTATTTAAATTCTTTGCCCATTTTAATTGTATTTGTCTTTGTATTGTCACGTTTTAAGTCTTCTTTGTCTATTCTGGATAAAAGTCCCTTATCAGGGAAAATATTGGAAATAATTTCATCCATCCTGTGGATTGTCTTCTTACTTTCTTGATGAAGCCCTTTGAAGCACAGAAGTTTTTAATTTTACTGAAGTCCAGTTTACTTGATTTTTTTCTTTTGTTGTTTGTGCTTTTGGTGTCATATATTACAAGTATTTGTAATCCAAAGTCCTGAAGATTTTCTCATTGTTCATTTTCTAAAAGTTTTATATTTTCAGGTCTGTGATTTATTTTCAGTTAACTTTCATAAATGGTGTTAAGATAAAAGTTCAGTTTTCTTTCTTTCCAGGTGTATGTGCAGGCGTTCCAGCATCATTTTTCTAAAGATTATTTTTTCCCCATTGGATTGTCATGGCACCTTTGTCAAAAATTATTTGGCTACGTGTAAGAGATTGTTTATGGACTCTCAGTTCTTTTCTCTCAATCTATTTGTCTGTCCTATATGCAAGTACCACACTGTGTGGGTTAGTTTTGTTAGTGAGTTTTGAATTTGGAAACTTGAAATCTTTGTTCTTTTTCAAGATTGTTTTGACTATTCTGGGTATCTTGCATTTCCATATTAGTTTTAGGATCAGCTTGTTCATTTCTGCCAAAAAGCCAGAGTTGCATTGCATCTATAGGTCATTTTGAGGACAATGGCCATCCTAACAATAATAAGGTTTCTGATCCATGAACACAGAAGAGCTTTCCATTTATTTTAGGTCATTTTTAACTTCTATCAGTAGTATTTTAGTTTTCTATATGCATGTTTCAGACATTTTTCTCAGTATTCCACATATTTTTCTTAATATTCCTAAGTATTTTATTTTTTTTGATGCTATTGTAAATGAAAATGTTTCCTTCATTTTATTTTTACATTATTCTCTGCTGTTGTATAGAAATATAATTACTTTTTTATATATTGATTTGTGTCTTACAATTTTGGTCAGACTGGGTTATTAAATATAATAGGAATTTTTTTCTTTACTCTCTTTATTTTCCTTTGTCAATTCCTTGTGATTTTAATATATAATATCATGTCATCTGGAATCAAAACAGTTTTATTTCTTTCTTTCTAATCTAGATGCTTTATTTTCTTTGTTTGCTTTGACTTGAACCTCTAGTACAATGTTGATTGTGTGAGGAAATATTTCAGTCTTTCAACATTATGTATGATCTTTGCTCCAGGTTTTTCATAGTTGTTCTCTGTCAAATTGAGGAAGTTCTCTTCTATTTCTAGTTTTTATACATTTTTTCTATTAATATGGCATATTACATGAATTGACTTTTGTATGTTGAACTCCCTTTGCATACCTGGATATATCCCACTTAATTGTGGTCTATTTTATATGTTACTGGATTGGATTTGCTTGTATTCTGTTGAGGATTTTTGCATTTATATTCATAAGAGATAGTCTTTAGTTTTCTTGTGATGCCTTTGTCTGGTTTTGGTATCAGTGTGTACTAGTCTCATTGAATAAATTGGGAAGTGTTCCCAACTCTTTATTTTTAGATGAGATTGTGAAGCATTGTTTTCTTTTTTTTGTTTGTTTTTTCTTTAAGTAGTTGATGGAATTCACCAGCAAAGCCATACGGGCCTAGCATTTCCTTGTAAGAATGTTTTGGATTACTATTTTCATCACTAATTACTGTAGGATTATTTGAGTTTTCTATTTCTCCTTGAATTAGCTTCAGTCATTTATGTCCTTCTAGGAATTTATCAATTTCATCTAAATTATCTCATTTATTGGCTATATAATTATCCACAATATTCCCTTATATTACTTGTTATCTTTGTAAGGGCAGTAGTGACATCCTTCCTTTCATTTCTCATTTTAGTAATTTGAATCCTCTCTTTTTTTTAATACTAGCTAAAAATTTGTCAATTTTGTTGATCTTTTCAAAGAAGCAACTTTTCTTTTTGTTTATTATTCTCTGTTGTTCATCTATTCTCTATTCCATTTATTTCTGCCTTTAGTATTTTGATTAGAATGTTTAATTCATTTACATTAATGTAATTTCTTATCAGGTTGAAGGTACATCTGCTATCTGCTTTCTATATGTCTTTTTTTATCCATTCCTCTATTACTACACTTTTTTGTTTAAAGTAGGCATTTTCAAGTGTTCCATTTTAATTTGTTATTTATTTTATCTTTTTTCCTCCTCCTCCTCCTTCTCTTCCTCCTCCTTACTTCTCCTCCATTGCCCAGAAGATTATAATTAACATCTTGTTTTAAAGCAATCTAGTTCACATGAATGCCAACTTCATTTCAGTAGTGCACCAAAACTTTGCTTTGGTATCAATCTTTTCCCTCCCCCTCCTCATGCTGTCACTGTCTTACAAATTACACCTTTATGCATTTATAAGCACATCTACACAGTTTCATAAGTATTGTTTTATGCAGTTGTCCTTTACATCAAATACAACCAAGCATTTACATGTAATACTCGATTTATACTGTTTTATTTTTTTACTCATGTAGTAGTGATCTTTATTTTTCAGGTGAGTGTCCTTTCATTTACACCTGCTGGATTATCCTTAGTATTTCTTGTAGGGCAGGCCTGTTAGCAATGGATTCTTTCAGATTTTGATTTTGTAGCAGTGTCTTAATTTCTCCTTTAATTTTTTTAAAGAATCATTTTGCTGGCTATAAAATACTTGGTGACAGTCTTTTCCTTTTATCACTTTGACGATACCGTCCTACTGCCTTCTAGTCTCCATGGTTTTTGATGAGAAATCAACTGTCTTACTGAGGAGCCTTTCTATATGTTGAGCCACATTACTCTTTCTGCTGTCAAGATCCTTTGTTCTTCTGTTTTGACACACTGAGTCTGATGTGCCTATTTTAGATGTCTCTATGTTTATACCACGTGGAGTTTGTTGAGCTGCTGGGATGTACAAATTAATGTTTTCATCAAATTTGTGAAGTTTTCAGCTATTATTTCTTTATTTATTCTTTCTGCCCCTTTTATTCTCTCCTACCTTCTGGCGCTCCCATTATGTGTGTATTGGTATTGTTGATGGTGTCCCACCTATCTCTGACACAGTGTTCATTTTTTTTCATTCCTTTTTCTTTCTGATCCACAGACTGCATAATCTCAGTAGTTTTAATTTAACTGACTTTTTCTTCAACAAGTTCATATCTACAGAGAAACCTCTTATTGAAGTTTACATTTTAGTCATTATATTTGTATTTCTAGAATTTCTGGTTGGTTTTAAAATATAAATTTTATTTATTGATATTCTCTGTACAATGAGATGTTCACATAATTTAATTCTTTAGGCATGGTTTCTGTTAGTTTTTTGAACATATGTGTAATTGCTTATTTATGTCTTTGTCTAGTAAGTCCAGTGTCTGGGCTTCCTCAGGGAGTTTCTATTGACTACTTTTTCCCCTGTTATGGCCAAACTATTCTGTTTCTTCATACATTTTGTAATTTTCTTTTGAAAGCTGGACATTTAAAATATTACATTGTGGCAGATCTGAAAGCCAGATTTTCCTCATCTCAAGGGTTTATTGTTGCTTCCATTGTCATTGCTGCTGCAGCTATTTATTTAGTTACTTTCCTGAACAAATTCTGTAAAGTCTGTATCCTTTATCATGCATGGCCATGAGATCAGTGTGTGTGAAGAATGCCTAGTTGTCATCACTATAATAATGATTGGACAGTGATTTCTTTCAATGCCTGGAGCCAATCATTTGAGCTGTTGCCCGGTGGCTGTGTGTCTGCGTGCTGAGGGATGCCCTCAGCAACGGCAGGCAGTCTGCAGCTCTTCCATAGCCTTTAGTTCTTGCTTATGCAGAACCTCAAGTTCAGCCAGAGTTGAAGGCTTAAGATTATCTCAGATTTTCCTTGCCCTGTGCCACACATGTGTATGGCCTTCTACAATTCTCAGAATTTTTTGGAGCTTTTTAACCCTACCTTCACCCCCAGAACGTCTCATTACCCAATTTTGCCTTCTAAATTTCCTAGTCAGCATCTAGTTAGCCTCTACTGGTACCATTGCCTCAGGCAGTTGTAATGTTAAATACTCACTGCTGATTGTTTTCCACAAACACTCTGGGGACAGGCTGTTGCACAGCATGAGTTTGTGAAAGGTCAAATAGTGACAGCTCTCTGGGGGCGGATTTTTTGGGTAACTTTAAATCACTTCTGCCCCTACCTTGATTGTGAGACTATTGCTTTTAAAGGCCACCATTTAGGTGTGGATACAGGGATGGGGTAGATCAAGTTACAATACCACAAAACTCACTATCTTTATGGAGATTTAGCTGTTTTTTTTTCTCAAATAAAGACTCCCTGGATTGCTGGAAGTCTTGGTTTAATTTCCAGAGTTCTACAGAGGTTAATTTTGACAAATTTTGCCATTGTCATTGCTTCATAGAGGAGTAAGTTTTCCAAGATATTTCCTCAGATATTCTAGAAGTGTATCCCATTTGCATTTGTGTTTAACTGAGTTACTTGCAAGACTAACTAATTCTATAGCTCCAGCCCCATTCACATAAGAGTCCACCTGCATGGCTTCTCCTACAGGGAGCAGTGTGCAACCTGTTGTCAGATTGTTGTTTTTCTTATTAAAGTGTAGGGGTATTTAAAAATATGCTCATGAATAGCCTTTTGTCATTTTTACAAGTTATGAAACTTCCACTAGTCTGTGGCTATTTTTTCCCCTCACTTTTCGTTGCTTTGATGAAATTCTCACTTTTAAGAATTTTCAGTATAGCAGTTTGTGGATGCTGATCACACGGGTGAGGCATTTAACTACTGTCTAAACCTCAGTCTTTGCTCTGATTCACTGTCTAAAGCATCTGAACACATCTACTGAACACCGTATACCAATGGATGCTGGCAGCCCTAATTAAAAAAATGCTTTTTAAGTAAAGCAAAAAAATATTAACTTTGACACTGGAAAAGACAAATCTCAAATTTCCTTGCTGATCTTGCTTTCTGTGATCATGAGCTACATCATGTTTTTAGAGCCGACAGGCATATTAAGCTACTGATTTTATTTCATCAGATTTTAGAATACAGAACACATTTCAGACCCACTTATAGCACCATATGTGTATCTTTAAGGATATGTACATATGATGATGTCTTTATTATAAGTACCTTATTTTAAGTACCTACTGCTCTGCACCTCATTAAGGAAAGCTTGAAACTGCAGTACTTAAATTTTTCATATCACCATCATCCCATAGCATCTCTTTTGCACTTAGATGTTGTGTGGCAGAGTATTCTTCTGCTCCCTAGAAATGATCAATTTTGAAGGGGAAAAAAAACCCTCCTCAAATAAATATACTTCAAATCACACACTTATCTGAACAATGGCCACCATTTTAGTCCACACCAATCCATCTACTCATACTGACTCAGAGTCCTCAACATAGACAATCCACCCCCTGAAGTCAGGATCCTCAGCACACGTTCTATCCCCTCCCCATTCCTTGTTGATTCTGACATACTTTTGTCCAACGCGTCCTGCCCCGTCTCTTCGCTGCCTGACTGCAGTTTTTAATTTTTACCTTTGAGTTCCAGGCTGCGCCTAGTGATTTCCAGAAAAACACCAGACACCTGGCTCATCAGGAGGGGTGGGGAGGATTTCAGAAAGCTGTTAACCTAACTTACTTGCAGATAAGTGAGTGGCTATTGTGAGCAATCCTTCTAGATATCTGCCATGCCGACTGCATCCACCCCAGCAAAATAACGTAGCTCCTCCAACCACCTCTGCCTCCATTCATCTGGGTTTCTGCTTTCAGTGACACTCAGATGCTGCTGATGGGCATTATATATATATATATATTTTAATTGAAGTATAGTCAGTTACAATGTGTCAATTTCTGATGTACAGCACAATGTTCCAGTCCTCCATATTCACATATATATGTATGAATTCCTTCTCATATTTTTTTACTTAAGTTTATTACAAGATATTAAATATTGTTCCCTGTGCTATATAGAAGAAATTTAGTTTTTTAAGCTATTTTTATATATAGTAGTTAATATTTGCAAATCTCAATCTCTAATGGGCATTTTTAAAGCCACATCTGGAACCCTTGTTGCAGAAGAGTCTGAGAAATATATTTTCAACCTCATAGCCTTTTGGTTAGGAAGTTGGAATAAAGGCTGAGCTGGCTCACCTTACTTGTCTGCCTTTATGAGTAAAGGGGTCTGGAGTTTCAAGGCCCAATGAAATGTCCCAGCCCTTCAGCAGCAAACTCTTAAAGCAACCAAAATGCTCCCATCTACCAGAGCATGACTTGTCCTTAGACACTGCTGGACATAACCACCGACGCTGTCTAAGGCATCGTCTTCATCTGGTGCACACTTTCTTTAGATGTGTAATATCCTGATTAACAGGACAAGCTGGTTTGGATTCCCAAGGTCACAGGCAGCCTTCTGCCTGACTTTGGTATATATGTGTTCATTAAAGAGTCCTCTCTCACATCAGCTAGAGCTGCCTGGTGTGTGGTTTGCCAGAGAATGTGGGTGCAGTGCTCCCCACCAAAGTCCTACCAGTTGTTTTATTGCAGGAAGAGAGAGAGCAAAAGAGACAGAACACGAAGTTCTTGTCCAGCCTCAAACACAGTCACCCCCGCCCAGGGCTCTTGCTCTGGGACACACAGAAGTGCAGGTTAGCAGCGATGTGGCCCCGGTGTACTCCAAAACATGGTGTGGTTGTACTGGGCTATCTGTGTCTTTCATGGGCCCTGCAAAGTTCTCGGCTTCGTGAAATGGGGAACTAAGGAACTCCCACCCATGGCTGTAGCTCCCAGGGTTTGCACCCTTACGGGTTTTGAGGATTTACTGGCAACTCATTCTTTTTCACCGGGTCATTTCTCGGTTACAGGGCAGTCCTGTGACTTCCTTATCAGAACTGCTCCATAAATTCGGGATTTAGTGAAAGATGCCATTTTAGCCTGTAAGTTCAAGTTCAGGGAGGAGGAGGAAGACAGCACAGATCAGAATTGCTGTTTTCCTTTTTTTATTATTGTTTTCATAAGGCATCTCCTGTTGTCAAATAGACACTGAGCAAATGAATGACTGTTACACTCCCATTTGAAGGATGAGGAAAATGACACTCAAGGAGAGGAGGCAAACTTCCTGAGGTTCCAAAGACAAAAAGGGATGAGCACAAAATAAGATCCCTGCAAATTTCTTGGCTGCCATCAGCCTTTAGGTCAATGACAGAGTGCCGTGTGTAGTAGTAAAGTTGTAGCGTGCTTTCAAAAGGGTGCAGATGTCCTTGTTTTGTTGATACAATCACACTGTTTTGTCTGGGACTCTGAAAAAAGAGAAATAGGTTAGAAAATGTTGATTTCTCATCCTTGGTCCTTCCTCCCCCTCACAGATATGGACCCTTCCATCTGTAGCAGGAATAAGACAGCCCCAGCCTTCCTGTCTCATGAGATCAGTACTCATTCATTTCATTCCTGCCCACCTGTAGGAGATAAAGCACAGCGAGATTTTCATGTCCTGCTTCACTGATTCTTGTGAAATTAGGTGTTTGAAGATACAAACTCATGAAAGGAAGCTGCTTTTCTTAATATAAAGTGCAGTAATTTTCTTAGCAGAGAAGGAAATTGAGGATTTTCTTCATTGAAAAATCAATAGAGATTTCAAGAGCATCTGTATTTCTGATGCATAGATTAAAATGACAAAATCTAGAGGGATTACAGAAACACAAGGAAGATACCAAAAGTGTCTTTAAAGAGCTTTTCTAAGACTGGGCTTGTAAAGAGACTGTTAGTTGACAGAGACCCTCTTCTCACCTATAATCCCTCTCCTTAGGTTGGAAAGGGCCAGCGTTTCCCCTATGTGCAGTCCTGGTGCTTCAAGTGAGTTGTAGGGTAGGGCAGTGCTCATGGTGCTGCCTTCAGTTTGTCCATCGTAAGTAACCCCTGGCAGTCAGAGGGCGAGTGTGTTGCAATGACATGAACCATTCACCGTGCTCTCCGGGGTGTGTGCTCATCTCAGCTCATCCAGGCTCAGGTGATGGCAGAGCAGAGAGTGGTGGCAAGAGGTCAGCCATGAGTAGGAGGGAGCAACTGGAGTCAGCTGGGACCCAAGTGGCTAGGAGTTCCAGGTTGAATTCCCAGGATTTTCCACAGCTCATTCATTCAGCTAATACTTCTCCAGCATCAGTGATGTTCTGGTGTTTCCTTTGTAAACAGAACCATATCCCTGTCCTCATGAAGGTGACGTTCTAGTGGACATAAGAAATGATAAACGCAGAAGCAGATCCAGGTCAGGACACATGAGTGCTTTCTACTTTGGAGTGCACAAGGTGAGATCCTTTGGGAAGGAATGTATGATACAGGAAAATGTGGGGGAGAGAATGGACGTATCCCAGGTCTTATTTGGGTCCCTGGGATGCACCTCGTGAAGTGTGGGTCCTTGGTTTGCACAGGAACGAATCCAAGAGAGCCACAGTTCAGTAAATGTAGATTTATTCAGATAGATATATACTCCACACACAGAGTGGGCTGTTTCAGAAGGCAAGAGAAAAGCCATGAGGCGTGGGGGTTGGGTGCTCCAGTTTAAATTAAAAGTAGATACACACTCCACAGACATAGTGTGAACTGTCTCCCTCAGCAGAGAGAGCAGCCACGAGGTGTGGTTGTTAGTTTTTATGCCCTCAGTATCTTCATATGCTAATAAGTGGGAGGAATATTCCAACCGCTTTAGGGAAGGTGTTGGGATTCCCAGAAATTGGGCCACCACTCACCCTTTAACCTTTTATGGTCAGCCTTGAACCTGTCCTGGCACCTGTGGGAGTGCCATTTAGCATCCTGCTGTATTTCAGTGAGTGTGTATTGAAGCTCAAGATCTACTGGGAGTTGACTTTTCCACCGTCTCGGTGCTAATGACTGTGCCAATCTTTTAATGGCTGTGCCCGGCCCCCTTCCCTCCTGTCTCATGAAGGAGCTCTGGACTGATTGCACAATTGCAGAGCAGGGGACAGAGTGGAAAGAACTTTATAAGTGGAAGGTGGAAGGCAGTGTTGGTAGTAGAATTCTCAAGTGAATTATAAAGTAAGGGTCTTCTGTTTGCTGGGGGTACCTGGTCTCACATTAGGGAGCTGTGAGCCTTCGGGACTTCAGTGAGTGGGTGTCTCACTGTGTATACTGTGTTGCTTCTTAGGCGGCCCGAGGACAGTTGGCTTATAGGTGACCCATTCATTCAAGCAGGGGTCTCTTTGGGGATTTTCTGCACTTGAGGCTAACATGGGTCACATGGGGGGCAGGACCAGCCAGTCACAGCTTGGTCCACAGTCACCTAGTGCCCTCGCGGCTTTCATCCCATGGATGCGTCACCTCCCCCTCGATGGGGACAAGGTCACAAGTGGTGGGGCAGCTTCTCAGTGGCGAAGGCATTGCTCTCCAGACCCAACACTCAACAGCATGGACCCCTGGTGTTGGCCACAGTCTTGGCTAGATGAGGCTGTTGAGTAGCTGAGCTCATGAGACGTGGGTGCCATGCTTCCACTCTCACCAACAGCTCTACTTTTGAAGGTTCTGGTCAGACAGCCATAAATACTCCCTAGCCCATAAACAAAGAACAGTCCCTTTCACTCGGGGAAGGGCACACAGAAGGAGAACGGATCATCCCGAGAGCAGGAGAGGCCAAATCAGTCCTGCCATCAGGGGTCTGACAGACAAGCCAGCTCAATTCCTCTTACTAGTTGTTTACTTGGAGGATCTGGGGTATTTGGGTGACTTGCAAGTGTCAGGAAATTGTACATGAGGGCTTTGTAGATTTTCTGGTCCAGTGTTAACTCACCCCATTGTAGCTGTTGTGCAAGGAAACAAAACTTGGTGGACAACAGGCCATGGCCTCTGCTCCCTGGTGGAGCCAGGAGATTACAATGTTAAGAACGACTGCGGGGGCATAATTTCTATGTTGAGAGGCCAGATGGCCTTACATATCTCTCATGCTGGATGTCTAAGTTGCAATGGGAAACTGGATTTCATCCAGCTCTCCAGCCAAAGAGGAGACCACAAGTGGCCTCCCCCACCAACTGTGAGCTCTTTGCCTCCACTGACAGCAGCATCTATAGCAAAAAGCTGGGCTACCACCTGCGTTTCCATGTAAACATCCGAGTAGCCCCAGCAATGGCCTCGTGAGCGATGGTGTGCCCAAGGAAGCGCTGTGTGGGACAGAGGGAGGAGTGCCGGGGTCAGACACCGGGAGGGCAGGCAGGCAGTGAGGACATCTGTGCAGCGCAGGTGCCATGGAACTGAGCCAAAGGGAGGCGGGTTTTGGAGCAGGGAGCCTGGGCAGTGCCGTGGTGTTTGTAAGAAGATCCTGGGCTCTGGATCCAAGAAGTCATTGGCTTGATTCCTGACCTCAACCCTCATCTTGGGCAAATGTTTGAAGCTTTCTGTGCCTCTGTTTCCTGGTGTCCCAAATGGGGACAATAGTAGCAATTACCTCTGAGAGGCAGGAGGGCCTTTATAGATGTCATTCCATTACGCTCACAGCAGCCCACGAGCACGGTGCTAGGTCCCCCATTTTACACGTGGCAGACGAGTAACCTTTTAATCAGTAATCACGCAGCTAAGATTGGTCATATTCAGGATTTGAATTTGATCCCTGTGTCCAGATAATTTCTATTCTCGCTCAGTATTACTGGAAATCTAGTAAAGTCACAACAAACACTGCTGGGAAGTGGGAGCTTGAAACATGTTTGACGTCTTCGCCATTGGGGAGTGTTGAGTTCACGTTCCTCGCAGCCCGTCCGAGGCCCCCTGCGTCTCCGGCTGCCCCTGGTGGGGTCTGCAGGGCTCTGGGCAGCTTCTCCTTGTTCTCTACCCCCAAGGATCTCTGCTCTCTACAGGTTGATTCTCAACCATGACTGCTCGGTAGAGCTATTGTCTAAAAACAAAAAAAGGTGGGGACGGTTCGGCTCAGTGGTAGAGCCGTGCTTAGCATGCAAGAGGTCCTGGGTTCAATTCCCAGTACCTCCATTAAAATAAATAAAGCTAACTATCCCCCCAAAAAAGGAAAAAAGTATTTAATAAACAATAAAGAGTACAAAGGCCCCACTCCAAGCTGGGGTGCACTATTTTTTAAAGGCTCCCAGATGCTTCCCATATGCAGGAGGGTGAAAGCTATCCCTATACACCTCTTGTGAGCTTGTCCACTCACACACATTAGCCTCTTGAAACTAGAAAACTACTTGGCTCAGCCTAGAACTTTCTCCCGAATTCTAGACTCTTATTTGCCTACTGCACATCTCTCCTGGAGCCCACAGGCACCCAGCCAGAACTGAATCAGTTGTCTCCTCTCATGACTTGCCCCTCTTCCTACCCTTCTTATTTCATGGAATGGCACTATAATTTAGACACTGCCAAAGCCAGAAAGCTGGCCGGCATCTTTGACCTCTTCCTGCCCTTCCATCACACCTGTGGCCAATCCGTCCACCTGCTGAAATGTTTTCTTCTCTCTCCTCCTGGCAGGGCCTCAGCAGGCCTTCACATGAACCTGCCAATAGGCCTCCCTGCCTCTATCTTGTCTCTTTCTAGATCACTTTGCTTGTCTCCTCTACCTTGGAGGCACACAGAGTCCTTTGTGATGTGCACCTGTGATCTCTCCACCTGGTTGCCTCATCTGCCTCCCACACCCTGTGCTCACTTGTAGACTATTTGCAGTTCCTGGAAGGGACCTGGCTCTCTTTGGCCTCCCTCCTTTGCATGCGCAGCTCCCCAGGGAGAAATGGCCTTAACATTATAGGTTCACCTGATCAATTCTAGGGCATCTCAGAGCTCACCACAGTGGTTCCCTTCTCTGGGAGAGCCTTGGCTACAGTTCCGGCTCTCTGCCCCGAGCACTCTCTGCTGACTGTTCTCCAAGCCCTCTTAACACACCTCCTCAGCCATCACTTTACAATGAGTCCTGTGCTCCTAGGAGCTCCCGGAATCAGGGACTGTGTCTTTCTCCTCTTTATTCTCAGAGCATTGTAGAGACTCAGATACAATGGTGGAGGGAACAGTGGTTATTCTGCAATTTCTCTAGAGTTGGGGCCTAGGGGTAACAGTCTGGTGGGAAGAAGGGCTTAGGGGATTTCCCCTGAAGCCACATTTTCAATTAACATTTCATGTTGTTTTTGTCTACTATTTGAAGTTACGAGTCTTAAAACAGAATGACGATTTCTAAAAATTACCCTACCGATGATTGAGGAAAATGGCAGTTTTCCGTATTTAAGAATATTATTTTAAGTTTGTGTGACTGGGGTGGTGGAAAATAGAAATGCAGGGGCTACTAAAGCATTTTCATCCCCTTCCCCACCCTCAGGTCCTTTGGACAGAAGAGACAGAGGGATTTGTCTTTCCTTCTACAAATTTTTATAGTTGACTCCCATTTTTTCACATGCGCCTTCATTATTGTGGCCTCCTTTTCATCACAGACTAGGTGCCCTTTTGTCTTGAACTAAGTCCCGGTCACTGCTCCCCCTTCCTGTTGGGATGTGCACAAAGAAGCATGGCTCTCATCCTAAAGTCAGAAAAAGGGTAGAAGAAGCAGGGAAACATTTGTTGAGGTGCCATCAGTGTTTGAGCAGTGTTTGAGCAAGGCATTTTACATAATTGGAAATGTAAATTTATTGCTGCCACTCCTGCTGCAAAATTAAAAAAATAAAACTATATATCTTTGTATCAACATTTCAGAGCTATGAAAAGATGATTTCTGAGTCATCTGTATTATTGCTTCTTTCCATCAGCTGAGATAATTCAGAGCTGCTGGTGCTTGCAGTCAGCAGCAGCAGGACAGTATGTTGTGAGCATGAATAACACTTGGGAAAAAAATGCCTTTACTAGGAGCATCTGAAAATGTCTCCAAATATAGATTTAATAAATTGAATCACAGATCTACAGAATGTTGGCACTGAAAAAGTCTGGAGGGAGCAGGTCAAACTCCTCTTTTTATAAATGGAAAAAAATGAGGTTCAGCTACCAATAGAAAGTGACATTTGTCTTTACAATGTAATAAGCTTCTAATAATCCCCATTATGAATTGTTCCCATTGTTTACAACTGAAGATGGGGGTAAAGCATATATTGGTGAAAGACTGTACATTCAGAGATGAAAGCTGAAACTTAGACAAAATTAGATTTTCATAATGCTTTTGAGTCCTGAAAAACAAAAACTTATCATATTGGCAGCATACAAAAAATAGTGAAGAAAAGTTTTTGGTCATTTAAACTGCCAAGTTTAAATTTAAAATTGCCAGCTAATAAGTTTAAATTTTCATTGGAACATGCTTGTTGAAAAATTGAAGATGAAGACTCATTTAACTTTATCGTTCTTCCTTATTTAAAAAATTTCCTTATTATGTTTTTTTTTTTAGTTTTTTATTTGAAGTATTTTGCTTTACTTGTGAAAGCATGCTCCATTGTTTAGAGAGGCCAGCTTTGTGGTAGTGAGATCTTGCGAATGAAGTTGCCTAAATTCATATTTGAACACAGCAGCTTGCTTCCTGAGTGATTTTGGACAACTTATCTTCTCTGTGCCATAGTTTCCTATAAAATAAGAAAAAGAGAGTTGCTTCGTCATGACAGTGGTAAGGACGGGTCGAAGTAATGTACAGAATCTACTTGGAAGGCTTCCTGGCACAGAGGAAGGGCCATGTACTTAGTTACAGCTATTATTATACTATATCTGGTTTTATAATCCAGGTAAATCTTGAGTCTTACTGATTTCATCTCTTAAAAAATTCTAAATATAAACTCTAAAATGGAAACTCTTAAACTTCATAGTTGTAGCTAATTAACACATAAAGCTCAACGAAGAAACACACAGTGGAGACCATTTAGCTGCAGACACCTGTGATACTTTCTGTCCTGCACAGACTCTAAGCTGCCACTACCGTCACTTCTGAGATCAAAGACAAACTAAGGAATAGAGCTTTAAATCTTGGCCTCGTCAGGTGCTCAGACCATGGCAGGGAAACAGTTTACTGTTCACATGTGCATTTTCAAAAAATAGTATTTAAACGAACACTGTATATATTTTGTTGTGTGTTTGACATCGTTAACAGAAAAGAAAAGAAAAGAAAAAACAGGAAAAATCCCATGCATTTACAAATAAGGAGGCTATGTCTGAAAATTATTATTTTTTTATATTATGTTTAGGATTTAGTGACCAGTTAGGAGAAATATCATTTCATTGGTGTAATCCCTTGATTGACTGAACATGCTTTTTTAATTAGGAAGAAGAGCGTGTTCCATTTACCACCCGGGGAAAGGTGTATACATATAAACCTTTGTGCAAGTGCTCTTTTCTGTGTAAGAACCTGCCACAGACTTTTAAAATCTAATGTGAAATGCTGAGAAAAATGAAAGTCAAGCTGGGAACTATGTAGTCTCATAGAGAAAACTTTTTCCAGAGAACATCTGAGCCAACGCAGGGCGCCACTCTGGAGGTTCCACAGTCTCTTCTGTACACAGTGCTTCCCCCAATTCTTTTCACCTCATTTGTTCAAATCAGATCAGTGGTTTAGGATTCTCCAGGGTCTGATTAAGAGACCAGATGGAGGCATTAAGGGTTCTAAAATTTTCCAACAGTAACAACCAAGGTAAAATATCTAAGAATAGCCTAACAAAAGGATAGTAGGAACTATCTAAAAATAAAAGTAGAAACTACTGAAAGATATAAAAGTTTCTTTAATCACATGATTCTAGATTAAAAGATCATATCTCCAAAATATCAGAAGTTATAAAATTGATTTGGGTTTATTGTGAATAAAATCATATTAGTAATATAATAATTAATAAGATAATGAGAGTTTTACTAGTTCAAGAATAGCCAGATTAGAAAATAGGGCAGGAAGTCCAGATATGGGCTCTGATATCAATAATAATTTAATATAAGAGATGGAAGACATTACAAATCAGGGAGATAAATAAAGGTTATTCAGTGAATGGAGCACTTGTTATCTACTTGGGGGGAAAAGAAAAGATTGAAATCATACAGTGAACCATATATTATGATAAATTCCAGAAACATTTAAAAAGTAACACAATTAGAAAAAAAACTAGAAATAAATATGGATGAGTATACAACCTCTAGATGAACAGTAAGTTTCAGAGGAAAGTATACAAAGATTTCCATGCATCAGAAGCATCCTAATTTTAAACAAAACACCAGAGGATGTTATTTGTTTACAAATTCGACAAGGGGCTAATTCCTTCAATACATAGAGAGTTCAGATCACTTCAAATGTAACATCAAAATATCTCAGGAGCGTAGAAGGCAGAGAAGATGAACACACATTCACAAAGGAAAAAATAGATGTCACACTTCAATGGTAATTCACTCAGTGCACATCAAAATGAAATAGTTTTCCACCTCTCAAGTGAAACAGCTCTGTTTATGAGGATGAAATGACAGTGATCACCAATCCCATGCCTAGGTTACTGGATAATTTTTTGTGAAGTATGGTTGATTTACAATGCTGTGTTAACTTCTGGTGTACTCCTCAAGCCTTCTTAGAAAGCAGTCTGGCAGTTGATATCAAGAGTCAAAAATATTCATATGTTTTAATCCACTAATTCAGCTTTGAAAAACTTTTAATCAGTAATTATTTCAAAATGGCAGGGAAAATTCAGTATGGATGCAAGTCACAGACATATATATATATATAAAATCTCAGCCAAAATATTCTTCCAACACTTCACAAAGTAGAATTGTATGCAGCCACGAAAAAGTGTGTCAATGAAAATATTTTATGACATGTCAAAGTGTTATGCTTATGATAGATTTGAGAATAAAATTAATATATAAAATGATTTGTAATATACAAACAATGCACCGTTCTGAAGGAATTATGTCTATAGGTAGAAGCATTATTCATTATTATTTTTTATTCATTTTCAGAGTTGGAGTCTTTTGATTGTAGGTGACAAAATCAATCTCCAATGTGTTTAAACAACAACCAAAAAATGGGGATGCGTGGGATTTATTGGTTCCTGTAAATGAAAACCTCAGGTCTGAGGTCTGGCTTCAGTCAAGGAGAGATACTCTAGCCCAGATGATGTCAAGGTCTGCTTTTGTCCTGTCTTCATTCTGTATCTAAAGATATCTCAGCATGATGCTTCTGGGCACTCAGTATCCCAGATCATCCATCCAAACCAAGACAGGTCTCTTTTGGCAGCTTCCTCTCTTGATAGAGGAAGCTTATGATTCACATGGGCACCAGCACGTATCTCCTCACATAATAGTGGCTCTTCCTGGGTTATTTGCCAATTCTCCAATCATGTGCGAGGCCAATAGAATGAGGGGTATTATTTGTCTTAAACCAACTGAGATCTACTTCTGGTGCTTCAGAAAGAGTGGGTCAATCGAGCTTAAATCACAGGACTAGAAACAAAATGGAGGTTACTTATCCTAAAGCAAGTTCTGGGTCCTCTTCTAAGACTGGGGACAGATCCAGGACAGCAGTTCTGTCCACTACTGAGTACTTTCAAATTTTCTTTAATGAGCAAATGTTAAATTTATGATCAGAAAAGATGATAAATAAGAAGAAACTTGAGGAAGGAGAATGGAAAGCTTTCCTGTTTCTTAAGAAATATTGAACCCATTAAGTGTTTCAAAGAATAATGGAAATGTGTCAAGTTTGTAAAAGTTCTGAAATGAATTAGAATTGATTTTACAGACCATGTAGGAGACAGTGCTATACAGTTAGTGTGTCTTTGGGTTCTCTGAGTATTTCAGTACTTTCACTTAAAGTTGCTTCATTTGGGGCAAATTGCATCATCTCCAGGTGGCTCTATTTCCTCATCTGTAAAAGAGATATAATATTACCTTCCCCACAGGGTGATTGTGAGGATTTTGAAAAATAGATGTGTGCTGAAGCAATAGTAAGCATTTAAGGAATCTTAACTATTATGTTTACTTAATACATAATTAAAAAATTATTATGCAGACTTTTAAAAAATGCATACTATTTAAATGGCCTTTATGTGCTGTACAAGAGAGGAAGGCTTAATATACCTTCTATAATACATTTTTCTCAGCCTTAACTAATTTTCACATTTAATCACACACACACCAAAAAGTTATTCCTTTCACAAGCATGAAGATTTAACTGTGAAGAAAAGGATGATGAAAGAGAGTAGAGGAGAAAATAAAATGCTTTCTCTACAAACTGATGGCTTAAAAACTAAGAAAACCACCTTTTTAAGACTTTGGTCACCATATTTGTAGCTAATACTTAGGTAGAGTTTTTCACATGCCTGTGGTTAATGTTCCAAATTTTTTCACAATTAGTAAATAATTGATTCATCACAATAGTCCTATAAATTGCTATTGTTATTCCCCCATTATATGGGTGAGGAGATTGAAGCCCCTTGAGGTTAAGAAATTTACACAAGGCCCCACAGCTAGCTTCGGAGCTGGGATCCAGATGCAGGAGTGTGGCTCCGGGAGGTGCTTGTAAACACTCCCACTGCTCTCCCCTGCAGGTGCAAGCCAGCGGCCCACTGTTACTATAAATAACATGATGTGGTTCACTTAGTCCTGAAATTCACATTCTTTGTAGCTTTCTCTCTGGGGCTGCCATCAGGAGCAGCCAGGGACACTGAGTACATGCTTCTGGACTATGACCAAGAAGGTAGATGGAAGGAAAACAGTTTAAAAATGGGATCTTTAATGTGCATTCTTCAGTGGCCAGAAAAAAACCTGCCTAGTGAGGAACTGAAACCCTATCAGCCACGTGCAAGTTATGCTTCAGACACCCCCGCTGCCCTTGGGTCCACGCAGTCAGATCTACAGTGGATCAGGGACATGAATCTTGTGCAAATGCAGGGAGTAGGAATAACTGCCACTTTAAGATCTCAATGAGTATGAAAAGCATGTGAAGCTTTCATCAGCAGAGACCTGCTGTCACTTCCACTGTTTCCCTCAGGGCATGCCCACAGCTTCACTGGTCCTATTCAGAATGAAGACGTCAGCTAGTACCTGCTGACCCCTGAATCGGTGATAGGTTCTCCCTTGAAAGGAAGAATATCCCCTTCATGGGTTACAACTAGTTCATAACCTAAGTAATTCTACAGATGTAGAAGGGATACTTTCATTGGTTCTGCTATCACAGACTTCCCTCCAAAAGAACATGCCAATAGTTACCCCATTTTCACCCATTAAAATATACTTAACAGGCTTCCTTCTTTAGTGCAGTTTTAGGTTTACAGAAAAATTCACAGAAATTGGAGTTCCCATATATTCCCTACGCCCTGCACACAGAGGCTCCTGCTGTCAGCGTATTACATTAGTGGATGCACTCATTCTTTTTGACATCTTGCATTCCTCCTCCCCTAAAATTTAACATGCCTGATATTCACGTCTCTTATGCATTTACGTGTGATTTATATCACATCTCACGTTTATGTGAGGTTTACAACACATGCATGTTTTCTGTTTAAGCTGGGTTGGGGGCAAGTTTTCTGTGTAAAAATACGATCATTAGTGAGTCTCATGCTGCTGGGTTTTTGGGTTGTCAGGTCCTGTTGACCATTGCTTCAGTTATTGGGATCATTGTCTACGGACTTTCACTGTTCACTGTATTTCCTGCAAAACTTCCCAAGAACCTGAGTGGAACAGACCCAATCCAAAAGTACCTGACTTTGCAGGTGGGCCACGCCCATCACTGCTTCCCTCATCAGTTTTATCATCTTCATGACCCTGAACGCCATATATGAGAAAGTGGCAGTCATGATGACTGACTCTGGTAAGCTCCTCCTGCAGCTGAGATAATTTCTACACAAGTTTTAGAACCAGGTCAAAACAGAGACTATCTTTTAGGCACTTCAATTGCAGTACATTACAGTCTTTAGTTAACTTCAACTGCAAACCTATTTTCTCTAGCCTATATGAGAAGTGAATTAGCTCCATTTTTGCATTAGTAAAAGGGACAAAGGACGCTTTAGAATGTCCAAGCTCTGTGTAAATATGTCAGTGTTTAATAATAATTTCAATTACATTAGATAATGTACCCTACTGTTGAAAGTAAATAGTCTCTGTATTGCAAATAAGTGGAAGAGTGTCGTGGTTCCAGTGGGAGATTTGCTTGTGCGTTACGGAGAGGACAGATAATCACAGTTTTATGTGTCTTCCCCCCATGCTGTTCCTGTTAGTGTAGCTCCATTCTCATCAGCTGCGGCTTCTATAATAAATGTTTCTTCTCTCTGGCTTGTATCCCACCCAGCGGCTTAGCGGCCTAAGTTAAGTGCTTCCCACACATTGCATGTGGCTGGGTGGTTCTCCCAGTGGTCTGCTCAGTGGTCATCTTCTGAAAATACTAAGACCAATTCAAATTCTGAACTAGGAGGATGACCCGTTTTCTTTTCCCCAAATGCTTCTAGCAAGTTGCCCCGTGTTTTGTTTGTCTTCTTCAATAGTCCTACCTTACTGCCGTTCAGGGAGACAAGAGAATATTATTTAGCAGGATGTTTAGAAGTAGCTTTCTTTCAAATTACACCTGACAGAGGACAGTTCTTGCCCATTGGATACTGTTGTGCTTATAAATTTTAAGGAACGGATGACTTTTTTTTTTTTGCCTTGTGGGATATTGCGTTCTTAGTGGGAGAAACTTTTACAACACTGTGTACAGTTGGAATTAACATAGTGGATATGTTAAGAAATTCAAAACAGCTGATATGAAAACAGTGTGAATTGCGTAATATATATATATATATATATATATATATATATATATATATATACATATACATACATACATACATACATATTTATTGTGTTAACTCATGTGTCCATGGCTTTGATTAGGGTCTCAAAGCCGTTCACAGTTTTACAGACTTACCTTTTCTTTATTCTAGCTGCAGAGCTCCCAAGGACCAGACTGACTATGAGAAAAACCCAGCCATGAAGGTGCTCTTGTTCCATTTTGTCAACTACTACTCCTCGTGTTTCTACATCACATTCTTTAAGGGCAGATTTGTGACTTATCCATGAGATCTGATGTATTCCCTGTAAAAATACAGAAATGAAGAGGTGTGAATACAGCTTTGTGTTCTGACAGTCTAATCTGTTTCAGGTTTTCTCTTAGTTGCCCAATGAAGAGTGTCTTTACTCTCTGTTCCTTTGATTTTTTTAGGCATAAAATAATGACTTTATTTCATATTAGAGCTATCTAAAATTTAAATGAGATTTTCTTTCTAATATTCCAGTGTGACCCAAGTGGCTGTATCCTTGAACTGATGACACAGCTGACAATAATCATGGGAGGACAGTCCATCTGGAATAACATACAAGAGGTGTTGCTTCCGTGAGTACTCAGTCATGTGTTCTTGGGGTGAGAACGGCCCACCGACCCACGTCATTTTCCTGCTTGGCCATCTCTAGAACAGGGGAGACTCTCTGCTTATTAAAGCTCTCCAGATAGGATGACACAGCCAACAGTATAAACGTACCTGCTGTTTAATAATTATGTTTAAATGCCTTCCTTTTTATGTTTAACATAAATCCTCAAGTGCTATAGTCTCTGCTTATTAGCCCACCACTGGGGACTGACGGATCAGAGCCCATTGAGAGATGGCCCTTTTTGGGGCCATGAACTAAGTTTTCCCACAACTTCCTGCAAATTTCTCCTCCTTTTATATATGCATTTAAAAATCCATAACAGGAATTTGTTGAGTGCCTAGTATGTGCTAGTCACTGTATTAAATGTTGTACATATATGTATGTGTGCGTGTGTGTGTGTGTGTACAATTTAATCACCCAAACAATCCTTATTCTTATCTTCCTTTTGCAAATGAAGATCCTGTGGCTTAAAGAGGGTAACTGATTTGCCCAAGCTCTCATTGCCAGTAAGAGACCACTGTGGGACTCAGATGTAAAACCCTATCTCTCTGAATCCATGTTCGTCTAAGAACAGAGACTCTCTTGGGTTCCTAAGGCACAGGGTTACATAACGTTTTAAGAAACACTTGTCTAAAATAATAACTACAGAGATTTTGACTTATTGTTCTCTTCCTAAAATGAGAAAAGCAGATGTTAGCCAAGGTCACACTGTCCTTTTGATTTTCACATAAGCACAATCCCACATCAAAGTGGACAGTCCAGTGTTATCTGCAATTTCTAAACATTTCAAGGAGCTTACTGTATTCGCTTTTTGTTGCTGTTGTAACTAGTATCCCCAAACGTCATGGTAGTAGGAAGAAAAAAGAAAAAGTCTCCACTAAACAACACAAATTTAAACTTGTAGTTTTCTTGAACGCAGAAGCCTGCTGAAGTCAAAGTGTTGGCACGGCTGTTTCTGAAGGTCTCAGGGGAACCTGTATCTTTGACTTTTCTGGCTTCCAGAGGCCACCTCCATCTCTTGGCCAGTGACCTCTTTTCTCAATCTCAAGGTCAGCATGTTTGTGTGCCTCTGACTCTGATCCTGTGGTCAGATCTCCTCTCCTCTCTCCCCTCTTTTGCCTCCTTCTTCCTCCTTTAACGACTCTGGTGATTACACTGGGCCCACATCTATAATCCAGCTGGTCTCTCTTAGGGTCGACTGGTTAGCAACCTTAACCACATCTGCAACCATAGGTACCCTTTGCCAGGGAATCTGACCTCTTCCTATGTTCTGGGGATAAGGACATAGACATATTTGGGGGGGACATTTTTCTGCCTACCACACTAACCTTTTTAAGATAATTTCTGGCTTTGAGTTTCTGTTTTCATGAAACTGTTGAACTCTCTTCTGTCTTGCCTTCCACACCAGCATTCTGCTCCTGGCCAACCTAACTGCTGAGCTCGCCCCTCTCTGTGGTGTCCCCCAAAACCACTTACACAAGCAGGTCTTACTGTTGTTTGGAGAATGGGGGAGAAACTCAAACAACTTGAATTTTGAAATAAAAAACCTCCATGATTTTAAAATCTTCCATGCCACTATAAAAAAATTTATTTTTTAACTTCGTTTTTTAATTTTTAAACTATTTTAAACTTTGTAACTTTTTTAAACTTTACTTTTTTTCTTATCATCCTTCATTGTAGGCTCCAGAAACCTGCTATTCTGCCCACCGCATCCAAGTTCCCTTTCATTATTTCTCCTCCCTTCCCTAACCTTCCTTCTCTCTCCCTTATTACCAAGTTTCTGTCCATTCTCTTTATAGGGCAGTTAAATTATTTTTTCTTTCTTTCTTTGTGTTTTTACAGAGTGAACACCTTTGGGTGTCAGTGTGTCCTTCCACATTTCTTCACAAGGGCTTCATCTTTCAGCTTCAGTATGGATTCCTGGGGTCTGTCTCGAAACCAAAGGCCTTTCCCTTGTCCCCCAGCTCACTACGCCCCTCAAAAAAAGATTCTGATCTTCGCTGTGAAATGAATCTTTTTTTTCCCTACTGTGCAGTAGACAACACTTACCCTGAGCTCACAGTCAGATATTTCCAGAGGAGTAAAAGTAGGTCATTTGCAAATAATACTACTTTTCTCTGTGAAAAGAAATAGATCAGATAGAGGAAATACTTAACTCAGATTACTCAAAAGCATTTCCTGAAGGAAATAAGTAAATTATTGAACACTAAATTTTGTTGAATCTGGTTATCCGTGAGCTATTTTTACCAATCAAGAAGGATATATTTCCTAAACTGGTACTGAGCAATTCATGTGAAATGAAACTTGCTCACATGAACTAGTTTAAATTAAAGGATGCATTATAGTATCTGTGGTCTGTTTATACCTTCGCTTAAGTAAGCACACTGTTCTAGGTTCCAGTGAGCTGAACTTTGCCTCCATGTATTTCTACTATGGGTTAAAATATTTAGGGAATTTATTTTGAATTATGATTCCCTTTTTTGAAAACCAGGAATTCTGAATTGTAGCCAAGTTCGAGGGTGGCTTGTGTTTTCCTCACTGCCTCTTCTCTTTGTTTAAGTGCAGTTTCATTCTTAATTTTTCATATAAAATCTTAGCATACCAAAGATCTATCAATTACTCTTGCTGCACCAAAGCTATACCGATCCTCAAAAATACATAGGAAGGGAAAAGAAAACTTATCAAAATTAGCGACTATTTTCATGCTATTCAAATATGTCTAAAGGAACATAATGAAATGAATTTCACTATATCTCACCTGCCTCCACCCCCCCCAATCCCATGTGGGTTTCTTGAGTAGGAATCTGGGAGTAAATGAAGAAGGAGAGTGATGCCGTGATCCAGGCTCCCTCTGGGGTCTCCCCAGCACTTGGATTGGCACCTGGTATAACGTAGGTCTCAGTCCAAGCCAGCTGAGTGAGTGAGTGACTCACAGGCATCGAATGCGTAACATCAGTGAATTAACAGCATTCTTTGTAGGACTCAGAGAATAAGCTGAGTGCCCTGTGGCCTTCCCAGCCTCACATACTATTTTGATGTTGGGGTCATTTCTGGGAATGTTATTCTGTACTGGACAAAAGGCTAGTACAATTCCAGGGTTAAGCAACTTTCCTAGGGAAATTTTATGATAAAATATTAAGAAAAATAATTAAATGCCCAAAATGACATAGCATTGTCCTTTGGTGTTTAGATAATGTATGGCTGTAATTTTCTTACTTTATATGTTTTCTACATTTTCCACTGTGTGTATGCACTACTATATAATAAGAAAAAGCAAATGTTTAAAAGAGAAAATCTCTCTTCTCCAGATATGATTTGGTTAGAGGATGAGTCAGAGAAATATAATAAGAGAATCTTAAATACATGTGTCCATAATTCACTCTTTAAATTCAGGAACAGGAAACTCAGGAATGAAATAGATTAAGAGAATCAAAGATACTTGTATTCAAGATTAGCAAGTAGGAGTGTCCTCAACAGAAATGGTGATAATCTATAATTCAGGGATTAAATGTGATAATGAAGGTAAAAAGACAACATGAAGTAGAAAATGCCACGTGGCAAGCACAGTGTAAAGGGCAATTTACTATGATTATGCCAATATGTGTGGTCAATTCCCAAGGAAATGATTGTGTAACCCCTGCTAGAGGAAGAAAGCTTCCAGCCTTGGCTGGAGAGGGGGGAGGATCCAGTGTCTGTATTTTTTTAAATGTCTACAGGTGCTTCTCATGTGCAAATTGATATCCCTGCACGAGAACCTTAAACCAACAGAAAACCCAAAAGACCGTGGACAATGATAGGTAGACGAGAGCCCAAGCTTTTCTGCCACAGATGAGTGGTTCCACTCAGGAAGACTGAGCAAGAAGCTCAGAGTCTTAGCTAAGGACAAGCAAGTCGGGACTTCTAATACGACCTAATGCCATCGACAGGGGAGGGCATTTCAGCACAAGAAGGGAGCGCCAGGTGATTTAACATGGAAGTTTCACCCTGGATCCATACCGTGATTGATTTAGGTCCCGGAGGGTTAAAGCCCTGCTTCCCTGTGGCATGGACCGGATTCCACAAGAGGCTGAGACAGGAAGCATGAGGCAGAGAAAAATTCCCCCAGGAGAATCCCGAGTCTGGGTGATAGGGAGGGTGATGGACGAGCATGGTCCCAGCGCCACCCCCACCGCAGGGCTCCGAGTGGCTGTGGAGCTGCGCGCCCCCGGCCGGACCTCAGACCTGCCTGCAGTGCTCTGGGTTGCGGCCTGGGGAGCGGCTTCAGCAGCAGGCTGGCCCCATCATTCTCGTAGGTGCTGCAGTGACCCCCAACCCTGTGGCCACGGTGATCCCAAGCCAAGGGTCTAAGTGACTTTAACCCTATTTACAGGTGACCACAGCCGGTTAGCCAGTGCTGCTCAAAAGGAAGATCCCCCATGGGGTTTTGATGTGTCAGGGGGGTTGCTAATACCTGGCCTGCTTTGAATCATTTCATCCTGACAGCAGCCTGGGCAGTTGAAGTTTCATCTCTCAATTTTATTTCAACTTTTTTTGTTGAAAGTATAGTTGGTTTACAATATTGTGTTAATTCTTGCTGTACAGCATAGTGATTCATATATATATATATATATATATATATTCCTTGTCATATACTTTTCCACTATAGGCTATTAAAAGTTATTGAGTGTAGTTCCCTGTGCTATACAGAAGGATCTTGTTGTTTGAAACAAAAATTACTAAACAAAGTAACAAAGTAAGCAGACTAAACCTAGACATGTATATGACACAGTTGAGTTTATCTCAGGATTTAAATGTGGTTTTGATCTCCAGGATCTCTTTATCAAATTACCATATGCAAAGTGCCTGTGGAACACTTCTCAGAAATATGTTTTAAAATCATAAGATTTAGAGAATAAAGAAGGAAGATAATTATACTGGAAAGCAGATATCAAAATATAGAAATGGGCATTTGTGATACAGTAATATCTGAATTATTGGAAGAATGTGTTGAATAAGAGGATCCAGTGGTGGGTCTACTAACCGCAACATTCTGCCATAGCAGTGAGTGTAAATCATCTTCTGAGATCTGCAACAGTTGCATTTTGAATGTAAATAAAGTTAAATAAAAAATAAGCCATGAAGTGTGGATTCAGATTCAGGAGTATCTCGAGTCCATATCCCCAGCACTTCCCAGTGCTCCCTGCTCTTCCCCTAATGTCATTGAAAGAAGTGGGGAAAGTTTGTGAAGCGAAGGGCATGTTCCATTGCAAAGAAATCTCGTAGCAAACCTGGGAGCATGGCCAGTGAAAGCTTAATGCTGAGATTAGAGGCCGTGGGAAACCAAGAAGAGGCAGCTCTTTACAAGTCACATCATATGCTCTGTGTGTGTCTACGTGTGTATGCATACAGACGTGTGGGCATGTATGATGTATACACCTGCCTTTCATGTGAAGCCGCCTCACTGTCCAAATTTGAAATCCATCCAAACGTGCAGTGCAGTCAGTCGAAGCTCAGCCAGACGCTAAGTTGTCTGTTGTTGCTCTGTCTCTTCTGCTGAACTCCACGAGTAAACCACGCGCCAGCTGTTGCTTTCAGGGACAACAGCTCTGTAGGCTACAGGTCCATGCCTTGTTTCACTGCCAACTCTGATTTCCTTTCAGGAAAAATTGCCATTTGAAAAAGGGGAAAGCATTCAGTTGGCCCACAAGCCTCTGAGTGAGGAAAAAACATAACGTTAGAGTCAGCTCTGTGGGACAGCATCCAGAAGGGGGCAGAGCACTGGGCTGCGAGTCGAGGCTGTGTTTCTTTCAAGCTCTGCACTGAATTTGAGGTGGCATGCCACTTCTCTGGCCCTTGATTTGTTCAGCTTAAATTAGGGTCTTGGACCTGTTCTATCCAATGTTAGAGTATCACTTTTTTGCTCGGTGACCCTCCATGGCTCCGCAATTCCTTCAGAGGGAGAAATGCCCACATCCTCATGGCAGCCTCTAAGGCTCCACCCCCAAAACCACCACTTATTTCCTATTCACTGTGGCCCACACCAGTCTCCATGCTGTCTTTCCAGCGTGAGAGACCTCCAGGCCTGTAATCACTTTTCCCTCTGCCCCTCCTCTGCCCACCCCTTTGTTTCCTTCTTTGCCTTATTCAAAGGTCACTGCCCCATCCCCACTCCTCCCTAGCACACATTCCTCACCCTCCTTTATTTTCCTCCGCAGCACTTATCACCGGCTCACAGACCCTGTATTTCTGTCTTTTACTTATTTTCTGTGAGATTTTCAGACTGGAAAGGCCATGGTGGATAATAGCAGAGAAATGGGGGTAAAAAAGACAAATGAGGGAAGGCATCTTCTAAAACCTAAAATGCCCACCTGAAAAGGAGGTAGGAGATAAAGTAGCAGTAGTCGTTACAATTTTGGTAAACCCAAGGTACGTGGTCAGGACTATTTTTCACAATTTTTGAGGGTAGGGAGGCAGCAATAAAAAGAAATTTATCCTGAAAACAAGAAATTAAATTCTTGGGAAGATGATGTGTTCAGCTTGAAATGTCAGTAATACTTTTATGACCTTGGTCTGATAATATCCTGCCTTATAATTTGATCTGTTTGACAGCTGGGTCATTAATCTAATGGTGCCACAGTTCCAGAAGCAGAACAGACCACCCCACGATGGGAATGGGACAACCGTCTGTATCCCATGGGCAAACTGGGGTTATTTTATGAATACCCTGAAATGAGTAAGTCATCAGTGGAGATTTCTGTGCTGTCGGTTATACTAGAATATGCTTTGGGTCTCAGAAGCATCGGTTACCGAGCCAAACAATGACCTAGCATACCGACACGGAGCCCGCTTTTCTCCATTAGATGCAATTATGCAGTCAGGCTTTCAAATAGGGTGCCTGTGTGTATCTTTGTCAATATTTATGTTGTACAAAGCTGAATGTTTACTGCCAAGGAATGAAATGGAATACTCATTCAGATACGTCTCCACCATTGATTCTCAGATCCTTCTGGTCATGTCGTTTGAAGATGAACTCAGAACCGTTACTAGATGTGACTCAGCTCGGGCTGTAGCCCGTGTGGCACAGCTGCTGGCTGATATCCTTCTAAACAGAGTCATGTGAGCCAGCCGGCCTGTGCAGAAAGCCCGCAAGGGCATCCTGCCTCATTGCAGCAAGGTTCACAGGGTCACCCCTTCCACATCTCACACCTGCCTTTGATATGGTTTCTGCCTGATTCCTTGAGTGACCTCATGGCACATCACTGGCTTGAATTCAAGATGAATTTGTTGATCTGGAGTATCGGTAGAGCACACATCCCCTCCTTCTCCAATGTCTTTGTCCATTTCTGTACATTTGTTTGGGCTTGGTTTCTCTTTGGTTGAACTTGGTTTTGAGCTCTCATTTGCCTTTAAATTGTTGCATCTCAAAATAGATTTCCATAGGAAACGTTATCTTTTCTATTATGCATGGCGCACTTTTATCTACTAGAAGGCTGATGAAGTGCACGTTTTGTATCTGAGCCCTTTCAGCTCACCACTGCCTTGAAGTAGTTTTTTTTTTTTTAAGCTTAGGAGACAAGAAAGGATTTGGGTCAATAGGCTTTGCATTTATGCATGCGGGTTCATGTCTGCAAAGGCACCCCTTTGTGCTTCCTGTTTATAAGTCTACAGATAGAGGGAGTTTACTTTTTCCTAAATTACATTCTCCCTACATAACAGGATGGAGTAACAGCTATTCTAGAGAGATTGTTCAGATTTATTTGTTTTCCTATTATCTAAATAATCCCTGACGAATTAGAAAATTGAATCCATTTCTGAGAGTAGGCAGTCTGTTTTTCTGTATTCAACGCTGGAGTGAAACTTATATTGTGTTCTTTTCATTCATGGGAGGTAGAATTTCCAAGTGCTTTTTGAATTATTTTTGTTCCTCTAAAATAAATTGCCTTTGGTGGTGATCTCCTGACCTCAGTTTCCTCCTCCCAGTTTTTCCCATGATCATTAATGTCACCCCACCTGCCTTTTTAGTTATGCCTCTTAGCTGCTGAAGGGGAACAGCTACTGACAGATGACCCTGGAGTCCTCCACCTGTGCTTCGTTAGGCCTCGCACCCAGCCACCAACCCTAGTCTCCTTCGCCTGAAGTATCTTTCTCTGCTTTTCTGCCTGGAAGGACTCTTGCCAAGCCTTGGCAGGGACCCCTCCACTTTTTAGAGATTATCTGCTCTCCTGTCTAGGTATGAATTGCACTTGATTCTTGTCTTGATGGTGCATGATCGTGTCCGTGTCCATTGTGCTTCGTGGCTGGACTGATCCTGTCGGAGGCTGTAGTCAGGCTTTTCATCCTCCCGTCATTGTCTGGAGCACCACAGCCTGGACCCTGGGCCTCATATGTGTTTAAGTGACTTGAGCTTGGAGTTTCAGCACACTCACATAAAACTGTTAGATGAGTTGGCGGTAATATTGCCCCCAAGGCCCCCACAAGGTTCTATATGGCATATGGCTTTTTCTGAGTGAAATTTCTCTTTTATTTGTTTTAGTGAATTCCCCACTGTCCTTTGAGATTATTAGAGTAACCCTGAGTTGTTAACCACAATAGCTCTCCCCACACCAGCGAAAGATCCTGCTGTCTGAGAACTCAGACATGGGACATAAGAGAAATTATCTATCAGTCTTAAAATCTGGAAGCCATAAGATACCGTTTTGCACTTAGAGCACCCACAGCACAAACACCAGTCTCTCAAAAATTTGACGCTGCCTTCCCAGAGGGCGGGCGCCATAAGTGAAATGCTGTGAGGGATGAAGTGAGAGCTCTTTGTCTCTGGTACTGCCTTTTCCACCCTTGCTGTGTTAACTTGATCTTCCCTTCATATATTATGTTCTCCATTTAATTTATTGCAGTTAATATCAGTTGTTCTTCAACATCTCCTTGCACCCGAACCGTCCATTCCCTCTCTCTCCAGTGCTATCCCACCCACGCCTCTCCTGCGCTCTCCAGGACCAGGCCTGTCTCCCCCACGCCCTCACCTCTGTTCTGTCTGCCCACCACCTGCACTGACATTTCCTTAACTCTGCAGAATGAACTTCCCAAAATGGCAGCTGAGTAACTGGGGGGGATTGTAGACCTCTCATCTCTTTACCGATTCATTCGTTTATCTATCCAAAAAACACTGAGCACCTGCTATGCCAAACACTGTATCAGCTGCTGGGGAGACCAAGACAGATAAGACTTGGTGTCTGCACTCCCCAGGCCAGGCGAGATTTGGCGAGTAGTTGATGGATTGCTAACCAGGTGAACACAAATTGGACTTCCTAGAGCTAGAAATATTTGAACTGAATTTTGAAAGGTGAAAGGAAGTTAGCTCTCTAATGTGTGGTAGAGGGAGTGGACACTTCATGCAGAGAGGTAGAGACATAAGTGTACACGGCATGAACTGGCTTGGCTAGACTGAAGAACAACAAGTAGGGCTAGAACAAAGGATCCATAGGTGGGAATATCAGGTGCACATGGCCTCTGTCACGATGGGCCTTGTGTGCTTAGACTTGAATGTATCCTTAATGAAACAGGTATATATTGGAATATTTGTAAGTAAGAGAATTGCATAATATTTATGTTGAAGAATATCTGGTTATTCTAGCAGCAGAATGGAAGATACTATTTTTGGGAGAGGCCCATACTTTGGGGGGAAATGATGTTTTGGGAACAACCCAGGTAACCCAGACAACAAGTGTCACACGCCTGCAGAGAGGCCCTGGGCAGAGGGAGAGGGACATGGGAGGCAGAAGTGATGACTGCTGCAGTAGGGACTGCAGGGCTGGGGCGGCGGGCCGCAGAGCTGCTGAGGTGACTTTCCAGTGACCCATCTTGAAAGAGGATCTGCAGGGGCAGTGTAAGGGGAAGAGCTGATTTCAAGATGGTTCTGTGTGTGGCAGTTTGAGTGCAAAGTGTCTATGGGACATCTGAGGGGTGATGTCTGTTGTTAAGCTGGATTCACCAGTCAGGAGCTCAGAGGAGCTGTGGGTGAGGCCGTGGGGGCGATTCAGTCCTGCCAGGCGGAGGACTGAAGACGAGGCCCTGGGGAAAAGGGCCATGAACATGGCAAATGGGAGACGAGAAATCCACCAAGAGAGAGAAGAATAGCAGAGCAGTTGGGAGAAAGCTAGTTGAGGCAACACAGAGAAGGCTGTAACCTGGCTTAAGAGGGATTTGAACACTGACTAAAGGGAGCATAGTGAGAAACGGGGGGTTTGTGGGGCAAAAAAGCAAGGGCTAATTCCCACCTTTAATTCCCGAGACTGGGGAAAGGGAGGAGGAGGACTAAGGTAGCCTTTAAAAAACAGATCTGTGTGTATCTGTGTGTGTGCATATGTGCACACACACTTTTCTGCCTGGGCTTTTTAAATTTATTTAAGTAAAACAAAAATTAAGGGGGGAAAACACTCCACTGAGAGGAAAATATTTGTCCATGGCAAAAGCTACCTGGTAATCAAATAAACAGGAGCTGAGAATGCCCACTGGTTTGAAACACGCAGCCACCGGCAGTGCAACTCCTGTCTCAGTGCCGCGGTGAGGGCCGTGGGGGATGCAGGGCTCCGAGCCCTGGAGGAGTCATCAGCGCAGGCACTTCTCCAAGAGACTGGACTTTAAAGGGAAGAAGAAAGAGTAGAAAGTATCAGAGAGCAACACAGGGCCGTGAGAGAGGGTTGGGCGAGGGTTAGTTTTGTTTTACAGTGGGCGTTTCTGGCCTTGATGAGTTCCTAGGCCTTTGCTGTTATTGGTCTTTGTTCCAAAAGCTTTTTAGAAAGTTCTTCTCGTTTGAATATCTGAACAGATTAAATCATGTTGGGTTATTTCTGGTATTTTATTTTTTAATTAATAAATTATCTGGAATTTATTTTAATAACAAAAGTGAGGACACTGTGCCAGGTCTTCCAGTGATTTAGCTAATTACTCCAGTACTTGAATCCACTGATTTGAAGTGTCAGTTTTATAATATTACTAAAATCTCAAATATATCCACGTCTATTCTTGAAATGCATTGTATTACATTCATACTCTCAGTGCACTATTTCTATACTTTTTCCACGACCATAGATTAATGCCTCCTAGAGTTGGTCCTATTTAATCTTTTTCCAGAATATCCCTAACACTGCAAGTTCAAACTTCCCTCCTCATTATTTTATTTGTATATTTGTGTATATTTCTGGAAGAACAATACGATCACCCTTCAGATATTTTTCTTAAATCCATTTTGGATTATTAACTAAATTTGCATTCAGATTCTAAATTTACTTTGGAGAAATAATGTTCTATGTCCCCCAAGCTTGAGTCTGCCCAATGAAGAGTATGGTGCATTCTACTGCTCATTCAATCATCATATTTTTTTCTTTTTTTTAAGTCATTTATCAGAATCATCTTAACATTTTTAATTAATTTATTTCTGAATAGTCTGTGCCTTTGTTGTCATTATAATGATATCTTTTCTGGGTTTTTAACTGGGTTGATTGCTAATAAACTCCTAATTTCTGGCAATGAGAAGGAGATCTGACAGTGTGGGGCACTCTTTCCAATATGGTGACTGTGAGCAGTGTGTTACCTTAGGATGTCCACTTGCCAATTTGCCAGTGGCTGCACCCACTCCACACATTTCTGCTACTTACCTGCCCCCTGTAGGCAGATGAGTTCATGTAGGGTTAGGTGGGTTATGGACACAGATACTGATATCACTGCTGCCACACTGCTGACTCTGTGGCATCACTAACTCTGGTTCTTGCTCTCTGACCTCCCTGAATATGACAGCTCCTTTTGGGCTGTGGACCTACTGCATCTTTCCAGCACTGTCGGCTTTTATGCAACACACCCCTGCCTCTCAGGTCACAAGCAAATGTCAGCTCCTCCTACACATCCACCCCATCCACGGTCTTGCCGTTCCTGGCCAGAGTGGTCCCTACCCCTTGACTGATCAGTAACAGTAAATGGACTTTAAATTTGCCTCTCATCTTCTGGCTTAGTTACATACCTGTGCTAGTTTACTTTAAAGGTCTGCCAGTTAGGAGGGGAGGGTCTAAAAGTCTTTTAGATTTCTGGCCTTATCATTTCTAACTGCTCCCCCACCCCATGGAATAGCTTACCACAGATCTCTGCTGCCCCATCTGTAGCAATGCCCTGTAAATTACAGACAGAGAGAAAAGAACTTCTAAGCCACCACCACAACTTTGACTTCCTGTGACCACACAGACCATAGAAATATCAAGATAAAAATTCCTGAATAAGAATATTTTTCTTAGGAAGACACTTTAATTGCATACCTTTCTGTGACTTGTAATAACTTCATAGACTTCTGAATGTGCTGTACTCACCTTCCCAGACTCAAGGGAGCTTGCTCACTTGCCTATTTTCAGTGCATTTCCTCCAGCATTCTCTATGCAGAGCTTTCCCAAAGGTACATTTCTTATTTCTATTTAAATTGTTAGATAAATCCACAATATTCTTTTTTTAATCCTCAATTACAAATCATCTTCCAAGATTGCATTATTTCAACACTGAGAGTGAATAATATGCTTCAAGATTCCCAAGTTTATTATGAGCAAATAACTATGGTTGGTTGAAGATTTTTAAGTATGTTATTCCTACTAAGGGTATATACGTGAAAGAAACAGTTTGAAATAAGTCTTCTTCCCAGAGATATTATATTTGCCTTTTGTTTGGATTCTTTCACTGTTAAACATTATTATTACCGTGAATATGTTTTCTCTTTGGGATTTAGTTCACCATTTGCCCCTCTCTCTTTACAGGAGTAAAGGAATTGATGTTGTCCTTCCATCCGTCTACCACTCCATGTTATGTGTCCATTCCTTAAACAGGTATTCAGTTTGGGTTCACCAGATTATTTGTGGCCTCTTTCCAGTGGCCCCTCTGTTGGCTCTGGAGAACAATATATTGGAAATCAGACTCGGTACGTGGAAACTTGACTACAAATTATAGATGCATGGTGCCAGAAAAAGCCCAGAACATCACAGCGTGGCAGTCAACCATGAAAGTAACAGCAATTCTGGCTGTGGTGGACCAGCGTGAGTAAAAAGGCTTCATTGGGTGAAGACTTAGAAGAGTCCAAAAATGCATTGGCGTTGCTTCCTAAGGAATCCAGTGATGGGTATTGTTTAATATGAGAGGGAGATGCTAACACTATCATCGTTATAAACAACATAGTTGTTGTAATTGTTATTATTTTTTATATAATTTCTTTATAATAAATATTTGTGACTTACAAGACACTTAAGAGGCAGTTGTTAAGAAGTGTGGCCATTATACTGTTACAGAAGAGTTAATTCAGTAGAAGTATGGTAATAGTATTAATGAGTACTCTTTTGATCCTCACATGAATATAAAGGTTACCCAGGAGTGCTTGTATAATGGAGATAGAAATCAATCCATTTAAGAGTTTGTAGAACCTAAAATAACAGCAGTCATTCCACCGTATTTGACTTCGTGTGTGTGCTGGAGGTGGGGAAACAGATTCCACACATTTTCTGGGGGCACATGTGTTCCCAGGCTGGGGGATATTGGCTAAAAACCTCCGCTGCCCATAGAGAGGCACACGCCAATACTTGGCTTAGAGCCCAACCCCCACATTCCCTGTAAGACCGGCCTAGGAAAACACTCAGGGAAGACAAGCTAAGGGATTCTATTAGAAGCCAGGCGCCGCTATCAGTTGGAGGAATATCCTCAAATCCAGGATTCCGGAACCAAGCCTTGTGTTGGGGGGAGTTATGGAGCTCCATTCCTGGCAGATGAATGGGGACACAGTTGTTCCCCGTTAGGGAGAACTCCTCTAAGTAATTCCTCAGTCCATCAGGGGGCATTCGATGTTTCTTGGACTCCAAGACCAAAACCCATATTCCCTCGCAGCCCGGCTTAGGGAAACACTCAGTGAATACAAGCTAAGGGATTCTATTAGAACCCAGGCGCTGCTGTCATTTGCAGGAGCCTCCCCACACTCAGGATACCAGAACAAGTCTTCGTGTGTGTGCTGGAGATGGGGAAACATAGTCCACGCATCTTTCTGTTGGCACAGATGTACCCAGGTTGGGGATGTTTTTTAAACACCTCCACTGCCCATAGAGAGGCACTCACTAGTACTTGGTTTAGAGCACAACCTCCACCGTTGCTAACAGCCCAGCCTAGGGAAACACTCAGGGAAGTCAAGTTAAGGGATACTATTAGATCCCAGTTGCTGCTGTCAGTTGGAGGAGCCTCTCCACAGTCAGGATACCAGAACAAGACTTCATGTGTGTGCTATATGTGGGGAAACAGAGCCCACGCAACTTTCAGTGGAAACAGGTTTTCCCAGGATGGGGGATGTAGGTTAAACAGCTCCACTACCCATGGAGAGGCACAGGCTACTACTTGGCTTTAGAGCCCAACCCCCACTTTCCCTCACAGCCCGGCCTGGGAAAACACTCAGGGAAGACAAGCTAAGGGATCCTATTAGAAACCAGGGTCTGCTCTCTGTTGGAGAAGCCACTCCACAGTCAGGATACCAGAACACATTTTCGTGTGTGTTCTTGAGGTGGGGAAAGAGCGTCCACGCATTTTATGGGGGAACAGGTATTCCCAGGTGGGAGATGTAGTTTAAACTCCTCCACTGCCCATAGAGAGGCACTCGCTAATACTTGGCATTAGAGCGCAAACCCCACCTTCGCTCACAGCCCGGACAAGGAAAACACTCAGGGAAAAGAAACTAAGGGATTCTTTAGATCCCAGGTGCTGCTCTCAGTTGGAGAAGCCTCTCCAAAGTCAGGAAAACAGAACACTTATTCGTGTGTGTGCTGGAGGTGGGGAAACATAGACAACGTATCATTTAGGGGGCACAGGTATTCCGAGGTTCGGGATTGTAGGTTCAACCCCTCCACGTCCCATGGAGACGCACTCACAGATACTTGGATTTAGAGCCATACCCTCACTTTCCCCCGCATTCTGGCATAGGCAAACCATCAGGGAAGACAAGCTAAATGATACAATTTGAACCCAGCCGCTGCTGTCAGTTGGAGGAACTTCCCCATACTTAGGACACCGGAACCAAGCCTTGTGCGGCGGGGAGCTGTGGAGACTCACTCCACGCAGATGAATAGGATCACAGGTGTTCCCTGTAAAGGAGAAGTCCTCTAAATAGTTCCTCAGTCCATCGGGGGGGCACTCGCTGCTTCTTGAATTCCAATCCCAACCCCCAGCATTCCCTCGCAGCCCGGGATTGGTAAACACTCAGGGAATACAAGCTAAGGGATTCTGTTAGGATCCAATTGCTGCTGTTAGTTGGAGGAGCCTCTCCACACTCAGGATACCTGAACATATCTTCGTGAGTGTGCTGGAGGTGGGGAAAAATAATCCACGCATCATTATGGGGGCACAGGTGTTCCCAGGTTGGGGATGTAGTTTAAGCACCTCCACTGACCATAGAGAGGCACACGCTATTACTTGGATTTAGACCCCAAACCCCACCTTCGCTGACAGCCCGGCCTAGGAAAACACTTAAGGAAGTCAAGCTAAGTTATTCTATTAGATTCCAGGTGCTGCTGGCAGTTGCAGGAGCCTCCTCACACTCAGGATATCTGAACACGTCTTTGTGTGTGTGATGGTGGTGGGGAAACAGAGTCCATGGATCTTTCAGGGGGCAAAGGTATTCCCAGGTTGGGGTTTGTAGTTTAAACACCTACACCTCTCATGGAGAGGCACTCGCAAACACTTGGTTTTTGAGCCCTAACCACACTTTCCCCCGCACTCTGGCCTAGGTAAACCATCAGGGAATACAAGCCAAGGGATTCTATTAGAACCCAGGGGCTGCTGTCAGTTGGAGGTGCTTCCCCACACTCAGGAAACCAGAACACTTCGTCGTGTGTGTGCTGGAGGTGGGGAAACAGAGTCCACGCATCTTTGTGAGGGCACAGTTGTTCCCAGGTTGGGGATGTAGTTTAAACGCCTCCACAGCCCATAGAGGGGCACTCGCTAATACTTGGCTTTAGAGCCCAACCCCACCTTCTCTCACAGCCCGGCCTAAGGAAACTCTCAAGGAACTCAAGTTAAGGGATTCTATTAGATACCAGGTGCTGCATCATTTGGAGGAAACTCCCCACACTCAGGATACCAGAACACTTCTTCGTGTGTGTGCTGGGGGTGGGGAAACTAAGTCCACGCATTTTTCAGGCAGCACAGGTATTCCCAGGGTGGGGGTTGTAGCTTAAAGACCTCCACTTCCCATGGAGAGGCGCTCCCTAATACTTGTCTATAGAGCCTAAACCACACTTTACCCCGCACTCCGACCTAGAAGAGCCATCAGGGAAGGCAAGCTAAGGGATTCTATTAGAAATCAGGCGCTGCTCTCTGTTGGAGGAGCCTCCCAACACTCAGGATAACTGAACACGTATTCGTGCTCCCAGTTTTTGGAAGTTCCCCACACTCAGGATTCTGGAAGAAAACTTTGTGTGGGTGGGATTTGTGGAGCCCCTCACCACGCGCATGAATGGGGGCACAGGTGTTCCCCGTTAGGGAGATGTCCTCTAAGTACTTCCTCATTCCATCGGGGGGCACTCGCTTCCTCTTGGCCTCCAAAACCAACCCCCACATTCGCTCACATCCTGGCCTAGGAAGACACTCAAGGAAGTCAAGCAAGGGGATTCTATAAGATCCCAGGTACTGGTGTCACTTGAAGGAGTCACGGAACACTGAGAATACCAGAACACTTCTTCGTGTGTGTGCTACAGGTGGGGAAACAAATTCCACGTATCTTTATGGGTGCACAGCTGTTTCCAGCTTGGGGATGTAGTTCAAACTCCTCCACTGACCATAGAGAGGCAATCACAAAAGCTTAGTTTTAGAGCCCAACCCACACATCTCCCGCAAACCGTCCAAGTCAAAACTTCAGGAAAGAGAAGCTATGGGATTCTATTCGAACCCAGGCGCTGCTGTCAGTTGGAGGAGCCTCCCCTCAGTTAGGATACCTGAACTTCGTTTGTGTGCTGGATGTGGGGAAACAGAGTCCACTCATCTTCCAGGGGGCATAGGTATTCCCAGGTTGAGGGTTGTAATTAAATCACCTCCATTTCCCATGGAGGTGCACTCGCTAATACTTGGTTTTAGAGCCCAAACCACACTTTCCCTCACACAGTGCCTAGGCAAAGCATCAGGAAAGACAAGCTAAGGGATTCTACTTGAATCCAGGCGCTGCTGTCATTTGGAGGAACTTCCCCACACTCAGGATTCGGGAACCCAGACTTGTGTGTGGGGGAGTTGAAGAGCCCCAATTCACGCAGATGAATGGGGGCACAGGTGTTCCCCGTATGGGAGATGTCTTCTGAGTACTTCCTCAATCCATCGGGGGCCAGTCATTGCTACATGGACTACAAGCCCAACTCCCAGGTTTTCCTTGCAGCCTGGCATATGGAAACATACAGTGAATAGAAACAAAGGGATAATATTAGACCTCAGGTGCTGCTGTAAGTTAGAGGAGCCTACCCATTTTCAGGATACCAGAACACCACTTCGTGTGTTTGCTGAAGGTGGGGAAACTGAGTCCACGCATCTTTCAGGGCGCACAGTTATTCCCAGGCTGGTGGTTTTAGGTTAAAAACCTCCACGTCCTATGAGAGGCACTCGCTAATACTTGGTATCAGAGCACAATCTACACTATCCCCCGAACACCGGCATAGGCAAACCATCAGCAAGAAAGCTTATAGATTCAATTAGAACACAGGTGCTGCTGTCAGTACGAGGAACTTCCCCACACTCAGGATTCCGGAATATAGCCTAGTGTTGGAGGAAGAGGTGAAGCCATAAACCACGCAGATGAATGGGGGCACAGGTTTTATCCGTTAGGGAGAAATCCTCTACGTAATTCCTCAGTCAACCGGGGGGCACTCGATGCTAATTTCATTCCAAGCCCAACCTACAGCTTTCCCTCGAAGCCCGGCAGGGAAACACTCAGGGAATATTAGCTAAGGGATTGTAATAGTACCCAGGCAATGTTGTAAGTTGGAGGAGCCTTCCAACACTCAATAAACCTGAACACGTTTTCGTGTGTGTTCTAGAGTTTGGGAAAAAGAGTACATGAAAATAAATGGGGGCACAGGTGTTCCCAGTTTGGAGATGTAGTTTAAACATATCCACTGCCCATAGAGAGGCACTCGATTATACTTGGCTTTAGAGACCAACCCCCAAATTCGCTCACAGCCCAGCCTAGAGAAACACTCAGGGAAGTCAACCTAAGGGATCCCATTAGATCCCAGGTTCTGCTGTGATTTGGAAGAGCCTCCCCACAATCAAGATAACAGAACACTTTTTCGTGTGTCTGCTGGAGGTGGGGAAACTGAGTTCAGGCATTTTTCAGGGGCCACTGGTATTCCCAGGTTGGGGGTTGTTGGTTAAACAGCTCCACTTCCCATGCAGAGGCACTCGCTAATACTCGGATTTAGAGCCCAACCCCTACTTTCCCCCTCACTCTGGCCTAGGCAAACCATCAGGGAAGACATGCTAAGGGATTCTATTTTAATCCAGGCGCTGCTGTCAGTTGGAAGAACTTCCCCACTCTCAGGACACTGGAACACAGCCTTGTGTGTGGGGAAGTAGTGGAGCCCCAGTCCACGCAGATGAATGGGGGCACAGGTGTTCCCGGTAAGGGAGAAGTCCTCTAAGTCTTTCGTCAGGCCGTCAGGGGGCACTCGCAACTACTAGGCCTCCAAGCCTAACCCCCATCTTTCCGTCTCAACCCGGCCTAGGGAAACACTAAGGCAATACAAGTTAAAGCATTCACTTAGAACCAAAACGCTGCTGTCAGTTTGAGGAGCCTCCCCACACTCAGGATAACTAAACACAACATCGTGTATGTGCTGGTGGTGGGGAAACAGAGTCCACGTATCTTTCAGGGGGAACAGGAATTAGCCGGTTGGGGGTAGTAGGTTAAACAACTCGACATCCCATGGTGAGGCACTCGCTAGTACTTGCTTTTAGAGGCCAACCCCTACTATCCTCCGGACTCCGGCCAAGGAAAGCCATCAGGGAAAACCAGCTAATTGATACAATTAGATGCCAGGCACGGCTGACAGTTGGAGGAGCCTCCCCACACTCAGGATACCTGAACACGTCTTCTTGTGTGTGCTGGAGGTGGGGAAAGATTCCACGCAACTTTATGGGAGCACAGGTGCTTCCAGGTTTGGGATGTTGTTTAAACACTTCCATTGCCCATAGAGAGGCACTGGCTAATACTTGGATTTAGAGCCCAACCCCGACCTTCGCTCACAGCCCGGCATAGAAAAACACTCAAGGAAGTCAAGCAAAGGGATTCGATTAGATCCCAGGTGCTGCTGTCACTTGGAGGAACCACCCAACAATGAGAATACCAGAACACTTCTTCATGTGTGTGCTGGAGGTGGGGAAACAGAGTCCACGCATATTTCAGGGGGCCTAGGTATTCCCAGGTTGGGGGTTGTAGGTAAACGACTCCATATCCCATGGAGAAGCACTCAATAATACTTGGATTTAGAGCTCAAACCCCACTTTCACCCGCATCCGGCCTTGTCATGCCATCAGGGAAGACAAGGTAAGGGACACTATTAGAACCCAGGCGCTGCTTTCATTTAGAGGAGCCTACCATCAATCAGGATACCTTAAATAGTCTGTGTGTTCTACTGGATGTGGGGAAACAGAGTCCACGCATATTTATGGGGGCAGAGTTGTTCACAGGTTGGGGATGTTATTTAAACACCTCCAATGCCCATAGAGATGCACTCGATAATACTTGGTTTTAGAGCCCAACCCCCACCTTTGCTCACAGCGCTGCCTAGGAAAACACGCAGGGAAGTCAAGCTGAGGGATACTGTAATATCCCAGGTGCTGCTCTAAGTTGGAGGATCCTCCCCTCACTCAAGACACGAGAACACTTCTTCGTGTGTGTGCTGGAGGTGGGAAAACAGGGTCCACGCATATTCAATGGGGCACAGGTATTCGCAGTTTGGGGGTTGTAGGTAACACACCTGCATAGCACATGGTGAGGAACTCTCTAATACTTGGTTTTAGAGCCCAAACCTCACTTTCCCCTGACCTCAGGCCTAGGAAAACCATCAAGGAAGTCAAGCTAAGGGATTCTATTAGAAACCACGGACTGCTGTCATTTGGAGGAACTTCCCCTCACGCAGGATTCCAGAAGCCAACTTTGTGTGTGGATCCCAACCCCACGCAGAAGAATGGGGCACAGCTGTTCCCCGTTAGGGAAAAGTCCTCTAAGCACTTCCTCATTCCATTAGTGAGCACTCGCTTCTAATTGAACTCCAACAGTAACCCCCAGCTTCCCTCGCATCCCGGCCTAGGGCTACGCTCAGTGGATACAAGTTAAAGGATTCTTTTAGAACCCATGCGCTGCTGTCATTTAGAGGAGAATTGCCACAGTCTGGATACCTGAACATATTTTCGTGTGCTTGCTGGAGGTGGGGAAACAGAATCCACACATCTTTATTGGGGCACAGATGTTCCCAGGTTGCAGAAGTAGTTTAAACCCATCCACAGCCCATAGAGATGCTCTCGCTAACAGTTGGCTTTAGAGCCTAACCTCCTCATTCGCTCACATCCCGGTCTAGGAAAACACTCAAGGATGTGAAGCTAAGGGATACTGTTTTATCCCAGGTGGTGCTGTCAGTTGGAGAAGCCTCCCCACACTCAGGATACCAGAACAAATTTTCGTGTGTGTGCTGTGGGTGGGGAAACTGAGTCCACGTATCTTTCAAGGTGCACAGTTATTGCCAAGTTGGGGCCTATAAGTTAAACACCTCCTCGTCCCATGTGGAGGCACCCGCTACTACTTTGATTCAGAGCCCAAACCCCACTTTCCCCGTACTTCGGCCAAGACAAACCATCAGGGAAGATATGCTAAGGGATTGTATTAGAACACAGGTGCTGCTCTCATTTGGAGGAACTTTCCCACACTCAGGATTCCGGAAGCGAGGCTTGTGCGGGGTGAACTGTGGAGCCCCACTTCACGCAGATATATGGGGCACAGGTGTTCCCCATTAGGGAGAACTACTTTAAGTATTTCCTCTCTCCATCGAGCGACATTCGCTGCTAATTTCATTCCAAGCCCAACCTCCAGCTTTCCCTCGCAGCCCGGCCTATGGAAACACTCAGGGAATACAAGCTAATGGATTCTATTAGAACCCAGTCGCTGCTGTCATTTTGAGTAGTCTCCCCAAACTCAAGATAACTGAATACTCTTCGTGTGTGTGCTGGACGTGGGGAAACAGAGTCTACGAATCTATATGGGGCACAGGTGTTCCCAGGTTGGTGATGTAGTTTAAACATGTCCACAGCCCATCGGAAGGCTCTTGCAAATACTTAAGAGCCGAACCCCCACCTTCGCTCAAAGCCCTGCCAAGGAAATCACTCCGGGAAGTCAACATAAGGTGTATTATTAGATCCCCGGTTTTGCTGTCAGTTGGAGGAGCTTCCACACACTAAGGATATCAGAACACTTCATGTGTGTGCTGGAGGTGGGGAAGTAGAGTCCTTGCATCTTTCAGGGGGCACAGGTATTCCCAGGATGTGGGTTGAATGATAAACCCCTTAAATTCCCATGGAGTGGCAGTAGCTAATACTTGATTTTTGAGCCCAAACCCCACTTTCCCCCACACTCCTGCCTAGGAAAACCATCAGGGAAGACAAGCTAAGGGATTCTATTGGAACCAAGCCACTTCTGTCAGTGGAGGAGCTTCCCCACACTTAGAATTCCAAAACCCATCCTTGTGTAGGGGGGAGATTTGGAGTCCGACTCCACGCAGATGAATGGGGCCAAGGTGTTCCCAATTAGGGAGAAGTCCTCTTAGTAATTCCTCATTCCATCGGGGGGCACTCAATGGTACTTGGCCTCCAAGCCCAACCCCAGCTTTCCCTCGCAGCCCAGCCTAGGGAAACACTGAGGGAATTATATCTTAGGAATTATGTTAGATCCCAGGTGCTGCTGTCAGTTGGAGGAACATTCTCACACTCAGGATACAAGAAAACTTCTTCGTGTGGATGCTGGATGTGGGGAAAATGAGACCACGCATCTTTCTGGGGGAACAGGAGTTCCCTGGGAGGGAATGTACTTTAAACACCTCCACTGTCTATAGAGAGGCACTCGCTATTACTTGGCTTTAGAGCCAAACCCCCACCTTCGCTCCCAGCCCGTCCTTGGAAAACAGGGAAGTCAACCTAAGGGATCATATTAGATCTCAGATGCTGCTGTCAGTTGGAGGTGCCTCCCCACACTCAGGATACCAGAACACATCTTCATGTGTGTGCTGGATGTGGGGAAACAGAGTCCACGCATTTTTCAAGGAGCACAGGTAGACCCAGGTTGTGGGTTTTTGGTTAATAACCTCCACTTCCCATGGAGAAGCACTCGCTAATACTAGGTTTTAGAGCCCAACCCCCACTTTCCCCCGCACTCCGTATCAGGCAAACAAACAGGGAAGACAAGTTAAGCGATTTTATTAGAACCCAGGCCCTCCTGTCAGTTGGAGGAGGTTGCCCACAATCAGGATACTGTGCAAGTGTTCGTGTGTGTGCTGGAGGTCTGGAAACAGACTCCACGGATCTTTATGGAGCCACAGGTGTTCCCAGGTTAGGGATGTAGTTTAAAAACCTCCACTAACCATAGAGAGGTACTCGAAAATACTTGGTTTTGGAGCCCAAACCACACATTCCCCCGCACTCCCGCCTAGGCATACCGTCAGGTAAGACAAGCAAAGGGATTCAATTAGAACCCAGGTGCTGCAGTCAGTTGGAGGAACTTCCCTGCACTCAGGATTCCGGAACACATTCTTGTGTGTGGGGGAGGTGTGCAGCCCCACTCCACCCAGATGAATGGTGACACAGGTGTTCCCTTTAATGAGAAGTCCTCTAAGTATTTCCTCAATCGATCAGGGGGCACCCACTGCTACTTGGCCTCCAAGCACAACCCCCAGCTTTCCCTCATATCCCGGATCATGGAAACACTCGTTTTACAAGCTAAGGGATTCTATTAGAACTCAGGCGCTGCTGTCATTTTGAGGAGCCCCCCCACACTAAGGATATCTGAAAGTCTTCGTGTGTGTTCTGGAGCTGGGAAAGACATTCCACGCATGTTTATGGGGGCACAGGTGTTCCAAAGTGGGGATTTGGTTTAAACACCTCCACTGCCCATAGAGGGGCACTCGCTAATCCTTGTCTTTAGAGCCCAACTCCCACATTCGCTCACAGCCCGGCCTAGGTAAACACTCAAGGAAGTCAAGCTAATGGATTCTCTTAGACCCCAGGTGCTGCTGTCATTTGGAGGAAACTCCCCACATTCAGGATAGAAGAACACTTCCTCATTTGTGTGCTGGAGGTGGGGAAACCGAGTCCAGGCAACTTTCAGGTGGCACATGTATTCCCACGTTGCTGGTTGTAGGTAAAATTCCTCAACTTCCCATGTAGATGCATTGGCTAATACTTGGAATTAGGGCCGAAACCCCACATTCCCCTGCACTCCAGCCTAGGCAAACCATCAGGGAAGGCAAGTTAAGGGATTCAAGTAGAACACAAGCGCTGCTGACAGTTGGAGGAACTTCCCCACACTCAGGATTCTGGAACCCAAACTTGTGTGGCGGAGAGATGTGGAGCCTCAATCCAAGTAGATGAATGGGGTCACACTTGTTCCCCATTAGGGAGAAGTCCTCTAAATACTTCCACATTCCATCGGGGGGCAGTTGCTGCTACTTGGCCTCCAAGCCAAACTCCCAGCTTTCCCTCTCAGCCCGGCCTAGGGAAACACTCAAGGAATACAAGCTAAGGGATTCTATTAGAACCCAGGCACTGCTGTCATTTGGAGGAGCCTCCCCACAATCAGGATACCTGAGTACGTCTCCGTGTGTGTGCTGGTGGTGGGGAAACAGAGTCCACGCATCTTTATGGGGGCACAGGTGTTCCAAGGTTGGGGAAGTAGTTTCAAACCCTCCGCCGGCCACAGAGATGCACTCGCTAATACTTGGTTTTAGAGCCCAACCCCCACTTTCCCCCGCACTCCGTATCTGGCAACCAAAGAGGGAAGACAAGTTAAGATATTTTATTAGAACCCAGGCCCTCCTGTCAGTTGGAGGAGGCTGCCCACTATCAGGAAAACTGTGCAAGTGTTCGTGTGTGTGCTGGAGGGTGGAAACAGACTCCACGGATTTTTATGGGGGCACAGGTGTTCCCAGATTAGGGATGTAGTTTAAACACCTCCACTAACCATAGAGAGGTACTCGCAAATACTTGGTTTTGGAGCCCAAACCACACTTTTCCCCGCACTCCCGCCTAGGCATACCATCAGGGAAGACAAACAAAGGGATTCAATTAGAACCCAGGCGCTGCTGTCAGTTGGAGGAACTTCCCTGCACTCAGGATTCCAGAACACATTCTTGTGTGTGGGGGAGTTGTGCAGCCCCACTCCACCCACATGTATGGAGGCAAATTGTTCCGTTTAGGGAGAAGTCCTCTAAGTACTTCCTCAATCCATCAGGGGGCACTCACTGCTACTTGTCCTCCAAGACCAACCCCCAGGTTTCCCTCACATCCTGGACGAGGGAAACACTTGTATTACAAGAGAAGGCTTTCTACTAGACCCCAGGCGCTGCTGTCATTTTGAGGAGACGCCCCACACTAAGGATATCTGAAAACCTTCGTGTGTGTTCTGGAGCTGGGAAAGACATTCCACGCATCTTTATGCGGGCACAGTTGTTCCAAAGTTGGGGATTTGTTTTAAACACCTCCACTTCCCATAAAGGGGCACTCGCTAATCCTTGTCTTTAGAGCCCAACCCCCACCTTCGCTCAAAGCCCGGCCTAAAAGAACATTCAAGGAAGAGAAGCTAAGGAATTCTATTAGATCCCTGGTGTTTCTGTTAGTTAGAGGAGCCTACCCACACTCAGGAAACAAGAACACTTCTTAGCACGTGGGCTGGATGTGTGGAAACGGAGTCCACACATATTTGTTTGGGCACAGGTATTCCTAGGTTCGAGGATGTAGATTAAACACCTCCATATCCCATGGATAGGCACTCGCTAATACTTCGTTTTAGAGCCCAAACTCCAAATTCCCCTGCACTCCTGGCAGGGCAAGCCATCAGGGAAGACAAGCTAAGGGATTGTATTGAAACCAGGTGCTGCTGTCACTTGGAGGAACTACCCAACACTGAGGACTCCGGAGAAACTCATGTGTGTGGGGGAGGTGTGCAGCCCCAATCCACGCAGATGAATTGTGACAGAGGTGTTCCCCGGTAGGGGAGTTCCATAAGTACTTCCTCAGTCAATCGGTGGGCACAAGCTGCTACTTGGTTCCAAGCCCAACCCCCAGTTTTGCTCGCAGCCTGGCCTAGGGAAACTCTTATGGAATACAAGCTGAATTATTCTATTAGAACGCAGGCGCTGCTGTCAGATGTAGGAACTTCCACACACTCAGGGTTCCGGAAACCATCCTTGTGTGTGGAGGAAATGTGGAGCCCCACTTCACGCAGTTGAATAGTGGCACAGGTGTTCCCCGTTAGGGAGAAGTCCTCTAAGTACATCCACAGTACATCGGGGGGCATTTGATTCTACTTGGATTCCATGCCCAACCCTCAACTATTCCTTATAGATTGGCCTAGGGAAAAATACACTGAATACAAGCTAAAGGATTGTATTAGATCCCAGGCGCTGCTGGCTGTTGGAGTTGTTTCCCCACATTCAGGATACATGAACATGTCTTCTTGTGTGTGTTGGAGGTGGGCATACTGATTCTACTCACCTTTATGTGGGCACAGGTGTTCCCAAGTTGAGGATGTAGTTTAAACACCTCCACATCCCATAGAGTGGCCCTCGCTAACACTTGGCTTTAGAGCCCAATCTCCACGTTCGCTCACTGCCCGGCTTGGGCAAACTCTCAAGTAAGTCATCCTAAGGGATCTTAGTAGCTCCCAGTTTCTGCTGTGATTTGGAGGAGCCTCCCCACACGCAAGATAACAGAACGCTTTTCCGTGTGTCTGCTGGAAGGGGGGAAACAGAGATCAGGCATATTTCAGAGCCCACTGGTATTCCCAATATGGTGGTTGTTGGTTAAACAACTCCATTTCCCATGCAGAGGCACTCGCTAATACTCGGTTTTAGAGCCCAACCGCTACTTTTCCACGCTCTCTGGCCTAGGCAAACCATCATTGAAGACATGCTAAGGGATTCTATTTTAATCCAGGCGCTGCTGTCAGTTGGAAGAACTTCCCCACTCTCAGGATTCCGGAACAAAGCCTTGTGTGTGGGGAAGTAGGGAGCCTTAGTCCATGCAGATGATTGGGGGCACAGGTGTTCCCGGTTAGGGACAAGTCCTCTAAGTTCTTCGTCAGTCCTTCAGGGGGCACTCGCTGCTACTTGGCCTCAAAGCCCAACCCCTATCTTTCCCTTGCCACCAGGCCTTGGGAAACAGTAATTCAAAACAAGATAAAGCATTTAATTCGAACCCAGGCGCTGCTGTCAGTTGGAGGATCCTCCCCACACTCAGGATACCAGAACAATTCTTCGTGTGTGTGCTCTAGTTTAGGAAACAGAGTCCACGCATTTTTCTGGGAGCACAGGTATTCCCAGGATGGGGGTTGCAGTTTAAAGACGTCTATTTCCCATAGAGAGGCACTCACTAATACTTGGTTGAAGAGCCCAACGCCCACTCTCCTCCGCACTCCGTTCTTGGCAAACCATCAGGGAAGACAAGCTAAGGGGTTCTATTAGAACCCAGGGGCTGCTGTCAGTTGGAAGAACTTCCACACACTCCAGATTCCGGAACACAACGTTTTGTGTGGGGGAAGTGTGCGCCCCAAACCACGCAGATGATTAGGGGCACAGGTGTTCTCCGTTTGGGAGATTTCCTCTAAGTATTTCTTCAGTCTGTCAGAGGGCACTCCATGCTAATTGGCCATCAAGCCCAACCTCCACCTTTTCTTCACAGCCTGGCCTATGTAAACACGCAGGGAATACAAATTAAGGGATTCTATTATATCCCAGGTGCTGCTGTCAGTTGGAGGAGCCTACCCACATTCAGGATACCAGAAGAATTCCTCGTTTGTTTGCTGGAGGTGGGGAATCAGAGTCCAAGCATCTTTCAGGGGGCACAGTTATTCCCAGGTTGGGAGTTGTAGGATAAAAAGATCCAATTCCCATGGAGAGGCACTCGATAATTCTTGGTTTTAGAGCGCATACCACACTTTCCCCCACACTGTGGCCTAGGCAAACAATCAGGCAAGACAAGCTAAGGGATTCTACTACAGTGCAGTCGCTGCTGTTAGTCGCAGGGACTTCCGTACACTCAGGATTCCGGAAAAAATTATTCTGTGTGGGGGAGTTTTGCAGCCCCAATCCACGCAGTTGAATGGGGAAACAGGTGTTCCCCATTAGGAAGAAGTCCTCTAAATACTTCCTCAGTCCATCGGGTTGCACTTGCATATACTTGACTTCCTTAAACTAACCCCCAGCTTTCCCACGCAGCCCGGGTTTGGGAAACACTCAGGGAATACAAGCTAAGGGATTCTATTAGGACCCAGGGGTTGCTGTCAGTTGGAGGAGCCTCCCCTCAGTCAGGATACCTGAACACGTCTTCGTGTGTTTGCTGCAGTTGGGGAAACTGAGTCCACGCATCTTTATGGCGGCACAGTTTTCCCGGGTTTGGGCTGTAGTTTAAATACCTCCACTGCCCATAGAGAGGCACTTGCTATTTCTTGGCTTTATGCCAAAAGCCCACATTTGCTCACAACCCAACCTAGGAAAACACTCAAAGATTTCAACCTAAGGGATCCTATTAGACCCCAGGTTCTGCTGTGATTAGGGGGAAACTCTCCACACTCAAGAGAACAGAACACTTTTCCGTGTGTCTGCTGGAAGTTGGGAAACAGAGTTCAGGCATATTTCAGGGGCCACTGGTATTCCCAATTTGGGGGTTGTTGTTTAAACTCCTCCACTTCCCATGCAGAGGCACTCGCTAATACTCGGTTTTAGAGCCCAACCCCTACTTTCCCCCGCACTCTGGCCTAGGCAAACCATCAGGGAAGACATGCTAAGGGATTCTATTTTAATCCAGGCGCTGCTGTCAGTTTGAAGAACTTCCCCACTCTCAGGATTCCGGAACATAGCCTTGTGTGTGGGGAAGTAGTGGAGCCCCAGTCCACGCAGATGAACGGGGGCACATTTGTTCCCGGTTAGGGACAAGTCTTCTAAGTTCTTCGTCAGTCCTTCAGGGGGCACTCGCTGCTACTTGGCCTCAAAGCCTAACCCCTATCTTTCCCTTGCCATCTGGCCTAGGGAAAAAGAAAGTCAATACAAGTTAAAGCATTTAATTCGAACCCAGGCGCTGCTGTCAGTTGGAGGAGCCTCCCCACAGTAAGGATAGCAGAACACCTCTCCGTGTGTGTGTTGAAGTTGGGGTAAAATTGTCCTCGCATCATACAGGGGGCAAAGGTCTTCCCAGGTTGTGGCATGTAGGATAAAGATCTCCTCATCAAATGGATAGGCACTCGCTAATACTTGGCTTAAGAGCCCAAACCCCAAATTTCCCCGCAATCCGTTCTAGGCAAAGCAAAAGGGACACCAAGCTAATGGGTTCAATTTGAGGCCAGTAGCTGCTGTCAGTTGGAGGATCTTCCACAATCTCAGGAATTCTGAACGCAGCCTTTTTTGGGGGGGTTTTGGAGCCCCACTCCACGCAGATGAATAGGGGTGCAGGTGTTACCCGTAGGGGGAACTCCTCTTTGTTCTACTTCAGTCCATCAGGGGGCACTCGCTGCTACTTGCCCTCCAAGCCCAACCTGTAACTCTCCCTCGCTGCCCGGCCTAGGGAAACACTCAGGGAATACAAGCTAAGGGATTCTATTCGAACCCAGGCGCTGCTGTCATTTGGAGGATCCTCCCCACACTCAGGAAGCCAGAACACGTCTTCGTGTGTGTGCTGGAGGTGGGGAAAGAGACTACACGCATCTTTATGGGGGCACAGGTGTTCCCAGGTTGGGGATGTAGGATAAACAACTCCACAGCCCATACAAAGGCACTCGCTAATACTTGGTTTTAGAGCAAAACCCCCACTTTCGCTCAAAGCCCACCCAAGGGAATCAGTCAGGGAAGTCAACCTAAGGGATGCTATTAGATCCCAGTTGCTGCTGTCAGTTGGAGATTCCTCCCCACACTCAGGATATCAGAACTATTCTTCGTGTGTGTGCTCTAGGTTAGGAAACAGAGTCCACGCAATTTTCTGGGAGCACAGGTATTCCCAGGATGGGGGTTGTAGTTTAAAGACGTCTATTTCCCATAGAGAGGCACTCACTAATACTTGGTTGAAGAGCCCAACGCCCACTCTCCTCCTCACCCCGTTCTTGGTAAAACATCAGGGAAGACAAGCTAAGGAATTCTATTAGAACCCAGGCGCTGCTGTTAGTTGGAGGAACTTTCCCACTCTCAGGATTCCGGAACAAAGCCTTGTCTGTGGGGAAGTAGGGAGCCTTAGTCCATGCAGATGAATGGGGGCACAGGTGTTCCTGGTTAGGGACAAGTCCTCTAAGTTCTTCGTCAGTCCTTCAGGGGGGCACTCGCTGCTAATTGGCCTCAAAGCCCAACCCCTATCTTTCCGTTGCCACCCGGCCAAGGGAAACAGAAACTCAATACAAGTTAAAGCATTTAATTAGAACCCAGGAGCTTCTTTCAGTTGGAGGAGCCTCCCCACACTCAAGACACGAGAACAATTCTTCGTCAGTCTGCTGGAGGTTGGAAAACAGAGTCCACGCATATTTCATTGGTCACAGGTATTCGCAGATTGGGGGTTGTAGTTAAAACACCTGCATAGCACATGGAGAGTAACTCGCTAATACTTGGTTTAAGAGCCCAAACCTCACTTTCGCCCGCCCTCAGGCCTAGGCAAACCATCAGTGAAGTCAAACAAAAGATTCTATTAGAACGCACGGAATGCTCTCAGTTGGAGGAACTTCCCCCATTCAGGATTCCAGAACCCAAATTTGTGTGTGGGAGGTGTGGATCCCCAACCCACCCAAGATGAATGGGGGCACAGCTCTTCCCCGGTAGGGAGAAGCCCTTTAAGCACTTCCTCAGTCCATTTGTGAGCACTCGCTGCTAATTGACCTCCAAGAGTAACCCCCAGCTTCCCTCGCATCCCGGCCTAGGGATACGCTCAGGGGATACAAGTTAAAGGATCCTTTTAGAACCCAGGCACTGCTGTCAGTTGCAGGAGCCTCCCCACACTCAGGATAACATAACACTTCTTCGTGACTGTGCTGGAGGTGGGGAAATAGAGTCCACGCATCTTTCAGCGGGCACAGGTATTACCCGGTTGGGAGTTGTATGTTACACTTTTCCACATCCCATTGAGAGGCAATCGCTAATATTGGGTTTTAGAGGCCACCCCCACTATCCCCCGGACCCCGGCCAAGGCAAGCCATCAGGGAAAACCAGCTAAGGAATTCTATTAGAAGCCAGGCACTGCTGTCAGTTGGAGGAGCCTCCCCACATTTAGGATAGCAGAACACCTCTCCGTGTGTGTGCTGAGGTTGGGGAAATATTGTCCTCGCATAATACAGGGGGCAAAGATACTCCTAGGTTGTGGTATGTAGGTTTAAAATTTCCACATCAAATGGAGAGGCAATCGCTAATACTTGGCTTAAGAGCCCAAACCCCTCGTTGTCCCGCACTCCGTTCTAGGCAAAGCTTCAGTGAAACCAAACTAATGGATTCCATTTGAGGCCAGTAGCTGCTGTCAGTTGGAGGAACGTGCATACACTCCGGTTTCCGGAACACAACCTTGTGTGTGGGGGAAGTGTGGAGCCCCAATCCACACAGATGAATGGGGGCACAGGTGTTCTCCATTTGGGAGATTTCCTCTAAGTATTTCTTCAGTCTGTCAGGGGCACTCCATGCTAATTGGAAATCAAGCCCAACCCCCTCATTTTCCTCAAAGCCTGGCCTATGTAAACACTCAGGGAATACAAGCTAAGGGATTCTATTAGCTCCGAGGTGCTGCTGTCAGTTGGAGGAGCCTACCCACATTCAGGATACCAGAGGAATTCTTCGTGTGTTTGCTGGATGTGGGGAAACAGTGTCCAAGCATCTTTCAGTGGGCACAGGTATTCCCAGGTTGGGAGTTGTAGGATAAACACCTCCAATTCCCATGGAGAGGCACTCGTCATTTCTTGGTTTTAGAGCCCATACCACACTTCCCCCGGCACTGCGGCCTAGGCAAACAATCAGGCAAGACAAGCTTAGGAATTCTATTACAGCCAGGCGCTGCTGTTTGTTGCAGGTTCTTCTGTGCACTCAGAATTCTGGAAACAAGAATTCTGTGTGGGGGAGTTGTAGAGCCCCAATCCACGCAGATGAATGGGGGACCAGGTGTTCCCCGTTAGGGAGAATACCTCTAAATAGTTCCTCAGTCCATCGGGGGGCACTCGCATCTACTTGACTTCCTAAACCCAACCCCCAGCATTCCCATGCAGTCCGGGTTAGGGAAACACTCAGGGAATACAATCTAAGGGATTCTACTAGGACCCAGGGGCTGCTGTCAGTTGGAGGAGCCTCCCCCACTCATGATACCTGAACAAGTTTCCTTGTGTTTGCTGGATTTGGGGAAAATGAGTCCACGCATTTCTATGGGGGCACAGTTTTCCCGGATTGGGGTTGCAGTTTAAAAACCGCCACTGCCCATAGAGAGGCACTTGCTATTACTTGGCTTTATGCCCAAACCCCACATTTGCTCACAACCCGTCCTTGGAAAACACTCAAAGATTTCAACCTAAGGGATCCTATTAGATCCCAGTTTCTGCTGTGATTTGGAGGATCCTCCCCACACTCAAGATAACAGAACACTTTTCCGTGTGTCTGCTGGAAGTGGGGAAACAGAGTTCAGGCATATTTCAGGGGCCACTGGTATTCCCAGTTTGGGGGTTGTTGGTTAAACACCTCCACTTCCCATGCAGAGGCACTCGCTAATACTCGGGTTTAGAGCCCAACCCCTACTTTCCCCCGCACTCTGGCCTAGGCAAACCATCAGGGAAGACATGCTAAGGGATTCTATTTTAATTCAGGCGCTGCTGTCAGTTGGAAGAACTTCCCCACTCTCAGGATTCCGTATCACAGCCTTGTGAGTGGGAAAGTAGTGGAGCCCCAGTCCACCCAGATGAATGGGGGCACAGGTGTTCCCGGTTAGGGACAAGTCCTCTAAGTTCTTCGTCAGTCCTTCAGGGGGCACTTGCTGCTACTTGACCTGAAAGCCCAACCCCTATCTTTCCCTTGCCACCAGGCCTAGGGAAACAGTAATTCAATACAAGTTAAAACATTTAATTAGAACCCAGGCGCTGCTGTCAGTTGGAGGAACTTCCACACACTCCGGATTCCGGAACAAAACCTTGTGTGTGGAGGAAGTGTGGAGCCCCAATCCACGCAGATGAATGGGGGCAAAAGTGTTCTCCATTTGGGAGATTTCCTCTAAGTATTTCTTCAGTCTGTCAGTGGGCACTCCATGCTAATTGGCCATCAAGCCCAACCCCCACCTTTTCCTCACAGCCTGGCCTGGGTGTACACTCAGGAAATACAAGCTAAGGGATTCTATTAGCTCCGAGGTGCTGCTGTCAGTTGGAGGAGCCTACCCACATTCAGGATACCAGAGGAATTCTTCGTGTGTTTGTTGGAGGTGGGGAAACAGAGTCCACGCATCTTTCAGGGGGCACAGGTATTCCCAGGTTGGGAGTTCTACAATAAACACCTCCAAATCCCATGGAGAGGCACTCGTAATTTCTTGGTTTTAGAGCCCATACCACACTTTCCCCTGCACTGTGGCCTAGGCAAACAGTCAGGGAAGACAATCTAAGGAATTCTATTACAGCCCAGGTGCTGCTGTTAGTTGCAGGGTCTTCCGTACACTCAGGATTCCGGAAACAAGAATTCTGTGTGGGGGAGTTGTGGAGCCCCAGTCCACGCAGATGAATGGGGGAACAGGTGTTCCCCATTAGGGTGAAGTCCTCTAAATACTTCCTCAGTCCATCGGGGGCACTAGCATCTACTTGACTCCCTAAACCCAACCCCAAGCTTTCCCATGCAGCCCAGGTTAGGGAAACACTCAGGGAATACAAGCTAAGGGATTCTATTAGGACCCAGGGGCTGCTGTCAGTTGGAGGAGCTTCTCCTCACTCAGGATACCTGAACACGTCTTCGTGTGTTTGCTGGAGTTGGGGAAAATGAGTCCACGCAACTTTATGGGGGCACAGTTTTCCCGGGTTGGGACTGTAGTTTAAATACCTCCACTGCCCATAGAGAGACACTTGCTATTACTTGGCTTTATGCCCAAACCCCACTTTTGCTCACAACCCGGCCTAAGAAAACACTCAAAATTTTCAAGCTAACGGATCCTAGTAGTTCCCAGGTGCTGCTGTCAGTTAGAGGAGCTTTTCCACACTCAGGATACCAGAAGACTTCTTCGTGTGTGTGCTAGTGGTGGGGAAACAGAGTCCACGCATCTTTCTGGGGGCACAGGTATACCCAGGTTGCTGGTTGCCGGTTAAACACCACCAGTTCCCATGGAGAGGCACTCGCTAATACTCGTTTTTAGAGCCCAAATCCAACTTTGAACCATACTCTGGCTTATGCAATCCATCAGGGAAAAGAAGCTTAATGATTCTACTAGAACAATGGCACTGCTGTCAGTTGGAGGAACTTTCCCACACTCAGGATTCTGGGAGCCAGTCTTGTGGGGGTGGGATTTGTATATCCCCACTCCACGTAGTTGGATGTGGGCACATGTGTTCCCATTAAGGGAGAATTCATCTAAATAGTTCCTGAGTCCATTTTGGGGCACTCGCTACTATTTGACCTCAAAGCCCAACCCCCAGCTTTCCCTCAGAGCCAGGCCTAGGGAAACACTCAGGGATTACAATCTAACGGATTCTATTAGGACCCAGGAGCTGCTGTCCTTTGAAAGTGCCGGCCCACACTCAGGATACCTGAACATTTCTTCGTGTGTGTGTTGTTAGTGGGGAAACACAGTCCATGCATCTTTATGGGGCACAGTTATTCCCAGGTAGATGATGTAGTTTAAACACGTTCACTGCCCATAGAGAGGAACTGGCTATTACTTGGCTTAGAGCCCAACCCCCACCTTCGCTCAAAGCCCAGCCTAGAAGAACGCTCATGTAATTCAAGCGAAGGAATTCTATTAGATCCCTGGTGCTGCTGTTAGATGGAGGAGCTTCCCAACCCTCAGGAAACCAGAAAACTTCTTCGCACGTGTGCTGGAGGTGTGGAAACAGAGTCCACGCATTTTACTTGGGGCACAGATATTCCTAGGTTGTAGGATGTGGGTTAAACAACTCCACATCCCATGGATAGGCACTCGCTAATACTTCGTTTTAGAGCCCAACCTCCAAATTCCCCTGCACTCCTGGCAGGGCAAGCCATCAGGGAAGACAAGCTAAGGGATTGTTTGAACCCAGGTGCTGCTGTCACTTGGAGGATCTTCCCAACACTAAGGACTCCGGAGACACTCTTGTGTGTGGGGGAGGTGTTCAGCCCCAATCCACGCAGATGAATGGTGACAAAGGTGTTCCCCGGTAGGGGAGTTCCCTAAATACTTCCTCAGTCAATCGGTTGGCAAAAGTTTCTACTTGGCCTCCAAGCCAAACCCCAAGATTTCGCTCGCAGCCAGGCCTAGGGAAACCCTCAAAATTTTAAGCTAAGGGATCCTAGTTGTTCCCAGGTTCTGCTGTCAGTTAGAGGAGACTTCCCACACTCAGGATACCAGAAGACTTCTTCGTGTGTGTGCTAGTGGTGGGGAAACAGAGTCCACGCATCTTTCTGGGGGCACAGGTATTCCCAGTTTGGTGGTTGCCGGTTAAACACCACCAGTTCCCATGGAGAGGCACTAGATAATACTTGGTTTTAGAGCTCAAATCCCACTTCACCCTGCACTCTGGCCTAGGCTAACCATCAGGGAAGTCTAGCTAAAGGATTCTACTAGAACCCAGGTGCTGTTTTCATTTGGAGGAACTTCCCCACACTCAGGATTTCGGAACTAAGCCTTGAGTGGGGGGGATATGAGGGGCCCCACACCACGCAGATTTATGTGGGCACAGGTGTTCCCCATTAGGGAGAAGTCCTCTTGGTAGCTCTTCAGTCAATCAGGGGACGCTCGCTGCTACTTGGCCTCCAAGCCCAGCCCCCAGCTTTCCCTCGCAGCCAGGCCTAGGGAAACACAGTGAATACAAGCTAAGGTATTCTATTAGAACCCAGGCACTGCTGTCAGTTGCAGCAGCCTCCCCACACTCAGGATAACTGAACAGGCCTTCGTGTATGTCCTAGATTTGGGGAAAGAGTGTCCATGAATCTTTATGGGGGCCAGGTGTTCCCAGGTAGGGGAAGCAGTTTAAACATCTTCACAGACCATAGAGAAGCTCTCGCTAATAATTGCCTTTAGAGCACGACCTCCACCTTTGCTCAAAGACCGGCATATGATAACACACAGGGATGTCAACATTTGGGCTCCAATTTGATACCAGATGCTGCTGTCAGTTGGAGGAAACACCGACACTCAGAAAACAAGAACAGTTCTTCGTGTGTGTGCTGGAGGAGGGGAAAGAGAGCCAACGCAGCTTTCAGGGCGCACAGATATTCTCAGGTTGGTGGTTGCAGGAAAAACACCTCCTATTCCCATGGAGTGGAACTCGTTAATACTTGGTTTTAGAGCCCAAACCCACTTTCCTTCGCACTCCGGCCTAGGCAAACCATCAGGGAAGATAAGATAAGGGATTGTATTACAGCCCATGCGCTGCTGTCAGTTGGAGGATCTTCCTCACTCTCAGGATTCTGGAACATAGCCTTGTGTGTGGGGAAGTAGTGGAGCCCCAGACCACGCAGATGATTGAGGGAACAGGTGTTCCCGGTTAGGGACAAGTCTTCTAAGTTCTTCGTCAGTCCTTCAGGGGGCACTCGCTGCTACTTGGCCTCAAAGCCCAACCCCTATCTTTCCCTTGCCACCCGGCCTAGGGAAACAGAAAGTCAATACAAGTTAAAGCATTTAATTAGAACCCAGGCGCTGCTGTCAGTTGGAGGAGCCTCCCCACACTAAGGGTAGCAGAACAGGCCTTCGTGTGTGTCCTGGATTTGGGGAAAGAGTGTCCACGAATCTTTCAGGGCGCACAGATATTCTCAGGTTGGTGGTTGCAGGAAAAACACCTTCTAATCCCATGGAGTGGAACTCGTTAATACTTGGTTTAAGATCCCAAACCCACTTTCGATCGCAATCCGGCTTAGGCATTCCATCAGGGAAGGTAAGATAATGGAATCTGTTACAGCCCATGCCCTGCTGTCAGTAGGAGGATCTTCCATATACTCAGGATTCCGGAAACCATCCTTCTGTGTGGGGGAGTTGTGGAACGCTAATCCACGCAGATTAATGGAGGCACAGGTGTTCCCTGTTAGGGAGAAGCCCTCTAAATACATTCTCAGTCCATCAGGGGGTAATCGCTTCTACTTGACTTCCAAGCCCAACCCCCAGAATTCCCTCGCAGCCAGGCCTAGGGAAACACAGTGAATACAAGCTAAGGTATTCTATTAGAACCCAGGCACTGCTGTCAGTTGCAACAGCCTCCCCAGGCTCAGGATAACTGAACAGGCCTTCGTGTGTGTCCTGAATTTGGGGAAGGAATGTCCACGAATCTTTATGGGGGCCAGGTGTTATCAGGTTTGGGATGCAATTTAAACATCTTCACTGCCCATACAGAGGCTCTCGCTAATACTTGGTTTTAGAGCCCAACCTCCACCTTCGCTCAAAGACTGGCATATGAAAACACTCAGGGAGGTCAACCTTTGGGATCCTATTAGATCCCAGTGGCTGCTGTCAGTTGGAGGAAACACCCACACTCAGAAAACAAGAACAGTTCTTCGTGTGTGTGCTGGAGGAGGGGAAAGAGAGCCAACGCAGCTTTCAGGGCGCACAGATATTCTCACGTTGGTGGTTGCAGGAAAAAAACCTCCTATTCCCATGGAGTGGAACTCGTTAATATTTGGTTTTAGAGCCCAAACCCACTTTCCTTCGCACTCCGGCCTAGGCAAACCATCAGGGAAGATAAGATAAGGGATCCTATTACAGAACATGCGCTGATGTCAGTTGGAGGATCTTCCTTACACTCAGGATTCTGGAAACCTGCCTTCTGTGTGGGGGAGTTGTGGAGCGCTAAGCCACGCGGATGAATGGGGGCACAGGTGTTCCCTGATAGGGAGAAGTCCTCTAAATATTTCCTCAGTCCATCAGGGGGCACTCGCTTCTACTTGACTTCCAAGCCCACCCCCCAGCTTTCGCACGCATCCAGGCATAGGTTAACACTCCTGGAATGCAAACTAAGTGATTCTTTTAGAACACAGGGGCTGCTGTCAGTTGGAAGAGCCTCCCCTCTCTCCGGATACCTGAACATGTCTTCGTGTGTGTGCTGGAGGTGGGGAAACAGAGTCCACAGATCTTTTTTGGGTCACAGGTTTTTGCAGGTTTGGGATGTTGTTTAAACACCTCATTGCCCATAGAGCGGCACTCGCTAATACTTGGATTTAGAGCCCAACCCCCACCTTCGCTCACAGCCCGGCATGGAAAACACTCAAGGAAGTCAAGCAAAGGGATTCTACTAGATCCCAGGTGCTGCTGTCACTTGGAAGAGCCACCCAACACTGAGAATATCAGAACTCTTCTTCATGTGTGTGCTGGATGTGGGGAAGCAGAGTCCACACATATTTCAGGGGGCTTAGGTATTCCCAGGTTGGGGGTTGTAGGTAAACGACTCCACATCTCATGGAGAAGCACTCCATAATACTTGGATTTAGAGCCCAAACCCCACTTTCTCCCGCACTCCGGCCTAGGCATGCCATCAGGGAAGACAAGGTAAGGGATACTATTAGAACCCAGGCGCTGCTGTCATTTGGAAGAGCCTCCCCTCAATCAGGATACCTTAAAAAGTCTGTGTGTTGTACTGGATGTGGGGAAATAGAGTCCACGCATAATTATGGGGGCAGAGTTGTTAATAGGTTAGGGATGTTATTTAACACCTATAATGCCCATAGAGATGCACTCGATAATACTTGGTTTTAGAGCCCAACCCCCACGGTTGCTCAAAGCGCAGCCTAGGAAGACACTCAGGGAAGTCAAGCTGAGGGATACTTTAATATCCCAGGTGCTGCTGTAAGTTGGAGGATCCTCCCCACACTCAAGACCCGAGAACACTTCTTCATCAGTGTGCTGGAGGTGGGAAAACATAGTCCACGCATAAATAATCGGGCACAGGAACTCACAGATTGGGGGTTGTAGGTAAAACACCTGCATAGCACATGGAGAGGAACTCGCTAATACTTGATTTTAAGGCCCAAACATCACTTTCCTCCACACTCAGGCCTAGGCACACCATCAGAGAAGTCAAGCTAAGGGATTCTTTTAGAATTCACGGAATGCTCTCATTTGGAGGAATTCCCCCAATCAGGATTCCAGAACCCAACTTTGTGTGTGGGAGGTGTGGGTCCCCACACCACACAGATGAATGGGGGCACAGCTCTTCCCCATTAGGTAGAAGCTTTTTAAGCACTTCCTCAGTCCATTTGTGAGCACTCGCTGATAATTGAACTACAAGTGTAATACCCAGCATCCCTCGCATCCCAGCCAAGGGATACGCTCAGCGGATACAAATTAATGGACCATTTTAGAACCCAGGCGCTGCTGTCATTTGGAGGAGCCTCCCCACAATCAGGATACCTGAGCACGACTCCGTGTGTGTGCTTTAGGTGCGGAAACAGAGTCCACGCATCTATATGGGGGCACAGGTGTTCCAAGGTAGGGGAAGTAGTTTAAAACCCTCCAATGCCCACAGAGATGCACTCGCTAATGCTTGGCTTTAGTGTCCATCCCCCACCATCGCTCAATGCTAGGCCTAGGAAAACACTTACGGAAGTCAAGCTGAGGGATTCTATTAGAACCCAGGTGCTGCTGTCAGTTGGAGGTACCTCCCCATACGCAGAACACCAGAACACTTCTTCGTGTGTGTGCTGCATGTAGGAAAACAGAGTCAAAGCTTCTTTTGGGGGCACAGTTATATCATGGTAGTCGGTTGTAGGTTAAACACCCACATCCTATGGATAGGCTCTCGCTAATACTTGGTTAAGAGCCCAATCCCAACTTTGCCCCGCACATCGGCTTTGGCAAGCCATCATGGAAGACAAGTTAAGGTATTGTATTAGAACCCAGGCGCTGCTGTTAGTGGGAGGAACCTCCCCACACTCAAGATATCTGAACCCAATTTCGTGTGTGTGCTGGAGGTGGGGAAACAAAGAACACGCATATTTCAGGGGTCACAGTAATTTCCAAGTTGTGGGTTGTAGTTTAAACATCTCCACTACCAATGGAGGCACACGCTGATACTTAGTTTTAGAGCCCAAATCCCACTATCAACCACACACTGGCCTAGGCAATCCATCAGGGAAGACAAGCAAAGGGATTCTATTAAAACCAAGACGTTGATGTCAGTTGGAGGAACTACCCCACCCTCAGGATACTGGAAACAAACCTTGTGTGGTGGGGAGGTTTGAAGCCCCACTCCACGCAGATGAATGGGTGCTCAGGTGTTTCCCTTTATGGAGAATTCATCTAAATACTTCCTCAGTCCATCGGGGGGCACTCGCTACTATTTGGCCTCAAAGCCCAACCCCCAGGTTTCTCTCAGAGTCAGTCCTAGGGAAACACTCAGGGATTACAAGCTAAGGGATTCTATTAGAACCCAGCCGCTTCTGTCACCTGAAATTGTCAGCCCACAGTCAGGATACCAGAACACTTCTGCATGTGTGTTCTGGTGGTGGGGATACAGAGTCCACGCATTTTTCAAGGAGCACAGGTATTCCCATGTTGTGGGTTTTTGCTTAATAACCTCCAAATCCCATGGAGAAGCACTCGCTAATACTTGGATTTAGAGCCCAACCCACCCTTTCCCCAGCACTCCGTATCAGGCAACCAACAGGGTAGACAAGTTAAGCGATTTTATAAGAACCAAGGCCCTGCTCTCAGTTGGAGGAGGCTGCCCACTTTCACGATAACTGTGCAAGTGTTCGTGTGTGTGCTGGAGGTGTGGAAACAGACTCCATGGATCTTTATGGGGGCACAGGTGTTCCCAGGTTAGGGATGTAGTTTAAACACCTCCACAAACCATAGAGAGGTCATCGCAAATACTTGGTTTCGGAGCCCAAACCACACTTTCCCCCGCACTCCCGCCTAGGCTTTCCATCAGGGAAGACAAGCAAAGGGATTCAATTTGAACCCAGGCGCTGCTGTCAGTTGGAGGAACTTCCCTACACTCAGAATTCCAGAACACATTCTTAGGTGTGGGAGAGATGTGCAGCCCTACTCCACCCGGATGAATGGAGGAAAAGGTGTTCCGTTTAGGGAGAAGTCCTCTAAGTACTTCCTCAATGGATCAGGGGGCACTCACTGCTACTTGGCCTCCAAGCCCAACCCCCAGCTTTCCCTCATGGCCTGGCCTAAAGGAACACTCAGGGAACAGAAGCTAAGGGATACTAATAGAACCCAGGTGCTGCTGTCAGTTTGAGGAACTTCCCCACACTCAGAATACCAGAACACATCTTCGTGTGTGTGCTGGATGTAGGGAAAGAGTCAAAGCATTTTTCAGGGGGCACAATTATTCCATGGTTGTGGGTTGTATGTCAAAAACCCACATCCCATGGATAGGCTCTCGCTAATACTTGGTTTAGAGCCCAACCCCCTCTTTCACCCTGTCTCCAGCCTAGGCATGCCATCAGGGAAGACAAGCTAAGGGATTCTATTAGAACCCAGGAGCTGCTGTCATATGGAGGAGCCTCCCCACAATCAGTATACCTGAGCACGACTCCGTGTGTGTGCTGGTGGTGGGGAAACAGATTCCACGCATCTTTATGGGGCACAGGTGTTCCAAGGTTGGGGAAGTAGTTTAAAACCCTCCACTACCCACAGAGATGCACTCGCTAATACTTGGCTTTAGAGCCCATCCCCCACCATCGCTTACTGCTAGGCCTAGGAAAACACTTAGGGAAGTCAAGATAAGGGATTCTATGAAAAGCCAGGTGCTGCTGTCTGTTGGAGGAACCTCCCCACACTCAGAACCCCAGAACACTTCTTCCTGTGTGTGCTGGAGGTGGGGAAACATAGCACACGCATTTTTCAGGGGGCACAGTTATTCCACGGTTGAGGGTTGTAGGTCAAACACCCACATCCCATGGATAGGCTCTCGCTAATACTTGGTTTAGAGCCAAATCCCAAGTTTCCCCTGCACACCGGCCTTTTCAATCCATCATGGAAGACAAGTTATGGTATTGTATTAGAACCCAGGCGCTGTTGTTAGTGGGAAGAACCTCCCGACACTCAAGACATCTGAACCCAATGCCGTGTGTGTGCTGGAGGAGGGAAACAGAGTCCAGGCATCTTTCTGGGGGCACAGGTATTCCCAGGTTGGGGATGTAGATAAACACTTCCACTGCTCATAGAGAGGCACTCGCTATTACTTTGGTTTAGTGTCCAACCACACCTTCGCTCACAGCCCGGCCTATGGAAACACTCAGGGAAGTCAAGTCAAGTGATTCTATTAGATCCCAGGTGCTGCTGTCAGTTGGAGGAGCCACCCCACACTCAGGATACCAGAAAAGTTCTTCATGTGTGTCCTGGAGGTGGGGAAACAAAGTCCACGTTTATTTATTGGATCACAGGTGTTCCCAGGTTGGGGATGTAGGTAAAAACTTCCACTGCTCATAGAGAGGCACTCGCTATTACTTTGGTTTAGTGCCCAACCCCACCTTAATTCACATCGCGGCCAAAGGAAACAATCAGGGATGTCAATCCAAGAGATTCTATTAGATCCCAGGTGCTGCCATCAGTTTGAAGAGCCTCCCCACATTTAGGATAGCCGAATAGTTCATCGTGTGTGTGCTGGAGTTGGGGAAACAGATCTACACATCTTGCAAGGGGCACAGGTATTCACAGGTTGTGGATTGCTGTTTAAAGACCTCCACATCCCTTGGAGAGGCACTCGATTGTACTTGTTTGTCAAGGCTGAACCCCACATTCCCCCGCACTCTGGCATAGACAAGTCATCAGGGAAGGCAAACTTAGGGATTGTATAAGAACCCAGTCGCTGTTGTCAGTTGGAGAATCTTCCCCACACTCAGGATCCGGAATCCAGCCTTTAGTGTGGGGGATATGTGGAGACCCACCCACGCAGAAGAATGGGGGCACAGGTGTTCCACGTTAGGGAGAATTCCTAATAATATTTCCTCAGTCCATTGGAGGCACTCGATGCTACTTGGCCTCCAATCCCAACCCCCAGCTTTCCCTCGCAGTCCGGCGTAGGGAAACACACAGGAAATACAAGCTAAGGGGTTTTATTGGAACCCAGGCACTACTGTCATTTGGAAGATCTTCCCCACTCTCAGGATACCTGAACACACTTTCGTGTGTGTGCTGGAAGTGGTGAAAGTGTGTGCACGCATCTTGATGAGGACACAGGTGTTCCCAGGTTTGGATGTAGTTTAAACACCTCCACTGAACATAGAGAGGCACACTCTAATACTTGGCTTTAGAGACATAACCCCACCTGGGTTCAGGGCCCGGCCTAGGGAAACACTGAAGGATGTCAAACATAGGGATTATATTAGATCCCAGGTGCTGCTGTCAGTTGGAGGAGTCTCCCCACACTCAGGATACCAGAACACCACATCGTGTGTGTGCTGAAGGTGGGGAAACAGTGTCCTTGCAACTTTCAGGGGGCACAGGTATACCCAAATATTTGGTTGTAGGTTAATCCACCTCAAATCCCGTGGAGAGGCACTCAATAATACTTGGATTTAGAGCCCAACCCTCACATTCCCCCGCACTCCCGCCTAGGCTAGCCATCAGTGAAGACAAGTTAATGGATTGTATTAGAACCCAGGCCCTGCTGTCAGTTGTAGGTGTCTCCCCACACTCAGGAAACCTCAACCCGTCTTCGTGTGTGTGCTGGAGTTGGGGAAACAGAGTCGACGCATTTCATGGGGGGCACAATTGTTCCAAGTTTGGGGATGTATTTTAAACACCTCCACTGCCCAGAGAGAGGCACTCGCTATTACTAGTTTTTAGTGCCCAACACCCAACTTCGCTCACAGCCTGGCCAATGGAAACACTCAGTGAAAGCAAGCCAAATGATATTATAAGTTCCCAGTTGCTGCTGTCATTTGGAGGTGCCTACCCACACTCAGTATACCAGAACTATTTTTCGTGAGTGTGCTGGAGGTGGGGAAAGAGAGACCACGCATTTATATGGGGGGCAGATGTTTAAAGGTTAGGGATTTAGTTTTAAAAACCTCCAATCCCATAGAGAGGCACTCGCTAAAACCTAGCTATAGAGACCAAACCCCACATTAGATCAAAGCCTGGCCTATGTAAACACTCAGGGAACACAAGCTAAGGGATTCTAATAGAACCCAGGTGCTGCTGTCATTTGGAGTAGCCTCCCCATGCTCAGGATTCCAGAAAACGCCTTCGTGTGTGTGCTGTTGGTGGAGAAACAGTGTCCACGCATATTCCAGGGGGCAAAGGTATTCCCTTGTTGGGGGTGGTTGGTTAAACACCTCAACTTCCCATGGAGAGGCACTCACTAATACTTGGATTTAGAGCCCAAATCCCACTTTGAACCGCACTCCAGCTTATGCAATTCATCAGGGAAGAGAAGCTTAAGGATTCTACTAGAACCCTGGCACTGCTCTCAGTTGGAGGAACTTTCCCACTCTCAGAATTCCGGAAGTCAACCTTATGTGGCGGGGAGATGTGGAGCCACAATCCAAGTAGATGAATGGGGTCACACTTGTTTCCCATTAGGGAAAAGTCCTCTAAATAATTCCATATTCTATCAGGGGGCAGTTGCTGCTACTTGGCCTCCAAGCTAAACTCCCAGTTTTCCCTCTCAGCCTGGCATAGGGAAACACTCAAGGAATACAAGCTAAGGGATTCTATTAGAACCCAGGCGCTGCTGTCAGTTGGAGGAGACTCCCCATTCTCAGGATACCTGAACAAGACTTTGTGTGTGTGCTGTTGTTGGAGATACATAGTCCACGCAACTTTATGGGGGCACAGGTGTTCCCAGGTAGGGAATGTACTTTAAATACCTCCATTGCCCATAGAGGGTCACTCGCTATTACTTGGCTTTAGAGACCAACCCCCACCTTCGCTCCCATCCCGTCCTTGGAAAACATTCAGGGAAAGTAACCTAAGGGATCCTATTAGATCCCAGATGCTGCTGTCAGTGGGAGGTGCCTCCCCACACTCAGGATACCAGAACAATTTTTCATGTGTGTGCTGGAGGTGGGGAAACAGAGCCCACGCATTTTTCAAGGAGCACAGGTATTCCCAGGTTGTGGGATTTTGGTGAATAATTTCCTCTTCCCATGGAGAAGCACTCGCTAATACTTGGATTTACAGCCCAACCCGCAATTTCCCCCGCACACCGCCATTGGCAAGCCATCATTGAAGACAAGTAAATGTATTGTATTAGAACCCAGGCGCTGCTGTTAGTTGGAGGAATCTCCCCACACTCAAAACAACTGAGCCTGATATCGTGTGTGTGCTGGAGGAGGGAAACTGAGTCCACACATCTTTATGGGGGCCCGAGTGTTCCCAGGGAGGGAATGTACTTTAAAAACCTCCACTGCCCATAGAGAGGCACTCGCTATTACTTGGCTTTAGAGCCCAACCCCCACCTTCGCTCCCATACCGTCCTTGGAAGACACTCAAGGAAGATAACCTAAGGGATCCTATTAGATCTCAGATGCTGCTGTCAGTGCAGGTGCCTCCCCACACTCAGGACACCAGAACAATTCTTCATGTGTGTGCTGGAGGTGGGGAAACAGAGTCCACGCATTTTTCAAGGAGCACAGGTATTCCCAGGTTGTGGGGTTTTGGTGAATAATTTCCTCTTCCCATGGAGAAGCACTCGCTAATACTTGGATTTACAGCCCAACCCCCAACTTCCCCCGCACACCGGCCTTGGCAAGCCATCATTGAAGACAAGTAAATGTATTGTATTAGAACCCAGGCGCTGCTCTTAGTTGGAGGAACCTCCCCACACTCAAAACATCTCAGCCTGATATCGTGTGTGTGCTGGAGGAGGGAAACTGAGTCCACACATCCTTATGGGGGCACAGGTGTTCCCAGGTTGGGGATATACTTTAACCACCTCCACTGCCAAAAGATAGGAACTCGCTAATACTTGGTTTTAGAGCACAACCCATAACTTCGCTCAAAACCCGGCCAAGGAAAATACTCAGGGAAGTCAATCTAATGGATCCAATTAGATCCCAAGTGCTATGGTCAGTTGCAGGAGCCTCCCCACACTCAGGATACCAGAAAACATCGTGTGTGTGCTGGAGGTGGGGAAACAGATTCCACGCATCTTTATGGGGCACAGGTGTTCCAAGGTTGGGGAAGTAGTTTAAAACCCTCCTCTGCCCACAGAGATGCACTCGCTAATACTTGGCTTTAGAGCCCATCCCCCACCATCGCTTACTGCTAGGCCTAGGAAAACACTTAGGGAAGTCAAGATAAGGGATTCTATGAAAAGCCAGGTGCTGCTGTCTGTTGGAGGAACCTCCCCACACTCAGAACCCCAGAACAGTTCTTCCTGTGTGTGCTGGAGGTGGGGAAACATAGCACACGCATTTTTCAGGGGGCACAGTTATTCCACGGTTGAGGGTTGCAGGTCAAACACCCACATCCCATGGATAGGCTCTCGCTAATACTTGGTTTAGAGCCAAATCCCAACTTTCCCCTGCACACCGGCCTTTTCAATCCATCATGGAAGACAATTAAAGGTATTGTATTAGAACCCAGGTGCTGCTGTTAGTGGGAAGAACCTCCGCACACTCAAGACATCTGAACCAAATTCCGTGTGTGTGCTGGAGGAGGGAAACAGAGTCCACGCATTTTTCTGGGGGCACAGGTGTTCCCAGGTTGGGGATGTAGTTAAACACTTCCACATCTCATAGAGAGGCACTCGCTATTACTTTGGTTTAGTGTCCAACCACACCTTCGCTCACAGCCCGGCCTATGGAAACACTCAGGGAAGTCAAGCCAAGTGATTCTATTAGATCCCAGGTGCTGATGTCAGTTGGAGGAGCCTCCCCACACTCAGGATACCAGAACACCACATCGTGTGTGTGCTGAAGGTGGGGATACAGTGTCCTTGCAACTTTCAGGGGGCACAGGTATTCCCAAATATTTGGTTGTAGGTTAAACCACTTCAAATCCCGTTGAGAGGCACTCAATAATACTTGGTTTTAGAGCCCAACCCTCACATTTCCCCGCACTCCCGCCTAGGCTAGCCATCAGTGAAGACAAGTTAATGGATTCGATTAGAACCTAGGCCCTGCTGTCAGTTGTAGGTGCCTCCCCACACTCAGGAAACCTCAACCCGTCTTCGTGTGTGTGCTGGAGTTGGGGAAAATGGGTCGACACATATTTTGGGGGGCACAGTTTTTCCAAGTTTGGGGATGTATTTTAAACACCTCCACTGCACATAGAGAGGCACTCGCTATTACTAGTCTTTAGTGCCCGACACCCAACTTCGCTCACAACCTGGCCAATGGAAACACTCAGGGAAAGCAAGCCAAATCATATTATAAGTTCCCAGTTGCTGCTGTCATTTGGAGGTGCCTACCCACACTCAGTATACCAGAACTATTCTTCGTGGGTGTGCTGGAGGTGGGGAAAGAGAGACCACGCATTTATATGGGGGGCAGGTGTTTAAAGGTTAGGGCTGTAGTTTTAAAAACCTCCATGCCCATAGAGAGGCACTCGCTAAAACCTAGCTATAGAGACCAAACCCCACATTAGATCAAAGCCTGGCCTATGTAAACACTCAGGGAACACAAGCTAAGGGATTCAAATAGAACCCAGGTGCTGCTGTCATTTGGAGTAGCCTCCCCATGCTCAGGATTCCAGAAAGCTTCTTCGTGTGTGTGCTGTTGGTGGAGAAACAGTTTCCACGCGTATTCCAGGGGACAAAGGTATTCCCTTCTTGGGGGTTGTTGGTTAAACACCTCAAATTCCCATGGAGAGGCACTCACTAATACTTGGATTTAGAGCCCAAATCCCACTTTGAACCGCACTCCAGCTTATGCAATCCATCAGGGAAGAGAAGCTTAAGGATTCTACTAGAACACTGGCACTGCTCACAGTTGGAGGAACTTTCCCACTCTCAGAATTCTGGAAGCCAACACTTATGTGGCGGGGAGATGTGGAGCCACAATCCAAGTAGATGAATGGGGTCACAATTGTTTCCCATTAGGGAGAAGTCCTCTAAATAATTCCATATTCTATCAGGGGGCAGTTGCTGCTACTTGGCCTCCAAGCCAAACTCCCAGATTTCCCTCTCAGCCTGGCATAGGGAAACACTCAAGGAATACAAGCTAAGGGATTCTATTAGAACCCAGGCGCTGCTGTCATTTGGAGGAGCCTCCCCACAATCAGGATACTTGAGCACGTCTCCATGTGTGTGCTGGAGGTGGGGAATCAGAGTCCACGCATCTTTATGGGGGCACAGGTGTTCCAAGGTTGGGGAAGAAGTTTCAAATCCTCCACTGCCCACAGAGATGCACTCGCTTATTCTTGGCTTTAGAGCCCATTCCCCACCATCGCTCACTGCTAGGTCTAGGAAAAAACTTAGGGAAGTCAATTTGAGTTATTCTATTAGAACACAGGCGCTGCTGTCAGTTGGAGGATCTTCCACACACTCAGGATTCCGGATCCCAGCCTTGTGTGTGGGGGAGGTGTGGATACCCAGTCCACACAGATGAATGGGGTCACAGGTGTTCCACATTAGCGTGAAATCCTCTAAGTACTTCCTCAGTAAATCGGGGGGCACTCGTTGATACTTGGACTTCAAACCCAACCCACACTTTCCCCCACTCTCCAGACTAGGCATGCCATCAGGTAAGAAAAGCTAAGGTATTCTATTAGAACCCAGGCGCTGCTGTCAGTTGGAGGAGACTCCCCATTCTCAGGATACCTGAACAAGTCTTTGTGTGTGTGCTGTTGTTGGAGATACATAGTCCACGCAACTTTATGGGGCACAGGTGTTCCCAGGGAGGGAATGTACTTTAAACACCTCCACTGCCCATAGAGAGGCACTCGCTATTACTTGGCTTTAGAGACCAACCCCCACCTTCGCTCCCATCCCGTCCTTGGAAAACACTCAGGAAAGGTAACCTAAGGGATCCTATTAGATCCCAGATGCTGCTGTCAGTGGGAGGTGCCTCCCCACACTCAGGATACCAGAACAATTCTTCATGTGTGTGCTGGAGGTGGGGAATCAGAGTCCACACATTTTTCAAGGAGCACAGGTATTCCCAGGTTGTGGGATTTTGGTGAATAATTTCCTCATCCCATGGAGAAGCACTCGCTAATACTTGGATTTAGAGCCCAACCCCCAATTTCCCCCGCACACCGCCCTTGTCAAGCCATCATTGAAGACAAGTAAATGTATTGTATTAGAACCCAGGCGCTGCTGTTAGTTGGAGGAATCTCCCCACACTCAAAACAACTGAGCCTGATATCGTGTGTGTGCTGGAGGAGGGAAACTGAGTCCACACATCTTTATCGGGGCACAGGTGTTCCCAGGGAGGGAATGTACTTTAAACACCTCCACTGCCCATAGAGAGGCACTCGCTATTACTTGGTTTTAGAGCACAACCCATAACCTCGCTCAAAACCCGGCCAAGGAAAATACTCAGGGAAGTCAATCTAATGGATCCAATTAGATCCCAGGTGCTATTGTCAGTTGGAGGAGCCTCCCCACACTCAGAATACCAGAAAAGTTCTTCATGTGTGTCCTGGAGGTGGGGAAACAAAGTCCACGTTTATTTATTGAATCACAGGTATTCCCAGGATGGGGATGTACGTAATCACTTCCACTGCTCATAGAGAGGCACTCGCTATTACTTTGGTTTAGTGCCCAATCCCACCTTAACTCACATCACGGCCAAAGGAAACAATCAGGGATGTCAATCCAAGAGATTCTATTAGATCCCAGGTGCTGCCGTCAGTTTGAAGAGCCTCCCCACACTTAGGATAGCCAAATAGTTCTTCGTGTGTGTGCTGGAGTTGGGGAAACAGATCTACACATCTTGCAAGGGGCACAGGTATTCACAGGTTGTGGATTGCAGTTTAAAGACCTCCACATCCCGTGGAGAGGCACTCGATTGTACTTGTTTGTCGAGGCTGAACCCCACATTCCCCCGCACTCTGGCATAGACAAGTCATCAGGGAAGGCAAACTTAGGGATTGTATAAGAACCCAGTCACTGTTGTCAGTTGGAGAATCTTCCCCACACTCAGGATCCGGAATCCAGCCTTTAGTGTGGGGGATGTGTGGAGACCCACCCACGCAGAAGAATGGGGGCACAGGTGTTCCACGTTAGGGAGAATTCCTCAAAATATTTCCTCAGTCCATTGGAGGCACTCGATGCTACTTGGCCTCCAATCCGAACCCCCAGCTTTCCCTCGCAGTCCGGCCTAGGGAAACACACAGGAAATACAAGCTAAGGGGTTTTATTGGAACCCAGGCACTGCTGTCATTTGGAAGATCTTCCCCACTCTCAGGATACCTGAACACATTTTCGTGTGTGTGCTGGAGGTGGTGAAAGAGTGTCCACGCATCTTCATGAGGGCACAGGTGTTCCCAGGTTTGGATGTAGTTTAAACACCTCCACGGAACATAGAGAGGCACACGCTAATACTTGGCTTTAAAGCCCAACCCACAACTAGGCTCAGAGCCCGGCCTAAGAAAACACTGAAGCATGAAAAACATAGGGATTATATTAGATCCCAGGTGCTGCTGTCAGTTGGAGGAGTCTCCCCACACTCAGCATACCAGAACACCACATCGTGTGTGTGCTGAAGGTGGGGAAACTGTGTCCTTGCAACTTTCAGGGGGCACAGGTATTCCCAAATATTTGGTTATAGGTTAAATCTCTTCAAATCCCGTGGAGAGGCACTCAATAATACTTGGTTTTAGAGCCCAACCCTCACATTCCCCCGCACTCCCGCCTAGGCTAGCCATCAGTGAAGACAAGTTAATGGATTGTATTAGAACCCAGGCCCTGCTGTCAGTTGTAGGTGCCTCCCCACACTCAGGAAACCTCAACCCGTCTTCGTGTGTGTGCTGGAGTTGGGGAAACAGAGTCGACGCATTTCTTGGGGGGCACAGTTGTTCCAAGTTTGGGGATGTATTTTAAACACCTCCACTGCCCAGAGAGAGGCACTCGCTATTACTAGTCTTTAGTGCCCAACACACAACTTCGCTCACAGCCTTGCCAATGGAAACACTCAGGGAAAGCAAGCCAAATGATATTATAAGTTCCCAGTTGCTGATGTCATCTGGAGGTGCCTACCGACACTCAGTATACCAGAACTATTCTTCGTGGGTGTGCTGGAGGTGGGGAAAGAGAGACCACGCATTTATATGGGGGGCAGGTGTTTAAAGGTTAGGGCTGTAGTTTTAAAAACCTCCATGTCCATAAAGAGGCACTCGCTAAAACCTAGCTATAGAGACCAAACCCCACATTAGATCAAAGCCTGGCCTATGTAAACACTCAGGGAACACAAGCTAAGGGATTCTAATAGAACCCAGGTGCTGCTGTCATTTGGAGTAGCCTCCCCATGCTCAGGATTCCAGAAAACTTCTTCGTGTGTGTGCTGTTGGTGGAGAAACAGTGTCCACGCATATTCTAGGGGGCAAAGGTATTCCCTTGTTGGGGGTGGTTGGTTAAACACCTCAACTTCCCATGGAGAGGCACTCACTAATACTTGGATTTAGAGCCCAAATCACACTTTGAACCGCACTCCAGCTTATGCAATCCATCAGGGAACAGAAGCTTAAGGATTCTACTAGAACACTGGCACTGCTCTCAGTTGGAGGAACTTTCCCACTCTCAGAATTCCGGAAGCCAACCTTATGTGGCGGGGAGATGTGGAGCCACAATCCAAGTAGATGAATGCGGTCACACTTGTTTCCCATTAGGGAGAAGTCCTCTAAATAATTCCATATTCCATCGGGGGGCCGTTGCTGCTACTTGGCCTCCAAGCCAAACTCCCAGATTTCCCTCCCAGCCCGGCATTGGGACACACTCAAGGAATAAAAACTAATTGAATCTATTAGAACCCAGGCGCTGCTGTCATTTGGAGGAGCCTCCCCACAATCAGGATACCTGAGCACGTCTCCGTGTGTGTGCTGGGGGTGGGGAATCAGAGTCCACGCATCTTCATGGGGGCACAGGTGTTCCAAGTTTGGGGAAGAAGTTTCAAATCCTCCACTGCCCACAAAGATGCACTCGCTTATTCTTGGCTTTAGAGCCCATTCCGCACCATCGCTCACTGCTAGGTCTAGGAAAATCTTAGGGAAGTCAAGCTGAGTTATTCTATTAGAACGCAGGCGCTGCTGTCAGTTGGAGGAACTTCCACACACTCAGGATTCCGGATCCCAGCCTTGTGTGGGGGAGGTGTGGATACCCAGTCCACACAGATGAATGGGGGCACAGGTGTTCCACAATAGCGTGAAATCCTCTTAGTACTTCCTCAGTAAATCGGGGGGCACTCGTTGCTACTTGGACTTCAAACCCAACCCCCACTTTCCCCCACTCTCCAGCCTAGGCATGCCATCAGGTAAGACAAGCTAAGGTATTCTATTAGAACCCAGGCGCTGCTGTCAGTTGGAGGAGGCTCCCCACACTCTGGATACCTGAACAAGTCTTTGTGTGTGTGCTTTTGTTGGAGATACATAGTCCACGCAACTTTTAGGGGGCAGAGGTGTTCCCAGGGAGGGAATGTACTTTAAAAACCTCCACTGCCCATAGAGAGGCACTCGCTATAACTTGGCTTTAGAGCCCAACCCCTACCTTCGCTCCCTTCCCGTCCTTGGAAAACACTCAGGGAAGATAACCTAAGGGATCCTATTAGATCCCAGATGCTGCTGTCAGTGGGAGGTCCCTCCCCACACTCAGGATTCCAGAACAATTCTTCATGTGTTTGCTGGAGGTGGGGAAACAGATTCCACGCATTTTTCAAGGAGCACAGGTATTCCCAGGTTGTGGGATTTTGGTGAATAATTTCCTCTTCCCATGGAGAAGCACTCGCTAGTACTTGGATTTACAGCCCAACCACCAATTTCCCCCGCACTCCGCCCTTGGCAAGCCATCATTGAAGAGAAGTAAATGTATTGTATTAGAACCCAGGTGCTGCTGTTAGTTGGAGGTACCTCCACACACACAAAACATCTGAACCAGATATCGTGTGTGTGCTGGAGGAGGGAAACTGAGTCCACACATCTTTATGGGGGCACAGGTGTTCCCAGGTTGGGGATATACTTTAACCACCTCCACTACCAAAAGAGAGGAGCTCGCTAATACCTGGTTTTAGAGCAGAACCCATAACTTCGTTCAAAACCTGGCCAAGGAAAATACTCAGGGAAGTCAATCTAATGGATCCAATTAGATCCCAGGTGCTATTGTCAGTTGCAGGAGCCTTCCCACACTCAGGATACCAGAAAACTTCGTGTGTGTGCTGGAGGTGGGGAAACAAAGAACACGCATTTTTCAGGGTTCACAGTAATTCCCAAGTTGTGGGTTGTAGTTTAAACATCTCCACTACCTATGGAGAAGCACTCGCTAATACTTGGATTTAGAGCCCAACCCACCCTTTCCCCAGCACTCCCTAACAGGCAACCAAACAGGGTAGACAAGTTAAGCGATTTTATAAGAACCAAGGACCTGCTCTCAGTTGGAGGAGGCTGCCCACTCTCAGGATAACTGTGCAAGTGTTCGTGTGTGTGCTGGAGGTGTGGAAACAGACTCCACGGATCTTTGTGGGGGCACAGGTGTTCCCAGGTTAGGGATGTATTTTAAACACCTCCACAAACCATAGAGAGGTCATCGCAAATACTTGGTTTCAGAGCCCAAACCACACTTTCCCCCGCACTCCCGCCTAGGATTTCCATCAGGGAAGACAAGCAAAGGGATTCAATTAGAACCCAGGCGCTGCTGTCAGTTGGAGGAACTTCCCTGCACTCAGAATTCCAGAACACATTCTTAGGTGTGGGAGAGATGTGCAGCCCCACTGCACCCAGATGAATGGAGGAAAAGGTGTTCCGTTTAGGGAGAAGTCCTCTAAGTACTTCCTCAATGGATCAGGGGGCACTCACTGCTACGTGGCCTCCAAGCCCAACCCCCAACTTTCCCTCGTGGCCTGGCCTAAAAGAACACTCAGGGAACCGAAGCTAAGGGATACTAATTGAACCGAGGTGCTGCTGTCAGTTTGAGGAACTTCCCCACACTCAGAATACCAGAACACATCTTCGTGTGTGTGCTGGATGTAGGGAAACAGTCAAAGCATCTTTCAGGGGGCACATTTATTCCATGGTTGTGGGTTGTAGGTTAAAAACCCACATCCCATGGATAGGCTCTCGCTAATACTTGGTTTAGAGCCCAACCCCCACTTTCCCCCACTCTCCAGCCTAGGCATGCCATCAGGGAAGACAAGCTAAGGGATTCTTTTAGAACCCAGGCGCTGCTGTCATTTAGAGGAGCCTCCCCACAATCAGGATACCTGGGCACGTCTCCGTGTGTGTGCTGGAGGTGGGGAAACAGATTCCACGCATCTTTATGGGGCACAGGTGTTCCAAGGTTGGGGAAGTAGTTTAAAACCCTCCACTACCCACAGAGATGCACTCGCTAATACTTGGCTTTAGAGCCCATCCCCCACCATCGCTTACTGCTAGGCCTAGGAAAACACTTAGGGAAGTCAAGCTAAGGGATTCTATTACAACCCAGGTGCTGCTGTCTGTTGGAGGAACCTCCCCACACTCACAACCCCAGAACACTTCTTCCTGTGTGTGCTGGACGTGGGGAAAGAGCACACGCATTTTTCAGGGGTCACAGTAATTCCCAAGATGTGGGTTGTAGTTTAAACATCTCCACTACCCATGGAGAGGCACACGCTAATACTTAGTTTTAGATCCCAAATCCCACTTTCAACCACACACTGGCCTAGGCAAACCATCAGGGAACACAAGCAAAGGGATTCTATTAAAACCAAGACGCTGATGTCAGTTGGAGGAACTACCCAACCCTCAGGATACTGGAACCCAACCTTGTGTGGTGGGGAGATTTGAAGCCCCACTCCACGCAGATGAATGGGTGCTCAGGTGTTTCCCTTTATGGAGAATTCATCTAAATACTTCCTCAGTCCATTGGGGACACTCGCTACTATTTGCCCTCAAAGCCCAACCCCCAGGTTTCTCTCAGAGTCAGTCCTAGGGAAACACTCAGGGATTACAAGCTAAGGGATTCTATTAGAACCCAGCCGCTTCTGTCACCTGAAATTGCCAGCCCACACTCAGGATAGCAGAAAACTTCTTCATGTGTGTTCTGGTGGTGGGGATACAGAGTCCACGCTTTTTTCAAGGAGCACAGGTATTCCCATGTTGTGGGGTTTTGGTTAATAACCTCCAAATCCCATGGAGAAGCACTCGCTAATACTTGGATTTAGAGCCCAACCCACCCTTTCCCCAGCACTCCGTATCAGGCAACCAAACAGGGTAGACATGTTAAGCGATTTTATAAGAACCAAGGCCCTGCTCTCAGTTGGAGGAGGCTGCCCACTCTCAGGATAACTGTGCAAGTGTTCGTGTGTGTGCTGGAGGTGTGGAAACAGACTCCACGGATCTTTATGGGGGCACAGGTGTACCCAGGTTAGGGATGTAGTATAAACACCTCCACAAACAATAGAGAGGTCATTGCAAATACTTGGTTTCGGAGCCCAAACCACACTTTCCCCCGCACTCCCGCCTAGATTTTCTTCAGGGAAGACAAGCAAAGGGATTCAATTAGAACCCAGGCGCTGCTGTCAGTTGGAGGAACTTCCCTGCACTCAGAATCCAGAACACATTCTTAGGTGTGGGAGAGATGTGCAGCCCCACTGCACCCAGATGAATGGAGGAAAAGGTGTTCCGTTTAGGGAGAATTCCTCTAAGTACTTCCACAATGGATCAGGGGGCACTCACTGCTACGTGGCCTCGAAGACCAACCCCCAGCTTTCCCTCATGGCCTGGCCTAAAGGAACACTCAGGGAACAGAAGCTAAGGGATACTAGTAGAACCCAGGTCCTGCTGTCAGTTTGAGGAACCTCCCCACACTCAGAATACCAGAACATTTCTTCGCGTGTGTGCTGGATGTAGGGAAACAGACAAAGCATCTTTCAGGGGGCAATTTATACCATGGTTGTGGGTTGAAGGTTAAAAACCCACATCCCATGGATAGGCTCTCGCTAATTCTTGGTTTAGAGCCCAACCCCCACTTTCCCCCACTCTCCAGCCTAGGCATGCCATCAGGGAAGACAAGCTAAGGGATTCTTTTAGAACCCAGGTTCTGCTGTCATTTGGAGGAGCCTCCCCACAATCAGGAAACCTGAGCACGTCTCCGTGTGTGTGCTGGAGGAGGGGAAACAGATTCCACGCATCTTTATGGGGCACAGGTGTTCCAAGGTTGGGGAAGTAGTTTAAAACCCTCCACTACCCACAGAGATGCACTCGCTAATACTTGGCTTTAGAGCCCATCCCCCACCATCGCTTACTGCTAGGCCTAGGAAAACACTTAGGGAAGTCAAGCTAAGGGATTCTATTACAACCCAGGTGCTGCTGTCTGTTGGAGGAACCTCCCCACACTCACAACCCCAGAACACTTCTTCCTGTGTGTGCTGGACGTGGGGAAACATAGCACACGCATTTTTCAGGGGTCACAGTAATTCCCAAGTTGTGGGTTGTAGTTTAAACATCTCCACTACCCATGGAGAGGCACACGCTAATACTTAGTTTTAGATCCCAAGTCCCACTTTCAACCACACACTGGCCTAGGCAAACCATCAGGGAAGACAAGCAAAGGGATTCTTTTAAAACCAAGACGCTGATGTCAGTTGGAGGAACTACCCCACCCTCAGGATACTGGAACCCAACCTTGTGTTGGGGAGATTTGAAGCCCCACTCCACGCAGATGAATGGGTGCTCAGGTGTTTCCCTTTATGGAGAATTCATCTAAATACTTCCTCAGTCCATCGGGGACACTCGCTACTATTTGGCCTCAAGGCCCAACCCCCAGGTTTCTCTCAGAGTCAGTCCTAGGGAAACACTCAGGGATTACAAGCTAAGGGATTCTATTAGAACCCAGCCGCTTCTGTCACCTGAAATTGCCAGCCCACACTCAGGATAGCAGAAAACTTCTTCATGTGTGTTCTGGTGGTGGGGATACACAGTCCATGCTTTTTTCAAGGACCACAGGTATTCCCATGTTGAGGGGTTTTGGTTAAAAACCTCCAAATCCTATGGAGAAGCACTCGCTAATACTTGGATTTAGAGCCCAACCCAACCTTTCTCCAGCACTCCGTATCAGGAAATCAAACAGTGTAGACAAGTTAAGCGATTTTATAAGAACTAAGGCCCTGCTCTCAGTTGGAGGAGGCTGCCCACTCTCTGGATAACTGTGCAAGTGTTCGTGTGTGTGCTGGAGGTGTGGAAACAGACTCCACGGATCTTTATGGGGGCACAGGTGTTCCCAGGTTAGGGATGTAGTTTAAACACCTCCACAAACCATAGAGAGGTCATCGCAAATACTTGGTTTCGGAGCCCAAACCACACTATCCCCCGCACTCCCGCCTAGGCTTTCCATCAGGGAAGACAAGCAAAGGGATTCAATTAGAACCCAGGCGCTGCTGTCAGTTGGAGGAACTTCCCTGCACTCAGAATTCCAGAACACATTCTTAGGTGTGGGAGAGATGTGCAGCCCCACTCCACCCAGATGAATGGAGGAAAAAGTGTTCCGTTAAGGGAGAAGTCCTCTAAGTACTTCCTCAGTGGATCAGGGGGCACTCACTGCTACTTGGCCTCCAAGACCAACCCCCAGCTTTCCCTCATGGCCTGGCCTAAAGGAACACTCAGGGAACAGAAGATAAGGGATACAAATAGAACCCAGGTACTGCTGTCAGTTTGAGAAACCTCCCCACACTCAGAATTCCAGAACACATCTTCGTGTGTGTGCTGGATGTAGGGAAACAGTCAAAGCATCTTTCAGGGGGCACATTTATTCCATGGTTGTGGTTTGTAGGTTAAAAACCCATATCCCATGGATAGGCTCTCGCTAATACTTGGTTTAGAGCCCAAACCCCACTTTCCCCCACTCTCCAGCCTAGGCATGCCATCAGGGAAGACAAGCTATGGGATTATTTTAGATCCCAGGCGCTGCTGTCAGTTGGAGGAACTTCCCTGCACTCAGAATTCCAGAACACATTCTTAGGTGTGGGAGAGATGTGCAGCCCCACTCCACCCAGATGAATGGAGGAAAAGGTGTTCCGTTTAGGGAGAAGTCCTCTAAGTACTTCCTCAGATTATCAGGAGGCACTCACTGCTACTTAGCCTCCAAGCCCAACCCTCAGCTTTCCCTCATGGCCTGGCCTAAAAGAACACTCAGGGAACAGAAGCTAAGGGATACTAATAGATTCCAGTTGCTGCTGTCTGTTTGAGGAATTTCCCCACACTCAGAATACCAGAACATATCTTCGTGTGTATGCTGATTGTAGGGAAACAGTCAAAGCATATTTCAGCGGGCACATTTATTCCATGGTTGTGGGTTGTAGGTTAAAACCCACATCCCATGGATACGCTCTCGCTAATACTTGGTTAAGAGCCCAACCCCCACTTTCCCCCACTCTCCAGCCTAGGCATGCCATCAGGGAAGACAAGCTAAGGGATTCTTTTAGAACCCAGGCGCTGCTGTCATTTGGAGGATCCTCCCCACAATCAGGATACCTGAGCACGTCTCCGTGTGTGTGCTGGAGGTGGGGAAACAGATTCCACGCATCTTTATGGGGCACAGGTGTTCCAAGGTTGGGGAAGTAGTTTAAAACCCTCCACTACCCACAGAGATGCACTCGCTAATACTTGGCTTTAGAGCCCATCACCCACCATCGCTTACTGCTAGGCCTAGGAAAACACTTAGGGAAGTCAAGCGAAGGGATTCTATTACAACCCAGGTGCTGCTGTCTGTTGGAGGAACCTCCCCACACTCACAACTCCAGAACACTTCTTCCTGTGTGTGCTGGACGTGGGGAAACATAGCACACGCATTTTTCAGGGGTCACAGTAATTCCCAAGTTGTGGGTTGTAGTTTAAACATCTCCACTACCCATGGAGAGGCACACGCTAATACTTAGTTTTAGATCCCAAATCCCACTTTCAACCACACACTGGCCTAGGCAAACCATCAGGGAAGACAAGCAAAGGGATTCTATTAAAACCAAGACGCTGATGTCAGTTGGAGGAACTACCCCACCCTCAGGATACTGGAACCCAACCTTGTGTGGTGGGGAGATTTGAAGCCCCACTCCACGCAGATGAATGGGTGCTCAGGTGTTTCCCTTTATGGAGAATTCATCTAAATACTTCCTCAGTCCATCGGGGACACTCGCTACTATTTGGCCTCAAAGCCCAACCCCCAGGTTTCTCTCAGAGTCAGTCCTAGGGAAACACTCAGGGATTACAAGCTAAGGGATTCTATTAGAACCCAGCCGCTTCTGTCACCTGAAATTGCCAGCCCACACTCAGGATAGCAGAAAACTTCTTCATGTGTGTTCTGGTGGTGGGGATACAGAGTCCACGCTTTTTTCAAGGAGCACAGGTATTCCCATGTTGTGGGCTTTTGGTTAATAACCTCCAAATCCCATGGAGAAGCACTCGCTAATACTTGGATTTAGAGCCCAACCCACCCTTTCCCCAGCACTCCGTATCAGGCAACCAAACAGGGTAGACAAGTTAAGCGATTTTATAAGAACCAAGGACCTGCTCTCAGTTGGAGGAGGCTGCCCACTCTCAGGATAACTGTGCAAGTGTTCGTGTGTGTGCTGGAGGTGTGGAAACAGACTCCACGGATCTTTATGGGGGCACAGGTGTTCCCAGGTTAGGGATGTAGTTTAAACAACTCCACAAACCATAGAGAGGTCATCGCAAATACTTGGTTTTGGAGCCCAAACCACACTTTCCCCCGCACTCCCGCCTAGGCTTTCCATCAGGGAAGACAAGCAAAGGGATTCAATTAGAACCCAGGCGCTGCTGTCAGTTGGAGGAACTTCCCTGCACTCAGAATTCCAGAACACATTCTTAGGTGTGGGAGAGATGTGCAGCCCCACTGCACCCAGATGAATGCAGGAAAAGGTGTTCCCTTTAGGGAGAAGTCCTCGAAGTACTTCCTCAATGGATCAGGGGGCACTCACTGCTACGTGGCCTCCAAGCCCAACCCCCAGCTTTCGCTCATGGCCTGGCCTAAAAGAACACTCAGGGAACAGAAGCTAAGGGATACTAATAGAATCCAGGTGCAGCTGTCAGTTTGAGGAACTTCCCCACACTCAGAATACCAGAACACTTCTTCGTGTGTGTGCTGGATGTAGGGAAAAAGTCAAAGCATCTTTCAGGGGGCACATTTATTCCATGGTTGTGGGTTGTAGGTTAAAAACCCACATCCCATGGATAGGCTCTCGCTTACACTTGGTTTAGAGCCCAACCCCCACTTTCCCCCACTCTCCAGCCTAGGCATGCCATCAGGGAAGACAAGCTAAGGGATTCTTTTAGAACCCAGGCGCTGCTGGCATTTGGAGGAGCCTCCCCACTATCAGGATACCTGAGCACGTCTCCGTGTGTGTGCTGGAGGTGGGGAAACAGATTCCACGCATCTTTATGGGGCACAGGTATTCCAAGGTTGGGGAAGTAGTTTAAAACCTTCCACTACCCACAGAGATGCACTCGCTAATACTTGGCTTTAGAGCCCATCCCCCACCATCGCTTACTGCTAGGCCTAGGAAAACACTTAGGGAAGTCAAGCTAAGGGATTCTATTACAACCCAGGTGCTGCAGTCTGTTGGAGGAACCTCCCCACACTCACAACCCTAGAACAGTTCTTCCTGTGTGTGCTGGACGTGGGGAAACATAGCACACGCATTTTTCAGGGGTCACAGTAATTCCCAAGTTGTGGGTTGTAGTTTAAACATCTCCACTACCCATGGAGAGGCACACGCTAATACTTAGTTTTAGATCCCAAATCACACTTTCAACCACACACTGGCCTAGGCAAACCATCAGGGAAGACAAGCAAAGGGATTCTTTTAAAACCAAGACGCTGATATCAGTTGGAGGAACTACCCCACCCTCAGGATACTGGAACCCAACCTTGTGTGGTGGGGAGATTTGAAGCCCCACTCCACGCAGATGAATGGGTGCTCAGGTGTTTCCCTTTATGGAGAATTCATCTAAATACTTCCTCAGTCCATCGGGGACACTCGCTACTATTTGGCCTCAAAGCCCAACCCCCAGGTTTCTCTCAGAGTCAGTCCTAGGGAAACACTCAAGGATTACAAGCTAAGGGATTCTATTAGAACCCAGCCGCTTCTGTCACCTGAAATTGCCAGCCCACACTCAGGATAGCAGAAAACATCTTCATGTGTGTTCTGGTGGTGGGGATACAGAGTCCACGCTTTTTTCAAGGAGCACAGGTATTCCCATGTTGTGGGCTTTTGGTTAATAACCTCCAAATCCCATGGAGAAGCACTCGCTAATACTTGGATTTAGAGCCTAACCCACCCTTTCCCCAGCACTCCGTATCAGGCAACCAAACAGGGTAGACAAGTTAAGCGATTTTATAAGAACCAAGGCCCTGCTCTCAGTTGGAGGAGGCTGCCCACTCTCAGGATAACTGTGCAAGTGTTCGTGTGTGTGCTGGAGGTGTGGAAACAGACTCCACGGATCTTTATGGGGGCACAGGTGTTCCCAGGTTAGGGATGTAGTTTAAACACCTCCACAAACCATAGAGAAGTCATCGCCAATACTTGGTTTTGGAGCCCAAACCACACTTTCCCCCGCACTCCCGCCTAGGCTTTCCATCAGGGAAGACAAGCAAAGGGATTCAATTAGAACCCAGGCGCTGCTGTCAGTTGGAGGAACTTCCCTGCACTCAGAATTCCAGAACACATTCTTAGGTGTGGGAGAGATGTGCAGCCCCACTGCACCCAGATGAATGCAGGAAAAGGTGTTCCCTTTAGGGAGAAGTCCTCTAAGTACTTCCTCAATGGATCAGGGGGCACTCACTGATACGTGGCCTCCAAGCCCAACCCCCAGCTTTCCCTCATGGCCTGGCCTAAAGGAACACTCAGGGAACAGAAGCTAAGGGATACTAATAGAATCCAGGTGCTGCTGTCAGTTTGAGGAACTTCCCCACACTCAGAATACCAGAACACTTCTTCGTGTGTGTGCTGGATGTAGGGAAACAGTCAAAGCATCTTTCAGGGGGCACATTTATTCCATGGTTGTGGGTTGTAGGTTAAAAACCCACATCCCATGGATAGGCTCTAGCTTATCCTTGGTTTAGAGCCCAACACCCACTTTCCCCCACTCTCCAGCCTAGGCATGCCATCAGGGAAGACAAGCTAAGGGATTCTTTTAGAACCCAGGCGCTGCTGTCATTTGGAGGAGCCTCCCCACAATCAGGATACCTGAGCACGTCTCCGTGTGTGTGCTGGAGGTGGGGAAACAGATTCCACGCATCTTTATGGGGCACAGGTGTTCCAAGGTTGGGGAAGTAGTTTAAAACCCTCCACTACCCACAGAGATGCACTCGCTAATACTTGGCTTTAGAGCCCATCCCCCACCATCGCTTATTGCTAGGCCTAGGAAAACACTTAGGGAAGTCAAGCGAAGGGATTCAATTACAACCCAGGTGCTGCTGTCTGTTGGAGGAACCTCCCCACACTCACAACCCCAGAACACTTCTTCCTGTGTGTGCTGGACGTGGGGAAACATAGCACATGCATTTTTCAGGGGTCACAGTAATTCCCAAGTTGTGGGTTGTAGTTTAAACATCTCCACTACCCATGGAGAGGCACACGCTAATACTTAGTTTTAGATCCCAAATCCCACTTTCAACCACACACTGGCCTAGGCAAACCATCAGGGAAGACAAGCAAAGGGATTCTATTCAAACCAAGACGCTGATGTCAGTTGGAGGAACTACCCCACCCTCAGGATACTGGAACCCAACCTTGTGTGGTGGGGAGATTTGAAGCCCCACTCCACGCAGATGAATGGGTGCTCAGGTGTTTCCCTTTATGGAGAATTCATCTAAATACTTCCTCAGTCCATCGGGGACACTCGCTACTATTTGGCCTCAAAGCCCAACCCCCAGGTTTCTCTCAGAGTCAGTCCTAGGGAAACACTCAGGGATTACAAGCTAAGAGATTCTATTAGAACCCAGCCGCTTCTGTCACCTGAAATTGCCAGCCCACACTCAGGATAGCAGAAAACTTCTTCATGTGTGTTCTGGTGGTGGGGATACAGAGTCCACGCTTTTTTCAAGGAGCACAGGTATTCCCATGTTGTGGGCTTTTGGTTAATAACCTCCAAATCCCATGGAGAAGCACTCGCTAATACTTGGATTTAGAGCCCAACCCACCCTTTCCCCAGCACTCCGTATCAGGCAACCAAACAGGGTAGGCAAGTTAAGCGATTTTATAAGAACCAAGGCCCTGCTCTCAGTTGGAGGAGGCTGCCCACTCTCAGGATAACTGTGCAAGTGTTTGTGTGTGTGCTGGAGGTGTGGAAACAGACTCCACGGATCTTTATGGGGGCACAGGTGTTCCCAGGTTAGGGATGTAGTTTAAACACCTCCACAAACCATAGAGAGGTCATCGCAAATACTTGGTTTTGGAGCCCAAACCACACTTTCCCCCGCACTCCCGCCTAGGCTTTCCATCAGGGAAGACAAGCAAAGGGATTCAACTAGAACCCAGGCGCTGCTGTCAGTTGGAGGAACTTCCCTGCACTCAGAATTCCAGAACACATTCTTAGGTGTGGGAGAGATGTGCAGCCCCACTGCACCCAGATGAATGCAGGAAAAGGTGTTCCCTTTAGGGAGAAGTCCTCTAAGTACTTCCTCAATGGATCAGGGGGCACTCACTGCTACGTGGCCTCCAAGCCCAACCCCCAGCTTTCCCTCATGGCCTGGCCTAAGAGAACACTCAGGGAACAGAAGCTAAGGGATACTAATAGAATCCAGGTGCTGCTGTCAGTTTGAGGAACTTCCCCACACTCAGAATACAAGAACACATCTTCGTGTGTGTGCTGGATGTAGGGAAACAGTCAAAGCATCTTTCGGGGGCACATTTATTCCATGGTTGTGGGTTGTAGGTTAAAAACCCACATCCCATGGATAGGCTCTCGCTTATACTTGGTTTAGAGCCCAACCCCCACTTTCCCCCACTCTCCAGCCTAGGCATGCCATCAGGGAAGACAAGCTAAGGGATTCTTTTAGAACCCAGGCGCTGCTGGCATTTGGAGGAGCCTCCCCACAATCAGGATACCTGAGCACGTCTCCGTGTGTGTGCTGGAGGTGGGGAAACAGATTCCACGCATCTTTATGGGGCACAGGTGTTCCAAGGTTGGGGAAGTAGTTTAAAACCCTCCACTACCCACAGAGATGCACTCGCTAATACTTGGCTTTAGAGCCCATCCCCCACCATCGCTTACTGCTAGGCCTAGGAAAACACTTAGGGAAGTCAAGCGAAGGGATTCTATTACAACCCAGGTGCTGCTGTCTGTTGGAGGAACCTCCCCACATTCACAACCCCAGAACACTTCTTCCTGTGTGTGCTGGACTTGGGGAAACAAAGCACATGCATTTTTCAGGGGTCACATTAATTCCCAAGTTGTGGGTTGTAGTTTAAACATCTCCACTACCCATGGAGAGGCACACGCTAATACTTAGTTTTAGATCCCAAATCCCACTTTCAACCACACACTGGCCTAGGCAAACCATCAGGGAAGACAAGCAAAGGGATTCTATTCAAACCAAGACGCTGATGTCAGTTGGAGGAACTACCCCACCCTCAGGATACTGGAACCCAACCTTGTGTGGTGGGGAGATTTGAAGCCCCACTCCACGCAGATGAATGGGTGCTCAGGTGTTTCCCTTTATGGAGAATTCATCTAAATACTTCCTCAGTCCATCGGGGACACTCGCTACTATTTGGCCTCAAAGCCCAACCCCCAGGTTTCTCTCAGAGTCAGTCCTAGAGAAAAACTCAGGAATTACAAGCTAAGGGATTCTATTAGAACCCAGCTGCTTCTGTCACCTGAAATTGCCAGCCCACACTCAGGATAGCAGAAAACTTCTTCATGTGTGTTCTGGTGGTGGGGATACAGAGTCCACGCTTTTTTCAAGGAGCACAGGTATTCCCATGTTGTGGGCTTTTGGTTAATAACCTCCAAATCCCATGGAGAAGCACTCGCTAATACTTGGATTTAGAGCCCAACCCACCCTTTCCCCAGCACTCCGTATCAGGCAACCAAACAGGGTAGACAAGTTAAGCGATTTTATAAGAACCAAGGCCCTGCTCTCAGTTGGAGGAGGCTGCCCACTCTCTGGATAACTGTGCAAGTGTTCGTGTGTGTGCTGGAGGTGTGGAAACAGACTCCACGGATCTTTATGGGGGCACAGGTGTTCCCAGGTTAGGGATGTAGTTTAAACACCTCCACAAACCATAGAGAGGTCATCGCAAATACTTGGTTTTGGAGCCCAAACCACACTTTCCCCCGCACTCCCGCCTAGGCTTTCCATCAGGGAAGACAAGCAAAGGGATTCAACTAGAACCCAGGCGCTGCTGTCAGTTGGAGGAACTTCCCTGCACTCAGAATTCCAGAACACATTCTTAGGTGTGGGAGAGATGTGCAGCCCCACTGCACCCAGATGAATGCAGGAAAAGGTGTTCCCTTTAGGGAGAAGTCCTCTAAGTACTTCCTCAATGGATCAGGGGGCACTCACTGCTACGTGGCCTCCAAGCCCAACCCCCAGCTTTCCCTCATGGCCTGGCCTAAGAGAACACTCAGGGAACAGAAGCTAAGGGATACTAATAGAATCCAGGTGCTGCTGTCAGTTTGAGGAACTTCCCCACACTCAGAATACAAGAACACATCTTCGTGTGTGTGCTGGATGTAGGGAAACAGTCAAAGCATCTTTCAGGGGGCACATTTATTCCATGGTTGTGGGTTGTAGGTTAAAAACCCACATCCCATGGATAGGCTCTCGCTTATCCTTGGTTTAGAGCCCAACCCCCACTTTCCCCCACTCTCCAGCCTAGGCATGCCATCAGGGAAGACAAGCTAAGGGATTCTTTTAGAACCCAGGCGCTGCTGGCATTTGGAGGAGCCTCCCCACAATCAGGATACCTGAGCACGTCTCCGTGTGTGTGCTGGAGGTGGGGAAACAGATTCCACGCATCTTTATGGGGCACAGGTGTTCCAAGGTTGGGGAAGTAGTTTAAAACCCTCCACTACCCACAGAGATGCACTCGCTAATACTTGGCTTTAGAGCCCATCCCCCACCATCGCTTACTGCTAGGCCTAGGAAAACACTTACTGAAGTCAAGCGAAGGGATTCAATTACAACCCAGGTGCTGCTGTCTGTTGGAGGAACCTCCCCACACTCAGAACCGCAGAACACTTCTTCCTGTGTGTGCTGGACGTGGGGAAAGATAGCACATGTATTTTTCAGGGGTCACAGTAATTCCCAAGTTGTGGGTTGTAGTTTAAACATCTCCACTACCCATGGAGAGGCACACGCTAATACTTAGTTTTAGATCCCAAATCCCACTTTCAACCACACACTGGCCTAGGCAAACCATCAGGGAAGACAAGCAAAGGGATTCTATTCAAACCAAGACGCTGATGTCAGTTGGAGGAACTACCCCACCCTCAGGATACTGGAACCCAACCTTGTGTGGTGGGGAGATTTGAAGCCCCACTCCACGCAGATGAATGGGTGCTCAGGTGTTTCCCTTTATGGAGAATTCATCTAAATACTTCCTCAGTCCATCGGGGACACTCGCTACTATTTGGCCTCAAAGCCCAACCCCCAGGTTTCTCTCAGAGTCAGTCCTAGGGAAAAACTCAGGGATTACAAGCTAAGGGATTCTATTAGAACCCAGCTGCTTCTGTCACCTAAAATTGCCAGCCCACACTCAGGATAGCAGAAAACTTCTTCATGTGTGTTCTGGTGGTGGGGATACAGAGTCCAGGCTTTTTTCAAGGAGCACAGGTATTCCCATGTTGTGGGCTTTTGGTTAATAACCTCCAAATCCCATGGAGAAGCACTCGCTAATACTTGGATTTAGAGCCCAACCCACCCTTTCCCCAGCACTCCGTATCAGGCAACCAAACAGGGTAGACAAGTTAAGAGATTTTATATGAACCAAGGCCCTGCTCTCAGTTGGAGGAGGCTGCACACTCTCAGGATAACTGTGCAAGTGTTCGTGTGTGTGCTGGAGGTGTGGAAACAGACTCCACGGATCTTTATGGGGGCACAGGTGTTCCCAGGTTAGGGATGTAGTTTAAACACCTCCACAAACCATAGAGAGGTCATCGCAAATACTTGGTTTTGGAGCCCAAACCACACTTTCCCCCGCACTCCCGCCTAGGCTTTCCATCAGGGAAGACAAGCAAAGGGATTCAATTAGAACCCAGGCGCTGCTGTCAGTTGGAGGAACTTCCCTGCACTCAGAATTCCAGAACACATTCTTAGGTGTGGGAGAGTTGTGCAGCCCCACTGCACCCAGATGAATGCAGGAAAAGGTGTTCCCTTTAGGGAGAAGTCCTCTAAGTACTTCCTCAATGGATCAGGGGGCACTCACTGCTACGTGGCCTCCAAGCCCAACCCCCAGCTTTCCCTCATGGCCTGGCCTAAAAGAACACTCAGGGAACAGAAGCTAAGGGATACTAATAGAATCCAGGTGCTGCTGTCAGTTTGAGGAACTTCCCCACACTCAGGATACAAGAACAAATCTTCGTGTGTGTGCTGGATGTAGGGAAACAGTCAAAGCATCTTTCAGGGGGCACATTTATTCCATGGTTGTGGGTTGTAGGTTAAAAACCCACATCCCATGGATAGGCTCTCGCTTATACTTGGTTTAGAGCCCAACCCCCACTTTCCCCCACTCTCCAGCCTAGGCATGCCATCAGGGAAGACAAGCTAATGGATTCTTTTAGAACCCAGGCGCTGCTGGCATTTGGAGGAGCCTCCCCACAATCAGGATACCTGAGCACGTCTCCGTGTGTGTGCTGGAGGTGGGGAAACAGATTCCACGCATCTTTATGGGGCACAGGTGTTCCAAGGTTGGGGAAGTAGTTTAAAACCCTCCACTACCCACAGAGATGCACTCGCTAATACTTGGCTTTAGAGCCCATCCCCCACCATCGCTTACTGCTAGGCCTAGGAAAACACTTAGGGAAGTCAAGCGAAGGGATTCAATTACAACCCAGGTGCTGCTGTCTGTTGGAGGAACCTCCCCACACTCACAACCCCAGAACACTTCTTCCTGTGTGTGCTGGACGTGGGGAAACATAGCACACGCATTTTTCAGGGGTCACAGTAATTCCCAAGTTGTGGGTTGTAGTTTAAACATCTCCACTACCCATGGAGAGGCACACGCTAATACTTAGTTTTAGATCCCAAATCCCACTTTCAACCACACACTGGTCTAGGCAAACCATCAGGGAAGACAAGCAAAGGGATTCTATTAAAACCAAGATGCTGATGTCAGTTGGAGGAACTACCCCACCCTCAGGATACTGGAACCCAACCTTGTGTGGTGGGGAGATTTGAAGCCCCACTCCACGCAGATGAATGGGCGCTCAGGTGTTTCCCTTTATGGAGAATTCATCTAAATACTTCCTCAGTCCATCGGGGACACTCGCTACTATTTGGCCTCAAAGCCCAACCCCCAGGTTTCTCTCAGAGTCAGTCCTAGGGAAACACTCAGGGATTACAAGCTAAGAGATTCTATTAGAACCCAGCCGCTTCTGTCACCTGAAATTGCCAGCCCACACTCAGGATAGCAGAAAACTTCTTCATGTGTGTTCTGGTGGTGGGGATACAGAGTCCACGCTTTTTTCAAGGAGCACAGGTATTCCCATGTTGTGGGCTTTTGGTTAATAACCTCCAAATCCCATGGAGAAGCACTCGCTAATACTTGGATTTAGAGCCCAACCCACCCTTTCCCCAGCACTCCGTATCAGGCAACCAAACAGGGTAGACAAGTTAAGCGATTTTATAAGAACCAAGGCCCTGCTCTCAGTTGGAGGAGGCTGCCCACTCTCTGGATAACTGTGCAAGTGTTCGTGTGTGTGCTGGAGGTGTGGAAACAGACTCCACGGATCTTTATGGGGGCACAGGTGTTCCCAGGTTAGGGATGTAGTTTAAACACCTCCACAAACCATAGAGAGGTCATCGCAAATACTTGGTTTTGGAGCCCAAACCACACTTTCCCCCGCACTCCCGCCTAGGCTTTCCATCAGGGAAGACAAGCAAAGGGATTCAATTAGAACCCAGGCGCTGCTGTCAGTTGGAGGAACTTCCCTGCACTCAGAATTCCAGAACACATTCTTAGGTGTGGGAGAGATGTGCAGCCCCACTGCACCCAGATGAATGCAGGAAAAGGTGTTCCCTTTAAGGAGAAGTCCTCTAAGTACTTCCTCAATGGATCAGGGGGCACTCACTGCTACGTGGCCTCCAAGCCCAACCCCCAGCTTTCCCTCATGGCCTGGCCTAAAAGAACACTCAGGGAACAGAAGCTAAGGGATACTAATAGAATCCAGGTGCTGCTGTCAGTTTGAGGAACTTCCCCACACTCAGGATACAAGAACACATCTTCGTGTGTGTGCTGGATGTAGGGAAACAGTCAAAGCATCTTTCAGGGGGCACATTTATTCCATGGTTGTGGGTTGTAGGTTAAAAACCCACATCCCATGGATAGGCTCTCGCTTATACTTGGTTTAGAGCCCAACCCCCACTTTCCCCCACTCTCCAGCCTAGGCATGCCATCAGGGAAGACAAGCTAATGGATTCTTTTAGAACCCAGGCGCTGCTGTCATTTGGAGGAGCCTCCCCACAATCAGGATACCTGAGCACGTCTCCGTGTGTGTGCTGGAGGTGGGGAAACAGATTCCACGCATCTTTATGGGGCACAGGTGTTCCAAGGTTGGGGAAGTAGTTTAAAACCCTCCACTACCCACAGAGATGCACTCGCTAATACTTGGCTTTAGAGCCCATCCCCCACCATCGCTTACTGCTAGGCCTAGGAAAACACTTAGGGAAGTCAAGCGAAGGGATTCAATTACAACCCAGGTGCTGCTGTCTGTTGGAGGAACCTCCCCACACTCACAACCCCAGAAAACTTCTTCCTGTGTGTGCTGGACGTGGGGAAACATAGCACACGCATTTTTCAGGGGTCACAGTAATTCCCAAGTTGTGGGTTGTAGTTTAAACATCTCCACTACCCATGGAGAGGCACACGCTAATACTTAGTTTTAGATCCCAAATCCCACTTTCAACCACACACTGGTCTAGGCAAACCATCAGGGAAGACAAGCAAAGGGATTCTATTAAAACCAAGACGCTGATGTCAGTTGGAGGAACTACCCCACCCTCAGGATACTGGAACCCAACCTTGTGTGGTGGGGAGATTTGAAGCCCCACTCCACGCAGATGAATGGGTGCTCAGGTGTTTCCCTTTATGGAGAATTCATCTAAATACTTTCTCAGTCCATCGGGGACACGCGCTACTATTTGGCCTCAAAGCCCAACCCCCAGGTTTCTCTCAGAGTCAGTCCTAGTGAAACACTCATGGATTACAAGCTAAGAGATTCTATTAGAACCCAGCCGCTTCTGTCTCCTGAAATTGCCAGCCCACACTCAGGATAGCAGAAAACTTCTTCATGTGTGTTCTGGTGGTGGGGATACAGAGTCCACGCTTTTTTCAAGGAGCACAGGTATTCCCATGTTGTGGGCTTTTGGTTAATAACCTCCAAATCCCATGGAGAAGCACTCGCTAATACTTGGATTTAGAGCCCAACCCACCCTTTCCCCAGCACTCCGTATCAGGCAACCAAACAGGGTAGACAAGTTAAGCGATTTTATAAGAACCAAGGCCCTGCTCTCAGTTGGAGGAGGCTGCCCACTCTCTGGATAACTGTGCAAGTGTTCGTGTGTGTGCTGGAGGTGTGGAAACAGACTCCACGGATCTTTATGGGGGCACAGGTGTTCCCAGGTTAGGGATGTAGTTTAAACACCTCCACAAACCATAGAGAGGTCATCGCAAATACTTGGTTTTGGAGCCCAAACCACACTTTCCCCCGCACTCCCGCCTAGGCTTTCCATCAGGGAAGACAAGCAAAGGGATTCAATTAGAACCCAGGCGCTGCTGTCAGTTGGAGGAACTTCCCTGCACTCAGAATTCCAGAACACTTTCTTAGGTGTGGGAGAGATGTGCAGCCCCACTGCACCCAGATGAATGCAGGAAAAGGTGTTCCCTTTAGGGAGAAGTCCTCTAAGTACTTCCTCAATGGATCAGGGGGCACTCACTGCTACGTGGCCTCCAAGCCCAACCCCCAGCTTTCCCTCATGGCCTGGCCTAAAAGAACACTCAGGGAACAGAAGCTAAGGGATACTAATAGAATCCAGGTGCTGCTGTCAGTTTGAGGAACTTCCCCACACTCAGGATACAAGAACAAATCTTCGTGTGTGTGCTGGATGTAGGGAAACAGTCAAAGCATCTTTCAGGGGGCACATTTATTCCATGGTTGTGGGTTGTATGTTAAAAACCCACATCCCATTGATAGGCTCTCGCTTATACTTGGTTTAGAGCCCAACCCCCACTTTCCCCCACTCTCCAGCCTAGGCATGCCATCAGGGAAGACAAGCTAAGGGATTCTTTTAGAACCCAGGCGCTGCTGTCATTTGGAGGAGCCTCCCCACAATCAGGATACCTGAGCATGTCTCCGTGTGTGTGCTGGAGGTGGGGAAACTGATTCCACGCATCTTTATGGGGCACAGGTGTTCCAAGGTTGGGGAAGTAGTTTAAAACCCTCCACTACCCACAGAGATGCACTCGCTAATACTTGGCTTTAGAGCCCATCCCCCACCATCGCTTACTGCTAGGCCTAGGAAAACACTTAGGGAAGTCAAGCGAAGGGATTCTATTACAACCCAGGTGCTGCTGTCTGTTGGAGGAACCTCCCCACACTCACAACCCCAGAAAACTTCTTCCTGTGTGTGCTGGACGTGGGGAAACATAGCACATGCATTTTTCAGGGGTCACAGTAATTCCCAAGTTGTGGGTTGTAGTTTAAACATCTCCACTACCCATGGAGAGGCACACGCTAATACTTAGTTTTAGATCCCAAATCCCACTTTCAACCACACACTGGCCTAGGCAAACCATCAGGGAAGACAAGCAAAGGGATTCTATTCAAACCAAGACGCTGATGTCAGTTGGAGGAACTACCCCACCCTCAGGATACTGGAACCCAACCTTGTGTGGTGGGGAGATTTGAAGCCCCACTCCACGCAGATGAATGGGTGCTCAGGTGTTTCCCTTTATGGAGAATTCATCTAAATACTTCCTCAGTCCATCGGGGACACTCGCTACTATTTGGCCTCAAAGCCCAACCCCCAGGTTTCTCTCAGAGTCAGTCCTAGGGAAACACTCAGGGATTACAAGCTAAGGGATTCTATTAGAACCCAGCCGCTTCTGTCACCTGAAATTGCCAGCCCACACTCAGGATAGCAGAAAACTTCTTCATGTGTGTTCTGGTGGTGGGGATACAGAGTCCACGCTTTTTTCAAGGAGCACAGGTATTCCCATGTTGTGGGCTTTTGGTTAATAACCTCCAAATCCCATGGAGAAGCACTCGCTAATACTTGGATTTAGAGCCCAACCCACCCTTTCCCCAGCACTCCGTATCAGGCAACCAAACAGGGTAGACAAGTTAAGCGATTTTATAAGAACCAAGGCCCTGCTCTCAGTTGGAGGAGGCTGCCCACTCTCAGGATAACTGTGCAAGTGTTCGTGTGTGTGCTGGAGGTGTGGAAACAGACTCCACGGATCTTTATGGGGGCACAGGTGTTCCCAGGTTAGGGATGTAGTTTAAACACCTCCACAAACCATAGAGAGGTCATCGCAAATACTTGGTTTTGGAGCCCAAACCACACTTTCCCCCGCACTCCCGCCTAGGCTTTCCATCAGGGAAGACAAGCAAAGGGATTCAACTAGAACCCAGGCGCTGCTGTCAGTTGGAGGAACTTCCCTGCACTCAGAATTCCAGAACACATTCTTAGGTGTGGGAGAGATGTGCAGCCCCACTGCACCCAGATGAATGCAGGAAAAGGTGTTCCCTTTAGGGAGAAGTCCTCTAAGTACTTCCTAAATGGATCAAGGGGCACTCACTGCTACGTGGCCTCCAAGCCCAACCCCCAGCTTTCCCTCATGGCCTGGCCTAAAAGAACACTCAGGGAACAGAAAGCTAAGGGATACTAATAGAATCCAGGTGCTGCTGTCAGTTTGAGGAACTTCCCCACACTCAGAATACAAGAACAAATCTTCGTGTGTGCGCTGGATGTAGGGAAACAGTCAAAGCATCTTTCAGGGGGCACATTTATTCCATGGTTGTGGGTTGTATGTTAAAAACCCACATCCCATGGATAGGCTCTCGCTTATACTTGGTTTAGAGCCCAACCCCCACTTTCCCCCACTCTCCAGCCTAGGCATGCCATCAGGGAAGACAAGCTAAGGGATTCTTTTAGAACCCAGGCGCTGCTGTCATTTGGAGGAGCCTCCCCACAATCAGGATACCTGAGCACGTCTCCGTGTGTGTGCTGGAGGTGGGGAAACAGATTCCACGCATCTTTATGGGGCACAGGTGTTCCAAGGTTGGGGAAGTAGTTTAAAACCCTCCACTACCCACAGAGATGCACTCGCTAATACTTGGCTTTAGAGCCCATCCCCCACCATCGCTTACTGCTAGGCCTAGGAAAACACTTAGGGAAGTCAAGCGAAGGGATTCAATTACAACCCAGGTGCTGCTGTCTGTTGGAGGAACCTCCCCACACTCACAACCCCAGAACACTTCTTCCTGTGTGTGCTGGACGTGGGGAAACATAGCACACGCATTTTTCAGGGGTCACAGTAATTCCCAAGTTGTGGGTTGTAGTTTAAACATCTCCACTACCCATGGAGAGGCACACGCTAATACTTAGTTTTAGATCCCAAATCCCACTTTCAACCACACACTGGTCTAGGCAAACCATCAGGGAAGACAAGCAAAGGGATTCTATTCAAACCAAGACGCTGATGTCAGTTGGAGGAACTACCCCACCCTCAGGATACTGGAACCCAACCTTGTGTGGTGGGGAGATTTGAAGCCCCACTCCACGCAGATGAATGGGTGCTCAGGTGTTTCCCTTTATGGAGAATTCATCTAAATACTTCCTCAGTCCATCGGGGACACTCGCTACTATTTGGCCTCAAAGCCCAACCCCCAGGTTTCTCTCAGAGTCAGTCCTAGGGAAACACTCAGGGATTACAAGCTAAGGGATTCTATTAGAACCCAGCCGCTTCTGTCACCTGAAATTGCCAGCCCACACTCAGGATAGCAGAAAACTTCTTCATGTGTGTTCTGGTGGTGGGGATACAGAGTCCACGCTTTTTTCAAGGAGCACAGGTATTCCCATGTTGTGGGCTTTTGGTTAATAACCTCCAAATCCCATGGAGAAGCACTCGCTAATACTTGGATTTAGAGCCCAACCCACCCTTTCCCCAGCACTCCGTATCAGGCAACCAAACAGGGTAGACAAGTTAAGCGATTTTATAAGAACCAAGGCCCTGCTCTCAGTTGGAGGAGGCTGCCCACTCTCAGGATAACTGTGCAAGTGTTCGTGTGTGTGCTGGAGGTGTGGAAACAGACTCCACGGATCTTTATGGGGGCACAGGTGTTCCCAGGTTAGGGATGTAGTTTAAACACCTCCACAAACCATAGAGAGGTCATCGCAAATACTTGGTTTTGGAGCCCAAACCACACTTTCCCCCGCACTCCCGCCTAGGCTTTCCATCAGGGAAGACAAGCAAAGGGATTCAACTAGAACCCAGGCGCTGCTGTCAGTTGGAGGAACTTCCCTGCACTCAGAATTCCAGAACACATTCTTAGGTGTGGGAGAGATGTGCAGCCCCACTGCACCCAGATGAATGCAGGAAAAGGTGTTCCCTTTAGGGAGAAGTCCTCTAAGTACTTCCTAAATGGATCAAGGGGCACTCACTGCTACGTGGCCTCCAAGCCCAACCCCCAGCTTTCCCTCATGGCCTGGCCTAAAAGAACACTCAGGGAACAGAAAGCTAAGGGATACTAATAGAATCCAGGTGCTGCTGTCAGTTTGAGGAACTTCCCCACACTCAGAATACAAGAACAAATCTTCGTGTGTGCGCTGGATGTAGGGAAACAGTCAAAGCATCTTTCAGGGGGCACATTTATTCCATGGTTGTGGGTTGTATGTTAAAAACCCACATCCCATGGATAGGCTCTCGCTTATACTTGGTTTAGAGCCCAACCCCCACTTTCCCCCACTCTCCAGCCTAGGCATGCCATCAGGGAAGACAAGCTAAGGGATTCTTTTAGAACCCAGGCGCTGCTGTCATTTGGAGGAGCCTCCCCACAATCAGGATACCTGAGCACGTCTCCGTGTGTGTGCTGGAGGTGGGGAAACAGATTCCACGCATCTTTATGGGGCACAGGTGTTCCAAGGTTGGGGAAGTAGTTTAAAACCCTCCACTACCCACAGAGATGCACTCGCTAATACTTGGCTTTAGAGCCCATCCCCCACCATCGCTTACTGCTAGGCCTAGGAAAACACTTAGGGAAGTCAAGCGAAGGGATTCTATTACAACCCAGGTGCTGCTGTCTGTTGGAGGAACCTCCCCACACTCACAACCCCAGAACACTTCTTCCTGTGTGTGCTGGACGTGGGGAAACATAGCACACGCATTTTTCAGGGGTCACAGTAATTCCCAAGTTGTGGGTTGTAGTTTAAACATCTCCACTACCCATGGAGAGGCACACGCTAATACTTAGTTTTAGATCCCAAATCCCACTTTCAACCACACACTGGCCTAGGCAAACCATCAGGGAAGACAAGCAAAGGGATTCTATTCAAACGAAGACGCTGATGTCAGTTGGAGGAACTACCCCACCCTCAGGATACTGGAACCCAACCTTGTGTGGTGGGGAGATTTGAAGCCCCACTCCACGCAGATGAATGGGTGCTCAGGTGTTTCCCTTTATGGAGAATTCATCTAAATACTTCCTCAGTCCATCGGGGACACTCGCTACTATTTGGCCTCAAAGCCCAACCCCCAGGTTTCTCTCAGAGTCAGTCCTAGGGAAACACTCAGGGATTACAAGCTAAGGGATTCTATTAGAACCCAGCCGCTTCTGTCACCTGAAATTGCCAGCCCACACTCAGGATAGCAGAAAACTTCTTCATGTGTGTTCTGGTGGTGGGGATACAGAGTCCACGCTTTTTCAAGGAGCACAGGTATTCCCATGTTGTGGGCTTTTGGTTAATAACCTCCAAATCCCATGGAGAAGCACTCGCTAATACTTGGATTTAGAGCCCAACCCACCCTTTCCCCAGCACTCCGTATCAGGCAACCAAACAGGGTAGACAAGTTAAGCGATTTTATAAGAACCAAGGCCCTGCTCTCAGTTGGAGGAGGTTGCCCACTCTCTGGATAACTGTGCAAGTGTTCGTGTGTGTGCTGGAGGTGTGGAAACAGACTCCACGGATCTTTATGGGGGCACAGGTGTTCCCAGGTTAGGGATGTAGTTTAAACACCTCCACAAACCATAGAGAGGTCATCGCAAATACTTGGTTTTGGAGCCCAAACCACACTTTCCCCCGCACTCCCGCCTAGGCTTTCCATCAGGGAAGACAAGCAAAGGGATTCAATTAGAACCCAGGCGCTGCTGTCAGTTGGAGGAACTTCCCTGCACTCAGAATTCCAGAACACATTCTTAGGTGTGGGAGAGATGTGCAGCCCCACTGCACCCAGATGAATGCAGGAAAAGGTGTTCCCTTTAGGGAGAAGTCCTCTAAGTACTTCCTCAATGGATCAGGGGGCACTCACTGCTACGTGGCCTCCAAGCCCAACCCCCAGCTTTCCCTCATGGCCTGGCCTAAAAGAACACTCAGGGAACAGAAGCTAAGGGATACTAATAGAATCCAGGTGCTGCTGTCAGTTTGAGGAACTTCCCCACACTCAGGATACAAGAACAAATCTTCGTGTGTGTGCTGGATGTAGGGAAACAGTCAAAGCATCTTTCAGGGGACACATTTATTCCATGGTTGTGGGTTGTAGGTTAAAAACCCACATCCCATGGATAGGCTCTCGCTTATACTTGGTTTAGAGCCCAACCCCCACTTTCCCCCACTCTCCAGCCTAGGCATGCCATCAGGGAAGACAAGCTAAGGGATTCTTTTAGAACCCAGGCGCTGCTGTCATTTGGAGGAGCCTCCCCACAATCAGGATACCTGAGCACGTCTCCGTGTGTGTGCTGGAGGTGGGGAAACAGATTCCACGCATCTTTATGGGGCACAGGTGTTCCAAGGTTGGGGAAGTAGTTTAAAACCCTCCACTACCCACAGAGATGCACTCGCTATTACTTGGCTTTAGAGCCCATCCCCCACCATCGCTTACAGCTTGGCCTAGGAAAACACTTAGGGAAGTCAAGCTAAGGGATTCTATTACAACCCAGGTGCTGCAGTCTTTTGTAGGAACCTCCCCACACTCAGAACCCCAGAACACTTCTTCCTGTGTGTGCTGGACGTGGGGAAACATAGCACACGCATTTTTCAGGGGTCACAGTAATTCCCAAGTTGTGGGTTGTAGTTTAAACATCTCCACTACGCATGGAGGGGCACACGCTAATACTTAGTTTTAGATCCCAAATCCCACTTTCAAACACACTGGCCTAGGCAAACCATCAGGGAAGACAAGCAAATGGATTCTATTCAAACCAAGACGCTGATGTCAGTTGGAGGAACTACCCCTCCCTCAGGATACTGGAACCCAACCTTGTGTGGTGGGGAGATTTGAAGCCCCACTCCACGCAGATGAATGGGTGCTCAGGTGTTTCCCTTTATGGAGAATTCATCTAAATACTTCCTCAGTCCATCGGGGACACTCGCTACTATTTGGCCTCAAAGCCCAACCCCAGGTTTCTCTCAGAGTCAGTCCTAGGGAAACACTCAGGGATTACAAGCTAAGGAATTCTATTAGAACCCAGCCGCTTCTGTCACCTGAAATTGCCAGCCCACACTCAGGATAGCAGAAAACTTCTTCATGTGTGTTCTGGTGGTGGGGATACAGAGTCCACGCTTTTTTCAAGGAGCACAGGTATTCCCATGTTGTGGGCTTTTGGTTAATAACCTCCAAATCCCATGGAGAAGCACTCGCTAATACTTGGATTTAGAGCCCAACCCACCCTTTCCCCAGCACTCCGTATCAGGCAACAAAACAGGGTAGACAAGTTAAGCGATTTTATAAGAGCCAAGGCCCTGCTCTCAGTTGGAGGAGGCTGCACACTCTCAGGATAACTGTGCAAGTGTTTGTGTGTGTGCTGGAGGTGTGGAAACAGACTCCACGGATCTTTATCGGGGCACAGGTGTTCCCAGGTTAGGGATGTAGTTTAAACACCTCCACAAACCATAGAGAGGTCATCGCAAATACTTGGTTTTGGAGCCCAAACCACACTTTCCCCCGCACTCCCGCCTAGGCTTTCCATCAGGGAAGACAAGCAAAGGGATTCAACTAGAACCCAGGCGCTGCTGTCAGTTGGAGGAACTTCCCTGCACTCAGAATTCCAGAACACATTCTTAGGTGTGGGAGAGATGTGCAGCCCCACTGCACCCAGATGAATGCAGGAAAAGGTGTTCCCTTTAGGGAGAAGTCCTCTAAGTACTTCCTCAATGGATCAGGGGGCACTCACTGCTACGTGGCCTCCAAGCCCAACCCCCAGCTTTCCCTCATGGCCTGGCCTAAGAGAACACTCAGGGAACAGAAGCTAAGGGATACTAATAGAATCCAGGTGCTGCTGTCAGTTTGAGGAACTTCCCCACACTCAGAATACAAGAACACATCTTCGTGTGTGTGCTGGATGTAGGGAAACAGTCAAAGCATCTTTCAGGGGGCACATTTATTCCATGGTTGTGGGTTGTAGGTTAAAAACCCACATCCCATGGATAGGCTCTCGCTTATACTTGGTTTAGAGCCCAACCCCCACTTTCCCCCACTCTCCAGCCTAGGCATGCCATCAGGGAAGACAAGCTAAGGGATTCTTTTAGAACCCAGACGCTGCTGGCATTTGGAGGAGCCTCCCCACAATCAGGATACCTGAGCACGTCTCCGTGTGTGTGCTGGAGGCGGGGAAACAGATTACACGCATCTTTATGGGGCACAGGTGTTCCAAGGTTGGGGAAGTAGTTTAAAACCCTCCACTACCCACAGAGATGCACTCGCTAATACTTGGCTTTAGAGCCCATCCCCCACCATCGCTTACTGCTAGGCCTAGGAAAACACTTAGGGAAGTCAAGCTAAGGGATTCAATTACAACCCAGGTCCTGCTGTCTGTTGGAGGAACCTCCCCACACTCACAACCCCAGAACACTTCTTCCTGTGTGTGCTGGACGTGGGGAAACATAGCACACGCATTTTTCAGGGGTCACAGTAATTCCCAAGTTGTGGGTTGTAGTTTAAACATCTCCACTACCCATGGAGAGGCACACGCTAATACTTAGTTTTAGATCCCAAATCCCACTTTCAACCACACACTGGCCTAGGCAAACCATCAGGGAAGACAAGCAAAGGGATTCTATTCAAACCAAGACGCTGATGTCAGTTGGAGGAACTACCCCACCCTCAGGATACTGGAACCCAACCTTGTGTGGTGGGGAGATTTGAAGCCCCACTCCACGCAGATGAATGGGTGCTCAGGTGTTTCCCTTTATGGAGAATTCATCTAAATACTTCCTCAGTCCATCGGGGACACTCGCTACTATTTGGCCTCAAAGCCCAACCCCCAGGTTTCTCTCAGAGTCAGTCCTAGGGAAACACTCAGGGATTACAAGCTAAGGGATTCTATTAGAACGCAGCCACTTCTGTCACCTGAAATTGCCAGCCCACACTCAGGATAGCAGAAAACTTCTTCATGTGTGTTCTGGTGGTGGGGATACAGAGTCCACGCTTTTTTCAAGGAGCACAGGTATTCCCATGTTGTGGGCTTTTGGTTAATAACCTCCAAATCCCATGGAGAAGCACTCGCTAATACTTGGATTTAGAGCCCAACCCACCCTTTCCCCAGCACTCCGTATCAGGCAACCAAACAGGGTAGACAAGTTAAGCGATTTTATAAGAACCAAGGCCCTGCTCTCAGTTGGAGGAGGCTGCCCACTCTCAGGATAACTGTGCAAGTGTTCGTGTGTGTGCTGGAGGTGTGGAAAGAGACTCCACGGATCTTTATGGGGGCACAGGAGTTCCCAGGTTAGGGATGTAGTTTAAACACCTCCACAAACCATAGAGAGGTCATCGCAAGTACTTGGTTTTGGGGCCCAAACCACACTTTCCCCCGCACTCCCGCCTAGGCTTTCCATCAGGGAAGACAAGCAAAGGGATTCAACTAGAACCCAGGCGCTGCTGTCAGTTGGAGGAACTTCCCTGCACTCAGAATTCCAGAACACATTCTTAGGTGTGGGAGAGATGTGCAGCCCCACTGCACCCAGATGAATGCAGGAAAAGGTGTTCCCTTTAGGGAGAAGTCCTCTAAGTACTTCCTCAATGGATCAGGGGGCACTCACTGCTACGTGGCCTCCAAGCCCAACCCCCAGCTTTCCCTCATGGCCTGGCCTAAAAGAACACTCAGGGAACAGAAGCTAAGGGATACTAATAGAATCCAGGTGCTGCTGTCAGTTTGAGGAACTTCCCCACACTCAGAATACAAGAACACATCTTCGTGTGTGTGCTGGATGTAGGGAAACAGTCAAAGCATTTTTCAGGGGGCACATTTATTCCATGGTTGTGGGTTGTAGGTTAAAAACCCACATCCCATGGATAGGCTCTCGCTTATACTTGGTTTAGAGCCCAACCCCCACTTTCCCCCACTCTCCAGCCTAGGCATGCCATCAGGGAAGACAAGCTAAGGGATTCTTTTAGAACCCAGGCGCTGCTGGCATTTGGAGGAGCCTCCCCACAATCAGGATACCTGAGCACGTCTCCGTGTGTGTGCTGGAGGTGGGGAAACAGATTCCACGCATCTTTATGGGGCACAGGTGTTCCAAGGTTGGGGAAGTAGTTTAAAACCCTCCACTACCCACAGAGATGCACTCGCTAATACTTGGCTTTAGAGCCCATCCCCCACCATCGCTTACTGCTAGGCCTAGGAAAACACTTAGGGAAGTCAAGCGAAGGGATTCTATTACAACCCAGGTGCTGCTGTCTGTTGGAGGAACCTCCCCACACTCACAACCCCAGAACACTTCTTCCTGTGTGTGCTGGACGTGGGGAAACATAGCACACGCATTTTTCACGGGTCACAGTAATTCCCAAGTTGTGGGTTGTAGTTTAAACATCTCCACTACCCATGGAGAGGCACACGCTAATACTTAGTTTTAGATCCCAAATCCCACTTTCAACCACACACTGGCCTAGGCAAACCATCAGGGAAGACAAGCAAAGGGATTCTATTCAAACCAAGACGCTGATGTCAGTTGGAGGAACTACCCCACCCTCAGGATACTGGAACCCAACCTTGTGTGGTGGGGAGATTTGAAGCCCCACTCCACGCAGATGAATGGGTGCTCAGGTGTTTCCCTTTATGGAGAATTCATCTAAATACTTCCTCAGTCCATCGGGGACACTCGCTACTATTTGGCCTCAAAGCCCAACCCCCAGTTTTCTCTCAGAGTCAGTCCTAGGGAAACACTCAGGGATTACAAGCTAAGGGATTCTATTAGAACCCAGCCGCTTCTGTCACCTGAAATTGCCAGCCCACACTCAGGATAGCAGAAAACTTCTTCATGTGTGTTCTGGTGGTGGGGATACAGAGTCCACGCTTTTTTCAAGGAGCACAGGTATTCCCATGTTGTGGGCTTTTGGTTAATAACCTCCAAATCCCATGGAGAAGCACTCGCTAATACTTGGATTTAGAGCCCAACCCACCCTTTCCCCAGGACTCCGTATCAGGCAACCAAACAGGGTAGGCAAGTTAAGCGATTTTATAAGAACCAAGGCCCTGCTCTCAGTTGGAGGAGGCTGCCCACTCTCAGGATAACTGTGCAAGTGTTCGTGTGTGTGCTGGAGGTGTGGAAACAGACTCCACGGATCTTTATGGGGGCACAGGTGTTCCCAGGTTAGGGATGTAGTTTAAACACCTCCACAAACCATAGAGAGATCATCGCAAATACTTGGTTTTGGAGCCCAAACCACACTTTCCCCCGCACTCCCGCCTAGGCTTTCCATCAGGGAAGACAAGCAAAGGGATTCAATTAGAACCCAGGCGCTGCTGTCAGTTGGAGGAACTTCCCTGCACTCAGAATTCCAGAACACATTCTTAGGTGTGGGAGAGATGTGCAGCCCCACTGCACCCAGATGAATGCAGGAAAAGGTGTTCCCTTTAGGGAGAAGTCCTCTAAGTACTTCCTCAATGGATCAGGGGGCACTCACTGCTACGTGGCCTCCAAGCCCAACCCCCAGCTTTCCCTCATGGCCTGGCCTAAGAGAACACTCAGGGAACAGAAGCTAAGGGATACTAATAGAATCCAGGTGCTGCTGTCAGTTTGAGGAACTTCCCCACACTCAGAATACAAGAACACATCTTCGTGTGTGTGCTGGATGTAGGGAAACAGTCAAAGCATCTTTCAGGGGGCACATTTATTCCATGGTTGTGGGTTGTAGGTTAAAAACCCACATCAAATGGATAGGCTCTCGCTTATCCTTGGTTTAGAGCCCAACCCCCACTTTCCCCCACTCTCCAGCCTAGGCATGCCATCAGGGAAGACAAGCTAAGGGATTCTTTTAGAACCCAGGCGCTGCTGGCATTTGGAGGAGCCTCCCCACAATCAGGATACCTGAGCACGTCTCCGTGTGTGTGCTGGAGGTGGGGAAACAGATTCCACGCACCTTTATGGGGCACAGGTGTTCCAAGGTTGGGGAAGTAGTTTAAAACCCTCCACTACCCACAGAGATGCACTCGCTAATACTTGGCTTTAGAGCCCATCCCCCACCATCGCTTACTGCTAGGCCTAGGAAAACACTTAGGGAAGTCAAGCGAAGGGATTCTATTACAACCCAGGTGCTGCTGTCTGTTGGAGGAACCTCCCCACACTCACAACCCCAGAACACTTCTTCCTGTGTGTGCTGGACGTGGGGAAACATAGCACATGCATTTTTCAGGGGTCACAGTAATTCCCAAGTTGTGGGTTGTAGTTTAAACATCTCCACTACCCATGGAGAGGCACACGCTAATACTTAGTTTTAGATCCCAAATCCCACTTTCAACCACACACTGGCCTAGGCAAACCATCAGGGAAGACAAGCAAAGGGATTCTATTCAAACCAAGACGCTGATGTCAGTTGGAGGAACTACCCCACCCTCAGGATACTGGAACCCAACCTTGTGTGGTGGGGAGATTTGAAGCCCCACTCCACGCAGATGAATGGGTGCTCAGGTGTTTCCCTTTATGGAGAATTCATCTAAATACTTCCTCAGTCCATCGGGGACACTCGCTACTATTTGGCCTCAAAGCCCAACCCCCAGGTTTCTCTCAGAGTCAGTCCTAGGGAAACACTCAGGGATTACAAGCTAAGGGATTCTATTAGAACCCAGCCGCTTCTGTCACCTGAAATTGCCAGCCCACACTCAGGATAGCAGAAAACTTCTTCATGTGTGTTCTGGTGGTGGGGATACAGAGTCCACGCTTTTTTCAAGGAGCACAGGTATTCCCATGTTGTGGGCTTTTGGTTAATAACCTCCAAATCCCATGGAGAAGCACTCGCTAATACTTGGATTTAGAGCCCAACCCACCCTTTCCCCAGCACTCCGTATCAGGCAACCAAACAGGGTAGACAAGTTAAGCGATTTTATAAGAACCAAGGCCCTGCTCTCAGTTGGAGGAGGCTGCCCACTCTCAGGATAACTGTGCAAGTGTTCGTGTGTGTGCTGGAGGTGTGGAAACAGACTCCACGGATCTTTAAGGGGGCACAGGTGTTCCCAGGTTAGGGATGTAGTTTAAACACCTCCACAAACCATAGAGAGGTCATCGCAAATACTTGGTTTTGGGGCCCAAACCACACTTTCCCCCGCACTCCCGCCTAGGCTTTCCATCAGGGAAGACAAGCAAAGGGATTCAACTAGAACCCAGGCGCTGCTGTCAGTTGGAGGAACTTCCCTGCACTCAGAATTCCAGAACACATTCTTAGGTGTGGGAGAGATGTGCAGCCCCACTGCACCCAGATGAATGCAGGAAAAGGTGTTCCCTTTAGGGAGAAGTCCTCTAAGTACTTCCTCAATGGATCAGGGGGCACTCACTGCTACGTGGCCTCCAAGCCCAACCCCCAGCTTTCCCTCATGGCCTGGCCTAAGAGAACACTCAGGGAACAGAAGCTAAGGGATACTAATAGAATCCAGGTGCTTCTGTCAGTTTGAGGAACTTCCCCACACTCAGAATACAAGAACACATCTTCGTGTGTGTGCTGGATGTAGGGAAACAGTCAAAGCATCTTTCAGGGGGCACATTTATTCCATGTTTGTGAGTTGTAGTTTAAAAACCCACATCCCATGGATAGGCTCTCGCTTATACTTGGTTTAGAGCCCAACCCCCACTTTCCCCCACTCTCCAGCCTAGGCATGCCATCAGGGAAGACAAGCTAAGGGATTCTTTTAGAACCCAGGCGCTGCTGGCATTTGGAGGAGCCTCCCCACAATCAGGATACCTGAGCACGTCTCCGTGTGTGTGCTGGAGGTGGGGAAACAGATTCCACGCATCTTTATGGGGCACAGGTGTTCCAAGGTTGGGGAAGTAGTTTAAAACCCTCCACTACCCACAGAGATGCACTCGCTAATACTTGGCTTTAGAGCCCATCACCCACCATCGCTTACTGCTAGGCCTAGGAAAACACTTAGGGAAGTCAAGCGAAGGGATTCTATTACAACCCAGGTGCTGCTGTCTGTTGGAGGAACCTCCCCACACTCAGAACCCCAGAACACTTCTTCCTGTGTGTGCTGGACGTGGGGAAACATAGCACACGCATTTATCAGGGGTCACAGTAATTCCCAAGTTGTGGGTTGTAGTTTAAACATCTCCACTACCCATGGAGAGGCACACGCTAATACTTAGTTTTAGATCCCAAATCCCACTTTCAACCACACACTGGCCTAGGCAAACCATCAGGGAAGACAAGCAAAGGGATTCTATTCAAACCAAGACGCTGATGTCAGTTGGAGGAACTACCCCACCCTCAGGATACTGGAACCCAACCTTGTGTGGTGGGGAGATTTGAAGCCCCACTCCACGCAGATGAATGGGTGCTCAGGTGTTTCCCTTTATGGAGAATTCATCTAAATACTTCCTCAGTCCATCGGGGACACTCGCTACTATTTGGCCTCAAAGCCCAACCCCCAGGTTTCTCTCAGAGTCAGTCCTAGGGAAACACTCAGGGATTACAAGCTAAGGGATTCTATTAGAACCCAGCCGCTTCTGTCACCTGAAATTGCCAGCCCACACTCAGGATAGCAGAAAACTTCTTCATGTGTGTTCTGGTGGTGGGGATACAGAGTCCACGCTTTTTTCAAGGAGCACAGGTATTCCCATGTTGTGGGCTTTTGGTTAATAACCTCCAAATCCCATGGAGAAGCACTCGCTAATACTTGGATTTAGAGCCCTACCCACCCTTTCCCCAGCACTCCGTATCAGGCAACCAAACAGGGTAGGCAAGTTAAGCTATTTTATAAGAACCAAGGCCCTGCTCTCAGTTGGAGGAGGCTGCCCACTCTCAGGATAACTGTGCAAGTGTTCGTGTGTGTGCTGGAGGTGTGGAAACAGACTCCACGGATCTTTATGGGGGCACAGGTGTTCCCAGGTTAGGGATGTAGTTTAAACACCTCCACAAACCATAGAGAGGTCATCGCAAATACTTGGTTTTGGAGCCCAAACCACACTTTCCCCCGCACTCCCGCCTAGGCTTTCCATCAGGGAAGACAAGCAAAGGGATTCAACTAGAACCCAGGCGCTGCTGTCAGTTGGAGGAACTTCCCTGCACTCAGAATTCCAGAACACATTCTTAGGTGTGGGAGAGATGTGCAGCCCCACTGCACCCAGATGAATGCAGGAAAAGGTGTTCCCTTTAGGGAGAAGTCCTCTAAGTACTTCCTCAATGGATCAGGGGGCACTCACTGCTACGTGGCCTCCAAGCCCAACCCCCAGCTTTCCCTCATGGCCTGGCCTAAAAGAACACTCAGGGAACAGAAGCTAAGGGATACTAATAGAATCCAGGTGCTGCTGTCAGTTTGAGGAACTTCCCCACACTCAGAATACAAGAACACATCTTCGTGTGTGTGCTGGATGTAGGGAAACAGTCAAAGCATCTTTCAGGGGGCACATTTATTCCATGGTTGTGGGTTGTAGGTTAAAAACCCACATCCCATGGATAGGCTCTCGCTTATACTTGGTTTAGAGCCCAACCCCCACTTTCCCCCACTCTCCAGCCTAGGCATGCCATCAGGGAAGGCAAGCTAAGGGATTCTTTTAGAACCCAGGCGCTGCTGGCATTTGGAGGAGCCTCCCCACAATCAGGATACCTGAGCACGTCTCCGTGTGTGTGCTGGAGGTGGGGAAACAGATTCCACGCATCTTTATGGGGCACAGGTGTTCCAAGGTTGGGGAAGTAGTTTAAAACCCTCCACTACCCACAGAGATGCACTCGCTAATACTTGGCTTTAGAGCCCATCCCCCACCATCGCTTACTGCTAGGCCTAGGAAAACACTTAGGGAAGTCAAGCGAAGGGATTCTATTACAACCCAGGTCCTGCTGTCTGTTGGAGGAACCTCCCCACACTCACAACCCCAGAACACTTCTTCCTGTGTGTGCTGGACGTGGGGAAACATAGCACATGCATTTTTCAGGGGTCACAGTAATTCCCAAGTTGTGGGTTGTAGTTTAAACATCTCCACTACCCATGGAGAGGCACACGCTAATACTTAGTTTTAGATCCCAAATCCCACTTTCAACCACACACTGGCCTAGGCAAACCATCAGGGAAGACAAGCAAAGGGATTCTATTCAAACCAAGACGCTGATGTCAGTTGGAGGAACTACCCCACCCTCAGGATACTGGAACCCAACCTTGTGTGGTGGGGAGATTTGAAGCCCCACTCCACGCAGATGAATGGGTGCTCAGGTGTTTCCCTTTATGGAGAATTCATCTAAATACTTCCTCAGTCCATCGGGGACACTCGCTACTATTTGGCCTCAAAGCCCAACCCCCAGGTTTCTCTCAGAGTCAGTCCTAGGGAAACACTCAGGGATTACAAGCTAAGGGATTCTATTAGAACCCAGCCGCTTCTGTCACCTGAAATTGCCAGCCCACACTCAGGATAGCAGAAAACTTCTTCATATGTGTTCTGGTGGTGGGGATACAGAGTCCACGCATTTTTCAAGGAGCACAGGTATTCCCATGTTGTGGGCTTTTGGTTAATAACCTCCAAATCCCATGGAGAAGCACTCGCTAATACTTGGATTTAGAGCCCAACCCACCCTTTCCCCAGGACTCCGTATCAGGCAACCAAACAGGGTAGGCAAGTTAAGCGATTTTATAAGAACCAAGGCCCTGCTCTCAGTTGGAGGAGGCTGCCCACTCTCAGGATAACTGTGCAAGTGTTCGTGTGTGTGCTGGAGGTGTGGAAACAGACTCCACGGATCTTTATGGGGGCACAGGTGTTCCCAGGTTAGGGATGTAGTTTAAACACCTCCACAAACCATAGAGAGGTCATCGCAAATACTTGGTTTTGGAGCCCAAACCACACTTTCCCCCGCACTCCCGCCTAGGCTTTCCATCAGGGAAGACAAGCAAAGGGATTCAACTAGAACCCAGGCGCTGCTGTCAGTTGGAGGAACTTCCCTGCACTCAGAATTCCAGAACACATTCTTAGGTGTGGGAGAGATGTGCAGCCCCACTGCACCCAGATGAATGCAGGAAAAGGTGTTCCCTTTAGGGAGAAGTCCTCTAAGTACTTCCTCAATGGATCAGGGGGCACTCACTGCTACGTGGCCTCCAAGCCCAACCCCCAGCTTTCCCTCATGGCCTGGCCTAAAAGAACACTCAGGGAACAGAAGCTAAGGGATACTAATAGAATCCAGGTGCTGCTGTCAGTTTGAGGAACTTCCCCACACTCAGAATACAAGAACACATCTTCGTGTGTGTGCTGGATGTAGGGAAACAGTCAAAGCATCTTTCAGGGGGCACATTTATTCCATGGTTGTGGGTTGTAGGTTAAAAACCCACATCCCATGGATAGGCTCTCGCTTATACTTGGTTTAGAGCCCAACCCCCACTTTCCCCCACTCTCCAGCCTAGGCATGCCATCAGGGAAGACAAGCTAAGGGATTCTTTTAGAACCCAGGCGCTGCTGGCATTTGGAGGAGCCTCCCCACAATCAGGATACCTGAGCACGTCTCCGTGTGTGTGCTGGAGGTGGGGAAACAGATTCCACGCACCTTTATGGGGCACAGGTGTTCCAAGGTTGGGGAAGTAGTTTAAAACCCTCCACTACCCACAGAGATGCACTCGCTAATACTTGGCTTTAGAGCCCATCCCCCACCATCGCTTACTGCTAGGCCTAGGAAAACACTTAGGGAAGTCAAGCGAAGGGATTCTATTACAACCCAGGTCCTGCTGTCTGTTGGAGGAACCTCCCCACACTCACAACCCCAGAACACTTCTTCCTGTGTGTGCTGGACGTGGGGAAACATAGCACATGCATTTTTCAGGGGTCACAGTAATTCCCAAGTTGTGGGTTGTAGTTTAAACATCTCCACTACCCATGGAGAGGCACACGCTAATACTTAGTTTTAGATCCCAAATCCCACTTTCAACCACACACTGGCCTAGGCAAACCATCAGGGAAGACAAGCAAAGGGATTCTATTCAAACCAAGACGCTGATGTCAGTTGGAGGAACTACCCCACCCTCAGGATACTGGAACCCAACCTTGTGTGGTGGGGAGATTTGAAGCCCCACTCCACGCAGATGAATGGGTGCTCAGGTGTTTCCCTTTATGGAGAATTCATCTAAATACTTCCTCAGTCCATCGGGGACACTCGCTACTATTTGGCCTCAAAGCCCAACCCCCAGGTTTCTCTCAGAGTCAGTCCTAGGGAAACACTCAGGGATTACAAGCTAAGGGATTCTATTAGAACCCAGCCGCTTCTGTCACCTGAAATTGCCAGCCCACACTCAGGATAGCAGAAAACTTCTTCATGTGTGTTCTGGTGGTGGGGATACAGAGTCCACGCTTTTTTCAAGGAGCACAGGTATTCCCATGTTGTGGGCTTTTGGTTAATAACCTCCAAATCCCATGGAGAAGCACTCGCTAATACTTGGATTTAGAGCCCAACCCACCCTTTCCCCAGCACTCCGTATCAGGCAACCAAACAGGGTAGACAAGTTAAGCGATTTTATAAGAACCAAGGCCCTGCTCTCAGTTGGAGGAGGCTGCCCACTCTCAGGATAACTGTGCAAGTGTTCGTGTGTGTGCTGGAGGTGTGGAAACAGACTCCACGGATCTTTAAGGGGGCACAGGTGTTCCCAGGTTAGGGATGTAGTTTAAACACCTCCACAAACCATAGAGAGGTCATCGCAAATACTTGGTTTTGGGGCCCAAACCACACTTTCCCCCGCACTCCCGCCTAGGCTTTCCATCAGGGAAGACAAGCAAAGGGATTCAACTAGAACCCAGGCGCTGCTGTCAGTTGGAGGAACTTCCCTGCACTCAGAATTCCAGAACACATTCTTAGGTGTGGGAGAGATGTGCAGCCCCACTGCACCCAGATGAATGCAGGAAAAGGTGTTCCCTTTAGGGAGAAGTCCTCTAAGTACTTCCTCAATGGATCAGGGGGCACTCACTGCTACGTGGCCTCCAAGCCCAACCCCCAGCTTTCCCTCATGGCCTGGCCTAAGAGAACACTCAGGGAACAGAAGCTAAGGGATACTAATAGAATCCAGGTGCTTCTGTCAGTTTGAGGAACTTCCCCACACTCAGAATACAAGAACACATCTTCGTGTGTGTGCTGGATGTAGGGAAACAGTCAAAGCATCTTTCAGGGGGCACATTTATTCCATGTTTGTGAGTTGTAGTTTAAAAACCCACATCCCATGGATAGGCTCTCGCTTATACTTGGTTTAGAGCCCAACCCCCACTTTCCCCCACTCTCCAGCCTAGGCATGCCATCAGGGAAGACAAGCTAAGGGATTCTTTTAGAACCCAGGCGCTGCTGGCATTTGGAGGAGCCTCCCCACAATCAGGATACCTGAGCACGTCTCCGTGTGTGTGCTGGAGGTGGGGAAACAGATTCCACGCATCTTTATGGGGCACAGGTGTTCCAAGGTTGGGGAAGTAGTTTAAAACCCTCCACTACCCACAGAGATGCACTCGCTAATACTTGGCTTTAGAGCCCATCACCCACCATCGCTTACTGCTAGGCCTAGGAAAACACTTAGGGAAGTCAAGCGAAGGGATTCTATTACAACCCAGGTGCTGCTGTCTGTTGGAGGAACCTCCCCACACTCAGAACCCCAGAACACTTCTTCCTGTGTGTGCTGGACGTGGGGAAACATAGCACACGCATTTATCAGGGGTCACAGTAATTCCCAAGTTGTGGGTTGTAGTTTAAACATCTCCACTACCCATGGAGAGGCACACGCTAATACTTAGTTTTAGATCCCAAATCCCACTTTCAACCACACACTGGCCTAGGCAAACCATCAGGGAAGACAAGCAAAGGGATTCTATTCAAACCAAGACGCTGATGTCAGTTGGAGGAACTACCCCACCCTCAGGATACTGGAACCCAACCTTGTGTGGTGGGGAGATTTGAAGCCCCACTCCACGCAGATGAATGGGTGCTCAGGTGTTTCCCTTTATGGAGAATTCATCTAAATACTTCCTCAGTCCATCGGGGACACTCGCTACTATTTGGCCTCAAAGCCCAACCCCCAGGTTTCTCTCAGAGTCAGTCCTAGGGAAACACTCAGGGATTACAAGCTAAGGGATTCTATTAGAACCCAGCCGCTTCTGTCACCTGAAATTGCCAGCCCACACTCAGGATAGCAGAAAACTTCTTCATGTGTGTTCTGGTGGTGGGGATACAGAGTCCACGCTTTTTTCAAGGAGCACAGGTATTCCCATGTTGTGGGCTTTTGGTTAATAACCTCCAAATCCCATGGAGAAGCACTCGCTAATACTTGGATTTAGAGCCCTACCCACCCTTTCCCCAGCACTCCGTATCAGGCAACCAAACAGGGTAGGCAAGTTAAGCTATTTTATAAGAACCAAGGCCCTGCTCTCAGTTGGAGGAGGCTGCCCACTCTCAGGATAACTGTGCAAGTGTTCGTGTGTGTGCTGGAGGTGTGGAAACAGACTCCACGGATCTTTATGGGGGCACAGGTGTTCCCAGGTTAGGGATGTAGTTTAAACACCTCCACAAACCATAGAGAGGTCATCGCAAATACTTGGTTTTGGAGCCCAAACCACACTTTCCCCCGCACTCCCGCCTAGGCTTTCCATCAGGGAAGACAAGCAAAGGGATTCAACTAGAACCCAGGCGCTGCTGTCAGTTGGAGGAACTTCCCTGCACTCAGAATTCCAGAACACATTCTTAGGTGTGGGAGAGATGTGCAGCCCCACTGCACCCAGATGAATGCAGGAAAAGGTGTTCCCTTTAGGGAGAAGTCCTCTAAGTACTTCCTCAATGGATCAGGGGGCACTCACTGCTACGTGGCCTCCAAGCCCAACCCCCAGCTTTCCCTCATGGCCTGGCCTAAAAGAACACTCAGGGAACAGAAGCTAAGGGATACTAATAGAATCCAGGTGCTGCTGTCAGTTTGAGGAACTTCCCCACACTCAGAATACAAGAACACATCTTCGTGTGTGTGCTGGATGTAGGGAAACAGTCAAAGCATCTTTCAGGGGGCACATTTATTCCATGGTTGTGGGTTGTAGGTTAAAAACCCACATCCCATGGATAGGCTCTCGCTTATACTTGGTTTAGAGCCCAACCCCCACTTTCCCCCACTCTCCAGCCTAGGCATGCCATCAGGGAAGGCAAGCTAAGGGATTCTTTTAGAACCCAGGCGCTGCTGGCATTTGGAGGAGCCTCCCCACAATCAGGATACCTGAGCACGTCTCCGTGTGTGTGCTGGAGGTGGGGAAACAGATTCCACGCATCTTTATGGGGCACAGGTGTTCCAAGGTTGGGGAAGTAGTTTAAAACCCTCCACTACCCACAGAGATGCACTCGCTAATACTTGGCTTTAGAGCCCATCCCCCACCATCGCTTACTGCTAGGCCTAGGAAAACACTTAGGGAAGTCAAGCGAAGGGATTCTATTACAACCCAGGTCCTGCTGTCTGTTGGAGGAACCTCCCCACACTCACAACCCCAGAACACTTCTTCCTGTGTGTGCTGGACGTGGGGAAACATAGCACATGCATTTTTCAGGGGTCACAGTAATTCCCAAGTTGTGGGTTGTAGTTTAAACATCTCCACTACCCATGGAGAGGCACACGCTAATACTTAGTTTTAGATCCCAAATCCCACTTTCAACCACACACTGGCCTAGGCAAACCATCAGGGAAGACAAGCAAAGGGATTCTATTCAAACCAAGACGCTGATGTCAGTTGGAGGAACTACCCCACCCTCAGGATACTGGAACCCAACCTTGTGTGGTGGGGAGATTTGAAGCCCCACTCCACGCAGATGAATGGGTGCTCAGGTGTTTCCCTTTATGGAGAATTCATCTAAATACTTCCTCAGTCCATCGGGGACACTCGCTACTATTTGGCCTCAAAGCCCAACCCCCAGGTTTCTCTCAGAGTCAGTCCTAGGGAAACACTCAGGGATTACAAGCTAAGGGATTCTATTAGAACCCAGCCGCTTCTGTCACCTGAAATTGCCAGCCCACACTCAGGATAGCAGAAAACTTCTTCATATGTGTTCTGGTGGTGGGGATACAGAGTCCACGCATTTTTCAAGGAGCACAGGTATTCCCATGTTGTGGGCTTTTGGTTAATAACCTCCAAATCCCATGGAGAAGCACTCGCTAATACTTGGATTTAGAGCCCAACCCACCCTTTCCCCAGGACTCCGTATCAGGCAACCAAACAGGGTAGGCAAGTTAAGCGATTTTATAAGAACCAAGGCCCTGCTCTCAGTTGGAGGAGGCTGCCCACTCTCAGGATAACTGTGCAAGTGTTCGTGTGTGTGCTGGAGGTGTGGAAACAGACTCCACGGATCTTTATGGGGGCACAGGTGTTCCCAGGTTAGGGATGTAGTTTAAACACCTCCACAAACCATAGAGAGGTCATCGCAAATACTTGGTTTTGGAGCCCAAACCACACTTTCCCCCGCACTCCCGCCTAGGCTTTCCATCAGGGAAGACAAGCAAAGGGATTCAACTAGAACCCAGGCGCTGCTGTCAGTTGGAGGAACTTCCCTGCACTCAGAATTCCAGAACACATTCTTAGGTGTGGGAGAGATGTGCAGCCCCACTGCACCCAGATGAATGCAGGAAAAGGTGTTCCCTTTAGGGAGAAGTCCTCTAAGTACTTCCTCAATGGATCAGGGGGCACTCACTGCTACGTGGCCTCCAAGCCCAACCCCCAGCTTTCCCTCATGGCCTGGCCTAAAAGAACACTCAGGGAACAGAAGCTAAGGGATACTAATAGAATCCAGGTGCTGCTGTCAGTTTGAGGAACTTCCCCACACTCAGAATACAAGAACACATCTTCGTGTGTGTGCTGGATGTAGGGAAACAGTCAAAGCATCTTTCAGGGGGCACATTTATTCCATGGTTGTGGGTTGTAGGTTAAAAACCCACATCCCATGGATAGGCTCTCGCTTATACTTGGTTTAGAGCCCAACCCCCACTTTCCCCCACTCTCCAGCCTAGGCATGCCATCAGGGAAGACAAGCTAAGGGATTCTTTTAGAACCCAGGCGCTGCTGGCATTTGGAGGAGCCTCCCCACAATCAGGATACCTGAGCACGTCTCCGTGTGTGTGCTGGAGGTGGGGAAACAGATTCCACGCACCTTTATGGGGCACAGGTGTTCCAAGGTTGGGGAAGTAGTTTAAAACCCTCCACTACCCACAGAGATGCACTCGCTAATACTTGGCTTTAGAGCCCATCCCCCACCATCGCTTACTGCTAGGCCTAGGAAAACACTTAGGGAAGTCAAGCGAAGGGATTCTATTACAACCCAGGTCCTGCTGTCTGTTGGAGGAACCTCCCCACACTCACAACCCCAGAACACTTCTTCCTGTGTGTGCTGGACGTGGGGAAACATAGCACATGCATTTTTCAGGGGTCACAGTAATTCCCAAGTTGTGGGTTGTAGTTTAAACATCTCCACTACCCATGGAGAGGCACACGCTAATACTTAGTTTTAGATCCCAAATCCCACTTTCAACCACACACTGGCCTAGGCAAACCATCAGGGAAGACAAGCAAAGGGATTCTATTCAAACCAAGACGCTGATGTCAGTTGGAGGAACTACCCCACCCTCAGGATACTGGAACCCAACCTTGTGTGGTGGGGAGATTTGAAGCCCCACTCCACGCAGATGAATGGGTGCTCAGGTGTTTCCCTTTATGGAGAATTCATCTAAATACTTCCTCAGTCCATCGGGGACACTCGCTACTATTTGGCCTCAAAGCCCAACCCCCAGGTTTCTCTCAGAGTCAGTCCTAGGGAAACACTCAGGGATTACAAGCTAAGGGATTCTATTAGAACCCAGCCGCTTCTGTCACCTGAAATTGCCAGCCCACACTCAGGATAGCAGAAAACTTCTTCATGTGTGTTCTGGTGGTGGGGATACAGAGTCCACGCTTTTTTCAAGGAGCACAGGTATTCCCATGTTGTGGGCTTTTGGTTAATAACCTCCAAATCCCATGGAGAAGCACTCGCTAATACTTGGATTTAGAGCCCAACCCACCCTTTCCCCAGCACTCCGTATCAGGCAACCAAACAGGGTAGACAAGTTAAGCGATTTTATAAGAACCAAGGCCCTGCTCTCAGTTGGAGGAGGCTGCCCACTCTCAGGATAACTGTGCAAGTGTTCGTGTGTGTGCTGGAGGTGTGGAAACAGACTCCACGGATCTTTAAGGGGGCACAGGTGTTCCCAAGTTAGGGATGTAGTTTAAACACCTCCACAAACCATAGAGAGGTCATCGCAAATACTTGGTTTTGGAGCCCAAACCACACTTTCCCCCGCACTCCCGCCTAGGCTTTCCATCAGGGAAGACAAGCAAAGGGATTCAACTAGAACCCAGGCGCTGCTGTCAGTTGGAGGAACTTCCCTGCACTCAGAATTCCAGAACACATTCTTAGGTGTGGGAGAGATGTGCAGCCCCACTGCACCCAGATGAATGCAGGAAAAGGTGTTCCCTTTAGGGAGAAGTCCTCTAAGTACTTCCTCAATGGATCAGGGGGCACTCACTGCTACGTGGCCTCCAAGCCCAACCCCCAGCTTTCCCTCATGGCCTGGCCTAAAAGAACACTCAGGGAACAGAAGCTAAGGGATACTAATAGAATCCAGGTGCTGCTGTCAGTTTGAGGAACTTCCCCACACTCAGAATACAAGAACACATCTTCGTGTGTGTGCTGGATGTAGGGAAACAGTCAAAGCATCTTTCAGGGGGCACATTTATTCCATGGTTGTGGGTTGTAGGTTAAAAACACACATCCCATGGATAGGCTCTCGCTTATACTTGGTTTAGAGCCCAACCCCCACTTTCCCCCACTCTCCAGCCTAGGCATGCCATCAGGGAAGACAAGCTAAGGGATTCTTTTAGAACCCAGGCGCTGCTGGCATTTGGAGGAGCCTCCCCACAATCAGGATACCTGAGCACGTCTCCGTGTGTGTGCTGGAGGTGGGGAAACAGATTCCACGCATCTTTATGGGGCACAGGTGTTCCAAGGTTGGGGAAGTAGTTTAAAACCCTCCACTACCCACAGAGATGCACTCGCTAATACTTGGCTTTAGAGCCCATCCCCCACCATCGCTTGCTGCTAGGCCTAGGAAAACACTTAGGGAAGTCAAGCGAAGGGATTCTATTACAACCCAGGTGCTGCTGTCTGTTGGAGGAACCTCCCCACACTCACAACCCCAGAACACTTCTTCCTGTGTGTGCTGGACGTGGGGAAACATAGCACATGCATTTTTCAGGGGTCACAGTAATTCCCAAGTTGTGGGTTGTAGTTTAAACATCTCCACTACCCATGGAGAGGCACACGCTAATAGTTAGTTTTAGATCCCAAATCCCACTTTCAACCACACACTGGCCTAGGCAAACCATCAGGGAAGACAAGTAAAGGGATTCTATTCAAACCAAGACGCTGATGTCAGTTGGAGGAACTACCCCACCCTCAGGATACTGGAACCCAACCTTGTGTGGTGGGAAGATTTGAAGCCCCACTCCACGCAGATGAATGGGTGCTCAGGTGTTTCCCTTTATGGAGAATTCATCTAAATACTTCCTCAGTCCATCGGGGACACTCGCTACTATTTGGCCTCAAAGCCCAACCCCCAGGTTTCTCTCAGAGTCAGTCCTAGGGAAACACTCAGGGATTACAAGCTAAGGGATTCTATTAGAACCCAGCCGCTTCTGTCACCTGAAATTGCCAGCCCACACTCAGGATAGCAGAAAACTTCTTCATATGTGTTCTGGTGGTGGGGATACAGAGTCCACGCATTTTTCAAGGAGCACAGGTATTCCCATGTTGTGGGCTTTTGGTTAATAACCTCCAAATCCCATGGAGAAGCACTCGCTAATACTTGGATTTAGAGCCCAACCCACCCTTTCCCCAGGACTCCGTATCAGGCAACCAAACAGGGTAGGCAAGTTAAGCGATTTTATAAGAACCAAGGCCCTGCTCTCAGTTGGAGGAGGCTGCCCACCCTCAGGATAACTGTGCAAGTGTTCGTGTGTGTGCTGGAGGTGTGGAAACAGACTCCACGGATCTTTATGGGGGCACAGGTGTTCCCAGGTTAGGGATGTAGTTTAAACACCTCCACAAACCATAGAGAGGTCATCGCAAATACTTGGTTTTGGAGCCCAAACCACACTTTCCCCCGCACTCCCGCCTAGGCTTTCCATCAGGGAAGACAAGCAAAGGGATTCAACTAGAACCCAGGCGCTGCTGTCAGTTGGAGGAACTTCCCTGCACTCAGAATTCCAGAACACATTCTTAGGTGTGGGAGAGATGTGCAGCCCCACTGCACCCAGATGAATGCAGGAAAAGGTGTTCCCTTTAGGGAGAAGTCCTCTAAGTACTTCCTCAATGGATCAGGGGGCACTCACTGCTACGTGGCCTCCAAGCCCAACCCCCAGCTTTCCCTCATGGCCTGGCCTAAAAGAACACTCAGGGAACAGAAGCTAAGGGATACTAATAGAATCCAGGTGCTGCTGTCAGTTTGAGGAACTTCCCCACACTCAGAATACAAGAACACATCTTCGTGTGTGTGCTGGATGTAGGGAAACAGTCAAAGCATCTTTCAGGGGGCACATTTATTCCATGGTTGTGGGTTGTAGGTTAAAAACCCATATCCCATGGATAGGCTCTCGCTTATACTTGGTTTAGAGCCCAACCCCCACTTTCCCCCACTCTCCAGCCTAGGCATGCCATCAGGGAAGACAAGCTAAGGGATTCTTTTAGAACCCAGGCGCTGCTGTCATTTGGAGGAGCCTCCCCACAATCAGGATACCTGAGCACGTCTCCGTGTGTGTGCTGGAGGTGGGGAAACAGATTCCACGCACCTTTATGGGGCACAGGTGTTCCAAGGTTGGGGAAGTAGTTTAAAACCCTCCACTACCCACAGAGATGCACTCGCTAATACTTGGCTTTAGAGCCCATCCCCCACCATCGCTTACTGCTAGGCCTAGGAAAACACTTAGGGAAGTCAAGCGAAGGGATTCTATTACAACCCAGGTCCTGTTGTCTGTTGGAGGAACCTCCCCACACTCACAACCCCAGAACACTTCTTCCTGTGTGTGCTGGACGTGGGGAAACATAGCACATGCATTTTTCAGGGGTCACAGTAATTCCCAAGTTGTGGGTTGTAGTTTAAACATCTCCACTACCCATGGAGAGGCACACGCTAATACTTAGTTTTAGATCCCAAATCCCACTTTCAACCACACACTGGCCTAGGCAAACCATCAGGGAAGACAAGCAAAGGGATTCTATTCAAACCAAGACGCTGATGTCAGTTGGAGGAACTACCCCACCCTCAGGATACTGGAACCCAACCTTGTGTGGTGGGGAGATTTGAAGCCCCACTCCACGCAGATGAATGGGTGCTCAGGTGTTTCCCTTTATGGAGAATTCATCTAAATACTTCCTCAGTCCATCGGGGACACTCGCTACTATTTGGCCTCAAAGCCCAACCCCCAGGTTTCTCTCAGAGTCAGTCCTAGGGAAACACTCAGGGATTACAAGCTAAGGGATTCTATTAGAACCCAGCCGCTTCTGTCACCTGAAATTACCAGCCCACACTCAGGATAGCAGAAAACATCTTCATGTGTGTTCTGGTGGTGGGGATACAGAGTCCACGCTTTTTTCAAGGAGCACAGGTATTCCCATGTTGTGGGCTTTTGGTTAATAACCTCCAAATCCCATGGAGAAGCACTCGCTAATACTTGGATTTAGAGCCCAACCCACCCTTTCCCCAGCACTCCGTATCAGGCAACCAAACAGGGTAGACAAGTTAAGCGATTTTATAAGAACCAAGGCCCTGCTCTCAGTTGGAGGAGGCTGCCCACTCTCAGGATAACTGTGCAAGTGTTCGTGTGTGTGCTGGAGGTGTGGAAACAGACTCCACGGATCTTTATGGGGGCACAGGTGTTCCCAGGTTAGGGATGTAGTTTAAACACCTCCACAAACCATAGAGAGGTCATCGCAAATACTTGGTTTTGGAGCCCAAACCACACTTTCCCCCGCACTCCCGCCTAGGCTTTCCATCAGGGAAGACAAGCAAAGGGATTCAACTAGAACCCAGGCGCTGCTGTCAGTTGGAGGAACTTCCCTGCACTCAGAATTCCAGAACACATTCTTAGGTGTGGGAGAGATGTGCAGCCCCACTGCACCCAGATGAATGCAGGAAAAGGTGTTCCCTTTAGGGAGAAGTCCTCTAAGTACTTCCTCAATGGATCAGGGGGCACTCACTGCTACGTGGCCTCCAAGCCCAACCCCCAGCTTTCCCTCATGGCCTGGCCTAAAAGAACACTCAGGGAACAGAAGCTAAGGGATACTAATAGAATCCAGGTGCTGCTGTCAGTTTGAGGAACTTCCCCACACTCAGAATACAAGAACACATCTTCGTGTGTGTGCTGGATGTAGGGAAACAGTCAAAGCATCTTTCATGGGGCACATTTATTCCATGGTTGTGGGTTGTAGGTTAAAAACCCACATCCCATGGATAGGCTCTCGCTTATACTTGGTTTAGAGCCCAACCCCCACTTTCCCCCACTCTCCAGCCTAGGCATGCCATCAGGGAAGACAAGCTAAGGGATTCTTTTAGAACCCAGGCGCTGCTGGCATTTGGAGGAGCCTCCCCACAATCAGGATACCTGAGCACGTCTCCGTGTGTGTGCTGGAGGTGGGGAAACAGATTCCACGCATCTTTATGGGGCACAGGTGTTCCAAGGTTGGGGAAGTAGTTTAAAACCCTCCACTACCCACAGAGATGCACTCGCTAATACTTGGCTTTAGAGCCCATCCCCCACCATCGCTTACTGCTAGGCCTAGGAAAACACTTAGGGAAGTCAAGCGAAGGGATTCTATTACAACCCAGGTGCTGCTGTCTGTTGGAGGAACCTCCCCACACTCACAACCCCAGAACACTTCTTCCTGTGTGTGCTGGACGTGGGGAAACATAGCACATGCATTTTTCAGGGGTCACAGTAATTCCCAAGTTGTGGGTTGTAGTTTAAACATCTCCACTACCCATGGAGAGGCACACGCTAATACTTAGTTTTAGATCCCAAATCCCACTTTCAACCACACACTGGCCTAGGCAAACCATCAGGGAAGACAAGCAAAGGGATTCTATTCAAACCAAGACGCTGATGTCAGTTGGAGGAACTACCCCACCCTCAGGATACTGGAACCCAACCTTGTGTGGTGGGGAGATTTGAAGCCCCACTCCACGCAGATGAATGGGTGCTCAGGTGTTTCCCTTTATGGAGAATTCATCTAAATACTTCCTCAGTCCATCGGGGACACTCGCTACTATTTGGCCTCAAAGCCCAACCCCCAGGTTTCTCTCAGAGTCAGTCCTAGGGAAACACTCAGGGATTACAAGCTAAGGGATTCTATTAGAACCCAGCCGCTTCTGTCACCTGAAATTGCCAGCCCACACTCAGGATAGCAGAAAACTTCTTCATGTGTGTTCTGGTGGTGGGGATACAGAGTCCACGCTTTTTTCAAGGAGCACAGGTATTCCCATGTTGTGGGCTTTTGGTTAATAACCTCCAAATCCCATGGAGAAGCACTCGCTAATACTTGGATTTAGAGCCCAACCCACCCTTTCCCCAGCACTCCGTATCAGGCAACCAAACAGGGTAGACAAGTTAAGCGATTATATAAGAACCAAGGCCCTGCTCTCAGTTGGAGGAGGCTGCCCACTCTCAGGATAACTGTGCAAGTGTTCGTGTGTGTGCTGGAGGTGTGGAAACAGACTCCACGGATCTTTATGGGGGCACAGGTGTTCCCAGGTTAGGGATGTAGTTTAAACACCTCCACAAACCATAGAGAGGTCATCGCAAATACTTGGTTTTGGGGCCCAAACCACACTTTCCCCCGCACTCCCGCCTAGGCTTTCCATCAGGGAAGACAAGCAAAGGGATTCAATTAGAACCCAGGCGCTGCTGTCAGTTGGAGGAACTTCCCTGCACTCAGAATTCCAGAACACATTCTTAGGAGTGGGAGAGATGTGCAGCCCCACTGCACCCAGATGAATGCAGGAAAAGGTGTTCCCTTTAGGGAGAAGTCCTCTAAGTACTTCCTCAATGGATCATGGGGCACTCACTGCTACGTGGCCTCCAAGTCCAACTCCCAGCTTTCCCTCATGGCCTGGCCTAAGAGAACACACAGGGAACAGAAGCTAAGGGATACTAATAGAATCCAGGTGCTGCTGTCAGTTTGAGGAACTTCTCCACACTCAGAATACCAGAACACATCTTCGTGTGTGTGCTGGATGTAGGGAAAAAGTCAAAGCATCTTTCAGGGGGCACATTTATTCCATGGTTGTGGGTTTTAGGTTAAAAACCCACATCCCAAGGATAGGCTCTCGCTTATACTTGGTTTAGAGCCCAACCCCCACTTTCCCCCACTCTCCAGCCTAGGCATGCCATCAGGGAAGACAAGCTAATGGATTCTTTTAGAACCCAGGCGCTGCTGTCATTTGGAGGAGCCTCCCCACAATCAGGATACCTGAGCACGTCTCCGTGTGTGTGCTGGAGGTGGGGAAACAGATTCCACGCATCTTTATGGGGCACAGGTGTTCCAAGGTTGGGGAAGTAGTTTAAAACCCTCCACTACCCACAGAGATGCACTCGCTAATACTTGGCTTTAGAGCCCATCCCCCACCATCGCTTACTGCTAGGCCTAGGAAAACACTTAGGGAAGTCAAGCGAAGGGATTGTATTACAACCCAGGTGCTGCTGTCTGTTGGAGGAACCTCCCCACACTCACAACCCCAGAACACTACTTCCTGTGTGTGCTGGACGTGTTGAAACATAGCACACGCATTTTTCAGGGGTCACAGTAATTCCCAAGTTGTGGGTTGTAGTTTAAACATCTCCACTACCCATGGAGAGGCACACGCTAATACTTAGTTTTAGATCCCAAATCCCACTTTCAACCACACACTGGCCTAGGCAAACCATCAGGGAAGACAAGCAAAGGGATTCTATTCAAACCAAGACGCTGATGTCAGTTGGAGGAACTACCCCACCCTCAGGATACTGGAACCCAACCTTGTGTGGTGGGGAGATTTGAAGCCCCACTCCACGCAGATGAATGGGTGCTCAGGTGTTTCCCTTTATGGAGAATTCATCTAAATACTTCCTCAGTCCATCGGGGACACTCGCTACTATTTGGCCTCAAAGCCCAACCCCCAGGTTTCTCTCAGAGTCAGTCCTAGGGAAACACTCAGGGATTACAAGCTAAGGGATTCTATTAGAACCCAGCCGCTTCTGTCACCTGAAATTGCCAGCCCACACTCAGGATAGCAGAAAACTTCTTCATGTGTGTTCTGGTGGTGGGGATACAGAGTCCACGCTTTTTTCAAGGAGCACAGGTATTCCCATGTTGTGGGCTTTTGGTTAATAACCTCCAAATCCCATGGAGAAGCACTCGCTAATACTTGGATTTAGAGCCCAACCCACCCTTTCCCCAGCACTCCGTATCAGGCAACCAAACAGGGTAGACAAGTTAAGCGATTATATAAGAACCAAGGCCCTGCTCTCAGTTGGAGGAGGCTGCCCACTCTCAGGATAACTGTGCAAGTGTTCGTGTGTGTGCTGGAGGTGTGGAAACAGACTCCACGGATCTTTATGGGGGCACAGGTGTTCCCAGGTTAGGGATGTAGTTTAAACACCTCCACAAACCATAGAGAGGTCATCGCAAATACTTGGTTTTGGGGCCCAAACCACACTTTCCCCCGCACTCCCGCCTAGGCTTTCCATCAGGGAAGACAAGCAAAGGGATTCAATTAGAACCCAGGCGCTGCTGTCAGTTGGAGGAACTTCCCTGCACTCAGAATTCCAGAACACATTCTTAGGAGTGGGAGAGATGTGCAGCCCCACTGCACCCAGATGAATGCAGGAAAAGGTGTTCCCTTTAGGGAGAAGTCCTCTAAGTACTTCCTCAATGGATCATGGGGCACTCACTGCTACGTGGCCTCCAAGTCCAACTCCCAGCTTTCCCTCATGGCCTGGCCTAAGAGAACACTCAGGGAACAGAAGCTAAGGGATACTAATAGAATCCAGGTGCTGCTGTCAGTTTGAGGAACTTCTCCACACTCAGAATACCAGAACACATCTTCGTGTGTGTGCTGGATGTAGGGAAAAAGTCAAAGCATCTTTCAGGGGGCACATTTATTCCATGGTTGTGGGTTTTAGGTTAAAAACCCACATCCCAAGAATAGGCTCTCGCTTATACTTGGTTTAGAGCCCAACCCCCACTTTCCCCCACTCTCCAGCCTAGGCATGCCATCAGGGAAGACAAGCTAAGGGATTCTTTTAGAACCCAGGCGCTGCTGTCATTTGGAGGAGCCTCCCCACAATCAGGATACCTGAGCACGTCTCCGTGTGTGTGCTGGAGGTGGGGAAACAGATTCCACGCATCTTTATGGGGCACAGGTGTTCCAAGGTTGGGGAAGTAGTTTAAAACCCTCCACTACCCACAGAGATGCACTCGCTAATACTTGGCTTTAGAGCCCATCCCCCACCATCGCTTACTGCTAGGCCTAGGAAAACACTTAGGGAAGTCAAGCGAAGGGATTCTATTACAACCCAGGTGCTGCTGTCTGTTGGAGGAACCTCCCCACACTCACAACCCCAGAACACTACTTCCTGTGTGTGCTGGACGTGTTGAAACATAGCACACGCATTTTTCAGGGGTCACAGTAATTCCCAAGTTGTGGGTTGTAGTTTAAACATCTCCACTACCCATGGAGAGGCACACGCTAATACTTAGTTTTAGATCCCAAATCCCACTTTCAACCACACACTGGCCTAGGCAAACCATCAGGGAAGACAAGCAAAGGGATTCTATTCAAACCAAGACGCTGATGTCAGTTGGAGGAACTACCCCACCCTCAGGATACTGGAACCCAACCTTGTGTGGTGGGGAGATTTGAAGCCCCACTCCACGCAGATGAATGGGTGCTCAGGTGTTTCCCTTTATGGAGAATTCATCTAAATACTTCCTCAGTCCATCGGGGACACTCGCTACTATTTGGCCTCAAAGCCCAACCCCCAGGTTTCTCTCAGAGTCAGTCCTAGGGAAACACTCAGGGATTACAAGCTAAGGGATTCTATTAGAACCCAGCCGCTTCTGTCACCTGAAATTGCCAGCCCACACTCAGGATAGCAGAAAACTTCTTCATGTGTGTTCTGGTGGTGGGGATACAGAGTCCACGCTTTTTTCAAGGAGCACAGGTATTCCCATGTTGTGGGCTTTTGGTTAATAACCTCCAAATCCCATGGAGAAGCACTCGTTAATACTTGGATTTAGAGCCCAACCCATCCTTTCCCCAGCACTCCGTATCAGGCAACAAAACAGGGTAGACAAGTTAAGCGATTTTATAAGAACCAAGGCCCTGCTCTCAGTTGGAGGAGGCTGCCCACTCTCAGGATAACTGTGCAAGTGTTCGTGTGTGTGCTGGAGGTGTGGAAACAGACTCCACGGATCTGTAAGGGGGCACAGGTGTTCCCAGGTTAGGGATGTAGTTTAAACACCTCCACAAACCATAGAGAGGTCATCGCAAATACTTGGTTTTGGGGCCCAAACCACACTTTCCCCCGCACTCCCGCCTAGGCTTTCCATCAGGGAAGACAAGCAAAGGGATTCAACTAGAACCCAGGCGCTGCTGTCAGTTGGAGGAACTTCCCTGCACTCAGAATTCCAGAACACATTCTTAGGTGTGGGAGAGATGTGCAGCCCCACTGCACCCAGATGAATGCAGGAAAAGGTGTTCCCTTTAGGGAGAAGTCCTCTAAGTACTTCCTCAATGGATCAGGGGGCACTCACTGCTACGTGGCCTCCAAGCCCAACCCCCAGCTTTCCCTCATGGCCTGGCCTAAGAGAACACTCAGGGAACAGAAGCTAAGGGATACTAATAGAATCCAGGTGCTTCTGTCAGTTTGAGGAACTTCCCCACACTCAGAATACAAGAACACATCTTCGTGTGTGTGCTGGATGTAGGGAAACAGTCAAAGCATCTTTCAGGGGGCACATTTATTCCATGGTTGTGGGTTGTAGTTTAAAAACCCACATCCCATGGATAGGCTCTCGCTTATACTTGGTTTAGAGCCCAACCCCCACTTTCCCCCACTCTCCAGCCTAGGCATGCCATCAGGGAAGACAAGCTAAGGGATTCTTTTAGAACCCAGGCGCTGCTGTCATTTGGAGGAGCCTCCCCACAATCAGGATACCTGAGCACGTCTCCGTGTGTGTGCTGGAGGTGGGGAAACAGATTCCACGCATCTTTATGGGGCACAGGTGTTCCAAGGTTGGGGAAGTAGTTTAAAACCCTCCACTACCCACAGAGATGCACTCGCTAATACTTGGCTTTAGAGCCCATCCCCCACCAACGCTTACTGCTAGGCCTAGGAAAACACTTAGGGAAGGCAAGCGAAGGGATTCTATTACAACCCAGGTGCTGCTGTCTGTTGGAGGAACCTCCCCACACTCAAAACCCCAGAACACTTCTTCCTGTGTGTGCTGGACGTGGGGAAACATAGCACACGCATTTTTCAGGGGTCACAGTAATTCCCAATTTGTGGGTTGTAGTTTAAACATCTCCACTACCCATGGAGAGGCACACGCTAATACTTAGTTTTAGATCCCAAATCCCACTTTCAACCACACACTGGCCTAGGCAAACCATCAGGGAAGACAAGCAAAGGGATTCTATTCAAACCAAGACGCTGATGTCAGTTGGAGGAACTACCCCACCCTCAGGATACTGGAACCCAACCTTGTGTGGTGGGGAGATTTGAAGCCCCACTCCACGCAGATGAATGGGTGCTCAGGTGTTTCCCTTTATGGAGAATTCATCTAAATACTTCCTCAGTCCATCGGGGACACTCGCTACTATTTGGCCTCAAAGCCCAACCCCCAGGTTTCTCTCAGAGTCAGTCCTAGGGAAACACTCAGGGATTACAAGCTAAGGGATTCTATTAGAACCCAGCCGCTTCTGTCACCTGAAATTGCCAGCCCACACTCAGGATAGCAGAAAACTTCTTCATGTGTGTTCTGGTGGTGGGGATACAGAGTCCAGGCTTTTTTCAAGGAGCACAGGTATTCCCATGTTGTGGGCTTTTGGTTAATAACCTCCAAATCCCATGGAGAAGCCCTCGCTAATACTTGGATTTAGAGCCCAACCCACCCTTTCCCCAGCACTCCGTATCAGGCAACCAAACAGGGTAGACAAGTTAAGCGATTTTATAAGAACCAAGGCCCTGCTCTCAGTTGGAGGAGGCTGCCCACTCTCAGGATAACTGTGCAAGTGTTCGTGCGTGTGCTGGAGGTGTGGAAACAGACTCCACGGATCTTTATGGGGGCACAGGTGTTCCCAGGTTAGGGATGTAGTTTAAACACCTCCACAAACCATAGAGAGGTCATCGCAAATACTTGGTTTTGGGGCCCAAACCACACTTTCCCCCGCACTCCCGCCTAGGCTTTCCATCAGGGAAGACAAGCAAAGGGATTCAATTAGAACCCAGGCGCTGCTGTCAGTTGGAGGAACTTCCCTGCACTCAGAATTCCAGAACACATTCTTAGGAGTGGGAGAGATGTGCAGCCCCACTGCACCCAGATGAATGCAGGAAAAGGTGTTCCCTTTAGGGAGAAGTCCTCTAAGTACTTCCTCAATGGATCATGGGGCACTGACTGCTACGTGGCCTCCAAGCCCAACTCCCAGCTTTCCCTCATGGCCTGGCCTAAGAGAACACTCAGGGAACAGAAGCTAAAGGATACTAATAGAATCCAGGTGCTGCTGTCAGTTTGAGGAACTTCCCCACACTCAGAATACAAGAACACATCTTCGTGTGTGTGCTGGATGTAGGGAAACAGTCAAAGCATCTTTCAGGGGGCACATTTATTCCATGGTTGTGGGTTGTAGGTTAAAAACCGACATCCCATGGATAGGCTCTCGCTTATACTTGGTTTAGAGCCCAACCCCCACTTTCCCCCACTCTCCAGCCTAGGCATGCCATCAGGGAAGACAAGCTAAGGGATTCTTTTAGAACCCAGGCGCTGCTGGCATATGGAGGAGCCTCCCCACAATCAGGATACCTGAGCACGTCTCCGTGTGTGTGCTGGAGGTGGGGAAACAGATTCCACGCATCTTTCTGGGGCACAGGTGTTCCAAGGTTGGGGAAGTAGTTTAAAACCCTCCACTACCCACAGAGATGCACTCGCTAATACTTGGCTTTAGAGCCCATCCCCCACCATCGCTTACTGCTAGGCCTAGGAAAACACTTAGGGAAGTCAAGCGAAGGGATTCTATTACAACCCAGGTGCTGCTGTCTGTTGGAGGAACCTCCCCACACTCACAACCCTAGAACACTTCTTCCTGTGTGTGCTGGACGTGGGGAAACATAGCACACGCATTTTTCAGGGGTCACAGTAATTCCCAAGTTGTGGGTTGTAGTTTAAACATCTCCACTACCCATGGAGAGGCACACGCTAGTACTTAGTTTTAGATCCCAAATCCCACTTTCAACCACACACTGGCCTAGGCAAACCATCAGGGAAGACAAGCAAAGGGATTCTATTCAAACCAAGACGCTGATGTCAGTTGGAGGAACTACCCCACCCTCAGGATACTGGAACCCAACCTTGTGTGGTGGGGAGATTTGAAGCCCCACTCCACGCAGATGAATGGGTGCTCAGGTGTTTCCCTTTATGGAGAATTCATCTAAATACTTCCTCAGTTCTTCGGGGACACTCGCTACTATTTGGCCTCAAAGCCCAACCCCCAGGTTTCTCTCAGAGTCAGTCCTAGGGAAACACTCAGGGATTACAAGCTAAGGGATTCTATTAGAACCCAGCCGCTTCTGTCACCTGAAATTGCCAGCCCACACTCAGGATAGCAGAAAACTTCTTCATGTGTGTTCTGGTGGTGGGGATACAGAGTCCACGCTTTTTTCAAGGAGCACAGGTATTCCCATGTTGTGGGCTTTTGGTTAATAACCTCCAAATCCCATGGAGAAGCACTCGCTAATACTTGGATTTAGAGCCCAACCCACCCTTTCCCCAGCACTCCGTATCAGGCAACCAAACAGGGTAGACAAGTTAAGCGATTTTATAAGAACCAAGGCCCTGCTCTCAGTTGGAGGAGGCTGCCCACTCTCAGGATAACTGTGCAAGTGTTCGTGTGTGTGCTGGAGGTGTGGAAACAGACTCCACGGATCTTTAAGGGGGCACAGGTGTTCTCAGGTTAGGGATGTAGTTTAAACACCTCCACAAACCATAGAGAGGTCATCGCAAATACTTGGTTTTGGGGCCCAAACCACACTTTCCCCCGCACTCCCGCCTAGGCTTTCCATCAGGGAAGACAAGCAAAGGGATTCAAATAGAACCCAGGCCCTGCTGTCAGTTGGAGGAACTTCCCTGCACTCAGAATTCCAGAACACATTCTTAGGTGTGGGAGAGATGTGCAGCCCCACTGCACCCAGATGAATGCAGGAAAAGGTGTTCCCTTTAGGGAGAAGTCCTCTAAGTACTTCCTCAATGGATCAGGGGGCACTCACTGCTACGTGGCCTCCAAGCCCAACCCCCAGCTTTCCCTCATGGCCTGGCCTAAGAGAACACTCAGGGAACAGAAGCTAAGGGATACTAATAGAATCCAGGTGCTTCTGTCAGTTTGAGGAACTTCCCCACACTCAGAATACAAGAACACATCTTCGTGTGTGTGCTGGATGTAGGGAAACAGTCAAAGCATCTTTCAGGGGGCACATTTATTCCATGGTTGTGAGTTGTAGTTTAAAAACCCACATCCCATGGATAGGCTCTCGCTTATACTTGGTTTAGAGCCCAACCCCCCTTTCCCCCACTCTCCAGCCTAGGCATGCCATCAGGGAAGACAAGCTAAGGGATTCTTTTAGAACCCAGGCGCTGCTGGCATTTGGAGGAGCCTCCCCACAATCAGGATACCTGAGCACGTCTCCGTGTGTGTGCTGGAGGTGGGGAAACAGATTCCACGCATCTTTATGGGGCACAGGTGTTCCAAGGTTGGGGAAGTAGTTTAAAACCCTCCACTACCCACAGAGATGCACTCGCTAATACTTGGCTTTAGAGCCCATCCCCCACCATCGCTTACTGCTAGGCCTAGGAAAACACTTAGGGAAGGCAAGCGAAGGGATTCTATTACAACCCAGGTGCTGCTGTCTGTTGGAGGAACCTCCCCACACTCACAACCCCAGAACACTTCTTCCTGTGTGTGCTGGACGTGGGGAAACATAGCACACGCATTTTTCCGGGGTCACAGTAATTCCCAAGTTGTGGGTTGTAGTTTAAACATCTCCACTACCCATGGAGAGGCACACGCTAATACTTAGTTTTAGATCCCAAATCCCACTTTCAACCACACACTGGCCTAGGCAAACCATCAGGGAAGACAAGCAAAGGGATTCTATTCAAACCAAGACGCTGATGTCAGTTGGAGGAACTACCCCACCCTCAGGATACTGGAACCCAACCTTGTGTGGTGGGGAGATTTGAAGCCCCACTCCACGCAGATGAATGGGTGCTCAGGTGTTTCCCTTTATGGAGAATTCATCTAAATACTTCCTCAGTCCATCGGGGACACTCGCTACTATTTGGCCTCAAAGCCCAACCCCCAGGTTTCTCTCAGAGTCAGTCCTAGGGAAACACTCAGGGATTACAAGCTAAGGGATTCTATTAGAACCCAGCCGCTTCTGTCACCTGAAATTGCCAGCCCACACTCAGGATAGCAGAAAACTTCTTCATGTGTGTTCTGGTGGTGGGGATACAGAGTCCACGCTTTTTTCAAGGAGCACAGGTATTCCCATGTTGTGGGCTTTTGGTTAATAACCTCCAAATCCCATGGAGAAGCACTCGCTAATACTTGGATTTAGAGCCCAACCCACCCTTTCCCCAGCACTCCGTATCAGGCAACCAAACAGGGTAGACAAGTTAAGCGATTTTATAAGAACCAAGGCCCTGCTCTCAGTTGGAGGAGGCTGCCCACTCTCAGGATAACTGTGCAAGTGTTCGTGTGTGTGCTGGAGGTGTGGAAACAGACTCCACGGATCTTTATGGGGGCACAGGTGTTCCCAGGTTAGGGATGTAGTTTAAACACCTCCACAAACCATAGAGAGGTCATCGCAAATACTTGGTTTTGGGGCCCAAACCACACTTTCCCCCGCACTCCCGCCTAGGCTTTCCATCAGGGAAGACAAGCAAAGGGATTCAATTAGAACCCAGGCGCTGCTGTCAGTTGGAGGAACTTCCCTGCACTCAGAATTCCAGAACACATTCTTAGGAGTGGGAGAGATGTGCAGCCCCACTGCACCCAGATGAATGCAGGAAAAGGTGTTCCCTTTAGGGAGAAGTCCTCTAAGTACTTCCTCAATGGATCAGGGGGCACTCACTGCTACGTGGCCTCCAAGCCCAACCCCCAGCTTTCCCTCATGGCCTGGCCTAAAAGAACACTCAGGGAACAGAAGCTAAGGGATACTAATAGAATCCAGGTGCTGCTGTCAGTTTGAGGAACTTCCCCACACTCAGAATACAAGAACACATCTTCGTGTGTGTGCTGGATGTAGGGAAACAGTCAAAGCATCTTTCAGGGGGCACATTTATTCCATGGTTGTGGGTTGTAGGTTAAAAACCCACATCCCATGGATAGGCTCTCGCTTATACTTGGTTTAGAGCCCAACCCCCACTTTCCCCCACTCTCCAGCCTAGGCATGCCATCAGGGAAGACAAGCTAAGGGATTCTTTTAGAACCCAGGCGCTGCTGGCATTTGGAGGAGCCTCCCCACAATCAGGATACCTGAGCACGTCTCCGTGTGTGTGCTGGAGGTGGGGAAACAGATTCCACGCATCTTTATGGGGCACAGGTGTTCCAAGGTTGGGGAAGTAGTTTAAAACCCTCCACTACCCACAGAGATGCACTCGCTAATACTTGGCTTTAGAGCCCATCCCCCACCATCGCTTACTGCTAGGCCTAGGAAAACACTTAGGGAAGGCAAGCGAAGGGATTCTATTACAACCCAGGTGCTGCTGTCTGTTGGAGGAACCTCCCCACACTCACAACCCCAGAACACTTCTTCCTGTGTGTGCTGGACGTGGGGAAACATAGCACACGCATTTTTCAGGGGTCACAGTAATTCCCAAGTTGTGGGTTGTAGTTTAAACATCTCCACTACCCATGGAGAGGCACACGCTAATACTTAGTTTTAGATCCCAAATCCCACTTTCAACCACACACTGGCCTAGGCAAACCATCAGGGAAGACAAGCAAAGGGATTCTATTCAAACCAAGACGCTGATGTCAGTTGGAGGAACTACCCCACCCTCAGGATACTGGAACCCAACCTTGTGTGGTGGGGAGATTTGAAGCCCCACTCCACGCAGATGAATGGGTGCTCAGGTGTTTCCCTTTATGGAGAATTCATCTAAATACTTCCTCAGTCCATCGGGGACACTCGCTACTATTTGGCCTCAAAGCCCAACCCCCAGGTTTCTCTCAGAGTCAGTCCTAGGGAAACACTCAGGGATTACAAGCTAAGGGATTCTATTAGAACCCAGCCGCTTCTGTCACCTGAAATTGCCAGCCCACACTCAGGATAGCAGAAAACTTCTTCATGTGTGTTCTGGTGGTGGGGATACAGAGTCCACGCTTTTTTCAAGGAGCACAGGTATTCCCATGTTGTGGGCTTTTGGTTAATAACCTCCAAATCCCATGGAGAAGCACTCGCTAATACTTGGATTTAGAGCCCAACCCACCCTTTCCCCAGCACTCCGTATCAGGCAACCAAACAGGGTAGACAAGTTAAGCGATTTTATAAGAACCAAGGCCCTGCTCTCAGTTGGAGGAGGCTGCCCACTCTCAGGATAACTGTGCAAGTGTTCGTGTGTGTGCTGGAGGTGTGGAAACAGACTCCACGGATCTTTATGGGGGCACAGGTGTTCCCAGGTTAGGGATGTAGTTTAAACACCTCCACAAACCATAGAGAGGTCATCGCAAATACTTGGTTTTGGGGCCCAAACCACACTTTCCCCCGCACTCCCGCCTAGGCTTTCCATCAGGGAAGACAAGCAAAGGGATTCAATTAGAACCCAGGCGCTGCTGTCAGTTGGAGGAACTTCCCTGCACTCAGAATTCCAGAACACATTCTTAGGAGTGGGAGAGATGTGCAGCCCCACTGCACCCAGATGAATGCAGGAAAAGGTGTTCCCTTTAGGGAGAAGTCCTCTAAGTACTTCCTCAATGGATCAGGGGGCACTCACTGCTACGTGGCCTCCAAGCCCAACCCCCAGCTTTCCCTCATGGCCTGGCCTAAAAGAACACTCAGGGAACAGAAGCTAAGGGATACTAATAGAATCCAGGTGCTGCTGTCAGTTTGAGGAACTTCCCCACACTCAGAATACAAGAACACATCTTCGTGTGTGTGCTGGATGTAGGGAAACAGTCAAAGCATCTTTCAGGGGGCACATTTATTCCATGGTTGTGGGTTGTAGGTTAAAAACCCACATCCCATGGATAGGCTCTCGCTTATACTTGGTTTAGAGCCCAACCCCCACTTTCCCCCACTCTCCAGCCTAGGCATGCCATCAGGGAAGACAAGCTAAGGGATTCTTTTAGAACCCAGGCGCTGCTGGCATTTGGAGGAGCCTCCCCACAATCAGGATACCTGAGCACGTCTCCGTGTGTGTGCTGGAGGTGGGGAAACAGATTCCACGCATCTTTATGGGGCACAGGTGTTCCAAGGTTGGGGAAGTAGTTTAAAACCCTCCACTACCCACAGAGATGCACTCGCTAATACTTGGCTTTAGAGCCCATCCCCCACCATCGCTTACTGCTAGGCCTAGGAAAACACTTAGGGAAGGCAAGCGAAGGGATTCTATTACAACCCAGGTGCTGCTGTCTGTTGGAGGAACCTCCCCACACTCACAACCCCAGAACACTTCTTCCTGTGTGTGCTGGACGTGGGGAAACATAGCACATGCATTTTTCAGGGGTCACAGTAATTCCCAAGTTGTGGGTTGTAGTTTAAACATCTCCACTACCCATGGAGAGGCACACGCTAATACTTAGTTTTAGATCCCAAATCCCACTTTCAACCACACACTGGCCTAGGCAAACCATCAGGGAAGACAAGCAAAGGGATTCTATTCAAACCAAGACGCTGATGTCAGTTGGAGGAACTACCCCACCCTCAGGATACTGGAACCCAACCTTGTGTGGTGGGGAGATTTGAAGCCCCACTCCACGCAGATGAATGGGTGCTCAGGTGTTTCCCTTTATGGAGAATTCATCTAAATACTTCCTCAGTCCATCGGGGACACTCGCTACTATTTGGCCTCAAAGCCCAACCCCCAGGTTTCTCTCAGAGTCAGTCCTAGGGAAACACTCAGGGATTACAAGCTAAGGGATTCTATTAGAACCCAGCCGCTTCTGTCACCTGAAATTGCCAGCCCACACTCAGGATAGCAGAAAACTTCTTCATGTGTGTTCTGGTGGTGGGGATACAGAGTCCACGCTTTTTTCAAGGAGCACAGGTATTCCCATGTTGTGGGCTTTTGGTTAATAACCTCCAAATCCCATGGAGAAGCACTCGCTAATACTTGGATTTAGAGCCCAACCCACCCTTTCCCCAGCACTCCGTATCAGGCAACCAAACAGGGTAGACAAGTTAAGCGATTTTATAAGAACCAAGGCCCTGCTCTCAGTTGGAGGAGGCTGCCCACTCTCAGGATAACTGTGCAAGTGTTCGTGTGTGTGCTGGAGGTGTGGAAACAGACTCCACGGATCTGTAAGGGGGCACAGGTGTTCCCAGGTTAGGGATGTAGTTTAAACACCTCCACAAACCATAGAGAGGTCATCGCAAATACTTGGTTTTGGGGCCCAAACCACACTTTCCCCCGCACTCCCGCCTAGGCTTTCCATCAGGGAAGACAAGCAAAGGGATTCAACTAGAACCCAGGCGCTGCTGTCAGTTGGAGGAACTTCCCTGCACTCAGAATTCCAGAACACATTCTTAGGAGTGGGAGAGATGTGCAGCCCCACTGCACCCAGATGAATGCAGGAAAAGGTGTTCCCTTTAGGCAGAAGTCCTCTAAGTACTTCCTCAATGGATCAGGGGGCACTCACTGCTACGTGGCCTCCAAGCCCAACCCCCAGCTTTCCCTCATGGCCTGGCCTAAGAGAACACTCAGGGAACAGAAGCTAAGGGATACTAATAGAATCCAGGTGCTTCTGTCAGTTTGAGGAACTTCCCCACACTCAGAATACAAGAACACATCTTCGTGTGTGTGCTGGATGTAGGGAAACAGTCAAAGCATCTTTCAGGGGGCACATTTATTCCATGGTTGTGGGTTGTAGTTTAAAAACCCACATCCCATGGATAGGCTCTCGCTTATACTTGGTTTAGAGCCCAACCCCCACTTTCCCCCACTCTCCAGCCTAGGCATGCCATCAGGGAAGACAAGCTAAGGGATTCTTTTAGAACCCAGGCGCTGCTGTCATTTGGAGGAGCCTCCCCACAATCAGGATACCTGAGCACGTCTCCGTGTGTGTGCTGGAGGTGGGGAAACAGATTCCACGCATCTTTATGGGGCACAGGTGTTCCAAGGTTGGGGAAGTAGTTTAAAACCCTCCACTACCCACAGAGATGCACTCGCTAATACTTGGCTTTAGAGCCCATCCCCCACCATCGCTTACTGCTAGGCCTAGGAAAACACTTAGGGAAGTCAAGCGAAGGGATTCTATTACAACCCAGGTGCTGCTGTCTGTTGGAGGAACCTCCCCACACTCACAACCCCAGAACACTTCTTCCTGTGTGTGCTGGACGTGGGGAAACATAGCACACGCATTTTTCAGGGGTCACAGTAATTCCCAAGTTGTGGGTTGTAGTTTAAACATCTCCACTACCCATGGAGAGGCACACGCTAATACTTAGTTTTAGATCCCAAATCCCACTTTCAACCACACACTGGCCTAGGCAAACCATCAGGGAAGACAAGCAAAGGGATTCTATTCAAACCAAGACGCTGATGTCAGTTGGAGGAACTACCCCACCCTCAGGATACTGGAACCCAACCTTGTGTGGTGGGGAGATTTGAAGCCCCACTCCACGCAGATGAATGGGTGCTCAGGTGTTTCCCTTTATGGAGAATTCATCTAAATACTTCCTCAGTCCATCGGGGACACTCGCTACTATTTGGCCTCAAAGCCCAACCCCCAGGTTTCTCTCAGAGTCAGTCCTAGGGAAACACTCAGGGATTACAAGCTAAGGGATTCTATTAGAACCCAGCCACTTCTGTCACCTGAAATTGCCAGCCCACACTCAGGATAGCAGAAAACTTCTTCATGTGTGTTCTGGTGGTGGGGATACAGAGTCCACGCTTTTTTCAAGGAGCACAGGTATTCCCATGTTGTGGGCTTTTGGTTAATAACCTCCAAATCCCATGGAGAAGCACTCGCTAATACTTGGATTTAGAGCCCAACCCACCCTTTCCCCAGCACTCCGTATCAGGCAACCAAACAGGGTAGACAAGTTAAGCGATTTTATAAGAACCAAGGCCCTGCTCTCAGTTGGAGGAGGCTGCCCACTCTCAGGATAACTGTGCAAGTGTTCGTGTGTGTGCTGGAGGTGTGGAAACAGACTCCACGGATCTTTATGGGGGCACAGGTGTTCCCAGGTTAGGGATGTAGTTTAAACACCTCCACAAACCATAGAGAGGTCATCGTAAAAACTTGGTTTTGGAGCCCAAACCACAATTTTCCCCGCACTCCCGCCTAGGCTTTCCATCAGGGAAGACAAGCAAAGGGATTCAATTAGAACCCAGGCGCTGCTTTCAGTTGGAGGAACTTCCCTGCACTCAGAATTCCAGAACACATTCTTAGGAGTGGGAGAGAAGTGCAGCCCCACTGCACCCAGATGAATGCAGGAAAAGGTGTTCCCTTTAGGGAGAAGTCCTCTAAGTACTTCCTCAATGGATCAGGGGGCACTCACTGCTACGTGGCCTCCAAGCCCAACTCCCAGCTTTCCCTCATGGCCTGGCCTAAGAGAACACTCAGGGAACAGAAGCTAAGGGATACTAATAGAATCCAGGTGCTGCTGTCAGTTTGAGGAACTTCCCCACACTCAGAATACAAGAACACATCTTCGTGTGTGTGCTGGATGTAGGGAAACAGTCAAAGCATCTTTCAGGGGGCACATTTATTCCATGGTTGTGGGTTGTAGGTTAAAAACCGACATCCCATGGATAGGCTCTCGCTTATACTTGGTTTAGAGCCCAACCCCCACTTTCCCCCACTCTCCAGCCTAGGCATGCCATCAGGGAAGACAAGCTAAGGGATTCTTTTAGAACCCAGGCGCTGCTGTCATTTGGAGGAGCCTCCCCACAATCAGGATACCTGAGCACGTCTCCGTGTGTGTGCTGTAGGTGGGGAAACAGATTCCACGCATCTTTATGGGGCACAGGTGTTCCAAGGTTGGGGAAGTAGTTTAAAACCCTCCACTACCCACAGAGATGCACTCGCTAATACTTGGCTTTAGAGCCCATCCCCCACCATCGCTTACTGCTAGGCCTAGGAAAACACTTAGGGAAGTCAAGCGAAGGGATTCTATTACAACCCAGGTGCTGCTGTCTGTTGGAGGAACCTCCCCACACTCACAACCCCAGAACACTTCTTCCTGTGTGTGCTGGACGTGGGGAAACATAGCACACGCATTTTTCAGGGGTCACAGTAATTCCCAAGTTGTGGGTTGTAGTTTAAACATCTCCACTACCCATGGAGAGGCACACGCTAATACTTAGTTTTAGATCCCAAATCCCACTTTCAACCACACACTGGCCTAGGCAAACCATCAGGGAAGACAAGCAAAGGGATTCTATTCAAACCAAGACGCTGATGTCAGTTGGAGGAACTACCCCACCCTCAGGATACTGGAACCCAACCTTGTGTGGTGGGGAGATTTGAAGCCCCACTCCACGCAGATGAATGGGTGCTCAGGTGTTTCCCTTTATGGAGAATTCATCTAAATACTTCCTCAGTCCATCGGGGACACTCGCTACTATTTGGCCTCAAAGCCCAACCCCCAGGTTTCTCTCAGAGTCAGTCCTAGGGAAACACTCAGGGATTACAAGCTAAGGGATTCTATTAGAACCCAGCCGCTTCTGTCACCTGAAATTGCCAGCCCACACTCAGGATAGCAGAAAACTTCTTCATGTGTGTTCTGGTGGTGGGGATACAGAGTCCACGCTTTTTTCAAGGAGCACAGGTATTCCCATGTTGTGGGCTTTTGGTTAATAACCTCCAAATCCCATGGAGAAGCACTCGCTAATACTTGGATTTAGAGCCCAACCCACCCTTTCCCCAGCACTCCGTATCAGGCAACCAAACAGGGTAGACAAGTTAAGCGATTTTATAAGAACCAAGGCCCTGCTCTCAGTTGGAGGAGGCTGCCCACTCTCAGGATAACTGTGCAAGTGTTCGTGTGTGTGCTGGAGGTGTGGAAAGAGACTCCACGGATCTTTATGGGGGCACAGGTGTTCCCAGGTTAGGGATGTAGTTTAAACACCTCCACAAACCATAGAGAGGTCATCGTAAAAACTTGGTTTTGGAGCCCAAACCACAATTTTCCCCGCACTCCTGCCTAGGCTTTCCATCAGGGAAGACAAGCAAAGGGATTCAATTAGAACCCAGGCGCTGCTTTCAGTTGGAGGAACTTCCCTGCACTCAGAATTCCAGAACACATTCTTAGGAGTGGGAGAGAAGTGCAGCCCCACTGCACCCAGATGAATGCAGGAAAAGGTGTTCCCTTTAGGGAGAAGTCCTCTAAGTACTTCCTCAATGGATCAGGGGGCACTCACTGCTACGTGGCCTCCAAGCCCAACTCCCAGCTTTCCCTCATGGCCTGGCCTAAGAGAACACTCAGGGAACAGAAGCTAAGGGATACTAATAGAATCCAGGTGCTGCTGTCAGTTTGAGGAACTTCCCCACACTCAGAATACAAGAACACATCTTCGTGTGTGTGCTGGATGTAGGGAAACAGTCAAAGCATCTTTCAGGGGGCACATTTATTCCATGGTTGTGGGTTGTAGGTTAAAAACCGACATCCCATGGATAGGCTCTCGCTTATACTTGGTTTAGAGCCCAACCCCCACTTTCCCCCACTCTCCAGCCTAGGCATGCCATCAGGGAAGACAAGCTAAGGGATTCTTTTAGAACCCAGGCGCTGCTGTCATTTGGAGGAGCCTCCCCACAATCAGGATACCTGAGCACGTCTCCGTGTGTGTGCTGTAGGTGGGGAAACAGATTCCACGCATCTTTATGGGGCACAGGTGTTCCAAGGTTGGGGAAGTAGTTTAAAACCCTCCACTACCCACAGAGATGCACTCGCTAATACTTGGCTTTAGAGCCCATCCCCCACCATCGCTTACTGCTAGGCCTAGGAAAACACTTAGGGAAGTCAAGCGAAGGGATTTTATTACAACCCAGGTGCTGCTGTCTGTTGGAGGAACCTCCCCACACTCACAACCCCAGAACACTTCTTCCTGTGTGTGCTGGACATGGGGAAACATAGCACACGCATTTTTCAGGGGTCACAGTAATTCCCAAGTTGTGGGTTGTAGTTTAAACATCTCCACTACCCATGGAGAGGCACACGCTAATACTTAGTTTTAGATCCCAAATCCCACTTTCAACCACACACTGGCCTAGGCAAACCATCAGGGAAGACAAGCAAAGGGATTCTATTCAAACCAAGACGCTGATGTCAGTTGGAGGAACTACCCCACCCTCAGGATACTGGAACCCAACCTTGTGTGGTGGGGAGATTTGAAGCCCCACTCCACGCAGATGAATGGGTGCTCAGGTGTTTCCCTTTATGGAGAATTCATCTAAATACTTCCTCAGTCCATCGGGGACACTCGCTACTATTTGGCCTCAAAGCCCAACCCCCAGGTTTCTCTCAGAGTCAGTCCTAGGGAAACACTCAGGGATTACAAGCTAAGGGATTCTATTAGAACCCAGCCGCTTCTGTCACCTGAAATTGCCAGCCCACACTCAGGATAGCAGAAAACTTCTTCATGTGTTTTCTGGTGGTGGGGATACAGAGTCCACGCTTTTTTCAAGGAGCACAGGTATTCCCATGTTGTGGGCTTTTGGTTAATAACCTCCAAATCCCATGGAGAAGCACTCGCTAATACTTGGATTTAGAGCCCAACCCACCCTTTCCCCAGCACTCCGTATCAGGCAACCAAACAGGGTAGACAAGTTAAGCGATTTTATAAGAACCAAGGCCCTGCTCTCAGTTGGAGGAGGCTGCCCACTCTCAGGATAACTGTGCAAGTGTTCGTGTGTGTGCTGGAGGTGTGGAAACAGACTCCACGGATCTTTATGGGGGCACAGGTGTTCCCAGGTTAGGGATGTAGTTTAAACACCTCCACAAACCATAGAGAGGTCATCGTAAAAACTTGGTTTTGGAGCCCAAACCACAATTTTCCCCGCACTCCCGCCTTGGCTTTCCATCAGGGAAGACAAGCAAAGGGATTCAATTAGAACCCAGGCGCTGCTTTCAGTTGGAGGAACTTCCCTGCACTCAGAATTCCAGAACACATTCTTAGGAGTGGGAGAGAAGTGCAGCCCCACTGCACCCAGATGAATGCAGGAAAAGGTGTTCCCTTTAGGGAGAAGTCCTCTAAGTACTTCCTCAATGGATCAGGGGGCACTCACTGCTACGTGGCCTCCAAGCCCAACTCCCAGCTTTCCCTCATGGCCTGGCCTAAGAGAACACTCAGGGAACAGAAGCTAAGGGATACTAATAGAATCCAGGTGCTGCTGTCAGTTTGAGGAACTTCCCCACACTCAGAATACAAGAACATATCTTCGTGTGTGTGCTGGATGTAGGGAAACAGTCAAAGCATCTTTCAGGGGGCACATTTATTCCATGGTTGTGGGTTGTAGGTTAAAAACCGACATCCCATGGATAGGCTCTCGCTTATACTTGGTTTAGAGCCCAACCCCCACTTTCCCCCACTCTCCAGCCTAGGCATGCCATCAGGGAAGACAAGCTAAGGGATTCTTTTAGAACCCAGGCGCTGCTGTCATTTGGAGGAGCCTCCCCACAATCAGGATACCTGAGCACGTCTCCGTGTGTGTGCTGTAGGTGGGGAAACAGATTCCACGCATCTTTATGGGGCACAGGTGTTCCAAGGTTGGGGAAGTAGTTTAAAACCCTCCACTACCCACAGAGATGCACTCGCTAATACTTGGCTTTAGAGCCCATCCCCCACCATCGCTTACTGCTAGGCCTAGGAAAACACTTAGGGAAGTCAAGCGAAGGGATTCTATTACAACCCAGGTGCTGCTGTCTGTTGGAGGAACCTCCCCACACTCACAACCCCAGAACACTTCTTCCTGTGTGTGCTGGACGTGGGGAAACATAGCACACGCATTTTTCAGGGGTCACAGTAATTCCCAAGTTGTGGGTTGTAGTTTAAACATCTCCACTACCCATGGAGAGGCACACGCTAATACTTAGTTTTAGATCCCAAATCCCACTTTCAACCACACACTGGCCTAGGCAAACCATCAGGGAAGACAAGCAAAGGGATTCTATTCAAACCAAGACGCTGATGTCAGTTGGAGGAACTACCCCACCCTCAGGATACTGGAACCCAACCTTGTGTGGTGGGGAGATTTGAAGCCCCACTCCACGCAGATGAATGGGTGCTCAGGTGTTTCCCTTTATGGAGAATTCATCTAAATACTTCCTCAGTCCATCGGGGACACTCGCTACTATTTGGCCTCAAAGCCCAACCCCCAGGTTTCTCTCAGAGTCAGTCCTAGGGAAACACTCAGGGATTACAAGCTAAGGGATTCTATTAGAACCCAGCCGCTTCTGTCACCTGAAATTGCCAGCCCACACTCAGGATAGCAGAAAACTTCTTCATGTGTGTTCTGGTGGTGGGGATACAGAGTCCACGCTTTTTTCAAGGAGCACAGGTATTCCCATGTTGTGGGCTTTTGGTTAATAACCTCCAAATCCCATGGAGAAGCACTCGCTAATACTTGGATTTAGAGCCCAACCCACCCTTTCCCCAGCACTCCGTATCAGGCAACCAAACAGGGTAGACAAGTTAAGCGATTTTATAAGAACCAAGGACCTGCTCTCAGTTGGAGGAGGCTGCCCACTCTCAGGATAACTGTGCAAGTGTTCGTGTGTGTGCTGGAGGTGTGGAAACAGACTCCACGGATCTTTATGGGGGCACAGGTGTTCCCAGGTTAGGGATGTAGTTTAAACACCTCCACAAACCATAGAGAGGTCATCGTAAAAACTTGGTTTTGGAGCCCAAACCACAATTTTCCCCGCACTCCCGCCTTGGCTTTCCATCAGGGAAGACAAGCAAAGGGATTCAATTAGAACCCAGGCGCTGCTTTCAGTTGGAGGAACTTCCCTGCACTCAGAATTCCAGAACACATTCTTAGGAGTGGGAGAGAAGTGCAGCCCCACTGCACCCAGATGAATGCAGGAAAAGGTGTTCCCTTTAGGGAGAAGTCCTCTAAGTACTTCCTCAATGGATCAGGGGGCACTCACTGCTACGTGGCCTCCAAGCCCAACTCCCAGCTTTCCCTCATGGCCTGGCCTAAGAGAACACTCAGGGAACAGAAGCTAAGGGATACTAATAGAATCCAGGTGCTGCTGTCAGTTTGAGGAACTTCCCCACACTCAGAATACAAGAACATATCTTCGTGTGTGTGCTGGATGTAGGGAAACAGTCAAAGCATCTTTCAGGGGGCACATTTATTCCATGGTTGTGGGTTGTAGGTTAAAAACCGACATCCCATGGATAGGCTCTCGCTTATACTTGGTTTAGAGCCCAACCCCCACTTTCCCCCACTCTCCAGCCTAGGCATGCCATCAGGGAAGACAAGCTAAGGGATTCTTTTAGAACCCAGGCGCTGCTGTCATTTGGAGGAGCCTCCCCACAATCAGGATACCTGAGCACGTCTCCGTGTGTGTGCTGTAGGTGTGGAAACAGATTCCATGCATCTTTATGGGGCACAGGTGTTCCAAGGTTGGGGAAGTAGTTTAAAACCCTCCACTACCCACAGAGATGCACTCGCTAATACTTGGCTTTAGAGCCCATCCCCCACCATCGCTTACTGCTAGGCCTAGGAAAACACTTAGGGAAGTCAAGCGAAGGGATTCTATTACAACCCAGCTGCTGCAGTCTGTTGGAGGAACCTCCCCACACTCACAACCCCAGAACACTTCTTCCTGTGTGTGCTGGACGTGGGGAAACATAGCACACGCATTTTTCAGGGGTCACAGTAATTCCCAAGTTGTGGGTTGTAGTTTAAACATCTCCACTACCCATGGAGAGGCACACGCTAATACTTAGTTTTAGATCCCAAATCCCACTTTCAACCACACACTGGCCTAGGCAAACCATCAGGGAAGACAAGCAAAGGGATTCTATTCAAACCAAGACGCTGATGTCAGTTGGAGGAACTACCCCACCCTCAGGATACTGGAACCCAACCTTGTGTGGTGGGGAGATTTGAAGCCCCACTCCACGCAGATGAATGGGTGCTCAGGTGTTTCCCTTTATGGAGAATTCATCTAAATACTTCCTCAGTCCATCGGGGACACTCGCTACTATTTGGACTCAAAGCCCAACCCCAGGTTTCTCTCAGAGTCAGTCCTAGGGAAACACTCAGGGATTACAAGCTAAGGGATTCTATTAGAACCCAGCCGCTTCTGTCACCTGAAATTGCCAGCCCACACTCAGGATAGCAGAAAACTTCTTCATGTGTGTTCTGGTGGTGGGGATACAGAGTCCACGCTTTTTTCAAGGAGCACAGGTATTCCCATGTTGTGGGCTTTTGGTTAATAACCTCCAAATCCCATGGAGAAGCACTCGCTAATACTTGGATTTAGAGCCCAACCCACCCTTTCCCCAGCACTCCGTATCAGGCAACCAAACAGGGTAGGCAAGTTAAGCGATTTTATAAGAACCAAGGCCCTGCTCTCAGTTGGAGGAGGCTGCCCACTCTCAGGATAACTGTGCAAGTGTTTGTGTGTGTGCTGGAGGTGTGGAAACAGACTCCACGGATCTTTATGGGGGCACAGGTGTTCCCAGGTTAGGGATGTAGTTTAAACACCTCCACAAACCATAGAGAGGTCATCGCAAATACTTGGTTTTGGAGCCCAAACCACACTTTCCCCCGCACTCCCGCCTAGGCTTTCCATCAGGGAAGACAAGCAAAGGGATTCAACTAGAACCCAGGCGCTGCTGTCAGTTGGAGGAACTTCCCTGCACTCAGAATTCCAGAACACATTCTTAGGTGTGGGAGAGATGTGCAGCCCCACTGCACCCAGATGAATGCAGGAAAAGGTGTTCCCTTTAGGGAGAAGTCCTCTAAGTACTTCCTCAATGGATCAGGGGGCACTCACTGCTACGTGGCCTCCAAGCCCAACCCCCAGCTTTCCCTCATGGCCTGGCCTAAGAGAACACTCAGGGAACAGAAGCTAAGGGATACTAATAGAATCCAGGTGCTGCTGTCAGTTTGAGGAACTTCCCCACACTCAGAATACAAGAACACATCTTCGTGTGTGTGCTGGATGTAGGGAAACAGTCAAAGCATCTTTCAGGGGGCACATTTATTCCATGGTTGTGGGTTGTAGGTTAAAAACCCACATCCCATGGATAGGCTCTCGCTTATACTTGGTTTAGAGCCCAACCCCCACTTTCCCCCACTCTCCAGCCTAGGCATGCCATCAGGGAAGACAAGCTAAGGGATTCTTTTAGAACCCAGGCGCTGCTGTCATTTGGAGGAGCCTCCCCACAATCAGGATACCTGAGCACGTCTCCGTGTGTGTGCTGTAGGTGGGGAAACAGATTCCATGCATCTTTATGGGGCACAGGTGTTCCAAGGTTGGGGAAGTAGTTTAAAACCCTCCACTACCCACAGAGATGCACTCGCTAATACTTGGCTTTAGAGCCCATCCCCCACCATCGCTTACTGCTAGGCCTAGGAAAACACTTAGGGAAGTCAAGTGAAGGGATTCTATTACAACCCAGCTGCTGCAGTCTGTTGGAGGAACCTCCCCACACTCACAACCCCAGAACACTTCTTCCTGTGTGTGCTGGACGTGGGGAAACATAGCACACGCATTTTTCAGGGGTCACAGTAATTCCCAAGTTGTGGGTTGTAGTTTAAACATCTCCACTACCCATGGAGAGGCACACGCTAATACTTAGTTTTAGATCCCAAATCCCACTTTCAACCACACACTGGCCTAGGCAAACCATCAGGGAAGACAAGCAAAGGGATTCTATTCAAACCAAGACGCTGATGTCAGTTGGAGGAACTACCCCACCCTCAGGATACTGGAACCCAACCTTGTGTGGTGGGGAGATTTGAAGCCCCACTCCACGCAGATGAATGGGTGCTCAGGTGTTTCCCTTTATGGAGAATTCATCTAAATACTTCCTCAGTCCATCGGGGACACTCGCTACTATTTGGACTCAAAGCCCAACCCCAGGTTTCTCTCAGAGTCAGTCCTAGGGAAACACTCAGGGATTACAAGCTAAGGGATTCTATTAGAACCCAGCCGCTTCTGTCACCTGAAATTGCCAGCCCACACTCAGGATAGCAGAAAACTTCTTCATGTGTGTTCTGGTGGTGGGGATACAGAGTCCACGCTTTTTTCAAGGAGCACAGGTATTCCCATGTTGTGGGCTTTTGGTTAATAACCTCCAAATCCCATGGAGAAGCACTCGCTAATACTTGGATTTAGAGCCCAACCCACCCTTTCCCCAGCACTCCGTATCAGGCAACAAAACAGGGTAGACAAGTTAAGCGATTTTATAAGAGCCAAGGCCCTGCTCTCAGTTGGAGGAGGCTGCACACTCTCAGGATAACTGTGCAAGTGTTTGTGTGTGTGCTGGAGGTGTGGAAACAGACTCCACGGATCTTTATCGGGGCACAGGTGTTCCCAGGTTAGGGATGTAGTTTAAACACCTCCACAAACCATAGAGAGGTCATCGCAAATACTTGGTTTTGGAGCCCAAACCACACTTTCCCCCGCACTCCCGCCTAGGCTTTCCATCAGGGAAGACAAGCAAAGGGATTCAACTAGAACCCAGGCGCTGCTGTCAGTTGGAGGAACTTCCCTGCACTCAGAATTCCAGAACACATTCTTAGGTGTGGGAGAGATGTGCAGCCCCACTGCACCCAGATGAATGCAGGAAAAGGTGTTCCCTTTAGGGAGAAGTCCTCTAAGTACTTCCTCAATGGATCAGGGGGCACTCACTGCTACGTGGCCTCCAAGCCCAACCCCCAGCTTTCCCTCATGGCCTGGCCTAAGAGAACACTCAGGGAACAGAAGCTAAGGGATACTAATAGAATCCAGGTGCTGCTGTCAGTTTGAGGAACTTCCCCACACTCAGAATACAAGAACACATCTTCGTGTGTGTGCTGGATGTAGGGAAACAGTCAAAGCATCTTTCAGGGGGCACATTTATTCCATGGTTGTGGGTTGTAGGTTAAAAACCCACATCCCATGGATAGGCTCTCGCTTATACTTGGTTTAGAGCCCAACCCCCACTTTCCCCCACTCTCCAGCCTAGGCATGCCATCAGGGAAGACAAGCTAAGGGATTCTTTTAGAACCCAGGCGCTGCTGGCATTTGGAGGAGCCTCCCCACAATCAGGATACCTGAGCACGTCTCCGTGTGTGTGCTGGAGGTGGGGAAACAGATTCCACGCATCTTTATGGGGCACAGGTGTTCCAAGGTTGGGGAAGTAGTTTAAAACCCTCCACTACCCACAGAGATGCACTCGCTAATACTTGGCTTTAGAGCCCATCCCCCACCATCGCTTACTGCTAGGCCTAGGAAAACACTTAGGGAAGTCAAGCGAAGGGATTCAATTACAACCCAGGTGCTGCTGTCTGTTGGAGGAACCTCCCCACACTCACAACCCCAGAACACTTCTTCCTGTGTGTGCTGGACGTGGGGAAACATAGCACATGCATTTTTCAGGGGTCACAGTAATTCCCAAGTTGTGGGTTGTAGTTTAAACATCTCCACTACCCATGGAGAGGCACACGCTATTACTTAGTTTTAGATCCCAAATCCCACTTTCAACCACACACTGGCCTAGGCAAACCATCAGGGAAGACAAGCAAAGGGATTCTATTCAAACCAAGACGCTGATGTCAGTTGGAGGAACTACCCCACCCTCAGGATACTGGAACCCAACCTTGTGTGGTGGGGAGATTTGAAGCCCCACTCCACGCAGATGAATGGGTGCTCAGGTGTTTCCCTTTATGGAGAATTCATCTAAATACTTCCTCAGTCCATCGGGGACACTCGCTACTATTTGGCCTCAAAGCCCAACCCCCAGGTTTCTCTCAGAGTCAGTCCTAGGGAAACACTCAGGGATTACAAGCTAAGAGATTCTATTAGAACCCAGCCGCTTCTGTCACCTGAAATTGCCAGCCCACACTCAGGATAGCAGAAAACTTCTTCATGTGTGTTCTGGTGGTGGGGATACAGAGTCCACGCTTTTTTCAAGGAGCACATGTATTCCCATGTTGTGGGCTTTTGGTTAATAACCTCCAAATCCCATGGAGAAGCACTCGCTAATACTTGGATTTAGAGCCCAACCCACCCTTTCCCCCGCACTCCGCATCAGGCAACCAAACAGGGTAGACAAGTTAAGCGATTTTATAAGAACCAAGGCCCTGCTCTCAGTTGGAGGAGGCTGCCCACTCTCAGGATAACTGTGCAAATGTTCGTGTGTGTGCTGGAGGTGTGGAAAGAGACTCCACGGATCTTTATGGGGGCACAGGTGTTCCCAGGTTAGGGATGTAGTTTAAACACCTCCACAAACCATAGAGAGGTCATCGCAAATACTTGGTTTTGGAGCCCAAACCACACTTTCCCCCGCACTCCCGCCTAGGCTTTCCATCAGGTAAGACAAGCAAAGGGATTCAAATAGAATCCAGGCGCTGCTGTCAGTTGGAGGAACTTCCCTGCACTCAGAATTCCAGAACACATTCTTAGGTGTGGGAGAGATGTGCAGCCCCACTGCACCCAGATGAATGCAGGAAAAGGTGTTCCCTTTAGGGAGAAGTCCTCTAAGTACTTCCTAAATGGATCAGGGGGCACTCACTGCTACGTGGCCTCCAAGCCCAACCCCCAGCTTTCCCTCATGGCCTGGCCTAAGAGAACACTCAGGGAACAGAAGCTAAGGGATACTAATAGAATCCAGGTGCTGCTGTCAGTTTGAGGAACTTCCCCACACTCAGAATACAAGAACACATCTTCGTGTGTGTGCTGGATGTAGGGAAACAGTCAAAGCATCTTTCAGGGGGCACATTTATTCCATGGTTGTGGGTTGTAGGTTAAAAACCCACATCCCATGGATAGGCTCTCGCTTATCCTTGGTTTAGAGCCCAACCCCCACTTTCCCCCACTCTCCAGCCTAGGCATGCCATCAGGGAAGACAAGCTAAGGGATTCTTTTAGAACCCAGGCGCTGCTGTCATTTGGAGGAGCCTCCCCACAATCAGGATACCTGAGCACGTCTCCGTGTGTGTGCTGGAGGTGGGGAAACAGATTCCACGCATCTTTATGGGGCACAGGTGTTCCAAGGTTGGGGAAGTAGTTTAAAACCCTCCACTACCCACAGAGATGCACTCGCTAATACTTGGCTTTAGAGCCCATCCCCCACCATCGCTTACTGCTAGGCCTAGGAAAACACTTAGGGAAGTCAAGCAAAGGGATTCTATTACAACCCAGGTGCTGCTGTCTTTTGGAGGAACTTCCCACACTCACAACCCCAGAACACTTCTTCCTGTGTGTGCTGGACGTGGGGAAACATAGCACACGCATTTTTCTGGGGTCACAGTAATTCCCAAGTTGTGGGTTGTAGTTTAAACATCTCCACTACCCATGGAGAGGCACACGCTAATACTTAGTTTTAGATCCCAAATCCCACTTTCAACCACACACTGGCCTAGGCAAACCATCAGGGAAGACAAGCAAAGGGATTCTATTCAAACCAAGACGCTGATGTCAGTTGGAGGAACTACCCCACCCTCAGGATACTGGAACCCAACCTTGTGTGGTGGGGAGATTTGAAGCCCCACTCCACGCAGATGAATGGGTGCTCAGGTGTTTCCCTTTATGGAGAATTCATCTAAATACTTCCTCAGTCCATCGGGGACACTCGCTACTATTTGGCCTCAAAGCCCAACCCCCAGGTTTCTCTCAGAGTCAGTCCTAGGGAAACACTCAGGGATTACAAGCTAAGGGATTCTATTAGAACCCAGCCGCTTCTGTCACCTGAAATTGCCAGCCCACACTCAGGATAGCAGAAAAGTTCTTCATGTGTGTTCTGGTGGTGGGGATACAGAGTCCACGCTTTTTTCAAGGAGCACATGTATTCCCATGTTGTGGGCTTTTGGTTAATAACCTCCAAATCCCATGGAGAAGCACTCGCTAATACTTGGATTTAGAGCCCAACCCACCATTTCCCCAGCACTCCGTATCAGGCAACCAAACAGGGTAGACAAGTTAAGCGATTATATAAGAACCAAGGCCCTGCTCTCAGTTGGAGGAGGCTGCCCACTCTCAGGATAACTGTGCAAGTGTTCGTGTGTGTGCTGGAGGTGTGGAAACAGACTCCACGGATCTTTATGGGGGCACAGGTGTTCCCAGGTTAGGGATGTAGTTTAAAAACCTCCACAAACCATAGAGAGGTCATCGCAAATACGTGGTTTTGGAGTCCAAACCACACTTTCCCCCGCACTCCCGCCTAGGCTTTCCATCAGGGAAGACAAGCAAAGGGATTCAACTAGAACCCAGGCGCTGCTGTCAGTTGGAGGAACTTCCCTGCACTCAGAATTCCAGAACACATTCTTAGGTGTGGGAGAGATGTGCAGCCCCACTGCACCCAGATGAATGCAGGAAAAGGTGTTCCCTTTAGGGAGAAGTCCTCTAAGTACTTCCTCAATGGATCAGGGGGCACTCACTGCTACGTGGCCTCCAAGCCCAACCCCCAGCTTTCCCTCATGGCCTGGCCTAAAAGAACACTCAGGGAACAGAAGCTAAGGGAAACTAATAGAATCCAGGTGCTGCTGTCAGTTTGAGGAACTTCCCCACACTCAGAATACAAGAACACATCTTCGTGTGTGTGCTGGATGTAGGGAAACAGTCAAAGCATCTTTCAGGGGGCACATTTACTCCATGGTTGTGGGTTGTAGGTTAAAAACCCACATCCCATGGATAGGCTCTCGCTTATACTTGGTTTAGAGCCCAACCCCCACTTTCCCCCACTCTCCAGCCTAGGCATGCCATCAGGGAAGACAAGCTAAGGGATTCTTTTAGAACCCAGGCGCTGCTGTCATTTGGAGGAGCCTCCCCACAATCAGGATACCTGAGCACGTCTCTGTGTGTGTGCTGGAGGTGGGGAAACAGATTCCACGCATCTTTATGGGGCACAGGTGTTCCAAGGTTGGGGAAGTAGTTTAAAACCCTCCACTACCCACAGAGATGCACTCGCTAATACTTGGCTTTAGAGCCCATCCCCCACCATCGCTTACTGCTAGGCCTAGGAAAACACTTAGGGAAGTCAAGCGAAGGGATTCTATTACAACCCAGCTGCTGCAGTCTGTTGGAGGAACCTCCCCACACTCACAACCCCAGAACACTTCTTCCTGTGTGTGCTGGACGTGGGGAAACATAGCACACGCATTTTTCAGGGGTCACAGTAATTCCCAAGTTGTGGGTTGTAGTTTAAACATCTCCACTACCCATGGAGAGGCACACGCTAATACTTAGTTTTAGATCCCAAATCCCACTTTCAACCACACACTGGCCTAGGCAAACCATCAGGGAAGACAAGCAAAGGGATTCTATTCAAACCAAGACGCTGATGTCAGTTGGAGGAACTACCCCACCCTCAGGATACTGGAACCCAACCTTGTGTGGTGGGGAGATTTGAAGCCCCACTCCACGCAGATGAATGGGTGCTCAGGTGTTTCCCTTTATGGAGAATTCATCTAAATACTTCCTCAGTCCATCAGGGACACTCGCTACTATTTGGACTCAAAGCCCAACCCCAGGTTTCTCTTAGAGTCAGTCCTAGGGAAACACTCAGGGATTACAAGCTAAGGGATTCTATTAGAACCCAGCCGCTTCTGTCACCTGAAATTGCCAGCCCACACTCAGGATAGCAGAAAACTTCTTCATGTGTGTTCTGGTGGTGGGGATACAGAGTCCACGCTTTTTTCAAGGAGCACAGGTATTCCCATGTTGTGGGCTTTTGGTTAATAACCTCCAAATCCCATGGAGAAGCACTCGCTAATACTTGGATTTAGAGCCCAACCCACCCTTTCCCCAGCACTCCGTATCAGGCAACCAAACAGGGTAGGCAAGTTAAGCGATTTTATAAGAACCAAGGCCCTGCTCTCAGTTGGAGGAGGCTGCCCACTCTCAGGATAACTGTGCAAGTGTTTGTGTGTGTGCTGGAGGTGTGGAAACAGACTCCACGGATCTTTATGGGGGCACAGGTGTTCCCAGGTTAGGGATGTAGTTTAAACACCTCCACAAACCATAGAGAGGTCATCGCAAATACTTGGTTTTGGAGCCCAAACCACACTTTCCCCCGCACTCCCGCCTAGGCTTTCCATCAGGGAAGACAAGCAAAGGGATTCAACTAGAACCCAGGCGCTGCTGTCAGTTGGAGGAACTTCCCTGCACTCAGAATTCCAGAACACATTCTTAGGTGTGGGAGAGATGTGCAGCCCCACTGCACCCAGATGAATGCAGGAAAAGGTGTTCCCTTTAGGGAGAAGTCCTCTAAGTACTTCCTCAATGGATCAGGGGGCACTCACTGCTACGTGGCCTCCAAGCCCAACCCCCAGCTTTCCCTCATGGCCTGGCCTAAGAGAACACTCAGGGAACAGAAGCTAAGGGATACTAATAGAATCCAGGTGCTGCTGTCAGTTTGAGGAACTTCCCCACACTCAGAATACAAGAACACATCTTCGTGTGTGTGCTGGATGTAGGGAAACAGTCAAAGCATCTTTCAGGGGGCACATTTATTCCATGGTTGTGGGTTGTAGGTTAAAAACCCACATCCCATGGATAGGCTCTCGCTTATACTTGGTTTAGAGCCCAACCCCCACTTTCCCCCACTCTCCAGCCTAGGCATGCCATCAGGGAAGACAAGCTAAGGGATTCTTTTAGAACCCAGGCGCTGCTGGCATTTGGAGGAGCCTCCCCACAATCAGGATACCTGAGCACGTCTCCGTGTGTGTGCTGGAGGTGGGGAAACAGATTCCACGCATCTTTATGGGGCACAGGTGTTCCAAGGTTGGGGAAGTAGTTTAAAACCCTCCACTACCCACAGAGATGCACTCGCTAATACTTGGCTTTAGAGCCCATCCCCCACCATCGCTTACTGCTAGGCCTAGGAAAACACTTAGGGAAGTCAAGCGAAGGGATTCAATTACAACCCAGGTGCTGCTGTCTGTTGGAGGAACCTCCCCACACTCACAACCCCAGAACACTTCTTCCTGTGTGTGCTGGACGTGGGGAAACATAGCACATGCATTTTTCAGGGGTCACAGTAATTCCCAAGTTGTGGGTTGTAGTTTAAACATCTCCACTACCCATGGAGAGGCACACGCTAATACTTAGTTTTAGATCCCAAATCCCACTTTCAACCACACACTGGCCTAGGCAAACCATCAGGGAAGACAAGAAAAAGGATTCTATACAAACCAAGACGCTGATGTCAGTTGGAGGAACTACCCCACCCTCAGGATACTGGAACACAACCTTGTGTGGTGGGGAGATTTGAAGCCCCACTCCACGCAGATGAATGGGTGCTCAGGTGTTTCCCTTTATGGAGAATTCATCTAAATACTTCCTCAGTCCATCGGGGACACTCGCTACTATTTGGCCTCAAAGCCCAACCCCCAGGTTTCTCTCAGAGTCAGTCCTAGGGAAACACTCAGGGATTACAAGCTAAGAGATTCTATTAGAACCCAGCCGCTTCTGTCACCTGAAATTGCCAGCCCACACTCAGGATAGCAGAAAACTTCTTCATGTGTGTTCTGGTGGTGGGGATACAGAGTCCACGCTTTTTTCAAGGAGCACATGTATTCCCATGTTGTGGGCTTTTGGTTAATAACCTCCAAATCCCATGGAGAAGCACTCGCTAATACTTGGATTTAGAGCCCAACCCACCCTTTCCCCCGCACTCCGTATCAGGCAACCAAACAGGGTAGACAAGTTAAGCGATTTTATAAGAACCAAGGCCCTGCTCTCAGTTGGAGGAGGCTGCCCACTCTCAGGATAACTGTGCAAGTGTTCGTGTGTGTGCTGGAGGTGTGGAAAGAGACTCCACGGATCTTTATGGGGGCACAGGTGTTCCCAGGTTAGGGATGTAGTTTAAACACCTCCACAAACCATAGAGAGGTCATCGCCAATACTTGGTTTTGGAGCCCAAACCACACTTTCCCCCGCACTCCCGCCTAGGCTTTCCATCAGGTAAGACAAGCAAAGGGATTCAAATAGAATCCAGGCGCTGCTGTCAGTTGGAGGAACTTCCCTGCACTCAGAATTCCAGAACACATTCTTAGGTGTGGGAGAGATGTGCAGCCCCACTGCACCCAGATGAATGCAGGAAAAGGTGTTCCCTTTAGGGAGAAGTCCTCTAAGTAGTTCCTCAATGGATCAGGGGGCACTCACTGCTACGTGGCCTCCAAGCCCAACCCCCAGCTTTCCCTCATGGCCTGGCCTAAGAGAACACTCAGGGAACAGAAGCTAAGGGATACTAATAGAATCCAGGTGCTGCTGTGAGTTTGAGGAACTTCCCCACACTCAGAATACAAGAACACATCTTCGTGTGTGTGCTGGATGTAGGGAAACAGTCAAAGCATCTTTCAGGGGGCACATTTATTCCATGGTTGTGGGTTGTAGGTTAAAAACCCACATCCCATGGATAGGCTCTCGCTTATACTTGGTTTAGAGCCCAACCCCCACTTTCCCCCACTCTCCAGCCTAGGCATGCCATCAGGGAAGACAAGCTAAGGGATTCTTTTAGAACCCAGGCGCTGCTGGCATTTGGAGGAGCCTCCCCACAATCAGGATACCTGAGCACGTCTCCGTGTGTGTGCTGGAGGTGGGGAAACAGATTCCACGCATCTTTATGGGGCACAGGTGTTCCAAGGTTGGGGAAGTAGTTTAAAACCCTCCACTACCCACAGAGATGCACTCGCTAATACTTGGCTTTAGAGCCCATCCCCCACCATCGCTTACTGCTAGGCCTAGGAAAACACTTAGGGAAGTCAAGCGAAGGGATTCAATTACATCCCAGGTGCTGCTGTCTGTTGGAGGAACCTCCCCACACTCAGAACCCCAGAACACTTCTTCCTGTGTGTGCTGGACGTGGGGAAACATAGCACATGCATTTTTCAGGGGTCACAGTAATTCCCAAGTTGTGGGTTGTAGTTTAAACATCTCCACTACCCATGGAGAGGCACACGCTAATACTTAGTTTTAGATCCCAAATCCCACTTTCAACCACACACTGGCCTAGGCAAACCATCAGGGAAGACAAGCAAAGGGATTCTATTCAAACCAAGACGCTGATGTCAGTTGGAGGAACTACCCCACCCTCAGGATACTGGAACCCAACCTTGTGTGGTGGGGAGATTTGAAGCCCCACTCCACGCAGATGAATGGGTGCTCAGGTGTTTCCCTTTATGGAGAATTCATCTAAATACTTCCTCAGTCCATCGGGGACACTCGCTACTATTTGGCCTCAAAGCCCAACCCCCAGGTTTCTCTCAGAGTCAGTCCTAGGGAAACACTCAGGGATTACAAGCTAAGAGATTCTATTAGAACCCAGCCGCTTCTGTCACCTGAAATTGCCAGCCCACACACAGGATAGCAGAAAACTTCTTCATGTGTGTTCTGGTGGTGGGGATACAGAGTCCACGCTTTTTTCAAGGAGCACAGGTATTCCCATGTTGTGGGCTTTTGGTTAATAACCTCCAAATCCCATGGAGAAGCACTCGCTAATACTTGGATTTAGAGCCCAACCCACCCTTTCCCCAGCACTCCGTATCAGGCAACCAAACAGGGTAGACAAGTTAAGCGATTTTATAAGAACCAAGGCCCTGCTCTCAGTTGGAGGAGGCTGCCCACTCTCTGGATAACTGTGCAAGTGTTCGTGTGTGTGCTGGAGGTGTGGAAACAGACTCCACGGATCTTTATGGGGGCACAGGTGTTCCCAGGTTAGGGATGTAGTTTAAACACCTCCACAAACCATAGAGAGGTCATCGCAAATACTTGGTTTTGGAGCCCAAACCACACTTTCCCCCGCACTCCCGCCTAGGCTTTCCATCAGGGAAGACAAGCAAAGGGATTCAACTAGAACCCAGGCGCTGCTGTCAGTTGGAGGAACTTCCCTGCACTCAGAATTCCAGAACACATTCTTAGGTGTGGGAGAGATGTGCAGCCCCACTGCACCCAGATGAATGCAGGAAAAGGTGTTCCCTTTAGGGAGAAGTCCTCTAAGTACTTCCTCAATGGATCAGGGGGCACTCACTGCTACGTGGCCTCCAAGCTCAACCCCCAGCTTTCCCTCATGGCCTGGCCTAAGAGAACACTCAGGGAACAGAAGCTAAGGGATACTAATAGAATCCAGGTGCTGCTGTCAGTTTGAGGAACTTCCCCACACTCAGAATACAAGAACACATCTTCGTGTGTGTGCTGGATGTAGGGAAACAGTCAAAGCATCTTTCAGGGGGCACATTTATTCCATGGTTGTGGGTTGTAGGTTAAAAACCCACATCCCATGGATAGGCTCTCGCTTATACTTGGTTTAGAGCCCAACCCCCACTTTCCCCCACTCTCCAGCCTAGGCATGCCATCAGGGAAGACAAGCTAAGGGATTCTTTTAGAACCCAGGGGCTCCTGGCATTTGGAGGAGCCTCCCCACAATCAGGATACCTGAGCACGTCTCCGTGTGTGTGCTGGAGGTGGGGAAACAGATTCCACGCATCTTTATGGGGCACAGGTGTTCCAAGGTTGGGGAAGTAGTTTAAAACCCTCCACTACCCACAGAGATGCACTCGCTAATACTTGGCTTTAGAGCCCATCCCCCACCATCGCTTACTGCTAGGCCTAGGAAAACACTTACTGAAGTCAAGCGAAGGGATTCAATTACAACCCAGGTGCTGCTGTCTGTTGGAGGAACCTCCCCACACTCAGAACCGCAGAACACTTCTTCCTGTGTGTGCTGGACGTGGGGAAACATAGCACATGTATTTTTCAGGGGTCACAGTAATTCCCAAGTTGTGGGTTGTAGTTTAAACATCTCCACTACCCATGGAGAGGCACACGCTAATACTTAGTTTTAGATCCCAAATCCCACTTTCAACCACACACTGGCCTAGGCAAACCATCAGGGAAGACAAGCAAAGGGATTCTATTCAAACCAAGACGCTGATGTCAGTTGGAGGAACTACCCCACCCTCAGGATACTGGAACCCAACCTTGTGTGGTGGGGAGATTTGAAGCCCCACTCCACGCAGATGAATGGGTGCTCAGGTGTTTCCCTTTATGGAGAATTCATCTAAATACTTCCTCAGTCCATCGGGGACACTCGCTACTATTTGGACTCAAAGCCCAACCCCAGGTTTCTCTCAGAGTCAGTCCTAGGGAAACACTCAGGGATTACAAGCTAAGGGATTCTATTAGAACCCAGCCGCTTCTGTCACCTGAAATTGCCAGCCCACACTCAGGATAGCAGAAAACTTCTTCATGTGTGTTCTGGTGGTGGGGATACAGAGTCCACGCTTTTTTCAAGGAGCACAGGTATTCCCATGTTGTGGGCTTTTGGTTAATAACCTCCAAATCCCATGGAGAAGCACTCGCTAATACTTGGATTTAGAGCCCAACCCACCCTTTCCCCAGCACTCCGTATCAGGCAACCAAACAGGGTAGGCAAGTTAAGCGATTTTATAAGAACCAAGGCCCTGCTCTCAGTTGGAGGAGGCTGCCCACTCTCAGGATAACTGTGCAAGTGTTTGTGTGTGTGCTGGAGGTGTGGAAACAGACTCCACGGATCTTTATGGGGGCACAGGTGTTCCCAGGTTAGGGATGTAGTTTAAACACCTCCACAAACCATAGAGAGGTCATCGCAAATACTTGGTTTTGGAGCCCAAACCACACTTTCCCCCGCACTCCCGCCTAGGCTTTCCATCAGGGAAGACAAGCAAAGGGATTCAACTAGAACCCAGGCGCTGCTGTCAGTTGGAGGAACTTCCCTGCACTCAGAATTCCAGAACACATTCTTAGGTGTGGGAGAGATGTGCAGCCCCACTGCACCCAGATGAATGCAGGAAAAGGTGTTCCCTTTAGGGAGAAGTCCTCTAAGTACTTCCTCAATGGATCAGGGGGCACTCACTGCTACGTGGCCTCCAAGCCCAACCCCCAGCTTTCCCTCATGGCCTGGCCTAAGAGAACACTCAGGGAACAGAAGCTAAGGGATACTAATAGAATCCAGGTGCTGCTGTCAGTTTGAGGAACTTCCCCACACTCAGAATACAAGAACACATCTTCGTGTGTGTGCTGGATGTAGGGAAACAGTCAAAGCATCTTTCAGGGGGCACATTTATTCCATGGTTGTGGGTTGTAGGTTAAAAACCCACATCCCATGGATAGGCTCTCGCTTATACTTGGTTTAGAGCCCAACCCCCACTTTCCCCCACTCTCCAGCCTAGGCATGCCATCAGGGAAGACAAGCTAAGGGATTCTTTTAGAACCCAGGCGCTGCTGGCATTTGGAGGAGCCTCCCCACAATCAGGATACCTGAGCACGTCTCCGTGTGTGTGCTGGAGGTGGGGAAACAGGTTCCACGCATCTTTATGGGGCACAGGTGTTCCAAGGTTGGGGAAGTAGTTTAAAACCCTCCACTACCCACAGAGATGCACTCGCTAATACTTGGCTTTAGAGCCCATCCCCCACCATCGCTTACTGCTAGGCCTAGGAAAACACTTAGGGAAGTCAAGCGAAGGGATTCAATTACAACCCAGGTGCTGCTGTCTGTTGGAGGAACCTCCCCACACTCACAACCCCAGAACACTTCTTCCTGTGTGTGCTGGACGTGGGGAAACATAGCACATGCATTTTTCAGGGGTCACAGTAATTCCCAAGTTGTGGGTTGTAGTTTAAACATCTCCACTACCCATGGAGAGGCACACGCTAATACTTAGTTTTAGATCCCAAATCCCACTTTCAACCACACACTGGCCTAGGCAAACCATCAGGGAAGACAAGAAAAAGGATTCTATTCAAACCAAGACGCTGATGTCAGTTGGAGGAACTACCCCACCCTCAGGATACTGGAACCCAACCTTGTGTGGTGGGGAGATTTGAAGCCCCACTCCACGCAGATGAATGGGTGCTCAGGTGTTTCCCTTTATGGAGAATTCATCTAAATACTTCCTCAGTCCATCGGGGACACTCGCTACTATTTGGCCTCAAAGCCCAACCCCCAGGTTTCTCTCAGAGTCAGTCCTAGGGAAACACTCAGGGATTACAAGCTAAGAGATTCTATTAGAACCCAGCCGCTCCTGTCACCTGAAATTGCCAGCCCACACTCAGGATAGCAGAAAACTTCTTCATGTGTGTTCTGGTGGTGGGGATACAGAGTCCACGCTTTTTTCAAGGAGCACATGTATTCCCATGTTGTGGGCTTTTGGTTAATAACCTCCAAATCCCATGGAGAAGCACTCGCTAATACTTGGATTTAGAGCCCAACCCACCCTTTCCCCCGCACTCCGTATCAGGCAACCAAACAGGGTAGACAAGTTAAGCGATTTTATAAGAACCAAGGCCCTGCTCTCAGTTGGAGGAGGCTGCCCACTCTCAGGATAACTGTGCAAGTGTTCGTGTGTGTGCTGGAGGTGTGGAAAGAGACTCCACGGATCTTTATGGGGGCACAGGTGTTCCCAGGTTAGGGATGTAGTTTAAACACCTCCACAAACCATAGAGAGGTCATCGCAAATACTTGGTTTTGGAGCCCAAACCACACTTTCCCCCGCACTCCCGCCTAGGCTTTCCATCAGGTAAGACAAGCAAAGGGATTCAAATTGAATCCAGGCGCTGCTGTCAGTTGGAGGAACTTCCCTGCACTCAGAATTCCAGAACACATTCTTAGGTGTGGGAGAGATGTGCAGCCCCACTGCACCCAGATGAATGCAGGAAAAGGTGTTCCCTTTAGGGAGAAGTCCTCTAAGTACTTCCTCAATGGATCAGGGGGCACTCACTGCTACGTGGCCTCCAAGCCCAACCCCCAGCTTTCCCTCATGGCCTGGCCTAAGAGAACACTCAGGGAACAGAAGCTAAGGGATACTAATAGAATCCAGGTGCTGCTGTCAGTTTGAGGAACTTCCCCACACTCAGAATACAAGAACACATCTTCGTGTGTGTGCTGGATGTAGGGAAACAGTCAAAGCATCTTTCAGGGGGCACATTTATTCCATGGTTGTGGGTTGTAGGTTAAAAACCCACATCCCATGGATAGGCTCTCGCTTATACTTGGTTTAGAGCCCAACCCCCACTTTCCCCCACTCTCCAGCCTAGGCATGCCATCAGGGAAGACAAGCTAAGGGATTCTTTTAGAACCCAGGCGCTGCTGGCATTTGGAGGAGCCTCCCCACAATCAGGATACCTGAGCACGTCTCTGTGTGTGTGCTGGAGGTGGGGAAACAGATTCCACGCATCTTTATGGGGCACAGGTGTTCCAAGGTTGGGGAAGTAGTTTAAAACCCTCCACTACCCACAGAGATGCACTCGCTAATACTTGGCTTTAGAGCCCATCCCCCACCATCGCTTACTGCTAGGCCTAGGAAAACACTTAGGGAAGTCAAGCGAAGGGATTCAATAACATCCCAGGTGCTGCTGTCTGTTGGAGGAACCTCCCCACACTCAGAACCCCAGAACACTTCTTCCTGTGTGTGCTGGACGTGGGGAAACATAGCACATGCATTTTTCAGGGGTCACAGTAATTCCCAAGTTGTGGGTTGTAGTTTAAACATCTCCACTACCCATGGAGAGGCACACGCTAATACTTAGTTTTAGATCCCAAATCCCACTTTCAACCACACACTGGCCTAGGCAAACCATCAGGGAAGACAAGCAAAGGGATTCTATTCAAACCAAGACGCTGATGTCAGTTGGAGGAACTACCCCACCCTCAGGATACTGGAACCCAACCTTGTGTGGTGGGGAGATTTGAAGCCCCACTCCACGCAGATGAATGGGTGCTCAGGTGTTTCCCTTTATGGAGAATTCATCTAAATACTTCCTCAGTCCATCGGGGACACTCGCTACTATTTGGCCTCAAAGCCCAACTCCCAGGTTTCTCTCAGAGTCAGTCCTAGGGAAACACTCAGGGATTACAAGCTAAGAGATTCTATTAGAACCCAGCCGCTTCTGTCACCTGAAATTCCCAGCCCACACACAGGATAGCAGAAAACTTCTTCATGTGTGTTCTGGTGGTGGGGATACAGAGTCCACGCTTTTTTCAAGGAGCACAGGTATTCCCATGTTGTGGGCTTTTGGTTAATAACCTCCAAATCCCATGGAGAAGCACTCGCTAATACTTGGATTTAGAGCCCAACTCACCCTTTCCCCAGCACTCCGTATCAGGCAACCAAACAGGGTAGGCAAGTTAAGCGATTTTATAAGAACCAAGGCCCTGCTCTCAGTTGGAGGAGGCTGCCCACTCTCAGGATAACTGTGCAAGTGTTTGTGTGTGTGCTGGAGGTGTGGAAACAGACTCCACGGATCTTTATGGGGGCACAGGTGTTCCCAGGTTAGGGATGTAGTTTAAACACCTCCACAAACCATAGAGAGGTCATCGCAAATACTTGGTTTTGGAGCCCAAACCACACTTTCCCCCGCACTCCCGCCTAGGCTTTCCATCAGGGAAGACAAGCAAAGGGATTCAACTAGAACCCAGGCGCTGCTGTCAGTTGGAGGAACTTCCCTGCACTCAGAATTCCAGAACACATTCTTAGGTGTGGGAGAGATGTGCAGCCCCACTGCACCCAGATGAATGCAGGAAAAGGTGTTCCCTTTAGGGAGAAGTCCTCTAAGTACTTCCTCAATGGATCAGGGGGCACTCACTGCTACGTGGCCTCCAAGCCCAACCCCCAGCTTTCCCTCATGGCCTGGCCTAAGAGAACACTCAGGGAACAGAAGCTAAGGGATACTAATAGAATCCAGGTGCTGCTGTCAGTTTGAGGAACTTCCCCACACTCAGAATACAAGAACACATCTTCGTGTGTGTGCTGGATGTAGGGAAACAGTCAAAGCATCTTTCAGGGGGCACATTTATTCCATGGTTGTGGGTTGTAGGTTAAAAACCCACATCCCATGGATAGGCTCTCGCTTATACTTGGTTTAGAGCCCAACCCCCACTTTCCCCCACTCTCCAGCCTAGGCATGCCATCAGGGAAGACAAGCTAAGGGATTCTTTTAGAACCCAGGCGCTGCTGGCATTTGGAGGAGCCTCCCCACAATCAGGATACCTGAGCACGTCTCCGTGTGTGTGCTGGAGGTGGGGAAACAGATTCCACGCATCTTTATGGGGCACAGGTGTTCCAAGGTTGGGGAAGTAGTTTAAAACCCTCCACTACCCACAGAGATGCACTCGCTAATACTTGGCTTTAGAGCCCATCCCCCACCATCGCTTACTGCTAGGCCTAGGAAAACACTTAGGGAAGTCAAGCGAAGGGATTCTATTACAACCCAGGTGCTGCTGTCTGTTGGAGGAACCTCCCCACATTCACAACCCCAGAACACTTCTTCCTGTGTGTGCTGGACTTGGGGAAACAAAGCACATGCATTTTTCAGGGGTCACAGTAATTCCCAAGTTGTGGGTTGTAGTTTAAACATCTCCACTACCCATGGAGAGGCACACGCTAATACTTAGTTTTAGATCCCAAATCCCACTTTCAACCACACACTGGCCTAGGCAAACCATCAGGGAAGACAAGCAAAGGGATTCTATTCAAACCAAGACGCTGATGTCAGTTGGAGGAACTACCCCACCCTCAGGATACTGGAACCCAACCTTGTGTGGTGGGGAGATTTGAAGCCCCACTCCACGCAGATGAATGGGTGCTCAGGTGTTTCCCTTTATGGAGAATTCATCTAAATACTTCCTCAGTCCATCGGGGACACTCGCTACTATTTGGCCTCAAAGCCCAACCCCCAGGTTTCTCTCAGAGTCAGTCCTAGAGAAAAACTCAGGGATTACAAGCTAAGGGATTCTATTAGAACCCAGCTGCTTCTGTCACCTGAAATTGCCAGCCCACACTCAGGATAGCAGAAAACTTCTTCATGTGTGTTCTGGTGGTGGGGATACAGAGTCCACGCTTTTTTCAAGGAGCACAGGTATTCCCATGTTGTGGGCTTTTGGTTAATAACCTCCAAATCCCATGGAGAAGCACTCGCTAATACTTGGATTTAGAGCCCAACCCACCCTTTCCCCAGCACTCCGTATCAGGCAACCAAACAGGGTAGACAAGTTAAGCGATTTTATAAGAACCAAGGCCCTGCTCTCAGTTGGAGGAGGCTGCACACTCTCAGGATAACTGTGCAAGTGTTCGTGTGTGTGCTGGAGGTGTGGAAACAGACTCCACGGATCTTTATGGGGGCACAGGTGTTCCCAGGTTAGGGATGTAGTTTAAACACCTCCACAAACCATAGAGAGGTCATCGCAAATACTTGGTTTTGGAGCCCAAACCACACTTTCCCCCGCACTTCCGCCTAGGCTTTCCATCAGGGAAGACAAGCAAAGGGATTCAACTAGAACCCAGGCGCTGCTGTCAGTTGGAGGAACTTCCCTGCACTCAGAATTCCAGAACACATTCTTAGGTGTGGGAGAGATGTGCAGCCCCACTGCACCCAGATGAATGCAGGAAAAGGTGTTCCCTTTAGGGAGAAGTCCTCTAAGTACTTCCTCAATGGATCAGGGGGCACTCACTTCTACGTGGCCTCCAAGCTCAACCCCCAGCTTTCCCTCATGGCCTGGCCTAAGAGAACACTCAGGGAACAGAAGCTAAGGGATACTAATAGAATCCAGGTGCTGCTGTCAGTTTGAGGAACTTCCCCACACTCAGAATACAAGAACACATCTTCGTGTGTGTGCTGGATGTAGGGAAACAGTCAAAGCATCTTTCAGGGGACACATTTATTCCATGGTTGTGGGTTGTAGGTTAAAAACCCACATCCCATGGATAGGCTCTCGCTTATACTTGGTTTAGAGCCCAACCCCCACTTTCCCCCACTCTCCAGCCTAGGCATGCCATCAGGGAAGACAAGCTAAGGGATTCTTTTAGAACCCAGGGGCTCCTGGCATTTGGAGGAGCCTCCCCACAATCAGGATACCTGAGCACGTCTCCGTGTGTGTGCTGGAGGTGGGGAAACAGATTCCACGCATCTTTATGGGGCACAGGTGTTCCAAGGTTGGGGAAGTAGTTTAAAACCCTCCACTACCCACAGAGATGCACTCGCTAATACTTGGCTTTAGAGCCCATCCCCCACCATCGCTTACTGCTAGGCCTAGGAAAACACTTACTGAAGTCAAGCGAAGGCATTCAATTACAACCCAGGTGCTGCTGTCTGTTGGAGGAACCTCCCCACACTCAGAACCGCAGAACACTTCTTCCTGTGTGTGCTGGACGTGGGGAAACATAGCACATGTATTTTTCAGGGGTCACAGTAATTCCCAAGTTGTGGGTTGTAGTTTAAACATCTCCACTACCCATGGAGAGGCACACGCTAATACTTAGTTTTAGATCCCAAATCCCACTTTCAACCACACACTGGCCTAGGCAAACCATCAGGGAAGACAAGCAAAGGGATTCTATTCAAACCAAGACGCTGATGTCAGTTGGAGGAACTACCCCACCCTCAGGATACTGGAACCCAACCTTGTGTGGTGGGGAGATTTGAAGCCCCACTCCACGCAGATGAATGGGTGCTCAGGTGTTTCCCTTTATGGAGAATTCATCTAAATACTTCCTCAGTCCATCGGGGACACTCGCTACTATTTGGCCTCAAAGCCCAACCCCCAGGTTTCTCTCAGAGTCAGTCCTAGGGAAAAACTCAGGGATTACAAGCTAAGGGATTCTATTAGAACCCAGCTGCTTCTGTCACCTGAAATTGCCAGCCCACACTCAGGATAGCAGAAAACTTCTTCATGTGTGTTCTGGTGGTGGGGATACAGAGTCCAGGCTTTTTTCAAGGAGCACAGGTATTCCCATGTTGTGGGCTTTTGGTTAATAACCTCCAAATCCCATGGAGAAGCACTCGCTAATACTTGGATTTAGAGCCCAACCCACCCTTTCCCCAGCACTCCGTATCAGGCAACCAAACAGGGTAGACAAGTTAAGAGATTTTATATGAACCAAGGCCCTGCTCTCAGTTGGAGGAGGCTGCACACTCTCAGGATAACTGTGCAAGTGTTCGTGTGTGTGCTGGAGGTGTGGAAACAGACTCCACGGATCTTTATGGGGGCACAGGTGTTCCCAGGTTAGGGATGTAGTTTAAACACCTCCACAAACCATAGTGAGGTCATCGCAAATACTTGGTTTTGGAGCCCAAACCACACTTTCCCCCGCACTCCCGCCTAGGCTTTCCATCAGGGAAGACAAGCAAAGGGATTCAACTAGAACCCAGGCGCTGCTGTCAGTTGGAGGAACTTCCCTGCACTCAGAATTCCAGAACACATTCTTAGGTGTGGGAGAGATGTGCAGCCCCACTGCACCCAGATGAATGCAGGAAAAGGTGTTCCCTTTAGGGAGAAGTCCTCTAAGTACTTCCTCAATGGATCAGGGGGCACTCACTGCTACGTGGCCTCCAAGCCCAACCCCCAGCTTTCCCTCATGGCCTGGCCTAAGAGAACACTCAGGGAACAGAAGCTAAGGGATACTAATAGAATCCAGGTGCTGCTGTCAGTTTGAGGAACTTCCCCACACTCAGAATACAAGAACACATCTTCGTGTGTGTGCTGGATGTAGGGAAACAGTCAAAGCATCTTTCAGGGGGCACATTTATTCCATGGTTGTGGGTTGTAGGTTAAAAACCCACATCCCATGGATAGGCTCTCGCTTATACTTGGTTTAGAGCCCAACCCCCACTTTCCCCCACTCTCCAGCCTAGGCATGCCATCAGGGAAGACAAGCTAAGGGATTCTTTTAGAACCCAGGCGCTGCTGGCATTTGGAGGAGCCTCCCCACAATCAGGATACCTGAGCACGTCTCCGTGTGTGTGCTGGAGGTGGGGAAACAGATTCCACGCATCTTTATGGGGCACAGGTGTTCCAAGGTTGGGGAAGTAGTTTAAAACCCTCCACTACCCACAGAGATGCACTCGCTAATACTTGGCTTTAGAGCCCATCCCCCACCATCGCTTACTGCTAGGCCTAGGAAAACACTTAGGGAAGTCAAGCGAAGGGATTCTATTACAACCCAGGTGCTGCTGTCTGTTGGAGGAACCTCCCCACATTCACAACCCCAGAACACTTCTTCCTGTGTGTGCTGGACTTGGGGAAACAAAGCACATGCATTTTTCAGGGGTCACAGTAATTCCCAAGTTGTGGGTTGTAGTTTAAACATCTCCACTACCCATGGAGAGGCACACGCTAATACTTAGTTTTAGATCCCAAATCCCACTTTCAACCACACACTGGCCTAGGCAAACCATCAGGGAAGACAAGCAAAGGGATTCTATTCAAACCAAGACGCTGATGTCAGTTGGAGGAACTACCCCACCCTCAGGATACTGGAACCCAACCTTGTGTGGTGGGGAGATTTGAAGCCCCACTCCACGCAGATGAATGGGTGCTCAGGTGTTTCCCTTTATGGAGAATTCATCTAAATACTTCCTCAGTCCATCGGGGACACTCGCTACTATTTGGCCTCAAAGCCCAACCCCCAGGTTTCTCTCAGAGTCAGTCCTAGAGAAAAACTCAGGGATTACAAGCTAAGGGATTCTATTAGAACCCAGCTGCTTCTGTCACCTGAAATTGCCAGCCCACACTCAGGATAGCAGAAAACTTCTTCATGTGTGTTCTGGTGGTGGGGATACAGAGTCCACGCTTTTTTCAAGGAGCACAGGTATTCCCATGTTGTGGGCTTTTGGTTAATAACCTCCAAATCCCATGGAGAAGCACTCGCTAATACTTGGATTTAGAGCCCAACCCACCCTTTCCCCAGCACTCCGTATCAGGCAACCAAACAGGGTAGACAAGTTAAGCGATTTTATAAGAACCAAGGCCCTGCTCTCAGTTGGAGGAGGCTGCCCACTCTCTGGATAACTGTGCAAGTGTTCGTGTGTGTGCTGGAGGTGTGGAAACAGACTCCACGGATCTTTATGGGGGCACAGGTGTTCCCAGGTTAGGGATGTAGTTTAAACACCTCCACAAACCATAGAGAGGTCATCGCAAATACTTGGTTTTGGAGCCCAAACCACACTTTCCCCCGCACTCCCGCCTAGGCTTTCCATCAGGGAAGACAAGCAAAGGGATTCAACTAGAACCCAGGCGCTGCTGTCAGTTGGAGGAACTTCCCTGCACTCAGAATTCCAGAACACATTCTTAGGTGTGGGAGAGATGTGCAGCCCCACTGCACCCAGATGAATGCAGGAAAAGGTGTTCCCTTTAGGGAGAAGTCCTCTAAGTACTTCCTCAATGGATCAGGGGGCACTCACTGCTACGTGGCCTCCAAGCTCAACCCCCAGCTTTCCCTCATGGCCTGGCCTAAGAGAACACTCAGGGAACAGAAGCTAAGGGATACTAATAGAATCCAGGTGCTGCTGTCAGTTTGAGGAACTTCCCCACACTCAGAATACAAGAACACATCTTCGTGTGTGTGCTGGATGTAGGGAAACAGTCAAAGCATCTTTCAGGGGACACATTTATTCCATGGTTGTGGGTTGTAGGTTAAAAACCCACATCCCATGGATAGGCTCTCGCTTATACTTGGTTTAGAGCCCAACCCCCACTTTCCCCCACTCTCCAGCCTAGGCATGCCATCAGGGAAGACAAGCTAAGGGATTCTTTTAGAACCCAGGGGCTCCTGGCATTTGGAGGAGCCTCCCCACAATCAGGATACCTGAGCACGTCTCCGTGTGTGTGCTGGAGGTGGGGAAACAGATTCCACGCATCTTTATGGGGCACAGGTGTTCCAAGGTTGGGGAAGTAGTTTAAAACCCTCCACTACCCACAGAGATGCACTCGCTAATACTTGGCTTTAGAGCCCATCCCCCACCATCGCTTACTGCTAGGCCTAGGAAAACACTTACTGAAGTCAAGCGAAGGGATTCAATTACAACCCAGGTGCTGCTGTCTGTTGGAGGAACCTCCCCACACTCAGAACCGCAGAACACTTCTTCCTGTGTGTGCTGGACGTGGGGAAACATAGCACATGTATTTTTCAGGGGTCACAGTAATTCCCAAGTTGTGGGTTGTAGTTTAAACATCTCCACTACCCATGGAGAGGCACACGCTAATACTTAGTTTTAGATCCCAAATCCCACTTTCAACCACACACTGGCCTAGGCAAACCATCAGGGAAGACAAGCAAAGGGATTCTATTCAAACCAAGACGCTGATGTCAGTTGGAGGAACTACCCCACCCTCAGGATACTGGAACCCAACCTTGTGTGGTGGGGAGATTTGAAGCCCCACTCCACGCAGATGAATGGGTGCTCAGGTGTTTCCCTTTATGGAGAATTCATCTAAATACTTCCTCAGTCCATCGGGGACACTCGCTACTATTTGGCCTCAAAGCCCAACCCCCAGGTTTCTCTCAGAGTCAGTCCTAGGGAAAAACTCAGGGATTACAAGCTAAGGGATTCTATTAGAACCCAGCTGCTTCTGTCACCTGAAATTGCCAGCCCACACTCAGGATAGCAGAAAACTTCTTCATGTGTGTTCTGGTGGTGGGGATACAGAGTCCAGGCTTTTTTCAAGGAGCACAGGTATTCCCATGTTGTGGGCTTTTGGTTAATAACCTCCAAATCCCATGGAGAAGCACTCGCTAATACTTGGATTTAGAGCCCAACCCACCCTTTCCCCAGCACTCCGTATCAGGCAACCAAACAGGGTAGACAAGTTAAGAGATTTTATATGAACCAAGGCCCTGCTCTCAGTTGGAGGAGGCTGCACACTCTCAGGATAACTGTGCAAGTGTTCGTGTGTGTGCTGGAGGTGTGGAAACAGACTCCACGGATCTTTATGGGGGCACAGGTGTTCCCAGGTTAGGGATGTAGTTTAAACACCTCCACAAACCATAGAGAGGTCATCGCAAATACTTGGTTTTGGAGCCCAAACCACACTTTCCCCCGCACTCCCGCCTAGGCTTTCCATCAGGGAAGACAAGCAAAGGGATTCAATTAGAACCCAGGCGCTGCTGTCAGTTGGAGGAACTTCCCTGCACTCAGAATTCCAGAACACATTCTTAGGTGAGGGAGAGTTGTGCAGCCCCACTGCACCCAGATGAATGCAGGAAAAGGTGTTCCCTTTAGGGAGAAGTCCTCTAAGTACTTCCTCAATGGATCAGGGGCCACTCACTGCTACGTGGCCTCCAAGCCCAACCCCCAGCTTTCCCTCATGGCCTGGCCTAAAAGAACACTCAGGGAACAGAAGCTAAGGGATACTAATAGAATCCAGGTGCTGCTGTCAGTTTGAGGAACTTCCCCACACTCAGGATACAAGAACAAATCTTCGTGTGTGTGCTGGATGTAGGGAAACAGTCAAAGCATCTTTCAGGGGGCACATTTATTCCATGGTTGTGGGTTGTAGGTTAAAAACCCACATCCCATGGATAGGCTCTCGCTTATACTTGGTTTAGAGCCCAACCCCCACTTTCCCCCACTCTCCAGCCTAGGCATGCCATCAGGGAAGACAAGCTAAGGGATTCTTTTAGAACCCAGGCGCTGCTGTCATTTGGAGGAGCCTCCCCACAATCAGGATACCTGAGCACGTCTCCGTGTGTGTGCTGGAGGTGGGGAAACAGATTCCACGAATCTTTATGGGGCACAGGTGTTCCAAGGTTGGGGAAGTAGTTTAAAACCCTCCACTACCCACAGAGATGCACTCGCTAATACTTGGCTTTAGAGCCCATCCCCCACCATCGCTTACTGCTAGGCCTAGGAAAACACTTAGGGAAGTCAAGCGAAGGGATTCTATTACAACCCAGGTGCTGCTGTCTGTTGGAGGAACCTCCCCACACTCACAACCCCAGAACACTTCTTCCTGTGTGTGCTGGACGTGGGGAAACATAGCACATGCATTTTTCAGGGGTCACAGTAATTCCCAAGTTGTGGGTTGTAGTTTAAACATCTCCACTACCCATGGAGAGGCACACGCTAATACTTAGTTTTAGATCCCAAATCCCACTTTCAACCACACACTGGCCTAGGCAAACCATCAGGGAAGACAAGCAAAGGGATTCTATTCAAACCAAGACGCTGATGTCAGTTGGAGGAACTACCCCACCCTCAGGATACTGGAACCCAACCTTGTGTGGTGGGGAGATTTGAAGCCCCACTCCACGCAGATGAATGGGTGCTCAGGTGTTTCCCTTTATGGAGAATTCATCTAAATACTTCCTCAGTCCATCGGGGACACTCGCTACTATTTGGCCTCAAAGCCCAACCCCCAGGTTTCTCTCAGAGTCAGTCCTAGGGAAACACTCAGGGATTACAAGCTAAGAGATTCTATTAGAACCCAGCCGCTTCTGTCACCTGAAATTGCCAGCCCACACTCAGGATAGCAGAAAACTTCTTCATGTGTGTTCTGGTGGTGGGGATACAGAGTCCACGCTTTTTTCAAGGAGCACAGGTATTCCCATGTTGTGGGCTTTTGGTTAATAACCTCCAAATCCCATGGAGAAGCACTCGCTAATACTTGGATTTAGAGCCCAACCCACCCTTTCCCCAGCACTCCGTATCAGGCAACCAAACAGGGTAGACAAGTTAAGCGATTTTATAAGAACCAAGGCCCTGCTCTCAGTTGGAGGAGGCTGCCCACTCTCAGGATAACTGTGCAAGTGTTCGTGTGTGTGCTGGAGGTGTGGAAACAGACTCCACGGATCTTTATGGGGGCACAGGTGTTCCCAGGTTAGGGATGTAGTTTAAACACCTCCACAAACCATAGAAAGGTCATCGCAAATAATTGGCTTTGGAGCCCAAAGCACACTTTCCCCCGCACTCCCGCCTAGGCTTTCCATCAGGGAAGACAGGCAATGGGATTCAACTAGAACCCAGGCGCTGCTGTCAGTTGGAGGAACTTCCCTGCACTCAGAATTCCAGAACACATTCTTAGGTGTGGGAGAGATGTGCAGCCCCACTGCACCCAGATGAATGCAGGAAAAGGTGTTCCCTTTAGGGAGAAGTCCTCTAAGTACTTCCTCAATGGATCAGGGGGCACTCACTGCTACGTGGCCTCCAAGCCCAACCCCCAGCTTTCCCTCATGGCCTGGCCTTAAAGAACACTCAGGGAACAGAAGCTAAGGGATACTAATAGAATCCAGGTGCTGCTGTCAGTTTGAGGAACTTCCCCACACTCAGGATACAAGAACAAATCTTCGTGTGTGTGCTGGATGTAGGGAAACAGTCAAAGCATCTTTCAGGGGGCACATTTATTCCATGGTTGTGGGTTGTAGGTTAAAAACCCACATCCCATGGATAGGCTCTCGCTTATACTTGGTTTAGAGCCCAACCCCCACTTTCCCCCACTCTCCAGCCTAGGCATGCCATCAGGGAAGACAAGCTAAGGGATTCTTTTAGAACCCAGGCGCTGCTGTCATTTGGAGGAGCCTCCCCACAATCAGGATACCTGAGCACGTCTCCGTGTGTGTGCTGGAGGTGGGGAAACAGATTCCACGAATCTTTATGGGGCACAGGTGTTCCAAGGTTGGGGAAGTAGTTTAAAACCCTCCACTACCCACAGAGATGCACTCGCTAATACTTGGCTTTAGAGCCCATCCCCCACCATCGCTTACTGCTAGGCCTAGGAAAACACTTAGGGAAGTCAAGCTAAGGGATTCTATTACAACCCAGGTGCTGCAGTCTGTTGGAGGAACCTCCCCACACTCAGAACCCCCGAACACTTCTTCCTGTGTGTGCTGGACGTGGGGAAACATAGCACACGCATTTTTCAGGGGTCACAGTGATTCCCAAGTTGTGGGTTGTAGTTTAAACATCTCCACTACCCATGGAGAGGCACACGCTAATACTTAGTTTTAGATCCCAAATCCCACTTTCAACCACACACTGGTCTAGGCAAACCATCAGGGAAGACAAGCAAAGGGATTCTATTCAAACCAAGACGCTGATGTCAGTTGGAGGAATTACCCCACCCTCAGGATACTGGAACCCAACCTTGTGTGGTGGGGAGATTTGAAGCCCCACTCCACGCAGATGAATGGGTGCTCAGGTGTTTCCCTTTATGGAGAATTCATCTAAATACTTCCTCAGTCCATCGGGGACACTCGCTACTATTTGGCCTCAAAGCCCAACCCCAGGTTTCTCTCAGAGTCAGTCCTAGGGAAACACTCAGGGATTACAAGCTAAGGAATTCTATTAGAACCCAGCCGCTTCTGTCACCTGAAATTGCCAGCCCACACTCAGGATAGCAGAAAAGTTCTTCATGTGTGTTCTGGTGGTGGGGATACAGAGTCCACGCTTTTTTCAAGGAGCACAGGTATTCCCATGTTGTGGGCTTTTGGTTAATAACCTCCAAATCCCATGGAGAAGCACTCGCTAATACTTGGATTTAGAGCCCAACCCACCCTTTCCCCAGCACTCCGTATCAGGCAACCAAACAGGGTAGACAAGTTAAGCGATTTTATAAGAACCAAGGCCCTGCTCTAAGTTGGAGGAAACTGCCCACTCTCAGGATAACTGTGCAAGTGTTTGTGTGTGTGCTGGAGGTGTGGAAACAGACTCCACGGATCTTTATGGGGGCACAGGTGTTCCCAGGTTAGGGATGTAGTTTAAACACCTCCACAAACCATAGAGAGGTCATCGTAAATACTTGGTTTTGGAGCCCAAACCACACTTTCCCCCGCACTCCCGCCTAGGCTTTCCATCAGGGAATACAAGCAAAGGGATTCAATTAGAACCCAGGCGCTGCTGTCAGTTGGAGGAACTTCCCTGCACTCAGAATTCCAGAACACATTCTTAGGTGTGGGAGAGATGTGCAGCCCCACTGCACCCAGATGAATGCAGGAAAAGGTGTTCCCTTTAGGGAGAAGTCCTCTAAGTACTTCCTCAATGGATCAGGGGGCACTCACTGCTACGTGGCCTCCAAGCCCAACCCCCAGCTTTCCCTCATGGCCTGGCCTAAAAGAACACTCAGGGAACAGAAGCTAAGGGATACTAATAGAATCCAGGTGCTGCTGTCAGTTTGAGGAACTTCCCCACACTCAGAATACAAGAACACATCTTCGTGTGTGTGCTGGATGTAGGGAAACAGTCAAAGCATCTTTCAGGGGGCACATTTATTCCATGGTTGTGGGTTGTAGGTTAAAAACCCACATCCCATGGATAGGCTCTCGCTTATACTTGGTTTAGAGCCCAACCCCCACTTTCCCCCACTCTCCAGCCTAGGCATGCCATCAGGGAAGACAAGCTAAGGGATTCTTTTAGAACCCAGGCGCTGCTGTCATTTGGAGGAGCCTCCCCACAATCAGGATACCTGAGCACGTCTCCGTGTGTGTGCTGGAGGTGGGGAAACAGATTCCACGCATCTTTATGGGGCACAGGTGTTCCAAGGTTGGGGAAGTAGTTTAAAACCCTCCACTACCCACAGAGATGCACTCGCTAATACTTGGCTTTAGAGCCCATCCCCCACCATCGCTTACTGCTAGGCCTAGGAAAACACTTAGGGAAGTCAAGCGAAGTGATTCTATTACAACCCAGGTGCTGCTGTCTGTTGGAGGAACCTCCCCACACTCACAACCCCAGAACACTTCTTCCTGTGTGTGCTGGACGTGGGGAAACATAGCACATGCATTTTTCAGGGGTCACAGTAATTCCCAAGTTGTGGGTTGTAGTTTAAACATCTCCACTACCCATGGAGAGGCACACGCTAATACTTAGTTTTAGATCCCAAATCCCACTTTCAACCACACACTGGCCTAGGCAAACCATCAGGGAAGACAAGCAAAGGGATTCTATTCAAACCAAGACGCTGATGTCAGTTGGAGGAACTACCCCACCCTCAGGATACTGGAACCCAACCTTGTGTGGTGGGGAGATTTGAAGCCCCACTCCACGCAGATGAATGGGTGCTCAGGTGTTTCCCTTTATGGAGAATTCATCTAAATACTTCCTCAGTCCATCGGGGACACTCGCTACTATTTGGCCTCAAAGCCCAACCCCCAGGTTTCTCTCAGAGTCAGTCCTAGGGAAACACTCAGGGATTACAAGCTAAGAGATTCTATTAGAACCCAGCCGCTTCTGTCACCTGAAATTGCCAGCCCACACTCAGGATAGCAGAAAACTTCTTCATGTGTGTTCTGGTGGTGGGGATACAGAGTCCACGCTTTTTTCAAGGAGCACAGGTATTCCCATGTTGTGGGCTTTTGGTTAATAACCTCCAAATCCCATGGAGAAGCACTCGCTAATACTTGGATTTAGAGCCCAACCCACCCTTTCCCCAGCACTCCGTATCAGGCAACCAAACAGGGTAGACAAGTTAAGCGATTTTATAAGAACCAAGGCCCTGCTCTCAGTTGGAGGAGGCTGCCCACTCTCTGGATAACTGTGCAAGTGTTCGTGTGTGTGCTGGAGGTGTGGAAACAGACTCCACGGATCTTTATGGGGGCACAAGTGTTCCCAGGTTAGGGATGTAGTTTAAACACCTCCACAAACCATAGAGAGGTCATCGCAAATACTTGGTTTTGGAGCCCAAACCACACTTTCCCCCGCACTCCCGCCTAGGCTTTCCATCAGGGAAGACAAGCAAAGGGATTCAACTAGAACCCAGGCGCTGCTGTCAGTTGGAGGAACTTACCTGCACTCAGAATTCCAGAACACATTCTTAGGTGTGGGAGAGATGTGCAGCCCCACTGCACCCAGATGAATGCAGGAAAAGGTGTTCCCTTTAGGGAGAAGTCCTCTAAGTACTTCCTCAATGGATCAGGGGGCACTCACTGCTACGTGGCCTCCAAGCCCAACCCCCAGCTTTCCCTCATGGCCTGGCCTAAAAGAACACTCAGGGAACAGAAGCTAAGGGATACTAATAGAATCCAGGTGCTTCTGTCAGTTTGAGGAACATCCCCACACTCAGAATACAAGAACAAATCTTCGTGTGTGTGCTGGATGTAGGGAAACAGTCAAAGCATCTTTCAGGGGGCACATTTATTCCATGGTTGTGGGTTGTAGGTTAAAAACCGACATCCCATGGATAGGCTCTCGCTTATACTTGGTTTAGAGCCCAACCCCCACTTTCCCCCACTCTCCAGCCTAGGCATGCCATCAGGGAAGACAAGCTAAGGGATTCTTTTAGAACCCAGGCGCTGCTGTCATTTGGAGGAGCCTCCCCACAATCAGGATACCTGAGCACGTCTCCGTGTGTGTGCTGGAGGTGGGGAAACAGATTCCACGCATCTTTATGGGGCACAGGTGTTCCAAGGTTGGGGAAGTAGTTTAAAACCCTCCACTACCCACAGAGATGCACTCGCTAATACTTGGCTTTAGAGCCCATCCCCCACCATCGCTTACTGCTAGGCCTAGGAAAACACTTAGGGAAGTCAAGCGAAGGGATTCAATTACAACCCAGGTGCTGCTGTCTGTTGGAGGAACCTCCCCACACTCACAACCCCAGAACAATTCTTCCTGTGTGTGCTGGACGTGGGGAAACATAGCACACGCATTTTTCAGGGGTCACAGTAATTCCCAAGTTGTGGGTTGTAGTTTAAACATCTCCACTACCCATGGAGAGGCACACGCTAATACTTAGTTTTAGATCCCAAATCCCACTTTCAACCACACACTGGTCTAGGCAAACCATCAGGGAAGACAAGCAAAGGGATTCTATTAAAACCAAGATGCTGATGTCAGTTGGAGGAACTACCCCACCCTCAGGATACTGGAACCCAACCTTGTGTGGTGGGGAGATTTGAAGCCCCACTCCACGCAGATGAATGGGTGCTCAGGTGTTTCCCTTTATGGAGAATTCATCTAAATACTTCCTCAGTCCATCGGGGACACTCGCTACTATTTGGCCTCAAAGCCCAACCCCCAGGTTTCTCTCAGAGTCAGTCCTAGGGAAACACTCAGGGATTACAAGCTAAGAGATTCTATTAGAACCCAGCCGCTTCTGTCACCTGAAATTGCCAGCCCACACTCAGGATAGCAGAAAACTTCTTCATGTGTTTTCTGGTGGTGGGGATACAGAGTCCACGCTTTTTTCAAGGAGCACAGGTATTCCCATGTTGTGGGCTTTTGGTTAATAACCTCCAAATCCCATGGAGAAGCACTCGCTAATACTTGGATTTAGAGCCCAACCCACCCTTTCCCCAGCACTCCGTATCAGGCAACCAAACAGGGTAGACAAGTTAAGCGATTTTATAAGAACCAAGGCCCTGCTCTCAGTTGGAGGAGGCTGCCCACTCTCTGGATAACTGTGCAAGTGTTCGTGTGTGTGCTGGAGGTGTGGAAAGAGACTCCACGGATCTTTATGGGGGCACAGGTGTTCCCAGGTTAGGGATGTAGTTTAAACACCTCCACAAACCATAGAGAGGTCATCGCAAATACTTGGTTTTGGAGCCCAAACCACACTTTCCCCCGCACTCCCGCCTAGGCTTTCCATCAGGGAAGACAAGCAAAGGGATTCAATTAGAACCCAGGCGCTGCTGTCAGTTGGAGGAACTTCCCTGCACTCAGAATTCCAGAACACATTCTTAGGTGTGGGAGAGATGTGCAGCCCCACTGCACCCAGATGAATGCAGGAAAAGGTGTTCCCTTTAGGGAGAAGTCCTCTAAGTACTTCCTCAATGGATCAGGGGGCACTCACTGCTACGTGGCCTCCAAGCCCAACCCCCAGCTTTCCCTCATGGCCTGGCCTAAAAGAACACTCAGGGAACAGAAGCTAAGGGATACTAATAGAATCCAGGTGCTGCTGTCAGTTTGAGGAACTTCCCCACACTCAGGATACAAGAACAAATCTTCGTGTGTGTGCTGGATGTAGGGAAACAGTCAAAGCATCTTTCAGGGGACACATTTATTCCATGGTTGTGGGTTGTAGGTTAAAAACCGACATCCCATGGATAGGCTCTCGCTTATACTTGGTTTAGAGCCCAACCCCCACTTTCCCCCACTCTCCAGCCTAGGCATGCCATCAGGGAAGACAAGCTAAGGGATTCTTTTAGAACCCAGGCGCTGCTGTCATTTGGAGGAGCCTCCCCACAATCAGGATACCTGAGCACGTCTCCGTGTGTGTGCTGGAGGTGGGGAAACAGATTCCACGCATCTTTATGGGGCACAGGTGTTCCAAGGTTGGGGAAGTAGTTTAAAACCCTCCACTACCCACAGAGATGCACTCGCTAATACTTGGCTTTAGAGCCCATCCCCCACCATCGCTTACTGCTAGGCCTAGGAAAACACTTAGGGAAGTCAAGCGAAGGGATTCAATTACAACCCAGGTGCTGCTGTCTGTTGGAGGAACCTCCCCACACTCACAACCCCAGAACACTTCTTCCTGTGTGTGCTGGACGTGGGGAAACATAGCACACGCATTTTTCAGGGGTCACAGTAATTCCCAAGTTGTGGGTTGTAGTTTAAACATCTCCACTACCCATGGAGAGGCACACGCTAATACTTAGTTTTAGATCCCAAATCCCACTTTCAACCACACACTGGTCTAGGCAAACCATCAGGGAAGACAAGCAAAGGGATTCTATTAAAACCAAGATGCTGATGTCAGTTGGAGGAACTACCCCACCCTCAGGATACTGGAACACAACCTTGTGTGGTGGGGAGATTTGAAGCCCCACTCCACGCAGATGAATGGGTGCTCAGGTGTTTCCCTTTATGGAGAATTCATCTAAATACTTCCTCAGTCCATCGGGGACACTCGCTACTATTTGGCCTCAAAGCCCAACCCCCAGGTTTCTCTCAGAGTCAGTCCTAGGGAAACACTCAGGGATTACAAGCTAAGAGATTCTATTAGAACCCAGCCGCTTCTGTCACCTGAAATTGCCAGCCCACACTCAGGATAGCAGAAAACTTCTTCATGTGTGTTCTGGTGGTGGGGATACAGAGTCCACGCTTTTTTCAAGGAGCACAGGTATTCCCATGTTGTGGGCTTTTGGTTAATAACCTCCAAATCCCATGGAGAAGCACTCGCTAATACTTGGATTTAGAGCCCAACCCACCCTTTCCCCAGCACTCCGTATCAGGCAACCAAACAGGGTAGACAAGTTAAGCGATTTTATAAGAACCAAGGCCCTGCTCTCAGTTGGAGGATGCTGCCCACTCTCTGGATAACTGTGCAAGTGTTCGTGTGTGTGCTGGAGGTGTGGAAACAGACTCCACGGATCTTTATGGGGGCACAGGTGTTCCCAGGTTAGGGATGTAGTTTAAACACCTCCACAAACCATAGAGAGGTCATCGCAAATACTTGGTTTTGGAGCCCAAACCACACTTTCCCCCGCACTCCCGCCTAGGCTTTCCATCAGGGAAGACAAGCAAAGGGATTCAATTAGAACCCAGGCGCTGCTGTCAGTTGGAGGAACTTCCCTGCACTCAGAATTCCAGAACACATTCTTAGGTGTGGGAGAGATGTGCAGCCCCACTGCACCCAGATGAATGCAGGAAAAGGTGTTCCCTTTAGGGAGAAGTCCTCTAAGTACTTCCTCAATGGATCAGGGGGCACTCACTGCTACGTGGCCTCCAAGCCCAACCCCCAGCTTTCCCTCATGGCCTGGCCTAAGAGAACACTCAGGGAACAGAAGCTAAGGGATACTAATAGAATCCAGGTGCTGCTGTGAGTTTGAGGAACTTCCCCACACTCAGAATACAAGAACACATCTTCGTGTGTGTGCTGGATGTAGGGAAACAGTCAAAGCATCTTTCAGGGGGCACATTTATTCCATGGTTGTGGGTTGTAGGTTAAAAACCCACATCCCATGGATAGGCTCTCGCTTATACTTGGTTTAGAGCCCAACCCCCACTTTCCCCCACTCTCCAGCCTAGGCATGCCATCAGGGAAGACAAGCTAAGGGATTCTTTTAGAACCCAGGCGCTGCTGGCATTTGGAGGAGCCTCCCCACAATCAGGATACCTGAGCACGTCTCCGTGTGTGTGCTGGAGGTGGGGAAACAGATTCCACGCATCTTTATGGGGCACAGGTGTTCCAAGGTTGGGGAAGTAGTTTAAAACCCTCCACTACCCACAGAGATGCACTCGCTAATACTTGGCTTTAGAGCCCATCCCCCACCATCGCTTACTGCTAGGCCTAGGAAAACACTTAGGGAAGTCAAGCGAAGGGATTCAATTACAACCCAGGTGCTGCTGTCTGTTGGAGGAACCTCCCCACACTCACAACCCCAGAACACTTCTTCCTGTGTGTGCTGGACGTGGGGAAACATAGCACATGCATTTTTCAGGGGTCACAGTAATTCCCAAGTTGTGGGTTGTAGTTTAAACATCTCCACTACCCATGGAGAGGCACACGCTAATACTTAGTTTTAGATCCCAAATCCCACTTTCAACCACACACTGGCCTAGGCAAACCATCAGGGAAGACAAGAAAAAGGATTCTATACAAACCAAGACGCTGATGTCAGTTGGAGGAACTACCCCACCCTCAGGATACTGGAACCCAACCTTGTGTGGTGGGGAGATTTGAAGCCCCACTCCACGCAGATGAATGGGTGCTCAGGTGTTTCCCTTTATGGAGAATTCATCTAAATACTTCCTCAGTCCATCGGGGACACTCGCTACTATTTGGCCTCAAAGCCCAACCCCCAGGTTTCTCTCAGAGTCAGTCCTAGGGAAACACTCAGGGATTACAAGCTAAGAGATTCTATTAGAACCCAGCCGCTTCTGTCACCTGAAATTGCCAGCCCACACTCAGGATAGCAGAAAACTTCTTCATGTGTGTTCTGGTGGTGGGGATACAGAGTCCACGCTTTTTTCAAGGAGCACATGTATTCCCATGTTGTGGGCTTTTGGTTAATAACCTCCAAATCCCATGGAGAAGCACTCGCTAATACTTGGATTTAGAGCCCAACCCACCCTTTCCCCCGCACTCCGTATCAGGCAACCAAACAGGGTAGACAAGTTAAGCGATTTTATAAGAACCAAGGCCCTGCTCTCAGTTGGAGGAGGCTGCCCACTCTCAGGATAACTGTGCAAGTGTTCGTGTGTGTGCTGGAGGTGTGGAAAGAGACTCCACGGATCTTTATGGGGGCACAGGTGTTCCCAGGTTAGGGATGTAGTTTAAACACCTCCACAAACCATAGAGAGGTCATCGCCAATACTTGGTTTTGGAGCCCAAACCACACTTTCCCCCGCACTCCCGCCTAGGCTTTCCATCAGGTAAGACAAGCAAAGGGATTCAAATAGAATCCAGGCGCTGCTGTCAGTTGGAGGAACTTCCCTGCACTCAGAATTCCAGAACACATTCTTAGGTGTGGGAGAGATGTGCAGCCCCACTGCACCCAGATGAATGCAGGAAAAGGTGTTCCCTTTAGGGAGAAGTCCTCTAAGTAGTTCCTCAATGGATCAGGGGGCACTCACTGCTACGTGGCCTCCAAGCCCAACCCCCAGCTTTCCCTCATGGCCTGGCCTAAGAGAACACTCAGGGAACAGAAGCTAAGGGATACTAATAGAATCCAGGTGCTGCTGTGAGTTTGAGGAACTTCCCCACACTCAGAATACAAGAACACATCTTCGTGTGTGTGCTGGATGTAGGGAAACAGTCAAAGCATCTTTCAGGGGGCACATTTATTCCATGGTTGTGGGTTGTAGGTTAAAAACCCACATCCCATGGATAGGCTCTCGCTTATACTTGGTTTAGAGCCCAACCCCCACTTTCCCCCACTCTCCAGCCTAGGCATGCCATCAGGGAAGACAAGCTAAGGGATTCTTTTAGAACCCAGGCGCTGCTGGCATTTGGAGGAGCCTCCCCACAATCAGGATACCTGAGCACGTCTCCGTGTGTGTGCTGGAGGTGGGGAAACAGATTCCACGCATCTTTATGGGGCACAGGTGTTCCAAGGTTGGGGAAGTAGTTTAAAACCCTCCACTACCCACAGAGATGCACTCGCTAATACTTGGCTTTAGAGCCCATCCCCCACCATCGCTTACTGCTAGGCCTAGGAAAACACTTAGGGAAGTCAAGCGAAGGGATTCAATTACATCCCAGGTGCTGCTGTCTGTTGGAGGAACCTCCCCACACTCAGAACCCCAGAACACTTCTTCCTGTGTGTGCTGGACGTGGGGAAACATAGCACATGCATTTTTCAGGGGTCACAGTAATTCCCAAGTTGTGGGTTGTAGTTTAAACATCTCCACTACCCATGGAGAGGCACACGCTAATACTTAGTTTTAGATCCCAAATCCCACTTTCAACCACACACTGGCCTAGGCAAACCATCAGGGAAGACAAGCAAAGGGATTCTATTCAAACCAAGACGCTGATGTCAGTTGGAGGAACTACCCCACCCTCAGGATACTGGAACCCAACCTTGTGTGGTGGGGAGATTTGAAGCCCCACTCCACGCAGATGAATGGGTGCTCAGGTGTTTCCCTTTATGGAGAATTCATCTAAATACTTCCTCAGTCCATCGGGGACACTCGCTACTATTTGGCCTCAAAGCCCAACCCCCAGGTTTCTCTCAGAGTCAGTCCTAGGGAAACACTCAGGGATTACAAGCTAAGAGATTCTATTAGAACCCAGCCGCTTCTGTCACCTGAAATTGCCAGCCCACACACAGGATAGCAGAAAACTTCTTCATGTGTGTTCTGGTGGTGGGGATACAGAGTCCACGCTTTTTTCAAGGAGCACAGGTATTCCCATGTTGTGGGCTTTTGGTTAATAACCTCCAAATCCCATGGAGAAGCACTCGCTAATACTTGGATTTAGAGCCCAACCCACCCTTTCCCCAGCACTCCGTATCAGGCAACCAAACAGGGTAGACAAGTTAAGCGATTTTATAAGAACCAAGGCCCTGCTCTCAGTTGGAGGAGGCTGCCCACTCTCTGGATAACTGTGCAAGTGTTCGTGTGTGTGCTGGAGGTGTGGAAACAGACTCCACGGATCTTTATGGGGGCACAGGTGTTCCCAGGTTAGGGATGTAGTTTAAACACCTCCACAAACCATAGAGAGGTCATCGCAAATACTTGGTTTTGGAGCCCAAACCACACTTTCCCCCGCACTCCCGCCTAGGCTTTCCATCAGGGAAGACAAGCAAAGGGATTCAACTAGAACCCAGGCGCTGCTGTCAGTTGGAGGAACTTCCCTGCACTCAGAATTCCAGAACACATTCTTAGGTGTGGGAGAGATGTGCAGCCCCACTGCACCCAGATGAATGCAGGAAAAGGTGTTCCCTTTAGGGAGAAGTCCTCTAAGTACTTCCTCAATGGATCAGGGGGCACTCACTGCTACGTGGCCTCCAAGCTCAACCCCCAGCTTTCCCTCATGGCCTGGCCTAAGAGAACACTCAGGGAACAGAAGCTAAGGGATACTAATAGAATCCAGGTGCTGCTGTCAGTTTGAGGAACTTCCCCACACTCAGAATACAAGAACACATCTTCGTGTGTGTGCTGGATGTAGGGAAACAGTCAAAGCATCTTTCAGGGGGCACATTTATTCCATGGTTGTGGGTTGTAGGTTAAAAACCCACATCCCATGGATAGGCTCTCGCTTATACTTGGTTTAGAGCCCAACCCCCACTTTCCCCCACTCTCCAGCCTAGGCATGCCATCAGGGAAGACAAGCTAAGGGATTCTTTTAGAACCCAGGGGCTCCTGGCATTTGGAGGAGCCTCCCCACAATCAGGATACCTGAGCACGTCTCCGTGTGTGTGCTGGAGGTGGGGAAACAGATTCCACGCATCTTTATGGGGCACAGGTGTTCCAAGGTTGGGGAAGTAGTTTAAAACCCTCCACTACCCACAGAGATGCACTCGCTAATACTTGGCTTTAGAGCCCATCCCCCACCATCGCTTACTGCTAGGCCTAGGAAAACACTTACTGAAGTCAAGCGAAGGGATTCAATTACAACCCAGGTGCTGCTGTCTGTTGGAGGAACCTCCCCACACTCAGAACCGCAGAACACTTCTTCCTGTGTGTGCTGGACGTGGGGAAACATAGCACATGTATTTTTCAGGGGTCACAGTAATTCCCAAGTTGTGGGTTGTAGTTTAAACATCTCCACTACCCATGGAGAGGCACACGCTAATACTTAGTTTTAGATCCCAAATCCCACTTTCAACCACACACTGGCCTAGGCAAACCATCAGGGAAGACAAGCAAAGGGATTCTATTCAAACCAAGACGCTGATGTCAGTTGGAGGAACTACCCCACCCTCAGGATACTGGAACCCAACCTTGTGTGGTGGGGAGATTTGAATCCCCACTCCACGCAGATGAATGGGTGCTCAGGTGTTTCCCTTTATGGAGAATTCATCTAAATACTTCCTCAGTCCATCGGGGACACTCGCTACTATTTGGACTCAAAGCCCAACCCCAGGTTTCTCTCAGAGTCAGTCCTAGGGAAACACTCAGGGATTACAAGCTAAGGGATTCTATTAGAACCCAGCCGCTTCTGTCACCTGAAATTGCCAGCCCACACTCAGGATAGCAGAAAACTTCTTCATGTGTGTTCTGGTGGTGGGGATACAGAGTCCACGCTTTTTTCAAGGAGCACAGGTATTCCCATGTTGTGGGCTTTTGGTTAATAACCTCCAAATCCCATGGAGAAGCACTCGCTAATACTTGGATTTAGAGCCCAACCCACCCTTTCCCCAGCACTCCGTATCAGGCAACCAAACAGGGTAGGCAAGTTAAGCGATTTTATAAGAACCAAGGCCCTGCTCTCAGTTGGAGGAGGCTGCCCACTCTCAGGATAACTGTGCAAGTGTTTGTGTGTGTGCTGGAGGTGTGGAAACAGACTCCACGGATCTTTATGGGGGCACAGGTGTTCCCAGGTTAGGGATGTAGTTTAAACACCTCCACAAACCATAGAGAGGTCATCGCAAATACTTGGTTTTGGAGCCCAAACCACACTTTCCCCCGCACTCCCGCCTAGGCTTTCCATCAGGGAAGACAAGCAAAGGGATTCAACTAGAACCCAGGCGCTGCTGTCAGTTGGAGGAACTTCCCTGCACTCAGAATTCCAGAACACATTCTTAGGTGTGGGAGAGATGTGCAGCCCCACTGCACCCAGATGAATGCAGGAAAAGGTGTTCCCTTTAGGGAGAAGTCCTCTAAGTACTTCCTCAATGGATCAGGGGGCACTCACTGCTACGTGGCCTCCAAGCCCAACCCCCAGCTTTCCCTCATGGCCTGGCCTAAGAGAACACTCAGGGAACAGAAGCTAAGGGATACTAATAGAATCCAGGTGCTGCTGTCAGTTTGAGGAACTTCCCCACACTCAGAATACAAGAACACATCTTCGTGTGTGTGCTGGATGTAGGGAAACAGTCAAAGCATCTTTCAGGGGGCACATTTATTCCATGGTTGTGGGTTGTAGGTTAAAAACCCACATCCCATGGATAGGCTCTCGCTTATACTTGGTTTAGAGCCCAACCCCCACTTTCCCCCACTCTCCAGCCTAGGCATGCCATCAGGGAAGACAAGCTAAGGGATTCTTTTAGAACCCAGGCGCTGCTGGCATTTGGAGGAGCCTCCCCACAATCAGGATACCTGAGCACGTCTCCGTGTGTGTGCTGGAGGTGGGGAAACAGGTTCCACGCATCTTTATGGGGCACAGGTGTTCCAAGGTTGGGGAAGTAGTTTAAAACCCTCCACTACCCACAGAGATGCACTCGCTAATACTTGGCTTTAGAGCCCATCCCCCACCATCGCTTACTGCTAGGCCTAGGAAAACACTTAGGGAAGTCAAGCGAAGGGATTCAATTACAACCCAGGTGCTGCTGTCTGTTGGAGGAACCTCCCCACACTCACAACCCCAGAACACTTCTTCCTGTGTGTGCTGGACGTGGGGAAACATAGCACATGCATTTTTCAGGGGTCACAGTAATTCCCAAGTTGTGGGTTGTAGTTTAAACATCTCCACTACCCATGGAGAGGCACACGCTAATACTTAGTTTTAGATCCCAAATCCCACTTTCAACCACACACTGGCCTAGGCAAACCATCAGGGAAGACAAGAAAAAGGATTCTATTCAAACCAAGACGCTGATGTCAGTTGGAGGAACTACCCCACCCTCAGGATACTGGAACCCAACCTTGTGTGGTGGGGAGATTTGAAGCCCCACTCCACGCAGATGAATGGGTGCTCAGGTGTTTCCCTTTATGGAGAATTCATCTAAATACTTCCTCAGTCCATCGGGGACACTCGCTACTATTTGGCCTCAAAGCCCAACCCCCAGGTTTCTCTCAGAGTCAGTCCTAGGGAAACACTCAGGGATTACAAGCTAAGAGATTCTATTAGAACCCAGCCGCTTCTGTCACCTGAAATTGCCAGCCCACACTCAGGATAGCAGAAAACTTCTTCATGTGTGTTCTGGTGGTGGGGATACAGAGTCCACGCTTTTTTCAAGGAGCACATGTATTCCCATGTTGTGGGCTTTTGGTTAATAACCTCCAAATCCCATGGAGAAGCACTCGCTAATACTTGGATTTAGAGCCCAACCCACCCTTTCCCCCGCACTCCGTATCAGGCAACCAAACAGGGTAGACAAGTTAAGCGATTTTATAAGAACCAAGGCCCTGCTCTCAGTTGGAGGAGGCTGCCCACTCTCAGGATAACTGTGCAAGTGTTCGTGTGTGTGCTGGAGGTGTGGAAAGAGACTCCACGGATCTTTATGGGGGCACAGGTGTTCCCAGGTTAGGGATGTAGTTTAAACACCTCCACAAACCATAGAGAGGTCATCGCAAATACTTGGTTTTGGAGCCCAAACCACACTTTCCCCCGCACTCCCGCCTAGGCTTTCCATCAGGTAAGACAAGCAAAGGGATTCAAATTGAATCCAGGCGCTGCTGTCAGTTGGAGGAACTTCCCTGCACTCAGAATTCCAGAACACATTCTTAGGTGTGGGAGAGATGTGCAGCCCCACTGCACCCAGATGAATGCAGGAAAAGGTGTTCCCTTTAGGGAGAAGTCCTCTAAGTACTTCCTCAATGGATCAGGGGGCACTCACTGCTACGTGGCCTCCAAGCCCAACCCCCAGCTTTCCCTCATGGCCTGGCCTAAGAGAACACTCAGGGAACAGAAGCTAAGGGATACTAATAGAATCCAGGTGCTGCTGTCAGTTTGAGGAACTTCCCCACACTCAGAATACAAGAACACATCTTCGTGTGTGTGCTGGATGTAGGGAAACAGTCAAAGCATCTTTCAGGGGGCACATTTATTCCATGGTTGTGGGTTGTAGGTTAAAAACCCACATCCCATGGATAGGCTCTCGCTTATACTTGGTTTAGAGCCCAACCCCCACTTTCCCCCACTCTCCAGCCTAGGCATGCCATCAGGGAAGACAAGCTAAGGGATTCTTTTAGAACCCAGGCGCTGCTGGCATTTGGAGGAGCCTCCCCACAATCAGGATACCTGAGCACGTCTCTGTGTGTGTGCTGGAGGTGGGGAAACAGATTCCACGCATCTTTATGGGGCACAGGTGTTCCAAGGTTGGGGAAGTAGTTTAAAACCCTCCACTACCCACAGAGATGCACTCGCTAATACTTGGCTTTAGAGCCCATCCCCCACCATCGCTTACTGCTAGGCCTAGGAATACACTTAGGGAAGTCAAGCGAAGGGATTCAATAACATCCCAGGTGCTGCTGTCTGTTGGAGGAACCTCCCCACACTCAGAACCCCAGAACACTTCTTCCTGTGTGTGCTGGACGTGGGGAAACATAGCACATGCATTTTTCAGGGGTCACAGTAATTCCCAAGTTGTGGGTTGTAGTTTAAACATCTCCACTACCCATGGAGAGGCACACGCTAATACTTAGTTTTAGATCCCAAATCCCACTTTCAACCACACACTGGCCTAGGCAAACCATCAGGGAAGACAAGCAAAGGGATTCTATTCAAACCAAGACGCTGATGTCAGTTGGAGGAACTACCCCACCCTCAGGATACTGGAACCCAACCTTGTGTGGTGGGGAGATTTGAAGCCCCACTCCACGCAGATGAATGGGTGCTCAGGTGTTTCCCTTTATGGAGAATTCATCTAAATACTTCCTCAGTCCATCGGGGACACTCGCTACTATTTGGCCTCAAAGCCCAACTCCCAGGTTTCTCTCAGAGTCAGTCCTAGGGAAACACTCAGGGATTACAAGCTAAGAGATTCTATTAGAACCCAGCCGCTTCTGTCACCTGAAATTCCCAGCCCACACACAGGATAGCAGAAAACTTCTTCATGTGTGTTCTGGTGGTGGGGATACAGAGTCCACGCTTTTTTCAAGGAGCACAGGTATTCCCATGTTGTGGGCTTTTGGTTAATAACCTCCAAATCCCATGGAGAAGCACTCGCTAATACTTGGATTTAGAGCCCAACCCACCCTTTCCCCAGCACTCCGTATCAGGCAACCAAACAGGGTAGGCAAGTTAAGCGATTTTATAAGAACCAAGGCCCTGCTCTCAGTTGGAGGAGGCTGCCCACTCTCAGGATAACTGTGCAAGTGTTTGTGTGTGTGCTGGAGGTGTGGAAACAGACTCCACGGATCTTTATGGGGGCACAGGTGTTCCCAGGTTAGGGATGTAGTTTAAACACCTCCACAAACCATAGAGAGGTCATCGCAAATACTTGGTTTTGGAGCCCAAACCACACTTTCCCCCGCACTCCCGCCTAGGCTTTCCATCAGGGAAGACAAGCAAAGGGATTCAACTAGAACCCAGGCGCTGCTGTCAGTTGGAGGAACTTCCCTGCACTCAGAATTCCAGAACACATTCTTAGGTGTGGGAGAGATGTGCAGCCCCACTGCACCCAGATGAATGCAGGAAAAGGTGTTCCCTTTAGGGAGAAGTCCTCTAAGTACTTCCTCAATGGATCAGGGGGCACTCACTGCTACGTGGCCTCCAAGCCCAACCCCCAGCTTTCCCTCATGGCCTGGCCTAAGAGAACACTCAGGGAACAGAAGCTAAGGGATACTAATAGAATCCAGGTGCTGCTGTCAGTTTGAGGAACTTCCCCACACTCAGAATACAAGAACACATCTTCGTGTGTGTGCTGGATGTAGGGAAACAGTCAAAGCATCTTTCAGGGGGCACATTTATTCCATGGTTGTGGGTTGTAGGTTAAAAACCCACATCCCATGGATAGGCTCTCGCTTATACTTGGTTTAGAGCCCAACCCCCACTTTCCCCCACTCTCCAGCCTAGGCATGCCATCAGGGAAGACAAGCTAAGGGATTCTTTTAGAACCCAGGCGCTGCTGGCATTTGGAGGAGCCTCCCCACAATCAGGATACCTGAGCACGTCTCCGTGTGTGTGCTGGAGGTGGGGAAACAGATTCCACGCATCTTTATGGGGCACAGGTGTTCCAAGGTTGGGGAAGTAGTTTAAAACCCTCCACTACCCACAGAGATGCACTCGCTAATACTTGGCTTTAGAGCCCATCCCCCACCATCGCTTACTGCTAGGCCTAGGAAAACACTTAGGGAAGTCAAGCGAAGGGATTCTATTACAACCCAGGTGCTGCTGTCTGTTGGAGGAACCTCCCCACATTCACAACCCCAGAACACTTCTTCCTGTGTGTGCTGGACTTGGGGAAACAAAGCACATGCATTTTTCAGGGGTCACAGTAATTCCCAAGTTGTGGGTTGTAGTTTAAACATCTCCACTACCCATGGAGAGGCACACGCTAATACTTAGTTTTAGATCCCAAATCCCACTTTCAACCACACACTGGCCTAGGCAAACCATCAGGGAAGACAAGCAAAGGGATTCTATTCAAACCAAGACGCTGATGTCAGTTGGAGGAACTACCCCACCCTCAGGATACTGGAACCCAACCTTGTGTGGTGGGGAGATTTGAAGCCCCACTCCACGCAGATGAATGGGTGCTCAGGTGTTTCCCTTTATGGAGAATTCATCTAAATACTTCCTCAGTCCATCGGGGACACTCGCTACTATTTGGCCTCAAAGCCCAACCCCCAGGTTTCTCTCAGAGTCAGTCCTAGAGAAAAACTCAGGGATTACAAGCTAAGGGATTCTATTAGAACCCAGCTGCTTCTGTCACCTGAAATTGCCAGCCCACACTCAGGATAGCAGAAAACTTCTTCATGTGTGTTCTGGTGGTGGGGATACAGAGTCCACGCTTTTTTCAAGGAGCACAGGTATTCCCATGTTGTGGGCTTTTGGTTAATAACCTCCAAATCCCATGGAGAAGCACTCGCTAATACTTGGATTTAGAGCCCAACCCACCCTTTCCCCAGCACTCCGTATCAGGCAACCAAACAGGGTAGACAAGTTAAGCGATTTTATAAGAACCAAGGCCCTGCTCTCAGTTGGAGGAGGCTGCACACTCTCAGGATAACTGTGCAAGTGTTCGTGTGTGTGCTGGAGGTGTGGAAACAGACTCCACGGATCTTTATGGGGGCACAGGTGTTCCCAGGTTAGGGATGTAGTTTAAACACCTCCACAAACCATAGAGAGGTCATCGCAAATACTTGGTTTTGGAGCCCAAACCACACTTTCCCCCGCACTTCCGCCTAGGCTTTCCATCAGGGAAGACAAGCAAAGGGATTCAACTAGAACCCAGGCGCTGCTGTCAGTTGGAGGAACTTCCCTGCACTCAGAATTCCAGAACACATTCTTAGGTGTGGGAGAGATGTGCAGCCCCACTGCACCCAGATGAATGCAGGAAAAGGTGTTCCCTTTAGGGAGAAGTCCTCTAAGTACTTCCTCAATGGATCAGGGGGCACTCACTTCTACGTGGCCTCCAAGCTCAACCCCCAGCTTTCCCTCATGGCCTGGCCTAAGAGAACACTCAGGGAACAGAAGCTAAGGGATACTAATAGAATCCAGGTGCTGCTGTCAGTTTGAGGAACTTCCCCACACTCAGAATACAAGAACACATCTTCGTGTGTGTGCTGGATGTAGGGAAACAGTCAAAGCATCTTTCAGGGGACACATTTATTCCATGGTTGTGGGTTGTAGGTTAAAAACCCACATCCCATGGATAGGCTCTCGCTTATACTTGGTTTAGAGCCCAACCCCCACTTTCCCCCACTCTCCAGCCTAGGCATGCCATCAGGGAAGACAAGCTAAGGGATTCTTTTAGAACCCAGGGGCTCCTGGCATTTGGAGGAGCCTCCCCACAATCAGGATACCTGAGCACGTCTCCGTGTGTGTGCTGGAGGTGGGGAAACAGATTCCACGCATCTTTATGGGGCACAGGTGTTCCAAGGTTGGGGAAGTAGTTTAAAACCCTCCACTACCCACAGAGATGCACTCGCTAATACTTGGCTTTAGAGCCCATCCCCCACCATCGCTTACTGCTAGGCCTAGGAAAACACTTACTGAAGTCAAGCGAAGGCATTCAATTACAACCCAGGTGCTGCTGTCTGTTGGAGGAACCTCCCCACACTCAGAACCGCAGAACACTTCTTCCTGTGTGTGCTGGACGTGGGGAAACATAGCACATGTATTTTTCAGGGGTCACAGTAATTCCCAAGTTGTGGGTTGTAGTTTAAACATCTCCACTACCCATGGAGAGGCACACGCTAATACTTAGTTTTAGATCCCAAATCCCACTTTCAACCACACACTGGCCTAGGCAAACCATCAGGGAAGACAAGCAAAGGGATTCTATTCAAACCAAGACGCTGATGTCAGTTGGAGGAACTACCCCACCCTCAGGATACTGGAACCCAACCTTGTGTGGTGGGGAGATTTGAAGCCCCACTCCACGCAGATGAATGGGTGCTCAGGTGTTTCCCTTTATGGAGAATTCATCTAAATACTTCCTCAGTCCATCGGGGACACTCGCTACTATTTGGCCTCAAAGCCCAACCCCCAGGTTTCTCTCAGAGTCAGTCCTAGGGAAAAACTCAGGGATTACAAGCTAAGGGATTCTATTAGAACCCAGCTGCTTCTGTCACCTGAAATTGCCAGCCCACACTCAGGATAGCAGAAAACTTCTTCATGTGTGTTCTGGTGGTGGGGATACAGAGTCCAGGCTTTTTTCAAGGAGCACAGGTATTCCCATGTTGTGGGCTTTTGGTTAATAACCTCCAAATCCCATGGAGAAGCACTCGCTAATACTTGGATTTAGAGCCCAACCCACCCTTTCCCCAGCACTCCGTATCAGGCAACCAAACAGGGTAGACAAGTTAAGAGATTTTATATGAACCAAGGCCCTGCTCTCAGTTGGAGGAGGCTGCACACTCTCAGGATAACTGTGCAAGTGTTCGTGTGTGTGCTGGAGGTGTGGAAACAGACTCCACGGATCTTTATGGGGGCACAGGTGTTCCCAGGTTAGGGATGTAGTTTAAACACCTCCACAAACCATAGTGAGGTCATCGCAAATACTTGGTTTTGGAGCCCAAACCACACTTTCCCCCGCACTCCCGCCTAGGCTTTCCATCAGGGAAGACAAGCAAAGGGATTCAACTAGAACCCAGGCGCTGCTGTCAGTTGGAGGAACTTCCCTGCACTCAGAATTCCAGAACACATTCTTAGGTGTGGGAGAGATGTGCAGCCCCACTGCACCCAGATGAATGCAGGAAAAGGTGTTCCCTTTAGGGAGAAGTCCTCTAAGTACTTCCTCAATGGATCAGGGGGCACTCACTGCTACGTGGCCTCCAAGCCCAACCCCCAGCTTTCCCTCATGGCCTGGCCTAAGAGAACACTCAGGGAACAGAAGCTAAGGGATACTAATAGAATCCAGGTGCTGCTGTCAGTTTGAGGAACTTCCCCACACTCAGAATACAAGAACACATCTTCGTGTGTGTGCTGGATGTAGGGAAACAGTCAAAGCATCTTTCAGGGGGCACATTTATTCCATGGTTGTGGGTTGTAGGTTAAAAACCCACATCCCATGGATAGGCTCTCGCTTATACTTGGTTTAGAGCCCAACCCCCACTTTCCCCCACTCTCCAGCCTAGGCATGCCATCAGGGAAGACAAGCTAAGGGATTCTTTTAGAACCCAGGCGCTGCTGGCATTTGGAGGAGCCTCCCCACAATCAGGATACCTGAGCACGTCTCCGTGTGTGTGCTGGAGGTGGGGAAACAGATTCCACGCATCTTTATGGGGCACAGGTGTTCCAAGGTTGGGGAAGTAGTTTAAAACCCTCCACTACCCACAGAGATGCACTCGCTAATACTTGGCTTTAGAGCCCATCCCCCACCATCGCTTACTGCTAGGCCTAGGAAAACACTTAGGGAAGTCAAGCGAAGGGATTCTATTACAACCCAGGTGCTGCTGTCTGTTGGAGGAACCTCCCCACATTCACAACCCCAGAACACTTCTTCCTGTGTGTGCTGGACTTGGGGAAACAAAGCACATGCATTTTTCAGGGGTCACAGTAATTCCCAAGTTGTGGGTTGTAGTTTAAACATCTCCACTACCCATGGAGAGGCACACGCTAATACTTAGTTTTAGATCCCAAATCCCACTTTCAACCACACACTGGCCTAGGCAAACCATCAGGGAAGACAAGCAAAGGGATTCTATTCAAACCAAGACGCTGATGTCAGTTGGAGGAACTACCCCACCCTCAGGATACTGGAACCCAACCTTGTGTGGTGGGGAGATTTGAAGCCCCACTCCACGCAGATGAATGGGTGCTCAGGTGTTTCCCTTTATGGAGAATTCATCTAAATACTTCCTCAGTCCATCGGGGACACTCGCTACTATTTGGCCTCAAAGCCCAACCCCCAGGTTTCTCTCAGAGTCAGTCCTAGGGAAAAACTCAGGGATTACAAGCTAAGGGATTCTATTAGAACCCAGCTGCTTCTGTCACCTGAAATTGCCAGCCCACACTCAGGATAGCAGAAAACTTCTTCATGTGTGTTCTGGTGGTGGGGATACAGAGTCCAGGCTTTTTTCAAGGAGCACAGGTATTCCCATGTTGTGGGCTTTTGGTTAATAACCTCCAAATCCCATGGAGAAGCACTCGCTAATACTTGGATTTAGAGCCCAACCCACCCTTTCCCCAGCACTCCGTATCAGGCAACCAAACAGGGTAGACAAGTTAAGAGATTTTATATGAACCAAGGCCCTGCTCTCAGTTGGAGGAGGCTGCACACTCTCAGGAAAACTGTGCAAGTGTTCGTGTGTGTGCTGGAGGTGTGGAAACAGACTCCACGGATCTTTATGGGGGCACAGGTGTTCCCAGGTTAGGGATGTAGTTTAAACACCTCCACAAACCATAGAGAGGTCATCGCAAATACTTGGTTTTGGAGCCCAAACCACACTTTCCCCCGCACTCCCGCCTAGGCTTTCCATCAGGGAAGACAAGCAAAGGGATTCAATTAGAACCCAGGCGCTGCTGTCAGTTGGAGGAACTTCCCTGCACTCAGAATTCCAGAACACATTCTTAGGTGAGGGAGAGTTGTGCAGCCCCACTGCACCCAGATGAATGCAGGAAAAGGTGTTCCCTTTAGGGAGAAGTCCTCTAAGTACTTCCTCAATGGATCAGGGGCCACTCACTGCTACGTGGCCTCCAAGCCCAACCCCCAGCTTTCCCTCATGGCCTGGCCTAAAAGAACACTCAGGGAACAGAAGCTAAGGGATACTAATAGAATCCAGGTGCTGCTGTCAGTTTGAGGAACTTCCCCACACTCAGGATACAAGAACAAATCTTCGTGTGTGTGCTGGATGTAGGGAAACAGTCAAAGCATCTTTCAGGGGGCACATTTATTCCATGGTTGTGGGTTGTAGGTTAAAAACCCACATCCCATGGATAGGCTCTCGCTTATACTTGGTTTAGAGCCCAACCCCCACTTTCCCCCACTCTCCAGCCTAGGCATGCCATCAGGGAAGACAAGCTAAGGGATTCTTTTAGAACCCAGGCGCTGCTGTCATTTGGAGGAGCCTCCCCACAATCAGGATACCTGAGCACGTCTCCGTGTGTGTGCTGGAGGTGGGGAAACAGATTCCACGCATCTTTATGGGGCACAGGTGTTCCAAGGTTGGGGAAGTAGTTTAAAACCCTCCACTACCCACAGAGATGCACTCGCTAATACTTGGCTTTAGAGCCCATCCCCCACCATCGCTTACTGCTAGGCCTAGGAAAACACTTAGGGAAGTCAAGCGAAGGGATTCTATTACAACCCAGGTGCTGCTGTCTGTTGGAGGAACCTCCCCACACTCACAACCCCAGAACACTTCTTCCTGTGTGTGCTGGACGTGGGGAAACATAGCACATGCATTTTTCAGGGGTCACAGTAATTCCCAAGTTGTGGGTTGTAGTTTAAACATCTCCACTACCCATGGAGAGGCACACGCTAATACTTAGTTTTAGATCCCAAATCCCACTTTCAACCACACACTGGCCTAGGCAAACCATCAGGGAAGACAAGCAAAGGGATTCTATTCAAACCAAGACGCTGATGTCAGTTGGAGGAACTACCCCACCCTCAGGATACTGGAACCCAACCTTGTGTGGTGGGGAGATTTGAAGCCCCACTCCACGCAGATGAATGGGTGCTCAGGTGTTTCCCTTTATGGAGAATTCATCTAAATACTTCCTCAGTCCATCGGGGACACTCGCTACTATTTGGCCTCAAAGCCCAACCCCCAGGTTTCTCTCAGAGTCAGTCCTAGGGAAACACTCAGGGATTACAAGCTAAGAGATTCTATTAGAACCCAGCCGCTTCTGTCACCTGAAATTGCCAGCCCACACTCAGGATAGCAGAAAACTTCTTCATGTGTGTTCTGGTGGTGGGGATACAGAGTCCACGCTTTTTTCAAGGAGCACAGGTATTCCCATGTTGTGGGCTTTTGGTTAATAACCTCCAAATCCCATGGAGAAGCACTCGCTAATACTTGGATTTAGAGCCCAACCCACCCTTTCCCCAGCACTCCGTATCAGGCAACCAAACAGGGTAGACAAGTTAAGCGATTTTATAAGAACCAAGGCCCTGCTCTCAGTTGGAGGAGGCTGCCCACTCTCAGGATAACTGTGCAAGTGTTCGTGTGTGTGCTGGAGGTGTGGAAACAGACTCCACGGATCTTTATGGGGGCACAGGTGTTCCCAGGTTAGGGATGTAGTTTAAACACCTCCACAAACCATAGAAAGGTCATCGCAAATAATTGGCTTTGGAGCCCAAAGCACACTTTCCCCCGCACTCCCGCCTAGGCTTTCCATCAGGGAAGACAGGCAATGGGATTCAACTAGAACCCAGGCGCTGCTGTCAGTTGGAGGAACTTCCCTGCACTCAGAATTCCAGAACACATTCTTAGGTGTGGGAGAGATGTGCAGCCCCACTGCACCCAGATGAATGCAGGAAAAGGTGTTCCCTTTAGGGAGAAGTCCTCTAAGTACTTCCTCAATGGATCAGGGGGCACTCACTGCTACGTGGCCTCCAAGCCCAACCCCCAGCTTTCCCTCATGGCCTGGCCTTAAAGAACACTCAGGGAACAGAAGCTAAGGGATACTAATAGAATCCAGGTGCTGCTGTCAGTTTGAGGAACTTCCCCACACTCAGGATACAAGAACAAATCTTCGTGTGTGTGCTGGATGTAGGGAAACAGTCAAAGCATCTTTCAGGGGGCACATTTATTCCATGGTTGTGGGTTGTAGGTTAAAAACCCACATCCCATGGATAGGCTCTCGCTTATACTTGGTTTAGAGCCCAACCCCCACTTTCCCCCACTCTCCAGCCTAGGCATGCCATCAGGGAAGACAAGCTAAGGGATTCTTTTAGAACCCAGGCGCTGCTGTCATTTGGAGGAGCCTCCCCACAATCAGGATACCTGAGCACGTCTCCGTGTGTGTGCTGGAGGTGGGGAAACAGATTCCACGAATCTTTATGGGGCACAGGTGTTCCAAGGTTGGGGAAGTAGTTTAAAACCCTCCACTACCCACAGAGATGCACTCGCTAATACTTGGCTTTAGAGCCCATCCCCCACCATCGCTTACTGCTAGGCCTAGGAAAACACTTAGGGAAGTCAAGCTAAGGGATTCTATTACAACCCAGGTGCTGCAGTCTGTTGGAGGAACCTCCCCACACTCAGAACCCCCGAACACTTCTTCCTGTGTGTGCTGGACGTGGGGAAACATAGCACACGCATTTTTCAGGGGTCACAGTGATTCCCAAGTTGTGGGTTGTAGTTTAAACATCTCCACTACCCATGGAGAGGCACACGCTAATACTTAGTTTTAGATCCCAAATCCCACTTTCAACCACACACTGGTCTAGGCAAACCATCAGGGAAGACAAGCAAAGGGATTCTATTCAAACCAAGACGCTGATGTCAGTTGGAGGAATTACCCCACCCTCAGGATACTGGAACCCAACCTTGTGTGGTGGGGAGATTTGAAGCCCCACTCCACGCAGATGAATGGGTGCTCAGGTGTTTCCCTTTATGGAGAATTCATCTAAATACTTCCTCAGTCCATCGGGGACACTCGCTACTATTTGGCCTCAAAGCCCAACCCCAGGTTTCTCTCAGAGTCAGTCCTAGGGAAACACTCAGGGATTACAAGCTAAGGAATTCTATTAGAACCCAGCCGCTTCTGTCACCTGAAATTGCCAGCCCACACTCAGGATAGCAGAAAAGTTCTTCATGTGTGTTCTGGTGGTGGGGATACAGAGTCCACGCTTTTTTCAAGGAGCACAGGTATTCCCATGTTGTGGGCTTTTGGTTAATAACCTCCAAATCCCATGGAGAAGCACTCGCTAATACTTGGATTTAGAGCCCAACCCACCCTTTCCCCAGCACTCCGTATCAGGCAACCAAACAGGGTAGACAAGTTAAGCGATTTTATAAGAACCAAGGCCCTGCTCTAAGTTGGAGGAAACTGCCCACTCTCAGGATAACTGTGCAAGTGTTTGTGTGTGTGCTGGAGGTGTGGAAACAGACTCCACGGATCTTTATGGGGGCACAGGTGTTCCCAGGTTAGGGATGTAGTTTAAACACCTCCACAAACCATAGAGAGGTCATCGTAAATACTTGGTTTTGGAGCCCAAACCACACTTTCCCCCGCACTCCCGCCTAGGCTTTCCATCAGGGAATACAAGCAAAGGGATTCAATTAGAACCCAGGCGCTGCTGTCAGTTGGAGGAACTTCCCTGCACTCAGAATTCCAGAACACATTCTTAGGAGTGGGAGAGATGTGCAGCCCCACTGCACCCAGATGAATGCAGGAAAAGGTGTTCCCTTTAGGGAGAAGTCCTCTAAGTACTTCCTCAATGGATCAGGGGGCACTCACTGCTACGTGGCCTCCAAGCCCAACCCCCAGCTTTCCCTCATGGCCTGGCCTAAAAGAACACTCAGGGAACAGAAGCTAAGGGATACTAATAGAATCCAGGTGCTGCTGTCAGTTTGAGGAACTTCCCCACACTCAGAATACAAGAACACATCTTCGTGTGTGTGCTGGATGTAGGGAAACAGTCAAAGCATCTTTCAGGGGGCACATTTATTCCATGGTTGTGGGTTGTAGGTTAAAAACCCACATCCCATGGATAGGCTCTCGCTTATACTTGGTTTAGAGCCCAACCCCCACTTTCCCCCACTCTCCAGCCTAGGCATGCCATCAGGGAAGACAAGCTAAGGGATTCTTTTAGAACCCAGGCGCTGCTGTCATTTGGAGGAGCCTCCCCACAATCAGGATACCTGAGCACGTCTCCGTGTGTGTGCTGGAGGTGGGGAAACAGATTCCACGCATCTTTATGGGGCACAGGTGTTCCAAGGTTGGGGAAGTAGTTTAAAACCCTCCACTACCCACAGAGATGCACTCGCTAATACTTGGCTTTAGAGCCCATCCCCCACCATCGCTTACTGCTAGGCCTAGGAAAACACTTAGGGAAGTCAAGCGAAGTGATTCTATTACAACCCAGGTGCTGCTGTCTGTTGGAGGAACCTCCCCACACTCACAACCCCAGAACACTTCTTCCTGTGTGTGCTGGACGTGGGGAAACATAGCACATGCATTTTTCAGGGGTCACAGTAATTCCCAAGTTGTGGGTTGTAGTTTAAACATCTCCACTACCCATGGAGAGGCACACGCTAATACTTAGTTTTAGATCCCAAATCCCACTTTCAACCACACACTGGCCTAGGCAAACCATCAGGGAAGACAAGCAAAGGGATTCTATTCAAACCAAGACGCTGATGTCAGTTGGAGGAACTACCCCACCCTCAGGATACTGGAACCCAACCTTGTGTGGTGGGGAGATTTGAAGCCCCACTCCACGCAGATGAATGGGTGCTCAGGTGTTTCCCTTTATGGAGAATTCATCTAAATACTTCCTCAGTCCATCGGGGACACTCGCTACTATTTGGCCTCAAAGCCCAACCCCCAGGTTTCTCTCAGAGTCAGTCCTAGGGAAACACTCAGGGATTACAAGCTAAGGGATTCTATTAGAACCCAGCCGCTTCTGTCACCTGAAATTGCCAGCCCACACTCAGGATAGCAGAAAACTTCTTCATGTGTGTTCTGGTGGTGGGGATACAGAGTCCACGCTTTTTTCAAGGAGCACAGGTATTCCCATGTTGTGGGCTTTTGGTTAATAACCTCCAAATCCCATGGAGAAGCACTCGCTAATACTTGGATTTAGAGCCCAACCCACCCTTTCCCCAGCACTCCGTATCAGGCAACCAAACAGGGTAGACAAGTTAAGCGATTTTATAAGAACCAAGGCCCTGCTCTCAGTTGGAGGAGGCTGCCCACTCTCTGGATAACTGTGCAAGTGTTCGTGTGTGTGCTGGAGGTGTGGAAACAGACTCCACGGATCTTTATGGGGGCACAAGTGTTCCCAGGTTAGGGATGTAGTTTAAACACCTCCACAAACCATAGAGAGGTCATCGCAAATACTTGGTTTTGGAGCCCAAACCACACTTTCCCCCGCACTCCCGCCTAGGCTTTCCATCAGGGAAGACAAGCAAAGGGATTCAACTAGAACCCAGGCGCTGCTGTCAGTTGGAGGAACTTACCTGCACTCAGAATTCCAGAACACATTCTTAGGTGTGGGAGAGATGTGCAGCCCCACTGCACCCAGATGAATGCAGGAAAAGGTGTTCCCTTTAGGGAGAAGTCCTCTAAGTACTTCCTCAATGGATCAGGGGGCACTCACTGCTACGTGGCCTCCAAGCCCAACCCCCAGCTTTCCCTCATGGCCTGGCCTAAAAGAACACTCAGGGAACAGAAGCTAAGGGATACTAATAGAATCCAGGTGCTTCTGTCAGTTTGAGGAACATCCCCACACTCAGAATACAAGAACAAATCTTCGTGTGTGTGCTGGATGTAGGGAAACAGTCAAAGCATCTTTCAGGGGGCACATTTATTCCATGGTTGTGGGTTGTAGGTTAAAAACCGACATCCCATGGATAGGCTCTCGCTTATACTTGGTTTAGAGCCCAACCCCCACTTTCCCCCACTCTCCAGCCTAGGCATGCCATCAGGGAAGACAAGCTAAGGGATTCTTTTAGAACCCAGGCGCTGCTGTCATTTGGAGGAGCCTCCCCACAATCAGGATACCTGAGCACGTCTCCGTGTGTGTGCTGGAGGTGGGGAAACAGATTCCACGCATCTTTATGGGGCACAGGTGTTCCAAGGTTGGGGAAGTAGTTTAAAACCCTCCACTACCCACAGAGATGCACTCGCTAATACTTGGCTTTAGAGCCCATCCCCCACCATCGCTTACTGCTAGGCCTAGGAAAACACTTAGGGAAGTCAAGCGAAGGGATTCAATTACAACCCAGGTGCTGCTGTCTGTTGGAGGAACCTCCCCACACTCACAACCCCAGAACAATTCTTCCTGTGTGTGCTGGACGTGGGGAAACATAGCACACGCATTTTTCAGGGGTCACAGTAATTCCCAAGTTGTGGGTTGTAGTTTAAACATCTCCACTACCCATGGAGAGGCACACGCTAATACTTAGTTTTAGATCCCAAATCCCACTTTCAACCACACACTGGTCTAGGCAAACCATCAGGGAAGACAAGCAAAGGGATTCTATTAAAACCAAGATGCTGATGTCAGTTGGAGGAACTACCCCACCCTCAGGATACTGGAACCCAACCTTGTGTGGTGGGGAGATTTGAAGCCCCACTCCACGCAGATGAATGGGTGCTCAGGTGTTTCCCTTTATGGAGAATTCATCTAAATACTTCCTCAGTCCATCGGGGACACTCGCTACTATTTGGCCTCAAAGCCCAACCCCCAGGTTTCTCTCAGAGTCAGTCCTAGGGAAACACTCAGGGATTACAAGCTAAGAGATTCTATTAGAACCCAGCCGCTTCTGTCACCTGAAATTGCCAGCCCACACTCAGGATAGCAGAAAACTTCTTCATGTGTTTTCTGGTGGTGGGGATACAGAGTCCACGCTTTTTTCAAGGAGCACAGGTATTCCCATGTTGTGGGCTTTTGGTTAATAACCTCCAAATCCCATGGAGAAGCACTCGCTAATACTTGGATTTAGAGCCCAACCCACCCTTTCCCCAGCACTCCGTATCAGGCAACCAAACAGGGTAGACAAGTTAAGCGATTTTATAAGAACCAAGGCCCTGCTCTCAGTTGGAGGAGGCTGCCCACTCTCTGGATAACTGTGCAAGTGTTCGTGTGTGTGCTGGAGGTGTGGAAAGAGACTCCACGGATCTTTATGGGGGCACAGGTGTTCCCAGGTTAGGGATGTAGTTTAAACACCTCCACAAACCATAGAGAGGTCATCGCAAATACTTGGTTTTGGAGCCCAAACCACACTTTCCCCCGCACTCCCGCCTAGGCTTTCCATCAGGGAAGACAAGCAAAGGGATTCAATTAGAACCCAGGCGCTGCTGTCAGTTGGAGGAACTTCCCTGCACTCAGAATTCCAGAACACATTCTTAGGTGTGGGAGAGATGTGCAGCCCCACTGCACCCAGATGAATGCAGGAAAAGGTGTTCCCTTTAGGGAGAAGTCCTCTAAGTACTTCCTCAATGGATCAGGGGGCACTCACTGCTACGTGGCCTCCAAGCCCAACCCCCAGCTTTCCCTCATGGCCTGGCCTAAAAGAACACTCAGGGAACAGAAGCTAAGGGATACTAATAGAATCCAGGTGCTGCTGTCAGTTTGAGGAACTTCCCCACACTCAGGATACAAGAACAAATCTTCGTGTGTGTGCTGGATGTAGGGAAACAGTCAAAGCATCTTTCAGGGGACACATTTATTCCATGGTTGTGGGTTGTAGGTTAAAAACCGACATCCCATGGATAGGCTCTCGCTTATACTTGGTTTAGAGCCCAACCCCCACTTTCCCCCACTCTCCAGCCTAGGCATGCCATCAGGGAAGACAAGCTAAGGGATTCTTTTAGAACCCAGGCGCTGCTGTCATTTGGAGGAGCCTCCCCACAATCAGGATACCTGAGCACGTCTCCGTGTGTGTGCTGGAGGTGGGGAAACAGATTCCACGCATCTTTATGGGGCACAGGTGTTCCAAGGTTGGGGAAGTAGTTTAAAACCCTCCACTACCCACAGAGATGCACTCGCTAATACTTGGCTTTAGAGCCCATCCCCCACCATCGCTTACTGCTAGGCCTAGGAAAACACTTAGGGAAGTCAAGCGAAGGGATTCAATTACAACCCAGGTGCTGCTGTCTGTTGGAGGAACCTCCCCACACTCACAACCCCAGAACACTTCTTCCTGTGTGTGCTGGACGTGGGGAAACATAGCACACGCATTTTTCAGGGGTCACAGTAATTCCCAAGTTGTGGGTTGTAGTTTAAACATCTCCACTACCCATGGAGAGGCACACGCTAATACTTAGTTTTAGATCCCAAATCCCACTTTCAACCACACACTGGTCTAGGCAAACCATCAGGGAAGACAAGCAAAGGGATTCTATTAAAACCAAGATGCTGATGTCAGTTGGAGGAACTACCCCACCCTCAGGATACTGGAACACAACCTTGTGTGGTGGGGAGATTTGAAGCCCCACTCCACGCAGATGAATGGGTGCTCAGGTGTTTCCCTTTATGGAGAATTCATCTAAATACTTCCTCAGTCCATCGGGGACACTCGCTACTATTTGGCCTCAAAGCCCAACCCCCAGGTTTCTCTCAGAGTCAGTCCTAGGGAAACACTCAGGGATTACAAGCTAAGAGATTCTATTAGAACCCAGCCGCTTCTGTCACCTGAAATTGCCAGCCCACACTCAGGATAGCAGAAAACTTCTTCATGTGTGTTCTGGTGGTGGGGATACAGAGTCCACGCTTTTTTCAAGGAGCACAGGTATTCCCATGTTGTGGGCTTTTGGTTAATAACCTCCAAATCCCATGGAGAAGCACTCGCTAATACTTGGATTTAGAGCCCAACCCACCCTTTCCCCAGCACTCCGTATCAGGCAACCAAACAGGGTAGACAAGTTAAGCGATTTTATAAGAACCAAGGCCCTGCTCTCAGTTGGAGGATGCTGCCCACTCTCTGGATAACTGTGCAAGTGTTCGTGTGTGTGCTGGAGGTGTGGAAACAGACTCCACGGATCTTTATGGGGGCACAGGTGTTCCCAGGTTAGGGATGTAGTTTAAACACCTCCACAAACCATAGAGAGGTCATCGCAAATACTTGGTTTTGGAGCCCAAACCACACTTTCCCCCGCACTCCCGCCTAGGCTTTCCATCAGGGAAGACAAGCAAAGGGATTCAATTAGAACCCAGGCGCTGCTGTCAGTTGGAGGAACTTCCCTGCACTCAGAATTCCAGAACACATTCTTAGGTGTGGGAGAGATGTGCAGCCCCACTGCACCCAGATGAATGCAGGAAAAGGTGTTCCCTTTAAGGAGAAGTCCTCTAAGTACTTCCTCAATGGATCAGGGGGCACTCACTGCTACGTGGCCTCCAAGCCCAACCCCCAGCTTTCCCTCATGGCCTGGCCTAAAAGAACACTCAGGGAACAGAAGCTAAGGGATACTAATAGAATCCAGGTGCTGCTGTCAGTTTGAGGAACTTCCCCACACTCAGGATACAAGAACACATCTTCGTGTGTGTGCTGGATGTAGGGAAACAGTCAAAGCATCTTTCAGGGGGCACATTTATTCCATGGTTGTGGGTTGTAGGTTAAAAACCCACATCCCATGGATAGGCTCTCGCTTATACTTGGTTTAGAGCCCAACCCCCACTTTCCCCCACTCTCCAGCCTAGGCATGCCATCAGGGAAGACAAGCTAATGGATTCTTTTAGAACCCAGGCGCTGCTGTCATTTGGAGGAGCCTCCCCACAATCAGGATACCTGAGCACGTCTCCGTGTGTGTGCTGGAGGTGGGGAAACAGATTCCACGCATCTTTATGGGGCACAGGTGTTCCAAGGTTGGGGAAGTAGTTTAAAACCCTCCACTACCCACAGAGATGCACTCGCTAATACTTGGCTTTAGAGCCCATCCCCCACCATCGCTTACTGCTAGGCCTAGGAGAACACTTAGGGAAGTCAAGCGAAGGGATTCAATTACAACCCAGGTGCTGCTGTCTGTTGGAGGAACCTCCCCACACTCACAACCCCAGAACACTTCTTCCTGTGTGTGCTGGACGTGGGGAAACATAGCACACGCATTTTTCAGGGGTCACAGTAATTCCCAAGTTGTGGGTTGTAGTTTAAACATCTCCACTACCCATGGAGAGGCACACGCTAATACTTAGTTTTAGATCCCAAATCCCACTTTCAACCACACACTGGTCTAGGCAAACCATCAGGGAAGACAAGCAAAGGGATTCTATTAAAACCAAGACGCTGATGTCAGTTGGAGGAACTACCCCACCCTCAGGATACTGGAACCCAACCTTGTGTGGTGGGGAGATTTGAAGCCCCACTCCACGCAGATGAATGGGTGCTCAGGTGTTTCCCTTTATGGAGAATTCATCTAAATACTTCCTCAGTCCATCGGGGACACTCGCTACTATTTGGCCTCAAAGCCCAACCCCCAGGTTTCTCTCAGAGTCAGTCCTAGGGAAACACTCAGGGATTACAAGCTAAGAGATTCTATTAGAACCCAGCCGCTTCTGTCACCTGAAATTGCCAGCCCACACTCAGGATAGCAGAAAACTTCTTCATGTGTGTTCTGGTGGTGGGGATACAGAGTCCACGCTTTTTTCAAGGAGCACAGGTATTCCCATGTTGTGGGCTTTTGGTTAATAACCTCCAAATCCCATGGAGAAGCACTCGCTAATACTTGGATTTAGAGCCCAACCCACCCTTTCCCCAGCACTCCGTATCAGGCAACCAAACAGGGTAGACAAGTTAAGCGATTTTATAAGAACGAAGGCCCTGCTCTCAGTTGGAGGAGGCTGCCCACTCTCAGGATAACTGTGCAAGTGTTCGTGTGTGTGCTGGAGGTGTGGAAAGAGACTCCACGGATCTTTATGGGGGCACAGGTGTTCCCAGGTTAGGGATGTAGTTTAAACACCTCCACAAACCATAGAGAGGTCATCGCAAATACTTGGTTTTGGAGCCCAAACCACACTTTCCCCCGCACTCCCGCCTAGGCTTTCCATCAGGGAAGACAAGCAATGGGATTCAACTAGAACCCAGGCGCTGCTGTCAGTTGGAGGAACTTCCCTGCACTCAGAATTCCAGAACACATTCTTAGGTGTGGGAGCGATGTGCAGCCCCACTGCACCCAGATGAATGCAGGAAAAGGTGTTCCCTTTAGGGAGAAGTCCTCTAAGTACTTCCTCAATGGATCAGGGGGCACTCACTGCTACGTGGCCTCCAAGCCCAACCCCCAGCTTTCCCTCATGGCCTGGCCTAAAAGAACACTCAGGGAACAGGAGCTAAGGGATACTAATAGAATCCAGGTGCTGCTGTCAGTTTGAGGAACTTCCCCACACTCAGAATACAAGAACACATTTTCGTGTGTGTGCTGGATGTAGGGAAACAGTCAAAGCATCTTTCAGGGGGCACATTTATTCCATGGTTGTGGGTTGTAGGTTAAAAACCCACATCCCATGGATAGGCTCTCGCTTATACTTGGTTTAGAGCCCAACCCCCACTTTCCCCCACTCTCCAGCCTAGGCATGCCATCAGGGAAGACAAGCTAAGGGATTCTTTTAGAACCCAGGCGCTGCTGTCATTTGGAGGAGCCTCCCCACAATCAGGATACCTGAGCACGTCTCCGTGTGTGTGCTGGAGGTGGGGAAACAGATTCCACGCATCTTTATGGGGCACAGGTGTTCCAAGGTTGGGGAAGTAGTTTAAAACCCTCCACTACCCACAGAGATGCACTCGCTAATACTTGGCTTTAGAGCCCATCCCCCACCATCGCTTACTGCTAGGCCTAGGAAAACACTTAGGGAAGTCAAGCGAAGGGATTCTATTACAACCCAGGTGCTGCTGTCTGTTGGAGGAACCTCCCCACACTCACAACCCCAGAACACTTCTTCCTGTGTGTGCTGGACGTGGGGAAACATAGCACATGCATTTTTCAGGGGTCACAGTAATTCCCAAGTTGTGGGTTGTAGTTTAAACATCTCCACTACCCATGGAGAGGCACACGCTAATACTTAGTTTTAGATCCCAAATCCCACTTTCAACCACACACTGGCCTAGGCAAACCATCAGGGAAGACAAGCAAAGGGATTCTATTCAAACCAAGACGCTGATGTCAGTTGGAGGAACTACCCCACCCTCAGGATACTGGAACCCAACCTTGTGTGGTGGGGAGATTTGAAGCCCCACTCCACGCAGATGAATGGGTGCTCAGGTGTTTCCCTTTATGGAGAATTCATCTAAATACTTCCTCAGTCCATCGGGGACACTCGCTACTATTTGGCCTCAAAGCCCAACCCCCAGGTTTCTCTCAGAGTCAGTCCTAGGGAAACACTCAGGGATTACAAGCTAAGGGATTCTATTAGAACCCAGCCGCTTCTGTCACCTGAAATTGCCAGCCCACACTCAGGATAGCAGAAAAGTTCTTCATGTGTGTTCTGGTGGTGGGGATACAGAGTCCACGCTTTTTTCAAGGAGCACAGGTATTCCCATGTTGTGGGCTTTTGGTTAATAACCTCCAAATCCCATGGAGAAGCACTCGCTAATACTTGGATTTAGAGCCCAACCCACCCTTTCCCCAGCACTCCGTATCAGGCAACCAAACAGGGTAGACAAGTTAAGCGATTTTATAAGAACCAAGGCCCTGCTCTCAGTTGGAGGAGGCTGCCCACTCTCAGGATAACTGTGCAAGTGTTCGTGTGTGTGCTGGAGGTGTGGAAACAGACTCCACGGATCTTTATGGGGGCACAGGTGTTCCCAGGTTAGGGATGTAGTTTAAACACCTCCACAAACCATAGAGAGGTCATCGCAAATACTTGGTTTTGGAGCCCAAACCACACTTTCCCCCGCACTCCCGCCTAGGCTTTCCATCAGGGAAGACAAGCAAAGGGATTCAACTAGAACCCAGGCGCTGCTGTCAGTTGGAGGAACTTCCCTGCACTCAGAATTCCAGAACACATTCTTAGGTGTGGGAGAGATGTGCAGCCCCACTGCACCCAGATGAATGCAGGAAAAGGTGTTCCCTTTAGGGAGAAGTCCTCTAAGTACTTCCTAAATGGATCAAGGGGCACTCACTGCTACGTGGCCTCCAAGCCCAACCCCCAGCTTTCCCTCATGGCCTGGCCTAAAAGAACACTCAGGGAACAGAAAGCTAAGGGATACTAATAGAATCCAGGTGCTGCTGTCAGTTTGAGGAACTTCCCCACACTCAGAATACAAGAACAAATCTTCGTGTGTGCGCTGGATGTAGGGAAACAGTCAAAGCATCTTTCAGGGGGCACATTTATTCCATGGTTGTGGGTTGTATGTTAAAAACCCACATCCCATGGATAGGCTCTCGCTTATACTTGGTTTAGAGCCCAACCCCCACTTTCCCCCACTCTCCAGCCTAGGCATGCCATCAGGGAAGACAAGCTAAGGGATTCTTTTAGAACCCAGGCGCTGCTGTCATTTGGAGGAGCCTCCCCACAATCAGGATACCTGAGCACGTCTCCGTGTGTGTGCTGGAGGTGGGGAAACAGATTCCACGCATCTTTATGGGGCACAGGTGTTCCAAGGTTGGGGAAGTAGTTTAAAACCCTCCACTACCCACAGAGATGCACTCGCTAATACTTGGCTTTAGAGCCCATCCCCCACCATCGCTTACTGCTAGGCCTAGGAAAACACTTAGGGAAGTCAAGCGAAGGGATTCTATTACAACCCAGGTGCTGCTGTCTGTTGGAGGAACCTCCCCACACTCACAACCCCAGAACACTTCTTCCTGTGTGTGCTGGACGTGGGGAAACATAGCACACGCATTTTTCAGGGGTCACAGTAATTCCCAAGTTGTGGGTTGTAGTTTAAACATCTCCACTACCCATGGAGAGGCACACGCTAATACTTAGTTTTAGATCCCAAATCCCACTTTCAACCACACACTGGCCTAGGCAAACCATCAGGGAAGACAAGCAAAGGGATTCTATTCAAACCAAGACGCTGATGTCAGTTGGAGGAACTACCCCACCCTCAGGATACTGGAACCCAACCTTGTGTGGTGGGGAGATTTGAAGCCCCACTCCACGCAGATGAATGGGTGCTCAGGTGTTTCCCTTTATGGAGAATTCATCTAAATACTTCCTCAGTCCATCGGGGACACTCGCTACTATTTGGCCTCAAAGCCCAACCCCCAGGTTTCTCTCAGAGTCAGTCCTAGGGAAACACTCAGGGATTACAAGCTAAGGGATTCTATTAGAACCCAGCCGCTTCTGTCACCTGAAATTGCCAGCCCACACTCAGGATAGCAGAAAACTTCTTCATGTGTGTTCTGGTGGTGGGGATACAGAGTCCACGCTTTTTTCAAGGAGCACAGGTATTCCCATGTTGTGGGCTTTTGGTTAATAACCTCCAAATCCCATGGAGAAGCACTCGCTAATACTTGGATTTAGAGCCCAACCCACCCTTTCCCCAGCACTCCGTATCAGGCAACCAAACAGGGTAGACAAGTTAAGCGATTTTATAAGAACCAAGGCCCTGCTCTCAGTTGGAGGAGGCTGCCCACTCTCAGGATAACTGTGCAAGTGTTCGTGTGTGTGCTGGAGGTGTGGAAACAGACTCCACGGATCTTTATGGGGGCACAGGTGTTCCCAGGTTAGGGATGTAGTTTAAACACCTCCACAAACCATAGAGAGGTCATCGCAAATACTTGGTTTTGGAGCCCAAACCACACTTTCCCCCGCACTCCCGCCTAGGCTTTCCATCAGGGAAGACAAGCAAAGGGATTCAACTAGAACCCAGGCGCTGCTGTCAGTTGGAGGAACTTCCCTGCACTCAGAATTCCAGAACACATTCTTAGGTGTGGGAGAGATGTGCAGCCCCACTGCACCCAGATGAATGCAGGAAAAGGTGTTCCCTTTAGGGAGAAGTCCTCTAAGTACTTCCTCAATGGATCAGGGGGCACTCACTGCTACGTGGCCTCCAAGCCCAACCCCCAGCTTTCCCTCATGGCCTGGCCTAAAAGAACACTCAGGGAACAGAAGCTAAGGGATACTAATAGAATCCAGGTGCTGCTGTCAGTTTGAGGAACTTCCCCACACTCAGGATACAAGAACAAATCTTCGTGTGTGTGCTGGATGTAGGGAAACAGTCAAAGCATCTTTCAGGGGGCACATTTATTCCATGGTTGTGGGTTGTAGGTTAAAAACCCACATCCCATGGATAGGCTCTCGCTTATACTTGGTTTAGAGCCCAACCCCCACTTTCCCCCACTCTCCAGCCTAGGCATGCCATCAGGGAAGACAAGCTAAGGGATTCTTTTAGAACCCAGGCGCTGCTGTCATTTGGAGGAGCCTCCCCACAATCAGGATACCTGAGCACGTCTCCGTGTGTGTGCTGGAGGTGGGGAAACAGATTCCACGCATCTTTATGGGGCACAGGTGTTCCAAGGTTGGGGAAGTAGTTTAAAACCCTCCACTACCCACAGAGATGCACTCGCTAATACTTGGCTTTAGAGCCCATCCCCCACCATCGCTTACTGCTAGGCCTAGGAAAACACTTAGGGAAATCAAGCGAAGGGATTCTATTACAACCCAGGTGCTGCTGTCTGTTGGAGGAACCTCCCCACACTCACAACCCCAGAACACTTCTTCCTGTGTGTGCTGGACGTGGGGAAACATAGCACATGCATTTTTCAGGGGTCACAGTAATTCCCAAGTTGTGGGTTGTAGTTTAAACATCTCCACTACCCATGGAGAGGCACACGCTAATACTTAGTTTTAGATCCCAAATCCCACTTTCAACCACACACTGGCCTAGGCAAACCATCAGGGAAGACAAGCAAAGGGATTCTATTCAAACCAAGACGCTGATGTCAGTTGGAGGAACTACCCCACCCTCAGGATACTGGAACCCAACCTTGTGTGGTGGGGAGATTTGAAGCCCCACTCCACGCAGATGAATGGGTGCTCAGGTGTTTCCCTTTATGGAGAATTCATCTAAATACTTCCTCAGTCCATCGGGGACACTCGCTACTATTTGGCCTCAAAGCCCAACCCCCAGGTTTCTCTCAGAGTCAGTCCTAGGGAAACACTCAGGGATTACAAGCTAAGAGATTCTATTAGAACCCAGCCGCTTCTGTCACCTGAAATTGCCAGCCCACACTCAGGATAGCAGAAAACTTCTTCATGTGTGTTCTGGTGGTGGGGATACAGAGTCCACGCTTTTTTCAAGGAGCACAGGTATTCCCATGTTGTGGGCTTTTGGTTAATAACCTCCAAATCCCATGGAGAAGCACTCGCTAATACTTGGATTTAGAGCCCAACCCACCCTTTCCCCAGCACTCCGTATCAGGCAACCAAACAGGGTAGACAAGTTAAGCGATTTTATAAGAACCAAGGCCCTGCTCTCAGTTGGAGGAGGCTGCCCACTCTCAGGATAACTGTGCAAGTGTTCGTGTGTGTGCTGGAGGTGTGGAAAGAGACTCCACGGATCTTTATGGGGGCACAGGTGTTCCCAGGTTAGGGATGTAGTTTAAACACCTCCACAAACCATAGAGAGGTCATCGCAAATAATTGGCTTTGGAGCCCAAAGCACACTTTCCCCCGCACTCCCGCCTAGGCTTTCCATCAGGGAAGACAGGCAATTGGATTCAACTAGAACCCAGGCGCTGCTGTCAGTTGGAGGAACTTCCCTGCACTCAGAATTCCAGAACACATTCTTAGGTGTGGGAGAGATGTGCAGCCCCACTGCACCCAGATGAATGCAGGAAAAGGTGTTCCCTTTAGGGAGAAGTCCTCTAAGTACTTCCTCAATGGATCAGGGGGCACTCACTGCTACGTGGCCTCCAAGCCCAACCCCCAGCTTTCCCTCATGGCCTGGCCTAAAAGAACACTCAGGGAACAGAAGCTAAGGGATACTAATAGAATCCAGGTGCTGCTGTCAGTTTGAGGAACTTCCCCACACTCAGGATACAAGAACAAATCTTCGTGTGTGTGCTGGATGTAGGGAAACAGTCAAAGCATCTTTCAGGGGGCACATTTATTCCATGGTTGTGGGTTGTAGGTTAAAAACCCACATCCCATGGATAGGCTCTCGCTTATACTTGGTTTAGAGCCCAACCCCCACTTTCCCCCACTCTCCAGCCTAGGCATGCCATCAGGGAAGACAAGCTAAGGGATTCTTTTAGAACCCAGGCGCTGCTGTCATTTGGAGGAGCCTCCCCACAATCAGGATACCTGAGCACGTCTCCGTGTGTGTGCTGGAGGTGGGGAAACAGATTCCACGAATCTTTATGGGGCACAGGTGTTCCAAGGTTGGGGAAGTAGTTTAAAACCCTCCACTACCCACAGAGATGCACTCGCTAATACTTGGCTTTAGAGCCCATCCCCCACCATCGCTTACTGCTAGGCCTAGGAAAACACTTAGGGAAGTCAAGCTAAGGGATTCTATTACAACCCAGGTGCTGCAGTCTGTTGGAGGAACCTCCCCACACTCAGAACCCCCGAACACTTCTTCCTGTGTGTGCTGGACGTGGGGAAACATAGCACACGCATTTTTCAGGGGTCACAGTGATTCCCAAGTTGTGGGTTGTAGTTTAAACATCTCCACTACCCATGGAGAGGCACACGCTAATACTTAGTTTTAGATCCCAAATCCCACTTTCAACCACACACTGGCCTAGGCAAACCATCAGGGAAGACAAGCAAAGGGATTCTATTCAAACCAAGACGCTGATGTCAGTTGGAGGAACTACCCCACCCTCAGGATACTGGAACCCAACCTTGTGTGGTGGGGAGATTTGAAGCCCCACTCCACGCAGATGAATGGGTGCTCAGGTGTTTCCCTTTATGGAGAATTCATCTAAATACTTCCTCAGTCCATCGGGGACACTCGCTACTATTTGGCCTCAAAGCCCAACCCCCAGGTTTCTCTCAGAGTCAGTCCTAGGGAAACACTCAGGGATTACAAGCTAAGGGATTCTATTAGAACCCAGCCGCTTCTGTCACCTGAAATTGCCAGCCCACACTCAGGATAGCAGAAAACTTCTTCATGTGTGTTCTGGTGGTGGGGATACAGAGTCCAGGCTTTTTTCAAGGAGCACAGGTATTCCCATGTTGTGGGCTTTTGGTTAATAACCTCCAAATCCCATGGAGAAGCACTCGCTAATACTTGGATTTAGAGCCCAACCCACCCTTTCCCCAGCACTCCGTATCAGGCAACCAAACAGGGTAGACAAGTTAAGCGATTATATAAGAACCAAGGCCCTGCTCTCAGTTGGAGGAGGCTGCCCACTCTCTGGATAACTGTGCAAGTGTTCGTGTGTGTGCTGGAGGTGTGGAAACAGACTCCACGGATCTTTATGGGGGCACAGGTGTTCCCAGGTTAGGGATGTAGTTTAAACACCTCCACAAACCATAGAGAGGTCATCGCAAATACTTGGTTTTGGAGCCCAAACCACACTTTCCCCCGCACTCCCGCCTAGGCTTTCCATCAGGGAAGACAAGCAAAGGGATTCAATTAGAACCCAGGCGCTGCTGTCAGTTGGAGGAACTTCCCTGCACTCAGAATTCCAGAACACATTCTTAGGTGTGGGAGAGATGTGCAGCCCCACTGCACCCAGATGAATGCAGGAAAAGGTGTTCCCTTTAGGGAGAAGTCCTCTAAGTACTTCCTCAATGGATCAGGGGGCACTCACTGCTACGTGGCCTCCAAGCCCAACCCCCAGCTTTCCCTCATGGCCTGGCCTAAAAGAACACTCAGGGAACAGAAGCTAAGGGATACTAATAGAATCCAGGTGCTGCTGTCAGTTTGAGGAACTTCCCCACACTCAGGATACAAGAACAAATCTTCGTGTGTGTGCTGGATGTAGGGAAACAGTCAAAGCATCTTTCAGGGGGCACATTTATTCCATGGTTGTGGGTTGTAGGTTAAAAACCCACATCCCATGGATAGGCTCTCGCTTATACTTGGTTTAGAGCCCAACCCCCACTTTCCCCCACTCTCCAGCCTAGGCATGCCATCAGGGAAGACAAGCTAAGGGATTCTTTTAGAACCCAGGCGCTGCTGTCATTTGGAGGAGCCTCCCCACAATCAGGATACCTGAGCACGTCTCCGTGTGTGTGCTGGAGGTGGGGAAACAGATTCCACGCATCTTTATGGGGCACAGGTGTTCCAAGGTTGGGGAAGTAGTTTAAAACCCTCCACTACCCACAGAGATGCACTCGCTAATACTTGGCTTTAGAGCCCATCCCCCACCATCGCTTACTGCTAGGCCTAGGAAAACACTTAGGGAAATCAAGCGAAGGGATTCTATTACAACCCAGGTGCTGCTGTCTGTTGGAGGAACCTCCCCACACTCACAACCCCAGAACACTTCTTCCTGTGTGTGCTGGACGTGGGGAAACATAGCACATGCATTTTTCAGGGGTCACAGTAATTCCCAAGTTGTGGGTTGTAGTTTAAACATCTCCACTACCCATGGAGAGGCACACGCTAATACTTAGTTTTAGATCCCAAATCCCACTTTCAACCACACACTGGCCTAGGCAAACCATCAGGGAAGACAAGCAAAGGGATTCTATTCAAACCAAGACGCTGATGTCAGTTGGAGGAACTACCCCACCCTCAGGATACTGGAACCCAACCTTGTGTGGTGGGGAGATTTGAAGCCCCACTCCACGCAGATGAATGGGTGCTCAGGTGTTTCCCTTTATGGAGAATTCATCTAAATACTTCCTCAGTCCATCGGGGACACTCGCTACTATTTGGCCTCAAAGCCCAACCCCCAGGTTTCTCTCAGAGTCAGTCCTAGGGAAACACTCAGGGATTACAAGCTAAGAGATTCTATTAGAACCCAGCCGCTTCTGTCACCTGAAATTGCCAGCCCACACTCAGGATAGCAGAAAACTTCTTCATGTGTGTTCTGGTGGTGGGGATACAGAGTCCACGCTTTTTTCAAGGAGCACAGGTATTCCCATGTTGTGGGCTTTTGGTTAATAACCTCCAAATCCCATGGAGAAGCACTCGCTAATACTTGGATTTAGAGCCCAACCCACCCTTTCCCCAGCACTCCGTATCAGGCAACCAAACAGGGTAGACAAGTTAAGCGATTTTATAAGAACCAAGGCCCTGCTCTCAGTTGGAGGAGGCTGCCCACTCTCAGGATAACTGTGCAAGTGTTCGTGTGTGTGCTGGAGGTGTGGAAAGAGACTCCACGGATCTTTATGGGGGCACAGGTGTTCCCAGGTTAGGGATGTAGTTTAAACACCTCCACAAACCATAGAGAGGTCATCGCAAATAATTGGCTTTGGAGCCCAAAGCACACTTTCCCCCGCACTCCCGCCTAGGCTTTCCATCAGGGAAGACAGGCAATTGGATTCAACTAGAACCCAGGCGCTGCTGTCAGTTGGAGGAACTTCCCTGCACTCAGAATTCCAGAACACATTCTTAGGTGTGGGAGAGATGTGCAGCCCCACTGCACCCAGATGAATGCAGGAAAAGGTGTTCCCTTTAGGGAGAAGTCCTCTAAGTACTTCCTCAATGGATCAGGGGGCACTCACTGCTACGTGGCCTCCAAGCCCAACCCCCAGCTTTCCCTCATGGCCTGGCCTAAAAGAACACTCAGGGAACAGAAGCTAAGGGATACTAATAGAATCCAGGTGCTGCTGTCAGTTTGAGGAACTTCCCCACACTCAGGATACAAGAACAAATCTTCGTGTGTGTGCTGGATGTAGGGAAACAGTCAAAGCATCTTTCAGGGGGCACATTTATTCCATGGTTGTGGGTTGTAGGTTAAAAACCCACATCCCATGGATAGGCTCTCGCTTATACTTGGTTTAGAGCCCAACCCCCACTTTCCCCCACTCTCCAGCCTAGGCATGCCATCAGGGAAGACAAGCTAAGGGATTCTTTTAGAACCCAGGCGCTGCTGTCATTTGGAGGAGCCTCCCCACAATCAGGATACCTGAGCACGTCTCCGTGTGTGTGCTGGAGGTGGGGAAACAGATTCCACGAATCTTTATGGGGCACAGGTGTTCCAAGGTTGGGGAAGTAGTTTAAAACCCTCCACTACCCACAGAGATGCACTCGCTAATACTTGGCTTTAGAGCCCATCCCCCACCATCGCTTACTGCTAGGCCTAGGAAAACACTTAGGGAAGTCAAGCTAAGGGATTCTATTACAACCCAGGTGCTGCAGTCTGTTGGAGGAACCTCCCCACACTCAGAACCCCCGAACACTTCTTCCTGTGTGTGCTGGACGTGGGGAAACATAGCACACGCATTTTTCAGGGGTCACAGTGATTCCCAAGTTGTGGGTTGTAGTTTAAACATCTCCACTACCCATGGAGAGGCACACGCTAATACTTAGTTTTAGATCCCAAATCCCACTTTCAACCACACACTGGTCTAGGCAAACCATCAGGGAAGACAAGCAAAGGGATTCTATTCAAACCAAGACGCTGATGTCAGTTGGAGGAATTACCCCACCCTCAGGATACTGGAACCCAACCTTGTGTGGTGGGGAGAATTGAAGCCCCACTCCACGCAGATGAATGGGTGCTCAGGTGTTTCCCTTTATGGAGAATTCATCTAAATACTTCCTCAGTCCATCGGGGACACTCGCTACTATTTGGCCTCAAAGCCCAACCCCAGGTTTCTCTCAGAGTCAGTCCTAGGGAAACACTCAGGGATTACAAGCTAAGGAATTCTATTAGAACCCAGCCGCTTCTGTCACCTGAAATTGCCAGCCAACACTCAGGATAGCAGAAAAGTTCTTCATGTGTGTTCTGGTGGTGGGGATACAGAGTCCACGCTTTTTTCAAGGAGCACAGGTATTCCCATGTTGTGGGCTTTTGGTTAATAACCTCCAAATCCCATGGAGAAGCACTCGCTAATACTTGGATTTAGAGCCCAACCCACCCTTTCCCCAGCACTCCGTATCAGGCAACCAAACAGGGTAGACAAGTTAAGCGATTTTATAAGAACCAAGGCCCTGCTCTCAGTTGGAGGAAACTGCCCACTCTCAGGATAACTGTGCAAGTGTTTGTGTGTGTGCTGGAGGTGTGGAAACAGACTCCACGGATCTTTATGGGGGCACAGGTGTTCCCAGGTTAGGGATGTAGTTTAAACACCTCCACAAACCATAGAGAGGTCATCGTAAATACTTGGTTTTGGAGCCCAAACCACACTTTCCCCCGCACTCCCGCCTAGGCTTTCCATCAGGGAAGACAAGCAAAGGGATTCAATTAGAACCCAGGCGCTGCTGTCAGTTGGAGGAACTTCCCTGCACTCAGAATTCCAGAACACATTCTTAGGTGTGGGAGAGATGTGCAGCCCCACTGCACCCAGATGAATGCAGGAAAAGGTGTTCCCTTTAGGGAGAAGTCCTCTAAGTACTTCCTCAATGGATCAGGGGGCACTCACTGCTACGTGGCCTCCAAGCCCAACCCCCAGCTTTCCCTCATGGCCTGGCCTAAAAGAACACTCAGGGAACAGAAGCTAAGGGATACTAATAGAATCCAGGTGCTGCTGTCAGTTTGAGGAACTTCCCCACACTCAGAATACAAGAACACATCTTCGTGTGTGTGCTGGATGTAGGGAAACAGTCAAAGCATCTTTCAGGGGGCACATTTATTCCATGGTTGTGGGTTGTAGGTTAAAAACCCACATCCCATGGATAGGCTCTCGCTTATACTTGGTTTAGAGCCCAACCCCCACTTTCCCCCACTCTCCAGCCTAGGCATGCCATCAGGGAAGACAAGCTAAGGGATTCTTTTAGAACCCAGGCGCTGCTGTCATTTGGAGGAGCCTCCCCACAATCAGGATACCTGAGCACGTCTCCGTGTGTGTGCTGGAGGTGGGGAAACAGATTCCACGCATCTTTATGGGGCACAGGTGTTCCAAGGTTGGGGAAGTAGTTTAAAACCCTCCACTACCCACAGAGATGCACTCGCTAATACTTGGCTTTAGAGCCCATCCCCCACCATCGCTTACTGCTAGGCCTAGGAAAACACTTAGGGAAGTCAAGCGAAGTGATTCTATTACAACCCAGGTGCTGCTGTCTGTTGGAGGAACCTCCCCACACTCACAACCCCAGAACACTTCTTCCTGTGTGTGCTGGACGTGGGGAAACATAGCACATGCATTTTTCAGGGGTCACAGTAATTCCCAAGTTGTGGGTTGTAGTTTAAACATCTCCACTACCCATGGAGAGGCACACGCTAATACTTAGTTTTAGATCCCAAATCCCACTTTCAACCACACACTGGCCTAGGCAAACCATCAGGGAAGACAAGCAAAGGGATTCTATTCAAACCAAGACGCTGATGTCAGTTGGAGGAACTACCCCACCCTCAGGATACTGGAACCCAACCTTGTGTGGTGGGGAGATTTGAAGCCCCACTCCACGCAGATGAATGGGTGCTCAGGTGTTTCCCTTTATGGAGAATTCATCTAAATACTTCCTCAGTCCATCGGGGACACTCGCTACTATTTGGCCTCAAAGCCCAACCCCCAGGTTTCTCTCAGAGTCAGTCCTAGGGAAACACTCAGGGATTACAAGCTAAGGGATTCTATTAGAACCCAGCCGCTTCTGTCACCTGAAATTGCCAGCCCACACTCAGGATAGCAGAAAACTTCTTCATGTGTGTTCTGGTGGTGGGGATACAGAGTCCACGCTTTTTTCAAGGAGCACAGGTATTCCCATGTTGTGGGCTTTTGGTTAATAACCTCCAAATCCCATGGAGAAGCACTCGCTAATACTTGGATTTAGAGCCCAACCCACCCTTTCCCCAGCACTCCGTATCAGGCAACCAAACAGGGTAGACAAGTTAAGCGATTTTATAAGAACCAAGGCCCTGCTCTCAGTTGGAGGAGGCTGCCCACTCTCTGGATAACTGTGCAAGTGTTCGTGTGTGTGCTGGAGGTGTGGAAACAGACTCCACGGATCTTTATGGGGGCACAAGTGTTCCCAGGTTAGGGATGTAGTTTAAACACCTCCACAAACCATAGAGAGGTCATCGCAAATACTTGGTTTTGGAGCCCAAACCACACTTTCCCCCGCACTCCCGCCTAGGCTTTCCATCAGGGAAGACAAGCAAAGGGATTCAACTAGAACCCAGGCGCTGCTGTCAGTTGGAGGAACTTACCTGCACTCAGAATTCCAGAACACATTCTTAGGTGTGGGAGAGATGTGCAGCCCCACTGCACCCAGATGAATGCAGGAAAAGGTGTTCCCTTTAGGGAGAAGTCCTCTAAGTACTTCCTCAATGGATCAGGGGGCACTCACTGCTACGTGGCCTCCAAGCCCAACCCCCAGCTTTCCCTCATGGCCTGGCCTAAAAGAACACTCAGGGAACAGAAGCTAAGGGATACTAATAGAATCCAGGTGCTGCTGTCAGTTTGAGGAACATCCCCACACTCAGAATACAAGAACAAATCTTCGTGTGTGTGCTGGATGTAGGGAAACAGTCAAAGCATCTTTCAGGGGGCACATTTATTCCATGGTTGTGGGTTGTAGGTTAAAAACCGACATCCCATGGATAGGCTCTCGCTTATACTTGGTTTAGAGCCCAACCCCCACTTTCCCCCACTCTCCAGCCTAGGCATGCCATCAGGGAAGACAAGCTAAGGGATTCTTTTAGAACCCAGGCGCTGCTGTCATTTGGAGGAGCCTCCCCACAATCAGGATACCTGAGCACGTCTCCGTGTGTGTGCTGGAGGTGGGGAAACAGATTCCACGCATCTTTATGGGGCACAGGTGTTCCAAGGTTGGGGAAGTAGTTTAAAACCCTCCACTACCCACAGAGATGCACTCGCTAATACTTGGCTTTAGAGCCCATCCCCCACCATCGCTTACTGCTAGGCCTAGGAAAACACTTAGGGAAGTCAAGCGAAGGGATTCAATTACAACCCAGGTGCTGCTGTCTGTTGGAGGAACCTCCCCACACTCACAACCCCAGAACACTTCTTCCTGTGTGTGCTGGACGTGGGGAAACATAGCACACGCATTTTTCAGGGGTCACAGTAATTCCCAAGTTGTGGGTTGTAGTTTAAACATCTCCACTACCCATGGAGAGGCACACGCTAATACTTAGTTTTAGATCCCAAATCCCACTTTCAACCACACACTGGTCTAGGCAAACCATCAGGGAAGACAAGCAAAGGGATTCTATTAAAACCAAGATGCTGATGTCAGTTGGAGGAACTACCCCACCCTCAGGATACTGGAACCCAACCTTGTGTGGTGGGGAGATTTGAAGCCCCACTCCACGCAGATGAATGGGTGCTCAGGTGTTTCCCTTTATGGAGAATTCATCTAAATACTTCCTCAGTCCATCGGGGACACTCGCTACTATTTGGCCTCAAAGCCCAACCCCCAGGTTTCTCTCAGAGTCAGTCCTAGTGAAACACTCAGGGATTACAAGCTAAGAGATTCTATTAGAACCCAGCCGCTTCTGTCACCTGAAATTGCCAGCCCACACTCAGGATAGCAGAAAACTTCTTCATGTGTTTTCTGGTGGTGGGGATACAGAGTCCACGCTTTTTTCAAGGAGCACAGGTATTCCCATGTTGTGGGCTTTTGGTTAATAACCTCCAAATCCCATGGAGAAGCACTCGCTAATACTTGGATTTAGAGCCCAACCCACCCTTTCCCCAGCACTCCGTATCAGGCAACCAAACAGGGTAGACAAGTTAAGCGATTTTATAAGAACCAAGGCCCTGCTCTCAGTTGGAGGAGGCTGCCCACTCTCTGGATAACTGTGCAAGTGTTCGTGTGTGTGCTGGAGGTGTGGAAAGAGACTCCACGGATCTTTATGGGGGCACAGGTGTTCCCAGGTTAGGGATGTAGTTTAAACACCTCCACAAACCATAGAGAGGTCATCGCAAATACTTGGTTTTGGAGCCCAAACCACACTTTCCCCCGCACTCCCGCCTAGGCTTTCCATCAGGGAAGACAAGCAAAGGGATTCAATTAGAACCCAGGCGCTGCTGTCAGTTGGAGGAACTTCCCTGCACTCAGAATTCCAGAACACATTCTTAGGTGTGGGAGAGATGTGCAGCCCCACTGCACCCAGATGAATGCAGGAAAAGGTGTTCCCTTTAGGGAGAAGTCCTCTAAGTACTTCCTCAATGGATCAGGGGGCACTCACTGCTACGTGGCCTCCAAGCCCAACCCCCAGCTTTCCCTCATGGCCTGGCCTAAAAGAACACTCAGGGAACAGAAGCTAAGGGATACTAATAGAATCCAGGTGCTGCTGTCAGTTTGAGGAACTTCCCCACACTCAGGATACAAGAACAAATCTTCGTGTGTGTGCTGGATGTAGGGAAACAGTCAAAGCATCTTTCAGGGGGCACATTTATTCCATGGTTGTGGGTTGTAGGTTAAAAACCGACATCCCATGGATAGGCTCTCGCTTATACTTGGTTTAGAGCCCAACCCCCACTTTCCCCCACTCTCCAGCCTAGGCATGCCATCAGGGAAGACAAGCTAAGGGATTCTTTTAGAACCCAGGCGCTGCTGTCATTTGGAGGAGCCTCCCCACAATCAGGATACCTGAGCACGTCTCCGTGTGTGTGCTGGAGGTGGGGAAACAGATTCCACGCATCTTTATGGGGCACAGGTGTTCCAAGGTTGGGGAAGTAGTTTAAAACCCTCCACTACCCACAGAGATGCACTCGCTAATACTTGGCTTTAGAGCCCATCCCCCACCATCGCTTACTGCTAGGCCTAGGAAAACACTTAGGGAAGTCAAGCGAAGGGATTCAATTACAACCCAGGTGCTGCTGTCTGTTGGAGGAACCTCCCCACACTCACAACCCCAGAACACTTCTTCCTGTGTGTGCTGGACGTGGGGAAACATAGCACACGCATTTTTCAGGGGTCACAGTAATTCCCAAGTTGTGGGTTGTAGTTTAAACATCTCCACTACCCATGGAGAGGCACACGCTAATACTTAGTTTTAGATCCCAAATCCCACTTTCAACCACACACTGGTCTAGGCAAACCATCAGGGAAGACAAGCAAAGGGATTCTATTAAAACCAAGATGCTGATGTCAGTTGGAGGAACTACCCCACCCTCAGGATACTGGAACACAACCTTGTGTGGTGGGGAGATTTGAAGCCCCACTCCACGCAGATGAATGGGTGCTCAGGTGTTTCCCTTTATGGAGAATTCATCTAAATACTTCCTCAGTCCATCGGGGACACTCGCTACTATTTGGCCTCAAAGCCCAACCCCCAGGTTTCTCTCAGAGTCAGTCCTAGGGAAACACTCAGGGATTACAAGCTAAGAGATTCTATTAGAACCCAGCCGCTTCTGTCACCTGAAATTGCCAGCCCACACTCAGGATAGCAGAAAACTTCTTCATGTGTGTTCTGGTGGTGGGGATACAGAGTCCACGCTTTTTTCAAGGAGCACAGGTATTCCCATGTTGTGGGCTTTTGGTTAATAACCTCCAAATCCCATGGAGAAGCACTCGCTAATACTTGGATTTAGAGCCCAACCCACCCTTTCCCCAGCACTCCGTATCAGGCAACCAAACAGGGTAGACAAGTTAAGCGATTTTATAAGAACCAAGGCCCTGCTCTCAGTTGGAGGAGGCTGCCCACTCTCAGGATAACTGTGCAAGTGTTCGTGTGTGTGCTGGAGGTGTGGAAACAGACTCCACGGATCTTTATGGGGGCACAGGTGTTCCCAGGTTAGGGATGTAGTTTAAACACCTCCACAAACCATAGAGAGGTCATCGCAAATACTTGGTTTTGGAGCCCAAAGCACACTTTCCCCCGCACTCCCGCCTAGGCTTTCCATCAGGGAAGACAAGCAATGGGATTCAACTAGAACCCAGGCGCTGCTGTCAGTTGGAGGAACTTCCCTGCACTCAGAATTCCAGAACACATTCTTAGGTGTGGGAGCGATGTGCAGCCCCACTGCACCCAGATGAATGCAGGAAAAGGTGTTCCCTTTAGGGAGAAGTCCTCTAAGTACTTCCTCAAAGGATCAGGGGGCACTCACTGCTACGTGGCCTCCAAGCCCAACCCCCAGCTTTCCCTCATGGCCTGGCCTAAAAGAACACTCAGGGAACAGAAGCTAAGGGATACTAATAGAATCCAGGTGCTGCTGTCAGTTTGAGGAACTTCCCCACACTCAGAATACAAGAACACATTTTCGTGTGTGTGCTGGATGTAGGGAAACAGTCAAAGCATCTTTCAGGGGGCACATTTATTCCATGGTTGTGGGTTGTAGGTTAAAAACCCACATCCCATGGATAGGCTCTCGCTTATACTTGGTTTAGAGCCCAACCCCCACTTTCCCCCACTCTCCAGCCTAGGCATGCCATCAGGGAAGACAAGCTAAGGGATTCTTTTAGAACCCAGGCGCTGCTGTCATTTGGAGGAGCCTCCCCACAATCAGGATACCTGAGCACGTCTCCGTGTGTGTGCTGGAGGTGGGGAAACAGATTCCACGCATCTTTATGGGGCACAGGTGTTCCAAGGTTGGGGAAGTAGTTTAAAACCCTCCACTACCCACAGAGATGCACTCGCTAATACTTGGCTTTAGAGCCCATCCCCCACCATCGCTTACTGCTAGGCCTAGGAAAACACTTAGGGAAGTCAAGCGAAGGGATTCTATTACAACCCAGGTGCTGCTGTCTGTTGGAGGAACCTCCCCACACTCACAACCCCAGAACACTTCTTCCTGTGTGTGCTGGACGTGGGGAAACATAGCACATGCATTTTTCAGGGGTCACAGTAATTCCCAAGTTGTGGGTTGTAGTTTAAACATCTCCACTACCCATGGAGAGGCACACGCTAATACTTAGTTTTAGATCCCAAATCCCACTTTCAACCACACACTGGCCTAGGCAAACCATCAGGGAAGACAAGCAAAGGGATTCTATTCAAACCAAGACGCTGATGTCAGTTGGAGGAACTACCCCACCCTCAGGATACTGGAACCCAACCTTGTGTGGTGGGGAGATTTGAAGCCCCACTCCACGCAGATGAATGGGTGCTCAGGTGTTTCCCTTTATGGAGAATTCATCTAAATACTTCCTCAGTCCATCGGGGACACTCGCTACTATTTGGCCTCAAAGCCCAACCCCCAGGTTTCTCTCAGAGTCAGTCCTAGGGAAACACTCAGGGATTACAAGCTAAGGGATTCTATTAGAACCCAGCCGCTTCTGTCACCTGAAATTGCCAGCCCACACTCAGGATAGCAGAAAATTTCTTCAAGTGTGTTCTGGTGGTGGGGATACAGAGTCCACGCTTTTTTCAAGGAGCACAGGTATTCCCATGTTGTGGGCTTTTGGTTAATAACCTCCAAATCCCATGGAGAAGCACTCGCTAATACTTGGATTTAGAGCCCAACCCACCCTTTCCCCAGCACTCCGTATCAGGCAACCAAACAGGGTAGACAAGTTAAGCGATTTTATAAGAACCAAGGCCCTGCTCTCAGTTGGAGGAGGCTGCCCACTCTCAGGATAACTGTGCAAGTGTTCGTGTGTGTGCTGGAGGTGTGGAAACAGACTCCACGGATCTTTATGGGGGCACAGGTGTTCCCAGGTTAGGGATGTAGTTTAAACACCTCCACAAACCATAGAGAGGTCATCGCAAATACTTGGTTTTGGAGCCCAAACCACACTTTCCCCCGCACTCCCGCCTAGGCTTTCCATCAGGGAAGACAAGCAAAGGGATTCAACTAGAACCCAGGCGCTGCTGTCAGTTGGAGGAACTTCCCTGCACTCAGAATTCCAGAACACATTCTTAGGTGTGGGAGAGATGTGCAGCCCCACTGCACCCAGATGAATGCAGGAAAAGGTGTTCCCTTTAGGGAGAAGTCCTCTAAGTACTTCCTAAATGGATCAAGGGGCACTCACTGCTACGTGGCCTCCAAGCCCAACCCCCAGCTTTCCCTCATGGCCTGGCCTAAAAGAACACTCAGGGAACAGAAAGCTAAGGGATACTAATAGAATCCAGGTGCTGCTGTCAGTTTGAGGAACTTCCCAAAACTCAGAATACAAGAACAAATCTTCGTGTGTGCGCTGGATGTAGGGAAACAGTCAAAGCATCTTTCAGGGGGCACATTTATTCCATGGTTGTGGGTTGTATGTTAAAAACCCACATCCCATGGATAGGCTCTCGCTTATACTTGGTTTAGAGCCCAACCCCCACTTTCCCCCACTCTCCAGCCTAGGCATGCCATCAGGGAAGACAAGCTAAGGGATTCTTTTAGAACCCAGGCGCTGCTGTCATTTGGAGGAGCCTCCCCACAATCAGGATACCTGAGCACGTCTCCGTGTGTGTGCTGGAGGTGGGGAAACAGATTCCACGCATCTTTATGGGGCACAGGTGTTCCAAGGTTGGGGAAGTAGTTTAAAACCCTCCACTACCCACAGAGATGCACTCGCTAATACTTGGCTTTAGAGCCCATCCCCCACCATCGCTTACTGCTAGGCCTAGGAAAACACTTAGGGAAGTCAAGCGAAGGGATTCTATTACAACCCAGGTGCTGCTGTCTGTTGGAGGAACCTCCCCACACTCACAACCCCAGAACACTTCTTCCTGTGTGTGCTGGACGTGGGGAAACATAGCACACGCATTTTTCAGGGGTCACAGTAATTCCCAAGTTGTGGGTTGTAGTTTAAACATCTCCACTACCCATGGAGAGGCACACGCTAATACTTAGTTTTAGATCCCAAATCCCACTTTCAACCACACACTGGCCTAGGCAAACCATCAGGGAAGACAAGCAAAGGGATTCTATTCAAACCAAGACGCTGATGTCAGTTGGAGGAACTACCCCACCCTCAGGATACTGGAACCCAACCTTGTGTGGTGGGGAGATTTGAAGCCCCACTCCACGCAGATGAATGGGTGCTCAGGTGTTTCCCTTTATGGAGAATTCATCTAAATACTTCCTCAGTCCATCGGGGACACTCGCTACTATTTGGCCTCAAAGCCCAACCCCCAGGTTTCTCTCAGAGTCAGTCCTAGGGAAACACTCAGGGATTACAAGCTAAGGGATTCTATTAGAACCCAGCCGCTTCTGTCACCTGAAATTGCCAGCCCACACTCAGGATAGCAGAAAACTTCTTCATGTGTGTTCTGGTGGTGGGGATACAGAGTCCACGCTTTTTTCAAGGAGCACAGGTATTCCCATGTTGTGGGCTTTTGGTTAATAACCTCCAAATCCCATGGAGAAGCACTCGCTAATACTTGGATTTAGAGCCCAACCCACCCTTTCCCCAGCACTCCGTATCAGGCAACCAAACAGGGTAGACAAGTTAAGCGATTTTATAAGAACCAAGGCCCTGCTCTCAGTTGGAGGAGGCTGCCCACTCTCAGGATAACTGTGCAAGTGTTCGTGTGTGTGCTGGAGGTGTGGAAACAGACTCCACGGATCTTTATGGGGGCACAGGTGTTCCCAGGTTAGGGATGTAGTTTAAACACCTCCACAAACCATAGAGAGGTCATCGCAAATACTTGGTTTTGGAGCCCAAACCACACTTTCCCCCGCACTCCCGCCTAGGCTTTCCATCAGGGAAGACAAGCAAAGGGATTCAACTAGAACCCAGGCGCTGCTGTCAGTTGGAGGAACTTCCCTGCACTCAGAATTCCAGAACACATTCTTAGGTGTGGGAGAGATGTGCAGCCCCACTGCACCCAGATGAATGCAGGAAAAGGTGTTCCCTTTAGGGAGAAGTCCTCTAAGTACTTCCTAAATGGATCAAGGGGCACTCACTGCTACGTGGCCTCCAAGCCCAACCCCCAGCTTTCCCTCATGGCCTGGCCTAAAAGAACACTCAGGGAACAGAAAGCTAAGGGATACTAATAGAATCCAGGTGCTGCTGTCAGTTTGAGGAACTTCCCCACACTCAGAATACAAGAACAAATCTTCGTGTGTGCGCTGGATGTAGGGAAACAGTCAAAGCATCTTTCAGGGGGCACATTTATTCCATGGTTGTGGGTTGTAGGTTAAAAACCCACATCCCATGGATAGGCTCTCGCTTATACTTGGTTTAGAGCCCAACCCCCACTTTCCCCCACTCTCCAGCCTAGGCATGCCATCAGGGAAGACAAGCTAAGGGATTCTTTTAGAACCCAGGCGCTGCTGTCATTTGGAGGAGCCTCCCCACAATCAGGATACCTGAGCACGTCTCCGTGTGTGTGCTGGAGGTGGGGAAACAGATTCCACGCATCTTTATGGGGCACAGGTGTTCCAAGGTTGGGGAAGTAGTTTAAAACCCTCCACTACCCACAGAGATGCACTCGCTAATACTTGGCTTTAGAGCCCATCCCCCACCATCGCTTACTGCTAGGCCTAGGAAAACACTTAGGGAAGTCAAGCGAAGGGATTCTATTACAACCCAGGTGCTGCTGTCTGTTGGAGGAACCTCCCCACACTCACAACCCCAGAACACTTCTTCCTGTGTGTGCTGGACGTGGGGAAACAAAGCACACGCATTTTTCAGGGGTCACAGTAATTCCCAAGTTGTGGGTTGTAGTTTAAACATCTCCACTACCCATGGAGAGGCACACGCTAATACTTAGTTTTAGATCCCAAATCCCACTTTCAACCACACACTGGCCTAGGCAAACCATCAGGGAAGACAAGCAAAGGGATTCTATTCAAACCAAGACGCTGATGTCAGTTGGAGGAACTACCCCACCCTCAGGATACTGGAACCCAACCTTGTGTGGTGGGGAGATTTGAAGCCCCACTCCACGCAGATGAATGGGTGCTCAGGTGTTTCCCTTTATGGAGAATTCATCTAAATACTTCCTCAGTCCATCGGGGACACTCGCTACTATTTGGCCTCAAAGCCCAACCCCCAGGTTTCTCTCAGAGTCAGTCCTAGGGAAACACTCAGGGATTACAAGCTAAGGGATTCTATTAGAACCCAGCCGCTTCTGTCACCTGAAATTGCCAGCCCACACTCAGGATAGCAGAAAACTTCTTCATGTGTGTTCTGGTGGTGGGGATACAGAGTCCAGGCTTTTTTCAAGGAGCACAGGTATTCCCATGTTGTGGGCTTTTGGTTAATAACCTCCAAATCCCATGGAGAAGCACTCGCTAATACTTGGATTTAGAGCCCAACCCACCCTTTCCCCAGCACTCCGTATCAGGCAACCAAACAGGGTAGACAAGTTAAGCGATTTTATAAGAACCAAGGCCCTGCTCTCAGTTGGAGGAGGTTGCCCACTCTCTGGATAACTGTGCAAGTGTTCGTGTGTGTGCTGGAGGTGTGGAAACAGACTCCACGGATCTTTATGGGGGCACAGGTGTTCCCAGGTTAGGGATGTAGTTTAAACACCTCCACAAACCATAGAGAGGTCATCGCAAATACTTGGTTTTGGAGCCCAAACCACACTTTCCCCCGCACTCCCGCCTAGGCTTTCCATCAGGGAAGACAAGCAAAGGGATTCAATTAGAACCCAGGCGCTGCTGTCAGTTGGAGGAACTTCCCTGCACTCAGAATTCCAGAACACATTCTTAGGTGTGGGAGAGATGTGCAGCCCCACTGCACCCAGATGAATGCAGGAAAAGGTGTTCCCTTTAGGGAGAAGTCCTCTAAGTACTTCCTCAATGGATCAGGGGGCACTCACTGCTACGTGGCCTCCAAGCCCAACCCCCAGCTTTCCCTCATGGCCTGGCCTAAAAGAACACTCAGGGAACAGAAGCTAAGGGATACTAATAGAATCCAGGTGCTGCTGTCAGTTTGAGGAACTTCCCCACACTCAGGATACAAGAACAAATCTTCGTGTGTGTGCTGGATGTAGGGAAACAGTCAAAGCATCTTTCAGGGGGCACATTTATTCCATGGTTGTGGGTTGTAGGTTAAAAACCCACATCCCATGGATAGGCTCTCGCTTATACTTGGTTTAGAGCCCAACCCCCACTTTCCCCCACTCTCCAGCCTAGGCATGCCATCAGGGAAGACAAGCTAAGGGATTCTTTTAGAACCCAGGCGCTGCTGTCATTTGGAGGAGCCTCCCCACAATCAGGATACCTGAGCACGTCTCCGTGTGTGTGCTGGAGGTGGGGAAACAGATTCCACGCATCTTTATGGGGCACAGGTGTTCCAAGGTTGGGGAAGTAGTTTAAAACCCTCAACTACCCACAGAGATGCACTCGCTATTACTTGGCTTTAGAGCCCATCCCCCACCATCGCTTACAGCTTGGCCTAGGAAAACACTTAGGGAAGTCAAGCTAAGGGATTCTATTACAACCCAGGTGCTGCAGTCTGTTGGAGGAACCTCCCCACACTCAGAAACCCAGAACACTTCTTCCTGTGTGTGCTGGACGTGGGGAAACATAGCACACGCATTTTTCAGGGGTCACAGTAATTCCCAAGATGTGGGTTGTAGTTTAAACATCTCCACTACCCATGGAGGGGCACACGCTAATACTTAGTTTTAGATCCCAAATCCCACTTTCAACCACACACTGGCCTAGGCAAACCATCAGGGAAGACAAGCAAAGGGATTCTATTCAAACCAAGACGCTGATGTCAGTTGGAGGAACTACCCCACCCTCAGGATACTGGAACCCAACCTTGTGTGGTGGGGAGATTTGAAGCCCCACTCCACGCAGATGAATGGGTGCTCAGGTGTTTCCCTTTATGGAGAATTCATCTAAATACTTCCTCAGTCCATCGGGGACACTCGCTACTATTTGGCCTCAAAGCCCAACCCCCAGGTTTCTCTCAGAGTCAGTCCTAGGGAAACACTCAGGGATTACAAGCTAAGGGATTCTATTAGAACCCAGCCGCTTCTGTCACCTGAAATTGCCAGCCCACACTCAGGATAGCAGAAAACTTCTTCATGTGTGTTCTGGTGGTGGGGATACAGAGTCCACGCTTTTTTCAAGGAGCACAGGTATTCCCATGTTGTGGGCTTTTGGTTAATAACCTACAAATCCCATGGAGAAGCACTCGCTAATACTTGGATTTAGAGCCCAACCCACCCTTTCCCCAGCACTCCGTATCAGGCAACCAAACAGGGTAGACAAGTTAAGCGATTTTATAAGAACCAAGGCCCTGCTCTCAGTTGGAGGAGGCTGCCCACTCTCAGGATAACTGTGCAAGTGTTCGTGTGTGTGCTGGAGGTGTGGAAACAGACTCCACGGATCTTTATGGGGGCACAGGTGTTCCCAGGTTAGGGATGTAGTTTAAACACCTCCACAAACCATAGAGAGGTCATCGCAAGTACTTGGTTTTGGGGCCCAAACCACACTTTCCCCCGCACTCCCGCCTAGGCTTTCCATCAGGGAAGACAAGCAAAGGGATTCAACTAGAACCCAGGCGCTGCTGTCAGTTGGAGGAACTTCCCTGCACTCAGAATTCCAGAACACATTCTTAGGTGTGGGAGAGATGTGCAGCCCCACTGCACCCAGATGAATGCAGGAAAAGGTGTTCCCTTTAGGGAGAAGTCCTCTAAGTACTTCCTCAATGGATCAGGGGGCACTCACTGCTACGTGGCCTCCAAGCCCAACCCCCAGCTTTCCCTCATGGCCTGGCCTAAGAGAACACTCAGGGAACAGAAGCTAAGGGATACTAATAGAATCCAGGTGCTGCTGTCAGTTTGAGGAACTTCCCCACACTCAGAATACAAGAACACATCTTCGTGTGTGTGCTGGATGTAGGGAAACAGTCAAAGCATCTTTCAGGGGGCACATTTATTCCATGGTTGTGGGTTGTAGGTTAAAAACCCACATCCCATGGATAGGCTCTCGCTTATACTTGGTTTAGAGCCCAACCCCCACTTTCCCCCACTCTCCAGCCTAGGCATGCCATCAGGGAAGACAAGCTAAGGGATTCTTTTAGAACCCAGACGCTGCTGGCATTTGGAGGAGCCTCCCCACAATCAGGATACCTGAGCACGTCTCCGTGTGTGTGCTGGAGGCGGCGAAACAGATTACACGCATCTTTATGGGGCACAGGTGTTCCAAGGTTGGGGAAGTAGTTTAAAACCCTCCACTACCCACAGAGATGCACTCGCTAATACTTGGCTTTAGAGCCCATCCCCCACCATCGCTTACTGCTAGGCCTAGGAAAACACTTAGGGAAGTCAAGCGAAGGGATTCTATTACAACCCAGGTCCTGCTGTCTGTTGGAGGAACCTCCCCACACTCACAACCCCAGAACACTTCTTCCTGTGTGTGCTGGACGTGGGGAAACATAGCACACGCATTTTTCAGGGGTCACAGTAATTCCCAAGTTGTGGGTTGTAGTTTAAACATCTCCACTACCCATGGAGAGGCACACGCTAATACTTAGTTTTAGATCCCAAATCCCACTTTCAACCACACACTGGCCTAGGCAAACCATCAGGGAAGACAAGCAAAGGGATTCTATTCAAACCAAGACGCTGATGTCAGTTGGAGGAACTACCCCACCCTCAGGATACTGGAACCCAACCTTGTGTGGTGGGGAGATTTGAAGCCCCACTCCACGCAGATGAATGGGTGCTCAGGTGTTTCCCTTTATGGAGAATTCATCTAAATACTTCCTCAGTCCATCGGGGACACTCGCTACTATTTGGCCTCAAAGCCCAACCCCCAGGTTTCTCTCAGAGTCAGTCCTAGGGAAACACTCAGGGATTACAAGCTAAGGGATTCTATTAGAACGCAGCCGCTTCTGTCACCTGAAATTGCCAGCCCACACTCAGGATAGCAGAAAACTTCTTCATGTGTGTTCTGGTGGTGGGGATACAGAGTCCACGCTTTTTTCAAGGAGCACAGGTATTCCCATGTTGTGGGCTTTTGGTTAATAACCTCCAAATCCCATGGAGAAGCACTCGCTAATACTTGGATTTAGAGCCCAACCCACCCTTTCCCCAGCACTCCGTATCAGGCAACCAAACAGGGTAGGCAAGTTAAGCGATTTTATAAGAACCAAGGCCCTGCTCTCAGTTGGAGGAGGCTGCCCACTCTCAGGATAACTGTGCAAGTGTTCGTGTGTGTGCTGGAGGTGTGGAAACAGACTCCACGGATCTTTATGGGGGCACAGGTGTTCCCAGGTTAGGGATGTAGTTTAAACACCTCCACAAACCATAGAGAGGTCATCGCAAATACTTGGTTTTGGAGCCCAAACCACACTTTCCCCCGCACTCCCGCCTAGGCTTTCCATCAGGGAAGACAAGCAAAGGGATTCAACTAGAACCCAGGCGCTGCTGTCAGTTGGAGGAACTTCCCTGCACTCAGAATTCCAGAACACATTCTTAGGTGTGTGAGAGATGTGCAGCCCCACTGCACCCAGATGAATGCAGGAAAAGGTGTTCCCTTTAGGGAGAAGTCCTCTAAGTACTTCCTCAATGGATCAGGGGGCACTCACTGCTACGTGGCCTCCAAGCCCAACCCCCAGCTTTCCCTCATGGCCTGGCCTAAAAGAACACTCAGGGAACAGAAGCTAAGGGATACTAATAGAATCCAGGTGCTGCTGTCAGTTTGAGGAACTTCCCCACACTCAGAATACAAGAACACATTTTCGTGTGTGTGCTGGATGTAGGGAAACAGTCAAAGCATCTTTCAGGGGGCACATTTATTCCATGGTTGTGGGTTGTAGGTTAAAAACCCACATCCCATGGATAGGCTCTCGCTTATACTTGGTTTAGAGCCCAACCCCCACTTTCCCCCACTCTCCAGCCTAGGCATGCCATCAGGGAAGACAAGCTAAGGGATTCTTTTAGAACCCAGGCGCTGCTGGCATTTGGAGGAGCCTCCCCACAATCAGGATACCTGAGCACGTCTCCGTGTGTGTGCTGGAGGTGGGGAAACAGATTCCACGCACCTTTATGGGGCACAGGTGTTCCAAGGTTGGGGAAGTAGTTTAAAACCCTCCACTACCCACAGAGATGCACTCGCTAATACTTGGCTTTAGAGCCCATCCCCCACCATCGCTTACTGCTAGGCCTAGGAAAACACTTAGGGAAGTCAAGCGAAGGGATTCTATTACAACCCAGGTGCTGCTGTCTGTTGGAGGAACCTCCCCACACTCACAACCCCAGAACACTTCTTCCTGTGTGTGCTGGACGTGGGGAAACATAGCACATGCATTTTTCAGGGGTCACAGTAATTCCCAAGTTGTGGGTTGTAGTTTAAACATCTCCACTACCCATGGAGAGGCACACGCTAATACTTAGTTTTAGATCCCAAATCCCACTTTCAACCACACACTGGCCTAGGCAAACCATCAGGGAAGACAAGCAAAGGGATTCTATTCAAACCAAGACGCTGATGTCAGTTGGAGGAACTACCCCACCCTCAGGATACTGGAACCCAACCTTGTGTGGTGGGGAGATTTGAAGCCCCACTCCACGCAGATGAATGGGTGCTCAGGTGTTTCCCTTTATGGAGAATTCATCTAAATACTTCCTCAGTCCATCGGGGACACTCGCTACTATTTGGCCTCAAAGCCCAACCCCCAGGTTTCTCTCAGAGTCAGTCCTAGGGAAACACTCAGGGATTACAAGCTAAGGGATTCTATTAGAACCCAGCCGCTTCTGTCACCTGAAATTGCCAGCCCACACTCAGGATAGCAGAAAACTTCTTCATGTGTGTTCTGGTGGTGGGGATACAGAGTCCACGCTTTTTTCAAGGAGCACAGGTATTCCCATGTTGTGGGCTTTTGGTTAATAACCTACAAATCCCATGGAGAAGCACTCGCTAATACTTGGATTTAGAGCCCAACCCACCCTTTCCCCAGCACTCCGTATCAGGCAACCAAACAGGGTAGACAAGTTAAGCGATTTTATAAGAACCAAGGCCCTGCTCTCAGTTGGAGGAGGCTGCCCACTCTCAGGATAACTGTGCAAGTGTTCGTGTGTGTGCTGGAGGTGTGGAAACAGACTCCACGGATCTCTAAGGGGGCACAGGTGTTCCCAGGTTAGGGATGTAGTTTAAACACCTCCACAAACCATAGAGAGGTCATCGCAAATACTTGGTTTTGGGGCCCAAACCACACTTTCCCCCGCACTCCCGCCTAGGCTTTCCATCAGGGAAGACAAGCAAAGGGATTCAACTAGAACCCAGGCGCTGCTGTCAGTTGGAGGAACTTCCCTGCACTCAGAATTCCAGAACACATTCTTAGGTGTGGGAGAGATGTGCAGCCCCACTGCACCCAGATGAATGCAGGAAAAGGTGTTCCCTTTAGGGAGAAGTCCTCTAAGTACTTCCTCAATGGATCAGGGGGCACTCACTGCTACGTGGCCTCCAAGCCCAACCCCCAGCTTTCCCTCATGGCCTGGCCTAAGAGAACACTCAGGGAACAGAAGCTAAGGGATACTAATAGAATCCAGGTGCTTCTGTCAGTTTGAGGAACTTCCCCACACTCAGAATACAAGAACACATCTTCGTGTGTGTGCTGGATGTAGGGAAACAGTCAAAGCATCTTTCAGGGGGCACATTTATTCCATGGTTGTGAGTTGTAGTTTAAAAACCCACATCCCATGGATAGGCTCTCGCTTATACTTGGTTTAGAGCCCAACCCCCACTTTCCCCCACTCTCCAGCCTAGGCATGCCATCAGGGAAGACAAGCTAAGGGATTCTTTTAGAACCCAGGCGCTGCTGGCATTTGGAGGAGCCTCCCCACAATCAGGATACCTGAGCACGTCTCCGTGTGTGTGCTGGAGGTGGGGAAACAGATTCCACGCATCTTTATGGGGCACAGGTGTTCCAAGGTTGGGGAAGTAGTTTAAAACCCTCCACTACCCACAGAGATGCACTCGCTAATACTTGGCTTTAGAGCCCATCACCCACCATCGCTTACTGCTAGGCCTAGGAAAACACTTAGGGAAGTCAAGCTAAGGGATTCTATTACAACCCAGGTGCTGCTGTCTGTTGGAGGAACCTCCCCACACTCACAACCCCAGAACACTTCTTCCTGTGTGTGCTGGACGTGGGGAAACATAGCACACGCATTTATCAGGGGTCACAGTAATTCCCAAGTTGTGGGTTGTAGTTTAAACATCTCCACTACCCATGGAGAGGCACACGCTAATACTTAGTTTTAGATCCCAAATCCCACTTTCAACCACACACTGGCCTAGGCAAACCATCAGGGAAGACAAGCAAAGGGATTCTATTCAAACCAAGACGCTGATGTCAGTTGGAGGAACTACCCCACCCTCAGGATACTGGAACCCAACCTTGTGTGGTGGGGAGATTTGAAGCCCCACTCCACGCAGATGAATGGGTGCTCAGGTGTTTCCCTTTATGGAGAATTCATCTAAATACTTCCTCAGTCCATCGGGGACACTCGCTACTATTTGGCCTCAAAGCCCAACCCCCAGGTTTCTCTCAGAGTCAGTCCTAGGGAAACACTCAGGGATTACAAGCTAAGGGATTCTATTAGAACCCAGCCGCTTCTGTCACCTGAAATTGCCAGCCCACACTCAGGATAGCAGAAAACATCTTCATGTGTGTTCTGGTGGTGGGGATACAGAGTCCACGCTTTTTTCAAGGAGCACAGGTATTCCCATGTTGTGGGCTTTTGGTTAATAACCTCCAAATCCCATGGAGAAGCACTCGCTAATACTTGGATTTAGAGCCCAACCCACCCTTTCCCCAGCACTCCGTATCAGGCAACCAAACAGGGTAGACAAGTTAAGCGATTTTATAAGAACCAAGGCCCTGCTCTCAGTTGGAGGAGGCTGCCCACTCTCAGGATAACTGTGCAAGTGTTCGTGTGTGTGCTGGAGGTGTGGAAACAGACTCCACGGATCTTTATGGGGGCACAGGTGTTCCCAGGTTAGGGATGTAGTTTAAACACCTCCACAAACCATAGAGAGGTCATCGCAAATACTTGGTTTTGGGGCCCAAACCAAACTTTCCCCCGCACTCCCGCCTAGGCTTTCCATCAGGGAAGACAAGCAAAGGGATTCAATTAGAACCCAGGCGCTGCTGTCAGTTGGAGGAACTTCCCTGCACTCAGAATTCCAGAACACTTTCTTAGGAGTGGGAGAGATGTGCAGCCCCACTGCACCCAGATGAATGCAGGAAAAGGTGTTCCCTTTAGGGAGAAGTCCTCTAAGTACTTCCTCAATGGATCAGGGGGCACTCACTGCTACGTGGCCTCCAAGCCCAACCCCCAGCTTTCCCTCATGGCCTGGCCTAAGAGAACACTCAGGGAACAGAAGCTAAGGGATACTAATAGAATCCAGGTGCTGCTGTCAGTTTGAGGAACTTCCCCACACTCAGAATACAAGAACACATCTTCGTGTGTGTGCTGGATGTAGGGAAACAGTCAAAGCATCTTTCAGGGGGCACATTTATTCCATGGTTGTGGGTTGTAGGTTAAAAACCCACATCCCATGGATAGGCTCTCGCTTATACTTGGTTTAGAGCCCAACCCCCACTTTCCCCCACTCTCCAGCCTAGGCATGCCATCAGGGAAGACAAGCTAAGGGATTCTTTTAGAACCCAGGCGCTGCTGTCATTTGGAGGAGCCTCCCCACAATCAGGATACCTGAGCACGTCTCCGTGTGTGTGCTGGAGGTGGGGAAACAGATTCCACGCATCTTTATGGGGCACAGGTGTTCCAAGGTTGGGGAAGTAGTTTAAAACCCTCCACTACCCACAGAGATGCACTCGCTAATACTTGGCTTTAGAGCCCATCCCCCACCATCGCTTACTGCTAGGCCTAGGAAAACACTTAGGGAAGTCAAGCGAAGGGATTCTATTACAACCCAGGTGCTGCTGTCTGTTGGAGGAACCTCCCCACACTCACAACCCCAGAACACTTCTTCCTGTGTGTGCTGGACGTGGGGAAACATAGCACATGCATTTTTCAGGGGTCACAGTAATTCCCAAGTTGTGGGTTGTAGTTTAAACATCTCCACTACCCATGGAGAGGCACACGCTAATACTTAGTTTTAGATCCCAAATCCCACTTTCAACCACACACTGGCCTAGGCAAACCATCAGGGAAGACAAGCAAAGGGATTCTATTCAAACCAAGACGCTGATGTCAGTTGGAGGAACTACCCCACCCTCAGGATACTGGAACCCAACCTTGTGTGGTGGGGAGATTTGAAGCCCCACTCCACGCAGATGAATGGGTGCTCAGGTGTTTCCCTTTATGGAGAATTCATCTAAATACTTCCTCAGTCCATCGGGGACACTCGCTACTATTTGGCCTCAAAGCCCAACCCCCAGGTTTCTCTCAGAGTCAGTCCTAGGGAAACACTCAGGGATTACAAGCTAAGGGATTCTATTAGAACCCAGCCGCTTCTGTCACCTGAAATTGCCAGCCCACACTCAGGATAGCAGAAAACTTCTTCATGTGTGTTCTGGTGGTGGGGATACAGAGTCCACGCTTTTTTCAAGGAGCACAGGTATTCCCATGTTGTGGGCTTTTGGTTAATAACCTCCAAATCCCATGGAGAAGCACTCGCTAATACTTGGATTTAGAGCCCTACCCACCCTTTCCCCAGCACTCCGTATCAGGCAACCAAACAGGGTAGGCAAGTTAAGCTATTTTATAAGAACCAAGGCCCTGCTCTCAGTTGGAGGAGGCTGCCCACTCTCAGGATAACTGTGCAAGTGTTCGTGTGTGTGCTGGAGGTGTGGAAACAGACTCCACGGATCTTTATGGGGGCACAGGTGTTCCCAGGTTAGGGATGTAGTTTAAACACCTCCACAAACCATAGAGAGGTCATCGCAAATACTTGGTTTTGGAGCCCAAACCACACTTTCCCCCGCACTCCCGCCTAGGCTTTCCATCAGGGAAGACAAGCAAAGGGATTCAACTAGAACCCAGGCGCTGCTGTCAGTTGGAGGAACTTCCCTGCACTCAGAATTCCAGAACACATTCTTAGGTGTGGGAGAGATGTGCAGTCCCACTGCACCCAGATGAATGCAGGAAAAGGTGTTCCCTTTAGGGAGAAGTCCTCTAAGTACTTCCTCAATGGATCAGGGGGCACTCACTGCTACGTGGCCTCCAAGCCCAACCCCCAGCTTTCCCTCATGGCCTGGCCTAAAAGAACACTCAGGGAACAGAAGCTAAGGGATACTAATAGAATCCAGGTGCTGCTGTCAGTTTGAGGAACTTCCCCACACTCAGAATACAAGAATACATCTTCGTGTGTGTGCTGGATGTAGGGAAACAGTCAAAGCATCTTTCAGGGGGCACATTTATTCCATGGTTGTGGGTTGTAGGTTAAAAACCCACATCCCATGGATAGGCTCTCGCTTATACTTGGTTTAGAGCCCAACCCCCACTTTCCCTCACTCTCCAGCCTAGGCATGCCATCAGGGAAGACAAGCTAACGGATTCTTTTAGAACCCAGGCGCTGCTGGCATTTGGAGGAGCCTCCCCACAATCAGGATACCTGAGCACGTCTCCGTGTGTGTGCTGGAGGTGGGGAAACAGATTCCACGCATCTTTATGGGGCACAGGTGTTCCAAGGTTGGGGAAGTAGTTTAAAACCCTCCACTACCCACAGAGATGCACTCGCTAATACTTGGCTTTAGAGCCCATCCCCCACCATCGCTTACTGCTAGGCCTAGGAAAACACTTAGGGAAGTCAAGCGAAGGGATTCTATTACAACCCAGGTGCTGCTGTCTGTTGGAGGAACCTCCCCACACTCACAACCCCAGAACACTTCTTCCTGTGTGTGCTGGACGTGGGGAAACATAGCACATGCATTTTTCAGGGGTCACAGTAATTCCCAAGTTGTGGGTTGTAGTTTAAACATCTCCACTACCCATGGAGAGGCACACGCTAATAGTTAGTTTTAGATCCCAAATCCCACTTTCAACCACACACTGGCCTAGGCAAACCATCAGGGAAGACAAGTAAAGGGATTCTATTCAAACCAAGACGCTGATGTCAGTTGGAGGAACTACCCCACCCTCAGGATACTGGAACCCAACCTTGTGTGGTGGGGAGATTTGAAGCCCCACTCCACGCAGATGAATGGGTGCTCAGGTGTTTCCCTTTATGGAGAATTCATCTAAATACTTCCTCAGTCCATCGGGGACACTCGCTACTATTTGGCCTCAAAGCCCAACCCCCAGGTTTCTCTCAGAGTCAGTCCTAGGGAAACACTCAGGGATTACAAGCTAAGGGATTCTATTAGAACCCAGCCGCTTCTGTCACCTGAAATTGCCAGCCCACACTCAGGATAGCAGAAAACTTCTTCATATGTGTTCTGGTGGTGGGGATACAGAGTCCACGCATTTTTCAAGGAGCACAGGTATTCCCATGTTGTGGGCTTTTGGTTAATAACCTCCAAATCCCATGGAGAAGCACTCGCTAATACTTGGATTTAGAGCCCAACCCACCCTTTCCCCAGGACTCCGTATCAGGCAACCAAACAGGGTAGGCAAGTTAAGCGATTTTATAAGAACCAAGGCCCTGCTCTCAGTTGGAGGAGGCTGCCCACTCTCAGGATAACTGTGCAAGTGTTCGTGTGTGTGCTGGAGGTGTGGAAACAGACTCCACGGATCTTTATGGGGGCACAGGTGTTCCCAGGTTAGGGATGTAGTTTAAACACCTCCACAAACCATAGAGAGGTCATCGCAAATACTTGGTTTTGGAGCCCAAAGCACACTTTCCCCCGCACTCCCGCCTAGGCTTTCCATCAGGGAAGACAAGCAATGGGATTCAACTAGAACCCAGGCGCTGCTGTCAGTTGGAGGAACTTCCCTGCACTCAGAATTCCAGAACACATTCTTAGGTGTGGGAGAGATGTGCAGCCCCACTGCACCCAGATGAATGCAGGAAAAGGTGTTCCCTTTAGGGAGAAGTCCTCTAAGTACTTCCTCAATGGATCAGGGGGCACTCACTGCTACGTGGCCTCCAAGCCCAACCCCCAGCTTTCCCTCATGGCCTGGCCTAAAAGAACACTCAGGGAACAGAAGCTAAGGGATACTAATAGAATCCAGGTGCTGCTGTCAGTTTGAGGAACTTCCCCACACTCAGAATACAAGAACACATCTTCGTGTGTGTGCTGGATGTAGGGAAACAGTCAAAGCATCTTTCAGGGGGCACATTTATTCCATGGTTGTGGGTTGTAGGTTAAAAACCCACATCCCATGGATAGGCTCTCGCTTATACTTGGTTTAGAGCCCAACCCCCACTTTCCCCCACTCTCCAGCCTAGGCATGCCATCAGGGAAGACAAGCTAAGGGATTCTTTAAGAACCCAGGCGCTGCTGGCATTTGGAGGAGCCTCCCCACAATCAGGATACCTGAGCACGTCTCCGTGTGTGTGCTGGAGGTGGGGAAACAGATTCCACGCACCTTTATGGGGCACAGGTGTTCCAAGGTTGGGGAAGTAGTTTAAAACCCTCCACTACCCACAGAGATGCACTCGCTAATACTTGGCTTTAGAGCCCATCCCCCACCATCGCTTAATGCTAGGCCTAGGAAAACACTTAGGGAAGTCAAGCGAAGGGATTCTATTACAACCCAGGTTCTGCTGTCTGTTGGAGGAACCTCCCCACACTCACAACCCCAGAACACTTCTTCCTGTGTGTGCTGGACGTGGGGAAACATAGCACACGCATTTTTCAGGGGTCACAGTAATTCCCAAGTTGTGGGTTGTAGTTTAAACATCTCCACTACCCATGGAGAGGCACACGCTAATACTTAGTTTTAGATCCCAAATCCCACTTTCAACCACACACTGGCCTAGGCAAACCATCAGGGAAGACAAGCAAAGGGATTCTATTCAAACCAAGACGCTGATGTCAGTTGGAGGAACTACCCCACCCTCAGGATACTGGAACCCAACCTTGTGTGGTGGGGAGATTTGAAGCCCCACTCCACGCAGATGAATGGGTGCTCAGGTGTTTCCCTTTATGGAGAATTCATCTAAATACTTCCTCAGTCCATCGGGGACACTCGCTACTATTTGGCCTCAAAGCCCAACCCCCAGGTTTCTCTCAGAGTCAGTCCTAGGGAAACACTCAGGGATTACAAGCTAAGGGATTCTATTAGAACCCAGCCGCTTCTGTCACCTGAAATTGCCAGCCCACACTCAGGATAGCAGAAAACATCTTCATGTGTGTTCTGGTGGTGGGGATACAGAGTCCACGCTTTTTTCAAGGAGCACAGGTATTCCCATGTTGTGGGCTTTTGGTTAATAACCTCCAAATCCCATGGAGAAGCACTCGCTAATACTTGGATTTAGAGCCCAACCCACCCTTTCCCCAGCACTCCGTATCAGGCAACCAAACAGGGTAGACAAGTTAAGCGATTTTATAAGAACCAAGGCCCTGCTCTCAGTTGGAGGAGGCTGCCCACTCTCAGGATAACTGTGCAAGTGTTCGTGTGTGTGCTGGAGGTGTGGAAACAGACTCCACGGATCTTTATGGGGGCACAGGTGTTCCCAGGTTAGGGATGTAGTTTAAACACCTCCACAAACCATAGAGAGGTCATCGCAAATACTTGGTTTTGGGGCCCAAACCAAACTTACCCCCGCACTCCCGCCTAGGCTTTCCATCAGGGAAGACAAGCAAAGGGATTCAATTAGAACCCAGGCGCTGCTGTCAGTTGGAGGAACTTCCCTGCACTCAGAATTCCAGAACACATTCTTAGGAGTGGGAGAGATGTGCAGCCCCACTGCACCCAGATGAATGCAGGAAAAGGTGTTCCCTTTAGGGAGAAGTCCTCTAAGTACTTCCTCAATGGATCAGGGGGCACTCACTGCTACGTGGCCTCCAAGCCCAACCCCCAGCTTTCCCTCATGGCCTGGCCTAAGAGAACACTCAGGGAACAGAAGCTAAGGGATACTAATAGAATCCAGGTGCTGCTGTCAGTTTGAGGAACTTCCCCACACTCAGAATACAAGAACACATCTTCGTGTGTGTGCTGGATGTAGGGAAACAGTCAAAGCATCTTTCAGGGGGCACATTTATTCCATGGTTGTGGGTTGTAGGTTAAAAACCCACATCCCATGGATAGGCTCTCGCTTATACTTGGTTTAGAGCCCAACCCCCACTTTCCCCCACTCTCCAGCCTAGGCATGCCATCAGGGAAGACAAGCTAAGGGATTCTTTTAGAACCCAGGCGCTGCTGGCATTTGGAGGAGCCTCCCCACAATCAGGATACCTGAGCACGTCTCCGTGTGTGTGCTGGAGGTGGGGAAACAGATTCCACGCATCTTTATGGGGCACAGGTGTTCCAAGGTTGGGGAAGTAGTTTAAAACCCTCCACTAACCACAGAGATGCACTCGCTAATACTTGGCTTTAGAGCCCATCCCCCACCATCGCTTACTGCTAGGCCTAGGAAAACACTTAGGGAAGGCAAGCGAAGGGATTCTATTACAACCCAGGTGCTGCTGTCTGTTGGAGGAACCTCCCCACACTCACAACCCCAGAACACTTCTTCCTGTGTGTGCTGGACGTGGGGAAACATAGCACATGCATTTTTCAGGGGTCACAGTAATTCCCAAGTTGTGGGTTGTAGTTTAAACATCTCCACTACCCATGGAGAGGCACACGCTAATACTTAGTTTTAGATCCCAAATCCCACTTTCAACCACACACTGGCCTAGGCAAACCATCAGGGAAGACAAGCAAAGGGATTCTATTCAAACCAAGACGCTGATGTCAGTTGGAGGAACTACCCCACCCTCAGGATACTGGAACCCAACCTTGTGTGGTGGGGAGATTTGAAGCCCCACTCAACGCAGATGAATGGGTGCTCAGGTGTTTCCCTTTATGGAGAATTCATCTAAATACTTCCTCAGTCCATCGGGGACACTCGCTACTATTTGGCCTCAAAGCCCAACCCCCAGGTTTCTCTCAGAGTCAGTCCTAGGGAAACACTCAGGGATTACAAGCTAAGGGATTCTATTAGAACCCAGCCGCTTCTGTCACCTGAAATTGCCAGCCCACACTCAGGATAGCAGAAAACTTCTTCATGTGTGTTCTGGTGGTGGGGATACAGAGTCCACGCTTTTTTCAAGGAGCACAGGTATTCCCATGTTGTGGGCTTTTGGTTAATAACCTCCAAATCCCATGGAGAAGCACTCGCTAATACTTGGATTTAGAGCCCTACCCACCCTTTCCCCAGCACTCCGTATCAGGCAACCAAACAGGGTAGGCAAGTTAAGCGATTTTATAAGAACCAAGGCCCTGCTCTCAGTTGGAGGAGGCTGCCCACTCTCAGGATAACTGTGCAAGTGTTCGTGTGTGTGCTGGAGGTGTGGAAACAGACTCCACGGATCTTTATGGGGGCACAGGTGTTCCCAGGTTAGGGATGTAGTTTAAACACCTCCACAAACCATAGAGAGGTCATCGCAAATACTTGGTTTTGGGGCCCAAACCACACTTTCCCCCGCACTCCCGCCTAGGCTTTCCATCAGGGAAGACAAGCAAAGGGATTCAACTAGAACCCAGGCGCTGCTGTCAGTTGGAGGAACTTCCCTGCACTCAGAATTCCAGAACACATTCTTAGGTGTGGGAGAGATGTGCAGCCCCACTGCACCCAGATGAATGCAGGAAAAGGTGTTCCCTTTAGGGAGAAGTCCTCTAAGTACTTCCTCAATGGATCAGGGGGCACTCACTGCTACGTGGCCTCCAAGCCCAACCCCCAGCTTTCCCTCATGGCCTGGCCTAAAAGAACACTCAGGGAACAGAAGCTAAGGGATACTAATAGAATCCAGGTGCTGCTGTCAGTTTGAGGAACTTCCCCACACTCAGAATACAAGAACACATCTTCGTGTGTGTGCTGGATGTAGGGAAACAGTCAAAGCATCTTTCAGGGGGCACATTTATTCCATGGTTGTGGGTTGTAGGTTAAAAACCCACATCCCATGGATAGGCTCTCGCTTATACTTGGTTTAGAGCCCAACCCCCACTTTCCCCCACTCTCCAGCCTAGGCATGCCATCAGGGAAGACAAGCTAAGGGATTCTTTTAGAACCCAGGCGCTGCTGTCATTTGGAGGAGCCTCCCCACAATCAGGATACCTGAGCACGTCTCCGTGTGTGTGCTGGAGGTGGGGAAACAGATTCCACGCATCTTTATGGGGCACAGGTGTTCCAAGGTTGGGGAAGTAGTTTAAAACCCTCCACTACCCACAGAGATGCACTCGCTAATACTTGGCTTTAGAGCCCATCCCCCACCATCGCTTACTGCTAGGCCTAGGAAAACACTTAGGGAAGTCAAGCGAAGGGATTCTATTACAACCCAGGTGCTGCTGTCTGTTGGAGGAACCTCCCCACACTCACAACCCCAGAACACTTCTTCCTGTGTGTGCTGGACGTGGGGAAACATAGCACATGCATTTTTCAGGGGTCACAGTAATTCCCAAGTTGTGGGTTGTAGTTTAAACATCTCCACTACCCATGGAGAGGCACACGCTAATAGTTAGTTTTAGATCCCAAATCCCACTTTCAACCACACACTGGCCTAGGCAAACCATCAGGGAAGACAAGGAAAGGGATTCTATTCAAACCAAGACGCTGATGTCAGTTGGAGGAACTACCCCACCCTCAGGATACTGGAACCCAACCTTGTGTGGTGGGGAGATTTGAAGCCCCACTCCACGCAGATGAATGGGTGCTCAGGTGTTTCCCTTTATGGAGAATTCATCTAAATACTTCCTCAGTCCATCGGGGACACTCGCTACTATTTGGCCTCAAAGCCCAACCCCCAGGTTTCTCTCAGAGTCAGTCCTAGGGAAACACTCAGGGATTACAAGCTAAGGGATTCTATTAGAACCCAGCCGCTTCTGTCACCTGAAATTGCCAGCCCACACTCAGGATAGCAGAAAACTTCTTCATGTGTGTTCTGGTGGTGGGGATACAGAGTCCACGCTTTTTTCAAGGAGCACAGGTATTCCCATGTTGTGGGCTTTTGGTTAATAACCTCCAAATCCCATGGAGAAGCACTCGCTAATACTTGGATTTAGAGCCCTACCCACCCTTTCCCCAGCACTCCGTATCAGGCAACCAAACAGGGTAGGCAAGTTAAGCGATTTTATAAGAACCAAGGCCCTGCTCTCAGTTGGAGGAGGCTGCCCACTCTCAGGATAACTGTGCAAGTGTTCGTGTGTGTGCTGGAGGTGTGGAAACAGACTCCACGGATCTTTATGGGGGCACAGGTGTTCCCAGGTTAGGGATGTAGTTTAAACACCTCCACAAACCATAGAGAGGTCATCGCAAATACTTGGTTTTGGAGCCCAAACCACACTTTCCCCCGCACTCCCGCCTAGGCTTTCCATCAGGGAAGACAAGCAAAGGGATTCAACTAGAACCCAGGCGCTGTTGTCAGTTGGAGGAACTTCCCTGCACTCAGAATTCCAGAACACATTCTTAGGTGTGGGAGAGATGTGCAGCCCCACTGCACCCAGATGAATGCAGGAAAAGGTGTTCCCTTTAGGGAGAAGTCCTCTAAGTACTTCCTCAATGGATCAGGGGGCACTCACTGCTACGTGGCCTCCAAGCCCAACCCCCAGCTTTCCCTCATGGCCTGGCCTAAAAGAACACTCAGGGAACAGAAGCTAAGGGATACTAATAGAATCCAGGTGCTGCTGTCAGTTTGAGGAACTTCCCCACACTCAGAATACAAGAACACATCTTCGTGTGTGTGCTGGATGTAGGGAAACAGTCAAAGCATCTTTCATGGGGCACATTTATTCCATGGTTGTGGGTTGTAGGTTAAAAACCCACATCCCATGGATAGGCTCTCGCTTATACTTGGTTTAGAGCCCAACCCCCACTTTCCCCCACTCTCCAGCCTAGGCATGCCATCAGGGAAGACAAGCTAAGGGATTCTTTTAGAACCCAGGCGCTGCTGGCATTTGGAGGAGCCTCCCCACAATCAGGATACCTGAGCACGTCTCCGTGTGTGTGCTGGAGGTGGGGAAACAGATTCCACGCATCTTTATGGGGCACAGGTGTTCCAAGGTTGGGGAAGTAGTTTAAAACCCTCCACTACCCACAGAGATGCACTCGCTAATACTTGGCTTTAGAGCCCATCCCCCACCATCGCTTACTGCTAGGCCTAGGAAAACACTTAGGGAAGGCAAGCGAAGGGATTCTATTACAACCCAGGTGCTGCTGTCTGTTGGAAGAACCTCCCCACACTCACAACCCCAGAACACTTCTTCCTGTGTGTGCTGGACGTGGGGAAACATAGCACATGCATTTTTCAGGGGTCACAGTAATTCCCAAGTTGTGGGTTGTAGTTTAAACATCTCCACTACCCATGGAGAGGCACACGCTAATACTTAGTTTTAGATCCCAAATCCCACTTTCAACCACACACTGGCCTAGGCAAACCATCAGGGAAGACAAGCAAAGGGATTCTATTCAAACCAAGACGCTGATGTCAGTTGGAGGAACTACCCCACCCTCAGGATACTGGAACCCAACCTTGTGTGGTGGGGAGATTTGAAGCCCCACTCCACGCAGATGAATGGGTGCTCAGGTGTTTCCCTTTATGGAGAATTCATCTAAATACTTCCTCAGTCCATCGGGGACACTCGCTACTATTTGGCCTCAAAGCCCAACCCCCAGGTTTCTCTCAGAGTCAGTCCTAGGGAAACACTCAGGGATTACAAGCTAAGGGATTCTATTAGAACCCAGCCGCTTCTGTCACCTGAAATTGCCAGCCCACACTCAGGATAGCAGAAAACTTCTTCATGTGTGTTCTGGTGGTGGGGATACAGAGTCCACGCTTTTTTCAAGGAGCACAGGTATTCCCATGTTGTGGGCTTTTGGTTAATAACCTCCAAATCCCATGGAGAAGCACTCGCTAATACTTGGATTTAGAGCCCAACCCACCCTTTCCCCAGCACTCCGTATCAGGCAACCAAACAGGGTAGACAAGTTAAGCGATTTTATAAGAACCAAGGCCCTGCTCTCAGTTGGAGGAGGCTGCCCACTCTCAGGATAACTGTGCAAGTGTTCGTGTGTGTGCTGGAGGTGTGGAAACAGACTCCACGGATCTTTATGGGGGCACAGGTGTTCCCAGGTTAGGGATGTAGTTTAAACACCTCCACAAACCATAGAGAGGTCATCGCAAATACTTGGTTTTGGAGCCCAAACCACACTTTCCCCCGCACTCCCGCCTAGGCTTTCCATCAGGGAAGACAAGCAAAGGGATTCAACTAGAACCCAGGCGCTGTTGTCAGTTGGAGGAACTTCCCTGCACTCAGAATTCCAGAACACATTCTTAGGTGTGGGAGAGATGTGCAGCCCCACTGCACCCAGATGAATGCAGGAAAAGGTGTTCCCTTTAGGGAGAAGTCCTCTAAGTACTTCCTCAATGGATCAGGGGGCACTCACTGCTACGTGGCCTCCAAGCCCAACCCCCAGCTTTCCCTCATGGCCTGGCCTAAAAGAACACTCAGGGAACAGAAGCTAAGGGATACTAATAGAATCCAGGTGCTGCTGTCAGTTTGAGGAACTTCCCCACACTCAGAATACAAGAACACATCTTCGTGTGTGTGCTGGATGTAGGGAAACAGTCAAAGCATCTTTCATGGGGCACATTTATTCCATGGTTGTGGGTTGTAGGTTAAAAACCCACATCCCATGGATAGGCTCTCGCTTATACTTGGTTTAGAGCCCAACCCCCACTTTCCCCCACTCTCCAGCCTAGGCATGCCATCAGGGAAGACAAGCTAAGGGATTCTTTTAGAACCCAGGCGCTGCTGGCATTTGGAGGAGCCTCCCCACAATCAGGATACCTGAGCACGTCTCCGTGTGTGTGCTGGAGGTGGGGAAACAGATTCCACGCATCTTTATGGGGCACAGGTGTTCCAAGGTTGGGGAAGTAGTTTAAAACCCTCCACTACCCACAGAGATGCACTCGCTAATACTTGGCTTTAGAGCCCATCCCCCACCATCGCTTACTGCTAGGCCTAGGAATACACTTAGGGAAGTCAAGCGAAGGGATTCTATTACAACCCAGGTGCTGCTGTCTGTTGGAGGAACCTCCCCACACTCACAACCCCAGAACACTTCTTCCTGTGTGTGCTGGACGTGGGGAAACATAGCACATGCATTTTTCAGGGGTCACAGTAATTCCCAAGTTGTGGGTTGTAGTTTAAACATCTCCACTACCCATGGAGAGGCACACGCTAATACTTAGTTTTAGATCCCAAATCCCACTTTCAACCACACACTGGCCTAGGCAAACCATCAGGGAAGACAAGCAAAGGGATTCTATTCAAACCAAGACGCTGATGTCAGTTGGAGGAACTACCCCACCCTCAGGATACTGGAACCCAACCTTGTGTGGTGGGGAGATTTGAAGCCCCACTCCACGCAGATGAATGGGTGCTCAGGTGTTTCCCTTTATGGAGAATTCATCTAAATACTTCCTCAGTCCATCGGGGACACTCGCTACTATTTGGCCTCAAAGCCCAACCCCCAGGTTTCTCTCAGAGTCAGTCCTAGGGAAACACTCAGGGATTACAAGCTAAGGGATTCTATTAGAACCCAGCCGCTTCTGTCACCTGAAATTGCCAGCCCACACTCAGGATAGCAGAAAACTTCTTCATGTGTGTTCTGGTGGTGGGGATACAGAGTCCACGCTTTTTTCAAGGAGCACAGGTATTCCCATGTTGTGGGCTTTTGGTTAATAACCTCCAAATCCCATGGAGAAGCACTCGCTAATACTTGGATTTAGAGCCCAACCCACCCTTTCCCCAGCACTCCGTATCAGGCAACCAAACAGGGTAGACAAGTTAAGCGATTTTATAAGAACCAAGGCCCTGCTCTCAGTTGGAGGAGGCTGCCCACTCTCAGGATAACTGTGCAAGTGTTCGTGTGTGTGCTGGAGGTGTGGAAACAGACTCCACGGATCTTTATGGGGGCACAGGTGTTCCCAGGTTAGGGATGTAGTTTAAACACCTCCACAAACCATAGAGAGGTCATCGCAAATACTTGGTTTTGGGGCCCAAACCACACTTTCCCCCGCACTCCCGCCTAGGCTTTCCATCAGGGAAGACAAGCAAAGGGATTCAATTAGAACCCAGGCGCTGCTGTCAGTTGGAGGAACTTCCCTGCACTCAGAATTCCAGAACACATTCTTAGGAGTGGGAGAGATGTGCAGCCCCACTGCACCCAGATGAATGCAGGAAAAGGTGTTCCCTTTAGGGAGAAGTCCTCTAAGTACTTCCTCAATGGATCATGGGGCACTCACTGCTACGTGGCCTCCAAGTCAAACTCCCAGCTTTCCCTCATGGCCTGGCCTAAGAGAACACTCAGGGAACAGAAGCTAAGGGATACTAATAGAATCCAGGTGCTGCTGTCAGTTTGAGGAACTTCTCCACACTCAGAATACCAGAACACATCTTCGTGTGTGTGCTGGATGTAGGGAAACAGTCAAAGCATCTTTCCGGGGGCACATTTATTCCATGGTTGTGGGTTTTAGGTTAAAAACCCACATCCCAAGGATAGGCTCTCGCTTATACTTGGTTTAGAGCCCAACCCCCACTTTCCCCCACTCTCCAGCCTAGGCATGCCATCAGGGAAGACAAGCTAAGGGATTCTTTTAGAACCCAGGCGCTGCTGTCATTTGGAGGAGCCTCCCCACAATCAGGATACCTGAGCACGTCTCCGTGTGTGTGCTGGAGGTGGGGAAACAGATTCCACGCATCTTTATGGGGCACAGGTGTTCCAAGGTTGGGGAAGTAGTTTAAAACCCTCCACTACCCACAGAGATGCACTCGCTAATACTTGGCTTTAGAGCCCATCCCCCACCATCGCTTACTGCTAGGCCTAGGAAAACACTTAGGGAAGTCAAGCGAAGGGATTCTATTACAACCCAGGTGCTGCTGTCTGTTGGAGGAACCTCCCCACACTCACAACCCCAGAACACTACTTCCTGTGTGTGCTGGACGTGGTGAAACATAGCACACGCAATTTTTCAGGGGTCACAGTAATTCCCAAGTTGTGGGTTGTAGTTTAAACATCTCCACTACCCATGGAGAGGCACACGCTAATACTTAGTTTTAGATCCCAAATCCCACTTTCAACCACACACTGGCCTAGGCAAACCATCAGGGAAGACAAGCAAAGGGATTCTATTCAAACCAAGACGCTGATGTCAGTTGGAGGAACTACCCCACCCTCAGGATACTGGAACCCAACCTTGTGTGGTGGGGAGATTTGAAGCCCCACTCCACGCAGATGAATGGGTGCTCAGGTGTTTCCCTTTATGGAGAATTCATCTAAATACTTCCTCAGTCCATCGGGGACACTCGCTACTATTTGGCCTCAAAGCCCAACCCCCAGGTTTCTCTCAGAGTCAGTCCTAGGGAAACACTCAGGGATTACAAGCTAAGGGATTCTATTAGAACCCAGCCGCTTCTGTCACCTGAAATTGCCAGCCCACACTCAGGATAGCAGAAAACTTCTTCATGTGTGTTCTGGTGGTGGGGATACAGAGTCCACGCTTTTTTCAAGGAGCACAGGTATTCCCATGTTGTGGGCTTTTGGTTAATAACCTCCAAATCCCATGGAGAAGCACTCGTTAATACTTGGATTTAGAGCCCAACCCACCCTTTCCCCAGCACTCCGTATCAGGCAACCAAACAGGGTAGACAAGTTAAGCGATTTTATAAGAACCAAGGCCCTGCTCTCAGTTGGAGGAGGCTGATCACTCTCAGGATAACTGTGCAAGTGTTCGTGTGTGTGCTGGAGGTGTGGAAACAGACTCCACGGATCTGTAAGGGGGCACAGGTGTTCCCAGGTTAGGGATGTAGTTTAAACACCTCCACAAACCATAGAGAGGTCATCGCAAATACTTGGTTTTGGGGCCCAAACCACACTTTCCCCCGCACTCCCGCCTAGGCTTTCCATCAGGGAAGACAAGCAAAGGGATTCAACTAGAACCCAGGCGCTGCTGTCAGTTGGAGGAACTTCCCTGCACTCAGAATTCCAGAACACATTCTTAGGTGTGGGAGAGATGTGCAGCCCCACTGCACCCAGATGAATGCAGGAAAAGGTGTTCCCTTTAGGGAGAAGTCCTCTAAGTACTTCCTCAATGGATCAGGGGGCACTCACTGCTACGTGGCCTCCAAGCCCAACCCCCAGCTTTCCCTCATGGCCTGGCCTAAGAGAACACTCAGGGAACAGAAGCTAAGTGATACTAATAGAATCCAGGTGCTTCTGTCAGTTTGAGGAACTTCCCCACACTCAGAATACAAGAACACATCTTCGTGTGTGTGCTGGATGTAGGGAAACAGTCAAAGCATCTTTCAGGGGGCACATTTATTCCATGGTTGTGGGTTGTAGGTTAAAAACCGACATCCCATGGATAGGCTCTCGCTTATACTTGGTTTAGAGCCCAACCCCCACTTTCCCCCACTCTCCAGCCTAGGCATGCCATCAGGGAAGACAAGCTAAGGGATTCTTTTAGAACCCAGGCGCTGCTGTCATTTGGAGGAGCCTCCCCACAATCAGGATACCTGAGCACGTCTCCGTGTGTGTGCTGGAGGTGGGGAAAAAGATTCCACGCATCTTTATGGGGCACAGGTGTTCCAAGGTTGGGGAAGTAGTTTAAAACCCTCCACTACCCACAGAGATGCACTCGCTAATACTTGGCTTTAGAGCCCATCCCCCACCATCGCTTACTGCTAGGCCTAGGAAAACACTTAGGGAAGTCAAGCGAAGGAATTCTATTACAACCCAGGTGCTGCTGTCTGTTGGAGGAACCTCCCCACACTCACAACCCCAGAACACTTCTTCCTGTGTGTGCTGGACGTGGGGAAACATAGCACACGCATTTTTCAGGGGTCACAGTAATTCCCAAGTTGTGGGTTGTAGTTTAAACATCTCCACTACCCATGGAGAGGCACACGCTAATACTTAGTTTTAGATCCCAAATCCCACTTTCAACCACACACTGGCCTAGGCAAACCATCAGGGAAGACAAGCAAAGGGATTCTATTCAAACCAAGACGCTGATGTCAGTTGGAGGAACTACCCCACCCTCAGGATACTGGAACCCAACCTTGTGTGGTGGGGAGATTTGAAGCCCCACTCCACGCAGATGAATGGGTGCTCAGGTGTTTCCCTTTATGGAGAATTCATCTAAATACTTCCTCAGTCCATCGGGGACACTCGCTACTATTTGGCCTCAAAGCCCAACCCCCAGGTTTCTCTCAGAGTCAGTCCTAGGGAAACACTCAGGGATTACAAGCTAAGGGATTCTATTAGAACCCAGCCGCTTCTGTCACCTGAAATTGCCAGCCCACACTCAGGATAGCAGAAAACTTCTTCATGTGTGTTCTGGTGGTGGGGATACAGAGTCCACGCTTTTTTCAAGGAGCACAGGTATTCCCATGTTGTGGGCTTTTGGTTAATAACCTCCAAATCCCATGGAGAAGCACTCGCTAATACTTGGATTTAGAGCCCAACCCACCCTTTCCCCAGCACTCCGTATCAGGCAACCAAACAGGGTAGACAAGTTAAGCGATTTTATAAGAACCAAGGCCCTGCTCTCAGTTGGAGGAGGCTGCCCACTCTCAGGATAACTGTGCAAGTGTTCGTGTGTGTGCTGGAGGTGTGGAAACAGACTCCACGGATCTTTAAGGGGGCACAGGTGTTCTCAGGTTAGGGATGTAGTTTAAACACCTCCACAAACCATAGAGAGGTCATCGCAAATACTTGGTTTTGGGGCCCAAACCACACTTTCCCCCGCACTCCCGCCTAGGCTTTCCATCAGGGAAGACAAGCAAAGGGATTCAAATAGAACCCAGGCGCTGCTGTCAGTTGGAGGAACTTCCCTGCACTCAGAATTCCAGAACACATTCTTAGGTGTGGGAGAGATGTGCAGCCCCACTGCACCCAGATGAATGCAGGAAAAGGTGTTCCCTTTAGGGAGAAGTCCTCTAAGTACTTCCTCAATGGATCAGGGGGCACTCACTGCTACGTGGCCTCCAAGCCCAACCCCCAGCTTTCCCTCATGGCCTGGCCTAAGAGAACACTCAGGGAACAGAAGCTAAGGGATACTAATAGAATCCAGGTGCTTCTGTCAGTTTGAGGAACTTCCCCACACTCAGAATACAAGAACACATCTTCGTGTGTGTGCTGGATGTAGGGAAACAGTCAAAGCATCTTTCAGGGGGCACATTTATTCCATGGTTGTGAGTTGTAGTTTAAAAACCCACATCCCATGGATAGGCTCTCGCTTATACTTGGTTTAGAGCCCAACCCCCCTTTCCCCCACTCTCCAGCCTAGGCATGCCATCAGGGAAGACAAGCTAAGGGATTCTTTTAGAACCCAGGCGCTGCTGGCATTTGGAGGAGCCTCCCCACAATCAGGATACCTGAGCACGTCTCCGTGTGTGTGCTGGAGGTGGGGAAACAGATTCCACGCATCTTTATGGGGCACAGGTGTTCCAAGGTTGGGGAAGTAGTTTAAAACCCTCCACTACCCACAGAGATGCACTCGCTAATACTTGGCTTTAGAGCCCATCCCCCACCATCGCTTACTGCTAGGCCTAGGAAAACACTTAGGGAAGGCAAGCGAAGGGATTCTATTACAACCCAGGTGCTGCTGTCTGTTGGAGGAACCTCCCCACACTCACAACCCCAGAACACTTCTTCCTGTGTGTGCTGGACGTGGGGAAACATAGCACACGCATTTTTCAGGGGTCACAGTAATTCCCAAGTTGTGGGTTGTAGTTTAAACATCTCCACTACCCATGGAGAGGCACACGCTAATACTTAGTTTTAGATCCCAAATCCCACTTTCAACCACACACTGGCCTAGGCAAACCATCAGGGAAGACAAGCAAAGGGATTCTATTCAAACCAAGACGCTGATGTCAGTTGGAGGAACTACCCCACCCTCAGGATACTGGAACCCAACCTTGTGTGGTGGGGAGATTTGAAGCCCCACTCCACGCAGATGAATGGGTGCTCAGGTGTTTCCCTTTATGGAGAATTCATCTAAATACTTCCTCAGTCCATCGGGGACACTCGCTACTATTTGGCCTCAAAGCCCAACCCCCAGGTTTCTCTCAGAGTCAGTCCTAGGGAAACACTCAGGGATTACAAGCTAAGGGATTCTATTAGAACCCAGCCGCTTCTGTCACCTGAAATTGCCAGCCCACACTCAGGATAGCAGAAAACTTCTTCATGTGTGTTCTGGTGGTGGGGATACAGAGTCCACGCTTTTTTCAAGGAGCACAGGTATTCCCATGTTGTGGGCTTTTGGTTAATAACCTCCAAATCCCATGGAGAAGCACTCGCTAATACTTGGATTTAGAGCCCAACCCACCCTTTCCCCAGCACTCCGTATCAGGCAACCAAACAGGGTAGACAAGTTAAGCGATTTTATAAGAACCAAGGCCCTGCTCTCAGTTGGAGGAGGCTGCCCACTCTCAGGATAACTGTGCAAGTGTTCGTGTGTGTGCTGGAGGTGTGGAAACAGACTCCACGGATCTTTAAGGGGGCACAGGTGTTCTCAGGTTAGGGATGTAGTTTAAACACCTCCACAAACCATAGAGAGGTCATCGCAAATACTTGGTTTTGGGGCCCAAACCACACTTTCCCCCGCACTCCCGCCTAGGCTTTCCATCAGGGAAGACAAGCAAAGGGATTCAAATAGAACCCAGGCGCTGCTGTCAGTTGGAGGAACTTCCCTGCACTCAGAATTCCAGAACACATTCTTAGGTGTGGGAGAGATGTGCAGCCCCACTGCACCCAGATGAATGCAGGAAAAGGTGTTCCCTTTAGGGAGAAGTCCTCTAAGTACTTCCTCAATGGATCAGGGGGCACTCACTGCTACGTGGCCTCCAAGCCCAACCCCCAGCTTTCCCTCATGGCCTGGCCTAAGAGAACACTCAGGGAACAGAAGCTAAGGGATACTAATAGAATCCAGGTGCTTCTGTCAGTTTGAGGAACTTCCCCACACTCAGAATACAAGAACACATCTTCGTGTGTGTGCTGGATGTAGGGAAACAGTCAAAGCATCTTTCAGGGGGCACATTTATTCCATGGTTGTGAGTTGTAGTTTAAAAACCCACATCCCATGGATAGGCTCTCGCTTATACTTGGTTTAGAGCCCAACCCCCCTTTCCCCCACTCTCCAGCCTAGGCATGCCATCAGGGAAGACAAGCTAAGGGATTCTTTTAGAACCCAGGCGCTGCTGGCATTTGGAGGAGCCTCCCCACAATCAGGATACCTGAGCACGTCTCCGTGTGTGTGCTGGAGGTGGGGAAACAGATTCCACGCATCTTTATGGGGCACAGGTGTTCCAAGGTTGGGGAAGTAGTTTAAAACCCTCCACTACCCACAGAGATGCACTCGCTAATACTTGGCTTTAGAGCCCATCCCCCACCATCGCTTACTGCTAGGCCTAGGAAAACACTTAGGGAAGGCAAGCGAAGGGATTCTATTACAACCCAGGTGCTGCTGTCTGTTGGAGGAACCTCCCCACACTCAGAACCCCAGAACACTTCTTCCTGTGTGTGCTGGACGTGGGGAAACATAGCACACGCATTTATCAGGGGTCACAGTAATTCCCAAGTTGTGGGTTGTAGTTTAAACATCTCCACTACCCATGGAGAGGCACACGCTAATACTTAGTTTTAGATCCCAAATCCCACTTTCAACCACACACTGGCCTAGGCAAACCATCAGGGAAGACAAGCAAAGGGATTCTATTCAAACCAAGACGCTGATGTCAGTTGGAGGAACTACCCCACCCTCAGGATACTGGAACCCAACCTTGTGTGGTGGGGAGATTTGAAGCCCCACTCCACGCAGATGAATGGGTGCTCAGGTGTTTCCCTTTATGGAGAATTCATCTAAATACTTCCTCAGTCCATCGGGGACACTCGCTACTATTTGGCCTCAAAGCCCAACCCCCAGGTTTCTCTCAGAGTCAGTCCTAGGGAAACACTCAGGGATTACAAGCTAAGGGATTCTATTAGAACCCAGCCGCTTCTGTCACCTGAAATTGCCAGCCCACACTCAGGATAGCAGAAAACTTCTTCATGTGTGTTCTGGTGGTGGGGATACAGAGTCCACGCTTTTTTCAAGGAGCACAGGTATTCCCATGTTGTGGGCTTTTGGTTAATAACCTCCAAATCCCATGGAGAAGCACTCGCTAATACTTGGATTTAGAGCCCAACCCACCCTTTCCCCAGCACTCCGTATCAGGCAACCAAACAGGGTAGACAAGTTAAGCGATTTTATAAGAACCAAGGCCCTGCTCTCAGTTGGAGGAGGCTGCCCACTCTCAGGATAACTGTGCAAGTGTTCGTGTGTGTGCTGGAGGTGTGGAAACAGACTCCACGGATCTTTATGGGGGCACAGGTGTTCCCAGGTTAGGGATGTAGTTTAAACACCTCCACAAACCATAGAGAGGTCATCGCAAATACTTGGTTTTGGGGCCCAAACCACACTTTCCCCCGCACTCCCGCCTAGGCTTTCCATCAGGGAAGACAAGCAAAGGGATTCAATTAGAACCCAGGCGCTGCTGT